>NC_081416.1:115996639-117196639 GCF_949786415.1 Peromyscus eremicus | reverse complement strand
CATGCCTGGCTGTTTCCACTGTGGCTTTAAACTCACAGAGATCCGGATGGATCTCTGCGTCCCAAGTGATAGGATTAAAGGCGTGTGTGCCACCATTTTCTGGCCTCTGTATCTAGTGGCTGTTCTGTTCTCTGACCCCAGATAAGTTTATTAGGGTGCACAATATTTTGGGGAACACAATACCACCACAGAGGGGGTATATAAGAGCCAGAGGATCAGGGAATTTGCTGTGAGATTGTGTCTCCTAGGGACATCAGAAGCTATTCTCATAAAGTCTCACCCACATGACTGCCCAGGGGTGAGCTGAACAAGTGTGACACCAATGGATGTGCCTAACTGGATGGGGGGAAAGCCCATGAGACCTCAGCCCTACACAAAGAACTACAGGCAACTGAGGAAGGCTGAGATGGAGAGAAGTGGTCCTCCCTAGGGAAGAGCACACCGACTGGTTGTCTAGTGCCCAGTGGTCAGCCCTAAAAACATACATACAAGTAACACTATATGGACACACAGGTTATGTTTAGGAATATACATGTATATGCATATACATCTATGCATGCAATAACAATGAGAAAAGAAGGCATGGATTTGAAGGAGAATGGGGAGGGGTGCATATATGGGAGGGTTTGGATCGGGGAAAGGGAAGGGAGGAATGTTGTAATTAAATTATAATTTCAAAAAAAAAAAGTTGTGTGTGGTCAAAAGCACCACCTGTAACCCCAGTGTTGGGGGGCGGGGAGACAGAGACAGGAAACACGGGAGTTCATTGGTTTCCAGCCTAATTTTAGGTTCAGTGAGAAACCCTGTCTCAAAGGGGAGTGATAGAGCAGGACACCCACATCATCCTCTGGCCTCTGCACACACATGCCCACGTGCACACATATGTGTGCAATTTCCCCTCCCCCATACATATAAAATTAGGAGAGCTCTCTTGTGGAGATTGCTGGGTCACCTGACTTTTGTGGCTCTGTGGTTGCCACTGTCTCTGGGCAGGAGGTGCCCCTTATTGGTATTAGAGGTCCTGGAACCAACAGAATTTAGAGATAGTATTTCTTTCTTTCTTTCTTTCTTTTTTTTTTTTTTTTCTGAGACAGGGTTTCTCTGTGTAGCTTTGCGCCTTTCCTGGAACTCGCTTTGGAGACCCGGCTGGCCTCGAACTCACAGAGATCTGCCTGGCTCTGCCTCCCGAGTGCTGGGATTAAAGGCGTGCGCCGCCACCACCCGGCAAGATAGCATTTCTAAAGGGCAGAGTAGTAGCTACCATACACACAGCCTCAGGGGATGTACCACATGTGAGGAAGGCCCCTTACCCTGTAATTGAGGCCCTAGGTGGATGGTAGAGTTATAATAGGAGATGATTTTTTTTTTTTTTTTTTGGTTTTTCGAGACAGTGTTTCTCTGTGTAGCTTTGCACCTTTCCTGGGACTCCCTTGGTAGCCCAGGCTGGCCTCGAACTCACGGAGATCCGCCTGGCTCTGCCTCCCGAGTGCTGGGATTAAAGGCGTGAGCCACCACCGCCTGGCAGGAGATCATTTTTGAGATGGCTTTTTGAGCTGAGATAATGATCTCATCCACTTCTCCCCTCTGCTGCCTTTTAATAATTAAGTAGTGAGCTGGGCAGTAGTGGTGTATGCCTTTAATCCCAGCACTCAGGAGGCAGAGGCAGGCAGATATCGGAATTCAAGTCCAGCCTGGTCTACAAAGTAAATTCTAGGACAAGTCAGGGCTTCAGAAAAACCCTGTGTCAAAAAAAAAAAAAAAAAAAAAAAAAAAAAAAAAACCAAACCCAAAAACTCAATAAACAACAGCAATAATAATGTAGTAATCCAGGACCGTGATGGGATATGTCCCTATTAATTCAAGCAGCTGACAGTTCTGGCCAAATCAAATGCCCTGGTTGCATACCAAACCTCTTCGGTTCCACCATTTCTGATAAAGATTCTGATTGGAACATACCAACTCACGTTCTGGGATGCCTGAGGCAGGCAGGATATCTGTGGGGAACAGACGGCCAGGTCTTGGCCTATGTTAGGGGAGCTCTGCTTCCTGCTCCTGGGGAGCCAGAAGTGCCAAAGAAGCAATTGGTTCCCACTTATCTGAGCTGCTGCTGCACAACCCCAGACTCCCTTGCTGTGGAACCCATCCTCCAGGGCCTATGGCTCTTCACTGAAGCATTACGTGGAACCAATTGGAAGCAAGGTTGCCTGGGAGGCGACATCAGGGCCTCCTCTACTGCCGGCCCATGGCTGACAGAGGGTTGGGCAGGGTACAGGATGTGCTCTTCATTTCCCCTGTGCAGCCGAGCAGAAGCCAGGCTCCAGCTGAGAGGCCACACTTTGGCTTCTGACCCTCACCAGATTCTGCACCCCTCCCCACCTCGTCCAAGAGCACTGCCCAGTGCATCACTCATGAGATCCCCTCGTCTCAGGCCGATCACACCTCAGAGCTGGCAGACATGGTGTCCAGGCAGACCGTGTTCTTGGAGTAGTTGGGCTCTTGCTCAGGGTGTTGGGCTAGCTGCCCAGTACAGTCATCCCTTACAGAATTCACACTGGGGCTCACTTGGAAAGACATTCAGGGACACAATGTCCTTCACAGTACAGATCGTGAGGAGAGACTGTATGTGAGTCACAATGAAGGGATCCAAGTTGGGCCCAGAATCCATCCTGCCCGCCAAATGGAAACATGGGCTAGATACTGTCTTAGGGTTTCTATTGCTGTGAAGAGACACCGTAATCATGGCAACTCTTATAAAGGAAAACATTTAACGGGGGTTGCTTACAGTTCAGAGGTTTAGTCCATTATCACCATGGTGGGACAAGACAGCATGCAGGCAGACATGGTGCTGGAGAAGTAACTGAGAGTCCTATATCTTGCAGGCAACAGGAAGTAGACTGTCTCACTGAGCGTGGCTTGAGCATGTATGAGACCTCAAAGCCCACTCCCACAGTGACACACTTCCTCCAACAAGGCCACACCCACTCCAGCAAAGCCACACCTCCTAATAGTGCCATTCGCTTCGGAAGCCATTTTCTTTGAAACCACCACAGATACCTCAAGAGCAAGCTCGGATTCCCCAAATGCCAGCATAGTATACCGCTGCCCGCTCAGCTCACCTCAGGTTATTTCTCTCCTGAACAGTCACTCACTCCCTTATGGTGCTGGCTCCCTGTCACCCCTCTGTGGAGGACAGTTGGAAAGATGGTATGCAGCACGTCCTTCACTGCGTCACTGTGACTGAGGATGCACCGAGACAGAGCTCAGCTTGCAATCCACGAAGCTCTCAAGTAAGCAGACAGTTGTCACCATCTCCCGGAACTCTACGATGTGTCTCAGGACCCCTCGTGCATTGCTTCTCTCCTCCTCCATGCCAGGGGCCCCCTGTCCTTCCAGTCCCTTCAGGGAAGGGACGAGCAACAAATCTCTGTCCCTGACCCTGAGCACTGACTTCCCAGCTCTCATCGGTCTGGGAGGAAGTAGTCGGCCCTCTCTGGGGAGTGGAAGCCTGGTGGGAACCAACGGGAAACGACACAGGAGCCTGCTGACCCACGAGCTGGCCAGGGCTTAGCCTGGAAGTGGCCAGCTTCACCTACACACTCCTCCTAGTCTTGGAACTGAAGGGATGGGGTGATGAAACTTGCTTCTGTAGGCATGACAAAGTGGCAGGGGTGGTTCCAAATGAGTCATGTGATGTAGGGATGTAGCTCAGATGCTAGAGGGCTTGCCTAGTGTGTGTGAGGCCAAGTTTGACCCCCCACACTGCCTAAGTCAGGCGTGGTGGCTGCCCAAGCTTCTAATCCCAGCATTAGGGCGTTGAAGTCCGAAGGATCAAAAGTTCAAGATCATCTGTGGCTACATGGTGAATTCCAGGCCATTATGGGATACATGAAACCATATCTCAATTTTTTAAAGTAAAATTATTTTTTTAAAGCACACTAACTAGGTTTGTAGCATGTTAGTCAACTTCTCTCCCAGAGAGCGAGGTGATGGACTAAACAAGGAGCTATTTTTGCCGGTATAACTAATAAATTCACCCGTAAGTGCAGCCACGTAAGTAAGCTAACAAGGCAATAGAAACCAAAATTAACGGCCCCCTCACCTCCCTTCACCCTTGTCAGTGACAGAAGGAAAGTGAGTCACTCAGAAGGAAGGTGGAGCCTTGCTGTAAATCCCACAGAAGTCAGAATGGCTGGAGAGAAGGTGGATCTTGGTTTGCAGAATATCTTACCTTGCTCAGACTGAAACACTTTAGTCCCTCCCTGTGTGGAGCGTGTGAGGGCGAGCCAAGCCAGACAGAAAGAACAGCACGATCAAGGAGTAGCCATTCCAAAGCTCCAGCCAATTAGATATTTGCCAACAGTGATCGCTGGACTGAGTCAATTCTCCCTGGCTGACGGCATTGACCCCTGCTGGGTGCGGGGCCAGGTGTCCTTCCTCTAACCAGTCCTGCACTGTGACTGAGGTCTGTGAGTGGCAGACCCATCCTTTCACTCGGTGTTGGA
Source organism: Peromyscus eremicus (assembly GCF_949786415.1). Lineage (NCBI taxonomy): Eukaryota > Metazoa > Chordata > Mammalia > Rodentia > Cricetidae > Peromyscus > Peromyscus eremicus. The sequence goes on along the minus strand of NC_081416.1, from coordinate 117,192,137 downwards.
CAGTGACCATGGACATCTGACTGCCAGGTGAGAAGAAGGGCTCCTTGCCAGCTCTTTGACTAAGAAGTTTCCTGAAACAGGAAGTAGCTCCTAAGAGAGCTAAATCAACTAGGGGGCCTGTCTTCAAGGAGCAGCATGGGGCTGGGGGTGTTGATGCACCAACAGTTTCTTCTCGGCCATTGGGATCACAGATGTACGCATTCATACGATCTTCTCTGAACCGTCCCAGGACCGGCACCCTGCTTACCCATCTTGTGCCTCCCTCAGCTGGCCTGGTGGGGTAAGTGGGACCTCAGAGAACCATTCCCTCAGGAAACAGGCCGCAGCATAGGGGACCAGTGAGGCAGCGAGGTGGAGAGGCAGAAGCCAGATACCCACCCATCCCCTGCTCTCTGTCCCGCTCTGGTGTCTGTACCCTAGTCCTTCGGTCTCCTGACTGCCTAGCCTCTGTGCCTCAGAGAGGTTTGACTTCCTGGGTGTGATCCCTGCTGGCCCCTCTAATGCTGAGGGGAGCAGCCTGGGAGGACATGGGGCATCCTGGGATGTAGGAAGGGAGCAGTGTGCCCAGGAGCAAGGTCAGCTGCCAGCCTGCCAGCGCCAGGCTCCCCCGCAAGCACTTGGTTTAATCCTCAGCGTTAGTTCCCACCCTCAGGAGTTCACAGATGAGGGAATATGTCAATTTAAGAGCCCAGGGTGAATCTAGATCTCTGGGCTCCAAGCTCAAGGTTCATCTTGTGACACGCACCAGGTTAAATCCTTGTTTAGAGGCTAAGGCCCCGAGGCTGCGGGGTAAGGCAGGTCTGAAACAGCCTACTCACTGCTGGATCAGTGCACCTCTGGCCTGCTTCTGGACACCAGAAGAAGAAAAGGCAGAGGAAAGGGGTGGGGGCATGAAAGGAGCCACTGAAAAGGACAGAGACATCAAAATGAATAAGATCCTTTTCCTTCATTGAGGCTGAGGGTCCCCCACTTCAGTATCAGCTCTGGCCCCATCCCAGTCTTGCTCAAGGTAAACATTTATTTTGTGACCAAAGGGGTCCAGCACCCAAACAGTGGGTATTGGGTCTCTGTCAGATAAGCAAGCTTTGAAGACCCTGGGGTAGTAAGATTTCCTATTGAAAAATGAATAATATGAAATAGTATACAGTTAGGGGGAAATAAGGAAAATTCCTGCTCTCTGTATATTTCTGCACATGCAGTGATCAGTGACTAGGATGACTGAAGGCCAGCTGTGGAGGTGCACACCTGTAATCCCAGTACTTGTGATGTGGAGGCAGGAGGATTGGACATTTAAGGCCATCTTCAGCTACACATCAGGTTCAAAGCCAGCCTGGCTGAGATGAGACCCTATTCTTCCAACCCCAAACAGAGAAAGAAATTTTCCAAGAGCAGGAGGTATCCCTGTCTCCAATCTCTTCTTTTTCAGATTTCCAAGATAGCCAGTGTGTGCCTCTGTGTGAGGAGTACCTTTTGTGTATGTCATAAAGGATCATTAATTATTAAAGAGATGTTGCTAATCCTGTCCTGTAGGTTTAATGTTTAGTTTGAGGCCTGAAGACAAAAATGTTGTCCCTCAACTCTGCAAGTGCTGCCTGGATGCTTAGGAAGGAAGGGGGAAGGGAGGGAGGGAGGAAGAGAAGGAAGGAGGGAGGGAGAGAGGGAAGGAGGGAGGAAAGTAAAGAGGGAGGGAGAGAGGGATGAAGAGAAGGAAGGAGGGAGGGAGGGAGGAAGGAAGGGAGGAAGGAAATGGTGTGATTTCGGTTTGCTTTTGTGACTGAACGATGCTTGGACCTGAGCTGCCTCCCCCCCTTTTGGGACAGTGACACTGCTTTCTGTGTCTTCCAGTTTCAGAAGATGAGTGCTGATCCCCTGAGGAGAGGAGGCTGAGACACAGTGTGAAAACAAATCACCAGCGTGGCTGACAGGAAGAGGAGCAGGGAGGGCTGGGACAACCAAGGTGACTTCCTGGAGGAGGCGGCCAGAAGCAAGGCCGAGAAGAGGTCCGGTGTGGGAAAGGGCAGGAGCCAGAGGGCCTGGCCTTGAGTGGGCCTGGATCCCCCACCTCCTTTCCCCAAAACCGAGCTGTCATCCCACCTCAGCTGTGGCCCTGAGCTCTGAGGAAGCCCAACCTACTCCAGCTCTGGACTCTGCCCAGGGATTTCCACAGAAGTGAACAGGCCAAAGCCCAAGCAGGTTGGACCCAGCCCTCCCCACAGCAACCCGTCCTTCTGTCAGTCCTTCCTGACGCTGCCTGCTCACTACAAATCCGTGAGTAGCACAGGGTCCTCTCTCCCTCTCTGCAGCTGTGTGTGCCCAGGCAGCGGGCAGTCCCTGGCCCTCGAGGCGCGCTGTGTGCCTGTGTGTGCCCAGGCAGCGGGCAGTCCCTGGCCCTCGAGGCGTGCTGTGGGCCTGTGTGTGCCCAGGCAGCAGGCAGTCCCTGGCCCTCGAAGCGTGCTGCACAAGCTTCACTCCTTGCGTGAGTGAAGAGATCCACTTAGCCAGCTGCTGTGTGAACAGAGCAGGATACCCATAAGGCTTAGAAAAGAGAGGGAAGCGCAGTAAGGAAAAGGGGACTTGGGGGCTCTATTTTCAGATAAGCTAAAACCTGAAAGCAGCTTCACCAGAAAGGAAGGCTTTGAATGGAAAAGTCCAGGGGGAGGGCTGGCTTCAGCTGTGTTTGGATCCAGGGGCTGGAACCCTGTGTTCAAGATGGACGGAGCGAGCACTTCATTCACTGGCAGTGATTTTCACCTGTTTTAGGAAGCGATGGACAGTGGCCTTTTCTGAACAGTGGCCGTACCAAGTGCAGACATCACTCCTGCTTTTCCTTCCTGGTGAAGACGGGACAGCTCACTGCTTCTCCAGGAATACCCGGAGCTTGCAAGGACTTGTCTCTCAGAGGATCTGAAGTGAGGGCAGGAAGGGGTCTCTCTCTCTCTCTCTCTCTCTCTCTCTCTCTCTCTCTCTCTTTCCTCTTGTTCTCACCTAGCCTTCCCTTCAGCTTTGGACCCTTCCTGACTTTTTGTTTGTTTATTTGTTTTTCAAGACAGGGTTTCTCTGTGTACCCCTAGCTGTCCTAGAACTCACTTTGTAGACCAGACTGGCCTTGAACTCACAGAGATCCGCCTGCCTCTGCCTCCCGAGTGCTGGGATTAAAGGCGTGTGCCACCACCGCTCAGCCCTTCCTGACTTCTTTGTCTTTCAGCTGAAAAGCCTGGCACATGGCAGACGACACGCGGAGGCAAAGAGAGTCCGTCTCTCTCACACCTGTGGCCCACGGCCTGGAGAACATGGGGGCTGAGTTCTTGGAAAGCATGGTCTGTCCGCTTCCCGTAGCATCTCCTCGGCTTGACCATGGCTCACGGGTGGGAGGGGCCTTGGTCTGCCTGCTTCCCTCACTCTGTCCTGCTCACCTCTGTGCACAGAGCGCCCCTCTCCCCAGCACAAAGCATATCCTTTATTTCACCCCTTAAACGGGTCCTGAATACCCACTGTGTGCTGCCTTGCCTGTCCTCACCTGAAAGGTCAGCAAAGGTCCCAGGAGGGAAGAACATTTGATCCACAAGAAGAGGAGAGAGGCAGATGATGGGGTGGGGTGTCTGAGGAAGCCTCAGCTTTCAAAGAACTTGCAATCTTGTCTTGGCTCCCCAAAGGCCAAGCTGAGGACCACATCTCCAACTGTGAAGCCTAATCTGATAACCTCCGTTCCCCCCCTTTCCTAACCAGGCTCCCTCTTTTTTACTAATAACACATGGACAGGGAGGCAAGAGGTGCCCTGGAGTCATATAGGGGGGTGGACCTGCTGGGACCTTCCTTAGGTATTTCCGTCTGGTCTCCAGGAAGCCACCGTGTGTCTGTACACAGTAGGTGCCCAATGCATGCTTTGCAGAATTTAGTTAAGTAGCCCCCTATTTCCCATTCAGGAACCCAGTCTCTATGTCCACTCATGAGGTGCCTGTGTCTGCAAGGTGGCTTTCCTATCTATCACCATGCCCTTCAGGCACAGCTGTCTCCTGGTGGGAAGACTGGTCCTGACTGCTCCCTGCTGGTTTCAGGAGGAAGGCCAGCTCCCGGGTGGTAACTCAAGCCAGTCGACTGAGGGCAGAGGCAGCTGGAGCAAAGCAGAGACGAAGCCCAGATGGTAGGTGATCTTTGTGAGGGACTCAGGTCACAGGAAAGAGGATGAAAGTCTGTCCAAAGGAAGTCCAGGGAAGGGAGTTCTGCAGGCCTCTGCCTCAGGGCCGAGCCGGGCCCAGCACCCACCTGTCTGCTTGTAAGCAGCCAGGATGTCATCCCAGTAGGAAGCCCAATGTGTACATGGGGCTTCTCAGGCCCCGAACTGGCCAGGCCTCCCTGCCACCTCCCTCATCTGCCATTTAGTTGCTGAGCCACTTTGGGGACTCCAAGACTAGGTTTGTAACACTCCTGGCCTGGGCCAGACTTCCCACTTTATACAGAGAGGAAGGGACCAACCCACAGGGTCTGGTGTGAGTCTAGAGAGTCCTGGCTGGCCAAATCCAGCTCTGAGCAGAGCAGGAAGGACACCCCAAGGACAGGGTGTGGCAGTCAGGGGATCTTCTAGCTTCTTGGGGGGACTAGAGAAGATGCCTTGTTCCCCCAGGTGGGGAACTCTTGCAACAGCAGTGGAGGGTTGAGTGTTATGAGCAAGGAGGCGCTTGGCCAACAGGGCCCTAGAGGAGAGTTGGGTAGCAGCCCTTCCCCCAGGGACAGGCAAGTGACCAGCTGGCCAGAGGACTAGTGTCTATTCTGGACACCCGCGGTAGTGGGGTGGCCGACTGCATACTTTTACGTGTCTTGTCTCTTGAATAGGCACTGAGGACTCAGACAATAAATGTTCCTGTCCCAGGGGAACCAATACAGAGCCGAGAACCTCTCCATCTTGCTCACTGGGCAGGTGGAAGCAGGGAGGAGGTCGGACAGCCATGGTGGTACTTTTCTGAATGCCCATAAGCCTCTAGCTATGGGTTAGTTCCCTCTGTCACCCAAGAGCAGGGGTGGCCTTGCAAATCTCAGCATGTGCAGAACCATGGCTTGTGTCTTGACTATGGCTGCTTCTCAGCCTTGTCAGGTAGCAAGGCCAGCCTGGGCTTATCCCATTACTGCACTGGGAACATACCTGAGTAGCTTCTACCTGCGGGTTTGGGGGCTCTCCAGTGGGGTGGAAGTTGGGGGCCACTTATGAACGCTGGCGATCCTCTCCTCAGGAGGAGCCTGCAGCTGACCGTGCGGATGACAAGCTTCTTCAGGGAGCACAAGCAGCTGTCTGAATGGATCCTCACAGGCCTGCTCTGTACGGGTAAGTGGGGACCCACCCTGCCCCATTCCGAAGACAGCCACTGCCCCTCTAGTCTCCGCATCACAGAGCAGGCTCATTCACTCACCCCATCAGTCAATAAGGCTCATTCACTCACCCCATCGGTCAATAAGGCTCATTCACTCACCCCATCGGTCAATAAGGCTCATTCACTCACCCCATCGGTCAATAAGGCTCATTCACTCACCCCATCGGTCAATAAGGCTCATTCACTCACCCCATCGGTCAATAAGGCTCATTCACTCACCCCATCGGTCAATAAGGCTCATTCACTCACCCCATCGGTCAATAAGGCTCATTCACTCACCCCATCGGTCAATAAGGCTCATTCACTCACCCCATCGGTCAATAAGGCTCATTCACTCACCCCCAATAGGGTTTGCTGAAGCACCAACTCGGCCAGCTCAAGAGAGGAACTCAGGTCTCCATCAAACCTAACTGGATCCCATTCCCAACGAGCAACAGAGATGCCCAAATATGCTTACACAGTGCAATAAGCCACCTGGGAGGATGGTAACCTTCAGAGCTACGGTCTTGGACCAGCTAGGTACAGGAGAGGGCAATGAGAGTTGAGACCCTCCCATACCCCACCCCTCAAAGCACAAAGGTCAGGGAGCAAAGGTGAAAACTGGCAGGGTGTGGGCTTTGATAGTCTGGTGCGGCTGGAGGGTAAAGTTTCTGCAGGGTGCCCAGCCTGAGTCTCCTGAGGCTGGAGGACTCTGAAGGGCCTGGTAATCAGGAGCGAGGGAGGCAGTTGATCTAGTCAGGAACTTGGATTTGACCCTGAAGTCCAGAGATAGGCACGGAAGGATTTACACTGAGAACTGTCCAGATTGACATCATACCGTGAGACCAAAAATGGTTGCAGGAGAGACAGGGGATCTGAGAATCAAGGGAGTGATTGGTGCTTGCCGAACCTGGGAAGTGACGGTGCGTGCAGGATGGAGGAGGTCTCAGGTTAAGGCTCCTCAGCTTCCTGCTTGGAGGATGGGGGGTTGGGTAGAAATGGGACACGATGGTTCCTTCCACAGAGCACAGGTGGACGAGGTGGTCTCCACAGGGAGGGAGAAATCAAAACCATTTTCTAGGGGTAGAATTTCTAAGCCATGAGCAGACGCAGTCGTTTCCAAAGGGTCTTCGCAGAGTGATTTGAGAAATGAGTTAGGGATGGAAAGTCTGGAACCAGCTACATATAAAGAGCTTGCAGAAGCCGAGGCCTTCAAAGAGGGAAGGACCAACAGAGGGTCAGGGATAAGGGCTGAGCAGTGTCCACTGATTTAGGGACAGGAATGTAAAGGTGGCTTTAGGGTGGTGGCACAGACCTCTAATTCTAACACTCGGAAAGCAGAAGCAGGCAGATCTCTGTGAGTTCGAGGCCAGCCTGGCCTACACAGTAAGTTCTAAGTCAGTCAGAGTTACATAGTGAGACCCTGCAATAAAAAACGGGGATGGGTGAGGGGTCCGGCAGGGGAGACGGTGAGTGCACATGACTACCTCTTTTTGTTTGTTTTTGAGACAGAGTCTCACTTTGTAGCTTAGGCTGGCCTAAAGTTCACTGTATAGTGCAGGCTAGCCTTGAAGTCATGGCAATCCTCCTGCCTTAGACTCCTGATTGCTGAAATTATAGGCATGAGACACCATTCCCTGCTGAGAGCGAGAAGGAAGTGCTAGGGTCAGGGTGTGACTAAAGGTTGAAGACAGCTGTTGTCTTCTTCTTCTTCTTCTTCTTCTTCTTCTTCTTCTTCTTCTTCTTCTTCTTCTTCTTCTTCTTTTGGTTTTTCAAGACATGGTTTCTCTGTGTAGCCTTGGCTGTCCTGGATCTCGCTCTGTAGGCCAGGCTGGCCTTGAACTCACAGAGATCCGCCTGCCTCTGCCTCCCAAGTGCTGGGATTAAAGGTGTGCGCCACCACCGCCCAGCTCAGCCTTGTGTTCTTGTTGGGAGGCAGTTGGAACATATTTCTGAGCTCAGGAGACTTTTAGACTCTTTTTTAGAAAGAAGATGAAATAATGACATGCTGGTGCCTGGAAGATGGGAGGAAAGGCTAGCCTCATTTATATAGTGAAGTGGAGGCCAGCCTGGGCTACGTTAGTCCTTGTCTCCAAAAACAGCTCGGTCAGGAAGACGGTGGCTGAGTGGCCAAACACACTTGTCACAGGAGTCTGAGGACCTGAGTTCTGTCCCTGACACCCAGTTAGGTGTGGAAGGGGAGAGCGGGCTCCCCAAAGCTGTCCTCTGACCTCCACACCTGTGCAGTGGCACCTGCGTGCCACCCCATGATAAATTCCAGTTTTCTTTTTAAGTGGCCTGGGGTTGCAGCTCACTCAGTAGGGATCTCACCTAGTGTGTGTGCACAGAGCCCTGGGTTCAGTCCCAGCACGACACAAAACAGCACTGGCACGTCCTCGACTTGCAGCACTCGGGAGATGGAGGAGGCTAGGTCAGAATTCAAGGTCATCTTTGGCTACATGGTGAATTGTTTGCCCTCATGGGCCTATGAGACCCTGGACTTGTTTGGTTGGTTAGGGTTGTAACTCAAGGTTGTCTTTGCTCCGGGAGGGAGACAGGTCTTGCAGCTGGAAGGGGTAAAGAGAGTCCTGCTCCGTGCAAGCTCCCTAGTGAGAGAAGGGGAACTTCATTTGTTCAGCTTGATTAACTTCAAGTCTGTCATCTCCGGAGTGACCGGAGCTTGATTTCTGTGACTCTGGACTGTCCTTCAGAACCCTTTCTCCAGCAGGCCCTCGCCACGACCATTCCTCAGTGTCTACCGACCCGTCTGCTTCTGCGACAGTCCTAGCTTTTCTCAGGGCAGGTGACTCTGGTGTCTCCTTTCTCCAGGGTGCACCCGCCCTGGGCTCCCACCTCCCCACCTCTCTGCACCACTGCAGGGCTGTTCCAGAGCTTCTGCGCTTGCTGTGGGGTGCAGTGCTCGAGAGTTCCGCCTACCTGCAGGCCATACACAGCATTCCTCTCTGAAGGCCCGTGCTCTGTTGGGACTCCTTCAGGAAGAAAGGCCTAGGGTCCCTCAGCTTACCATGCCACAAACACCCTGGCTTAGCCCAGTTTGTGAGGTCCACGCCTCAGTCTTCCGGTCCCGGCCCCAGGACCCTTGCTGTGTCCTGCTGTAAGTAATCTGAGAGCAGGTGGCAGGGTAAGGTGAGACTCACATTTCCTTGAATGCTTCACCTCACATTTTCCATTGGTGGCCAAGTCCTTTCCACTATTCAAGAGCCTTGGATTTAGAAACTCAAAAGCCAGGGAGAAGCATTCCCCCTCAGCTGTCACCATATTCCTTTCCTGAGGCAAACACCCAGACTGGCTCAGTGGCCCACAGGAGAGTCAGGCCAGGGAAGAGGAAACTCTAGGGGTAAACTGTTGTTGGTGAGGCTGGAGGATGGCTCCACCAGTACAGTGCTTGACACACAGGTCCCCAACATCCACGTGGAAAACTCCATCATGAGTGTCCTCTTTGGTAGGAGATGTATTAGTAGTGTTGTGGGGTGTCCACCAGAGAAGACTGCTGGGACACATCTTTATTAGCCCGCCAGCGACTACCCTGGGTGTTCAGGATCCCAGTGTAGTCCCCAGCCTTTCTCAGAGCGAGCTTTTAAATGCAAAAACCATGTCCTGGGTTGACACACTTCAGTTAACAAGAACAATGAGCCAGAAGCGAAACTACAGAAGCCAAAAAGCAAGGTTAGTACATTCAGAGACTTTCCCAGAACTGTGGACTTTGATAGATTAGATCTTTGTTTTCGTTTTGGCAGGTGGTGCTGTCTATGTGCTGAGTGTTATGGCCTGGCATCATGGTGTCATTCCATCATGAAGTCAGTTGTGCTAAGGTCTGGGGCCCTGTTACAATGCAGTTCTTAATACTATGGGCAGGCAGCGTGGCAGGGACTGGATGAGTGTGGGCCCCGGAGACAGAGTGGGGTTCCTTCTCTTAGAGCAGTGGTTCTTAACTTCCCAGTGCTGCGACCCTTTAATACAGTTCCTCATGTCACAGTGACCCCCTTTAATACAGTTCCTCATGTCACGGTGACCCCCAACCATAAAATTATTTTCATTGCTACTTCATAACTGTCATTTTGCTACTGGCATGAATCATAACATAAATATCTGATATCCAGGATATTTATGACCCACAGGTTGAGAACCACTGTCTTAAAGATTTCAAAGAGAGGAGGGCAGTCACGTGCCAAGTAGTTAATGAGTAGTCAATAATATGTGCTTGTAGTCAGGTTGCCTGGGCAGCAGGGGAAGGCGGAAGCGATCCTCCTTAGCTAAGGCAGGGTCACAGCAGGGGGCTTATCAAGTTCCCAGAGTCGAGTAACCTGAGCTTGCTGAACTCTTAGAAATGAGGATTACAGACCCACAGACCTAGTGAGGTGCCTGCCATTTCTGTGAGAGCAGAGAGAGAAAGAGGCTGTGATGGATGAGTGTGGCCTAAAGCAAACCTAACTACCCTCTGCACAAGCAGGCACCCACACATACATAAACACGCATACACACACACACACACACACACACACACACACACACACACACACACAGGAAGGAGGGAAGGAGAAGAGAGAGAGATCGTTGATTAACAGTATAGGGTGGAGGCACGATCTGGAGTCATGGAGTCACGACTCACCCAGCCCGGTCCTCTAGACCTAGCATGGTGGCTCAGGCCAGGTGCTCTGTTGAGGCCCATTATGTCTCTCAGTCTCTGCCATCACTTTATAACGTGCAAAGGCCTTTTTCACACATTTTACCAGGGCCTCGGGCATGCTGGGCAAGCCTCTACCACTGAGCTGTGTCCCCAGTCCCCTAATAACCTTCTGAACAGTAGGGACAAGTGTTTCCACTTCTGGATGAGGAAAGCGAGGAGGAACGGAGTTAATTCCCCGCCCCTAATGCTCCCGGCGAGCACGAGGCAGAGCCAGGGTTTAGAGCAGCGGTCTTCCCCTGCTGAGCTGGCCAATGCCTCCTCCTGCAGCTTACATTGCCTTCCTGATCACCGCCTGCCTGCTGGACTTCCAGAGGGCCCTGGCGCTGCTGGTCATCACCTGTGTGGTTCTCGTCTTCCTGACCTACGGTCTGCTGAAGAGGCTTCTGGGGCCCAGGCTGAGGAAGTGTGGGAAGTTTCAAGGCCATTCTCGCCTGAGCCTCTGGCTGAAAAGGTGAGTGAGCCCTCAGCCTCTGGCCTCCTAGAGGAATGCGTCCCACTCTGCCTGTCCCCTGGAGCCCTGGGCAGAGGTGCTTGTTGGCTTCAAAAAGCATGGCCAGCTCTGGCATTTTACCAGTTTTTGGGATGCAAAGGTAACTGAGGGCTAAAGCCAGGCTGGTGAAAGTTTTCTATATTCAAGAGCCTGGCCACTAAGCACAGAGGCCTTTCCATGATGTCTTATTAGGTGGATCACCTGGGGCTAGCTTATCAGCCAGCTGCAGAGATCACAGATGCCTGGGGACGTCCCTGGAGCCCAGTTCAACAGGCTAGGTTGGGCCATGTGCCAACACTTTAAATTAGCCCCCGGGGGGTTCTGATATAATTAGCCATGTCTCTGAATAATAGTTTGGTGTTTAATCCCTGGAGTCCATGGTGGAAAGAGAGTACTAACTCCCAAAAGTTGTCCTTTGACTTCCACATGCATGTACACACACACACACACACACACACACACACACACACACACTAGTAATAAATAATTTTTTATAAAACATTATTTTAATAGTCCTAGAGCTTAAGAAATGGCTTGGTGGTTAAAAACATTACCATTCCTGCGGAGGACCCTTGTTTAGTTCCCAGCACCCACACTGGATGGTTTACAACAGCCTGTAACTCCAGCTCCAGGGGATCCACTACTCCGGCCTCAGCAGACACCTACATACTCATATGCACATACCTACCTCCCCCACATATATACACAATTAAAAATAAAACAAATCTTTAAAAACTATGTTTTGGAAACCACAGAGACACCATCAAGAGGAGAGGGAAGTTAGGAAAAAGAGTAGCAGATGCCCTGCCACTCTTTTCTGTGACTATGACTAAAAACTACAGACAGAGATATCTATAAAGAAGAAAGGTTTACCTTTGGCTCACAGTTCCGGAGTCTCAGAATTCCAAGAGGTTGGCATTGGCATTTGTTTGGCCTTGTGCTTCAGCTCACTGCAGCAGAAGGGTAAGCAAGAGCCCGTGGGAGAGCAGAAACAGCACAGGCCACCTTGATTTATACTGCCTGCCTGCTACCCACAGTAACTAATCCAGACCCGTGGAGTGACAATTCACTCGTGTCCCCTACGATTAGCCTGTTTCTGCAGGAGAGGACCTGATTATTTCTCAAAGGACTCTCCTTCCAGCACAGTGACAGTTAATTTCACCACGAAAAGCCAGCCACGGTGGCGAGCACCTATAATCCCAGCACTTGAGCTGGAAGCAGGGGGATGGCAAGTTTGAGGCCAGCTTAGTCTATACGAGACTTTGTCTCAAAACAAAACAAATCCAACGTGAGTTTTGATGGGAAAAACCACACCCAAACCGTAGCATCCCTGCCTGGCCCACCCCAAACCCCGTGCTTCTCACACACACAATGTGGCTTCCTGCCTCAACCATCCAGAGTCTTTACTTGGTCAGACATGGACTGGAGAGGCCAGAGTCCAAAGTCTCACCTGAGGGTCAGGGCAAATTCCTCTTAGCCGTGAGCCTGTACATCAAAACAGGTGTTTACTTCCTAAATATAGCAGATGAGAGGACACACAGTCCAAAGAGGTGAGCTAGACAGGAAGATGGGCAACAGGACCCAAGCAAGTTTGAAGTCCAAGAAGGCAAGACCCTAATTTTTTATTTCATTTTATTTTATTTATTTATGTTTTGTTTTTTGAGACAGGGTTTCTCTGTGTAGTTTTGGTGCCTGTCCTGGATCTCACTCTGTAGAGTGGCCTCAAACTCACAGAGACTCACCTGACTCTGTCTCCTGAGTGCTGGGATTAAAGATGTGTGCCACCACTGCCCGGCAAGACCTTAATTTAAAAAAGAAAAATCTATCTTGTTATATTTGTTATTGTGTGCATGCGCATGATTGTTGTGGGTGGGCGTGGATGTATGTGGAGGTCAGAAGACAACTTTTGGGAGTCGGTTTTCTCTTTCCACTATGGGGGGTTGAATTCAGGTCATCAGGATGGTGTGGCAAGCGATTTTATCCGCTGAACTATTTTGCCAGCTCAAGACCACAGGCCTCTACACCCACATTCCCTAGACTGCTCCCAGCATTCTTCGCAGTCTACTGGAAGAAGTCAGGCCCTATAGTTCTTGCATCCTGCACATCTGCAGGAGCAGCACCATGTGGACCGCTGGAATTCAGCCAAAGACTGTTATTTGTGCCTTCTATGGTGATGGCATATTAAACTGGAAATCAAACAGTGGCTCAGAGAGAAAGCTCCAGAGAGCTACAGTGTTTCTCTGGCACATCCAGCTGAGTTCTGATTAGCGAATGCCTCTGATGAAACTATCTCAGAGACCCACCCAAAAGGATGGGAGGCTATTAGGTCTGGAATTGCCGAGAGCCAAGGAGAGGGTCTGTTTCCAACCATCAGAATAAAGAACCTGTAACCCACAGGGCATTGTCTAGAGTACTAGGAAGAGTCACTCTTTCCCTGGGTCCCTAAGGGTGCGTGTGTGCGTGCGCGCGCGTGTGTGTGTGTGTGTGTGTGTGTGTGTGTGTGTGTGTGCGTGCGCGCCTGAGATGCTAAGGCTGATGGCTTCTTATCTCTCTATCTCTCTCCTGTAGAGGTCTAGCCCTTGCTGCTGCCCTAGGCCTGATCTTGTGGCTATCTCTGGACACCTCCCAGCGGCCTGAACAGCTGGTGTCCTTTGCGGGGATCTGTGTGTTCCTCGCTCTTCTCTTCGCTGGCTCCAAGCATCACCGTGCTGTGAGTGTTCAGCTGGCTACCCAGGCTGGAAGCCAGCGGATGCTCTCTGTGGGCTGGGGGGGGAGATGGATGCTCCTGTTGGGAGAACACCTGAGGCTCAGCTGGGGAAGAGCAATGTGTGCTGGGACAAGTTCCCTGTGCAGCTGTTGAGGGACATATTGGGCCTGGAGACCCTAAGTGGAAAGATATCTAAGAAGTCCTTGAGTTCCCCAGGGAACAGGGGGCTTTCTGGGGAGGACTGCTGACATCTCTCCAAACTCACAGACCGCTGGGGTTGTTTATTTCCTTAGTGACATGTTCCTTAGGTCTGTGAGCTCAGGAACCACCCCAACCCAGAAAATAGGGGACCCGAGAGCTTCTGGTTCTGTGGGAGAATCCCAGAGTACCCTGAAATCATTAGCTTACACTAGTGATTCCTGAGGTCTGCTTCCCAGACCAGGGGCCACAGCATCTCCTTGGAACATATTAGAAATGCTAAATCTTAGGCCTGATTCACCTATTGAGCTAGAAACTCTGGAGTGAGGCTGGCCCTCCAGCACAGAGTGTCCTGTGCTCGAGGGAAGTCCCTGCTGTACTGGGTGGATGGGCTCTTCTCTCACTGTCTCCATAGCTAAGCAACCACGCCCCAAAATCGGGACCCCTGTGCGCTTCAGAGCATGGCTGCACACGTGTCCAAGGGCGGTTTCGAGGAGTCGTTCTGTGCTGAGTGGGAAAAGCAGCCCTAGGGCTTGGGCTCTCCTCTGTCACATGGGCCATCAAGAGACCCGAGGTCAGGGGACTGAGAGCCCATGGATAGATGGTGAGGGTCGGGGCAGACAAGAGTCATGCACTGAGCTGGAGAGGAGCTGGGCCTGGGCAGGCTCATGTCTATATCCTAAGGCCATCATGGTCTGAGAACCGAATGCTATGTCACGCTCGAGACCAGGCAAATGGCACAACAGTCTGTAGAATACTGTACTGCCCGGAATCACCGCTGCCAAGAGCCTGGCCTAGTCTGAATCCATGTGACTGTCAGCATCAGGACCAGTGCTAGGCTGGACCCAGGCAACTGCAGGCAGGACAAAGCTCATGGTGTCCTCCCCACTCCCCACCTCCACTTCTCCCCACTCCCCCCCACCCCTACCCCCCACCCCCCACCCCACTCCCGTGGACCTGTGAATCCCCCAAGCATCTGAGCTCACTACGACCTTTCTGTTGGCTGGCAGGTGTCATGGCGGACTGTGTCCTGGGGCCTTGGGCTGCAGTTTGTGCTGGGTCTCTTTGTCATCAGAACAGAACCAGGATTTGTTGCGTTCCAGTGGCTCGGTGATCAGATCCAGGTGTGTATGTTGGACCCTGCTTCCGAAGAGTTGGGGAGAGGCCACTTGATTTAGGGGAAGATAAATGTGGAGGTTGCAGAGATGGTTTGGGACCAGCAAAACTAGGGCCCCATAGCTGGGGTGAGGATGGAGTGGGGGTGTGGGGTGTGGGGTGGGGTGTGGGTTGGGGGTGGGGTAGGGCTGGCCAGGAGCTCGCAGGAGCCACCAGTGAGGAACCCAGTCATTCTCATGCTTTTAGAGGCTGGGTCTGGTGTGAATGGATTCCCAGATGGTGAGGTTCTCAGGGTGTGCAGATGCCAGGTCATGTGACCTGCAGTGCTTTTCAGTGGCTTAGGATGTATGTGAGTTCAAATTGCTAACAACAAAAATTACCCACTTGGCACTTGGATTTAGAAAGAAGGTTTATTGAAGTCATACTTGGTGTTGTTTTTTTTTTTTTTTCAGCTGCCTTTTTTTTTTTTTTCTTTTTAGACAGGGTCTCATTATGTAGCCTTTGATGGTCTGGATCTCAGTCCTATAAACCAGGCTGGCTTCAAATTCACAAAGATCTGCCTACCTCTGCCTCCCAAGTGCTGGGATTAAAAGCATGTGCCGCCATGCCCGGCTGATATCATCTGGTTTTTACTATTTTGAGTTGTTCCGTGTAAAAACTCTTGGAGCTGGCCTGGCTTAGCGTGTGTGTGTGTGTGTGTGTGTGTGTGTGTGTGTGTGTGTCTTCACGGTGTATAGCTGTAAGTGTACATGCATGTAAAGGTTGGAAGACAGTCTTAGGTATTGTTCTGCAGGCAACATCTCTGTCTTTTGGAGGCAGGGTCTCCCACGGGTCTGGAGCCTGCCAAGTAGGATGGCTGTCCAGAGATCCTGAGGGTCCCCGTGTCCACTTCCCCAGCACTGGGGTTCTAAGCACCCACCCGCACACCTGGTTTTTTAAAACTATGGATTCTGGGGATCCAAACTTAGGTCCTTGTTCCACTGAGGCCAGCACTGTTCCAACTGAGCTATCCCCTCAAACTTCAGGGCTTGCTGTTTGCTTATTTTACTTTTTGAGACAGTTTCACTGTATAGCCCAGGCTGGTCTTGAACACCTGGCAATCCCCCTGCCTCTGTTTCCCAAGTGAGATTACAGGCATGAACTAGCTCTTGAAGTTATACGTCTGTTTTGTTTTGACAGTGTCTCCTGTAGTCAGGTTAATGTCAAACTCACCATGATAAACTATATGTAACAAAGTTTACAGCTTTGACTCTTTTTTTTTTGGCTTTTCGAGACAGGGTTTCTCTGTGTAGCTTTGCGCCTTTCCTGGAACTCACTCTGTAGCCCAGGCTGGCCTCGAACTCACAGAGATCTGCCTGCCTCTGCCTCCCGAGTGCTGGGATTAAAGGCGTGTGCCACCACCTCCTGGCCAGCTTTGACTCTTGTAGGTCTTATTAAATAACACAGCTGTTGGAGGCTGCACACAGGGACCGTGCCCCCGAGCTGGTACATCTTGAGGCAGGAAGGCCTGTGGCTACGCGCCCTTCTTTCATCGGGGCTGGACTCCAGCCCGGCCCTCTGGCCGTGGCTGCCCCTCCTCTCCTCAGAGTCCCACTCTGTCTTTGTGTCTCCTCTAGGTCTTCCTGAGCTACACCGTGGCCGGCTCCAGCTTTGTCTTCGGGGACGCTCTGGTCAAGGATGTCTTTGCCTTTCAGGTTAGTTGCGTGGTGCTCCAGCAGGGGTCGGGCAGCTGAGCTCAGGTCCCAGCCGTGGGATCCAGCTGAGCTGAGAGGAGTCGAGCTCGGGTCGATGAGGGTTCCAGTGGGCACAGCTGGTCCCTAGGATGCTAATGAAGCCAGAGCTCAGGGTGGGGAAGAACCCAGCAACCTGTTTGATGGTCTTTGTGCTACATTTTGTTAAATGTGGGCGTTCGCTATTTCTGCATTATTTTTCTTAAACGCTAATCACAGAACTTCCAGAAGGCTGAGGGCAAGAAGTGACCCCTCCTTCACCACCCTTCACAGCCAGCGTCCTCCTCAGAGGCCTCCGGGTTCTTATTCCAGTCATAGGCTGCAGCTTCCTCCCTCTCTCCTCCCTCTTCCTCCCCTCTCTTCCCCTCTCTCCTCTCTCTCTTCTGCTCTCTCAACATTGTATTGTACATCTACAGTCATGCAAAAATACTACAGGAGAAATTAAGATTAAAGTTACCCTTCTGTTTTAAAAACTCCATTGTCGGGCCGGGCGGTGGTGGCGCACGCCTTTAATCCCAGCACTCGGGAGGCAGAGGCAGGCGGATCTCTGTGAGTTTGAGGCCAGCCTGGGCTACCAAGTGAGTTCCAGGAAAGGCGCAAAGCTACACAGAGAAACCCTGTCTTGAAAAACCAAAAAAAAAAAAAAACAAACAAACAAAAAAACAAAAACAAAAACAAAAAAAACTCCATTGTCTCGGCCGGTTGGTGGTGGCGCACGCCTTTAATCCCAGCACTCGGGAGGCAGAGCCAGGCAGATCTCTGTGAGTTCGAGGCCAGCCTGGTCTACAGAGAGAGATCCAGGACAGGCACCAAAAACGACACAGAGAAACCTTGTCTGGAAAAAACAAAAAACAAACAAACAAAAACTCCATTGTCTCATGGCAGAGCCCAGACCTAGTTCAAAACAGAGCAGCTTTTGCTGGAGACACTGCTGATGTGTCCCCCCCGCCCCACACACACACTGTTCTGGATGGAGTTGTGGTTATATTTCTTTTCTCTCCAGTAACCTGGCCAAGCCTCTGAAATGCCTTGGTTAGTGAGTACTTGAGCGCAGTCCCCCTTTAGTATAGTCTGCTTTACAGCCAAACTGTCTAGAGGCCCTGAAGCTCACTCCAGACTTACACGGCATTTCCAAAAGCCGGGCAGAGTGAGTGACAGGCTGGCCCCAGTTTTCTGCCTCTGATGCCATAGTAACAAGGAGATGAATCTCTGTTGCCTGTCTAGACCACTAAACCCATGGAGCGGTTGCACAGACCATGTTGGTAGGTTCTGAAGTTTCTGCCTTTAATTCTAACTTTGGTCGCTGTCCCCAGAGCCTCTCTGCTCCACTGGGGATGTTGGACCCAGGGCGTGTCTAGCCTCACTATAGACTTGTGGGCTCGTGTAGAGCCAAACGAAGTCAAGGCCTTTCTTCTGGGCCTGAACCCTGACCTCTTACCAGCTTTCCTGGGAGCTCAGTGTCTGTTGTGCCAGTGACCCTTTGAGGAAGATCCAGCCTGTCCAAAGAGTTTGAATGATGCCAGTGCCACCAGGAAAGGGAGGGTCCCAGGTTCCTAGAGACTGCCTGACCCCGGGCAGATTTGCCCTGGAGATCCGTTATGTGAGATATTGGGAAGGGCAGCCTTGGCCATCCACAAGCTCCCCTGAATACTGTTCCCACAGGGTGTGAGGACTGTTCTCACATCTGCATAACCAAGTAGGGGCACCCAAAGTTCCAGGGGAAAGAGGTGAAGATCCACTGCAGGTCACTTCTCAAAGGCGTCTCACGGTAAAGCCTAACAGCTTCTCAGCTTCAAACAACATGTGGTGGCCCTACCTCCAGTGTGCGGGCTTCCAGTGCCCGAGGCAGATGCAGAGCCTGTAGGAGAGAACTTGTCACTAGGGACGCTGAGTGAGACGCCCGAAAGATATAGACGAGCTCCAGGACACAGAGGATTGGGAGGTCCTGGAGCTGGAAGCAGGAAGATGAAATAATGTGGGTAAAGGCTTGAGGGGAAGCTGGGGGGAACTGGGAGGAAGCTGGGGGGAACTGGGGGGAAGCTGAGGGGGAAGCTGAGAGGAAACTGAGAGGAAGCTGGGGGGAAGCTGGGGGGAAGCTGAGGGGGAAGATGGGGGGAAGATGGGGGGAAGCTGGGAGGAAGCTGAGAGGAAACTGAGAGGAAGCTAGGGGGAAGCTGGAGGAAGCTGAGAGGAAGCTGGGGGAAGCTGGGAGGAAGCACAGGACCAACCTCAGTTTGAGGCATGAAAACGTCTGGAAGGGGGCTAGAGATCGTCTGTGAGTTCAGTGGGACTCTGGCTTGAAGGGTCTTAATGCCAAGCTGAGGAGGCATCTGGGATCTTCTGTTGAGACAGCCTGGAGCAGTCCAAACTGGCCTCAAACTTGTGATCCTCCTGAGTTCTGGGGTTACAGGCATGTGTCACCACGTGTGCCCGGCATCTGGGTTTTCTCCACGAGTTGAGGAACCACTGAAGAGTTTTGAGCAATCCCGACTCCATCAATGGTTGGTTAACATGTCAACGGCGGATAGGAAAGACAGTAGGCAGGATGCTGGTGTGTGTGTGCTGGGAAGAGGCCCAGCAAAGAAAATACGTTATAGCCTAGGATTGCCAAGGTAGGGACAACAGACAGCTGTGTGTCGTTTATCCCTCAATTCCACATTGCTGTCCCAAGAGTATTTACTATTTGAGGACAAGGCTTCATCTTACTTTGCATCCTTCATTCAGCCTTAAGCCTCACAAAGCCATGCCCAGGGACTCTGCTGTTTGCTGAATGAGTGAAGTAAACAAGTGATGAATCTGGAATGGTCCTGGGAAGTCCCTCTGTGCTCGCTAGGAATCCATGTCCCAGTGACTGTATGGCCCTGGAGTCACTTCCCTGTGGTCTAACACAAGGGCTGAACTACCTTTGTTTGTTCGTTTTTTCAAGACAGGGTTTCTCTGTGTAGCCCTGGCTATCCTGGAACTCACTCTGTAGACCAGGCTGGCTTCAAACTCACAGAGATCTGCCTGCCTCTGCCTCCTGAGTGCTGGGATAGGGTCTCATGTAGCCCAGGTTGGCCTTGACCTCATCACAGAGCCGAGTATGAAATTCATAATCCTTCTCCTGTCCCTGTGAAGTGCTGGGATCACAGGCATGCGGCACCACGCCAGATTCAAGGGCCTCCTCTCTAGCTCCCGCAGCAAGGCCCAAGGCTTCTTATCCTCAAGGGCCGAGCGCACTCTGAAGCAATTCAGGCTTATTACAGACCGCTTTGTCCCACTCCATGCCGGATGTTCTAGTGGAAGAGAAAAGGAAAGCTTGGGGGTTGGGGCAAGGGGAGAAAGTCCTAATAACTGCTGCAACTTACGGAGAGAAGATGTGGCCGGACTATTTAATTTCAGTCTCACACTAACGCTTCAGAGAAAATACGATTACCCCCTTTGTAGATGAGGGGCCTGAGGCTCAGAGTGGCCGTCGCTTGTGCCAAGTCACAGGCCCGTGAGTTCAGAAGGGAGCCTCAGCCCAGTGTTCTTGCTTTTTAGTTTCTGTGCCCTGACATTAGAGCCCTTTTCTTTTGTTTTTTTTTTTAAATTTTTATTATTAAGAGATTTTCTATTCATTTTACATACCAACCACAGAGTCCCCTGTCCTCCCTCCTCCCGCCCCCTAGGCTTCCTCCCCAACCCACCCCCCATTCCCACCTCCTCCAAGGCAAGGTCTCCCATGGGGAGTCAGCAGAGCCTGGTATATTCACTTGAAGCAGGTCCAAAACCCTCCCCCCTGCACCAAGTTTGCACAAGGTGTCCCACCCTAGGCACTGGGCTCCAAAGAGCCGGCTCATGTGCCAGGGACAGATCCCAATCCCACTGCCTGGGGGCCCCCTAAACAGTTCAAGCTAAACAACTGTCTTGCCTATCCAGAGGGCCTAGGCCAGTCCCATGGGGTTAGAGCCCTTTCCTTAGGTGGAAGGGGATCTGGGTCTCAGAACATCTGTTCTCTTCCTGGCTTTTAAGAGATAGCATTCTTCCCCCCCCCCATTTATTTATTTATTCATTCATTCATTTATTTATTTATTTTTCTATTATCAGCTTGATACAGTACACCTTCTTATCCTAATAGTGAAATGTTTCACTGAGGCTTGCCCAGTGATTGAGTAAAACCAAAACTTATTAGAAGCCACAGTCATCCTAGGGTCCCCCCTGCTATGTAGCCTCCCTGGTTCTGTCGGTTGCAGTCTGATTGTTCTTTGCTTTATAAAGAGATAGCATTCTTTGGGGTTGCTGGTTGAGCGGGGCAAAACCACTCGCACCTAGCTTCTGGGGGAGGAGGGGGCAGGGCTGCTTCTTGGCTCACGAACTAGAAGGGCAGGTGGAGCAGGCAGAGGCCAGAATCAGGCCTCAGAACAGCTGTGGTCTCACAGGCTCTCTTAGCCTTCAGGGTCAGCCTCATCCCTCACACCGTGTTTACCCCATTAACACCAGATGTTCGGTCTTCCAGCTAGCATGGATCTGCTCTTCCCTGCCAGCTGGACAGGTCCTGCGGCAGGGTTCTGATGGGGCTGCGTTAGATAATATGACCATGCTTGAACCAGTTACCCTGCATCCAGCAACTGGAGCAGCTGAGCTCTTGTGTTCTGAAGCTGGGGCTGTAGGGCTAAAGCATTGATTGAATGGGAGCAACCCTTAGAAATGCATCCTCTAGCCGGGCGGTGGTGGCGCACACCTTTGATCCCAGCACTCGAGAGGCAGAGGCAGGCGGATCTCTGAGTTCAAGGCTAGTCTGGTCTAGGGAGTGAGTTCTAGGACAGCCAGGGCTACACAGAGAAACCCTGTCTCAAAACACAAAACCCAAAGAGAAAAGTATCCTTTGGAGTATCTCCCAGGAGAGGCCGGCCCTGGTAACCAAGGTAGCCAGCTATCTCCCTGGAGGACCTGTGTTCGTTTATATTTTCAGGGCCCCTTAGTGTTCCAAGCTTGTGTTAGGGGTCTAGTACAGGATAAGAGCAATGAAGACAGATGGCATCCCTGCCTGGGAAAAGCAGCGATGGGCATGGAGCCTCGGGCTGGTTTTCCTCCATAGTGTCTCACAGCTAACCTGGGACTATATCTGGGAGTCTGGGCCGTACTTCCTGACCAGTGAGTACTTAACTCTTTTGTTAAAGAGTTGTATATGCAGAAAGGCAAACTCCAACAGGCTTTAGGGCACAGAAAAGATTCATGTCTATGATTGGGAAGTACAGGGACTTCAGGTCCTGCTGGACCCTGGTGCTCGGGGATCTATCTGCCTTGGTCCGATCTTGCCTCCGTCCTGGTTCCGATGTCCAGTTTTAGCTATGAGGAGGCTGTCTTGAGGTGGTGGCAAATATTTACCAGGCTGGTATCCAACAAGCTTTAGCAACATTAGAAAGGAGAAAGAGGGAAGGTGGGAGAAGGGAGGGAGAGAAGGAGACAGACAGACAGACAGAGGCTGACAGTCTCACTAGTTCCTACAGAGTGGCTGACGGCACACACATGAGGCACAGGCAGGACACACCCCTGACCTCCCTTGTCATACCAGGAGCCCACAGGCCGAGAGTGAAGAACGTGGTAAGGGGCTCCAGGCCAGCCAAGCGGCAGCCCGTTCGCGAAGCTTCCCCTAGCCAGATGTCAGTGTCCCTGGGATGGCTCTGTGTCCTCCTCTCTCTGGTGGAGGCCGTGCCGTCCACTCTGGAAGAACACACACACATCTCCCACCTCCCCTTTGACTTACAGAGGGTCTAGCCAAGCTCTGGGCCATAATCACCCAGGGAAGCAGGCTTGTCCGGGGCTAGACCCGTCACTGTACTTCCAGTAACAAGAGTCAGCCCCCTTCCTCACACTCTGAGGTGATACCAGTAATGGTGTGTTTCTTGTAAACCCAGGAGCACCTTTAGTAACACTGGAGATGCGCTCATGCTAACAAAATACTTGAGGACTCGATATTCGGTTAGGGGAAGGAGAAACACATGGCTCATCACTGACCAGCCTCAGCAGTTTGCCGCCCAATCTTAAAAATTTCCTGGACCCTGGGAGATCAGTCCTACACATAAATTCCTCATTAGTGTGTTAGCCAATGGCAACCTTAGCAAGGCCAGGACACAAGACACGGATGGACACACACACACACACACACACACACCTCCCTCCCTTTCAACATTGAGACTTGCCCTCAAGGTAGAGTTAGGTATTGAACTCTTCCTGTGAAGAATCTCCCAAATCTCGTCTAAGTTTTTGGCCAGTGTCCACTCCAGAGAAGCCTTCCCTGAGCGCCTGCAGATTTTTAGAAGCCAGGCTGTCTCCTGCTGAGACCTAGTCCAAATGATCTTTTCTCCAGGAAGTAGAATCACCCTGGGACTTCTTCAGCCTGCAGCTTCTCCTGGGCCCAGAGTTCTGCACAGTCCACATGGTGTCCCCATCCTGGCTGTGTCTGCCTGATTAGTCACCCTCCCACCCCTGCCCCCACCCCTGCTTGGCTCCATCTCCCTTCTAGTAACTTTCCACCCAATCCCCCTATGCCCCCCTCCTCACATTCCCAGTTCCTGCTTTCTCCCTGGGTCTGGCTGACCCAAGATCACACTCCCTCTGCCTTTCACAATGGATGGCTCCAGCCTCTGGCACAGGCCCCACCTACTCAGCTAAGAACTGTTCTTCAACTGCTCCCCCTGAGGAGTCCCTAAGGTGAAAGAGACTTTTTATCCCCCCAGAGTTTGAGGGTATCTGCCTGAGGCCGACTCTAATCCCCTCAGGTAAACAGTACTATTTTCAGAGAAGGGGTGGGAAGAGAGCCGGGACTGAGTGGGAAGGGTTGAGAGGAAGGACATGGGATGGCTGAGGAAAGACAGCCAGTTTGAACAGGTTTGATTTCCAGGCAGGATGAAGTTTGTTCCAAGGGTGTGGTACAGTGGAGACTCTGGAGCAATGGTCCTCAGAGTACTGGATGCTCTGATTAAAAACTATAGCGTGCTGGCTCACAAACAAGAATTCATTCCTGGATGTTCCAGAGGCCGGGGAGGTGAACAGAGGCCCCCATGGTCACATTCTGATGAGGAATCTCTTTTCCTTTTTCCTGCTCATAATTGTCACATGGTGGAAGATGGGGGAGTACTCTAGGGCCCTCTTGCGTAAGGGGAGCTGACTTCATTCATGAGGGCTACACTCGTGACCCAATCACCTCCTTGGCCCTTCTAATCCTGTCTCCCAGCTTTGGTTTTATCGTGTGAATCTGGGAGACTCACCCTATTGCAGGGACACAGAGGAGCAAACTTTCCCCAGGGCAAATGCCTCAGCCCTGCAGGACTTTGGCAACCTTCCTGGCAGCTAGGAGGTTTCTGCCCAAGGTTTCTGTGACCTTGGACAGGCAGCCCACACCTCAGAGCCTCGGTGTAGACATTGGTCAGGTGGAGATGATCACCAACATCTCAATTGCTTTGAGGATCAATGAGCCACCATATATCAATGGATAGCTGAATCATAGTAGAACTTCCCACCAGGACATAGTAGGAGCTGATAGTACTTCCCTCATCCTTCCTCAGTACCATTGCCCAATGTCTGCCGTCCTAGGCGCTGTCGGTCCAAAGGTGGTTTTGTGAGATCATCCTGGCCACAGGGACATTATTACATATCCTACCTTAGAAAACTGGAGCCTACCCGCCCTCCCCCTTCCCTCCCCTCCCCCCCCCCTCCCCTCCCCTCCCCTCCCCTTAGTGCTTTTCTTCTATTATTTCTGGTGCGGGGGCTCCTTGGCCTCCAAGCAGGGCCTCAAACGCTAGGAAACGCTTCATCACTAAGCTACCCAACGGCCACCCCTTCTTCTCTCCCATTTCCCTTCCTCCGCCATTCACCACGACACCCCAAACGCAGCTTCCCTGTCACCAACAGCCCCCATCTGCAGTTAGAACACGCCTTCTGACACCCACTCTGCCAATCCTGGATGTATTTTCCGGGCTTGAGCCTGGGGCTGTAGCCAGCCGGTTGCCCTGGAGTCCCTCACATGATCAATCACACCAGCTGACTAGACGGTACACAGCTCTGGCTTCTGGGAGAGCAGAATGATGTCACCACCCTGGGCTGTGGATAGTTCCAGCTCCATGCATGGGTAAGGAGGAGTTATAGGGCAGGAATAGGGTTTCTGAAGCCGGTACCTAAGGTACCTGTTGTGTGACAACCCAGCAGCAGGCATGCCCCAGTGGTAGGGGTGGAATGGAGCAAGTCCAGGGAAGGCCAGGGTTGGTTGGGGGAGGGGAACCTTCAGCCAGACCCCTCTCTCATCCCCAGCCAGGCTGTGGAGCAGATCTTTGCTGCCACCTATGACCATCTGCTTGTTTGGAGAGAGTGTGCAAGACTCTTCCCTTTCCAAAACACAATCACCCGCGCCTGCTCTCCAGCCTTCCCTGCCTGCCTGGCCATCCCTGGGCCTCTTGTCCCTTCCCAGTGTCACTGGCTTCTGGTCTGTGTCCACACCCTCTCTGACACGGCTCACACAGTTCCACAGTCTGTCTCAAGCCGCATCTTGCCAGAGTGCTGGGGCCCCCTCATAGTTGACTGGCCATGCCTGCTTTTGGCCACTCTAACTCGGGCTGTCCTCAGGCTCCTTCTGGACTCTTTCGTTTCCTCTCACCTTAGCGATGCAGACTCCAGGGTCGGGCTCTGCACACGTGAGCAGTCCTGTGAGTGACATTTGTTCTGTTGCTTCGGCTGATCTCATCATCCTTTTTTCTTTTAAAACAACTTTTAATTGATTAATTGAGTGTGTGTGGGGGGAGTGAGGAGTGGTGGTGCATGTGTGTGTGCCACACGTGTATATGGAAGTCAGAGGACAACTTGTGACAGTCAATTCTCTCCTGCCCTGTGACTCTCAAGGGTAGATCTCAGATTATCAGGCTCGATGGCAAACCTTTGCCTGCTCAGCCATCTTGAAGGCCTCAGCTGCATTTCTTTCGGATCAAGTCCCAAATTCAGTCCTGTAGCAGGCTTTTTCTTTTGGGCCACCCACCAGCTCCCAAATCATGACATGGAGACTTATTAGTTGTGAATGCTCAGCCTAGCTTAGGCTCGTTTCTAGCTAGCTCTTTTCACTTAAACTCTTTCTCTCTGTGTTTTGCCTCGGGGCTTTTTACCTTTTCTTTCTGTACGTCCCACTTTCCTGCTGGCCCTCTGGCTGGCTGGCAGCTGCCTGGCTTACAGCCCCAGGCATCCCTCTCATTCTCTCTTCTCTTCTTCCCCTTGTTCTTCTTTCTGGAGTCTTCCTCCTATTTATTCTCTCTGCCCACCAGCCCTGCCTGTCCCTCTCCTGCCTAGCTATTGGACCAAGAGCTCTTTATTGACCAATCAGGTGCCTTAGGCAGGCAAGGTGAAACAAATGTAACACATCTTTACATAATTAAACACACATCTTTACATCGTTAAACAAATGCAGCACAAACAAATGTAACACACCTTTCCACAGCATAAAGAAATGTAACACATCTTTGCCTCGTTAAAGTACTATTCCACAACACAGTCCCCATCCAGTGTTCCCGCTCAGGCCCTGGATGCTTTCATCCAGTGGAATATTCCACTCGGAGATTCTGTGGACCTCTCAAACCCACCAAGTTCAAAACTAAATTGATGATCCCATGGCTCTCCTCTGCCTTTGTGCCTTCCTTGATACATGTCTGCCATTAGAGAAAGTTACAGGAACTCGGGCCAGGGACTGAGTGTGTGGCGGAGCATGTATAAAGCCCTGGGCTGGGTCCTCAGCACCCACAAAATGAAAAGGAAGAAAAAAAAATAGGAACAGATGGGAAATTCAGAAATTAAAAAGAGAACAAAATTCCTGATGGCCCTGGCACCCAGGGCAGTAAGTGTTTGTTTGGGAGTAGTGTCTTTTATTATTATTTTTTTCCTTTTTAAAAAGATTTATTCAGTGTGTGTGAGGTGTGTGTGTGTGTGTGAGAGCAGGTGCACACATGCCACAGTACCAGTGTTGAAGTCAGAAAACAATGTGTTGATTCTCCCTTCTACCGTGTGGGTCCCAGGGACGCAGCTCAGGTGGCCAGGCGTGGTGACAGCACCCTTACCTGCTGAGCCGGCTTGCTGGCTCCTTTCCATGTTTTAATATTCTAGCTTTCCCACTTTTTGTTTTGTTTTGTTTTTTTGAGACAGGGTTTCTCTGTGCAGCCCTGGCTGTCCTGGAACTAGCTCTGTAGACCAGGCTGGCCTCGAATTCAGAGATTTGTCTGCTTTTGCCTTCTGAGTGCTGGGATTAAAGGCATGCGCCACCATGGAAAGTTTCCCACTTTTTAATGAGAGAGAATTACCATATTATTAGCAACTCTGTAGGACTTTTGAACTATTTGAAAAAGAAATACACGGATGAGAAATACTCCAATGGGAAGAAGGACCTAAGAGGCACATGTCCCCCCAGCCCTGGACCTCAGCCACTTACTTTCAGACATCCATTGTTACTAGTCACTTGCAAACCCTTTGGATGATGTCCCATGTCCACACGAACTTCTTGGTTTTCCCTCATGTACAATTTGTATGCCGATTGTAAGTCTCTCCTTTTCTCATGTAATAGCCTGGTTTTGTTTTTTTTTTTTTTGAGACAGGGTTTCTCTGTGTAGCCCTGGCTGTCCTGGAACTTGCTTTGAAGACCAAGCTGGCCTTGAACTCACAGTGATCCTCCTGCCCCTACCTCCCTGCGCTGGGATTAAAGGCGTGTGCCACCACAACCAGCTTGATAGCATGCCTTGAGAATCCTCTCACAAGTTCCCACAGGGAGCTTTCGCTTACTCTCCTATTCTCTCGTTTTATATTTAGCAGGAACCTTGAGGGAGCGAGAAGGGCTTAGGAAAAGACGTGTGTGTAAGCTTCTCCAGAGACTCCAAGAGCTTTCTTGTTCTCATTTCCTGACATTTAGTTCACAGTATGTGGCCATGCTATGGGCTACTAAATCAGCCCTCTGTCAAAAGACATGCAAGTTCTGCTACCACAAATGAGCCGAAGTTGGGGCTGGGGAGACGGCTCGGCAGTGAACAGCATGCACTGTTCTTGCAGAAGACCGGAGTTTGGTTCCCAGCACCTGTGCCAGGCATTTCACAACCATCTCCAGCCCCGGGGCATCTGATGCCCTCTTTTGGCTTCTGCAGGCACCTGCTCGCATGTGCGCGTACCATGTCCTTCCATCTATGTATAATTAAAACAATACAATAAATCTGTAAAAACAAATGAATAAAAGAGCTGCAGGGAGAAAGCCCCGGGGTGGGGCTGTGGGCCTGGAAGGGAAGGAATGGATGTGAGGGTCCCGGCATGGCTGAAGAGGAAGCAGGGTGACAGGATGAGATGCTAATGGCAGGGCCAGGATAATTCTGCTCCAAGCTTGATGGTCCTGAGCAGAAGCAGAAAGCCACAATGAGGAGAGTTTCCTCACTTGGGCCCAGAGTGCAGGGGGCCCAACCAGGCCAGAGCCATAGACCAGAACTGAGCTTATGAAGAAGTAGAAGAGTCCATCGGGGTGCTAGACCTGAGCCTGCTCCTTTACCCTTCATGACAATCCCATCATGACAATCCCAAGAAACAGGTGGTAAAGGCAGAGCTCCCCCTGCTCCCAGCCCAGCCCTGGCCCGCACCTCTAACCTGAGATCCTCTGTTTCCCTGCAGGTTTTGCCCATCATAGTTTTCTTCAGCTGTGTTATGTCGGTTCTGTACTATCTGGGCCTCATGCAGTGGGTGATCCTGAAGGTGAGTCCTCGGGCCTGTGCTGGGGTCTTCTGAGTCACCAGCTCTCAGGTTCACCCCCTCTAGAATGCTGTCATCCCAGGATGCCCCTGCCTTCAGCGTCCATACTCTCCCAGAATCCCATGACTCAAGGTCTACCTCCCTACCCTAGAATTCCTTACTTTCTGGATCCATACCTTCCCAGAATCCTCTGCTTCCAGGGTCCATACCCTCCCAGAGTCTCTTGTTCCTCAAGGCCATGCCTTCCCAGAATCCGCTGCTCCCACACTTCACATTCTCTCCGAATCTATTGCTAATCAAACATCCCTTCAGAAGGTCTCTCGTCCCAATACTAGGGGGAAAAATGACATCAAAATTCAATGCAGTCTTTATGGGAGGGAGGGTTGGGGGTCTATGAGGCAACACAAGCTTTAGGAGAAAAATTATACCAAAATGATCCTGAGAGATTATAACATCAGGCCACGTTGGTCAGACTTAGCTAATATAAATGTGCTCACTTAAAAAAGACGATTACATTTATTGTTTATTGTGTGTGTGTGCACATGTACATGTGTGAATGCACACATATCAGGATGCACATGTGGAGATCTGAAGACACATTGCTGGAGTTGGTTTTCTCCTCCTGCCGTGTGAGACCTGGGGCTCAAACTCAGGTTGGTAGGCTTGGCAGCAAGCACCTTTACCTGCTGAGGCACCCTGGCAGCCCAAATGTGCTTAGGTTTGTGAGATCTTCTGCGTAACATCAGGATGTCGGAAATAGCATTGTACAGCGCTTGACAGCATCAGACCTTACAAAAGATGCTGAGGATTTAGCCAACAGAGCTCAGAATAAATCAGCACCTTTGGATGGCAGCAAGAATAAAAAGTGACCCATGGTTATGTCAAGAGCACACCCGGCAGAATCCAAAGGAGGGGACGGTCCCTGGATCTGGAGAACGTGTTCAACCATGGCCGTGGACAAACGGTGCTATAAGCCACAGAGTGCAAGGGCTTGAATCCACAGCCTACATGGCAGGGCTGGAGGGACAGAGAAGGATGGGCGTGGACAAGAGGAAGAAGGCTCTTTCCAAACACTTATGAAGAGAGGCTGAACAAGGGCAGGCTGAGAGGCGGCAGCAGTGCAGAAACATTCCAGGGAGGAACTTTCTAGAACAATGTGTCCCAAACCCTTTCTACTGAACTCTAGACCCTGGCATGCTACCAGATGTCACTTGGAAAAGGAAGTCTCTAGTGAAGTAGCTGAGGGGACGAGGCCAGACATTACGGTGAACAAATTTAATCTTTTTTTGAGACAGGGTTTTACTATGTAGCTCTGGCTGCCCCGGAACTCACTCTGTAGACAGACCAGGCTGGCCTTGAACTCAGAGAGATCCGCCTGCCTCTGCCTCTTAGTGCTGCGATTAAAAATGTGTGCCACCACGCCCAACTAACAGTTTGTTTTCTAATTACTTATCTGGGAGCTGGAGAGACGGCTCAGCAGCTAAGAATATGTACTGTTCTTGCTGAGGCCCTAGTCGGGTTCCCAGTATTCACCTTGGCAGCTCCAGGGGATCTGATGCCTTTTACTCCAAGTCGCAGGCACCCGCACACACATATGCATAAAACAAACAAATCCGTATGTATAACGCATTATAGATATAAATGTATTTTGTGTGTATGTGTGTATGTGTGTATGTATGTATGTATGTATGTATGTATGTATGTATGTATGCCACAGACGTATGTAGCAGAGGACAACTTGCAGGAGTCGGTTCTCTCTTTCCACTGTGTGGGTCCTGGGGATCAGACTAGGTCATCAGGCCTGGTGGCAAATGCCTTTACCCGATGAGCTAGCTGGCTCACCCTCCACCTATTTTCTGAGATAGGATCTGGAGCTGAACCTGGAGCTCACTGATTTGGCTAGACTGACTGGCCAGCAATTCCCAGGGATCCCCTGTCTCCATTTCGCCAGCACTGGGATTACAGGTGCTTGCTTTTTACATGGGTGCTAGGAGTCTGTACCCGACGGACTGAGCCGTCATCTCCCCAGCCCCCCATCGCCTCTAATACTACCCCAGTGCTAATTAAATTTCAACATAAGTTTTGGAGAGGCCATTCAAACCACAGCAGGGCCCTGGGCTGGAATAAGGTATCTTCATCCTGTAGCGAGAATTCTCATTGGTCTTAATAATAAACACCCAGAGTTAGATATCAGGGTGAAAGCTGAAAGATCAGAGAAGCAGAACACCCAGCCACTAGAAAGACTGCTTACCTCTAGGAATCCTCAGACTGTGAAGGGCCACGCTGTCTCCTCCCGCCTTATCACTTCGGCCCAGCCGTATCGCTTCCTGTTTCCTCCTCCCAAGTGCTGGGATGAAAGGTGTGTGTCACCATTGCCTGGCCTCTAGTGGCTAGCTCCACACTCTGATCTCCAGGCAAGCTTTATTTGTGAGAGCACAAACAAAATATCACCACATCACCCCTCAACTCTTTCTGAGTCTGGGCTTGCTAATGTCCACTCATGAGCACTCTTTTTTTCCCCCCCAGATTGCCTGGCTGATGCAGGTCACCATGGGCACCTCAGCCACCGAGACCCTGAGTGTGGCCGGAAACATCTTTGTGAGCCAGGTGGGTACCGCATCTACTCAAAACAGACTGGAGTCGGGGGCAGGGATCCAATTTAATCCGAGGGAGAGCTATCTGAACCTGTCCCCAGGGTCATCGAAGGCTGCTGCCCAGGCATGCTCGGTTTGGTGGCTGCACGCCCAGCCTGTGTCACGCCAAACCCAGACGTGGCCTATTCGGCACCTCTGTCACTACAGCCTAGGCTGTTGTCGTCAGCTTAGAGACTCACAGGCATCAGATGGGGAACCTGAGGCCAGGAAGGTATGAATGGTTTGGCCAAGACCCCCCAGGGATAAGTGAAGACAACATTTAGGTTTCGTTTGTCTGATTCCTACGCAGACTTCTTTCCACTATATTATTTATCTCAACTTTCTTCTGTCTGAAATGTAGTTTTCAGAATAACT
The DNA here is from genome assembly GCF_949786415.1 of Peromyscus eremicus. Classification (NCBI taxonomy): domain Eukaryota; kingdom Metazoa; phylum Chordata; class Mammalia; order Rodentia; family Cricetidae; genus Peromyscus; species Peromyscus eremicus. The sequence goes on along the minus strand of NC_081416.1, from coordinate 117,161,123 downwards.
ATGGCTCTGAAGGCACTGGGCCTCCCGAGTCTCTTCAGGCCTGACCTTCCTGAGAAGGAAACTGTGCAAGTCAGAGAGTCCCTAAGAGACGCCCTTGTCAAGTGGTTTCTTATTTCACTGGGTAGTTTAGAAGTTTTTAGAAAATATCAGCCTTTTTTTGTTTGTTTGTTTTGTTTTTGTTTTTTTCCGAGACAGGGTTTCTCTGTGTAGCTTTGCGCCTTTCCTGAAACTCACTCTGTAGTCCAGGCTGGCCTCGAATTCACAGAGATCCGCCTGCCTCTGCCTCCCAAGTGCTGGGATTAAAGGTGTGTGCCACCACTGCCCGGCCAGCCTATTTTTTGTTATGGTGCAAGCATGCTAATTTTATAGTTTATATGTTTGGTGTTCTAGACAGATGTGGTTGCAGATAAATTGTTCCCAAAATAACCCCCCTCTGTCTCTCTCTCTCTGTCTCTATTTCTCCTCTCTCTGTCTATCTCTGTCTATCCTCTCTCTGACTCTCTCTGTCTCTCTCTCTCTCTGTGTCTGTCTCTCTCTTGCTTTCTCTTGGATTTTGTTTATTTTGTTTTGTTTTTGAGACAGGGTTTCCCTGTGTAGCCTTGGCTATCCTAGAACTCACTCTATAGATCAGGCTGGCCTAGAACTCTAGAGATCCACCTGTCCCTGCCTCTTGAGTGCTGGGAGTAAAGGCCTTCAGCTGCTGATCCTTTTGCCTCTACCTCTTGAGTGTTTGAATTACAGGCATGAACCACCAACCAAATCTCTTTAGGACGTTAAAACTGAGGCCCAAGAAGAGGAGGGCCCCAGAGTACAGAACCCCGACTATTGTGAAAGCTTAAAGACACAGCCTGTTTCTGCTGAGAAAAGAACAGCAGCAGCGGGTGTCACTCTGGCTGCTGTAAAGAGCTCCCAATGTATGTTAGTGTGTCTACGTTGTTGGTCCAATCTCCCTAGAGCCCTGGCTCTTTGCCTCATTTCCGTCAAAGGGAGGGACGGAGTCAGAGCGTCAAAGGTTTGCTGACACCATTTCAGTCTATAACCATGGCAGGCCTGGCCCACCTACGCAGTCCACACTCCCTCCCCAAGTTTTACAGTAGCCTCGTGGCTCTAAATGCTTTATATGTGTCCTGATCTGGAGCCCCGAGCCCATCCTTCCCCCTAAACTCTGGACTGGTGGGCTGACAGTTTCTTACCCCTGTGAGTCAATAATAACTCAGAGATGTCTCAAATTCACCAAACAGGACCTAGAGTCCCTCCCTTGGCACAGCTGCATCTTCTTAAGACTCCCAGGAAGCAATAACATCTCCCATGGGTTATTCAGATAACCCAGAAAGCCATCCTGCCTTCCTCTGCTTCCCTCACTGTGTTCTACCTATGCATCCCACCTGGAACCAAGTCCCTCAGCTCCACCCCTGCATCCATCCATCCCTGGTCCTGCCCTTCTTCCTTGCTGGGAGCCACACTGCCAGTCTCCTGGACCACTGCCATTGCTACCTGTCCTCTCTGCTTCCATCCTCACTCCTACCATCCATCCTTAGACATATGGCTGAGTGACCTGTCAAAAACATGTACGAGGAGCTGGGGGTGTGCCTCAGTGGTAGAAAGCGTGCTGAACATGGGCAAAACCCTAGAGGTTCTATCCTAGTCACACACATACACACACACACACACACACACACACACACACACACACACACAAACACAAGCACGCACGCACGCACACACGCACACTCATGCACACACACCTCATGCAATGCCCTACAAGTGAACTTCTTCCCCCAGAGCCCATCTGCCCTCTTCTGCCTCCATATCAAACTTGTCCTCACACACAGCACACTCTGTGACAGACATGTCTTCCTCCTCAGCACTCCTCAAACTTGGCCAAGCTCTTCCTGTCCCCAGGTCTTTGCTCTGCCTGACTGCTGAGCCACAAGTCTGTGGCCGGCCCCTTCCCATCTTGGCTAACGTTAACTCAATGCTACATCCTCAAAGAGGCCTTTGCCGATGTTCCCTAACCACGAGGCCTTCTCTCTTACACATCTTCATAGATTCTATCACCGTCTAAAATCATAGCGTGTATCTACCTGGCTCCTTATTCTTATCTATCTCTCCTTCCTCTTGACCTCCCTCCCTCTTCCTGCTCCCAGAGAGAGTTCTTACCCCTTCAGTGTGTTGTTTACTTTTCTTGTTCCTGTGATGAAATACTGACAGCAGCACCATAGGGAAGGAAGGAGGTGCTTACTTTGGCTCACGTTGTAGAGGTGCAGTCTATGTTTGCAGAGACGGCCATCATAGTGTGTCTGCAGTCGGAAGCCAGGGAGATGCATGCTGGTGCTCAGCTTACTTTCCACTTTGTATTCATCCTGTGGGATGATGCCATCCACATTCAGGGTAGGTGGGTTGTCCCCCCTCAGTTAGACCTCTCTGAAAGCACCCTTACAGATGCACCAAAGGTGTATTTCCATGGTGATTCTAAACCCAGTCACCTTGACAATGAAGATGAGCCGTCATCCTCCCGTCTCCCTATCCTGCAGAATAGTACCAAGATGCCAGTGAGTCTGTAGCTGTATTGGACAAATAAAGAGTGGCCCAGACTTCCCCACAGGTCCCAAAGCAAATGGCCATTGCATACCCAGCTTCTTTCTTGGTGGTACCCCCTGGCCTCATCAACAGTTCAGGCTTGCTTCCCCTTCTCTGCTCCCCTGGAAAGTGAGGATCTTTCTGTCTCAGGTTGTAAGCAGTGAGGAGGTGCCTGGGTGTGAGGCACATAGTATACGTCAATACAGGGAGCATTGTGAAACACAGTGTGGTGTGGTGGTCCTTCCACAGAGGTGGGAGGACAGTGAGGTCCAGAGAGACCCCACTGAATAGGAACCCACCCTTCCGTTTCCTCCACTGAGATTCTTCGTCATGCACCATGACCACCACTTCCAGGGCGAGGTGCGTGAGAACAGTGCCCAGCCACCCCAGCTCATTGTCTGCCATCTGTTTTGTTTGTAGACCGAAGCTCCTCTGCTGATCCGGCCCTACCTGGCAGACATGACACTCTCTGAAGTTCACGTTGTCATGACTGGAGGCTATGCCACCATTGCTGGCAGCCTCCTGGGCGCCTACATCTCCTTTGGGGTAGGTAGAACCTTCCGCTGCTCGCCTATGCCAAAGCCCTGAGATTGCCTTTCTGGAAGCCCCACATAGTCACAGCAGCCATGGGGTGTCCCCTCTCTGTCTCAAAGCCCAGCTTTGCCTGAGCAAGGCAGGACTGCTGGACTGAGCCACTTGCTCAGGCTTCTCATGTGGCTGCTGGGGCAGATTCCTAGAATTCCCTTCACTAAGATCTTATCATGTGTCAGGCACTAAGCTGGACACTCTAATATCCCCATTTTATAGATAAGCAAATTGAGGCTCAGAGAATAAATGAATGGTTAAAGCCAGGATCTGAGCCCAGATCTATCTGACTCTGAAATGTGTGCTCACTTTTCCATAGTCCCTGGAGATCTGCCTTATCACCCTACACACACACACACACATACACACACACACACACACACACACACACACACACACACACACACTTTTATTTTGTTTTTTCGAGACAGGGTTTCTCTGTGTAGCTCTGGCTGTCCTGGAACTTGCTCTGTAGCCCAGGCTGGCCTTGAACTCACAGAGATCTGCCTGCCTCTGCCTCCCAAGGGCTGGGATTAAAGGCGTGCGCCACCCCTCCCCCCCACACATTATTTTTATTTTTTAAGAGCTGTAATCTTAGCATTTGGGAGGTACAGGCAGGAGGATCAGAAGTTCCTGGTCATCAGGTACATACAGAGCTGGAGGCTCTCCTGCCTCAAAAACCAAACAAAGAAAAAAACAAAACAGACAAAAATTGAAACCCCAAACTTTGTGCGTGAAATTGTTTCTCATAGGGACATATTGGACATACTATTTTCACATCTGAAGGTCTTTAAATGTCTTAGCTCTGCTCTGGGCCTTGTGGTCAGTATTAAGAACCACCCCCATGTTCTTTCTAGCCATGTGAGCTTTGCAAAGACCTTCAGTCACTAACTAGGCCTTAAAAGGCAAGAGATATATCTCACAAGCAGTATTTGCCTACCGTCTTGAAAGCCCTGAGTTTGTTATGCCATACTAAAATAAAAAATAAAAGATAAATCCGTCATCACCTATAATTGCACAATCCAGAAGCTGAGGCAGGAGGATTGAAAATTCAACACCAGCCATGGCCACACAGTGAAACCCCACTTCAAAAAGTGAAAGAAAACTTAAGAACAGTCTGCTGTATTGGGTGTAGTAAGCCTATGCCCAGTAACACGTCTATAAATGCATTGTAAATTGAAAATGCACGGAATTTATCTAACCTGCTCCATCACAGACAGTACTCTGTGAGCACCAAGCCTTCCCCTGGCCTGATTGTGGGGGCAGACCCAGATCTAGGGCTTGGCTGGCTGCTGCCACCAGCATTACAAGAATCACTTATCACTTTAAGACTACCTTGATATAAAAATTATTTGTCTGAGCCATTAAGTCAAAGACCGTCCATACCATACTGGAAGACCTTTTGTCCCTTTTACACCATCTGGCTTAAAACTCAGCTCCCTCCTTCTCTTTTTTAGTTATGAGTCCAGGTCTGGCCCTGGGGACATTTCTCCTCCCAGCTGACAGCCTGGATACCCCTCCTCTGTAGCCTTACAGATGTGCAGAGGCTGCCACAGGGCTCCGGGGGAGGGGGGCGGGGGGGGGGGGGGAAGCCCCAGGCTGCGACCATAGCGACCATAGCGGGGTCTGGATAGGACATAACCAGCCTCTTCTCTTCCCTCTTCCCTTCCTCCCCTCTTCCCTTCCTCCCCCTCCCATCCCTGGCTGGAGAAGCTCTCTTCTGCCCCCACCTGCCCTTGGCCGTCATTGCCCGGCCTCCTGCCCTGTCCCAGGGAGACTCTCAGAGTCTTTTTTTTGTTCTGTTTTTATGTAGCTGGGTTTCAAACTCAGGACCCTGTGTGTGCTAGGCAAGTCGTTGGGCTACACTCTCAGTTCACAGATTCCTTATTTTTAAAAATTTTTTACTATTACTGTTTGTGTCTGAGCACGGGCACACATGTCAAAGGTGTGCATGTGTGGGTAGGGGACACCTTTGGGAGTTGGTTCTCTCCTTCCGCTGTCGGCTCTGGGGGTTGAACTAAGGCTTGGTATGACAAGTGTCTGACCCGCTGAGCCATCTCCCCTCAGTTCACAGATTTCTCTTTGTGGCTCAGCTTCTGACCCTTTGCCCACAGCCTTCTTATTGCAGACATCTGGCTAGTTCTAGGACCTGTCCAACACAGTAGCGAGGGGCTACTGGGCACTTGAAACATGGATAGTTTGAAAAGGGGTGTGTGGAAGGCTTTGCGCAGAAAAAAAAATTAAGATATTTTATTAAATTAGTTTATATTATTATGTGGAGGGAAAGAAAAGCTTTGAGGGTACATTGGGTTAATTAGAACACATTAAAAATGAACCAGATCTCTCCTCTTTCATTCTCCCCTCAGCGTTAGAGAGCAAGCCCAGGGCCTCTATCCCAAATGCTACGCAAGTCCTGTACCGTTGAGCTGAAGTCCCAATGTTTTTTTTTTTTTTTTTTTTTTTTTTAATGATGTCTCACTAAGTTACTTAGACTGGCCTGAACTGGTGACCTCCTGCCTCAGCCTCCAAAATAGCGTTACCACTTGCTCTCCCCAGGCCTGGTTTTCTTTGCACTTTAAAAAATGTGGTTACCGGCCACAGTAAATGTGTTGGTGTTTTTCTGTGTGGTGTCACATGTCTTACAGGGCCAGCACCTGGGAGGTAAGATCACAAGTTTGAGGTCACCATCAGCTGCCTAGCAACTTTGAGGCTAGCCTGGGCTACACAAGACCCCATGTAAAAGAATGTGACAGGTATAAAATTATGGATGTGGTCTCCGTCAAGGTTGTATTGGACAGTGCCGGCCTGGGTCTTCTCTTTTGTCACACAGCCCCAAGTGCTACTTGACTGAATCATTCTGTAGTGACTACCACGAACATTTCCAACCATGCTGCTGTCCCAAAGGCTCTAGAACAGACACCAGCTTTTACTGCAAATCCAAACAAACTGGTCTCTTGGTGCAGGGGTCTCTGAATCCAAGCTGGTTTAGAGTAACATTCAGGAGTTGTCCACTCATGATTCTTATTGAATTGTCCCCAAGTGGAACAGGGTCTGCAAGATCCTGAGTGGGTAAAGTGACTTTGTTGTTCAGTTTCCACATCTGTAAAATGGGCAGATGTGCTGGCTGCCTGACCTCAGTAGATGGACTAAAGATGGGCAGAAAACACGTAGCATGGTTCTGAAAAAGTGGTCATAGTCAGATCAGAAATCTGTCCAGCAACTGGCTCCTTTATTTTCTTTCTCACTAAATACCTTCCTGAAAGGTGGTATGCCCTTGTCCTCTGTTTCCACATGGGACACCTGGGGAGAAGGGGCCCTGGGTAGCTGATAGAAGGCATTCTTGACTGAGCTCCTGGGGACAGGGCTGGGGAAAGCGAGAAGGGGCCGCAGTAGGCTGGTGTGGGATGAAGGAGCTTCACGGCCTGCATGCAGGTCTCCACCTCTCCATGAAGAGCAGGAATGGCCACTGTGGGATCTGAGGCTGTGGCTGCAATGGCTCTGAAATACGTCTTCCCTACTCTTCAAGCTGAAGGAGAGGTCAGGAAAAGCCCCAGATTACAGGTGTGGCACTCTCCACACAGGAGCTGGGCAGCCAGGGAGGAGACAAGTGAAGCCCCGAAAGTTCAAAGAGGGCACCCATGCAAACTGCCCTTTCTCCAGGAAGGAGCTGGGTCCTGAGCTGCCATCTAGTGCTCCTGACGGAGGAATTGGGGGCCACTGTGGGCTCGTTTTCATGGGATATGAGTGACCTTTCTGTTACTATGACAAAGCACCCCAGAGAAATACTGAAAATGAAGATTTATCTTATTAATTATCACGCCGTCAGAGGTTTCCACCCATACTCACTTTGCCCCATTGCTGTGGGCTTGTGTTGAGATCAGACAACATGGCAGAGAGGGTGTGGGAGAGCAAGGCCTACCTCGTGCAGCCAAGGAAGCAGAGAGACAGAGAGGAAGAGTCTGGGCACCAGATATCCCTTAAAGGTATGTCCCAGTGACCTACTTCTTCCGGCCAGGCTCTTCCTCCTGACTCAGTGTGTTGATGGATTAACCTGTTGGTGAGGCTAGGCCCTCCCCGCTGTAAGCCAGTGGCCTCTCCATTGAACCAGCTGAGGACCAAGCCTTAACACCTGAGCCTTTGAGAGCAGCACTTCGTTTTCACACCCTGAGTGGTTTCTGCTTCTGGATGAGGAGAAACAAACAAGTTTAGGAAGAGAAAGAGGAATTCTGAGCCTGAAGATCTCCAGACCTGCTTCTGCCTCTGTGCTTCCTGACTGTTCCTGGGAACTTCTGCCCTCCACTTGTATTAGCCATATAAACTCACCTTCCTTCTCTCCTCTCCTTCCTCTCTCTCTCTTTTATTTTTTTTTATTTTTATTTATTTATTTATTTTTTTTTTCGAGACAGGGTTTCTCTGTGTAGCTTTGCGCCTCTCCTGGAACTCACTTGGTAGCCCAGGCTGGCCTCGAACTCACAGAGATCCGCCTGCCTCTGCCTCCCGAGTGCTGGGATTAAAGGCGTGCGCCACCACCGCCTGGCTTTCCTCTCTCTTTTGAGACATGGGGTCACTGTGTAGCTCTGACTAGGCTGGAATTTACTATATAGGCCAGGCTGGTCTTGAACTCTCAGAGATCTGCCTGCCTCTGCTGGAACTAAAGGCATGTGCCACCATGCCCAGAAGAGGGCATCTGTTTTGAGCTGTCTGATGGGGAGCTGCAAGCATTCTTAACTATGGAGGCATCTCTTTAGCCCCACCTCCTTTTAAAAACAGGGCCTCATGCATCTAGGCTGGCTTCAAACTCACTTCGAAACTAAGGATGACTTTGAATTCCTGATTCTTCCATCACCACCTCCAGAGTGCTAGAATTACAGGACCGTACCACCCTTCCCAGTTTGTGTGATGCCAGGGATGGAACTCAACACTTCTTGATGTTAGACAAAATCTCTGTTGACTGACCTGCATCCCAGAAAACTGCTATTGGCTTACTACAAAATTGAAGGAGAAAAGATCTGGTTCACTTTCCTGTTTATAAAAATGTTATGGAATTGTGGACCTATTGGATGCTACCGAAAAGCAGCAAGGAAGAAAATTACTTCAAACCTGGCTCACCAGGAGCAGCCAGTGTGCCGACAACTTGGGGGACTTGTTTCTGGAGTTCTTTCTAGGCGGTTTGGTTTTGTTTTCCGTCATCTTTACGGTCCCGCTCTTCGTGCAGTGTTGTGGGCATTTCCCCATGTTACCGCAGGACCCCGAGAAGCGTCACTTTCTAGAGACCGTTCTCAGAATGGAGCAATGGCTCTGTGGGTAAGAGCACTGGCTGCCCTTCCTTACAGAGAACCCATGTTCCAGCACCCACACGACAATTCACAATCATCTGTAACTCCAGTTTCAGGAGATCCGAGGCCCTCTGCTGGCCTCCACAGGCGCCAATGATGTACCGCAATGCACCACCGTGTAGGCAAAACACCCATGGCCATTTGCTCATTGTTAGATGGTTGAGTTGGTTCTGATTTCACCAGCCGGTGGATAACACAGCGGAGGGGAGGGCTGTCTCATTTGTCTCTGGAGCAGTGAGGGTATGTGTCTGGGAAGCACCCCACCCCCTCAGAGCTGGTGCTGTTTGCCATCTTGCTGGAGCACCTGTCCAATGTGATTCCCAGAGACAGACCCAGTGTTTCCAGGGCACTGGAAGGAGGCTTACTCCTGAAACGTTTCCTAGTATAGGAGTGAGTGTGACCGGCTGCTTTGAAGCAGTGAGTTTCCTGTCAAGTACTCAGAGATCGAATATAGGGGTTGCGCTCCTAGACCGGCACATAAGCTATGCCGGGCGGGGGATTGGGGGGAGGCACTCCTAGTGCCGGGCGGGGGTTTGGGGGGGGCGCTCCTAGACCGGCACATAAGCTATGCCGGGCGTGGGGTTGGGGGGGCGCTCCTAGACCGGCACATAAGCTATGCCGGGCGTGGGGTTGGGGGGGGATGGGCTACCTCTCGCACCCATCCCATCTCTTAGTTCTGGAACTCTGTCTGAATCTGTCACAAACTCCTCAGCCAGTAGGGATTAGTGGTCAAAGAGAGACAGCCTAGATGAGGAGGAGGACCCGTGAAATTGGAGCCAAAGGCCATGTCGGATTTTAATTCTTCCTCTTCCTTTATTTTGAGCAAATCATAGTTACTCCTCCAGGGCCTCGGTTTCCTTGCATATAAATGGGGTAATAATACTTGCACTGCCTAACTTGCAGAAGTATTTTTTTTAGGAAAGTGGCGATCACTCTTTTTTAAAATTTTTCTTTTACGTGCATCTTGTTTGTGTATGTATCTGTGTACCTGGGTGGAAGGCAGGGACAACTTGCAGAAGTCAGTTCTCTCCTACCACGTCAGTTCCAGGGATTGAACTCGGGTCTTCAGGCTTAACAGCAAGCGCCTTTACCTGCTCAGCCATCTCATGGGCCCTTACAGAAGTACTGGGAGATCCTCTGAACATAAAGGGGATTATTAATGACCGTGCCAGCAGTAATACAGCGAAATCATACTAATGAGGTGAAGAACGTGTCCCTCTGCCACCGCATTTCTTCTACCTGTCCCTTCTACCTTCCTGTCATTTATTTAATTTATTTATATTTTTGAGACAGGGTCTCAGGCTGACCTTGAACTCACTATGTAGCCGAGGATGACCTTGACTTCCTGATCCTCCTTTTCCAACTTCCTGAGGACACCTCCGTGCCTGGTTCTGTGGTTCTGGAGATGAAATCTCGGCCTTCGTGCATGCTAGATAAGCACTCTGCTCTCACCACTCCTGGCCCCCCTTCTCGGTTGTTCTTACAGATTGACGCTGCCTCCTTAATTGCTGCCTCCGTCATGGCGGCCCCGTGCGCTTTGGCCCTCTCCAAGCTGGTCTACCCAGAGGTGGAGGAGTCCAAGTTCCGGAGTGAGGAAGGAGTGAAGCTGAGTTATGGGTGAGTGCAGCAGGGAGCTTTTGCAGAGGGCATTGGTGCGGGAGCTGAGGTGGGGAGGAACAGGGCTGCCCTTGACTCGTTTCCGTCTCCATGGAGCTTTCTCTCCCATCACTACCATGGTGTGGCTTCATGGGCAAACACACACTCTTTTTAAAAAAGAACTAATTTATTTCTTTAGTATGTATGAGTACTTGTCTGCGTGTATTATCTGCACCAGGAGCTTGAGGAGGCCAGAGGAGGGTAACTGGAGTTACAGAGCCTCCATATGGATTAGGTTATGAGCCTCCATTTGGAGGCTGGGAATCGAACTTGGGTCCTCTGGAAGTGCAGCCAGTGACCCTTAACCTGTGAGCCATCTCTCCAACTCCAACATAGACTTGCTGAAGTGGTTGATGGAGGAAAATGGAGTGGTCAAGGCCAGCCTAGCTACTTAGCAGGGCCTAGGCCAACTTGGGCTGCGTAGTGAGACTCATATCAACAGAACACAACAAAGAAAAAAATAGCAACAAGCATTGATTTCACTTTTCAAGTTATAATCTATCTGCTTCTGACTAACAAGAAAAAAAGGGCTGTCAAGGTTCACCAGTGTGGCTCAGCTCTTGGTTGGTGCCACCGTCTCGGCATGCCTGACCTCTGACCACCAGGTGGCAGCCTCACATTGACAAGCGGCATGCCAGGCTCCTAATACGCCTTTGTCACGGTCTTCATCATCATCATTAACCAGTCCTTTAAAAATATTGACAAGAAGCTGGGTGTGATATCATATGTCGGTAATCCCAGCATCTGGGAGATGGAGGCAGGAAGGTTGGGAGTTGGAGGGCATCCTTACCATTACTACACAGTAAATTCTGGGCCAGCCTAGGCTCCATGAGGCCATCTCAACACACTCAGATGCTGAAAAGACACAGGGGTTACTTATCCAAACCTCACACCTCCTGAGGCTTTGGGGCTGCTCTGCCTTGTGGAAACAGACTGCAAACCACCTCCATCCACCATCCTCTCTCTCTCTCTCCACCTTTTTTTTTTTTTTTTTTTTTTGAGACAGTCTCCAGTATCCCGTCTAGTCTCGAACTGGCTAGGTATCTGAGAATGACCTTGAACCTCTGATCCTCTTGCCTCTACTGCCTGATGCAGGGATTATAGGTGTACTATCACACCCAACTTTTGGGGTGCTGGGGAATCAAACCCAGAGTTTTGCACATGCTAGGCAAGCACTCTACCAGTTGAATTACATGCCTAACCTTTATTACATATTTTCTAGTAAACATCTTCACACACACACACACACACACACACACACACACACACACACATTTAAAGGCTTATGACTGGTTTTTCTTGCATGTATGTAAGTGTACTGCATGCATGCCTGGTGCCTTTGAAGATCAGAAGGAAACAGATCCCTGGAACTAGAGTTAGGGACAGTTATAAGCGGCCAAGTGGGGTCTGGGAACTGAACCTGAGTCTTCTGCAAGCAGCAAGATCTCTTAACCACTGAGCCATCTCCCCAGCCCCTAGACATCTCCTTACTGCATTTCATGTATTTACTGTGTGTGTATATGAGTGGGTTCACGCGCGCGTGTGCCACAGCCCTTGTGTGGAGGTGACAGGACATTCAGAGGAACCTCATTTTCTTTCTGAGACAGAGAAAGAAAAGAACTCCAAGAGGGAAAGGGTCTGCTGATCACAGAACTGAGAAAGGACCCAGGTTTCTGAAAAGGCTGCAAGACAGGAATTGATAGCTCAATGTATCTCTGGCCTCTTGGAAGCAGCCTGGTTCCAAGCAACTCTCGTGGAAGCTGGTTCTCTGCTTCTACCATGTGGCTCCCAAGCATGAGACCCAGGTCATCAGCCCTGGCAGCAAGCATCTTTTTTTTCAGACATAGCTGATGGAACTCACTATGTAGACCAAGCTGGCCTCAAACTTACAGAGATCAGCTGGGATTCAAGGTGTGTGCACTCATGGCCGGCTTCTGGTGGCTTTTTAAAAATAAAGAGAAACAGATGCTCTTAATAAAATCTTTTGCTCAAACCAGTATATCAAAAACATTTTCATTTCATCATGTGATTAATAAAAATAGTAATGAATGAAGCCAGATGTGGTGGGGCAAGTCTTTAATCTCAGCCCTTGGGAGGCAGGTGGAGCTCTGTGAGTTCTAGGCCAGCCTGGTCTATATAATGAGTTCTAGGAGAGCCAGGGCTACATAGAGAGACCCTGTCTCAAAAACAAAAACAAAATAAATAAAACAAAAACCAAGATATTTTCCTCTCTTTCTTCCCTCCTTCTCTCCCTCCCTTGTCTCAACTCCTCAAAACGTGAGTGGTGTTGACAACAGTGGTATTTACTGAATTTCCAACACAACTGGGTTGAGGCCGGCCCTTTCCAGTAGCCAGAGACACATTGAATTGTCAACTCCTGTCTTGCAGTGCAGCCCAGAAACCTGGGCATTTTCTCATTCCTTGATCAGCCGTGCCCCCCCCCCCCCCCGTCCCCCCTTGAAGTTCTTTTCTCTCCCTATCTCAGAAAGAAAACAAGCCTCCTTGGTTCTGAAGCCCTCTGTCCAAGGTTCCTCTTTGAACCTGTGCGGTGGGGACCTTTCCTGCTTCTGGGGACGTGCTCGTAATGACACCTATTGATCCCAATGGCAGAGACGCTCAGAACCTTGTGGAAGCAGCCAGCGCTGGGGCTGCCATCTCAGTGAAGGTCGTTGCCAACATTGCTGCCAATCTGATCGCCTTCCTGGCTGTCCTGGCCTTCATCAACGCCGCCCTCTCCTGGCTGGGGGACATGGTGGATATCCGGGGACTCAGTTTCCAGGTGTGGCTGTGGTGGCGGGAATGGTCTCAGGCTAGGGAATGAGAAATGGAGACCCAGAAGAACCCTCTGTCTGACCCAGTTCTCTCGCCTCTTTATCTGCAGCTCATCTGCTCCTACATCCTGAGGCCTGTGGCCTTCTTGATGGGCGTGGCCTGGGAGGACTGTCCGGTGGTGGCTGAGCTGCTGGGCATCAAGCTGTTTCTGAATGAGTTTGTGGCCTATCAAGAGCTCTCCCAGTACAAGCAGAGACGCCTGGCGGGGGCTGAGGAGTGGCTAGGTGGCAAGAAACAGTGGATCTCGGTGAGTGCCGCATTTCTTCCTGGCGGCATGGGCATGGTGCAGCTTCCCTAGGGCCCCTGGCAACCGTTTTTGTGTTTTCCCGGGCCTGCCTGAGCCACACTGAGGTGGCAGGCCAGACAGATATCAGGGCCACACTGTGAGCTTCTGAAAGAGATTTGTCTGAGACCGAGTTCCCGAGGGGCCACTGCTTACTTTGGCCTTGGGTAAGCTACTGCGCCTTGTCTCTCTTTTGGAAAACAGGGGTGTAACACCTGCTACCGCTCCCCAAAGGAGCACGTGGGAGAGTCTAGTGAGCTCCAAGAATGAGTGAGCTAAGAGACCCTCCACCACAGCCCCCAATGATATACACGGTGCGCAGTCTAGGGCTTGGCTTTTTTTGTTGACATTTATTCTAAAAACACCACCGTGAACAAAATGATACAAGGGCTATGGCAGTAGTCTCTCTAAAAGAATACAAAGACAGAACATACCGCTAAGATGACAGCTTTTGCTATTCTAGACATTTTCTTCTTTTTCATGTGTTGTTGGGGGGACCGGGATTCATGTAGCCCAGGCTGGCCAAAGATACATGGAAGGATGGCCCTGAGCTCTTGATTCCTCTTGAGTGCCGGGATTGCAGGTGTGAGCCTCCATGAGCAGCTTCTTGTCTTGTTTTGTTTTTTTTCAGACAGAATTTCAGTTACTGTTGCAGAACACGGTAGGCAGGTTTCTCCCCTCATCTTTATGTAGCTTTTCGTTTTCAGTGCTGGAGACTGAACCAGGCCCTTGTTGTGCGTGCTAAAACTGAGCTACACACCATTTGAAATTTATGTGTGGACCCCGGCTCCTCCTCCCCCCTCCCAATTTTTTTGAGACAGGGCTTTTCTGTGTAGCCTTGGCTGTCCTGGAATTCCCTCTGTAGACCAGGCTGGCCTTTGCCTCCTGAGTGCTGGGATTGAAGGTGTTCACCACCATGCCCGGCTCCAAAATTAATGTATCTTTAAAATATTTGATAATAGTTATTTCAGCCTGCCTGCATGTGGTGTGTGTGTGTGTGTGTGTGTGTGTGTGTGTGTGTGTGTGCTTGTTGCGCATATGGAAGCCAGAGAACAACTTGCAGGAGTTGGTTGAACTCAGCTCGTCAGCCTCAACAGCAGACATTTTCCCTGCTGAGCCATCTCACAGGCTCAGCTGTGAGTGTCTTACGTATTTACCAGTCTTGTGCCGTTAGGTCATTCATCCGAACTCCTTATTTGGCTGTGTGTATGACGATGTTGAAATGAATATCATGGCGTGTAGAACGTTCCCTGCCTCCTGGGTCATTTCTTCAGGAGCTTCCTCAGATGTGGGCGAGCAGAACCCCATGCAGAGTCTGCCTGTAGCAATTTTCCTAACTATCCTGTGGTGGTGAAGTGCCGCCTCGTCACACTCCCTCAGCCACCACCAGAAACAAAGCAGCATCGGAAGTCTGTGCTTAAAACCAGGTTTGGGGGCTGAGGGTGTAGCTCGTTCGGTAGAGTGTTCGAATAGCACACGCAAAGCCCCGAGTTCGGTCCCCAGCTCTGCATAAACTGCAGGTGTGGTGGTACATGCTGGCAATCCCAATACCCAGTTAAGGAGGCAGGAGGATCAGAGATTCAAGGCCATACTGGGCTACATAGAGTTCCAGGAAAGCTTTCTTACCTTTACAAATGTTCTTTGTTTTGAAACAGGGTCTCATTAAGTTACCCAGGGAAGTCTTTAATCGACAGTCCTCCTGCCTCCTCCTAATTGGATTATAAGGCCTGAGCCTCTAGGCCTGGGTTCTGTTAGGGTTTTCTATGTTTTCTCAGTTTCATTTTGTTTGAAAGAATTTATTTATTTATTTATTTATTTTTGGTTTTTCGAGACAGGATTTCTCTGTGTAGCTTTGCGCCTTTCCTGGATCTCGCTCTGTAGCCCAGGCTGGCCTTGAACTCACAGAGATCCGCCTGGCTCTGCCTCCCAAGTGCTGGGATTAAAGGCGTGCGCCACCAACGCCCGGCGAATTTAATTTTTTAAACATTAATTTTTATACCAGATCTTTCTCCTTGGTTCCTTTTTTTTCCTCTCTCTCTCTCTTTTTTTTTTTTTTTTTTTTTTTAATTCTTAGGAGGTGATCTGGAGAGCTCTGATTAAATTCCTGAAACAATGTGACGAAATAGTTAAGACCTTGAGCTGATCAGACAGGACTGAATTCAAATTTTGGCACAGCTGTCTTTTGGATATACGAACTTCCAACTGCTTAACTCTCTGAGCTTCCGTTTATTTAGTTTACCCCCAGAGGAGTATAGTAATACTACCTTGTAACTATAGTCATTATTGTCATACATGTCCTAACATTTTATGCTTCAAATTCTTATTTCTCTCAGTGGTCTAAAATTAACTTTATGGTGTGAAGCATGAATGGCAACCAGTTTTTTTTTTTTTCAAAGTGTTTCATTTTGGCTCTTGACATTTCTTTCTGGAAAATTAGACAGCTGTTCAGAGCACAATGGGAGAACCACTTTGCTTAATCACCTATTGTATACCTGGTGTTTCCTGTACACTACATGGGCCTTGTGACTGCCTCGCCAGGCAAGCACTATTCTTTCCACATCCCAGACGTAGAAATTGAAACCTAAAGAGGCTGTAGACTGGCTCAAGCTGATCACAGTGGAGACAAGCTGGGAAGCCAGGCAGGTTGGATTCCCAATGGCTGACGGAGCAGACCACCCTCTCCAGCCTGGCGGTGCCTAGACTGAGGTCTGGGCTTTTAGGTATTTGCAGGGACCAGAAAGAAGCAAGAGACTGCAGAGCTGGGAGAAGGGCTGTCCTCGGACTGCCTGAGTCAGATCCCCCAAAGCTGGTAACTAGGCTGAGGATGTAGCTCAGTTGGTAGAGTGCTTGCCTACCATACATGAAGCCCTGGGTTCAATCCCCAGTACCCCACAAACTGGGCATGGTAGTGTATATTACTGTCCGTAACTTCAGAGGTAGAAGCAGGAAGATCAGGAGTTCAAAGTCATCCTCAGTTACATGACGAGCTTGAGGACAGTTTAGGACTATTTGAGGTCCTGTCACCAAAACAAAAGGTGGGCATTTAGGCTACAGACTGAAGGACAGCTGAGGGGGGAGGGGTTGGGTCTTTGAAGTTAGAAGTGTGAGCTGACTTAAAGTGTGTGTATGAGGCTGGCAAAGGAGTATCATGGAGGGCACCAAGGCTAAGGCCATAAAGGAATTGACCAGGAAGCACAAACTTTAATCCCAGTCCTTGGGAGGCAGAGGCAGGAGATCTCTGTAAGTTTGAGGCCAGCTTGGTCTACAGAGCTAGTTCTAGGACAGCTAGTGTGGTTACACAGAGGAACCCTGTCTCGATTAACCAAAAAACAAACAAACAAACCAGGGAGGCTTTATTGCCTGGGCTGAGGCCTCCTTGTAATCTGTATTTCCAGGTCAGAGCAGAAATCCTGACGACATATGCCCTCTGTGGATTCGCCAACTTCAGCTCCATCGGCATCATGCTGGGAGGCCTGAGTGAGTCCCTAGGCTTTGAAGCACCCAGGAGCCAGGAGCTAGGAGGATTCCTAGGGGATGGTTGGGAAGGGGTGATGGAGACAATGGGCAGTGTAAAGGGAGGGAGGTCATAGGTAAGTGAAGGACGCCCTCACCCTGTCCCTTTCCTGCTCCCCCACTTTCTTCCCCTGAAATGTGAGTTTTCTGGCTCACCTCTGCCTCACACTGTGCCCTCGGAGCCAGCGAGAGGAAGGCCCCTCATAAATGTGGCTCTGCACAGATGGGCACAGCAGCCTTCAAGGTGCAGTTGGCCCGGTTTAGAGAGAGTAAAACTGTGTGTCGGAGAAGTGAAGTGTCAGCCAGGAAATGGCTCCGCCTGTATTTAGTCCTCAATATGCCACACCCTGCTGCGGCCGGCGTACAGCTGGAGCACGAAATCTGGCGAGGGGCGCCGAGGTTAAACAGCACTCTAGACACCCGGTTTCAGTTCGTCAGGGAAGCAGCTCTCTTTATTCCTACCAACATGGGCTTATATACCCCTCTGACAGCAGGAGTCAAGGAATGGTTACTCTGTATCCGCAGGCAAGCCGGACACTGTTTTCCAAACAGGAAAAACCACAGGGGAACTGATCCCCAGCACCCTCCGGAACCCAACTGCACATTTTTCACACTAACAACTTAACTGGAACAGGACAAAAAAGGGTATTTAAGATTAAGGCAGCAAACTTACTGCTGCCAACATGTCCTCCCTTTTTATTTTCAAAGGAACACATTGGCTAGAACAGCCTGTGGAAGATCAGACAGCCCCTGCCTTAGGTCACCTGTTGCAATCCCCAAACTTACCCGTCATAGGGGGCTGCCCTTATGCCCCCTGCCTTAGGTCTCATGAGGACCACAGGAGTTGCCCGTCTCTGGGTACTATCTGTCCGACATTTGTAACCACACTTGTGCAGATTCAGAGGGTGACATGGCCAGAAGGGCTTGCTTGGTTACCTGTCGGTGTCAAGTGAACTGGCGTCGCCATTGGCATAGCAGAAACAACCCAGTTCCCATACCGCCTGCACAGATTAGTAAGAGGGAAACAGACCCTGCCCATCCAGTGATTCACCCAGCAGCTTTAGACATTAATGACCACCAGGTCCGCTCATTTACAGGAACAACTCTAGTTTCATTAATCCTTACAATAGCATGTGCTAACTGAATTGTATAGTTCAAAAAGTTCCATTATACAAACTTCTGACATTCCATAAGCACATAACATATGTTGGTGTATCCACAACATATCTATTTGTTCTTGTAACAGTGCTGCTTGCTGATTAAGCATCAGAATTCCAAAGTGTAATTGTCCGTTCAATGTTTGCTGAATGTCCAAGGCACCAGCCACCCTCTCAGATAATGTGTTGATAACGGCAGCCTGTTAATGCAAGCCCAGCAGCTGTAGTAGCAACAGCAGATGCAGCCACAGCCGCAACACCCCGAACTCATCTTCCTAGCTGGGCATAGTGGCATACACCCGTCCTTGCAGCATCCAGGAGGCTGAAATAGGAGAATCGTGACTCAGGCCCAGTCTGGGCTGTATGAGACCTTGTCACAAAACAAATGACAGCATACATACCCCCAAGGCTGGGGATGTAGCTCAGTTGCTTAGAGTGCTTGCTTTGCATGCTGGAGGCTGTGTTTAATCTCCAGTACCACATCAACTGGGCACAGTGGCTTGTGCCTGAAATCTCAACATTCGGGAGGCAGAGGCAGGAAGATCAGCAGTTCAAGACCATTCTTGACTATATAGGGAGTTCAAAGCCAGCCTGGGCTATGAGAGACCCTGTCTCATTAAAAAAAGAAAAGAGATAAGCTAACTTCTTTTCCCTCTCCTGCTATAGTGGGTGGGGTGAAGGAGACATCACTGAATGCTTCCCAATAGGCCAGAGGACAATGAGGGGCCACCTCTGCCCTCCTGCCACTCAACAGAGGAGGGTGGTGCCCTCCTGCCACTCAACAGAGGAGGGTGGTGCCCTCCTGCCACTCAACAGAGGAGGGTGGTGCTAGAGTTTCAAGAGGTAGACAGAGGGGTGGGTGGGTGGGTGGGTGGCCTCCTTGGCTCTAAGCTCTCTTGTCCTCTGCAGCTTCCCTGGTCCCCCATCGGAGGAGTGACTTCTCCCAGATTGTGCTCCGGGCGCTGATCACCGGGGCCTTCGTGTCCCTGATGAACGCCTGTGTGGCAGGTGAGTGCTGGTCCAGCAGGCCCAGAACTCGGCCTGCCGGGTTTTCTAAGCCCCTTTTAGGCAGGGCTGGGCCGCTAGGCCAAGCCTCTAAGCTGCTTCCCTCCACAGGGGTCCTCTACGTGCCCAGGGGCATCCAGGTGGACTGTGTGTCCCTTCTGAATCAGACCCTCAGCAGCAGCAGCTTTGAGGTGTACCAGTGCTGTGGCCAGGTCTTCCAGAAGTGAGTGAGCGCCCGGGCTGTGGGTGGTGGCTGACCTGGAGCTGCGAGAGTCACAGAGCAGAACACACAAGTTCTGCTTTCCGGCACTAGGGGGCAGGGTAGGAGGAATGTTATGTCTGCAGCAGCTGGGGTTGGGGGGTAGGGGGAATAGGGGGTGTGGGATGAGGGGGTGGGGGGTGTATGAAGGCTTAAAGACCAAGGCTGGGGAGGAAAGGTGGACCAGAGACGTAGAGCGACTTTCCCAGGGCTGCACAGTCTATTAGCGGCTGCAGAAGTGGCCTGGATACCCTACTGTGGCGTTTGCTTTCTTTTCAGCACCAGCCTGGAGTTCAGCCCGGAGGCACTGGACAACTGCTGTCGATTTTACAATCATACAATCTGCACATAACTGGAACTGAACATCTTCCTGCCCTCAGGAGTCATTCACCCCAGAAGGTGTCTGTCCTCAAGGAGGCCACGGGACGTATCACTACTTCCATTCTACCTTCAGGAAAGGGTGCCACAGTGAATGGAGACTTCAGTAAATGAAAACACCTCCCACCCCTGGTCACATCACTGCTCCCCCATGTCCTACCTCTTCAAGTGAGAGTTCCCAGCGTCTCCTCTGCTCCCTGCTCCAGGCTAATATTCTGGTCCTCTCTACTCCTCTTTCCTTAGGATCCTCATGTGTACCTGCCCCAAACTACCTCCCTGCTCCCTTCCAAGCATCAGATTTGCTGGGGTTCTCCCCCAGAAGCTGCCTCTAGAGACACCTACCTTCACTCAGTCCCCAGAGTGCTTTCCAAACTGGTGTCCTGCAGGACAACATCTCAGTAGGCTCGATGTTCTGATCGGCCCATGGCTCACTAAGTTTGGAGCACTGAGCTAAATAAAGTTAGACAGGGTTTGTTTGGTTAGGTTTTGAGATGGGGCCTCATGGAGCTCATTCTGTAGCTTAGGATGACTCCTGATCTTCCTGCATCACTTCCTGAGTGCCTGGAGTACAGGTGTGCCCATCACATCTGGCCCAGAAGAACTTGTTCTTTGGGCTGTCAAGAGATTTCAGCGGGTAAAGGCATCTGCTGCTAAGTTAGATGACCTGATTCTGATCCCTGAGACCCCCCCCCCCCCACACACACACATAGTGAAAGGAAAGAAGGACTTCTGCATGTTATCCTCTGACTTCTACATATATGGTATGGCACATGCCCCCCCCCAATTAAAAACAATACAATGCAGCCAGGTAGTGGTGGCATACACTTTTAATCCTAGCACTCAGGAGGCAGAGGCAGGTGGAGCTCTGAGTTTGAGGCCAGCCTAGTCTACATAGAGAGTTCCAGGATAGTCAAGTGTATACAGAAAAACTTTGTCTGGAAAAACCAATAATAATAATAATAAATACTATTTTAAAATTTTATTACTCTGTGTGTGTGTGTGTGTGTGTGTGTGTGTGATGTGAGTGTAAGGGTGTATGAGTGCCACTACTCACATGTGGAGATCAGAGAATAACTTGAGAGTTGGTTTTTTGCTTCCACCTTAACATGGATTTGAGGCTCAAACTTGAGTCTTCAAGCTTACATGGCAAGTTCTTTACCTGAGGAGCCATTTGCCAACCCAAGAAGTTTCTTTGTTTTGTTTTCTGTTTTTTGTTTTGCTTGTTTGTTTGTGACAGGGTCTTGCTACATAGCACTGACTGGCCTGGAACTCACTCTGTAGACCAGGCTGGCCTCAAACTCACAGAGTTCCTCCTGCCTCTGTCTCCTGAGTGCTGGGATTAAGGGCGTGCACCACCACCACTCACAGCTCCAGGAACTTTTCTTGGTGGGAACTTGGGAAGACAAGAATGTTGAGAGAAGTGCAGATGATGGAGACCGGGCTTATGAAGCTTCCGAGTTCCTCAAAGACTACAAGGCCATTTGATATTTTGAACTAAGGGTCCCTGGAAATGAAACCTTTAGTTTACTGAGACAATCAGTGCTGGTGAGCTGGCATGACAAATTGGCTGTGATTAAGACGAAACCAGAATTACTGAGGCAAACTCTTCTGGGAAGTATCTCCTCAAGATCAGCAGACAGAAACTGTGGCCCACAGAGTGTTAAGGCGGTACAGCAAGCAGGCAGCAGAATATGGCAATGTGACAGAGTCTCACACATGGTTTGGAAGGCATGAAGGGGTCATGGAGAGCAACGAGGAGCCCGTGAGGCTTGGAACTGTGTGGAACTAGGAGGGACCATTGGCGAAGGTGCAGCCTCAGTCCCAGTGGAGACCCTAGAACTGAAGGGCTCATGGAGATAAGCTGAGGCACAGCAGCAGGTGTGAGAGTCCTGAAGAGGCCTGGGGAGGACACTGGTACAGGGGCAGCCTCAGTTACAGTGGAGACCCCAGCACACTGGAGATGTCAGGACTGTGGCACGTCCACCAGCGACAGCAGCAGGGATGGAGTGGAGCTGGCCTGAGCCTTTGAGACTAGCTATGCATGTCAGAAATGGCAGAGCAGGGAAATGGGACTACCCAAGCCCTTTGGAGCCCGGAAGATCATGAATGTCTCAAATGTCAGAGACTGAGCTTTGTACACTGTTGGATTTGGGGTTTACTTTGATCTGATTATAATTGTGCCTTGGTTCTTTCCTTTTGGAATAAGAAAATATTATTTTGGATTTTATAGGAGTCCACAGTTAAGACTTTGAATATTTAAATTTATTTATTTCTACTGCATATGTGTGTAAGATGTATGTTTATGGGCACATATGTACTGCAGTGTGTGTGTGTGTGTGTGTGTGTGTGTGTGTGTGTGTGTGTATGTGTTCATATGTACTATGAATGTGTCTGGTGCCCTCGAGGTTAGAAGAGGATGTTGGATCCTCTGGAACTGGAGTTAGAGACAGCTGTGGGTCCTCTGCAAGAGCAGCAAGTATTTTTTAACCTCTGAGCCATCTCTCCAGCCCCAACTTTGAGTATTTTAAAGAGATATTGAACTTTAAAGTGACTGAATTTTTGAAGACAGAGGGACTTTTAAAAGTTGGACCATATTTTATATTTTGATCTTAGTATTAGCATGAGATCTTGGGAACAAAAAACCTTGAAGGTTATGCCTTAATAGTGATGTATTTGTGTGTCAGGTTGACAGGGGTCGTTGGTTTTTGACAACTTGACACAAATTAGAGTCACCTGGGAAGAGAGAACCTTAACTGAGCAATTGTCATCCTCAGATTGGCCTGTGGGGACGTCTTTAGGGCATTTTCTTGATTGCTAATTGCTATGGAAGGGTCATGCCCACTGTGGGCGGTGCCAGCCTAGGCAGGTGGTCTTGGGTCATATAAAAACATGAAATGAACAAGCCCGTACGCTGTGTTCCTCCACGGCCTTCGCTGTAGTTCCTGCCCTGGGTTCTGCCTTGGACCCATCCACGATGGACTGTGATTGGGACATGTAAACCAAACAAACCCTTTCTTCCCCAAGTTGGTTTTGGCCGGTGTCTTATCACAGCAGGAAAAGCAAAGTAGGGCACCTGCCTTTGCTTCTGGAGTTTGTCTCTGGAGCGCCCTCCCTGCCCTCCTGCCCAGGCTCCTATCTCAACACTCATACCAGTACCTTTGGCTTCGGGGACCTTCATGCACCTGTTTCTTCACCCCACCTGCCCCCTCCACCTCCCTTCCCAGTGTGGACTGTATTTACTGGCGGCAGTGGGAATGTGGAGCCCTGTGTGGCAGTTACTGGCTTTACCACAGTGAGCCGGGTCCTATTGTCTCTGCCATGGATTTTTGTTCCGAGGGCACCTTCCTTGCCCTGTAGGCCCCATCGCTGACTTGAGATCCAGTCCTCTGGGCCCTTAGCTCTGCAGTGTGGAGGCTTGGTTTGACTCCTGTGCCCCATGACTATGGTCCTGGCCTTTTCCACTGCAGCCCTCCACTTGAAGCCTAAATCCTCCTACCACTGCCCTCGAGCTATTAGCCAGACACCGCGGAAGCTGTATGCACAGCTGTCTTTCAAGGCCAATCCTCTACCCCTTCCTTACCTACCTGTTGGGTCCAGCTGTCCTTGTCCTGATGTTCTGGACTCCCTGCCTACTCACTGCATGGCCAGTGATGTTCCTGGGAAAATGGCAACACCTTGGACATGGGCTTCACAGTACTCTGTTTTTCTCCCAAAAAACAGAGTACCTAACACGGTGCTGGACTTAGGTTTGTGGAAATGGATCACAACTCTGCTGAGAGTCCCGTGTGGTGACAGTCCTACTGATCTGATCTGGGCTTGGACAGGATTCAGGCTCTATAGTCACAGAACAATGGACTTTTGTCTCTTAACTCCCACCATTCTCTTCATCCACACCCACAGAAGCTGGGTGTCCCTTGAGGCCACAAGTATGTATTGCTTAGAGTCGTGGTTGCTGGCACCCAGTGTCCATGCTTAACTGCATTCATGATGGTTCGTGCCTATAATACCAGCATTTGGGAGGGGGAAGCAGGAGGATCAGGAATTCTAGAATATTCAGGAATTCAGGTATATAATGAGTTAAATGTCAGCCTGAGCTACACAAGTTCCTATCTCAAAAACCCAGAACAACAACAACAAAGCCAAAAGAAAAACCGATAACATCTTTTAAGCCAGGTTGGCATAGGTACCTCCACCTGCCCCTCCAACAGCCATGACAGGCATTGCTAATCAATCTCAGCCTTCTCTCACCATCTCCAGAAGGCTCACTGCTACAAGAAACGACCACCAAGTAGATCAAGGTTCCTTTTCAGGAACTGTTTTACCTCAGTGCAAAACAAAACAAAATACCAACTAAAACTCGTGGGATTTTGGCAAAGAATCCAGATATTACAGGCAGTATAAAGAGAGGGTTTCCTGCAAAAGATGGGATCCATCAATGAATTGTGTGTCCTATAAGACTTATATGCTGACATTGTAACCTCTGAGGTGACATTAGGAGATGGGGCCTTAGGAGGTGATAAGGTCATCAGGGTGGAGCCCTTATGCAAGAGACTCCCCAGTGTTGTGAGATTAGGGTCAGAAGTTAGCATTCAGTGAGCCAGAATGCGGTCCTCAAGAGAGTCCAGCCATGCTGGCACCTTCTGGCCTCAAAGCCTGTGAGAAATGAATTCCTGTTTATAAGCCACCCTGCTCATAGTATTTTGTAATGGAGACTGATGTAAGACAGAGCCCCACCCTCATGACCTCATCTGAACCTGATGACCATCCACAAGCCCAACCTCCAGATCCATCACATGAGGAGCCAGGGCTTCATAACAGGAACTAATGAGATAGAACTCTGTCCACACCTATTATGTACCAGACCCTGAGCAGAGCTTAAGGGAACAGCAGACCCTATAGGAAGCCAAAGGATTGGATTCTTCCTTAGAGAGGAGGGAGTTGCCTCCACCTCTCTCCCGAGTGCTGGGATTACAGATGTGTGCCACTGTGCCTTGAGCCAATGCTATGTTTTTTGGCTGTCGTTGTTGATTTGAGACAAGGTTTCTCTTTGTACCTCTGTCCATCCTGGAGATCAGCCTACCTCTGCCTCCCAAGTGCTGGGATTAAAGGCGTGTGTGCACCACTGCTACCACCCAACTTATACTTTATTTTTGTTTTTACTTAATTTATGCGTATGGTATCTGAATGTGTGTCTGTGCTTCCCTTGAGTGCCTGGTACCTGCAGGGTCTAGAAGAGGGCATTGAATCCCCTGGAACCGGAGTTAACAGATGATTGTGAGCCACCATGTGGGTGCTGAGACTCAAACCCTGATCTTCTGGAAGAGCAGCCAGTGCTCTTAACCACGAAGGTATCTCTCCAACCCCTGGCATGCTTTTTTGAGACTGTTTGTATATTACAAAGTGAAAATAATGTCAAATGGATTGTTGAAATTCATTTTATCAAGGGCTATTTATTTTTGTTGTTGTTGTTATTTTGAGATAGGGTTTCTCTGTGTAACAGCCCTGACTGTCCTGGAACTCAAATTGTAGACCAGACTGGCCTTGAGCTCACAGAGATCCGCCTGCCTCTGCCTCCTGAGTGCTATGATTAAAGGCATGTGCCACCACCGCCCGGCAAGGGTTATCTATTTAAAGACACAATATGCTGCAATATTTGGCTTGTCTACTGCCTAATAACAATATTTATTAATAAATTTTTGCCCAAAGCCCAATTTAACAATTCAAAAACCATTATTATTTATATCAAATGTGTGACTGTGATTGCATATTTCCCATAAACATGCAGACTCTGTGTTCTTCTG
The DNA here is from genome assembly GCF_949786415.1 of Peromyscus eremicus. Taxonomy (NCBI): domain Eukaryota; kingdom Metazoa; phylum Chordata; class Mammalia; order Rodentia; family Cricetidae; genus Peromyscus; species Peromyscus eremicus. Next base: position 117,135,738 of record NC_081416.1, on the reverse strand, counting down.
TAGCTGGTATAGTAATAATCAATATATTCATTATTTTAAATTAATTCCCAGTGATTGGACTGGTAATTAACTCCTTTTAGTCCCCACAACCATATGAATGAATAGCTTGCTTTGGAGCTTAGCAAAAACTACATTGGCAGCCCTTCATGGATGCCAAGCTCCGGTCCCCTTTTGCTATCCCCAGCATGGACCAGAGCACTAGCAATACTTAGGGCACCTTAAGCTTAGTGTGGGCAAGAACCGTCCCAGGCAGACCTGTCAGTGGCCATACATCGAGCTGACTGAAGCAGGCCAGAGTGGGTTTGTTTTGCTTTTCAGGTGGGACAGGTTCTGCCACGGAGGTTGGTGGTGGGAAAAGCCCACTCTGGGGAGAAAAGTCACAGGCGAGAGCTTGGCATAGTAACTGGGACAGTGGCCTGTTGCTGGGTCCTGCCTCTCTATCACATCTAGAGAACAAGGGGGCATGTTGGTGAGGTGGCAACCCGGAATACCAAAATCTGCATGAGGCATACCTGGCCTGGTGCACATAGCTGCCTGAAGTATGCCTTGGTTCTAGATGATGCTTCTGGGAAGACGATAGAACAAATGACTAGAAAATAATAACAGGGACAGTTGTCCCTTAGAGCTTGTCAGGAATTGGTTCCAGGATCCCATGCAGATGTCCATATTACAGATGCTCAAGCCCCTTGTATAAAATGCTGTTGGCTATGTGGGAATCATGCCTATAATCCCCGTACCCAGCAAGTTTGAGGCCAGCCTGGGTGACATGAGGCCCTATCTCAAAAAACAAAAATACACCAAACTAAATAAAGCAAAATGCTGTTCATTTGCATACAGCCTAAATATATCCTACTCTAGGTCAGTTATAACACAATTTAGGTGTGCGTAAACAGATGTAATACTGTGTTGTTAAGGGACTTATGACAAGAGAAAGAAATATGCATGCTCACTACACATGCAATACACGCCCCCACCCCTTGCACTTTTGTTTTTTAGAATATTTTCAATCTTCAGTTGTTTGAATCCATGGGCATAGAAACCACAGATGCAGAGGACGAACTGTGTATGACTCAATTATCTTTCTTTTTCTCGTGTGTGTGTGTGTGTGTGTGTGTGTGTGTGTGTGTGTGTCTGTGTGTGCGTGTGATTTTTTTTTTTTTTGACACAGGGTTTCACGTATACTATGCTGACCTCAAGCTTGCTATAGCCAAGGATGAAGTTGAGCTTCTGATCCTCCTGCCTCCACCTCCTGAGTGATGAGATTATACATGTGTACCGGCAGACCCAGTTTGTGGGGTTCTGGGGTTCAGTGGCTCTGTGGCTGTGAGGCAAGACTCCTACTGAGCTACACAGTCCCTTTCATGTGAGAGAACAGAGCAAACTCTCGCAGACAATGGAAGGCGTCTGAATAATTCATACAAATACGTCTCTTGGGACAGTAGCATGGTTCCCATCTCTTTAAGTGTGGGCGGCACTTAGAGATGTGGTTCCAAAAAGCACAGCATGGAAATAGAGGAAGTAAGAAAGGAAGTCTGCAGGGGAGAGGCCTCCTAGGTCTGGTTAACACCAGCAGGGAGGAAGCCGGGTACCGCACGCTCTCGGAGGCAGTGCTGAGAATGGCCCTTCCCCTCTGTAGTCCCGCTCTCTCCACCTAGAACCTCAGTCTAAACACAAGGAAAACATTGAACAAACTCAAACCATGACATAATCTACAAAATATTTAACCACGATGCCACAGAACTGTCAGAGCCTTCGCCCACAATTAAAACCTGCCCACTGGAACCTAACGAGACATCGTGACTAAGTGTGATATTGTAGTGGTTAAATTGTGTCGTTCACCAAACCCCCCCCCCCCATGAGCTCAAGCCCTAATCCCCAGCATCTGTGCATCCTTATTTGGAAGCAGAGTGCTATAGTTTGGATCTAGAGTATCCCCCAAAGGCAATGTGTTGGAGGCTTGATCCCCAGCCTGAGAAATGGTGGGAAAGGGCCAGAAGAAGGTAGTTCCCTTGGGAGATATTTCACTGGAGAAGATATCAGAACCCTATTTCTTTCCTATTTCTCTTTCTTTGCTTCCTGATCACCTTGCAGTGACCCTGAACAACGGAGCCAAATGACCACAGACCAAAACCTCTGCAACCATGATCCAAAGTAGGTCTTGTTCCTAGTAAGTGAGTTATCCCAGACAGCTTTGTCATAGTGATAGGAAGCTGACTGACACACAGGTCCTGCAGATGTAAATTAAGGATCCAGGATGAAATCATCCTGATTTAGGTACGACAGGGAATGGCAGGTAGGAGGAGGACAGGGACATCTGAGACTCTCAGACCCAGAGGTGCACACAGAAGAAAGCCTCGTGAAAATTGTGGGGAGATTAGAGCCCTGCTGCTACCAGCTGGGAAGGACTTGCGCCTGCAAGAGCTGTGAAGGGCAGAGAAGGCGCCTCCCTTCTCGATGGAGCTTAGCCGGGCCTGACCGACAGACGCCGACTTCTGCCCTCCAGACTTTGTGGCACTCAGTCAAGACAGCCCTAGCAGACTGGTGTAGGCATCCTGGATGGGATCCTGGAAAGAAAAAGGACATCAGTGTGGGGGTCTCTGCAATCACCACGGCCAGCCGAGAAATGATCAGAGGGAGGCACAACTAAGCCAGTGTTGGTTCAAACTTGGGGAGTCTGACCCCAAGGAGTTTATTTTAGGCATATCTAAGCAGAACACATTTGGTGAAAGATTTCCTGGTGATAAGTAACTCAGTCCTATGTGCACAATTAAAGCTTAAGATATAGACGGGTGGTGGTGGTGCATGCCTTTAATCCCAGCACGGGAGGCAGAGGCAGACAGGTGAGTTTGAGGCCAGCCTGGTCTACAGAGCAAGTTCCAGGGCAGCCAGGGCTATGCAGATAAACCCTGTCTTGAAAACAAACAAACAAAAACAAACAAACAAACAAACAAAAAAAGCTGAAGATGTGACTACATTGAAAATCTTTGTAAAGTACATGTGACATGTTCCATAAAGATGGGTTCTATAGATTGACTACATGTGGCACCTTCCATAAATATAGGTTCTATAGCTTGACAAGCTCACAAGTGTCTGAGGGAGGATATGGTGTGGTCTCAGCCACACAGATAGTGCAAAGGTCACCAGGCTATTAATCACATCTGTTTTGGGTCAGATAACAGGTTATGTATCTCTCCCTTTGAAAGGACAACCCTGTACGTTTAACATTCCTGGTTCTTCCAGTGCTTATCCAGTGCTTATCTGTGAGCACAAGGACCTCTGTGCCTCCCGCACATCAGGGAAAGACCAATGAAGTCCAAATCAAACATGGAGTTCAGCTCCCATCACATATTGGCAGAGCTTCATCCATGATAACAATGGACCACAGTGTCTCCTTCTACTTGGAACGCTATACCAAAACAAACGCAAATGGCATGGCTTACAAACAACAGAAAAATTTCTCTCCCCATTCTGAAGGTTTTAAAATCCAAGATCAGATCCAGCATCTGAGGAGGGTCAGTGTCTCAAAGATGGCCATCTTGCTGTGTCCTCGCTTGGTAGGCAAAGCCAGTGAGCTAACTCAAGCCACTTGTAAGGGTGTCCAGCCCATTTGTGGAGGATCTGCTTTCATACATAACTGCCTCCCAAAGGACCCACTCCCCGCTATGATCACCTTGGAGGCATAAAATTCAGCACCGAGTAAAGCCTGGCATGAGCAATGGGGGAAACTGGGTGTGTGTGTTGGGGGGGGGTGCGTATGGGAACTCTGGATTATTTGCGAAACCTTTCTGTAAATCTAAATTTCTAAAATGTAAAAGCTTATTTTATTGAATCTTTTACATGTTGTTTTGTGTGTACACATGTATGGGTGAGCACATGCCATGTCAGGTGCATGAAGGAAGGCCAGAGGGCGTCTTGCAGGAGTTGGTTCTCTCCTACCGTGTAGGTCCGATGATCAAGGTCCTCGGGCATGGTGGCAGGTGCTTTGACGTGCCGAGCCATCTTGCTGGCCTCTATTTTCTATTCCTGAGAGAATCTCACCGCGCAGTGCAGACTGGCTTCAGACTCAATCCTTTTGTCTCAGCTTCCTGAGCGCTGGCATTGCAGCTGTGCGCAGCCACGTCCAGCTCCTAAGTCTATTAAAAAAAAAGGCATGGAGGGGAACCCCTGGGTGGACGACTCGTAATTTAGCCTGGAGTATCTCTGCCCTTGACAATGATACCCCCGGTCAGCACTGGAGTCTTTCTGCCCTTCTTCCCATGGCCCCATTCTCACCTTCGCTTCCCTCACTAATTCCAGCTCGTGCCTTCAGCTCAATATGGAGGAGATCCGACCTCTTTCCAACCATGTGGTAAACATCATCGACATGAAATTACCTCTGAGTCACAAGTAGCGAGCCCCAAGATTTTAGACAGGACCTTAAACATCATTTTGAGGGTGACCACACCCCCCACTGCCTCCCAGTATTTCTGAGAAATTCTGCACCCATGACATGGATGGTATCTGTCACCACATTTTGTTGGGGCTTTTGTTTTGTATGTTAATTGGGAGACTCCACTCCTAAGAGTGATTCACTGATTGAACAGGACCGAATGCCTGACCCAGGAAGAGCCAAGTCCGTATTTTTGCCAATGGCCTTTCAGATTCGTGAAAAAGAATATGAATTATAAAAGCCAGAGGCCGAGAGCTGGGAGCTGAGTCACCACCACGGGCTGTCTGTGAGCTGAGCTCACTCCCACCCTTCCTGCAGCTCTCACTCAGCTCCTCTTTGAGGGTGGTGAGAGCATGACTGTTGCCTAGGTTTGGTTTTTTGATGCAGGGTTCCCCCTCTCTATCTAGCCTGGAAGGCCGAGTTCTTTATAGAAACTTCTTTTAGCCTGGGTAAATGGAAGAAGACTCCCCTTTGTAATGGAAGGACATTGCTTAGAGCAGTCCCTTGATCAACCTGCCCTTGGGCTGCTTGGAATCATGGCTGTTCAGTCTTCCCTTAAATCCCGTCAAAGACAAGATCCTCTCAACATAGCCCACTCCACACTGGAGGACTCTCCATCTTAGACCTCTGGGGTTTTGATTTCACATCAAGAAATGTTCTGTTTTGATCTGTCTTGCTGTTCTGGTTTGTTCAAGAGGCAGCCTCATCTCCCAGCTGGAACTCCGTTCTTTTCCTCTAGTTACCAAAGTAATATTTTGTTCGTTAATCTGATACCTCTTACTTTATTTTTATTTTTGATGTTTTGAGACAGGGTTTCATTATGGCCTGGTACTTACTAGGTGGAACAAGCTGGCCTCAAAGTCCCATAGGGCCTCCTGTCCCAGCCTGCTGAGTACTTGGATTCCAGACCTCTGCCACTGCCCCTGACTCTTCTAGACACAGGGATAGTCTAGTTTCCATCCTCTTCAACCGGTTAAAGATGGTGACCATCCCGGTTCCCCTTCTCTGAGGCAGGGACCTTTAGTTCTTTCAATTGTCCCTCAAGTAACACATAGAAGATGTGATTTTAGCTGTTCTGCATTCCAATACAGGCAGCCTATGAGTCACGAGCAAGCCCGATTTGAAGCCAGTGAACAGTGTGGTAAAGATGACCTCATGGGTGTAACCAAGATGATGTAACGGAGCTAAAAACTGGACATGGCCTTAGCAGGGTTCTCAAAAAGAGCAGACTTCTTAGGAAGGAATCCTGTTGAGAGGCTGTGATTGCTTCTGAAGTCCTCAACCCTTGGAGTTGCATGTTTCAGGAGAAAGTCGGGAGGGATTGTCATTGTGGAATAAAGTTCCAGCTTAGTTTACACAGGGAGCTGGAGATATGATGGTGCAGGAGTGGAGTGGACAGAACCTTATATATTAGGATATCCTGTTGGCTTGGATGCTATTACGATCAATCCACGTGAGTCTATTAAATGGATAACAATTTATTGATATATAAATTAAGGAAATATACTCACAATTACAGAATGGAGTAGACAGCGGAAATCATCCTCTGATCTGACGGGAGCGAATCCAGAATCCACCTCGCAGGCAGAAGGGTCATGTGACCCTTCTCCAACTCCTGATAAGAGGTCAGGTACAACAGCAGGAAGCACCACCTCCTTTGGGCTGTATAGCCCAAGGTCATGGGCGGAACAAATACCACTACAGGCTGTCATTCAAGATCATAACCAATTCCTAGTTTACCTGGTAGTCACTTTATATTTCCAGAGGTAGAAGGTGATTGACACTTTGGACAAGTTCCAACGATGATGTGGAATAGTGAAGCAGGAGTAAGGCCAACTGACTCTTATTTAGAGACTTTATTTTTAGTACATATGTGTGTCTGTGTATGGGTATGTGAACATGATTGCAGGTGCCTGTAAAGGCCAGAAGAGGGCTTTGAATCCACTGGTGCTGCAGTTATGGGCAATTTGAGTCACGGATATGGTTTCTGGGAATTGAACTCAAGTCCTCTGCAAGAGCTGTGAATGAACTGCTGAACCATCTCTCCAGCCCCCAAGGGAGACTTTATGAAGTAGAATATTTTAAGGTGTGTTACTTTTATGTTGCATTTGTTTAACTCTGTGAAGCTGTGTTACTGTGCCTGTCTGAAACACCTGATGGGAGTGGCGGCAGAGGCGCAGTCATAATAAAAACCAGAAGCTGAGCTTTTATCCACTGAAGAGTTGGTGAAAACATAGAGATTAAGAGCTTAGAGCAGGGACGCATTTAATCCCAGCACTCTGGGAAGGAGCCACCTCTGTGGGATGCCACCCGGGCCACCAGAACCGACCCGAACATTCTGCCTGAGGCCAACCCAGGGCCCAGCTGCCGATCCTGCAAAAACCAACAACTTGGAGGCATTGGTGAGATTGCCCTACTGAACAACCTGTTCAGCTAAGATCCATTCGGGAGAGGATTCAGAAGCTTACAGTCTGCAGTCTGAGGAAACAAGATCAGCTGAGGAGTTGACAGATGAGCAAAATGTGACCTGAGAACACAAAAGGCGCCACCCAGCCACTGAACCAGATCACCAGAATCATAAGCCTACCCTACACCGACTGGGAACAGGTAAGCCCCCATCTCTGGACCCACAGATCAGGTCTCTCAGGTCTCTAGCCCCTAGGCCCCACCCATTGGAGTCCCAGGGACCAGACAGCTACCTTTCCCTGCTCCCCCACCAAAACAAAAACAAAAACAAAAAAACAACCCCTACGAACTCAACAACCACTGGAGACATAAGCCCACCTTGCACCAATTGGGAACAACTGCTCCCTGAGACAGAACCCACTAACACTGATTGGACTAAGCTGCTCCTGGAGAAACAGAGCCCAACAGCACCAATTTGACCAAGAACTCCCAGTGGACCAAGACTATCAATTGGAACAAGAGAGGCACCTTCAGACATAGACACTGCCTGCACGGAGCAGAGGAAGAGATAAGTAGACTCCAGGGCAAAAATACAGGCAACAACATAAAGACCTATATGACAACATCAGAACCTAGTGATTCTACGCCTGTAAGACCTGAACATACCAAGGCAGAAGAAGCAGAAGAAATCAATCCTAAAAATGACTTTAAGAAGATGATAGAGGCCCATAGAGAGGAAATGAAAAACTCCCTTAAAGAGGAAATAAAAAACTCCCTTAAAGAAATGGAAGAAAAAACAAACAAAAAATTGGAAGAAATCAAAGAAAGCCAAGAAAAAGTAATTAAACAGAGGAAGGAAACAGTTCAAGATCTGAAAATTGAAATTGAGACAATAAAGAAAACACAAACTGAGAGAATGCTGGAAATAGAAATCCTGACTAAACGAACAGGAACTACAGATGTAAGCATAACCAACTGAATGCAAGAGATGGAACAGAGAATCTCTGACACTGAAGACACAATAGAGAAAATAGATTTGTCAGTCAAAGAAAACACTAAAGCCAAAAAAGTCGTAACACAAAACATCCAAGAAATTTGGGATACCATGAAAAGACCAAACCTAAGAATAATAAGGATAGAAGCCAACTCAAAGGCACAGAAAATATATTCAACAAAATCATAGAAGAAAACTTTCCTAACCTAAAGGAAGAAATACATATGAAGATACAAGAAGCTTACAGAACACCGAATAGGCTGGATCCACAAAAAAAAAAAAAAAAAAAAAAAGTCCCCTTGCCACATAATAAAAACACCTAATGGTCTAATTGTAAGGATTTAGTCCTTAATTATGTCATCAGCCTGCGATGGCGTCCCAGCCTAAAAAGCGGGTGGGCCCTCTGTGAGTCCCTCTCTTTCCTTTCTGCTCCTTCCTTCCATCTGTCTTCTCTCCCCTCTTCACTTTCCTCTCTCTCTCTCTCTCTCTCTCTCTCTCTCTCTCTCTCTCTCTCTCCCCCCCCCATCTCCCAATAAAGCTCTAAAAAGGTAACCATGGCCTGTGATTGCTCCTCCAGCACTCTCCCCCATTGGCATGGCCGCCGCGGGCAGCACGCCGTTTAACCAACATTGGTGTCGTGACTCAGATACACCACCGAGCACCGAGGACCTGCTGATTGCTGCCACTTGCCGCCTCCTCTCCCATCCAGCGAGACTGCGAGACCGCAAGCGCACTTGCGTCCCTCATCTCCCCTGGACCCCTACACAGCTACCACTACTGCTACTGCCATGATTCTTTACCACAGTGAATGAGTGAGTCCACAGTTCTCGCGGCTGTAGTCTGAGCTATATTCTTTGCGACGGACACCCCGGGGGTTGTCCCCAGGCTGTACTGGCAACGGCAGGCACATTTTTGCTCCTGACGAGGGGGTCAATGCTGTCTAGGGTCCAACGGTGGACCAACTGCAGTGCAGCTGCAGCCCTTCCCATCCCTTGACGAAGAAGATGACAAACTTGAGCTGATTCTTAGATCTCTCTTCACTCTTGGGGACGCCCGAGATTGGAGTCTGATCCCGGTTTGTTATTTTATTTTTTTATTTTTCTCTCGGCTACAGCCATAGGACAAAGGGGCGGATACATTTACCACCTACATTGGCGGATAAGGGCGGGCACCGGTAAACCAGGCCACATAACAGCATCACAGGAACTTCTGCCAGCGAACAGGCAAATAAGAGTTACTTTATCTCCAAGCTTTCTGCTAAAGTTCTAAACCCTTCTCCCTCCCCACTTCTGTGTCTGCCATGTGCAACCTTTTCTGTCTGACTTCCACCGGCAGTGGGTGGGCTCAAATGGGTGGGCTTGGGCGGTTTCTACAACTCGCCCTAACTCACCTTAACTCCACCCACTCATTCTCCCGTGCATACAGACAGGGCCCTGATCTTTGCCTTGTCCCTAAATCCAAAAAATAAGTTCTCATGCACCACAACCTTTTCTCTTCCCAGTTCCCTGTTCTAACTCACTGTTCAGCTAATGATACAGGACCACCATAGAACCGGAATCCAGAGATCATCAACATCTTGTCAAACAGAAAGTTCCCAGCCACAGCCAAGAGGGATACATGTCTCCAGAGCAAACGGATGACAGACAGCATCCCACAACGCCTGTCTACCTCGGAAGACTCCCCCAAGAGCCAACTGATGTCCAATTATCAGCTGGAAGCAGTTTTTGAGAGGAACAACGCCCCTAGTCCCACTTTTTTATAGTAAGTTAAAGTCTGGGATGTAAGGATTCAGCCTGCGACCGCATCCCAGCCTAAAAAGCGGGTGAGTCCCTCTCTTTCCTTTCTGCTCCTTCCGTCTGTCTTCTTCTCTCTCTCTCCCCCCCTTCCTTCCCCCCCCCCTCTCTCTCTCTCTCTCTCTCTCTCTCTCTCTCTCTCTCCTTCCCTTTCCTCTCTCTCTCTCTCTCTCTCTCTCTCTCTCTCTCTCTCTCTCTCTCCCCCTCTCCCTCTCTCTCTCCCCCCTCTCCCAATAAAGCTCTAAAAAGGTAACCATGGCCTGTGATTCCTCCTCCAGCACTCTCCTCCGTCAGCATGGCTGCTACGGGCGGGTGGCAGCCAGCCACAAGCAGCACGCTCGTAGTTTAACCAATACTAATAAAGTAGTTTAACCAATACTAATAAAGTAGTTTAACCAATACTAATAAAGTAGTTTAACCAATACTAATAAAGAACTGGCCAATAGCAAGGCAGGAGAAAGGATAGGTGGGGCTGGCAGGCAGAGAGAATAGATAGAGGGAGAAATCTGGAAAGGGAGATGGAGAAGGAGCCAGAGAAAGGGAGGATATCAGGGGCCCACCACCCAGCTACACAACCAGCAAGGCACGGAGTAAGAGTGACATTTACGGAAGTAAGAGAATGGGAAAAGCCCAGAGGCAAAAGATAGACGGGATAATTTAAGATAAGAAAAGCTGGCAGGAAAGAAGCTAAGGCTGGGCAGTTATAATGAAGTATAAAAGCCTCTGTGTGTGAATTTATTTGGGAGCTGGGTGTCAGGCCCCCCACACACACACACAAAAGAGCAAACAACAACACTTTATGACTGGAAAAAAGGGGGAGGCCTGTAGATGTGATTTTAAACAGTCTTATTAAATAAGAAACACAGAGCCAAATAAAGACTTAAAAGCCCAAGAGGCCAGAGCACTAGCGAATATATTGCCTTTAGCTTACCAGTCACTGCCGTCCTTCCCCTGAGAGAGAGACCTTCTCCTGTGTGACCTGTCTTTTTATTGCCTTTCTGCTCTGCCTTCTCATTGGTTCTAAACCCAACCACATGACTTCCTCGTCAGTGCCTGTCTATACCGACCTCCAGGTCTCTGTGGTTGGTACTGGGAATTAAAGGCGCATGTCTCCATGCTGGCTGTGTCCTCGAACACACAGAGACTTTGCCTGCCATGTGATCGGGATTAAGGGCATGTGCTACCACTGCCAGACTTCTGCTAAATGTCTTGCTATTAGCTCTGACCCCCAGGCAACTTTATTTATTAACATACAAATAAAATCGCATTTCAGCACAAATAAAATATCACCAAAGAGGCCAGCATGAGTAGGTACTTATTCCACATTTGAGGACACAGCTATCAGGAAGGACACTGGAAGGGAAGCCAGATGTTGAACAGAATCCTGCTCTGCCAGGGCAACACAGCTGAGTGAGGAAGGAGAGGCAGCCGTGATGGGAGAAATCAACAAGGCTGCAAGTGAGCATCAAGGACCTTGCTGGTTAGCTAAGAATTTTAATTAGCGTGTGTGCACATGAGCACGTTGTAAGTATGGCGTTCAGAGAGCAGTTTGTGAGGCCCAGGATAGAACTCATGTTGTTAGACTTGGCAGCAAGCACACCCCACACCCAGCCCCTGCCTCTCCTCCCTTGCATCTCCCTGGCCCAGATAATTGTAAAGTTTTAGGCACCACAGTCTGTCTAAAGGGCAATGACCAACTACAGAAAAGATAGCGAGTGGGCATCCGGCGGTCACTGTCCCCTTTCCCCCTTCGGTAACAGCTGTGATCCAGAAGGGTGCATGGTCACTGTCCTGGTTGGTTGGTTGGTTTTGTTGTTGTTTATTTTTGTTGTTGTTGTTTTGTCAGTTTGACAAGCCAGCATTATCTGGGAAGAGGAACATCGGCTGAGAAGGTGCCTCCACCAGACTATCCTGGAGGCAAGTGCCTCCATCAGACTATCCTGGAGGCAAGTCTTTGGGGTATTTAATTAATGATTGATGTGAAAGGGCACAACTCACTGTGAGCAGTGCTATCTCTTGGCTGATGTCCCTGGGTTGCATAAGAAAGCAGGCTGAGCAAGCCATGAGGAGCAAGCCAGTGAGCAGCACCCTTCCATGGCCTCTGCATCAATCCCTACCTCTAGTTTTGTTTTTCAATCACAGCAATAGAAACTCTAACTAGAACAGTCACTGTTGTGGGGAGATTTTTCTCTTCTTTGCGCGAGGTGGGGAGACCTGCCCCCCAGCTCCCAAATAAATCACACATGGAGCCTTATTATTAGCTTGGCTTCTTTCTTGCCAGCTTTCCTTAACTTATTCCATCTACCTTTTGCCTCTGGGCTTTTCCCATTCTCTTACTTCTGTCAATCTTACTCTTACTCTGTGGCTTGCTGTGTAGCTGGGTGGCTGGCCCTGAAGTCTTCCTCCTTCTCTGGCTGCTAGATCCCCTTTCTTCCCAGATTTCTCCCTCTATATATCCTCTCTGCTGCCAGCCCCACCTATCCTTTCTCTTGACTTGCTGTTGGCTGTTCACTTCTTTATTAGACTATCAGGTGTTTTACACAGGCACAGTTACACAGCTTCACAGAGTTAAACAAATGCAGCATAAACAAAAGTAACACACCTTAAAATAATAAAAAATAAATAGGAGACAGATGACATTTCCCAACCTCCTTGTAGCTAGGTGGCCAGATAACTCAGGTCTGGCCAACAGGGTGAACAGAAGCCAACCAGGCTGACTGTGTCTCAAACCTTTAGAGGAAAGGTGAGCAGGGTTTTCCTTAATGGATGTGATAGGTCATCTTCATCATTAACTTGTCCAGACTTGGAATCACCTAGAAGATGCACCTCTGGAGGCGTCTGTGGGCATGTTTGCAGAGAGGTTCAACTGAGGAGGAGAGACTCTGAATGTGAACTGCACCGTCCTCTGGTCTGGGATCCTGAACTGTATAAAAAAGGGAGAGTAAACTGAGCAGGATTCCCTGCACCCCGCTTCCCAGGCTGCCCACATGCTAAGAACTCCTATTGCACATTGCCTCCCCGAGCACTTCCACAGCTTGTTGCCATGATGGACTGCATTTTGTCAGACTGTGAACTAGATTAAATCCTTCGTCCTGCAGGTTGCATCAACCAAAAAAGTAATGGAATGGGTCAGAGAGTAAATAGTTTAGTTTTTATTATCTCGGTTGCAGATACCCATTACAGTTTGAAAGCAGCCAGGCACTCTAAGTACTTACATAAACGAGAGTATAAAATTTTAATAAATTAACTAATAATTTAAATGAAATAAAAAAAATAAAACTGTTTGCAAAGTTAGGTTCTGGGCTGAGGAGATGGTACAGTTGATAAAGTGCTTGCCGCACAAGCATGAAGACACCGGTTTGAATCCCCAGAACCCGTGTAAAAAGCTGGGCATGATGCCGTGCACCATGGAGGGGAAGCATGGAGACAGGTGCATATCTGGGCCTGGCTGTGCTGCCTTCCAAACCAAACTGGATGGTTCCAGGTTGAGTGAGACAAGACGGAGATGCAACTGAGGAGGACACTCGATGCTGACCTCTGGTCTTCGTACGCATGTGCACACATATGTACCCATCTCCCCTTCACAAAACACAAAAGCAGGCCCTACTTTATAACTCCTGCCTTGGATGAGGGGGCTCATTATCCATGTTCCTGCTCCATTTTGCGCATTTGTTTCACATCTTTGTTAGAGTGCAGTAGGAAGGTGAGCCATCTTGTACCATGGGGACAAAGAGGGCAGGCTAGGGGTGGAGGCAGGTTCAAGGTAGAATGAGCCCGATCCTGGAGGCTGCCACATAACGTGCTCCTGTGCTTTTCCTTGCTATTCTGCAATGTACCTGAGCTGAACAACCTACAGAGGGGAAGGACTTGTTTTGGAAGAAGGCTTCGGAGGTTTCTGTCTAAGGTTGCTTGTGGTCTGATGGTCGCAGGCTTGTGATGAGGCAGAGCATGCCCTGAAGAAAGCATGGTGGGGTAAAGCTGCTCACCTTGTGGCCAGAAAGCACAGAGACAGGAAGCCATCCGGGACAAGGTGTATCCTTCAAAGGCTCACCCCTTATTTTCTCAAAGGTGACCCACTTACTCCAATCAGATCCTGCCTCCTAGTATCCACCACCTTCCAATAATGACATGGAATTGGAATCCAACAATGGATTGATCCGTTGGTGAGGTTGGAGGCCTCAGGATTCACTTACAGTTTAGTGATTGGCTCTATCTAAAGGGACCAAACCTTCAACACATGAGTCTTTGGAGGGAGACTTCACCTACAAACCCTAATAGACCATTTATTCAGTCTGACAGTCTAGACTAGCAGTTCTCAACCCTTTCACAGGGGTCACATATCAGATATTTACATTACAATTCATAACAGTAGCAAAAGTACAGTTATGAAGTAGCAAGGAAATAATTTTATGGTTGGGGGTCACCACACCATGAGGAACTGGATTAAAGGGTCCCAGCATTAGGAAGGTTGAGAACCACTGCTCTAGGCTAAGAGGCTGTCCAGACTAACAGGCTGTCTAGACTAACAGGCTATCCAGACTAAGAGGCTGTCCAGACTTCCCGTGAGAGGAATACATGTCTGACTTGTTATTTGGAATCTCTGCTACATGTCCCCTGCCAGTGGACAAGAAGGACAAGGCGGGATGAAAATGCAGGCAGTAAATGAAGGGGGAACAGAATATTATTAACTCAGTGTTGTTGGTTTTTACTTTTTTACTCTTAGCTCTTTGGGGGCCCACTACCGAGCTCCCAGTAAATACTCAGACACTTATTCTTCCTATAAATGCCTGGCCTTCGCTTGGCTTGCTTCTAGCCAGCTTTTCCTAAATTATCCCATCTATCTTTTGCCTTTGGGCTTTTATCTTTCTCTATTCTGTATACCTTTCTTTACTTCTTACTCCGTGGCTTGCTGTGTAGCTGGGTGGCAGGGCCCTGGAGTCCTCCTCTCCTCCTTTTCTCACTCCTGGATCTTCTCTTCCTACATGTCTCCTTCTATTTATTCTCTCTGCCTTCCAGCCCCACCTATCCTTTCTCCTGCCTTGTTATTGGCCGTTTAGCTCTTTATTAGACCAATCAGGTGTTTTAGACAGGCACAGTAACACAACTTCACAGAGTTAAACAAATGCAACATAAAAGAAAGCAACACATCTTTGCATCATTAAAACAAATGTTCCACAGCATAAACAAATGTAACACATCTTCAATTAATATTCCACGACAACCCAGTGCCCATCTCCCATGCACTGCTGGTTCCATGGTAACACGGGGCTGACATGATTAATGGGGGTCTTATATAGGACCACACCTTCTAGCAAAGTCCTAATGTGGAATATATCCACTGGCCACAGATCCACAGGGGAGGGGAAGTGGGGGGAGAGCCAGATGGAGCATCTTGGCAGCTTTAAGCCTCAGACTCCTGGAGCAAGAAGTGGGAAAAAGGGAGGTCTACTGTGTGGGAGCTTTTAGCATACGGTGACAGTTGTGACATTAGGGTTACTAGCAACTGGCCACAAAGAATTGTCTAAACTGGAAGCCTCACCTGAGGAATTGTCCTGATTGCCTTAATTGATGTAAGAAGACTCGCCTCCAATGTGGGCAGTACCTTCTGATAGCAGCCCTGATAAAACAGACGGAAGAACCCTTCACTCGGTTGGCCTCTCTTGCCTCCGAGTTGATTTGTCCTGATGTTGTTATTGTTGCTGCTGTTGCTGCTTGGAGGCTCTCCAAGAAGCCTCCAGGTATCCTGGGCCTGATTGGGACCGCTGAGCAAGCCAGTCAGCAGCGATTTCCAGCCTCCAGGTTCCCGGCCTGACTTCCCTCAAAGGTGGACTGTGAATTGGAAGTGTAAGATGAAATAAACTCTTCCCTCCCCAAGTTGCTTTTGGTTAGATGAATTTGACAGAGCAGCGGAGAAGCTACCCGGCACAGGTCTACCGGGAAGCTTGGTCCACTCTGACCAATCAAATATCTGTCATCTCCTGGTGGGCATCAGCAAGATGCCGCCAGAAAAGAGACTCAGTTCCCTCAAGAAGCCCTCCCACCTGCCAACCCTTGCAAATTATGTTCAGAGCCACAAGAACAAGGAAGAGAAAGACAGTTCCCCTGAGAACTGTTTGGAACAGGGTTCAAATCCACACACAGTCATGTTGTCACCTGACTCGACACAAACACCTTTCGGATCTTTACAAGGTAGGACTCCTCGTTTCTCCTCTGTGCGTAAGGCAGGTGCCGCCCCACAGATCAGGGCTGCTCACTGCCACACACAAAGCTGCAGACTCCGAACTTCCAGGAGGTACTCTGCATGCAATGACTCTGCCTGTCCAAATGGCTGAGTGTGGTGGCGGTCTCAGGTCACAAAGCTTCCCTCAGACTGTTCTGGCTACTCAGCTCCAGCTGCCACCCAGACAGTTTCCCCTGCACAGTTGCTTTCTTTCTTTTTTTTTTCTTTTTCTTTTTTTTCTTTTTTTTTTTTCTTTTTTTTTTTTTTTTCCGAGACAGGGTTTCTCTGTGTAGCTTTGCGCCTTTCCTGGAACTCACTTGGTAGCCCAGGCTGGCCTCGAGCTCACAGAGATTGGCCTGGCTCTGCCTCCCGAGTGCTGGGATTAAAGGCATGTGCCACTATCGCCCTGCCCCTGCACAGTTTCTTTCTCTTTCCTGGAAGGACAGAAGTGCTTTAGGAATGGGAAACTAGTGCCTGGTGTGGTAGCTCATGCTGTAATCCCGGCACTCAGGGGGTTGAGTTCCAAGGCCAGCCTGGACTACCTATTGTGTGGGCTATGGTGTGTGATACTGTCTAAAAACAAGGGAGGGATCCCACTTCCGGGTCTGAACCCGAGTTCGATATTGGGACTCACTTGGTGGAGGAAGGAACCATTCCCGGGCGTCCTTAATTTCCCCATTCGTGCTGCAAATAGGGTTTTTATTTCTCTCTCTCTCTCTCTCTCTCTCTCTCTCTCTCTCTCTCTCTCTTTTTTTTTTTTGGTTTTTAGAGACAGGGTTTCTCTGTGTAGCTTTGCGCCTTTTCCTGGAACTCTCTTGGTAGCCCAGGCTGGCCTCGAACTCACATAGATCCGCCTGGCTCTGCCTCCCGAGTGCTGGGATTAAAGGCGTGCGCCACCACCGCCTGGCGGGTTTTTATTTCTTGAAACATGTCTCTCTCGGAGATTCTTTTGTACTTTTAGAGGAAGCAAGTATTTTTTTTCTCACCTGGGTTTTTTTGTTTGTTTGTTTTTCGAGACAAAGTTTCTTTGTGTAACAGCTCCTACTGTCCTGGAACTTGTTCTGTAGCCCAAGCTGGCCTTGAACTCACAGAGATCCACCTGCCTCTGCCTCTCAAGTGCTGGAATTAAAGGTGTGTGCCACCACTGCCTGGCCCTATTTATTTATTTATTTATTTATTTATTTATTTATTTATTTATTTAATTTAATTTAATTTTATTTTATTTTATTTTATTTTATTTTATTTTATTTTTGTCAGTGGGCTCAATTAGAGAAGAAGCAAGCTCTATCAAAGCACGCTACTTTCAAGGGAACTGTTCTTGGGCAGTGCCTGGAGGGCAGAGAGCTCTAATCTGCTCCGCTTGTGCCTAGAGTTTGCTTTTTATTTTAGCATCAGCTGCTCTGAGCCAGTGTGGTCCTAGGGTGTGACTAGAAGGCAGAGGTGAGGATTGGTGATGGCCAGGGTGGAAAAGGCTAGCGAACAGGTTGGCATTCAGCTAAAGCGGGGATGAGTTTACAGAAGTTCGTGTCAGTAGTTTTGACCACGCTGGTGGGTTTCACGAGCTACAAGGAAGGTCACGGTCATTGTCTTCCTTATGAGGAGAGCAGGCTGTGCCCTGCTCTGTCACTCCAGGTCATACAGAACAGCAGCCTTCGAGTCATGCCTTTGCCCTGTGCGATTCTATTTTACAAAGCAAGTTTCCTCCATTCTGAGGGCGAGAGCTAAGGTGCAAGGACTCTGCATGTGGTTTTTGTAAGGAAACAGCCATTGTTTCTCAAGCACAGTCACAAGGCACAGACTAGTAACTTAGTTATGCAAATAAAAATTAAGGACACGTGTATCATATCAAATGCATGAGGGCTTAGATTCCATCCCAGCACTGCAAGACAAACTAAAATGTTTGCTTATAGTTAAGTGTGTGTGTGTGTGTGGGGGGGGCTATAGGCCTGCACTTGGGAGGCAGAGGCAGGCGGATCTCTGTGATTTTGAGGCCAGCCAATCTACAGAGCAAGTTCCAAGACAGCGGAGGCTATACAAAGAGACCCCTGTCTCAAAAAACAAAAACAAAACAAACAAAAAATGTTTGCTTACAAAGAGCAATCCCCTAGCCTCTGTCTTCCTGGTGCTGAGATTACAGATTCTGCCCCTCTGCGGCCTTCCACCCCACTACCCTTTTGTTTAATTAGTTTGATTTCATCTACCTGTCATGCTGGCTACCTTCTTCAAAAGGATAGTGACATTTTGGTTTTGTATATATACAATAATGAGTCCCTGGAAGGTTGTCGGAGTGCTGGGGTGCAGCATGGAGAGGTGTAAGGCTTAGCGACTAGTCACTAGTGAGTATCACTGTCAGGTAATTGGGTTGGGACTATCCATTTCACCAGAGAGGTGGGGTGCCCCAGATGCCAATACTTATAGGTATCTTTTGTAGAGTTCTTTTGTTTCTTCAGTGGAAGAGTTTCCCACCCGAGGGGATACTTAGGGAGGAGAGATTTCTGACTCTTTAAAGAATGTATTACATTTATTTGTGTGTGTGTGTGTGTGTGTGTGTGTGTGTGTGTGTGTGCATGTACGTGCGTGTGCATGTGTATGTGCACGTGTGCATGCACACACACACACACTCGCACAGGTACAGACACATGCATGGATGGCAGAGGACAACTTTGGGGCTTGGTTTCTTCCTTCTACCATGTGGACCCTGGGGACTGAACTTAGGGCATCAGGCTTGGCAGCAAGCACCTTTACCTGTGGAGTCACCTCGCTGGCCTCAAGAACTGATTCTTAATCCCTTGCATCTGAAGCAGAAACAACCATCCAAGAGCCCTCTGCCCCTTTCCCGTACCTGATTCTCTTTAGGTCTTCTGCCTAGCTGTCACCCTGGCTCTTGAAATGCATCAAAAAGGAGGAGTTAGTGGCCAACGAAGTTCATAAACTCTCCCTTGACTCCTCTTAAGAATGCACACTCTTAGCCGGGCGGTGGTGGCGCACGCCTTTAATCCCAGCACTCGGGAGGCAGAGCCAGGCGGATCTCTGTGAGTTCGAGGCCAGCCTGGGCTACCAAGTGAGTTCCAGGAAAGGCGCAAAGCTACACAGAGAAACCCTGTCTCGAAAAACCAAAAAAAAAAAAAAAAGAATGCACACTCTTCCTCTCCACGACCCTGCATCCCCGCTTCTGCCTCTATAGGAAAGAATCTCTAGTTTCCTGTGTGAGACAGGAAGACAGAGCCAGGCATTTGGGGGTGCCCCCAACCAAGCTGTTTCCAGCGTTCCTAGTGCAGTAACGGTTACTTCCATTTTTGAGCTGCGGCATTCTGCTTTCTCAGCTCTGCCTCCTCTCCCGCCTCATCATCTTTCAAAGTGTTCCTGCCTTACCTGTATCATCACGCTTCTTCTCTTGGCCTTTATTGGTTTATGAACCTTTTATGCATTTAATATTATTTAAAGTGGGGTTTTGAGAGACAATAAGGCTAAATGTATATGTTCGATTCACTGTTTAACTGGTAGGTCCAGAATCTCACTTGTAGGAACAGAAGAGAGGAGAAGGGAGTGGATGGGTTACAGAGCCAGGCTGTATGAATTGATGATGTGACCGCTTCGTGGTATGGCTAAAGGAAGATTTTTATTGTGGATATGACAGAGAGAACATCCAGAGGTATCTGGAAGGGTCCAGAGCAGAGAAAGAAAAAAGTAGACTGGGCGTGGCCAGCAAACTGGACCTGTCCATGAAAGAAACAGGAACAGAGCCAAGAGAGACAGAGAGAGACAGAGAGAATAGCCAAAATAGTAGGGTTATAGGGAGAATGAGTTGTTGTGGGATATTTTGATCGCACTCTGACACTCCAGAGACTGCCAATAAAGTTAAACCTTGAATCAGAGGGTGGAGTCAACAATCAGCTGCCCAGAATTAACCATAGAGTTTTTGGCCAACCCAGATTAGACTAGAGAGACACAGGAAGGAATAGGTAAGGGCTTAGAAAGAGTCGAAGGCCTTTTTCCTCTGGGAAGGTGGAGAGGCAGGGTCAGCTGATCGTGTCTCTGTTGCTCTGTAGATCTATCAGGTTTATACCCCAATATCTGACTCTTGAGTTTTATTCAGTAATAAAACAATAAAAGAAATCCCTTCAAGGAGTAGCTGGGGGAGGGAAACCCATGAACTGGAGGGAGTTTAGGGTAGGGGAGGAGGTGAGAAGAGCCAGGATGCTAGCACAGAGTTTGAAATGTGTACCAGGTACTTGTGATACTGAGGGAGCCTAGAGGCCAGCATGTGCTTTAGTATGCTAATACCACAGCCTTTTGTCCCTTCTGCCTTTTGGAGTTCGGGGACCTGACACAGGGGAGTTCCAGTTTTACTTCTTGCTTCTGTGTATCTTTGGATAAGAAAATGAACTCAGCCTCCAGTGTCTCACCTCTAAAGTGAGGAGAGTACCAGCCTTTGAAGGGTGCCGAGACATGCACTCTGTTACAGCAGAAGGATTTGCTCAGGTTTATCCGTGCAAGGCCATGCTCTGCGTTATCAACCTAATCTGCTTTTGAAAGACCAGCATGACTCAAAGTTGCTGTTTTCCTCCTGAATCCTAAGACAAAGGTAGTGTGTCCAACGCAGCCACAGCCACCCTGGCTGACTCAGGGCCACAAGAAGTGAATCTTGATGGCTGTTTGTGAGATTGCACAGCTTAGTGAAAGTTGACAGATATAACCACAGCCTACTCCTCTGGGAAGATGTCCGGGTGAGAAAGTCTCAAGGCCACCAGGTGAGGTTGCCAGAGGAGAGAGCCAGGAAGTGTGTGAGATTGACAACAGAACCTGTAATAGTATGAGACACTTCCTTGGTCCCATGGCAGAGGCAAGATGACTTATGGGGATACTAACTTGTCATATGCTTCCTAATTCCTTTTTCCCCCCTCTTGCCAGCCAGTCAATTCGTAGGTATTTCCTTGCCTTGCTTAATTTCCGTGGCCAGAACCCAGAAACCACAATTGGTGAATCTTTCTGACATTAGTTGTAACCTTGACTCTCTGTTCTGTGAGGTGTCCTGGAGGGAGAAAGATACAAGTGTGGCTTTTGAGAGCAGCAGGAAGAGAGAGAGAGTGTGAGATTTTGCCACAGGAGAGGAAGGGTAGAGAGTAACTCTATCTGGAAACGAAAGGAAAAGCTTCCATCCCGATTCTAGGCTATGTTGGAAAGAAAGGTCTGTGTGGTACACCCAAGGAGGCTGGACTTCAGCAAGGAGCTATATCCTCCTCTGCAGTTCCCACATTTCTAGGACGGCTCCAGATCAGTGGAGCCATGTCTTTCTTGAGGGTGACCAACTTGTTCCACTTTGCCTGGGGCTTTGTTGGTTTTAGCACTGAAAGGCCCGAAGACTGGGAAGTTGCTCATTCCTGGGCAGATCAGCTGACTTGGTCACATTCGTTCCTTCTGGCTGAACTGAGCATGTGCTGGACACTATCTCAGCTCCGTGAAGTGGAAGCCACATGTTACAATCTCTGTGGGTATGGCACATGAGTATGCATGAGTGTAGTTCATCCTGCTTGCTTCTGTACAGATCTCTAATTACATGTCTAAATAAAAATAAGCCCGTGGAAGCTTCTGTCATTTGGAATGTCTGCCACAAGTTGCTTTCATGGTTCCTGGTTCATGCAGAAGTAGCACTAAAGCCTGGCCAGGTGCTGGGGTGCTAGGATGCTCGGGTGCTGGGGTGCTTGGGTGCTGGGTGCTTGGATGCTGGGGTACTGAGATGCTTGGGTACTAGGATGCTCAGGTGCTGGGGTGCTGGGATTTGCTTTGTTACATTGCCAGTTGGGTATGTTTGGGGAGAAGGTGTTAGTCCTGAAATTATAACATTTTTTACAGTGTTGCCTCTGGGGACTGCACCTCAGGGGATCTTGAAGCTGACATTATGGTTTGGTTTCTGTCCCCACCTGGCCAAAGGCTTAGCTGTTGTGTTGAACACTGGGCAGAATCTTTGCTGGAATGTAATTTCAAAGCTACTGGCTCATAAAGGGATGGCAAGGACTCCGAAGTTCCCTTCCCAGCAATTCAGCTATTTCTTGGTAGTTTATATATGAACTACATACAATTCACTCAGACGAGGACAAAATGGTGAACACAAAGTCCAAAGAGAAAGAGGAAGTTAAATCCTAGAAAAAGTTGCATAAGCCTGTTTCCCTAGGAGACTTGGTCCCAGACTGTGGCTGGCAGCAGTCAGGTATAGGACTTGCTGCTATAGGAACTTCTCTCCAGGCTGCTCCAGTAGGGAACCCACAAGACCCAGGGGTGTTAGTTACATCATGCCCCAAAGGACTGTTCTTTCTAACAAAGCATCACTGTTCCTGGAAATACTGGCCCCAGGTGCACCTGGGAAACTCAAGAGTTCTAGGGTTTATGGATGAGTGTGTATGTAGGGGGAGGGGAAGAGAGGGCTGCCAGATCTGGGAATGAGTACTTGAGTTGGGGTATGTGCTGAAGGAAGACTGAGATTCAGTGAGCACTTCCTATTGGTCCTGATGTCATGTGGCTGGAAGGTCCAAATAGCTGGTACTTAAGGAACAAAGGAGGACAGAGGCACCCAGAACCACAAGCATCTCTCTCTCTTTCTCTCTCTCTCTCTTCCTCTCCCTCTACCCCTCTCTCTACCTCCATCTCCCTCTCTTCTTCTCCCTTTCTCCCCTCCATCTCTGGACAGGGTCTCATGTATCCCAGGCTAGCCTCAAACTCATTATGTAGCTGAGGATGACTTTAAACTCATGATTCTCCTGATTCTACCTTCTAAGTGCTGGGATTACATGCCACTGTCTAGTGCTGGGGATCTGACGTCTTTGTTTGTTTGTTTGTTTATTTGTTTCGAGACAGGGTTTCGCTGTGCAGTTTTGGTGCCTGTCCTGGATCTGACTCTGTAGACCAGGCTGGTCTTGAACTCAGAGATCCGCCTGGCTCTGCCTCTCAAGTGCTGAGATCAAAGGCGTGTACCACTACCACCTGTCTGTACTTCTTGATTATGCTTTGGTTTCCTCTTCTGCTGCATGGAGGAACCACTAATAACTAATACAGCCTCCCTGATGGACGTTTTGAAGGCAGGAGCAAAAACTCAGTTCACTGCCCAGCTATGTGTGTCGAGGATTCTCTCACAAAGCGACAGACGAGCTGTCAGCAGGCCTATCAGCCTCAAGGGCTCAGTCGCAAACCTTGGTTCACTTGCACATCTTGGTAGGAAGCTTCAGTTTCTCTTCCCTTGTCTTCACCGTGTGGTGGCTGCTTCCACCAGAGTGTGGGAGAGGGAGAGGACAGGGTGGAAGCCACAAGTCTTCTATACCCTACCCGTCTTGTAGGCTGCCACATTCATGACTGCTGCTGAACATCTGGGTCAGCGGTCTGCACCTGACTGTTAAGTATCCTCAGAAGTCCTTGTGCAGTATCACACGTAGCCCTTGGTATCCTGATACTCCTTCTGGAAAGTTCCTTTTTTTTTTTTGTTAACATAGCTAGAGATGGGTTTAGTTTGACATAGAAACAAAGCTCCTGACTGAGATCCGTGGGGGAATCCCAGACTGTCTGCCTTGTTAAGAGACAAGCCTCCTAGCCTGAACCTCACAAACACAACCCTGTCTTTTAGGATTCAAGAGCAAGCACTGTGAGGAAAAGGAGCATGTTTACACATGCTACATATGTAAACAGTCAGAGTTAGGAAGAAAAGAGTTTAAGTCATGATATGACTGACGCCGCTGCCTGCCACTCGGGCTGGCTCTGTGGTCGAGCCTCAGCAGAGGCTCACACTCCTCCTCACGTCTCTCCCTTACCCTGAGGTTGGGCAAATTCCAGCAGAGCTTCCCTGACCCTGCTGCTGCTTGAACAGCTAGCCACAAAGAAACTCTGCAAGGTTGGGAGCGTGAGCCAGAAGAATGTTGAATGTACACAGGTTTGG
This sequence comes from Peromyscus eremicus, assembly GCF_949786415.1. Taxonomy (NCBI): domain Eukaryota; kingdom Metazoa; phylum Chordata; class Mammalia; order Rodentia; family Cricetidae; genus Peromyscus; species Peromyscus eremicus. The sequence goes on along the minus strand of NC_081416.1, from coordinate 117,111,975 downwards.
TCTCCTACCAAAAGTTAGGCCAGAAAAAATCAGGATTCGCAGAGGCTCTGTTGCATGTGGGCACTGGCAACTGTCCACATTTCCAAGGAGAGAGACGCCTTTTGAACTCATCCTCTTCTGATCTTCCACATCAGCTGCAGCTGTGAGCACAGTTGCTGGGTGGCCGAGAGCAGCTGGCAGCACCGCGGCTTGCCAGCACGGTAATTACGTGCTGGGAAGGCAGCGCCCTGCCCCCTTTCTGAGCTGGGTCCCAAGGGCACACATGGACAGGGCTGGGTTACAGCGTGGAAAACGATGGAGGAGCACGTTAGTTCCATCTCACACTCGCCTGCAGCACAGAGAAGCCGTCGGTGGATGAGAAAAGGAAGCGTTTCTTAGAAATACGTTCTGTTTAGCAAGTCTCTCTAGCATTGTACGCAGGGCTGGGGCAGGAGTGGGTGCTGCAGAGCGGAGCAGCATGGATCTGCCATGTTCTCCTCCTGCCGAGCCTCATTTGCCTTCTTGGAAAAGGGAACACATTGAATCACAAGGTGGCACACGTGAGGAGGATGCAGAAATCTGTTTGGTGGCTTTATAAGGCAAGTTGGACATTTCTGGGGACAGGTAACGGCCCCAACTGCAATTAGTTTGAACCACAAACATGTATTTTACCACACAGCAGGGAGTTCAGAGGCTGGGTGGCTTCACAGTTTGTTGATCTCGTAGTTCTGTGATTACACACGGAGTGGGATGATATAGGTTCATCCCAGCTTCCCACTCGGCCTTCCACAGGTGTGGGCAGACTGCTATCATGGGGGCTGGATTTCTGAAACAGCTCCAGGTTGCTGAGAAAATAGTTTCCTTCCTTCCTTCCTTCCTTCCTTCCTTCCTTCCTTCCTTCCTTCCTTCCTTCCTTTCTTTCTCTTTCTCTCTTTCTCTCTTTCTTTCTTTTTCTTTCTTTCTTTCTTCCTTCCTTCCTTCCTTCCTTCCTTCCTTCCTTCCTTCCTTCCTTCCTTCCTCCCTCCCTTCCTTTGTATGAGAAAAAATATTCTCAGATACCACTCCCAGGCAAATTCACACACCTCCTTGACCAGAATTGTGTCACGTGCACACGATTAAACCAGTCCCTGACATGGGGACAGGAGTGATGGTATTTAGCTGAAAGCAATCAACCCTCACACCTTGGGTGTAGAAAGGGTCCGTAAGCCGAAGGAGGACCATGGGAAGACAGTGAGGGGCGGAAGCCACTGCCACAGCTCACTTCCTCTTACACACTGGACTGCGGTTGAGAGGCCTTTCTCGGAGCCACATCCCACAAGATTTGGTGGCGACTGTGAACGCAGTTCTGCCTCAGGCAAGCAGCTTCACCACAACCTGCTGCTTTCGGTCTTGATCCCCAGCCTGGAACTAAACATTTGATTTTCTGGGAACACTCCTCTCTCAATCACCCTGAGTCATAGCTGGCCTGCGAAGCTCGCGTGTGCAAGCTCAGATCACTAGTGAGGGGAGGCAGCTGCTGAGTGAGAGAGATCTCTTCCAGAACACAGAGGTTTCCAGTGCCCTTCCTGCCTCATTCACTGCCAGCTGATCCACCAGAACTCACTCTGGCAGATGGCGGTAGTGGTGCCCTTGGCTGATAGCAAACCTGTATCACCAGTGGCCAGCGAGGAAAATGGACGCCTCAGGGAGATTTCCAGAGAGCAGAAAGGGACTGGTCACAGAAGCGTTGGAAGGCCAGGAGGAAAAAGCATGAAAAGATGTCGCCCAAAGATCAGGAAGCTGTCTGTGCCAGGGGCCTACACACCTCACTGCTGAGCTGCTGGCAGTGTGCCCATCACCAGAATCTCGGCTCATGCTACCCCTGCTCTCCTACCGAGCTGGAGCGTCTCAGCGAACCTGTGAAAGAGGAATGATGGGTGACATTCAGATCTCAGAGCAGGGTTAGGGAGGCTCAAGAAGACTGTCCCTACAAAGGACTTTAGCGAATGTCTAGCAGCTTAGGAGGGGTTCAAAAACAGAATTAGGGTTAGATTCACCTCCACTACCACCACCATCATTATTACCTCCCTCCTCCTCATCATTCCAATATCACCCACCATTATCATAATCATCACCATCACCACCAGCTTTACCATATTATCACCATCATCATCTCCATCACCACCACCCCACACAACACCATCATCACCATGGTCACCACTAAAATCATCCTCCTCCCATCAGCAGCAGGCATCTCACTACCACAGCCTTTGCACCAAGTTCCTGGGCCCCTCTGCACCAGGGCCCATGGGCCTTCTCCAGGTCTTCTGTTAGGACCCCCTTTGACTTTCTCCAGAGCCCTCACATGAGAAGAGCCATGCTTCCTGTCTTATGACTGAGAAAACACGGGATGACAAAAGCCCCCATGAACTCAAGTGCACCTTTGAATGACCTCATTCATTGTGTTACTTACAGACTAACAGATTCCTCACAGGACTGTCCCCCAGCCTGGGGCCACTTTCTTCAGCTGAGGAAAACTTCTGACTTGGGAGTAGTAGATCCTCATAGTTCTGAGGCCAGAGACCTTGCCAGGCTGACAGGCCCCTGCCCAGTCTGACTATCATTGCCTACCACCATCACCCCCACGCTGTCCCTTGATGCCATGCTTCCTTCCCTCCCTCTCCCATCCTCCCTCCCTCCTGGTGAGGGTTCACCATGTTCCCCAGGCAGGCCTGGGATCCTTACACTGACCTCCCACCTCAGCCTCTGAAGGAGCTGGGACTGTGTCATGTGCCGCCACACACAGCACCATGCTTCCTGTGGTAGACACACATCTAGCTCCGCCCTCAGGACCTCCCTCCCACTCCACTGTCTTTATGATTTTCCTTCCCTCTTCCTGGAACGGGCTGGAATGGTCTTCCACTCATATACACTCATGTATGTCATTACATGACTCACCCTCCTAGGACAGACATTTGGGGTTGTAGTAGATCAAAACCCAGACTCGGTGATGTTGGCAAACCAGAAGTGACAGGCTATTAAAGCTGAAAGAGCCAAGCACAGCTCTGACTCCAGGTGTGGCTTGATCAGGAACTCAATGACACTGATACTTGTTGACAGCTGTGTGGTGGTGGCACATGTCTTTAATCCCAGCACTTGGGAGGCAGAGGCAGGTGGATCTCTGTGAGTTTGAGGCCAGTCTTGTCTACAGAGTTCCAGGACAGCCAGAGTTATACAGAGAAACCCTGTCTCAAAACAAACAAGCAAGCAAACAAACAAACAAACAAACAAACCACTTGACTCTGGATTGGCTCATGTGTCCATCTTAACCAACCGAGGAAGAGGCGACACTAAAAATAATCCAAGATAATTTGAGCTGATACTAAAGGTAATTGCGGCTTGCCCTGGTCCCCATAAATTATGTGGCTAGTTGTATGCATGCACCTCTCAGTGTTCTGCTCAAGTACACACAGAAAAGAAGCAGGGAGAATGGGAGGAATCCTCTGGTCACCCAGCGAACATTCCAAGGTCTGATCAGGCAGGTCATATTGTAATCAATAATGAGAATCCTCCCCTTACTCTGTCTGGCCCCAGCTCCTGCCTAAGCTCAGTCCTGTGCCTCCCTCAGTGGCCTCCCAGGTGGGAGGGACCTCAGCAGGAAAGTGGCACTAGAGGTATATGGTGAGACACAAATGGTACGTCAAAGAAATCAAGGCAGGACCCCGCTCCCCCAGTGTCTACATCCCAATCTTCTAGCTTCTCAACTGCCCAGACTCTGCCACATGCCAACTGAAATAGCTTTAGCTTCTGGGTGGGATCTCTGCTGTCCAGAGACGTCTATGAGGAGAGGAGTAGTGAGTCTCCTACCTTAGAGAAGAGAAGCCACGTGCCAAAAACGGCCCAGGATGAACCTAGGACAACAGTGGCATCTGCCATCTTTCTCTTCTTAATTACATCCCTCCCTCGCCTGCCCGCCCGCGTGTGTGCGCACGTGTGTGTGTGTGTGTGTGTGTGTGTGTGTGTGTGTGTGTGAGAGAGAGAGAGAGAGAGAGAGAAACACAGAGAGAGAGAGAGACAGAGAGAGACAGAGAGACAGAGAGACAGAGACAGTGAGGAGCTTGGGCAACCACAACACGTGTGAAGCTCAGAGGACAACTTACAGGAGTCAGTTTTCTCCTTCTACCGTATGGGACCTGGGAATCAAACTCAGGAGGTCAGGTAGTCAGGCTTGACCACAAGAACCTTTACTCACGAGGGTGTATTTATGGACATCTGAGACCATGCTTATCATCGTAACAGATGACACAGCTTTATATCCAAGATTCTAAAAAAGCAATTCAATTGTTACCAAGAAGAAATCTTTCTCTAGTGTGGCCAGATTCAAAGTAACATTATATTGTTATGTATCAGAAAAAGAGATTAGAAAATGCAATGTTAAAAATCACAGTAAGTGCTGGGCCTGGCAATCCATGCCTGTAATCTCAGCGCTTGAAGCTAAGGTGGGAAGATCTCATGGTATGGAACCCCGGATTCCCCAGACCTCCCCAGGCAGCACCCCTTTTGCCCTGCTCATTGACTAGGCCTCCCTCCTCTGCAAAGCTTCAGCTAGTTATTTTGGGACCTGGTCCCCTCTGGCCCTGGTGGCCTGCAGCAGGCTGGTGACCAGGCCCTAAGCACCGACTCCTGGTCGTCCTGAGGGTGGAGAGGGCTGCAGCTCCTCAGGGTTCCAGGCACAAGCAGGGAGAAGCACGGCCACAGGGTGGCTGGTGACTAACGCAGCAGCGAGACTCAGGCTTGAACATCCGAAGTCTTACATGTGTATGGAAAACACCACAGTCCCAGGCAACCCAAGCTGATTGGCCACCTTGCCCCCCCTTCACAACCATTCTCCCTAACACACACACACACACACACACACACACACACACACACACACACTGTTGTTACCTTGGATAGGAGACTCTGTGTTTTACAAAGTTTGCATCTGGGCAACCAACCCTCCTAGCTGTGTCTGCACACCTTCTCCTGGGGTCCCAGGTCCATGCCCGTGCCACGGTTGGAGAGGGGTACCTACACTCCGGCCTCACACCAGATGCTTGCTGCTGCTTCTTCTTACTCCTTCCGTCCACCATTGCATCAGAGTTAAGGCAGAAACCTAGTGTCCGTACAACACAGAAACGCCCCCATGTAAATCCCTTCTAGTGTTCCATGAGATGGTAGGCCATGCTGTCTTCACATCACTGACAGGGAACAGGGCCTCAGAGAAGTTAAGTAACCCCTTCTCAGTCACACAGCAGATGGCAAAAGCAAGTGACCAGCTCTAATCTATCTGACACCAGAGCCCAATGAGTCTACCCTGTACAGTACAAGGGCTTCTGTGAAAATAAACTCTAGAATAATGAGCTAAATATGGGCAACCGAGGAGTCAAACATCACGGAGGCTTGAGAGGCAAAAAGTGCAATGTGATATACCCCAGAGCAACTGTGGGCTGCTCTGTTCCCAGGATAAATGCAAAGCAGCATGCTGGTTACCAAAAGTATGTGGGGCTTTTGAAATGTCAGCCACAATGATCATGAATCACTCTTTCTAAAGCTCTTAATCTAAAGCAACCTCCTTTTCCTCCTGGCTCCTTTCCTGATCTATCAACTCTCCCCTCTCAAGGTCCTGGGACTCAGGCCTGTCAGGTCTCATGGGAACTCTGCCCCATCTCTGGGAACATGTGCCCCATGTATGATCTCTAAGCCTGCTTTATAAGGCATGGGAAGCTAATGGCAGTGCAGCTGGGAAGTCCAGCCGTCGAAGGGCCTAGTAAGGAGGGTCCTGGAGTTATCGCTTCACACACGGATGCTTTGCAGAGGGACTGTTCCATGTTGGCACCAGCCCCCACGTGGGGAACACAGGACAACTAAAGAAACCCAGTCTCCCAGGAGTGCAGAATGTGGTGGGGGAGGCAGGTATCACCTGACGTCATGAGGGCTATGGGTGCCACGGCATGAGGTAAGCTCTAAGTGTGTGCCCCAAGAAGAAAGGACTTCATCTTGGACAGGGCGAGACTGAGCGTCCAGAAGCCCTGTCCTGAGGCAAGACGCAAGAAACAGCACTTTTCATTAGCACCCCCTCACTTTTCTTAAAATCGCACCTGGTTTTCCTCTGGGAAGCCACAGTTACCTTTAGTATCAGCTCGTTATTTGGGTAGAAGTTTTAGTGTTGCCACTTCCCTGACCACAGCAATTGGTTAAGATGGGCACATGAGCCAATCCAGAGTCAACAAGTATGGATGTCATTGAGTTCCTGATCAAGCCACACCTGGAGTCAGAGCTGTGCTTGGCTCTTTCAGCTTTAATAGCCTGTCACTTCTGGTTTGCCAACATCACCGAGTCTGGGTTTTGATCTACTACAACCCCAAATGTCTGTCCTAGGAGGGTGAGTCATGTAATGACATACATGAGTGTATATGAGTGGAAGACCATTCCAGCCCGTTCCAGGAAGAGGGAAGGAAAATCATAAAGACAGTGGAGTGGGAGGGAGGTCCTGAGGGCGGAGCTAGATGTGTGTCTACCACAGGAAGCATGGTGCTGTGTGTGGCGGCACATGACACAGTCCCAGCTCCTTCAGAGGCTGAGGTGGGAGGTCAGTGTAAGGATCCCAGGCCTGCCTGGGGAACATGGTGAACCCTCACCAGGAGGGAGGGAGGATGGGAGAGGGAGGGAAGGAAGCATGGCATCAAGGGACAGCATGGGGGTGATGGTGGTGGGCAATGATAGTCAGACTGGGCAGGGCCCTGTCAGCCTGGCAAGGTCTCTGGCCTCAGAACTATGAGGATCTACTACTCCCAAGTCAGTTTTCCCCAGCTGAAGAAAGTGGCCCCAGGCTGGGGGACAGTCCTGTGAGGAATCTGTCAGTCTGTAAGTAACACAATGAATGAGGTCATTCAAAGGTGCACTTGAGTTCATGGGGGCTTTTGTCATCCCATGTTTTCTCAGTCATAAGACAGGAAGCATGGCTCTTCTCATGTGAGGGCTCTGGAGAAAGTCAAAGGGGGTCCTAACAGAAGACCTGGAGAAGGCCCATGGGCCCTGGTGCAGAGGGGCCCAGGAACTCGGTGCAAAGGCTGTGGTAGTGGGATGCCTGCTGCTGATGGGAGGAGGATGATTTTAGTGGTGACCATGGTGATGATGGTGTTGTGCTGCTGCTGCTGCTGCCAGGGTGTGGGGTGGCAGTGGTGGAGATGGAGATGATGACGGTGATGATACGGTAAAGTTGGTGGTGATGGTGATGCTTATGGTGATAGTGGTGGGGTAATGATGTTGGCGATGATGATGGTGGTGGTAGTCAACCTAACCCCTGAGACCTTTGCTCCATAACTTTTGAGAATTTTCAGTGGGGTAAGGAGATGCACACCTCTAATCCCAGCACTCAAGAGGCTGAGGCAGGAAGGTTTAAAGTCCCTGCCTAGCTTTGGCTGCACAGACAGATATCAGAAAAGGACCAAGGAGAAGGCTCAGTCTGTAAAGTGCTTTCCAGGTAATTATGAGGACCTGAGTTCCCATCCCTAGAGCTCACCATAACCCCAGCGCTGGAGAGGCGGAGACAGGAAGATCTCTGGGGCTTGCTGGCTAGTCTAGCCAATCAGTGAGCTCCAGGTGCAGTGAGAGAGACGTCTCAAAAAATGTGGTGGGAAGTGTTTCAGGAAGACACCTAACATTGACCTCTGACCTCCACATGCATATTCATCTGCACGTGTAGCTGCGTGTGTGCGCGCGCGCGCGTGCACATACACACAGACAGACAGACACACACACACACACACACACAGAGTTTGTTTTTAGAAGAGAAAAAGTCTAAGGCAGGATTGTGATGGTTGATTTTGTCAACTTGAAGGAGTTAGAATCAACCTAGGAGACAACTGGCCGGTCTGTTGGAGTGTCTCCAGAGGGTTACCTGAGGTGGAAAGACCTATGCTGAATGGGAGCGGGGTCCATCCCACGGGGCTGGAGTCCTGGACCTAATAAAGAGGAGAAACAAAGCTCCGCATCTAGCTTTGTTTCCCCTCTGCAGCTAACATGTGACCTGCCTCACACTCCCCACGCCAGCCCTTCTCCGCCTGTGTCCCTCAAACTGTGAGCTAGCAGAAACTCCCCTTCCTTTCTGTGGCCTTTGTCAGGGTTCCTAGTTAGCTTTTCTGTTACTGTGATGAACAAAATGACCGGAAGCAAGTTGGGGGAAAGAGTCTTTTTTGTTTTTGTTTTTAAATCTTACAACTCTCCGGTCACACTCCGCCCACGGCACAGGAGGCGGGGACTGAGCGGGCACCCTGGAGGAGTGCTGCTCCCCGACCTGCACCCAGAATCATACGAAGCTACTTTTCTTTCTCTTCATTTTTTAAAAAAGATTTATGTGTTTGAGTGTTTGTGTTGTCTGCATGAATGTATGTGTTCCCCATGTGCACGCCTGATATACCAGGGCTCAGAAGAGGGCATCAAATCCCCTGGGAATGGAGTTACAGATGGTTGTAAGACACCACGTATGTGCTGGGAATTAAACCTGGGTCCTCTGTAAGAACAAGTGCTCTTAACCGCTGAGCCCACTCTCCAGCCTCAGACTCAGACCCGCTTGCTTAAGGACAGTACTGTCTACAGTGGGTTGGACCCTCCGAGGACAGCTAGCAATCAATACCCCAGAGACATGTCCACAGGCCAATCTGATGAGGACAATTCTTAACTGAGATTACCTCTTCCCAGGGGGTGTCAAGTTGACAGCCAGGATCAGCTGTCACACAGTATTTTGCCACAGTGATGACAAAAGTAACTAATGCAGAGATAATAGGAACATGTAATCAAGATGGAGCCCTGCAAAGTACCCGTGACTACACAGGTCTAGGCATAGGGATAGACTCCCCTTGGAACACCACAAATTAAGTAAGAATTTGGGGCAAAGAAGTCAGGCATGGAATCTGAGCACTAGGGAGGTAGAAACAGGGGGATCAGGAATGCAAGGTCACTCTTGACTACATATCAAGTTTGAGGCCAGCCTGGGTTACAAGAGGCCCTGTCTAAAACAACAACAATAAAAAATAAACTAAACGGAACTTGGGTCAAGTGCTTCCAAGCTGTGGTGGAAATCACTAGGTCCTGGGGCTGAATAGACGGAGGCTGAGGATTTCTGAGGCCTCATAGAAAATGTTTTCTGGGCAATCAAGGTATCAAGAGAGTGAGCAAGTTTTGGTGGTTCCTGGTCTTTGGTGGTACACTCTATTCCTGTGTTGTGTGAGCCCTTGGCCCCCTAAGTACTTGTCTCCAAGGACAATGTTATTAAGAGTGTTGCTTTTTATCCAGTAGATGAAAGAGGGCGGAGTCCCTGGCCTTGTAGGAAGGGGTCGATGGAATCACAGAGTAAAGCATGGGGGTGAGCACTGGGAACCAGAGACTTCCCAAACCGTGAGACTCAATAAGCGCATTTCCAGAAAGGAGTCCACACTGAGTTGTTACTCCAGGGCCCCAGGTCAATGACAAGAATCAAGCCAAACTGAGAGGGCACCACAGCTGCACACAGTCCTGGAGGTAGGGGACCAGGACTATTGGGGTCTAATGCCTCCACCATTCTGGCCTCCAGAGGGCGCTCCTTCCTTCTGTGGCTTCTGTCTGAAGGTGGTCACTCCGTTCCTCTGTTAACTGAGAAAGACTGGGATAGTCAGAGAATAAAAGACCAGGGGATAACAAAGAAACAAAGATGAGTCTGAAGAGATGGCTCAGAAAGGCCTTGATCCAGGGGCTGGCGGGGAGGATGGCCAGTATGTTTCCTGTCTCAGTGGCAGCCAAGGTTGGATGTCTCTGATCTCATTTCCCTTCACCCCTTGTGCAGCAAAGGAGCAGGGGGCAGACTTTTAGATAAATCAATCCCACAAAGCCTTTTAAGTGATGCCCACTCTAGCCTTCTTTCCATGTTGTATTAGATGTGCTACATACACATGTAATGTTCAAGGTTGAAACGGGTCTAGAAACACATAGTTAAAACTGTTAACAACAGTTATCTTTGGAGAAGGAAAGAGCCTTTCTTTTTCTTTTTGTGAGACAGAGAGATTCTCACAATATAGCCTTGAGGGGCCTAAACTCACTATGTAGCCCAGGCTGGTTTCAAGTTCACAGAGATTTTCCATTTCTGCCTACATATGGAGTCCTAGGATTAATGGGCACCGTGCCTGGCTCCCCCCCCTCCTTTTCCTTCTGTATACTATATACCTCTGCTCGGTTCAAATGTTTTCCTGTTTGTTTGTTTTCAGAATGTATCTGTATATAAATTTATAGGATGTACAATTTGAAAACAATGATAATTTGAGAGACTCGGTCTCAACAACAAACAAAAAAAATGTAATTTAAAAAATCATACTATACAAGACCTTGAAAGTTGGGGGAGGTTTGATAAAATAGAAGCCATAGATTTGTTTGGGTAATTCCATTTCTTCCTATAGGGTTTGTGTGTGTGTGTGTGTGTGTGTGTGTGTGTGTGTGTGTGTGTAGCAGTTGGGAAGGTAGTGCTGTGTAGATGTCAGAACTGAAATGGACGGTCAATTCCCAGAGGAAGTGGGATGCTGAGGTTATGGGACACAGTGGTTATTATTGGCATTTGACATCTGGGAGTGCATCTAATCTCTGAGAGGTAGACTGCTTTAATCCTAGATTTACAGCAGAGAAAATCAGCTCACAGAGGTAAAGTTGGTCGTCCAAGGTCTAGGAAAGGGCAAGGCTGGGAGTCAGATCTCCGGCTATCAGAATTCTCCCTCCTCCATCAGCCAAGTTCAGTGGGTGAAGACAGAGTCACCGGGGAAGCTCTGCCTGTGGTGGACTTTGAAAATGGCTGGCCCCTGGCTGGAGAAGAGGGAGAACTGGTTAGAGAAGGTGGGGTCAGCTTTAGGAGAAGCATGGAAACAATAGGGTTGGATTTAGACAGCAAAGCAGCTCTGAAGATCCTCTCTCCCTGCTCCGAGGCTCCTGGAGTCTCCTGAGAATGGTTGATGTGTAAACTGCAGCCCTCAGGAAGAAGATTAAGCTGAGATCCTGAGGCTAGCCTCTGCTCAGTCCCATTGAACTTCATGCTCGAGTCCTGGAAATCAGAAATGGAACGGACGTTCAGTTACAAGTTTGGGCCACTCTGGTCAGAGTTCCTATGCCCCCCGAAATGGAGGGGGATGCTGGTAGATTCTACTTGTGCTAGTGAGGCTTCAGCTGGCCAGCACTGGTAGGGGCGGGGTGGCCACTCTGTGTAGGACTCAGTTCAGAAGTTCCCTGAGACGCTTGGATTCTTTTTAAATTTTTTATTTTTCAGATTTTTAAAAAAATGTGCGTGTCCTGCCTGCATACATGTACGTATGTGCAAAAGCATGCATGGTGCCTCTGGAGGTCAGAAGGGGGTATCCAGTCACCTGTACATGGAGTTCCAGACAGTATGAGCCACCATGGGGTCATCAGGAACCAAATCCACGTCCTCTGCAAGAGCAGCAAGTGCTTTTAACTACTGAACCATCTCTGTAGCCCTCTTTCTTTTAAAAAAAATTTTATACAGGGACTTGCCACACAGATCCGGCTAGCCTCAAACTCATGGTAACCCTTCTGCCTCAGTCTCCCAGATAATGGGCACAGGCCACTATTCCCGGCACTGGTGGGATCCTTTAAACTTCATTTTGCAAGTATTGCATGTGGGTCCGTGTGTATGAGTGCAGGGCAGAAGAGGGGGTGGTCAGGCCCCTGGAGCTGGAGTTACAGGCACCTGACACGGGAGCTGGGAATTAAACTTAAGTTCTCTGTATGAGCAGTACTGGCTGGTAATCACTGAGCCATCTCTCCAGCCCATGGCCGGATTCTTCACCGGCCCTGAAAGTCCTGGGGGACATACTGGGGGGCGTACATCTGCCAGCACTGTGACCCTTTTACAGTCACAGTCCTTGAGGCCTGGGGTTTCACCTCTGGTTTCACAGGTTGTGTTTAAAGACCTGCAGGTGCAGATTCTAGCCAGAGGAGGGATGGGATGGATTACTCACCACAGCTCCAACACTGTGACCCAGGCTAAGGTCTTAAGACCAGGGAAAGCGGGATCCTTCCACTCCACAAGTAAACAGATGGCTCCAATCTGCCTGAGTGTCTTTCTTAGCCTCAGGTTTCCAAATCTGTGGGTCCCTAAATTGCAGGGCGGGAGGTCAGTTTTGAGATTACAGACAGTAAATAACCAACTCAGGATGGTGGAGGGGGAAGGGGAAGGTACCAGAATTCTTTGGTCTCCAGAGGAGCCCCCTTTCCTCAGCCCCACCCTGTTATTGACATAAAGCTCAAGGATCCCCAAGACAAAGCAGGGACGCCGAGAGCCAGCCTGTGCGGGGAGGGCTAGGAGGGCTGGGGCTTCCTGGAGCTTCACAAGCAAGGTCAGTATGAAGTCCTCAAGGCCAGACTTCTGGTGGGCGGGGAGAAGAGCCTTAGACTTGTGTGCGCATCTGCGGCTAAAGGCTTTTTCTCCAGGGATCCAGATGCCAGCTGTAAAAACTACCCTCTAAGATTGCTAGTCGAAAACACTACAATTTGGGTGGAATAACGGGTGATATTATTCTTTCCTGCTTTTCAAGACACCTCCACCGAGCCAGTGATACTTTTATAGGATAGCGCGCTTTAACTTGACAAAGGAGCCACGTGCCAATGGCCAGAGCGGCTCCAGCGCCTTATCCGCTCCCAAAGCCTCCCTGTACCCTCCTTTGCTCCGGAAGATCGATGGTCAAGGACGTGGGAGCTGCCACAGAAATCAAGCACCTGTGTCCTCGGCGTGACATCGGGGACTTCAGCCCGGAGCATATCTCCGGGTCTTAACAGTAGCCAGCCCGCGGCCGGGCGGGCGGGAGCCTGGACTTTTCAGGGTCGCTCCCGGGTGCGGGTAGGAAAGGTGTGGACTGAGGAAAGGAAACTACATCCCCGCCGGGGTCCCGGTGGACCTGGAGAGCAAGGAAGGACGGGAGGGTCCCCGAAGTGGCTGGCTCCGGGTACCAGATGCACACCCAGGGGCGTCGCCCTTCAGCTTCAGCCACATAGAGGCTAAGAGACTCATCCGGAGTTACACAGCTAGGCTGTCTGCACGTGAGGGCTACAGTTCTGACAACCGGGGTCCTCACAGGCCTGATCCCTGCTGGAAGGGCGCACACCCCTCCCCTCCCTTGGTTCTGATTCTTGGGACTGTTGAACCTGGAATTGTCCTTGGGTTACGAGGACCGGCCTTCCATGAACTGTAGCTTCGAAGCCTCGCAAGTCGCAAGTCGCACCGATCCGGGTGCACCCAGAGGCGTGACGTGCCAGGTCTTGGAACAACCCGCTGTCCCTGTTAATAACGTCTGGGACCTGGAGTGTGGTGCCCCCATGGACTTCTGACCACTTCGGGAACGAAGTCCTTCCAACCGGCCTCTTCCCGGATGACTTAGCTCCAGGTCTCAAACACAGTGATGTGACAGTGATCGAACCTGGTGGCCCTCCCGAAGCAGTGTCGCTGTGTATCTTTGAGCCAGTCCCTTCCTCTCTCGGGGCACGCTGGCCGGGCGCCCCTGCGGTCGCGGCCCGCGCATGCTCTTGGCCGGGCGGTACCGGGAGCGGGCGGCGGGCGCCCCAGCTGCTTTGCATTGACGCCAGCAGCCGCTGGAGGTCACCGCTGGGGGCTGGGCGCGGCGCGTCGGCCGCAAGACGCGGTCCGGAGCCCGGAGCGGGAGGCCCGGGCCGCGCAACCATCACCTCCCCGCTCGCTCGCTGCGCAGCCGCCCGGGCGCTTCTCGACGGCGCGGCCCGAGTGCAGCCGAGAGGCGCTCGCTCCCCCCTACGGCGCGCCGGTTCCGCGTGCCTCCCGTCCCGTAGCTCGGGGTGCAGGGGCGGGGGCTAGGCTTCCCAACGGTCGCCCGACTAGGGGGCGCTTCCCGGCCGCCCGCCCGCCCGGTTCCTCGAGAGTCGGACGGGGCGAGGGCGGCGGTGCGAAGGCGGCGCGGGCTCGCGGCTCCCGGTGGCGAGAGCGCCAATCTCCTCCCCCGACATTCCCCGGAAGCGCGGTGGTGGCCGCGGCGCGCGCGGCGATGTGAGGGAGACGGCGGCGGCTCCCGCCTCAGGAAGGGCATGTTCGGAGGGGCGTCCGCCGCGCGCCTCCCGCCCCAGCGCCCCCTCCCCTCGGCCGCCGCCGCCGCCGCGCCCGCAGCGCGATAAAAGAGGTGGCCACGCTTCCTGACGCGAGACCCGCGCTCGCCGCCGCCGCCCGCCCGCCCGCTCGCCCGCCCGCCGGCTCGCCCGCCCGCCCGCCAGTTCAGGCCGCGATGACACGGCGCCCGCGGCGGCCCCGAGGCGCCGGGCGGGCCGTTTGCTAACCGGATCGCTGCTGCCCGCCAGCGTGTCCCCGGCGCCGCCGCCTCCGCCGCCGCCGCCAGCATGGGCTGCTCCCCGAGCATCCACAGTTCCGACAGCCGAGCGGCGAACCACAGCGTCGAGGACGAGGACGCCCCGGGCCCCGCGCCGCCCCGGTCTCGACAGCGACGACGGTCGACCGCGGCCGGCCGCGTCAGGCTCGTGGAGCCTCAGCCTCGCAACGGCGGCGCCTCGAAGGTGAGCGGCACCGGGAGGGTGGCAAACGCGGGGTCGCCGCCGGGAGCCCTCCGGGCGGCCGTTGACCGACGCCAGCCGCCCGCCCTGCGGGCTGTCGCGGACCCAGGCTTGAACGGGGCTGGGACGCGGCTCTGCCCGAGCCGGGGTGGCGTCCGTTCGTTCCCTGGCCAGATCGGACGCCTAGAGTCCGTTTCTTCCCAGCGGGGTGGGTCGGGGACCTGGGTGAGGGACCCCCGAGATAGTCTGGCATGCTCCCGAAACGGTAAACCAGGGTGCACTTGGCTCTTGCGGTGCCCGGGGTCGAAAGGAGAGGGCTGTCAGCTCTGGGAAGGGTCTTGGATGCGACCCTCCACCACACACCCTGCCTAGTGTATCCCAACCCCTGTCCCCTCTTGGCACACGCAGTTTCACTTTTCCACTTCTTCGGGACTGTTGAAATGTAACCTGGAACATCGGTTTGGCTTCACTGCACATGTTATCTGAAGTTCAGGTTTATTAGCATTCGTGTGGTATTTAAAGCCTATGTGATTAGAAAATACTCCTGGAAGACGTGAGCTTTGAAGGATTGAGCGGGGCGAAGTTAATCTTTGATGGAGGCAGTCTGACTGGGACTCAGGGTTTTGTTTGTTTGTTTGTTTGTTTTTCATTGCGTGTCTTCCCCAGCGCCTTTTGCCTCAGCTCTTATCAAAAGTTTCGAGGGCTAAGGTTTTCCCAAGGAAAGATAAAAGTTCACGGAGGCACACAGCAGCAGCAGCAGCTTTCCACTTCCATTTGGGATATAAGAGTGACACCTCACGCCCTGGCTTGTGCTCCATTAAGGTAGTCAGACAAACTCTGAGTGTGCTTGGCTGCCGTGTTTGAACGTAAGCCCCTCGTTCCTAGCAGGTTTTGAAATTCTGATTCTTGCTTACCTAGTCGGGCAGAACCTCCCCCAGTTGAAGGATGTAGTTGATTTGCCTGTCTTAAATTTCCAGCTATCATTATGGTACTTTTTCTGTATGAAAGGGAAGATCCTGTTCAGCTTTCCATACTGGAGGGATTGCCCCGCCCTACCACGACTCGGAGGGAAAACTCAACCTTATTCTGATTATCAGGAGTTGAATTCTTTCCCCTGTAGTGTCTTTAAAGAAACCTGTGACAGTTAAGAGTTTAGACTGTTGGGCCAACTGCGTTGGATGAGGCACTTCTATATGAAGCCCCGCAGACTTACAGACCGGACCCTAGAGATGAGACAGAATGTGGGAGCCTTAACCGCTGTCACCGTTTCCGCCCCGATCTAACACTGGGTTTTTTCACTAGCCAATATTAAATTCCAACATCATCCTTTCAGTGAGACACCTTGCTTCATACAGGCCTTTTTGTGGTGGCCTGGTCGTCTTAAAATGTCTGTTAGGCATCTTGTGACCCTCCCCTGTACAGCAATTTGCTCCTCTGCCATCCTCTGTGTTCTGGACTTCAGAGTTCCTGTTCCAAGTATTGTGTGCTGACAGACCTTTGCCTGGGTTATGGCCTAGACAAGCGAGTTCATCCTTACAGGGGTTAGCCTCGTGGCATGCAGATAATAGATGCTAAATAACTGTTGAGTTTGTTTTTACTCTTAACTCACTGATACTTCTACCACTGCAGTTTGTGTCTATAAAACATTTAAGATAGGCTTCAAATGAACATATACAGAGGAGGAGACAGATTACAGATTCGAGTAGCACAGCCAATAGAAATGAAAGCTCCTCCCGTACTTTCATTCCTGAGTTGTCCATACTGATTCCACATCTCAGTTACAGATAGTTAGTTTAGGCATATCAGGTAATAGAGCAGAAGTAATTACAGCTTTTCTTTAGTTCAGTATTTTTTTCTTAAAATTAAGATGTAAATGCACTCTGGAAATTGAAAAATACATGTTAGAGAGGAAAAGCTTTGGCAAGATCAAATTATAAGTGACTTACTTCTTTATTAATATCTTAAGAGCCTATGCTAGTTCATTAAAAATATTCCTGGAGCTGGGAGCTTGGAGATAGCTTAGAAGGTAGAGTGAAGTCAGGCGAGAACGCAGACCCGCCGTGCTTAGGTGCCCAGCACCACACAGAAGCTGGGCATTCCCCTTAACCTAGTGCTGCGGCTGGAGTGGGCTGGAGACCAGCAGATCCCCTGAGCTGCTGTCCAGGCGGCCTCGCCATGGGTCAGCTCCGGGTTCAGCCAGAGACCTTGTCTCAAAAAATCAGCCATAGAGGTGGCCCTCTGGCCTCCACATGCAGGCATGCAGGCACATGGACACAAACTTGCACACATACGTGTGTTTGTGCATGTATTCATTCTTTAAAATGCAGATTCAGGTATATGTGAGTGAATTTAAATAAGAAATTCAGTGGAGAAAGTTTTATATTCCTGTAGCATGCATTAAATAGTTCCTCCGCGTTGCTGAAGGACTGATTAAATACATTTCGGATTGAACAGTGTATTGTTTACACTGTGAGAGATCTCATATGTAATTCCATGCAGCAGTCTGTGGACTGTGAACAAGTATAACAAACTGAAGTGTTCTGTGATCCGATCAGTTTGAGGAACTCAGTAAGTTCAGCCGAGTTCCTGCCTCCCTCCTTGCCTCTCTTCTGTCCCTGCTCTCTCTCTCCCTTCCGATAGTGTTTTGGGGTGGTACCCACGGTGGCCTGGAACTCGGGGTCCTGCTCCCTCAGCTCCCCACCTTCTGGTGTACTGTAGGTGCATGTCCCTGAAACTGGTTTCAGCCAAGTGTTGTTTTCTTCTTTTTTAAATGCAGGACTTGTCAGAGGCAACTTTTTAAAATACCTTGGGATCTTCCAAAGGGTGTTTAGAGTTGCATTTCCTAGACCTCTTTGATTATCCAGCCCCTTTCTTAGGGTTCTGTCTTAGACAAGCCATGATAGGCTCTGATTCCTGCCATGAGATTGTAGTATTCAAAGTACAAGGAATGTACCTAACAGTAGAACTCAACAAATATGATTTAGTTCTTAATGATTCCAAAGGTACTTTAGGATCTGCTAATACATTGGGAGGTGAGTATATGAACCTATTTAAGTATAACTGAAAATACTCTGGCTGTTTGTTTATCCAGGAGTTATATAGCCTATGTGGTTACAGATAATGAGTGCTGTGTTCAGCTTGAACACTTACACTTTTATTTTTAATCAGTGTAAGCTTTAACTGTAACATTTCAATATTGTCTTGTCAGTTTTTAGATTGATCCTGTTTCCCTCTTCCTTAGTGGGGACTTGAGGTACCCTTGAAACGTGTGTGTGTGTGTGTGGGGGGAGTAGTGATAGAGATCTATTCACAAACCCCCAGTGGACTGCTGATGATTGGTGCCCTCTGCTCTCAGCCATCCTCATCAGCTTTGTTAGGTGGGCAGACATGCCTATTTTTGCTGTCTCGCTTAGGCCTGGTCCACGTAGACCTCCCATGAACAGTTGTTGAATTGTAGGATTGTGTGAAACAGGCTGTGCAAGGACGAAATCTCCCTGTCATAGAAAGGACAAACAGACAAGAGTTTTAACTAGATTGGAGGCTGTGAAGTTCAGATTGCTTTTGTGGGAGTCTCTGGTTGTTGCTCCCCGGAGAGCTGTACCCGGGGGTGGGGGTGGGGTAGATATAGCCATCCTAGTGAGCTGTGTTGTTTGTGGTTATTGTTTTGTTGGTTTTGTGAGCTCTGGCTGTCCTAGACTGGCCTTGAACTCAGAGCTCCTCCTGCTCTGCCTGCTGAGTGCTGGCATTAAAGGTGCATCATCACCACTTCTGCTTCACGTTGGTGTTTTATAACGTTATGAGGGATAGTACAGCCTGGTGGGCAGTGCACGCAGGACTACGTGTCTGCACGCTCACTTCCGACCGAGTGTTAGTGTCCCCATCGGAACCCCCTCAGGGTCTGCGGATGCTCCACTTGGTCTCTTTCCGCCTTGTTCCCGGAATTCTCTTTTTCTCCTTTTGCTTTTCTCTGACCGTTCACTGTCTTCCTCTCCCTCTTCCAGTCTTCCTCCTTGATCTTCCTGCCAACCCCCTTTCTCCAGAGACCTGGCCAAACTAGCCATTTTTGTCAACCAAAATAAACTGACTTCTTAGTTATAGAGTAATTATCATCTACATTAGAATAAAATTGGTTGTTTGATGTTAATTTCTAAAAAAATCAATCACATCCATGTTTGTGAAATTAAGCAGTGTTCTCTTGGTGTGTCATCTGATTTTGTTTCTCCACTGAAATTTACTGACAGTTTCCCTCTGCAGGTGTAGTTGAGAAAACAAGGTCTAACTTTGTGCTCCTATTGTGATATGATACAGTTTATCTCAGGAGGGCAAGATGATGAGTTTGCACATTACTGTGTTCTTATGACTTTCCGTATATAGAGTCTTTTGCCAGGCTTAGCTGTGAAGAATTAAATATTTTCTTGAAATCTTGTTATATACATAAAATGCTTTGCATTGATAATTGCCTGTATCATAATATTTCAAAAATATTTTCCACTCTCAGAAACACTCAGTAACTTGGCAGAGAACAAAATCAAATAACACATGAAGAGAGAATTGCTTTAATTTAGGCAAGCATAAACACATGCAAATTAAGATCAGGAAACAAGCTTTACTCTAAAATATATACACACCAAGCAACTGTAATGTGTGTATGCATAAACACAATACTTCTGTCATTATCCCCATAAATTTAACTGTGATTCTTAAGAATGATACTATGTCAGGATTCCATCACCTGTCCTGGGTCAATCTTCATCTTTTCCATACTGAAGTGACGTCTCTGATGGGGCCCGGGGTCTCTTTTGAAGTGGTTTGGGGACACTGGTTCTCCCTTACATGGCTTGCTCATTTAGATTGAGTTCTTCAGCAGGGGGAGGTTCATGATGTGAGGGTGACATCTCAGAATAACCTAAAATGCTTTAAAGGACAGATTATTTCAGAAAGTTAAAACGAAAAATACAGTTAAAGGGCAGAGGAGGCGTTAGGATAGGAGTAAGCCCCAGTCTGGCCCAAGGCTGGTGGTTTCTCAGTGGTGAGGTAATAGAAAGCAGTGGACTTGTTCTTGGATGCAGACTGCCTCTGTTAGTAACCCTTGCCGTCTCTTGGATGTTCTCTACTTCATCTTCCTGTACTTGTACTACACGTGTTACAGATGGTATCACCTCTAGTCTTTGCAACCTTGGGGGATGGCTGATGTCATTTTCTCGTTTGCAGCGAAGCCTCCAGTGGTTCGAGACTCACCCAGGGCCATATAATCAAGCTGGAGTCAGGACACATTACTCCTGCTCTCAACCTCCAGACTGTTGCTCTCTTAACTGCCTATTTCATTCCTCCTCCCATGGACTGGCCTTCCAGTAGGCCAGTGGTTCTCAACCTGTGGGTCATAACCCCTCTGGGGGTTGAACACTCCTTTCACAGGGGTCACCTAAGACCATTGGAAAACATGGATATTTACATTATGACTCATAAAAATAGAAAAATTAGAGCTATGAAGTAGCAACAAACTAATTGTATTGGTTGGGGGTCAAGACAACACACTGTAGTAAAGGTCACAGCATTGGGAAGGTTGAGAACCGCTGCAGTAGGCTGTAAATGAATTAAGTTACCTGCGTTTTTGTTTGTTAAAGATCATTTGTTTATTTTTATTTTTTTATTCTTTAAAAATTTATTTTATGTGCGTTAGTGTGAAAATGTCAGATCCCCTGGAACTGGAGTTACAGACAGTTAGGAGCTGTCGTGTGGGTGCTGGGAATTGAACCTGGGTCCTCTGGGAGAGCAGGCAGTGATCTTAACCACTGAGCCATCTCTCCAGCCCCCTCACTTATTTATTTAATGTGCCTGAGTGTATGTCTATGCACTGTACTCATGCAGTGCCCAGGGAGGCCAGAAGATGTTGGATCCCCTGGAACTAGAGTTACACAAGAGTTGTGAGCCACTGATATGGGTGCTGGGAACTGAACCTGGATCCTCTGAAGGAGCAGCCAGTGCACTTGAGCACTGAGCCATCTCTCCAGCCCCAGTCCCCTGAGTTTTAATGGGGTGTCCTGAAGTTGTATTTCTGTGATGTTAGGTCTTCACTTACTGAGGACGCGGGCATGCCCTGCTTTAAGTTCCTGTGTTTGGAAGTTGTAGCTAGTTCAGGCCTCCCAGTTATCTACAAAATTAGCTATCCATTCTCCAGTCTGTCCTCTGTGCTGTCTGAAACCAACTAAAGACCTAGGGACTCTTCCCTTACCCCTCCTCAGGCTACAGACTGCCTTCCTTAGCGTGGCTCTCCAGGAGCTGTGTGTGACCTTTGACCTTTGCCGGGTGTGCGTCTCCCCCAGGCTTGCATTCCCCCCCCCCAGGCTTGCATGTAGGCATCCTCCCAGAGTTACTCCAGGTCCAACCAAAGGCTTCCTTGAGTCCCTGGCAGGGCTTGCCTTTTAAAGGCCTAGAATGCTTGGTGGGGCCCTCGCCTGGAGTATAGGCTGCTCGGGGACGAGGACTGTGTCCTAGTTTCATGACCGTTCCTACATGCGGGGCACACGCTAAAGTATTTGGATAACTAACCCCAGCTTTGAGTCTGGTAGGGCTTTTTGTTCACATTCCCTAGGTCTGTCTCATCTTATTTAAAGTTAACAAAAATGGTTAGGGTGTGTTGCACGTGTTTTAACAAAAAGCCGAAACACCCTTGAGCCAGTGATTAATCTGTCAGGTTATTAGTAAACTATTGTCTCCAGTTTTGGCCATGTTTAAGCTGAGCAGTGTTTCTGGGTCCCCTCCTTCTGTTCTACCTTTGTTCTGCTCTGTTGGTAGGCAGTGGTGGAATATCATGTTAGAGCACTGTTTTGACAAGTTTTATGCTGCTGTTTCTCAGCTACAAACATGAAATGTAGTCTGTCCATCCACACAGACAGGAAGGATGTTGCAAATTTCCCTGAACTGTGGTGTGACGTCAGAGGACTCAGGGGTGCGGGGCTCGCCAGTGCTTTTACTCTGCATGGCTTGGAAACATACCTTCTTGTTTGCTGAGCTCACCAGCTGTCGCTCTCTTTCCGGTCCTACGTGACGGCCTCAGCTCCTTTCCCATTGCTAGTGGGTATCCCAAAGCCGCCCCCATGCTGTCCTTAGGTGTTGGAGTTGATGGCAGCTCCCCAGTGAGGGGATGTGGAAGGACTATAGGAGGAGGGGCTAGAGACGCGGCTGACATCCACTTCATCAGGGACTAATGGTGATATAATTGGCACATCCTGATCTTGTATCTTCTCAACTGTAGGAGACTAGAGAGGGACAGGGATGGGCTCCATGGTTCAGTGGTAAAGCAATTGTCTTAGCATGTGGCAGGGCCTGGGTTCAATCTCCAGCAATTCCTCTCACACACAGATAAAAGAAAAACAAACAAACAAACAAACAAAAAACAAAAGGAGACTAGAATGCCTGACTTATGGTGAGATTACTTAAATGTCTTTAAAAGTGTTTTATTGTAACATGTGAGGATTGACCATTTTCATTTTTCCCCCTCTGTCAGGGCTGGTGAGCAAACCTAGGGCTTTGTGACTGCTTGGACAGGTACCTTTCTGTTTTTCTTTTTGACGTATTTTAAAGCTTACTTTGCTCGTGTGCTTGTTCACACATGCTATGCATGTAAAGGTCAGGAGATAGCTTATGACACTGATGTTCTTCCACCACAGGGCTCTCAGGGACTAAGCTCATGTAGTCAGGCATGGCAGCAAGAGCTTGTACCCACTGAGCCACAGAGGCAGATGAGTCCTCCCTCTCCCCTTCTCTCTCTCTCTCTCTCCCCCCCTCCCCCTTCTTTCCCTCCCTCCCTCTCTTTCAAGATTTATTTAGGCTGGAAGTGGTGATATACACCTTTAATTCCAGCACTTTGGAGGCAGAGGTAGGCATATCTCTGTGAGTTCCAGGACAGCCAGTGCTACATAATGAGACCCTGTTTCAGAAAACGATTTTTTTTTTGTTTTAATTATGTGTGTGTGTGTGTGTGTGTGTGTCTGTGTCTGTGTGCACCTGAGTGCAGGTATCAGAGGTGGCCAGAGGCATTGGATCCTCTGGACTTGTTGTTATAGGCCGTTGTGAGCCATCTGACATAAATGATGGGAACCGAACTCCGGTCCTTGTAAGGACAGTACTCACTCTTAGTTTCTGAGCTATGTCGCCAGCTCAAAGGACACCTTTCTTTAAGACATGTATTTCTTTTTTTTTTTAAAAAAAGATTTATTTTTATTTTCATTTTTTGTGTGTAGGTGTTTTGCCAGCATATGTATCTGTACCATGTATGCGCAGTGACTGTAGATGCCAGAAGAAGGTGTTAGATCTCCTGGAACTGGAGTTAACAGACAGTTGTTAGCCACCGTGTGGGTGCTGGGAATTGAACCTGCGTCATATATAGTGTGTGTGTCTTCAGGTCTCAGTAAGCAAGTTCTATAAGGTATTTATGATAAAGGAAAAGTTGATAAAATTCAACTAAGTTAAAAAATACAGATCTTATCAAAAGAGAATGAAAAGCCGTGCCGCTGACTCAGATATTTGCAATGTATAATATCAATAAAGGATCAGTATTCAAAATATATATGGTTCTTCCAATTGAAAAATGGGCAGACTTGGAGGAACATGCTACTAAAAGAGGAAATTAAGCCAGTGGTGGTGGCACACGCCTTTGATCCCAACACTGGGGGTGGGGTGGGGGACAGGGGATTTCTGTGAGTCTTTGAGGAACTCCTGGATACTGTGTAGAGGATAAGAGGGGGAAAGCCTGAAAATCAGGATAAGGAATTTGAAGTCCATTTTATAAACCTCATAGAGCTCCAAAGGCCTTTTCATTTCCAGAAGGGTATTAAGTGATAAATTTATTTCACAAAGATTGTTTCAGGCAGAAATTTCAGTGGTGGGTGAAGGGAAAGTCAGAGGTGGGCGCTGTCCAGGTCCTGTTGTCCAGGAATAAGATGCAGTCGGGTGTAACTAACATTTGCATAGTGGTTTGGGAATGGAGGGGATGAACAAAGAAACATCTAATAGGCTAAGGACAGGTTGGATTTGGGGAACGAAGGGAAAGGAAGTGGAGGGTGACTCAGAGGTTGGGGTTTACCAGCTTAGAGGGACGATGATAACATGCCACGATTTGTCTGTCCAGTGCTCTATGGGCTGCCAATGCTATTTCTGCACATCACCTCATCTGATGTTCTCCAGGCCCCTGTGGAGTGGAGGGATTTTATTTCCCTTGTTTAAGATTGAAAGAAGCAGATATTAAAAGAGATCGAATGACTTGTCCAGCTTGGTGATCACCATTTACAGGAGCAGGTTCACTATATCAGCATAGGGCTGATGTCAGTGCAAGGAGAGCTCAGGGAAGGAAGCCTTTGTTTTCCATAAAAGCCATTCTTGGCTTTTGCTACTTTGTTCATTTTATAAAAGTACACTTCTGCTTTTTCTTGTATAAATTCTGTTTATTTCAGGGAGCTTGAAAAATATACACAATAACAAGGATCATTTAAGTTGCAGAAGCACTTAAACTGCACCCAAGTACTAGACTGTAGGTTCTGTGTTCTCTTTTATTAAGGAAGCAATGCTTATGCGGTATAGACAATATGCAAATGCTACAGTGTAGTTTTCACTGTCTTGAAATTATTTGCTACAACATGTTAGTATGTATATTCATTTTTCAGTGAAATTGATCATACAACACATGACTGTAGTTCATTTATGCTAGAGATGGGACCTAGGGCCTTGTGTGCTCTAGGTGAGTACTCTGCCGCTGAGCTACACTCTGCTTATACTTAAAAACTAGTTAGGGGCTGGAGAGATGTCTCAGAGCACATACTACTTGTGTAAAGAACCCAGGTTCTGTTCCTAGCGCCCAACCCAGGGAGGCTCATAACCACCTGTAACTCCAGCTCTAGAGGATCATCAGATCCCAGGGAATTCTGGCCTTCTTGTACATCTGTACCCCTGCACAATGCTCACACAGATACACACATAATTAAAAATAAAATCTTTTTAAAAATGACGATGAACAAGTTTATGATTTTAATAGCTTTAGGTATACAGTTCCTTAGTGTTAAGTACAATGACAGAGTCGTGTAGCTGTTGACACCAGCCAACTCTGGGACTTTTCCATCTTGTAAAACTGAAATGCCACACATCCAAAATAATAACTGCTAAGTCTCCTCTCTGCCCTGGAAAACTCCATTTTACTTTCTGTCTCTATTAATTTGACTACAGATACAGATACAGATTTTGTCTTTTGGGGACTGGCTTATTTCACTTAGCATAATGTTCTCAAGGCTCATTTCTCTTAGAGTATATATCAGAAATTATTTCCTTTTTAAGGTTGAATAATATTCTATTGTATGTTACCACATTATTTATCCATCAATGAACACTTTGATTGCCTTTATCTTTTGACAATTTGAATAATGTTGATAGGAATATGAATATTCAAATATCTATTTGAGTCCTTTCTTTCAATTCTTTTGGATATCTACCCATAAATGGAATTGATGGATCATATGGTAACTCTCCTTAATTTTTAAAGGTACCGCCCTTTAAATAAATACATATTATTTGGCAGTGTAGTTTTTTTATCTAATAATCTGCACATTTCCATTTCATTCATTTATAAAAATAGTATTTACTGCCTACATTATATACCTTACTAGTTTCCTTTATAATTTCATAAATGTCCTGCATTGCATCTGCTTATGATCACTTACTTTTTTTAAAATCTGGAACATACACCTACTTTTTTTTTTTTTTTTTGGTTTTTTCGAGACAGGGTTTCTCTGTGCAGCTTTGAGCCTCTCCTGGAACTCACTTGGTAGCCCAGGCTGGCCTCGAACTCACAGAGATCCGCCTGCCTCTGCCTCCCGAGTGCTGGGATTAAAGGCGTGCGCCACCACCGCCCGGCTCACATACTCTTCTTAAGGAGACCCTACCAGTCATGCCCAAACTTGCTTCCCTGAGCTCTCAATTCACTCTCATTCTACTTTCTGTAACTCTTTTTTTAGAGGGTATGGTATATGTACAAGTCTGTGAGCTGAAGCCAGAGGAAAGTGTCAAGTGTTCTCTGATCACTTTCTGAGTTATCCCATCAAGGAAAGGTCTCTCCCTGAACCTGAGCTTGTGATTTTTAGCTAGGCTGGCAGCCAGCAAGTCCTAGCAATCTTCCTATCCCTGTCCCCCACAGTGCTGGGTTACAGGCACATGTGAGACCACTCTAGCTTATAGTAGTAGGTGCTGGAATCTGAATTCAGATCCTCATAGTTGCACAGCAAGCCCTGCTAACCACTGAGTCATCTTTTTAATCCCATACATACTTCTGATTTATAAGAAATGCAGAAGTTGTATCTAAAATAAGTTCAAGTTAAATATTTTGTTTAGACTGTATTGTTGGTGATTCATGGGTTGTATCAGAAGACAAAGTCTGATTGAGGCACTGTCACAGACGCTCAGTTTGAATGGGGCAGGATGACTGCTGTATCTCTCTGCTGTTGAGCCTTGCCCCATTACGGTCTGGATGACTGCCCTAAAGACACACACATTAAAGACTTGTGATCTCTGGAGCTGTTGGGAAGTGATGGAACCTTTAGGAGACAAGGACTTAGTAGGAGAAAGGTAAGGCGTGGAGGGCATGCCCTTGAAGGAGATACTGGGACCTCAGCCCTTCCTTTCTTTTCGCCTCCTGGCTGCCGGGATATACTGCCTTCTTCCTAACCTAGAAGCAGGAGTGCCAACTGGCCATGAATAGAAACCTTTCAAACCATAAGCCAAAATAAATCTTTCCACCTTATGAGTTGTTTATTTCAAGTATTTTGTCACAGTGGCATTTGGCACTGTGTGAATGTTCACCATCAGCTATTCAGCTACGGTGTTTTCCTTTTCTTTAAGAAGGAATTGATAATTATTATCTAAAATAATTCTGATTAGAGCTCATAAATGATGTTTCTTTCTTTTTTCTTTTCTTTTTCTTTTTTTTTTTGTTTTTTTGAGACAAGATTTCTCTCTGTAGCTTTGGAGCCTGTCCTGGGACTCTCTCTGTAGACCAGGCTGGCCTCAAACTTACAGAGATCCTTCTGCCTCTGCCTCCTGAGTGCTGGGATTAAAGGCATATGTCACCACTGCCCAGCCAAATGATGTTTCTTTAACTCAGTTCCTTTTCTACATATAGCTTTTTTCTTTTACATTTATTTGTTTATTTGTGTGTATATATTACATATAATATTCATATTAATAATACCTTTTTTCCTATGTGTGCATAGACCTTTTTAATGACAATAATGTTGTTGTTGTTTTGGTGCTAGGAGGCTTTAGGCACTCTACCACTAGTTACATCACCAGACCTAAATGTAAACTTGGAGTAAATACTTACGCAGGGCTTTATGTCTTGGCTTTAAAACTTAGCAATACGTTGTAACTATTTCCTGTATCATTAAGTGTTTTTTTTCCCCCAAAGTGTAACTTAAGTTAATAATGCTGCCATGGATGTCTTATCATAAGTCTTTTCACATCTGTGGTCCTTTTCTGGATTTATTCTTAAAAGTTTGAATCTATCTTAATTTTAAAAAATCAATTCTCTTAGGTCAAATTTTAGTATATTTTGGTACAGTCTAATGAAAAGCATTACATTGTATTTAAAAACTGTATTTGTAAACCTGGCTCAGATGAGTTATTTTATTGAATTATTTCATTTTTTATAAGAAATTTATTCCTTTTTTTGTTTGTGTTTTCAAGACAGGGTTTCTCAGTGTAGCCTTGGCTGTCCTGGAACTCCTCTGTAGAGCAGGCTGGCCTCGAACTCACAGTGCTGGGAGTAAAGGCGTGCGCCACCACTGCCCAGCAGAAATTTTTTCCTTACTAGAGCCTTTGACTTGACCATACCTGAGAGGAAACTGAAACCATAAGACGTTTAGACAGCATGTCCAGAATCACACTGCGTGTAACGGGGAGCCAGAGTGAGAACCTCGTGTTAACAGTCTGTCCTGTGCCCTGTGGTGCTTTGTGTGTTTGTGGGAAATGCTCTTGTTCTTTTTAAAAATTTCCTTTCCAGCTGTATTAGGGATTGGGGCTAGTATGTCGTGTGCGTGAGACAAGCTCTCTGCACTAAGCCCCACTGGTCAGTTCCCTGAGATACAGAGGCATCACATTGTCTGCATGCCCATCTCACACAGCTTTTCAAACGTGCTGTTGTGTAGTGGCTTACATGTGTCAGAAACAACGAAGGAACAGAATCCCCAAGACTCCTAAACTTCAATATTTTCAACTCTGCTTTTCTGAAAAAAAAAAATCTTTTTAAAGACCTGTACATATACCTACTTTTTTAGTTTGTACTTCATATATAGAGAATTGGAGTTGGCACACAATGAAGATTATGTTATTATGTAATCATTCATAGGCTGTTTGGCTAGTTTTTAAAAATTGCCTTAACATTTTTCAATAAAAATGGCAGTTTTATTGCTTTTTCTTCTCTAAGCCTTTGTGTTATGTCTTTTGATATTCTGGGGTTAAGAAACAGGGTCTTGAGGGGCTGGAGAGATGCCTCAGCAGTTAAGAGCACTGGCTGTTCTTCCAGAGGACCCAGGTTCAATTCCCAGCACCCACATGGCAGCTCACACCTGTCTGTAACTCCAGTTCTGGGGGGTCCGACATCCTCACACAGACATACATGTAGGCAAAATATCAATGCACATAAAATAAAATAAATAAATTAAAAAAAGAAACAAGGTCTTGAAAAGCCAAAAGGTCCAGATAAGATGAGCTATAGTAAAATTTTGATTGGGAGTGAGGAAGGCAGACCTTGTGGTCTAGCAGGATTCTCACAGACTTGAAGACCTTTATGTAGGCGTTGATAGCTGACCAAGTGAGTAGCATATAGTCATTTTCAGCAGTGGTGAAAACGAATAATCTCTAGTTTTTGGAGGCTAAGAATTAGAAAGTACTTGAACTACATTATGGGCTTCCTCTCTTCATTTCACCTCTGGTTTCATAAATTTTTACAGAGTAAACTTCTTATTATCTTAATCATTCAGCATACATTTCCCCCTAATGTTTACTGTGGGCTGGATACTGTCCTAGGTCTTTTTTTTTTTTCTTCTAGCAGTGTGAAGATGAATACCATAACAAACTCAGAAGAGGACAGGTTTGTCTCTCCTCTGCCCCTGATTCTGCACTGTGTATCCAGATATCTGAGCATACTGTTGTTGCTGTGTGGTTGAGAAGGCAGAGGAAGTGGAGTTGGAGACTTAGGCTTGAACTCTGGCTTTGGCTTATTTAACTGTAGGTTGGACAAAATCGTGTGGTTCTTTGCGAGCCATAGTATTTTGTATTAAAATGCAGGTATGAGAGGGAGTGTGGGGACAGACCTTCTGATCTGTTATGTGCCATTTTAGTGGTGGTCTTTTGTCTTTGTGAGAATCCACAGCTGCTGACCAGAAAGTCAGTGGAGAAAGATGCTGTACTATAATTCTTTTAGTGCTGCTAAATATTCTGATAATGGAACTACAAACAAGGATGTGCTGAGGTTTTGGCCTGTAAATAAAAATATAATTTTCATTACCAACAACTATGTTAGCCTTGAGATACCAAGGCTGTTTGTGCAGTGCAGGACAGCTTCAGGTCCCTGGCAAATCTCTGGGTAATCCATGGATTTGGTTCAGGCTCATGGTTCATGGAGCTGGTTTTGTTACGAACCCCTGGAGCAGAGGTGGTCTTTGGTCAGGGCCACTGAATTGAACCTGTTCTTTCAGTTTGTGGACACTCAGAAATCAGGATAACAGTACCTGTCCTACAACCAGGCCCCAATCAGGCCTCCAAGTATGGCATGTGAGTTGTGCCTGACTTTTCCCAGCAAGGCTGATTTGGAGTCAGCAGGTATTTTGACACAATGACAGGAAAACCAACGTGGGCACGCCAGCTTCTGCCCCAGTGACAAAGGGTGTACCACCTTCCTGGCATGTGGATATATTCTGTTTGAAGAACTTGGAACCATGCTTCAAGATGGCTCAATGGATAAAGTGTCTTCTGTGCAAGTCTGATGGCCTGAATTCAATCCCTGGAACCCACTTAAATGTGGAAGGAGAGAACTGACTCAGAAAAGTTGACCTCTGACCTCCGACCTGTGTGCCACCACCAAAATACACATACAAAAAAATGCAGTAAGGGGCTGTATAGCTGATTCAGTGGTTAAGAGCACTGGATACTCTTCCAGAGAACCTGAGATTGATTTCCAGCACTGACATGGCAGCTAACCACTGCCTATGGCTCCAGTTCAGGGGATCCTGGATCCGGGAGCTTCTGATGGCACCAGGCATGCACGTGGTGAACAGACAGACACACAGGCAGGCAAAATACCCATGCACATAAAAATAAATTTATCTTTTTTAAAGCCAGTTTAAAAAAAGAAAATACTGGGCCTGGAGAGATGGCTGCTCTTCCAGAGGACCCAGGTTCAATTCCCAGCACCCACATGGCAGCTCACAACTATATGTAACTTCAGTTCCAGGGGATCTGACACCTTCATACCAATGCACATAAAATAAAGTTAAATAAGTCATTTAAAAACACTTAAAAAGTAAAAGAAAAAAGAAAATAAAAAGAACCTGGAGGCTCCTTGAACCCATCCTTTTGGATTCTTTTTATTTTTAAATTTTTATTAGCATATATTAATTATATAAAATAATGATTTTATTGTGATGTTTTTATACCTATGTGTGGTATATTCTGATCACACTCACATATGTGCTGCATTACCCATTCTTATCCCCTTTCCACTCCCCCTAGTTAATCCTTTTGGATTGTTACCAAGACTTTGTTACATAAATATAGTTGGCTAAATCATTGGCCGTTTTTCATAGACTCAACTTTTAGTTTTTTCTCCTCCCCTCTTCTCCCATTTTGTATTCTTATCTTAGTCAGTGATCTGTTGCTGTCACGAGACACCATAGCAACTCTTGTAAAGGAAAGCAGTTAACTGGTGTGGCTCACTTACAGTTTCAGAGGTTCAGTCCATTATCTTCATGGCTTTACGTAGACAGAAATGGTGCTGGAGAAGGAGCTGAGAGTCCTACATCTGGATCCGCAGGCAGCAGGAAGAGCCAGACACTGGGCCTGGCTGGAACTTTTGAAACCTCAAAGCTCATCCCCAGTGACACACTTCTTTGAACACGACCACATCTAATTCTCAAGTAGTGCCACTCCCTGATGTTTAAGCATTCAATATGTGAGCCTGTGGGGGCCATTTCTATTTAACTACCACACCTCTTCTTCTCCCTCCCTCCCCTCCCTTCCCTTCCCGTCCTCTTTAGCCACATGTTTGGTTCCCCAGGCAACTAGCCCTCCCCCTTACAGTTATCTAAGGCTTTTCATAAATTATCTTACTAACATAAATTTAGGGGAAAGAGGCTTGTTATGAATAACACAACATTTCTTATACCTTCATTTTTATTTTTAATTGTATCAAACTGGGACACATACTCTTATCCCAGGCTGGTCTTTAATTTAGATCTTCCCACCTCAGCCTCCTAGGTGCTGGGATTATAGGTCCTTGTTGCCATGCCTAACTTTTTGCCTTTGCCTTTATTTTCCTGGAGCTTCTCCAGAGCTGTTACAGGACAAAAGGCCAAATATTATAACAAAAGATGTGCTGTAAGCCAGGGACTGTGTTTATTTCTCATTATATCACAGCTGTACTTTGCTATGTCTGTATTTTTTTACTTGGCTTTTTTGAGCTTTGTGAGACATTACAAATATTTTTTTTTGTCTCATTTTGAGACTTTTTCTGGACCACAGTCATCCCTCATTATGAAAGGGCATTGGTTCTAAGGCCTTAGATAGCAGGTCTGTGAGTGTTCAAGGCCCTTGTGTGCATATTCCCTCATACATTTCAAATCATTCCTAGATGACTTACATCTAATACAGTGTAAGTGCTATGTAAATAGTTGTTGTTTGTCTAGGGAACAATGACAAGAAAGAGAAGTCTGCACATGTTTAGTGCAGGCACGTTTTCCCATGTAGTTTCTATCCATGGTTATTTAAATTTGCAAGTTTAGAGCCTGCGGATATAGGGAGGGCCAGTTGTAAATTGGTCAGGATTTTTTTGAATGCTTGTTGAAGCCAAAAAGGGAATTTGTGGGCCACTGTAAGTTGGCTTAGGTAACTGAACGGAGGCAAGGCTATGGGTGTGCTGGCCTCTGACAAGCATTATCTTTTGTTTTCTAGGGTTGCCTTGTGCTGTTGTTCAACAGGCAGTGATGCCATCTGACCTCCTTTCATAGCTTTATTAATGGAATAATTAATTCCAATTTGAAAATTCCTAGGGAGGAAATAAGATGAGCCTGCCTGGCATACCTACCCTCAGTGGCCAGGAGGTAGCCTTCATGGTTGGCAGCAGTATTCCTGGAAAGTAGGCAGCTGGAATGGGAACACGCCTTAGAGGAAGAAAGGATGTTGGCCAGAGAGGCCAGTGTTGCCCTATACTGGGGTTGAGGCTTCCCAGTGCTTGTCAGTTTAAGAATTAATCCCACCTTCCTATGTAATGACCATTATTCCTTATAATGACTCTGAGGCGGTTTGCATGTTTCATTGCTGGAGAAACTTTCCATTTAGTCTGTTTGGTAAGAGAAGACTGGATAATAACACAAGGGAAAATTCCATCCGGTGTGACATAAAAGGAGTGTGTGTTCCAATTTGACCTTTCTTACTTCTTTCTTAGGAGGAGCCTAGTCCATCTCTTTCTCCCTCTCCCCTGGTAGACACTGCATCCTCAGCTCTCCATTTTATTTTGAGAAGAACTAAGTTGTCCAGGCTGTCCTTGATCTCACTGTATAGCCCTGGCAGGTCTTGAACTTGTGATTTTCGAGTCTTAATGTCATGGGTATCTAGGATTACAGGTCATTACTTCTCGTTTTATCAAGTACTTTCTTAGTTGCTGTCTGTTGGTTTTGCATTCCAGTGGCAGTATCACTGCATGATGTGTTCTAATGAATCTGCTAACTGTAATTTGGAGCAAGTTGTCCAATTTTATGGGTCTTAATTTCCTTACCTGGTAGTTTGGGCTTGCTGTTGTGATAGACCAAACAAAACACAAAAGACTCAACCTCCATAGAAGTTTATCAGTGCCATCAAATTTAAACTAGGTGTTCTTGATCTGTGGGGCCCTCTGTTTTAAGTAGATGCAGAAGTCATGGCTCTTCTCAGTGGTTCAGTCAGCTTCAACACATGGGTCTCAGGGGCACTTCAAGCCTATCTATCTGCATATCTGGACACTCACAGAATGGGGAAAAACATGGAGGGTCATGGGAGAAAGGTTTTCTAGTGTCAGGTCTGGAAGGGGTCCATGTTAGTTGGTTCAGGTTTTCTTGGACAGACACACCTCGCATCACCAGAAGTTGGGAGGTGCAGTTTGCCGAGTACGCAGGAGAAGGGACTGGGTTTGAAGGGGTAGCCAGGCTCTGCTACACTTGTTGGCAGTTAGCATCATGTGCTTCCCCTTTTTCATGCACAGGTCCTGTGCAGTCAGGGAGGGAGAGAGGTTTCTCACAGCTCTTGTAAGTCCTGACATTCCCCTTACCCTCCCTTTTTTGGGCTCAGTAGTAGATATATAACCTAGGCTTAAATCAGGCTGGTTCTAGAATGCCTCTGATCCTGTGCCATCTATCCAGCCCCTGGCAATGAGGGCAGAGCAACTCATAGAGAACAGCTTAGAGAATTGCAGGGAGAGAGCAGGAGTCTCTCTGGACCTTGCCGGAAGTTCTGATAGCTAAGGCTAGACTTTGCGTTAGCATGAATCGTTAAATTTACTTCATCACAGGATATTTCGAGGTTCATTTTCTTTACTTACAAGTTTCCTGGCTGACACAGGAATTATACAAAGGTTATACAATGGAAAAAGATTGGGGAGAGGGGAAGGATAGAGCCTGGATCCCCCAAGTTCCACTTCCTGTCCGTACTGACCTTCCTGTGATGGTTTTTGAGCATGCCCAAGCCGAGTTTGAACTGATGTTCTCTTAGCTTGACTTTCCTGAACCCTGGAATTCCAGGTGGGGTTATGACACCCTTTCATACCATTTTTTTCCTCTTCCTTTAAAAAATGTACACAATGATTTCTCTCTGATTTGAATGATACAGAGTTCTTTTTTCCTTTTAATAGGTCTCATGTGTCCCAGGCTGACCTCAAACTAAGTGTGTCACTGAGGATGACCTTAAACTTCGAGTCATCCTGTCTATCTCCCCGAGTGCTAGCATGACAGGCATGTGCCGCCATCCATGGCACCTGGCTTGTAAGATGCCAGAGCTCCAACCCAAGGCTTTATGCATGCTAGGCAAGTGATCTACCAACTGAGCTACATCCTCTGCCCAAATATGTAGTCTGTTTCCTAAAATGAGTGGAATGTAGTCATATATTCATATGCTTTCTTGTAGCAACTTCTCTGAAGCTTGTCTTTTTTTTTCCTTCTTTCTTTAAAGCAGGCTCTTATTGGTAGCCCAGGCTGCCCTCTGCAGTTGATTCTCCAGCCTCTGCCTCCCAAGTGACAGCCCTTGCTTATCTTTTTATTCAGCAGGTAAGATATACATTGCAGAATGTATTTGGTTTATAATTGTTTATTGTTGGTGAGTATAGGTTTAAAAATTTTGGATTGCCTGTTCTAAACTCTTTTGAATAGTTTGTGGTATTTGTTGATTTTATGGCACATCTAACTTGAGAAAAATGCCACGTGACATTTCTGAAAGGATACTGACAGAATTATGTGGCATTCATTAAGGCTGTTGGAAATAAACTGGTAAGTATTTAGGGACTGTTGCTCAAGAAGCTTGTTTGCGCAACCAAAAGTTGTTGGCACAGGACAGAGACACCTCATCCACCTGTGGTGACAAATGTAAACCGTGGACGTCCAGCCTGACTCACTTCTGTCAGAATGTGGAGAGCAGCAGAGGGGTGACATTCTCAGCATAGAACTGCCCTACCTTACTTGGTTTCAAAAAGAATTTGAAGCAACTTAAAGACTATGTAGAGAGACAGAGAAAGGGGATCAGGGCCAAGAGCGCACAAAGGTGGACTGATCAGTTAAGTCAAGAGCCAGGGCAGTGTGTGGAAATGCATGCCTGCCTTAGGGACATGCATGGTTGCCTGGGGCTGGCTCACACATTTGGCTCTGAGCTTCCCATAGCCTCACCAAATAGGAAAACTAGGAGTAACTGAGGAGAAATGCAGTTTCTGGGCTGAGGACTAAAGGAATTGCTCTCCTGAGCTCTTTTGGAGGGCCAAGGTTCTTAGTACTGTTTCCTAAGGAATGCGCTGGTGAGTGGATGAGGAGCTGTGGAGCCGTGCCAGGGACATGGAGGAAGTTGAAGCCCTGTTGTGGGAGGTTGTGCACTGAGGTGCCATTCCACAAACTTGTGCGATGTCTTTCTTCCGCAGGGCTTAGCCACACTTGTCTTCTCTTTGCCTGGTTGGATTTAGATCTAGAGTTTTGCATCTTACGGGATGTCTGTTAGTTAACTGTTGTGATGGCAGATGAGGGAGCGAGAGATGGGTGAGTCTGAAAGAGGTGACAGGCATGACGGGGTCTGGGGACGAGAAGAGCAGGGAAGGGAAGGACCACTGAGCGTCATTTAAAGGGAACAGATGGCTGTGTACTTAAGATGTACAGTGCCCTAGAAGGTGGCTCTGCACACAGGACTGTTAATGGCACGTGTGGTAGTGAAGGCTGCAGAAGTTGGCTAGCCAGTCACAGAAGCCCAGCAACAGACAAACCGACCTGTGCCCTTGGATGCCAGCGTGGTAGTGTGCTGGGGGTGAGGCGGAATGCGCGGGTCTGAATTGCTTCTCCACCTGGGTGCCGGCTTCACAGTAGAGTGTAACAAAATGAAATAGTGTACATTTTGGTTACACATCACTTGTTTTTAAATCCCAGTTTTACCACTTTATACTAGTGGGACCTTGGGCAAATTATGTAAACTGTGTATGCCCTAGATTTTAGTTCAGGCAAACAAACAAGTCACCTACATCAGAGGAGTGCTATGAGGATTGAATACATTGATATATTGTAAAGCACATGAATAGTGCCTATACCTACTGAATATCCTTGAGTTATTACCTGTTGTTAGTTACATTTATTCATATTGATTATTATTAATGAGAATATATATCTATATATATACATACACACATATATAATGAATTGAGAAATCATAGTCTGGAATTGCTTGTAGACATCTTGCTTGGTGATGTCCCCAGTGCGGCTATGCGGTGGGACCTGTGTAGGTGGAGTTAGGCTCCACACCACATAATTAAAGGGAAGGAACTGCAGGGAGTGGTGTTGCCATATGACCTTGAAGTTGTCTGGGTAGAACTTGGGGTGGAGAAGGCAAAGCCTGAGGCACTGAGATCTTTAAAGATATCGATGACCTAGAGGTCAGAAGAAGGCGGCAGGGTTTAGACCTCTGGGTGATGTGGTCCCAAAAGGCTGGGATAGAGAGGGGTGTCTGAAAGGAACACCTCTGCAGAGCAGGGTCTGGAAGGGGTGGCTCTGCAGAGTCCCTTTCCAGAACTCTCCTGTAGCTTATGTGTGCAGTAGCCCAGTCACAGTGTAATGCTGGCTAGTTACTGTTTCAGTGCTTTGGATTCCAGTCTCAGTCTGCTGGTAGCTGCTGTGGACAGCGTGGTTCTTTGAGTCCTCCTTCCTCCCTAACCTTTGGCTGCCTTTGCTTCTCTCTTGCAGACACTTTGTCAGTTCTCTTCCTCTCCCTCCACCCCAGTTCATCTGGAGGAGGTTAGCGTCCTTCCAGCTCCACACTCTGGGCCTTAGCCCGCTCCTAATAACTACCTTGTGGCTGTGCACACATTCCCAGCTGAACATCTACAGCCTTTCCATTCTGAATGCTCCTGTTATCTCTGGGCTCTGCACATCCGAGGTTGTCTTTGTGTGTTTTGCTAAATAATTTTCTGACCCTAGACACGAAGGATGAGATCCTGTCACCTGCCATGGAGTTCTTCCTTTTTCCTGACTCTCCTGCTTGAATCCTAAACTTCTGCCTTCATCCCACCCCACCCTATTGCCTGCTAGGACACTGGCCTTTGCTGGTTCTTCCCGAGGCCTGTTAGCCTCATTGTGTCCTGGGATCGGGCCTCCCTTTTCTTGCCTGAGTAATTAAGTACCTGCCCAGTTCAGTGAGCCTGTGAGACTTCTTGGGCACGTCCTCCTGTCCAGCCTGCCCTTCCTCTTCAGAATCTGTGTCCTAACAGTGAACACATGGGAGAGACGGACAGAAAGAGGGCTCAGCAGGTAAGGGTGCTTACTGACATATTAGATGACCTGAGCTTGACTCCTAGAACCCACGTGGAAGGGGAGAGCCACCTCCCACAGTTATCCTGTGAACTCCACAATGTGCGGTGGCAAGC
Source organism: Peromyscus eremicus (assembly GCF_949786415.1). Lineage (NCBI taxonomy): Eukaryota > Metazoa > Chordata > Mammalia > Rodentia > Cricetidae > Peromyscus > Peromyscus eremicus. The sequence goes on along the minus strand of NC_081416.1, from coordinate 117,075,023 downwards.
ATGCACATGTGCACCCCCGCACCCCCAGTATATATTAAAGTGTTTTTTAAAGGGGAAAAAAAGGAAATGTTCTTCACACAGCTTCTGTTCTTTTATTCTTCCTGATGTGTTAGTTTTTTGTGAGTGTGTGATGTTTAGTTAGTATGTGCTAAGGATATTCAAAGTGAAGAAGGATAGGAGAGTTGAAATCTAATTTTTATTTAATTTCTAAGGCAAAAGAAATCTACTCTAGTTCTCTTTTACCTACTACTATGAAATAAGTGGTATAAAAGCAAGCTCTCTTTTCTTGTGAGAGCGACTGTTAGAAAGGTCCTGGGCGTAGACGATATAAAATGGTTTATAATTAGACTAAGGTGTGCCACTTCTAGGTGGATTCCCTGTGATCTGGAAGTAGTGGCAGTCCAGGCTCTCTCTGTGGTGGCAGTTGTTGTAATGGCTTTCACCTTGGAAAGTTGAGGAATTGGGGACGTAACTATGGGATTTATGTAAAGGGTGCACATAAGGATCTGAGGCTAGAGAAGGACCATTGGCCAGTTTCCTCAGGGCCTTGTTGTTCTCCAGACCCTGAGAGATTATCTTGTCTGTTAGGAGAACCCCGCCTAACCACGGGAGAGGTGTTGTCTGCTGTTAGTAGGGATTCGTGGTAGTGAAATGACTAGGGAAAACTGTTGGCACTATTTAATGAACTTCAACACGGTCATTTCTCTCTCGCCCACCAATTCTCGTTCTAGGCATGTAGCTAACAGAGATGTGTAAATATGCTCACTACAAAAATCACATACTAGAATGTTATTGCACTATCATTCACACCAGCTAACGATTAGAAATAAGGACAGGATGAAATGCCTTGTAACAATGGAGATGAAAGAACCTTAGTTACACACAAAGGCATGGATGGATTTCATAAGCAGTGTTGAGAGACGGAGGCTAGCCAACACTTGTGTATTACATGATTTGGTTTGTACATAGTTCAGAACCTGGCAGGTGGTGTTGGGGCCTGGAGGGTGTTGACTCCGGGTGGGGGTGGGGGGAGGAGGAGAGGCAGTGATTTGGAGAAGGTGCAAAGGCTTCTGGGTTCTGGTAATGTTCTATTTCTTGACATGGTGGTAGTTATACACATGAGGTCGCCTAAGCTATAATTTAGGGCATGCTTTTTGCTGTGTATTAACCTCTAGCACAAATTTCTGTTGAAACCCTGCAGTATATACTACAGCGGAACAGTTTTCATACATCTATGTCCCCCTCAGTCTTAATCGATTTTTGTGCAGTTCCCACTCTTCCTTGGAGAAACGTTCTCTGGTAAGCTACCCTTCGCGTTTACACTGGGTTCGGTCTCCCTGCTGTATGTTCTGTTGGCACTGGCACCCCGATGGCACCTGCCTGTGTGTAAGTGGTTGATTGCTGGCTTCCTGATGTGGGAGCTCAGGAGAGCAGAGGCTGGATGGGTTTATGCCAGCCATTGTGTTTCCTGGTGCTGCCAGGGTCCCTGTCAGTAAAGGACCAGAACGGATGCCTTCACAGGGAGCAGGGGCTGTCCTCCACCCTTTGACTTTTAGTATGGGGAACACAAGCTTGAAGGAGCATAAGCTTGAAGCCCTATGGAGTTGCCTAAAGTGCTTTTGAGAATATAGTAATTTTAATAGCCGTAAAATGTGACCTGTAGGAAGATTCAGTTGAAAGCAGGAAACCAGGCTGCATCATCAATGTTCCTTAACGTAGTTCTGTGTCCACCAGGCGTGTTCCTGTGAATGAATAATTTATATATGATGACTTCATTTGGTCTGCCTTTTCTCATGACAGTTCTAAGGTCAAGACTATTTTAAGTCTGAGAAATATGTCCTGAAAGTCAGCTCCAGAGTCTTTATTTCCTTTTTACTTTAATACTGAAGTCTTGGCTGTCCTTCTCAACTCTTCTCCTGGAATACTTTAGAAGTATAATAAATATCCTCTACTTGGATTTTTCTTTGAACTTTGATTTTCTTTTTCAATTAGATCTAGGAAAATGGCACATTCTCATTTATTGTTATCACTTAAGAGAATTAGGCCAAAAGAATGTTCCAGCTAATGCAGTAGGAAAAAGAACTTAGGCATTTACATTGATTGTTTTCTTGGGTGGTTTTTATAGGTTTTTTTCCTTTGGTATGTGATTGGGTATCAGGTTTGGGAACCAGGTGGTACTAGTCCATCTCAGTCTACCACTCCCTACTTTTTGACTTTTGGCAAGTCACATAACTCCAGCTTTCTTATTTGTAAAGTCAGGTACTTATTAAGATCCAATGAATTAACGTAAACAGTCTACTCAATGTGTAAAAACTGTAAAACTTTAATAGCAGTTACCTAAGAAGACAGTTCAAACTTTATTGTTGTCTAAACAAATGATTCAGATGTATAGTATTGGGGCTAGAGAGATGTCTCAGTGGTTAACAGCATTTACTGTTCTTGCAGAGAACCTGGGTTTGGTTCCCAGAACCCTCATAGTTGCCTACAATTTGTTCACAACTCCAGTTCCAGGGCATCCAGTGTCCTCTCACAGTTTACCACTGAGACTGAAGAATGAAGTGTGGGATCACTGTGTCAGCTATAATTACCTATGTTGATTCACTGCATCTCCTTTTTGCTCTGGGAGCAAAGGATGGGGAAGCAGGGAGATAATTTTGGAGAACCTGATTCACTTTAATAAACACTTCCTGAAGAACAGACTCATTCAGAATTGCAGCCAAATCTTTGGATATTCTGTGTAGCCTTGAATTCTTATCAGTTTTTCGTTTCTTCAGCAATTTCTTACAATTTTGCCTTACTATTAAAGACTACACTAAATAACCTTGCATTTTTTTCAGTGAGAAAAGGGTAAATAGTATTGTTTTTCTAAGAATGGGAAATATTCACATACAACTATGATCTTAAGGGGCTTGGTAAATAAAGTCCGAAGGGATTTGAGTGTTTTGGAAAGCACGGGGGACCCCCTTCTCTGTCTCTACAACTGCGCCTTTAACCAAGGCACTGACTTCTTTGAGTCAGCCTGCCAATCTCCTCCTCCCTTCCTCCCTGCTCTCTCTGTGGTAGTCCAGGTTGGCCTTGAAGTCAAAGCACTGTGCCCAGCTTAGGTAGGTTGGCACTCTCTCTCTCTCCCCCTCTCCCTCTCCCCGTCTCCTTCCCTCCCTTCCTTTTGCAAAGTGCGAAGTATATTGAGAGGGAGCAGGGAGAGGTCTTGAAAATGAATTGTGAGGCATTGCTTTCTTTCTAAAATGGAGATGATAAGTTCTACTTTATATAGCTTTTGAGACAATGTGATGAATTATACTTTCCCTAAGAGACATGAGACTGATAAGTATAAAGGAGTGAGTTTTTATTAACTCCTTCCTCTACTTCAGTTTAACATACTGCATCCTTTGGCAAGAGTGAATACATTTAAAGGATTGTCTGTAATTAGTTGATTTAGTATTCTGAAATATTTTATTGTGTAGAATTTATAATAGAGTTAATATTTGTAGTGTAACAATTATCCCCAAATGTATTGACTAAAACAATACTAACCATTATTTTTCAGTGTCCATGGGTCAGGAATTTGAGAGTTGGCTAGGCTTGGATTCTAGCTCACAGTATCTTATAATGTTGCTTTCAATGATGCCTAGAATGTAGTCAGCCTTGGACTGGCTGGATGGGGCCAGAGGATTCACTTCCAAGATGGTTTACTTGTATGACTGGCCAGTTAGAATATGAGTCCAGTTTCTGTTCCTGTAGGCTATGTTCTCAGGCTGCTGCATAAATGTTCTCATAGCATGAGCTGCTGCCAGAGGAGTATCTACGAGACTGAGACATCAGAGAAGTCAGATATCAACTTTAACATATTCTGTTGTTCATGTAGACTCAGTGACAGTATATACTATACAAGATCTTGTGATAGGGGCTGGAGAGATGGCCCTGCAGCTAGAGTGCCGGCTGCTCTTCCAGAGGACCTGGTTCTTGTGGCTGACAACCACCTGTAATTCTAGCTGTAGGCATGCAGGTGGTGTACAGACATGCATACAGGCAACACCCATACACATAAAATTAAAAGTAAAGAAATTCTTTTAAAAAAGAGCACTTCTACTTTTCTAGAAGACTCGAGTTCGACTCCCAGCACCCATAACCAGCTGTATTCTATCTCCAGGGGATCTAATGTCTCTGGCCTTCAAGCGTACCTGCACTCACATATACATATCCCACATGCAGATACATACCTACACATAAATTATAAATAGTAAAATAAGTTTTTGTTTATTTGCTTTTGGAGACAGGGTCTTGCTATATAGATAGCCTTGTATTGCTTGAACCTGCTCTGTGGATCGGGCTGGCTTCAGACTCAGAGATTTGCCCATCTCTGCCTCCCAACTGCTGGGATTAAACATGCTCTCCACCATGCCCAGCAAAATAAATATTAAAAAAAAATCTTGTGCTAGTCATATATTTAATTCATTAGTAATAATTTGGTGACAAATAGTGATCTTTTGTGACATTCTTTTTTTAAAATTTAATACTGACTATGCTGTAAGGAGAAATTCTTTTTTTTTTTTTTTTTTTTTTTTGGTTTTTTCGAGACAGGGTTTCTCTGTGTAGCTTTGCACCTTACCTGGAACTCACTTGGTAGCCCAGGCTGGCCTCGAACTCACAGAGAGGCGCCTGGCTCTGCCTCCCGAGTGCTGGGATTAAAGGCGTGCGCCACCACCGCCCGGCAAGGAGAAATTCTTTAACTGTGATAAGGCTTGAATAACTTAGGCTGAGTAAATGTCTTTTCTTGACCACAATTTATCAGTTTTTAGAAGAGTAATTGGGTTCTTTAGCATCATCCTAAGTATTATTATGGGAGCTGTGGATGTAGCTGAGTTCACTGAGTACTTACCTAGTGTGCTGACTAGTTTTTATGTCAACTTGATATGCACTAGGGACATTTTGGAAGAAAGAATTTTAGTAGAGAAAGTGCCTTCATAAGACTGGCCTATATGCAAGTCTGTTGGACATTTTCTTTATTGATGATGGATGTGGTAATGCCACCTTTAGGCAGGTGGTCCTGGGTAGTATAAGAAAACAGACTGAGCAAGCGATGAGGAGAAAGTGGGTAAGCAGTACTTGTCCATGGCCTCTGCCTTCAGATGCCTGCCTTGAATTCCGGTTCTCACTTCCCTGAACGACGGACTAAAAATTGTAAGTCGAAATAAACCTTTTTCTTCCTGAGTTACTTTTTGGTCATGGTGTTTATCATAGCAATATAAACCCTACTAAGCCATCTAGCACACATAAAGTCCTGGATTTAAACCCTAGCACCACATAAGACCAGGTGTGGTGTCTCACACCTGTAATCTCAATAATTGGGAGGTGGAGGCATGAGGAGTAGAAACTCAAGGCCATCTTGGGTAATAAAGCAAGTAGGATTTGAGCTTGGGCTACATGTGACCCCATCTTAAAAAGGGGGGAGTTATGCCGAGCAGTGGTGGTACATGCCTTTAATCCCAGCACTAGGGAGGCAGAGGCAGGTGGATCTCTGTGAGTTCGAGGCCAGCCTGGTCTACAGAGTGAGATCCAGAACAGCCAAGACTGTTTTACAGAGAAACCCTGTCTCCAAACAAACTAAACAAAACTAAAAAAGGGAAGGTCATTTAGTTATTATGGCCTCAAGGATTTTAACATATACTTCAACCTATCATACTTATTACCTGTACTGATGCTCTTATATTTATGTCTCATTGTTTTGTTTGACTCATGCTGTCTTCAAACTCAGAATCTTCCTGCTACCACCTCTCCAGTGCTGAGATGGCTGTTCCATCTTGCGTGGCTTATATCCTTTTTGAGAAATGGTAACATAGTATATGTAATATTCTTGTTTTGCTTTTCTAACTCAATTATATATCCTTGAGATCCCCCCATCTGTGCAGGAATTCATTATTAGGAAAAAAAACTTCAGAATATAATTCATATAATCCTTTTTTTTTAATTTAGTGCTGGCAGTACAGCTCAAGGCTTTGTCCATGCTAGGCAAGTTCTCTGCCACTGAGCTGCGTCCCCAGCCCTGAGTACTCTCATAATCATAGTTTGGTAGTGTTAGCGCATTCAGAGTTGTGCAACCACAACCCCGACTCAAAGAAACCCTCCTGCTTCCCTACTTACTCTCAGGCCTGGCAACCACTAATCTGCTTTGGTCTCTGCATCACATAATGGATATTTAATTTAAATAGATTATCTGATTTTTGGCTTTTATGTCTGGCTTCTTTCACTTAGTGTAATGTTTTCAAGGCTCATCCTTCTTGTAGTTAGAAATCAGTTCCTCATTCTTTGTCAATGGGTAACTAGTCCATTACTGGGTTAATCTATCTACACTCTAGTCAACCAGCCCAAATTGGTGAATATTTGTATTATTTAAGGATCACTTGTATTCCTTTTTCTGTGACTCTCCTATTTCTATCTTTAGACTATTTCTCCAAAGAGAATGTTTTCTTACATTTTTGGTTTTTTTTTTTTCTGTTTTGGAAATTGGAGACAGGGTCTCCCACGTAGCCCAGGCTGGCCTTGAATTTTGTGTAGCCAAGGATGACCTTGCCTTTCTGGTCTTCCTGCCTCTACTTCCATAATGTTTGGATTACAGGTGTACATCATCACGCCACATTTTATGTTGTGCTGGTTATGAGTCTTCAGACATAAGTAAGAATCCTACCAACTCCTCTTTTGACTTTTAAAGTGACTTGTTATACAGGTTTATTTATGTATTTATTTATTTTGAGATGGTCTCATTCTGTAGCTCAGGGTTGCCTGAAACTCACCACCATACCAGCTAAGGAATTTTTAAAAATTATCTTTGAGTGTGGGCTTCCATAGAGGCTAGAAGACTGTCTGATCCCCTGGTGTCCTAGGTGGTTGTAAGCCACCCGATGTGGTTGCTAGGATCTGAACTCAGGTCCTCTGCAAGAACAGCAAGTGCTCATAACTACTGAGCTCTCTCCAGCACTTGCTGGAGACCAAAAGCCCCAGTGATCCTCCTGTTTCTGCTCCCTGCAACACTGGGATTAGGGACTGTACAGCCATGCCTGGCTTTGTGGGTTCTGGGGAGTTGAACTCAGGTCCTTACGTTTGTGCAGCAAGTGCTCCTAGTCACTGGACCATTCTCCCCAGTGCCCCATCCCATTAATAGTTTCATAGCTGCCCAGGTGGCTGGCCCTTGTTACACGAATTCTTTGCATCTTCAGAGATGTCTATGGTTTGTTTTACAGATCAGTTTTGGAGGTGAAACCTAGGGCCTCACCCCAGCTTGGCAAGTGCTCTACCCCGGAGCTATCGCCTTTCCTATAGCTATAGCGCTTTTAATTTTTCTAATTTTTAATTTTGAGTCAGCATCTTACATGGTTGTCCCAACTTGTCCTAGAACTCAGTCTAGACTAGGTTGGCCTTGAATTTACCATAATCTTGCTTCAGCTTCCCTGTTAGCTGAATGTAGTGTTTCATTCAAATCTTTTGCATTTTGGGGGAGTGTTTTTATATTTTTAGAGGTTCTTACTAAATTCATGCTTACATTTTTTTTGCTTTCATAAGTAAGATTTTCTCTTTCAATATATTTCTAACAGAGTGTCTTTTATATATATATATAAATGAAATTTATTTGATATATTTATTGTGTAACTTAATAAATCTTCTGACTTGTACCTTTTTCTGTCAGTTCTATTGGCTTTCCCCAAACATTATTTTTAAAAAGAGTTTAATGTTCTTAAGTTTTTTATTATAATATATATATATTAGAAGTTATTAAATTTTTCAAAACATTTATGTGTATGAGTGTTTTTCCTGCATGTGTATCTATGCACCTCTTGTGTGCCTGGTGCCCAAGGAGGCCGGGAGAGGGAGGAAAGGCAGGGCAGCAAGAGCTCCTTTTTCAGTCTACAACTCCAGCCTGTGGGCTGATACCATCATGTTCAGAGTGGGTGTTCCCTCTTTTGTTAATCCTTCCAGGAAACACAGCCATAGAATTGATAGACGGAACCAGAGATGTGTCTCCTAGGTGATTCTAAACCCAGTCAAGTGACAGTGACAATCAACTGTCATAGTATATGAACATATTTATATGCTAAAGAGACAGAGTCATAGAGGAGAAGTAAATTAATGAAATGTTAGGCACAGGTGTAGGATTATCTCTGAACAAGAGGAAGGATCTTTGCTTTTTTTGTTTTTTAAGACCTTGGAAGGAAGGAAGTGAATACCATTATTTTATAGATTATGTGTGAGTACAAATTTAAAGAAGTTGCCTCATCTTAATTTTCTTTGTCAAGTAGGAGTGAAATCACACTTTAAGAGTTGAAGTTCAGACTTGAGGCCACTATCGACTAGGGAAAGAGTTGTGAGAAATCAGTTGTTTGGGGGGCACTTTAAAGGATTTTTAAGCAGCTGACGGGAGAGACCATGGATTTTTGGTGGCCCCCCTTTTAAGGCCATGTGAGTTTCTCCAGCAGCTCAGGTACACAAGCAGAGGAAATGCAGGTGATTGGATGAGGAGTGTATGGCTTTGGCACATACTGTGTGTGCTGGTTAGTTTTTTTGTCAGCTTGATATAAAGTCATCTGTTAAGAAGGAATCTTAATTGAGAAAATGCCTCCATCAGATTGGTCTGTAGGTGAGTTTGTGGGGGCATTTTCTCGATTAATGATTGGTATGGGAGGTCCCAGCCCACTGTGTGTGGTGCCATTCCTAGGCAGGTGGCCTTAGGTTGTATAAGAAAGTAGGCTGAGTAAGCCATGGAGAGCAAGTCCAGTAAGCAGCACCCCTCCATGGCCTCTGCTTCAGTTCTTGCCCAGCTTGAGTTACTGTTGTGGCTTCTCACAGTGATGGACTGTAACCCATAAACCAAATAGATACTTTCCTCCCTTGATTTGGTCATAGTGTTTTATCACAGCAGGAGAAAGCAAGCTAAGACATTGTGTAAAGTCAAGAGAAGTGGAGAGAAGGTAGAGCAAGAGAGGTTTGAGTAGTGAATCATGGTTCAAGATCCCATTGCTTATAGAGGATGGGAAAAGGAACAGGAGAGAGTAGATGAGGGAAAGATTGTTAGTCAGATAGTTAGTGGAGGAGGAATAGGGTTCAGGATTAATGGCAGATAGGTATATTGGTCAGAGAATAGATATACAACTTTAGTCTTTCCGGCCTGGGACCCTTTTGGATCATCGAGGTTTGAGGAAACTGAAGTTGCTGGGGGAGTTGTTCACTTGGTTTCAGAGCATTGTTAGAGGAGCTCCCTGCATTTCAGAAGTATTCAGAGAGTAAGTAAGAATGGAGTGCAGACAAATGATAGGAACAGCCTTCAGGAGAGGTGGCATTTGGGGCCTCCAGGGGGTCAACGGTGGTTAGATATTGAGGTTTGCTTACATCACATGTCATAGCCTTTAGCTCATGGAGGGTGGAACAAAAGATTATATGATTTCTTCTTTGTTGTGGCTCTGCTCTGCTCCGCTCCGCTCCCCTCCCCTCCCCTCCTCTGCTCTTCTCACTTTCTCTATTTGGCTTACTCTTTCCAGCCCTGCAAGAATGAGCTACAAGATGACCTCTTCTAGAAGTTCTTTTTTGATCTTGTGATGTGTTTTTCTGTTCCCATTACTCCTTGGGTTTCCTGCTAATTTAGAGGGAAGCATCCTCTATTGTCACCATCTGCTGTCCTTTCCGAGAGACCTGATATTTGTATTCGGTATTATGTTGGTTTAGTTGTATGACATTTCCATGTAGAAAGTGAATTTTGTTTCATTTGTTATTAATCTCCCTTAATAGTTGTGACCCTCCTTTGTCAACTCATCTTTAATTTTCTGAAGTCAAAGCCTCTTTTTATTTTGGCCTTAGTTGTAAGTTCCATTTAGATGAGTGAAGTTGTTTCTTAGTTACCAACATATGTCCATGTGGACCACAGTCATCTATTCAACCTGCTTAAGTTTTGCTGGGCTGATGTCCCTTCTACTTTTCTCTACACTTGGTAGAAGAATTAAAAAGAAACTACCTTGTAATTAGTCTTCTCTAGCTGCCAAAAGTTATTCAATCATCTTTTAATTAAAGTTTTTTTGAGGATTTCATATATGAGTCCTATATATTTACATTATTGTCACCCCTACCCCATGTTAACACATACATATACATGTTGTTGAGTCCATTTAGTATTATGTGTGTGTGTGTGTGTGTGTGTGTGTGTGTGTGTGTGTGTGTGTGTTTAGTGATAACCACTTGGGATTGGATAACCTATTGGAACTTGTCCCCAGAGAGACTGATTCTCCCATTCTCAGCAGTCATTAATCAATCGCCTGTAACTCTTCATCTATGAGTGAGACCTTGTAAAATTTCTCTTGTCTGTGTTGTCATTATGCAGTTCTTATTTAGGCAACTATATTGTTGGTATTTCATGGGTACAGCTTCTGTGTCATCTACAGAAGACACTATCTCACCGAGACTTCCTTGTCTTCTGGCTCTTAAAATCTTTCTGCTCCTCTTTCATGTTGTTCTCTGAGCCTTAGGTATAGACGTATCAATTAGGGTTGTGTATACCACGGTCTGTTGTTCTTTGCCTTTTGGCCAGTTGTATATTTCTCTAGTAGTCCCCATCTAATGCAAAAAGAAGTTTCTTTGATGAGGGGTTAGACCTACACCTATCTGTTTGTAGAAGGATAAATATTTAGAATGCAGTTAGAGAGTAGGTTTAGGACATTGGAAGTAGTAGTTTCTCCCTAGAATCTATGACCTCACCAGCCACATGTAGTTGGCTAGGCTTGCAGAACTAGATATAGGGAGACTTTCTGTGTCCTGCTAGCCAGCTCCCAAATCACAACACAGAGACTTATTATCAATTATGAAAACTCAGCTAATAGCTTAGGCTTGTTTCTAACTAGCTCTTATAACTTAAATTAACCTATTTCTATTAATTTACTTTCTGCCTCGTGGCTTTATTACTTTACTCTGTACTGCCCATGCTGCTTTCCTGCTTCCTCCATCTTCCGCTGGTAACTCTTCATGTCTCTGCCCTTCTTCTTCCCAGCATCCTGTCTGCCCTGAAAATCCTGCCTATGTATTGACCATTCATCTTTTTATTAAACCAATCCGAGTGACAAGTCTTCATAGCGTACAAATAGATTATTTCAGAACATTTCCTTCTTTTTGTCTAAATAAAAAGGAAAGGTTTAACTCTAACATAATAAAACTATAAATGTTAAGAACAACTATCAGGTAAGAATTACATTTACAATGTCCAGTCCATTTGTATTTGGCATATTTGGAGAAAATGCTCCATTATTTATTCTATCTTGATGAGTCAAAGCTCTGTACCTAGTTTGCCTTCTATCATAACTAAGGAAAACTCTAACTATGACTATCTAGTCTTCAACTCCATCAAAGACCCCAGGAGGATATAATATTACCTGAATAAACAGGAAGTGCAGAGCAAGCAACTTGCCAAAACTAAAAGAAACAACAGAAACATTTGGCTTCCTGGACAATCACCCAAGGTAAGGTTGGGGCATTTGTCTTCAGCCTACAGGCCTGGAATATCTGGCAGACTCTTTTATAAAGCAGGAATTGTGACAGACTGTCCCGCCTAGTCTTGGCAAAGTTCCTGTGTGTCCTGTAGACTGTTTGGCAGACTTTTCTATGAAGTAGGAATTTTGAAGTACTGTCTTGCCTTGTTTTGGCAAAGTTCAGCAGTCACTTTCCTGTGTGTCCTGCATGTCCACTTTGTACAGCACACTGTCAGCAGTTGAGGCAAGAACAGTTTCTTTACCCAGTGGCTAACCTTACCACAATGAAAGCAAACTCCATAAGGAATTTCTTTAATGCCCATCATCTTCTCTGAAGTAAATTAGTGCTGCCAGGAGAAGATGTGCCTCACTGTCATGAAAACCTCAAGTTACTAAACATTTTTAATACCATATTCTGTAGGTCTTTGAAATGTTTGAAGATCATCTGTCTATCTAAATATATCTATTTAACCTTGAAAACATACCTAATTACCTACAAGTTTGATTATTATAAATGACTATCTACTAACCTGCATTTCTTAATTATACATTACATTATAAATGAGCTGTATAAGCACAATACCCAAAACAAAAGTAGAAACATACATTTAGTATAACAAAAATAACCTTCAGTTTGTATCAATATGCAAAAATCCATACCAATGTAAAATATTTTTACAAAGACTAGTAGTTGCTTTTTAAGTTTAAAAGTAGATTCAATAATCTATCCTTTTATCCTGTTATTTCTATATCCCCCCTTTTCTTTTCAGAATGAGATCCCTGAATCTAATTTCCTTTGTTCAGCTTTTTTCTTGCCCATTACCAATAACAACTTGTAACCACCCCGCTTAAACAATCCACAACCCACAGAATGACGAAAAACCACCCATACCATCTCTTGGGAATGTGGACATTGTGTTCTCTAGACTACTTCCTGTTGTCTGAGGGCACTGGCATCTTTGGGGGACCCTGAGAAAATTAGGATAATGGCCATGTCCTGGCTAGAATAGCCTGTGAGGCTGGACCATCTCAGCTAGCAGCCTTGAAGCTGTTCTGGATGCAGAACTCTGAGGAAACTGCAACAGAGGCATTCTGATAGGCTGGATCATCTGAGCCACTCATTTTCATTGATGTCTGGTTCCCTTGTTCTGAAAACACTTAAATTTTCAAAAGTAACATACATATCTGCATTAACACAACTATGGGCTATACATTGTACACAGCCAGCCAAAGATGATTTTTTGTTTTTATGTTTGAGCAGATAAAATATACGTCACCTGTCTTGTAGTTTTTCTAGGTTTATTTCTTTATGTCTGTAGCCAGTATTTGATCTCCCAATCAAACCTAATCCTCTTTAACCTTGACTGAATCCATAGCCTTTCATTTTCTGTGGAAACAAAAGCATAACCTCTTCTTCAACACAACATGATTTTTGACTTCCATTTTGAAGTTAAGACATTTTAAAAATATATAGGTTGGTTTAAGTTAGCAGTTTCTATAATCCAGTGTCTCTCAGCAGCTATCATTTGTTCATCAGCAATCAAAAAATTCAAAGACAACACAATAACATACAGGATCCAGACTCCCTGTGTATTTCCCATCTCTATGCAACTTCTTCTTTTTTAAAAAAATTACTCTTTTTTAAAGACTTTATTATTTTTAAACTATTATTGTTTTATGACTGTCTATATCCTTTTTCTTTTTTCTCAAGCCTACCCACATTGTTAAACACACTGTAACCTGTTTAGAGGTTTTTTGTTTTTGTTTTTGTTTTTTTCCTCTATCTGTACCTGCTTTACTGCATATCTGTACCCTTTTCTGTCTGCATGAGCAAAACCTTAAACCCACCATACTGCTTAGCTCATGGCATACTGGTGTCTCAAGCCCACAGGCAGCTGCTGGGAGACATGTATCTGAACCACAGCCAGCATGGGAGACACAAGAGTAGGAAGCCATACTTGGCTTCATTTTTATGTGTTTATAACCCTTTTTAAAGCGTTCTCAGGTCTTCTGTGGCTATATATGGCCCCATGTTGGATGCCATTTGTAGGTGGACTTTCTCTGTCCCACCAGCCAGCTCCCAAATCACAACATGAAGACTTATTATTAATTATGAAGGATTGGCCAATAGCTTAGGCTTGTTACTCTTACAACTTAAACTAACCCATTTTTTTTAAATCAATCTACATTTTGTCTCGTGGCTTCATTACCTTTACTCTGTACTGCCCATGCTGCTTTCCTGCTTCCTCCATCTCTAACTGGCAACTCTCCATGTCTCAGCTCTTCTTCCCAGCGTCCTATCTGCCCCCCCAATCCTGCCTATCTATTGGCCATTCAACTTTTTATTAAACCAATCCAAGTGACACATCTTCACAGTGTACAAAAAGATTATTCCATAACAACCAGGGATGAATTCCCTCCTATTGAGTGGGCCATAAGTCCAGTTAGACAGCTGTTAGTTACTATCAAGATATAAGTATCATTAGGGATATCTTAGTGGGCTGGTCATTCTTGTGGTTTGTAGGCTTTACAACTAAGTAGAACTGTTGATTTTTTTTCCCTCTAGGCAGCTTGCATAGCACCTTTAGATACAATAAGAGCTAGTCCTCAGAGAGGAGGCTCTTAGATTGGTTCCAGCCCAATTCCTCCAAGTCCTGTGTTTGAAGTGTGTAAGAGCAATAGGCTCTTTCTTTGAAGTTCTAGGAGACAACCAAGGGTAATGACAGTGGCCTGTATTGTTTGGGGGGAGTCTTTTGGACTCCCCTGAATAGCAACTGGAAGTGATATGTCCCATACTTATCACTGGGGTTTTTGTTAGTCTATGGGCTCTTGGGGGAATATTATTTCTGTAAGTGTTATAATGTCATTTCAAATATATATAAATGTCATATATATATATATATATATATATATATATATATATATATATATATATAGTAAGTATGAAGTATATGTTTCCCTATGGCTTTTTCAGACATCTTTAGTATTATTTATCTCTCCTTCCTCTCTCCCTCCATATTACTCCCCTGTTGTTCTCATGTCCCCCTTCATACCACTTGTGTTCTACTCTCCCCATCTCCAAAGCTACTTCTCCCACTCCATGGTCCCTTCTTACTTTCTTGGTTTCTAGGTGTTCCATGCTCTAAACTCATATCTAAAGATTCAGAGCTAGGATCCACAAGTAAGAGAGAACATGTGGGGGCTGGAGAGACTGCTCAGAGGTTAAGAGCACTGGCTTTTTTTCCATAGGTCCTGAGTTCAATTCTCAGCAACCACATGGTGGCTCACAACCATCTGTAATGAGATCTGGTGCCCTCTTCTGGTGTGCAGGCATACGTGCAGGTAGAATGCTGTATACATAATAAATCTAAGAGAAAGAGAGAACATGTGGCATTTGTCTTTCAGGGTCTGGGTTATCTCATTCAGTATATTATTTTCTTGTTCTACTTATCTGCAGATTTCATGCTTCTATTTTTCTTTGCAAATAAATATAATTCCATTGTGTGTGTATCACATTTTCATTCATCAGTTCAAGGACATTTAGATTGTTCCCATCTCCTAGTTATTATAAATAGAGTAACAATGGACAAGTTTCTGTGACGTAGAACGTTGAGTCTTTTGGGCATATGCCAAGGAGTGGTTGGTATACCTGGGTTATATAGTAGATCTGTTTTTAGCTTTTTGAGAATTCTTTATACTGATTTTCATAGTGACTCTATAGTTTTCTTCATCGACAGTGAATGAGGGTTCCCCTTTCCCCAAATCCTCACCAGCTTTTGTTTTTTAGTCATTTGTCTATAAATTTCATCCTTCTTTTGATTCCCCTTTCTTACTTCAGTGTTTTTTGCTTTGTTTTGTTTTGTTTTTCTTGTTTTTGAGGATTGGGTCTCACTATGTAGCCTAGGCTGGCTTGGAATGTACCTTCTCTCTTCTCTCTCCTTGCTCTCTCTAGGGTCTCATGTAGCCTAGGCTGGCCTTGAACTCACTGGGTAGCTGAGGGTAACGTTGAACTTCTGATCCTCCCACCTTCAGCTCTCAAGCATTTGGGGTTTCTGTGATGCTGGAAGTCAAACCCAGGGTTTCATACATACTTGTCCAGCACTGTGTCAACTGACTCCACCCTCTGGTCCTAGTTTCTTCCTTCCTAGTGTGTCACATGGTGGTATCTGTTGGCACTGAAGATACCCTTGCTATTGCTGTCAGTAACTCTTTTGGACAATGATTACAGGTTACTCATTGCACAAACCTAATGTTCCATGTGTGGATTCCACTATAGAGGACCTTGAGCAACAAACAGCATATCCAGATTAAAATCAAAGACATCAGACTTAGTTGATGGCATAATCGACATTTTTTTCATGGTTGCTGGTTGGGATTAACATGCCTTGATAAAGTCAGGTTTGTTCATGTCGATTTAGGCTTTTGGAGTGGACTCCCACTCCCCCTTCCCCATTAGTCTTTTTTCCCCTCATTCTCAAACTCCAAACTATTTGCTTTTACTTTTGTGTTTACCAGTGTAACATGAATGTGTTCTTCATACCCCAGGTCCGCCATATCTCCTACATGAGACCTCTTCCCTTTGAAGTCACCTGACCCCTGACTTAGTCTTCTTTTTAGCCCTGATGAGCCTTTCGTTTCAGGGGAAATTTTCCTTTTAGGTCAGTTCCCCTGGATGACCTGCTTTCAGGAGGGGCTTGCATAAAGAACTTCCTCTTCCTTGGAGGGCTTAGTAGTGCCCCCATTCCCAGGCTGCCTTCCTGGGAGTCTAGCCATGAATTTCCTGTTTGTCCTCAGTGCTGGTTCCTTATTTATTAGCTTGACAGTGACATTTAAAGAAAGAAATTCCAGTGAATCAGTTGCACTTAAGTTCTCTTGTTGGAGAGTAGCTGGACACTCTGCACCTACCAGAAATGCTGTGTACACTTTCCACTTTCTTTAGATTCTGCAAATCCTTAACAGGTTAATCTGGATTTATATTTAGATGAAAGTTATCAATTAACAGAAAAACCTGATGCTGTAGACAGGGCTGACTGCCTTTAAGTGGCTAGAGGTCAGCCTTCAGACCAGAAAGTCTTTGGCAAGAAACTATACAGGGATATGGGCCATCCCTAGGAAGGGAGAGGTTCCTTGAAATGCAGGCTACCTATGAGCTTCAGAATTTGATCCCAGTGTGTCTCAGCCATTTTAATGCTGATATATACATGTGACAAAACACCTTCTGGCTTACTTTACTCCCTACCACCTTTTATTTATTTATTCCCATGAAAAACTTTTGACTGTCTAAATATGAAGGCTGTGGGAACTATGGATGTTGAGTACCAGGCTCCAAATACTGAATCAATGTCTTTTAAACCAGTGTTTGTTAAACTGCCCTTTAGTTGGTTCAAACATCAATTTATCAGGTTATATCTAGCACTGTTGTTTTGGTTACTATCCCAATAAAATAAACCACATTAAACTTAGTGATATTAAACAATTGCCATTAGCCAAGTGGTGCTGGTGCAAGCCTTTAATCCCAACGCTCAGGAGGCAGAGGCAGGCAGATCTCTATGAGTTCTCGGAAAACGAATAAAACAACCAAACAACAAAACAAACAAAAAACCACCACCAACAAAAAACAATTACCATTTATTAATCTCACAGATGTTGTGGGTCAGAAATATGGACAGGTCCTGGGAGGGGATGGCTTATCCCTGCTCTGTGAGTGCTGATGGTTGGAATTGTTTGCAGTCTCTTTCACATATCTTGGGGCTGGGACTACCTATAGGCTGGTTTTCTCAGCTAGTACCGATGACTACAGTGTGTGTAGTCTTTCTATGTGGTTGGAACTTCTAATAGTGTGGTTGAGTTCCAAGAGAGAGTGTCGTAGAGGAAACATTCAGAGAGCCAGTGTTCTAAGAACAGAAGGTAGATGTTTGCATAACACTTAACAGCTTTAGCACCATTTCTGCTGTTCTTGACAGAAATGGTTGTAGAGGAAGGTACAAAGTCTTCTGCTTTCATGGTAGGGATCAAAAACATTTGCAACGCCTTTAAAAACTGAACCAATTTTGTTTTAGAAGAACATAGAATAGAAAATAACAGTGGATGTGAGAGGACTAAGTATTGTGAAATGTGTTTCAGTTGTAATGTATATTCTGGTGTTTTTCTTCTGTAGACTACAAAAAAATGTAAACATTGCTTAACTATAGCTAATTTGGTTTATTAATACCAAATTTTATCTATTAATACTTAATTAGTAGATTTCTACTATGTAGTCCCTAGTTGTAAAGATGAAAACTGAAGGAACTGATTATCATTGCCTATAAAAAGACAAAAGGAAGGCCTTTCCTTTTCAGACTAATTTTTTCACCCACCAGGAGGTCTTCAAGGCCCTGTTTAACGGTCAGGTAAACTTGGATAGTCCCTGCATTGGAGGGGTGTGTGGTCTAGACCAGTAGGCAGAACTTCACTAAAAATTAAGTCTAGTCTTTGCCAGTTTCCTGAAAGAGTAGAAAGATGGAACATGAAGAGGACATACTACTTTTTGTTTTGTTTTGTCTTTTTGAGATGGAATATCACTATATAGGCCTGGGACTTGCCTTGTAGACCAGCCTGGCCTCCACCTCAGAGCTCCACCTGCCTCTGCTGCCCAAGTGTTGGGATTAAAGGTGTGTGTTTCCATGCCTTGCCATAACTTCATTCTTTATGGTTGAAAAAACATCCCATTGTATAAATATGCCATAGTTTCTTTATCCATCCCCTGTTGAAGGACAGCTTGGTCTCATCCCTTAGCTATTACAAGCAGTGCTGGAATCAACACTGATGTGAAAGTTATCTCTGTGGCATGTTGATTGAGGAATGGTTAATCTGAGTCACATGACAGGTCTATTTTTAGTTGTTTTGTTTTGTTTGTTTTGTTTTTTGAGGAACTTCCACACGGCTGCTGCAGTGGCTGGGTTAGTTTACATCCCGGGTAGCCGTATCCAAGGGTTCTCTTTTGTCTACAGTCCAGCCAACACTTACTGTTTTCCTAATGACTGCCGTTCTGACTGAGATGAGATGGAATCTCAGTGTAGTTTAATTTTGTCTGCTAGCTAGTGAGGTTGAATATTTTTCATGTGTTTATCAGCCATTTGAGTGAAACTTGCTTTTAAAGTTAGCTGAACACATTACATGCCAATTAGTCTACTTCCATAATTATAAATGCTTTGTAGTTTTCAATTCTATAGAATAGTTATTTAGACACTTAGTATTACTAACAACATTTAACTATTATAAATATTACAGTGGTAAACATCCATATAACTCTTTAGTGCATACTACAATTATTCTTAAATATTTTGTTTTTTACATATATGATACGCACATGCCACAAAATTTAATCTTTTTAGGAGTTGTTTATGTAACTTGAACTGCTAAACCAGAGCAAACATTTAAAAAAGTTTGTGTGTACAGTGCAAAATTGTCCTTTATAAATGTCCCACTTTATACTGCCAAAGTGTTATTTGTTCCTAGTATTTCCCAATTGAACAGAAAAAAGGGAAATGAACTCGTTCTCGGCTTGCTGACCGTGTCATTTATTGGACGGTAGCCTCCTCTTTGACACTGTCCCTCTCAGAATCCTGCCTGCCCTTTAGGCCCTGTCTGAAACACCACCTCCTTCCCCACACTTGCCAGCCAGCGCACAGCGAAGACTTCTCTTTGCCCTGCCTGTGTTCCGTCTTGGTTTTCTTCTCCTCTGCTAGCCAACTGCGCTTTACTCAACAGCACTGAGCAAATCCCAGCCAGGGATGGTGGCTCAAATCTGTAGTCCATGCAGAACCTGAGGAGCCTCTTAAATTCAAGGTCAGCCTACCTGGGCTACTACCAGCAAGACCCTGTCTCAAGCAAACAAAAACGAACAAACAAAAACGTTGTATCTGGCAGATTTCTTTTCCTTTGTCTTCTTTAGTATGTAGGAACTTTGATACATTTAAACTCAGTAAACACTGAGGTAAATTGGAGTTTGCCAAATTCATGACAGCAGAAAATGGCTTGTTTGGGGGATGTAAAGAATAAAAATGTTTATCAAACTGAGTGCAGAATATATAAAGCTGTTATGGAGAAGACATAATTCTGGAATTTCCTTTAGGCAGCCTAGCCTGGAAATTCTTCATAAAAGATAGCTGACAATTTTGTCAATGTTGTTTTTTAAAACTAAAAATAAATTGTCTGTCTGTCTCTGTCTCTTTCTGTGTACATGTGTGTAAATGTGTGTTTACTCATATTTGTATGGAGACCAGAGGTCAAGTCTGCCTTTATGGATCTCCACTTTAGTTTTGAGACAGGATCTCACTGAACCTGGGGCTCAGTGGTTGTCCACATTGATTGGCCGGGGAGCCCCCAGGGATCCGTCTATCTTTCTCTCCTACTCGGAGATTATAAACCCTTTATTGAGCCCAGATTTTTACTTGGGTGCTGGGATTTGAATTCATGTCCTTTTGGCTTCTGTCACAAGCGCTTTATGGATTGAGCCATCTTTTGTCAATATTCTTACTTTAACTATGTGTAGAAGGAATTACCTCCAAACTGGAATTCCTTTTTTTCTTTTTGTTTGTTTTTTACTTTTTTTTTTGTTTGTTTTTTGTTTTTCGAGACAGGGTTTCTCTGTGTAGCTCTGGCTGTCCTGGAACTCACTCTGTAGACCAGACTGGCCTCAAACTCACAGTGCTAGGATCAAAGGCATGCACCATCAGGCCCGGCTAAAACAGTCTTCATATTGCAAGACTATTACTATGAGTAAATTAGTCTGGGCTGTCGACAGGTACTTAGGCTTCTTATTCCTATTGCCTTTCTATTTCCTTTCCCCCACACTGTATTCACTTCAAACTCTTTCCGATCTCTTCTGTCCTCATGAGCCTTGCCTCTTCCCTCCTTCCCCTTCTTTTCTTCCTTCAGCCCCCTCTGTTTCTCTCCATCTGTCTTCCATTTTCCTCCCCTCTACTATGTAGCCTAGGTTGGCCTCAAACCATGGCCTTCTCCAGTGTTGGGATCATGCGTGTGTGCCACTGTGCTATTCATAACTTAAATTTTAGAATGTTATTCACATATTTACAGAGATAATGGCTCTTTCACTTTATTATTTTTAACCAAAGGCTCTTCTGCATTTATAATACAGCTTATGTTCATTCACCTCTTTTACAAATATACATCATTTTAATTCCATTTATTCATTTTCCCCATTGGATGTGTGTGCGTGTGCTAGTGTGTGTGTGTGTGTGTGTGTGTGTGTGTGTGTGTGTGTGTGTGTTAGTGAATTTGTGAGGTTCATTAGTAGCACAAGCCCATGAAACTTAAGACATTTTCTGGTGCCTGATTCCACTGTCCATTCCACTTGCCTAGCTTGTACCAGAGGCTTTGAAGCTACACATTTTGTCGTTGTTCAGCCCCAAGAGCTAGACAGTCAGGGCTCCAGTTGCAAGAACATTCACTATTAAAAACTATTTCGTTTCCCTACCTAGTAAGCAATCTTGAGGAAAGATTAAGATGGGAGCTTCCCCGGCCCTGGAATAACTTCTCTTTCTGTGGCTGTGAGGCAGCCCCTCACGTACTCACATGACAGTGTCTGGCAGGCAGGAAAGGACACACTCTTCATTTAGCGGAAGGAAGAAATTGCCTGTTAACCCCCCCTCCCTGAATAACTATGCTCTGTTTCAGAGAAGGAATGAGCAGGTACATCTGCTAGTGTCTTGCCATCAGCGGAGGGCACAGGGTGAGAGAGCCTGCTGGTAATGGGACCCGTAGAAGGTGTTATAGGTGAATTCTCTCATGGCTCCCCTTCATTCTGTGACGTCATAGAGATGTTTGAAAATAGCTCTGGCTCCCCCTGAGAGTGCCTCCTGCTTGCAATGTCTTCAGCTCCTTGAATCTGTGGTGTGGTTTTACCTTGCCTCCACCGACTCAGCCTCAAGGCCTCCCTGTCCCCAGCCTCTTGTTTCCCTTTGTGAGGGTGAGAATTGTCACTCTTCCTCTGGTTACGAGCACAGTGATGGTGGTGCTTGGAGCAGCTTTGTGTGTGAGCGCGGGGTCTGTGGTTATTCTGCCTGTTAGCTGGGTGTTTGCACCTGACTGGAGGCTCCTGCTGAGCTCGGCCCTCTGCCGCCTGCCCCTTCTGTTAGGCTCATCTCAACCACACTTCCCCATTGGCTGTTCTGAACATGCCTGGTGGATTCATCCTCTCATGCCCTTGTACATGTTTCTCTTTCTAGAATGCTCTGAAACCTTTCCTGTGCTCCCCCACCTCCACTCTCTCAACTTAGGCAGAGTTAATCAGTCACTTTCAGTCACACTCTGCACAAGTTCTTGTGGTTAAACATTTACAAAATGTTGTAACTGTCTGTTTGTATTTGTCTAGCCTTCTGTGTTTAGCTTCTGGAAGATAGGATCCATATCCTTAATTCCATATTAGTACCTGAAGATTTAGCACATAAAAGGTGCTCTATAAATGTTAGGTGAAGTGAATGAATGAGTGGTAATTCATAGTTGACCCTGCTAAGAACATTTATCGTCCTTATCAGAGCAAGTCTATGTATTAAAGATTAGACCTTGTAAAATATATAAGATACCGTGTTATCTAAAACTGATCCCGACAGTCTACATTTCTTACTTGGGGGCTAATACAACCCGCTCTTCTAGATTTTTGTCTCTTAAGACTTGTCTGCCATTTTCTGTAACAATTTGCAGTGAACATCACCTGTGTGGCCGGCAGAGCTCTCCTTTGTTCCTCTGCTGCATGTTTTTGTACATGTGAACCTTTCTCTACCTTGATACTTGCCCAGAATCTTGTCTACCATTCTAGACGCACTCACCATGATTGTTGCCTTCTCTGACTATTCCAGGCCAAATCCCACCCTCTTCTGAGTTTCTATCTGTTTTAGCATAGGAGGCAATACAGTATAGTAACCGAGTTTCCGTCTTGGAAGACATAGGCTTAGGTCCAGTTCCACACCCTACTTAGGAGCTGTGTGATTGATGAGCAGGTGAACGTTACAGAGTCTCTGTTTCCAAATCTGTAACTAGGAGTAGTAACAACAGTTCTTTCTAGGGTTGATTAAGGTGATTAGGATTAAGGTGTACTGAGAGACGTAACAAATACTCAGGTGTTACAGGCTGTTAGTGGTGGTGGTGGCGGCTGGGTAGGTCACGGTGGCTGTTTCCTGGCCTCGCTGGAGTTTGTCTGACTTCTTTGCTGAAAGAAGCTACACAGTTTTGTAAGGGGCACATTTTAAGCCTACAGGCTACCCTCAAATGCTTGTTGGAATATTTTTGTAAATAGCATTAATTGACAGTTTTTGTTCCTTGGCATATGCCAGTGCTTTGCCATCTGGAGATTTGTTCTTTTGTACAGAGGATGTCTCTTAGGAAAAGTGTTCCTGAGGTCTGCTTCGAGCAAGGACAGGATGTTTCCTCTCCACTTCGTAGATACAGCTTTGAGCTTCAGTGTTTGTACAGCTCCAAGTCTCTGCTAATTAAAGAAATGGGTTAGATAAGACAGTTTAATGAAAACTCACGGGCTGTAAGCGGGTTGCACATACTCTCTTGTGTGACACCCTAGCGTCAGCTCGTCTGTTATGTAAAAGAGCAGCCCGAGTCTTGACTGTTGTCTTCCTGACGGGTAACACATGGGGACTGTACATCCACGATAGAACACTTGGGGCATTTTGCTGCTTGAATTTTATCCATTTTGTAAATGAGAAACCAGGAAAATACAGTGTGATTATTATACAGGGAACAAAGGTCACAGAAACTAACATTAAAAAAGAACCCATTGTCACCTGGCTTTTAAAAACCCATGCGAGTTTTATTTCTAAATGCTTCTGGAATAAACACCTCATTCCATCTGATTTACAAGGAAACTAAAATGTGGAAAATTTGATCTTTAAGGAGCGTGGTTTGGTATTTTTATTTTTAAGTTTAAGCGTTTTAGTGTCTCATGATATACTTGGTTAAAATGTTGTTCTCTTGAATGTCATGTAGCTATTAAAATGTATAATTTAGATCTATATTTGCAAAGAAGGACTTGCTTTACTTGAAAGATTGTTTTATTTTCTTTTTAACCATGTGTATATGTGTGTGCCTGTGTATGGGTAAGTGTGCATGAGTGCAGGTGCCCATTGGGGCCAGAAGGTGTGGGATCCCCTGGAGCTGGAGTTACAGAGGCTTCAAGCTACCTGAGGTGGGTGCTAAGAACCAGATGTGGATCCTTTGCAAGAACAGCAGTGCTCTTAACTTCTGAGCCATTTCTTCAATCCAGGAGTCCCTTTACAAGTAGGGGCAAGGCAGGGGAAAAGGTGGATTTCTGTGCACTGGGAAGAGAAAAACGACATGGATTTTAACACCACGAGGAGTGCTTTAGACTGCAAAGAGATTTCAGATAGTAGCTTTTTCTTATATTTTTCTCCTGCTTTACTGTCTAGGTTTTTAATGAGTGTGTATTGATTTATATTCAAAATATTTTAAGGCATTTGGTTTTGGAGTTGAAAAAAGTAGAAAAATATTTGAAAAGGTTAAGTTGTCCTTTCTTCACCTTGCCAGGGAAACTACCCTGAGTAACGAGAAGAGAATGGGAACAAGTGAAAATTCTGTCTTTGAAGAAATGAGGAATGTCTGAAAATCCAGGCCAGAAAATAGGCAGTTTATGAAAGGTTGACTCAGGAGTAGGAAGGAAGTAGACAAGACACTTAAGGCTACAGAATTCAGGGAAAGAGAAACAATAAAACAAAACAAGATTCCATCTGGCTAAAAGCGTTTTCCATAGTGAGAGGTGTACCCTGGGACTGAAAACCAAAGCTCTCTACTGTACTAGTGGAAATGAGCACATGAGCCAGTGGCATGGGCATCTCAGAACCCACCTTGATTCCAAAATGCTTCAGCTTGGGAGGGAGAACAGCTCAAGAATACTCCCACCTGTGTGTACACACACTATGCTGCCCCAACCGTGGCTGGAGCTCAGGCAGTAGAGGCACCTGCTGCCAAACCTGATGACCTGATTTTGATCCCTGGGACCATATGGTAAAAGGAGAGAATTAACTTCCAAAAGTTGTCATCTGACCTCCACACATGTGCTGAGCCAATTTTTGGTAATTAGTAGAACTAAGGCCAGGACCTGTCATTACCACAAATATAAGTGAGTGGGGGGTCACAAGATGGCACCCACCAATATATTGGTTTTCATTGCTGTGATCAAAATACCTGACAGACAACTTAAAGGAGGAAAGATTGGTTTCAGCTCACGATTTTGGAGGGTTTAGTTCAAGGTTTCTTGGTCCCATGTGCTTGGGTAGGACATGGTGGCAAGATTGTGTAGCAGAGGACAGAGTTCACTTCTTGGCTCAGACAGGAAGCGGCCAGGGATACACCAACTTCCAAGACACCCCCTCCACAGTGACCTCCTTTCTCTAGCTCAGCCTCATCCGGTTCCTACAATCTCTCAAAAATGGTGCTACTTCCTGGGGAGCAAGCATTCCAATCATGAGGACAGTACATACTCAAGCCCTACCAACACTGATCACCATGTGACATCATATACTCCACGAATACAGTTCCCTGGTGGAAAGAGCAATGCAGAGTGTAGTGTCTGAGAAGCCAGAGTGCAGGAACACCACCTCACCTCTGGATATTCTTGTAAACATCTGTCCTCAGCCAACTACAGCATACATGCTTAGTGTTTGGCTTAAGGTAAGCAAGCAGCTTTGCTTCAAAGAAGTTAAAAACTCAAAACTAATAAATGAATGCAACAACAACCACAAAAGGCTGAATTATAATATATTTTGAATAGTTATGTTGGAAGTTTTGGTAAAATTCTTTTCTCAGAAATATCACTAGGGGACAAGAGAACATAGTATTTTAATTTTGGAAGCTCTTGGAAAATATTTCCTCAATTGTGGTGGTAGTGTGGTGTGGATGGTGTGTGGTGTGGATGGTGTGTGGTGTGGATGGTGTGTGGTGTGGTGGTAGTGTGGTGTGGATGGTGTGTGGTGTGGATGGTGTGTGGTGTGGATGGTGTGTGGTGTGGATGGTGTGTGGTGTGGATGGTGTGTGGTGTGGATGGTGTGTGGTGTGGATGGTGTGTGGTGTGGATGGTAGTGTGGTGTGGTGGTGTGTGGTGTGGATGGTGTGTGTGTGTGGTGGTGTGTGGTGTGGTGGTGTGTGGTGTGGATGGTGTGTGGTGTGGATGGTGTGTGGTGTGGATGGTGTGTGGTGTGGTGGTGTGTGGTGTGGATGGTGTGTGGTGTGGTGTGGATGGTGTGTGGTGTGGATGGTGTGTGGTGTGATGGTGTGTGGTGTGATGGTGTGTGGTGTGGATGGTTGGTGTGTGGTGTGGATGGTTGGTGTGTGGTGTGGATGGTTGGTGTGTGGTGTGGATGGTTGGTGTGTGGTGTGGATGGTTGGTGTGTGGTATGGATGGTGTGTGGTGTGGTGGTGTGTGGTGTGGATGGTGTGTGGTGTGATGGTGTGTGGTGTGGATGGCGTGTGGTGTGGATGGTGTGTGGTGTGACCGGTGTGTGGTGTGGATGGTGTGTGGTGTGGATGGTGTGTGGTGTGACCGTGTGGTGTGGATGGTGTGTGGTGTGGTGGTGTGTGGTGTGGATGGTGTGTGGTGTGGATGGTTGGTGTGTGGTGTGGATGGTGTGTGGTGTGGATGGTGTGTGGTGTGGTGGTGTGTGGTGTGGATGGTGTGTGGTGTGATGGTGTGTGGTGTGGATGGTGTGTGGTGTGGATGGTGTGTGGTGTGGATGGTGTGTGGTGTGACCGTGTGGTGTGGATGGTGTGTGGTGTGGATGGTGTGTGGTGTGGATGGTGTGTGGTGTGACCGTGTGGTGTGGATGGTGTGTGGTGTGGATGGTGTGTGGTGTGGATGGTGTGTGGTGTGGATGGTGTGTGGTGTGATGGTGTGTGGTGTGATGGTGTGTGGTGTGGATGGTGTGTGGTGTGACCGTGTGGTGTGGATGGTGTGTGGTGTGGATGGTGTGTGGTGTGGATGGTGTGTGGTGTGACCGTGTGGTGGTCAGAGGACAACTGCAGCAGTAAATTCTCTCTCCTACCATGTGGGGCCTGGGGATCAAACTTAAGTTTCTCAGACTTGGTAGCAAGCCACTTAACACTGAGCCGTCTTGTTGGCCCCATAGATCTTGGAATCAGGCCATCTTCTTGAAGTATCAAGGAATATTTGGTCTGGAATTGTTTATATTTAACAACATTTGTTGTTTATCCTCAGAACATTATTTCATTTTTGGTTTCATGGAAATGGCACACTTGCATGCACATGTGCCCTATGCATTCAAGCATGGGTGCATGTATGCCCCAGGGATTCTGGTTGAAATGACATAGACCAATTGCTAAAGCCACCTTGGCAAAGTATTGACTTGATTGAAGTCGAAAACTCAAAATAATAAAACATAAGCCCATGGGGCATTTGTTAACTGATGTTAGAACTGGATTGAAAAACATTTTAAGCCAGGCGATGGTGGCACATGCTTTAATCCCAGAGGCAGAGGCAGAGGCAGAGGCAGGCGGATCTTTATGAGTTTGAGGCCAGCCTCAAACTCTACAGAGTTTCAGGACAGCTGGGGCCACACAGAAACCCTGTTTTGAAAACCAGAAAAAAAAATAGAAAAACATTTTACAGCAGGACCCTGACCGCACAAAAGGAAATAAGGAGGTGGTTGTTTTATTGCCTCTTGTATTCTAGGCCCTTACAACCCTGGTAGCTATTCAGGTTCCTTTGCTTATGTGAGTGGCACTTCTAACAGCAGTCAGATATGCACTTGTCTTTCCTCTTCTCAGAGCCTGTTGCTTCTTCATATTGCTTCCGTTCAAAGACTCCAGCTCTTAGCATACACTGAAGCAGTGAGTGGAGCTGCTGTCTTAGCTGTCCTCCCTGAAGGTGGGGAGTAAACAGGAAGCATCCCAGTCAGTTGACTGTGTCAGACATTGAAGAGCAAAGACATTACCCTAAAGCCTTGTGGGCTCGAACCTGTATTTGATACACACACACACACACACACACACACACACACACACCAGTTGTCTGTGAGCACACACACTAGGCTCTAGACAAGTGCTGGATCTAGACAGACTGTTAATCCGGGGCTATTGTGAAAGAGTTCCTGCCTAGGATGTTAGCCCACCAAGTGGAGATCCCAGCACTAAAGGTGATGTGGTCTATACACTTGGGTAGGAAATGGAGAGTAAGTTGGGAAATGCCAGGTAAAAGAGAGGCATTGCTCATCTGACTGGAGTTGTAGTAGAAGGGACATAGTAGGAGAGTCTCCAGAGAAACCCAAAAATGTATCACTTAAGACAAAGTTTTAAACATGTCAGGCTCTGAAGAACTTCGCTTGGCCCTTCCCTGTTCTCCCTGCTCCAGAAACAGCAGCCAGTAGGTGGAAGTGAGGAAGGGGGACTCTACCTCCACCCCTTTTCCCTAAGGCGGGCTACCCCTGGGCCCTGCCTGCAGGGAGAAAAGTCTTTTCTACCAGTGAAAACTGAAGTGCTGCGAAACTTGAACTGATCGGTTTTTTTTTGCTTAAAGGTGAACTTCGAAAGTTTAACTACTGTATAACTCATCAATTAGTACAAATTAATGAATTATCAAAATGTGGCCATTGTCAGTTCAAGAAATAGAGCATTCTGGGCCTTCCTACTCCCACAGAATCTTTTGTAATTAGCTTTTCTGATTTGAACCTAATTTAAATGAACCAATCACTTTTTGCTATTGAATTGGGCTGTGTTTGTGAACTAATATGTATACTGAGTATCATTTCTACTAAAACTTCAGAGTGTGTTCTTACTCAGAAATTGGGCCTTTGCAAAGAGTTGAGATGAAGTCATACTGGATTAGGGCAGGCCCTAAACGGGATGGCTAGTGGAAGATGCCGTGGTGACAGAGGCAGAGGCTGGCGTGATGCAGCCACAAGCCAAGGAAACCTGAAGCTAGGGCAGATGCAGGAAGCAGGTCCATCTCAGGCCTCCAGAAGCCGCCAACCCTGCCTAGGTTTTGATTGTATCTATTTATTTATCCGTTTCACACCTGGAAACACCACGACTGATTAGCCAGTACCAAAGGTCCATACAAGTCATGCTACCATAAAAACCACTTTGTGCTGCCCTTATGATTCACAACATATGGATGTTGTCTGTGCCGCCGTTATGGTAACTACGATCACCTTGCCTTTGGCAGTTCAGTGCTGCCACCTGGTTCCTGCTACTTTAAGGCCCAGTTAAACCCATCACGTTGAATTCATCCAACTGAGCAGCAGCATCTCCAACCCTAAGGTTGGTACAAAGACAAGAGTAAGGACGAAGCCCTTCAGATGTGTTGGTGTGCCTCTCACCATTTGCTCTCTTACAGGACTTGTGAAGGGCATGTCTTCTGGGCCTTCCAGTTGGGGAAGATTAGGATTTACACACAGTACCCACTCTAGCATTGTTATTTTCTTGAACCTTAAAATCCCTTCATCAACATTAAGTGAAAGGAGATCAGACATCCCTAGCTCCTTTTCAGTAGGCCATCTTTTGACAAATGCTTCAGCCAAACATTCAAACAAATTTTTGGCACCTTTTAAATTGTATGAGCTTCCATTTTAAACCTAGAATCTCCCCTCAGTAGGCCCATAATAATATATTCAGCTGGATCAAGTTTCCTGTTCCATCTGCCATTATCCCACACCCTTAAAATCCATTCCTACACATAATCCCCAGACTTCTCGAATGAACTAGCAAACTCATTAAGCTCTTCGGTGGTGTAGTGTACCTCCTCATGGACTACGCTGTCTATCTCCTGTCTCGGAGCCTGTTTAGCCATAAGACAAGGTCTTACGTAGCCCTGGCTGGCCTGAAATTCTACTGACTTGTACACCAGGCTGGCCTTGAACTCACAGAGATCCTCCTGCCTCTGCCTCTCAAATACAGGGATTAAAGGCATGTAGTATCCCCCACACCCAGTTTGACTTTGCTTTTTGGACATTTAGGTCTCTTGAACTGTGAGAAAATATCTTTCTCTTATTTTAACTTATTAAGGCAGTCCTGGGAAGTGAATAGAGTGCCATTTCTAGGAGTCTGCATTAGAAAGAGTGGTGAGATGCTACATGTAGTAGCTCATACCTATAGTATTAGCGCTCAAAGGCAGAGGCAGGAGAGTCTCAAGTTCTAGGCTAGCCTGAGCTCATAGCCAGACCCTGTTTCTTTAAACAAGGAATGGGCGTGTAACCCAGGGTTGGAGCTCTTGCCTAGTGTGTGCAAGGCCCTGACTTCTACACCCAGCACAGAAAAGTAAGGAGACTTTAAAAGTAAAGGAAGCACTACTCCCACTGAACAGGATGGGGTTGTTTCACTAATTTTAAGATTTATTGTTTTTATTTTTTGTGAATGGGTGTTTTGCCTGCATATATGTCTATGTACCACATGCTTGAAGTACCCAAGAAGGACAGAAGAAAGTATAGGATACTCTAGAACTGGAGTTACAGACAGCTGTGAGCCTCTGTGTGGGTGCTGGCAATCAAACCCAGGTCCTCGGGAAGAGCAGCCAGTGCTGTTAACTGCTGAGTCATCACACCAGCCCCCTGGACAGGTTTAAAGTAGTAAAATCACTTAAAATTAATTTTTTTTTTCTGGAGCTGAGGACCGAACCCAGGGCCTTGCGCTTGCTAGGCAAGCGCTCTACTACTGAGCTAAATCCCCAACCCCTTAAAATTAATTTTTTAAACCCTTCAAAGACTTCGTTTATCCAGTCCACCAGTTACAGAGGCAAACTGTTGGCTGTCTTGAATATCGAATCCTGAGTGTTCACTCTCCAGAGGGCAAAGGGCATAAAGCCTTCTCCAGATTGATTTTGTCTGTTGCTGCTGACTGCTTAGTTCTTTTTCTCCTCAGTGAGTCAAAGTGCATTCACCTCTGCAGTGGGGAAGTTCTCTGCCTTTCCACCCACTGACGTCCATATGCTGCCAAGTGATCGCTCTGCCTTGGAGCAGTAGGGCAAGTCAGAGTTAAAGGTTATAAAAAGAACGCACACATCCAAACCACCTCTCTTCAGAAAACAGCCTTTTTTCAGATCTCCCCTGGTAAGGGGAGAAAGTCAGCCTGGTGTGCTGGGCTTTCTTCAGGGTCCTGTGGAGAAGAGCAGGGAATCCGCGCACTTCCTCATTTCCTCTAGCGCCCTTTACAGAAAACTACTTAGCAAAAAGTAGCATGTAGTAAGTAAAAACAGCCCCTACACAGGCAGTCTGCCCTAATCCCACTTCCTGAGGACAATTATAACTTCATGCTTTAGGTTTATGACTCGTTTCTACCAGGTATGTTCCATCCTCTGTTTCTAATGACTCCTAAGTGGGAACATTTCTGATGGCTATTAAATCAGTGTCATAAAATTAAAATTAACAATAACTTTAAAAAAAGTGTGTGTGTATGCGCACGCACGTGAATGTGAGTGTGGGTACACTTGTGCCAGGGTGGGGTGTGCATTTGGCAGTCAGAGGACAACTTTTAGGAGTTTGTTCTTTCCTGCCTTCTCCGTTGTTGAAGCAGGGTCTCTCTAGCTGGCTAAGGAGCTGTGGGTCATGACCCCGCCTCTGCCTTCTGTGCCTGCCGCCATAGGCATACTGGAGTCCAGATGTGCACCACTCCCCGGCCTTCTGCCAAGTCCAGGCATTGAACTCTGGAATCAGGCTTGTGCAGCGAGCACTTTCCCCCACAGAGACACCTTCCCAGCCCCAGGGCCTGTCTCTTAAAGATATCTTAAGTATGTATAGATACACATTCATACCTTATTGCTAATCCCCTAAGTATTTTTCCTTTACTTTGTTATTGATCTTAAACTTTTTCCTACAAAATTATATTATCTTAACATTTTGATATGAAACTCTTGCCTTTTATTGAACTGGAGGGCTAACTTTTTTGTATTGTTTGTTTTTTTCCTTTTCATTAATGTATGTTCCAACTAGCACTGTCTTTCACTTCTAGGTTATAATTTAAATGGAAAACAGCCTTCAAAAAGGAATTCAAGCTGGGCAGTGGTGGTGCACGCCTTTAATCCCAGCACTTGGGAGGCAGAGGTAGGGGGATCTCTGTGAGTTTGAGTCCAGCCTGGTCTATAGAGTGAGTTCCAGGACAGCCAGGGCTACACAGAGAAACCCTGTCTTGGGGGCTGGGGGGAAGGAAATTCAAGCACTTTCTGATCTCTGCATAAAACTCAGTTGAAAACACCAATTGACCCAGAAAGCTAAAATGCCCAAAATTGCAACAAGATAAAAAAAAAAAAATCTAATGAAGTAAACCTTGAATATTTGTTTAAGTCAAAGAAATACTCAACTGAAACAAAAATAAAGATTATATCATTTCCTTATAGATTTTTGAGAATGAGAGAATATCCACTCAACTAGAAGTATTTCGTAGTGAAATTAGAACTTGACTAGAATGATTTCTAACATAAACCTATCTGGGATTGCTTGTCTTGAAAACGTATTACTGTGCGTGTTAGTGCAAGCACCAGCTTGTCACGGTGTGTGTGCCGGCTGGACGACTGGTGGGCTTGGTTCTGTGTCCCACCGTCCACAGCCAGCAGCGTCACTGCAGAGCCGCCTTGCTGGCACTGCTCTCCCACTTAGGTAGTTACTTTAAAGGGCAGGCAAGATCAGCAGGTAAAGGCGCTTGCTGCCAAGCCTGATGATCTGATCATTTGATTCCCAGGACCCACATTTGGAAGGAGAGATTTGACTCCAAGTTGTCCTCTGACCTACACACACGTTCTCTCTCTCTCTCTCTCTCTCTCTCTCTCTCTCTCTCTCTCTCTCTCTCTCTCTGTGTGTGTGTGTGTGTGTAAGTGAATGTAATAAAAAATTAATTTACTTTAGAAACATTTTCAAAGCATGGGGAAATGTTAGGGACTTCATTTATTCAAGCTTTCATTCGTTCTATCAGTAGCAGGGAGTCAGGGACACAACTCCAAGCTGGTGGCTGTAGCAATCTGAAGCGTTCTTTTCAGAGATGTCTTATAGGAGAGCCAGGAAAGAACTTCAGGTTATGAACCAGAGTTAGAATTTATTAAGAGGCAATTTGAACGTAGATTTATATGGAGAGTTAACAGAAAAAGGACAAGGCGAGTGTAAGTGCCTTCAAGGTAGCCAGGTGTGATTTTAATGGCTGTTGACTGTACATCTCAAAGGGTTGCTAAGGAACTTTCTCAGTAAATGAGATCATAGGGTGTTTCCTGATGGATGTGGGGTAGGATTACAGCTGAGAAGGTAAAACCATAGGTTAAGAGGTTGTGGGAATTTAAGATTTCTTTTTTACTGTAAACGAAAGTTTACTTTGAAGATGTTCTTTGCCATGTGGTATCAAGTATTCAACCAAGATTTAATTCATCTAAAAATAAACAGGCATATGCATCTCAGAAGAACAAACAAAAAACATGTTTGTTGGATTCCCAGACAATTTCAGGTTTGCATCTAGGAAAGGAGCAAGGCCAGGAATGCTTAGACTCCAAGGATGGTTCACTGCTATTTAAACATTGTTATTTGAAATACCTCCGTATCAGTTATAGAATTTTTGACTCTCAGCCAGCAAGAAACTTAAGTGAGACTCCCACAAGAGAGTCTCCTTTCCTTCCCATGTCTCCTGAGTTTCCCCTGGCTTTTTTTTTTATTAAGAAACTTTTTATTCATTCCACATACCATCACAGATCCCTCCCTCCTCCCTTCTCCCTCCTCCCTCCTCCCCCAGCCTCCCCCCCAGCCCACCCCCCTCCCTTGGCTTTCTGTCCTGCCTCAATTCAACATAGTTAGTGAGCATGGTCCTTTGAGTTCTGGTTTTGTGCAAGAGAATCAAACTCAGAAGCTTAGTTAGGTGAGAAATCTGATCAGAATTCCACTACAGTGAAGATCAACCTGGAGAACACAGAGGAACAGCGGCTCACACTGGGGGTGGGGTGGGGGCATAGGTGTAGGAGTCTCTCCTACACATGAGACCTGAAGGTTGAGGAGGAATTAGGGGAGAAGAGAAGAAAACAGGAGTTTGCCAGGCCTGTGTACTGCGAGGGCAGTACGGAGTCCATGAAGGCTCCTACCCACGTTGCACTTAGAATCATAACATTCTGATGTGTTAGGCTTTGTCTTAGTAACTTGCTAAGTTCTCCCTGGTCCTCTGTTGAATTCAGGTGACAGCGATGAGGAAAACAGAGGGATGACTTGCTTTCACATGCTGAGAGAATGCTTAAATGTAACAGAGGTGAACTAAAAAGAGAGGTCACTGTCTCGTCTGCTCCTTTTGGTCAGTGTTTTTGTATATCCTATAGAAATATATCACTCCCTGTATTTTCAGGCACTTGTGAGATTGGGGTATAAATTTCTATTTAGAACTCGTGTAGCTGTATCCTTACTAATTATCACTGAAGTAAAGAGGAAATGGAATCAGCAGACGTACAGAGCTTTCATTCACACTGAATACACTCACTATTCATTTAAACAGAAAGATCACTTCTCAATTCAAACCGGAATATTCTAATTTAAGGCCTAAATCAGTTGTGTCATAATCTTTATGGAAACAAAGCTTTCTACTGTGTAGTAGTTGCATAAGTAACTCATTTCCCCTTGTAGATACACAAATTGTCAACGCAAATTCTTTTTCCATTTTTCTCTTAAGAACTCTCTTTAAAATAGAGACTTTTTCGCCAGTGACATTTACTTGTTTTATGAAATTTAAGATTTCCACTAAGATTTCCTGCTTACAGACATTTTTTTGAACTTTCTTTTTTTATTTATTCTTTGTATCTTTCACATTATGCATCGGAGCCCACCCATCTCCCATCCCCTGGCATCCGCCTTCTGCCCCTGTAACTCCCCCCCTCCCCTGCACCCCAAATAAAACAAAATGAAATTTAAGACAAAAAAGGAGATGGAGGAAGAAAGGGAAAATCTCGTCATGGAAGCTGCAGTGTGACACAGTGAGTCACGCAGTAAACCCCTTTATCCATACAACTTTACCTGCAGATGTTCATTGCAAAGAATCATTAGTTTAATTCAAGGCTGCTGGTCTCTATTACACTATTGACATGGGGCCCTCACTGGGACTTTCTGGACATCCTGTTGCTGCCCTGGGTCATGGAGATCCTGTAGCCCTGGGTCTGCAGGACCATCCCCCTCCCTCCCAAGGCTGCAGCAGATCACAGATAGGGTGGATGTTGGGTGGGCCAACACTTAAGCCTGGTTCTGGGCCTGGGTAGATGCAGGGCTGGTCAGCCCGCCAGCTCTCCTGTCTTCACCATAGGGGGAGCTCTGAGCACTGCCCTGGCTAGGTCACCCCTGCAGCCATGACAAGGGGCGGGGCCAGCTCTCCTGCCTTCACTCCCTCAGGGTTGGCTCTCCCACACCTTACCATGAAGGCAGCTCTACTGTGTTGCCTGGTTGAGGTGCAGGGGCCACTCTCCCGAGTGCTGCAGCTGATGAGGGCCAGGGGCAGCTCTCCCGCTCTTACGACCTCAGGGCCAGCTCGTGGGGGTGAGGGTGAGAGGGATGGGGGGTGGGGTGGAGGGAGTCTCTCCTCTGCCCATGCCAGCACCTGACAGATGAGTGCTGGGGACAGCTCTCCCTTGCTGACAACTTTGGAGCTGACCTGTCAACAGGGCCAGCTCTGCTCTGCTGCCCACACAGGGTGCAGGGCCTGCCTTCCTGAGTGTTGCAGCTGGTAAAGGGGTCAGCTCCCTTGCCAGCTGGAGGTGGTAGGGGCAGGGAGAAGGACATCTTTCCCTCACCCCCACCACCACACTACGGATGAGGGAGGCAGTACTGGGTATGCCCTCTCATGCCCTCAGGGCTGGCTCACCCACATCCCTGTCTACAGGGTCAACACTACTGTACTGCCCAGGAGAGGCACAGGGCCCATTCTCCTGAGTGCTACAGCTGGTGAGGGGTTGGATCAGGTCCCCCATCTACTGCAGGTGTTGAGGGGTGAAGGGAGAAGAGCATCTTTCCCTCACTCATGCCACCACATGGCAGTGGAGAGGGGTGTGACCTGCTCGTCCATTCTCACAGCCCTAGGGCCAGCTCGCCCAGGCTGCCGTGAACAGGGTCAGCTCTACTGTGCTGCCCAGGTGAGGTGTAGGATCTTCTCCTGCGTGCTTCAGCCAGTGAGGGACAGGACCCGTTCTTCCTAGGGTTGCAGCCTGTGGGGGGAGGGGGCCGGGCAACTCTGTACGTCCCTGTCCTCTCTGCCTTTGGTGGTGTCAAGGACCTCAGTCACAACACAGACCATGGCTGCATCAGGGCCATGGACCTAGACATCACCATGTCACTGAGTGGCAATAAATCACCTGCTCCAGCCAGCTCCTCACCACTTTCTCCTCTTCAGATATGCCTCTGTCCACAGGAAGTTAAGCATTCTCTCTCTCTCTCTCTCTCTCTCTCTCTCTCTCTCTCTCTCTCTCTCTCTCTGTCTCTCTCTCTCTATCTCTCTCTCCCTCTCCCATAACACACCACACATTTGTTCACCATAACAGTGCCCCATCTGCCCAGCACCTTGTGGCACTGGCGGCCCATGTTTCTCCCCGAAGCCCAGGTGGGCCTGCTTGTGGGCCTCTTGGCCCCACCCAGTCCACCATGGCCTACAGACGTTCTTATAAATTTGGTAAAACTTAGAAGTTGTTGAAAAACCCACTTGTTTTGCATCAAATGAAGTATTCTGTGTAGCAAAGAAGAGTGAAGAGATAACCTAAAGAGTGGAAGAAACATTTACAAATCATAAATCAGATAAGGAACTTGTAAGCGAGTGTGTTCCCTCTCTAGGGGAAGGGTATCCTGGCTGTCGGGGAGTCAGGCGACAGATACCTTGAGCTGCTAGGACAGCTCTGACAGCTAGACTCTAAGGGGCTGCTGAGGAGATAGTGGAGAGGAGAGTGTAGGGATTGGGCACTGCGGGTGAAGGGGAACCGCTGCTGAGTTAAGAAGTCGGAGGTCCTGAACCAAGCGGGAGGCTCCATTGGGTTTTTACTGCCAGTGTAGGAGTGTTAAAGGGAGAGGAGGTGGAATGCAGAAGATTTTTTCTTCAGAGATCAGAAATAAGGGGCTTAAGTCCCCTACGGCTTTGGAGAGAGAGAGGGTATGGGCCCTCGTTATGTATCTGGTTGGATGATGACAAGGGAATTGAAGATTGGCAAAAGACCTGAACGGCCATTTCTCAGAAAGAGATACTGGCTACAGATAGGCTAAACCAACAGTGCAGCGGTGGTGGTGCACACCTTTAGTCCCAGCACTCGGGAGCAGAGCAGGCAGATCTGTGGGTTTGGAGCCAGTGTGATCTACAGAGTAAGTTTTAGGACATCCAGGGCTACACAGAGAGAACCTGCTTCAAAAATAAATAAATCAAAATAAATAAAAACAAACCTTAACACATTGTCAGGGAAATACAACCATAGTGAGCTATTATTAGACTGGCTGTTACCCAAAAGATGAGCCATAACAAGTGTTAGTGGAGATGTGGAGGAAAAGGTTATATACACTGTTGGAGACATTGCAAATTAGTATAACACTTTGGAAGCACATGGAGGATCTTCAGGAACTAGAAAATCGAGTGGCCACACTCTGGCTATATACTTAAAGAATTGAAATCAGTGACTCCAGGAGATAGCTTCATTCCCACCTTCACTGCAGAATTATTCACAGTAGTCTAAGGTGTGGAAACATTGAAGAGCCCACTAATGAATGAATGTGGTCTGTATATACAATAAAATATCATTCAGTCTTTAAAAAGTAGGAAATCCTGCTGTTTGTGATGATATAGATGAACCTAGGAGACATTGTGCTAAGCAAAATAAACCAGCCAGAACAAATACCATAAAATCTCACTTCAATCCTAAAAAGCTGGACTCGGAAGCACAGAGTAGAATGATGGATTCTGGCCTCTGTGTGGGGAGCAGGCAGGAAAGAGGAGACTTGGGCAGAGTTTCAGTTGACGGTGAATAGGTTCTGGTGATCTGATACACGCAAGGTAGTAGTAGCTAATGCAACACGTTTATCCTGCGCATTGGAAAGGGACTGAAAGAGAGGATGTCTTACCACAGAAATGAGACGTATCTGAGGTGATTTTTAAAGTATTTGCATCAAGGCCACTTTGTTTTGTTTTTGAATTTTTGGTTTTGGTTTTGGTTTTTTGAGAGAGGGTTTCTCTGTATAGCCCTTAGCTGTCCTGAAACTAGCTCTATAGACCAGGCTGGCCTCAAACTCAGAGATCTATCTACCTGCCTCTGTCTCTCAAGAGCTGGAACCAAAGGTGTGTGCCACCACCACCTGCCTGGCTTGTTTGTGACTCTTGATTCCCGTTGTTTCCCATGGGCACCCATTCTAATGTGCTTAATGTATGTTATTCTGTTTTCATGTGGTCTTTTGTGGGGATTTCTCTGTGTAGCCCTCATCCTGGATCTCACTCTGTAGACCAGGCTGGCCTTGAACTCACAGAAATCTACCTGCTTCTGCCTCCTGAGTACTGGGATTAAAGGTGTGCACCACACACCCAGTTTGTGTGTTTTTCTAAAGCATCTATTAAATGTTTATGTATTTTTTATATGTGTGGCGTATGTGTATGTAGGTATTTTTGTGTGTGCATGTGAGTACACGTGAAGATGACAGAGGCCAATAACAACAGATGCCTTCATCCTCTGCTCTTCTCTTCATTTTCCTTTTCAAACAGGGTCTTACTGTGTAGCCCTGTGGGCCTGAACTTTCTATGTAGATCAGGTTAGCTTAGAACTCACAGAGATCCACTTGCAATGAATTGTTTTTCCCTTAAAATGATAAATGGCTCCTGGCCAAAATTTTCAATAAGAAAATATTTAAGAACAAAATACCAAAGATAAGCCAAAGCTGCTTGTGCTTGTATTGCCAAACTGTGCTGAGATTAAAGACATGGGCTGCCATGCCATCCTTGTCTTCACCTTCCTTCTCAAGGTAGGGTCTTCTTCACTGAACATAGTTTGCCAGTTCAGATCGATGATCCAGCAGGCTCTGGGATCCCCTGGATCACCTTCCCAGTCCTAGGCGTGTGCACCACCACACCCAAATCTTTTGTATGTGTGCCTGGGATTCAGACTTGGTTCCTCAGGCTTGCATGGCATTTTACTGACCTTGCCATTTCCCCAGGCTATTATTTACATCGTCTTAATTTATCAAATGGTATTATATTACTAATCTCATTGTTTTTCCTCTTTTCACATGGCAGTTGTTTTTGAGATCCACCATATCACACCATCCCCCACCCCCAGATAACTAGACTTCAAATGCCACAACTTGTTGCTGCCACCCATAACTCTGGACAGACGTTTTTGCATGTTTTTTTTGTGAATCGGCACAGGCTTACTACTTCTGGGTCATAGTTTGGCAATACAAGTACAAGCATTTATGGCTTATCTTTTTTTTCTTGATATCTTTTGTTTTGTTTTTTGTTTTTTGTTTATTTTTTTGAGTAAAACCAAAAGTTATTCTAAGCCACAGTCATCCTAGGGTCCCCCCTGCCATATAGCCTCCCTGGTTCTGTGGGTTGCAGTCTGATTGATCTTTGCTTTATATCTAGAATCCACTTATGAGTAAGTACATACCATGTTTGTCCTTCTGGGTTTGGGTTACCTCACTAAGGATGATATTTTCTAGTTCCATCCATTTGCCTGCAAACTTCATGCTGTTATTGTTTTTCTTTGCTGAGTAGTACTCCATTGTGTATATGTACCACATTTTCTTAATCTATTCTTCGGTTGATGGGCATCTAGGTTGTTTCCAGGTTTTGGCTATTACAAATAGTGCTGCTATGAACATAGTTGAGCATGTTTCTTTGTGGTATGGTTGAGCATTCCTTGGGTATATGCCCAAGAGTGGTATGGCTGGGTCTTGAGGTAGATCGATTCTCAATTTTCTGAGAAACCGCCATACTGATTTCCACAGTGGTTGTACAAGTTTGCATTCCCACCAACAGTGGAGGAGTGTTCCCTTTGCTCCACATCCTCTCCAACATAGACTGTCATTAGTGTTTTTGATCATTGTTGTGGCTTATCTTTAGTAATTGGTTCTTAAATATTTCTCATTGAAAATTTCAGTCAGGAGTCATTTAATATCTTTTTTTAAAAAAATTATGGTTTTTTGAGACAGGATTTCTCTGTATAGCTTTGGAGCCTGTCCTGGAACTTTCTCTGTAGACCAGGCTGGCCTCGAACTCACAGAGATCCGCCTGGCTCTGCCTCCCGAGTGCTGGGATTAAAGGTGTGTGCCACCAGGCCCTGTGCCATTTAATACCTTTTTAAGGGAAAAACAATTCATTGTAAGTTACCTCAGAATCTTTACCCTGTTTCCTACAGCAGAATAGCCCTGTGTACAAATAGCATGTTAGAATGTAGAGTGCTTAAAACATTTCCTATTCACAGCGTGGCTTGTAACAAGTGGTTTCTTTGCATACACTGAGGGAAGTGTGCCTGCTCTCTCAGGGCCTGCCCAGAGGTGGGCAGTGCCCCGTGGAGGATGGCTCTGGGCACAGCACCATATGAGATGCTCATCTCTTTGACAGTCTGTGCTTTTTAGATTCTTCGTATAGTTATGACTCCTGTGATCTTCTAGTAAGTCTATTTGGACTGATATTTGAGTCTTCTGTTGTTCTGTTAAATATATATTGCGTTTTTAGAGAATATAAATATTCATTTTTCCCATGTGTAAACACTAGACAATATTTGACCAAGGGAAGAAGTGGCCCTGGGAAGAGATACCTTCCTTAAGGAGTTTTAGGTTCCTTACTCATGGAACCCAGGCTGTGCTGCTCTTCGCAGTAAAGGAGCCTCAGACAGTGATACTGCAAGGCTGGGGCCTCACATCCACGCCTATTCGCAGCCCTGCCTGTGACCATAAGGCTTCCATTGTTCCAGGGCTTCTCAGGAGCCCTGCTGATGTCACTGGTTTTTGTATATGTTCTCTCTCTTTGCTGTAGTTTTTCCTCTGAAACCCAAAGTTCCAGCCTAATGTAAGAAAATGGTTCCTTCCTTGACATTTCTGTAACAAAGTGAAATTTAGAACTAGACAAAATAATAGTAGAAATAGTATAAAAATATGCTCTAAAGAAACCGATG
The DNA here is from genome assembly GCF_949786415.1 of Peromyscus eremicus. Taxonomy (NCBI): domain Eukaryota; kingdom Metazoa; phylum Chordata; class Mammalia; order Rodentia; family Cricetidae; genus Peromyscus; species Peromyscus eremicus. The sequence continues at coordinate 117,034,418 of NC_081416.1, read as the reverse complement.
TTGGTTTTTAAAAGCAGTGTAGGCCAACTAGGCGGTGGTGGCGCACGCCTTTAATCCCAGCACTCGGGAGGCAGAGCCAGGTGGATCTCTGTGAGTTCGAGGCCAGCCTGGGCTACAGAGTGAGTTCCAGGAAAGGCGCAAAGCTACACAGAGAAACCCTGTCTCGAAAAACCAAAAAAACAAACCAACCAAACAAACAAACAAAAAAGCAGTATAGGCCAATTGCTGAGAATGTTTGTGTAGCTCTCCTAAAAGCAGACTAAGGGATAGGTACAGCAGAGCCTCGCCAGGAGTCTGCAGCTCACTTAACAGGAAGGATGGGACTGAGCATTTGTAACACACTTTCAAATAGCATTCAGTATGAAAACTGACTTAAATTTTTTTTTATTACATGCATTTAGTTGTGTGTGTAGGTGGGTGGGTAGATGGGTGTGCACATGCCGTGGTACATGTGTGGAGCTCAGATGACATTAGGGGTCTGTTCTCTCCTTCCATCATATAGGTACTGGGGATTGAGCTCAGGTGGACAGATCTGGCAAGCACTTTCACCCACTGGACGATTTTGTAGGCCCTGCACTTTTCCCAGAAGGTGGAATGATGGAAAGTTTATCTTGTAGCAGCTAGCTTCAGTTGTCATCTTAGGATCTAGAACGACCTGATAGATTTGGTTGTATTAACTGGGACAGGAGCATCATTCCCTGGCTCGGACCCTGGACTGCATGAATGGAGAAAGGCAGTTGAGCAGCAGCACCTTCTCATCTGCTTCCAGATGTGGATGTGTTACGCCCTGCTTTGCTTGGCAGCCTGACACAGGCCAGGGTCATCTGAGAAAAGGGAACCTCAACTGAGAAAATAGCTCCGTAAGGCATTTTCTTGATTGGTGATTGATGTAGCAGGCCCGGCCCTCTATGGGGAGTACTGTCCCTGGGTGGGTGGTTCTGAGGTTTATAAGAGCAAGCTGAGCAAGCCATGAGGCACAAACTAGTAAGCAGGGTTTCTCAATGGCTTCTGCTTCAGTTCCTGCCTCTAGGTTCCTGCATTGAGCTCCTGTCCTGACTTTCCTCAGTGATGGAGTGTAACCTGAGGATCGTACGATAAAATAAGCCCTTTTTTCCTCAGGTTGCTTTTGGTCGTGGTGTTGATCCCAGCAGTAGAAACCCTGAGACATGACGTAACCAGCTGTTTTAAGCCCCTGCCACTTTGGCCTCCCCACCATGCTGGACTGTCACTTTGAACTGTGAGCAGAATAAGCTTCTTCCCCTTAAACTGCTTTTGTCGTGGTATTTTACTATAGCAACAAGGGAAAAACCAACAAAATGAAGCTAAGACACCTCCACGGCTCAAGGATTTCTTTAGCCTTCTAGAGCCAAAGTGGGGCTCTTTGTATCCCCCTCCACTAATAGTGGCTGCACGTGAAAGAGCACCGTGGGCTGTGTGTCTGCTAGTTCACTTCATCTTCAAACACTGAGCAGCTGAGTAAAGAAGTGGTTGCCTAAGAGTAATACAGTTGATGTGGTGGTAGGGTCAGAACAGCCTTCACAGTACTGGTTATGAAAGCTGCTGGGGGGAGGAGAGAGGACCCTGTTGTGTGGACTGTCATCATCAGGGTAATCTGCTTCAACTCTGATTGAGGCTTAATAGCGAGCCTAGAAAAACCCAGGGTTTCCTTTGCAGCCAGGATGCTGGGAGTGGTCAGGTAGGCAGACACCACTGGAGAGCCCTGTGAACAAGGCTCTCTGCTGTCTGTGCAGTGTCTTTCTTTCTTTCTTTCTTTCTTTCTTTCTTTCTTTCTTTCTTTCTTTCTTTCTTTCTTTCTTTCTTTCTTTCTTTCCTTCCTTCCTTCCTTCCTTCCTTCCTTCCTTCCTTCCTTCTTTCTTTCTTTCTTTCTTTCTTTCTTTCTTTTTTTCTTCTTCCCAGGCTGGCCTCGAACTCGTGATCCTCCTGCCTCCGCCTCCTTCAGCAAATCCTACTAGCATGCACCACCACAACCGGCTCAGTGTGTTTCTTATACATGACTGGCAAGTGTAAATATGCCTGAAACAGATTCATTCCAGAGACAGAAAGGATGCTTGTTGTTTTTGTTTTCACTGTTATCATTCTTTCTGTTGTTCTGAGACAAGATCCTTAAAACACTGTGTATCTCAGATTCACCTTGAAATCAGTTATTTGTTGCACAAATCCTAATTGGTCTTAATAAAAACCTGGAGCCAGATATCAGGGTGAAAGCTGAAAGATCAGAGAAGCAGAGCAAACCACAGCCACCACCTCTTACCTTACCAACTCCTCAGCCTGAAAGAGTGAGAGTTCCTGTCTCCTCCCGCCTTATATTCCTTTCTCTGCCCAGCCATATCACTTCCTGTCTCAACCTTCCTAGTGCTGGGATTAAACGTGTATACCACCATTGCCTGGCTCTGTTTCTCTTTTAGACTGGATTAATCTCGTGTAGCCCAGTGTGGCCTTGAACTCATGGAAATCCAGAGGGATCACTGCCTTTGCCTCCCAGTGCTAGGATTAAAGGTGTGTGCCACCATTGCCTGACTTCTATGGCTAACTCTGTGGCTGGCTCTGTCCTCTGATCTTCAGGCAAGCTTAATTTCCTAGATTACAAACAATTTATCACCAGTTATTCTCCTGCCTCAGGTTTACAAATGCTGGGATTACAAGCTTGCACCATCACATCTGGTGCTGGTTTGTTAACTGATGATTGGGAGTGTGCTTTTTCAATGTCCAGACCATCCACTGCAAATCAGTAAGTGATCTTAACTGCCGTTCCAGTTAAGATCTCTCCAGCCCTGTTCCCATTTTTTTTATAGGTTAATTCTTACTAGAAAAATTTATTCTCAAAGCTAATTTTATTTCTGGAAAGCCTTTAGTTGTCCCTTGTAACAAATGCATTAACATATATCTAAGAACGAGATTCCATTTTGTATAGTATTTCACATTATGAAACTTAATGACTTTTATTAGAAGTTATGGCCTTAGTGCTATAAAGGAACTATCTTTCTAGGAAAAGACAGTTTTTTTAAATGCCTTATAATATGTGTGTATATAGAATTAATTATAGTGCATAGCCAAAATTCCTTAGAAAGTCTTTACTGTAGATATTTGGTTACTCATTATCAGGCCCTGTGTTCAGTACCAGAAATAACTCATTTAATACAGACCCTAGTGTTTTCCCAACACTGTGTTTTTTGGGGAAAGCCCTAAATGGCTTCACTCTAGCATGAAGTTCTTTAGGTATTCAAATGGGGTGACATAAAAGGCTTGCAGTGAATATTTGCTATTTAAATTGATTGAAAGGGAAAGTAACAACAGGTAAATGGAGGGAAAAAAGGAATTAGGGTAATGGGTATGGCTGTCAAGTGTGGGAGAGGGTCCTGGGAAAGCCTCTTAGGAGCTTTGCCTCAGGGTCGTTCTTGTGCCATCTTGTGGGTGGATCTGGCAAGGACCAAGGAAGCTCATCTGGAGTCTTAGCAGAGCCTCAGGTCTCCACGCTTCATTGACATCAAACTCAAGTTAGGTGTCAGGACTTTGGTCTAGGAACCGGTGGTTTCAGACATGTGTGTTCATCACCAAGGCTCCAAAACCCACCCCAAACCCATGTGCTCATCCACTCCCTCTCACTGAGAATAATGCACATTCTTCCTTTCTCCTCTCTGTTCTTACCTCCCCACGGCCTGTTCTCCACAGACAATCAGAAGGGCTTTTATTTTATTCCGTTTGTCAGACTATACCAGGAAAGGGCAAGGAATATGATCAAAATATATTGTAAGAAAAAATTCTAATAAATAGATCCGACTGTATCGCTGCTTTATATAACATCCCGTAGCTTTTCATGAAATTCAGAATAATATCCAAATTTCTTGGCTTACAAAGCTCTGTATGATAATGTCCCCTGCTTACCCATGACCTCATCTCATGACTCCTTCCCCTGTTTTCTTCTAGTGCCCCAACTGGTTCCCATGAGTCCTGTCCCTGGTACTCCTTGCTGGCTGGCTCTTTGCCATTCAGGTCTCACTCCCATGTTGCTCTCCCAAGAGAGGCCTCCCTCAGCCTCTCATTCAAACTAGCAGCTGAGTTCCTCTCAGTCCAGTTCTCCCTCTTAAGTAGAAGTGTTATCCACCATGTTCTTTGTTTACCTCCAGAGCCTAGGAAAACCACTTGGGACAACATGGATACTCAGTTAAGATTTGTCAAATGGGTAAGGACTGGTTGCCGGTTTCTTGACCTGATTTCATCTGGATATAGTTAGAACAGGTGATTTAGATTTTGCTCTATAGAACACAAAAGAGCTACAGAAATTAAATGCTGACAGAATTAGGTTTTGTTCCTACAATTGCTGCTTCTCAGTTACTTGATTGTTCTGTTCTGAGCCTCAGTTCTTCATTGCTAAATGGAGTTAATGAATTTAACTACAGAGTAAGAATTTGGGGCATGGGTTGTCTTGCCTAAGAGTTCTGTCTCCAACATTGGTAATCCGAGCACTTGAGATGTTGAAGCAGAATCAGAAGCTCAGGGTTATCTTTGGCTATGCGCCAAGCATAGTAAATACATGTTTCCCCAATGGTGATTGAGAGCTAAGAAGGAAAAATAATAGTAGGCAAGGGATGGAGGGAAAATTGCAGGAGTATGATCTCAGATAGACTGGCTATAATGTCCTCTTTCCTCCCTCTCCCTGCCGTCTCCAGGATCTTGAAGTGTAGCTCAGCCTGGCCTCAGACTCTGGGAAATCCTCTGGAAGCCTCCCAAGTGTTGGGATTACAGGTGTATGCCACCACCTCTAGCTAATAGCTTTCTTTTCCTACCTCAGGTCCTCAACTCATAACAGACTAATTTTGCCCTTTAGTGCTACATGTAACCAATATTCAGTCAATCAGATAATCAAAAAACATTCGATATGATTAATCAGAACTAGTAATAATTTTTGTCATTTCTAATCAGTCATATTTGTCAAATATATGATACAAATATACATCTTTATTTTCTGACACTCCAATGTTACAATCTTCATTCATTCATTCATTCATTCATTCATGTATTTGGAAACAGTCTCATTATGTAGCCTTAGCTATCCTGGAACACGCAGGGATCTATCTGCCTGCTGCTTCCTAAGTGCTGAGGTTAAAGACATGTGACACCACATATTCTTAAAATTTAATTATGTGTATTTGTTTATGTGCCACGGCATCCATGTGGAGGTCAAAGTACAAATTTGTAGATTCGTTCCTCTCTTTCAGTCCTGGTTGTCTAAGAAAGCAAGCTGAGCTAGGCATAGAGAGCAAGTCAGTAGGCAGCATCCCTCCCCCAGTCTCTGCTTTAGTTCCTGCTTTGAGTTCCTGCCCTGACTTCCCTTCATGATGAACTGAAATTGTAAGAAAGTTGGTTTTGGTCATAATTTTTACCAAAGCACTGAAGCAACAATTAGAACACAGCTCTATTTTATTCCTGTTGTATTTTGTTGTTGTTGTTTGCTTTGTTTGTTTGGTTGATTTTTGTTTTTGTTTTGTGAAACAGGGTTTCTCTGTAGACCAGGCTGGCCTTAAACTCAGAGATCCGCCTGCCTCTGCTTCCCAAGTGCTGGGATTAAAGGTGTGTGCCACCACCGCCTGGCAGGACACAACTCTTGAGCATACTGTTGTTTCTCTGTTATCTAAAAACAATCTAAAAATGTTGGCTACATTTGAAGCTGAGAGATAAATGAAAGCTATGTTATTAAAATTGATTTGAAAATGACTATTTTATTATAAATACTAATATAAAAACTAAATTAAAGGGGCTGTGGCCTGAAGTATTAGGTCAGTTTGATTTTGTTTATGAAGCATGAGACAAGGATGGATGCAGGAATCCCAGTGGCCCCCTTCCCTTACCTAGAGCAGATGGGAAGCTGTTTACTCCGAGGACCTGTTGCTTACATCCGTTCACTGAGTGATAGCATCAGATTTCCTGGTGGTGATTATGTTTCTGCAGGGGGTTGGGGGTGGGGTGGGCATAGTGGTAGGTGGTTGATTGTCCAGCTGGACAGATAGATACTCTGTTCATAGAGCTCCTAAGACCCGGATATTCCCTGTAGACAGGATGTACAGCTAAATGCTGTCTAGCTAAGTAAATAAAGCATTGAGTGGTCTATTTGACCACTTGCTGAAATATGAACCTTTTAAAATGGTATTACTAAAACTTTACAGTGTCTGAAGTTTGGTCTTAAATTTTTTAAGGGATGAACATATAGTTTCTTCTGTTTTTCAAAACTAATCTAGTAGTTGGGTTGTTTTTATAAGTTGAGGTTATAAAGTTAAGCTGTCTTTCCTAAAAGTTATCTTACCAACTTTTTCAAAGATTTAAAGGTTACATAAGTGTAACCTTGAAGAATGACCCTCTCATGGCTCATATTTCACTTCCCATAATATCCACAATGTTCTTCCGTGTTATAGCATATATGTCAGGATTCCTGTCCTTGCTGTGTTTGAACATTCTGTTGTATTTATGTGCTCTGTTTGCTTATCCATTCAACTGATGGATATTTAGGTTGCTTCTATGTTTCAGTTATTCTGAATGATTCTGCTATGAACAGTGTACAGACATCTGTTTGAATTACTGCTTTCAATTCTTTTGAGCATAAAACTAGAAGTGGAATTGATGGATCACATGATAATCCTATTTTTAATTTTTGTGGAATTGCCATACTATTTTCCACTGTAGCTGTGCCATTTTATATTTCTACCAACAGTGCTCAAGTTTTCCATATTCTCTACACCCTCGTGGACACTTATTTTTTGCTTTAAAAATAGTAGCCATATTAATAGGAGTGAGGTGATATCTTGTAGTTTTAATTTATATATTTTACTTTAAGGCAATTTTAAGATTTATTTTTATGTTATATATATGAGTGTTTTCACATATATATGTGCACCACATGTATGCCTGGTTCCTGCAGAGGACCAAAGAGGGTGCTGGATTCCCTCGAACTGGAGTTACAGATGGTTGTGAGCCACCATGTAGATTCTGGGTACCAAACCTGGGTCTTCTGGAAGAGCAATAAGTGCTCTTAACCACAAAGCCATCTCTCTTTTAAAAATTTACATCTTAGCCAGGTGGTGGTGGTGCACACCTTTAATCCCAGCTCTCTGAGAGACAGAGGCAGGCAGATCTCTATGAATTTGAGGCTAGCCTGGTGTACAGAGCAAGTTCCAGGACAGCCAGGGCTACACAGAGAAACCCTATCTCAAAAAATAAAAATAAACCAAAAAAATTACATTTTAAAAATGATTGTTAATGTTGAACATCTTCACATGTGTTTCTTATTTGTATATCTTCTTTGAGAAATGTCTATGCAAGTCCTTTGCCCTTTTTTAAAGAAAATTGTTATTAAATTTATTCATTTTATTTTATGTGTGTACATGCTTGATGCCTGCTTAGGTCAGAAGAGGGCATTTTAATCAGGTTGTCTGTTGAATTGTTGTGTTCCGTATGCTCTGGGTCTCAATTTCTTATCAAATACATGATCTGTAAACATTTTCTCTCTGTATGTTATTTGCCTTTTTACTCTATTCATACTGTCTTTTGATGTACAATATTTCTATGAATTTTTTTGCTGCCTGGGCCATTAGTGTCATATTTAAGGAATTATTGCTAAATCCAGCATTGAGTGCTTTCATTCTATTTTCTTCTATGAGTTTTATATTTTGTGTCTTACACATAGGCCCTTCCTTCATTTTGTCAGTCTTCGACTATGGCACTAGATAAGCATCCAACTTCAATATTTATGTCTGAGTGTCTAGTTTTCCCCTCCTCATTTATTGAAAGGACTGTCGTTGTCCTCATTCAGTCATCTTGGCATCTTTGTTAAAAATTATTTGAGGATAGCCAGGCAGTGATGGTGCACGCCTTTAATCCCAGCACTCGGGAAGCAGAGACAGGCGGATCTCTGTAAGTTCGAGGCCAGCCTGATCTACAGAGGGAGATCCAGGACAGGCACCAAAACTACACAGAGAAACCCTGTCTCGGGAAAAAAAAAATATTTGAGGATATATGCAAGAATCACGCTCTAGCTTCTTTGTCCATTTTGGTCTCTGTCTGTACCAGCAGCGCATTGCTTTGATTGCTGTAGTCTTGTGTAAGTTGAAATTAAGAAATAGGAGTCTTAGGGCTGGGGATTTAGCTCAGTGGTAGAGCGCTTGCTAAGGCCCTGGGTTCAGTCCTCAGCTCTCGAAAAAGAAAAAGAAAAAGAAAAAGAAAGAAAAGAAAAGAAAAGAAATAGGAGTCTTGCAGGGCATTCCTTTTCAAGATTGTTTTGGCTATTAGAGATCCCCTGAGTTTCCATATGAGTTCTAGAATGTACATGTCTGTTTCTGCCAAAAAGCACAAAAAAAGGAAAGCATTGGGATTTTATAAGGACCCAACGAATGTGTAGATTGTTTTAGGTTGCATTGACATCTTAGTGAGTCTTCTATTCCATAAATAAGAGATGTGCTTCCATTCAGTTAAAAAGTTTTGGTGTGTATGTGGCATATGTGCTTGGTGTTTATGTGTGCATGCATGTGTGAAGGCCTGAGGTCCCAGCTGGTTCTGCCTCTGTCATGCTTTCTTTCTCTCTTTTCTCTTCCTCTTCCTCCTCCTCCTCCTCCTCCTCCTCCCCCTCCTCATTGTCGTCATCATTACTGTGTTTTTGTTTTGTTTTGTTTTGTTTTGTTTTGTTTTGTTTTGTTTTGTTTTGTTTTGAGACATAGTCTCACTGTGTTGCCTTGGCTGGCCTTGGCTGGCCTTATACTCACTGTGTAGACCAGGCTGGCCTTCACATAAAGATTCAAACTCATAAGCTCATAAAGATTTGGCTGCCTCTGACTCCTGAGTGCTGGGGATTAAGGTGTGTGCCACCACATCCAGCCTTTCTACCTTTTTTTTTTTTTTTCTTTTTGAAGACGGTCTCGCTGAACCTGGAGCTCATTATTTCAGTTAAACTAGCTGGCCAGTGAGCCCCTAGAATATACTTGTCTCTCTGTCCCCATCCAGTACTTGGGTTATCAACAGGCACATTACTGTGCCCAACTTTCCGTGGGTGGCGCAGATCCAAACTCAGACCCTCATTCATGTGCAGAGAGCGTCTTCCTGACTGAGCCATCTCCTCAGCTGAATAATTTGGTTTTGCTACTCTATCAAGTGCGTTCTTTTCAAATTCCTTTCCGATTACTAAGTGTAGTAATACATTGTATCCTGCTGAATTCACCTATTAGTCCTAGCAGTTTTCTTGTGGGACCCTCTGGGGTTTCTTTATTAAGGTTGTATTATCTATGAATAAAGATAGCTTTACTCCTTCTTTATTTTGAATGCCTCATTATTTCCCTTGCCTAATTGTTTTGTCTAGAACAGCCAGTGACTGTGTTGAACAAAGTAGTGAAGCAGGGTTCTCGCCTGTTCCTAAGTTTAGAGGAACCATTTTTACTCTTTCCCTAACGGGTATGTTTGCTGTGGGTTTATCATGTCTAGGTAGTTCTCTCTACTCCTAGTTAACCACTTTTTGTCACGAAAGGATGTTTATGTAGAATTTTGTCAAATGTTTTTCCTGCATCAGTTGAGATTATCATGTGATATCTTTCCTCCACTCTGTTAGTGGTGCATTATATTTGCTGATTTTCATACACTGAATCATCCTCATATCCCAGGAATAACTCTCACTTGTAGATCATCATTGGTGTGTGTGTGTGTGTGTGTGTGTGTGTGGTGTGCACATGTACATGTGTGGGCATTCATGTAGAAGCCAGAAGTCAGCCTCTCTGTCATTCTTCAGGGCTGTCCACCTTTGTTTTTTCTTTTCATTATTCCTGCTGTTACACTTTTCATTGGCTGGGGGGGAGGGGATGGGCACATGGGTGGTGGCAGGCATTCAGCTGTCCGAGAACTACTTTGTGGAGTACTTAAGCAGACCTCACCTTTCTCCTTCCACCTTTATGTGAGTTCTGAGGCTCAGACTTGGGTCACCAGACTTGTGTGCTAAGTGCCTTGACCTACTGACATCTCACCTTATGAAATAGGCTCTGTCACTGGCCTAGAGTGCACCAGGGGAGTCACCTGTCTGCTTCCACAATGTTGACTTTTTTTTTTTTAAGGAGGATGTTTGGGGTCAGATTCAGGTCCTCATGCTTGTACAGATATCACTTTACCCACTGAGTCTCCCCAGCCCAGATATAACCATTTTAATATGCTATTGGGTTGAGTTTGCCGGTGTTCATTGAGGATGTTTCTATCCAGTCCTTGATGGACATTGGTGTGTAGTTTTCTGTGTCTGACTAGTCTGGTGTCAGGGTAATACTTTTGTAGTTAGTTTGGGAGACTTTGAAGAAGATAGGTACTCTTTAAATGATAGAATTCATTCATCTGTTCAGATTTTCTGTGTGAGTGTGATTTAATCTCAGTAGGCTTTATGTTTCTAGAAATGTGTCTGTTAGATCCAGATTACCCAATTTATTAGGTGCATAATTGTTCATTGTACTTTCATAATCCTTTTTATTGTCATATAATTAGAAATGATATCTCTAATTTGTGATTTAGGAATTTGAGTCTTTTCTCTTTGATTTGTCCATCTAGGTAAAGGTTCATCAACTTTTCCCCCCTAAGAATTGTATTTTGGCTTTATTGATTTCCTCTGTTGTCTGGTCTTTATTTCACTTTGCTCCTACTCTTTATTATTTTCTTTCTCCTGGAAGCTCTGGTTTAGTGCATTATTTTTCTAGTTCCTTAAGTTACAAAGTTAGTTTGATAATTTGAGATCTATTGTGATTCTTAATTTTTAAAAATTTGTGTGTATGTGCATGCGTGTACAAGTGCAGGTGTCTGTGGAGGTCAGAGGCAGCAGGGTCCCCTGGAGCTGGAGTCACAGGCAGTTGTGAGCTGCTTGATGTGGGTGCTGGGAACCAAACTCCAGTCCTCTGCAAGAGCAGCATATGCTCTTAACTGCTGTTATGTCTCTCCAGCCCCATGTGACTCTTTAATGTAAACATGTATGCCTATAGATTTCCCCTTAACAGTGTTTTTACTGCTACCTGCTTCTTGATCAGAAGTCAATGATCAGAAGCAACAGTTGTGATTGGAACACCAATTTCTGAGATTTGGAGGGAGGAAGCCTGTATGACCATGCTCTTTCCTGACGTTTATGTCAGATTGTTCTGGGAACTTGTACACACTACCTGCATGGAGCTAAGTCTGGTGGGCTGGCACCAAGAGTGGAAATTGACTGAAACTCCACATTTACTGTGTATCACAATAGTTATTGCAGACTCATCTTGCCAGTGCAATATTGCTTAGGTAGAAAGCTCCCGCTGCTTCTCACGCTACCACCTTCCCCTAGGTCTGTCATGTAGTTGTCCTGGACCATATTCTCCTAATTCCATTTCTTTAAGGGATTGTTTCATTTCCTGTTTAAGGGAGTTTTTCATTTCCTTAAGGGCCTCTATCATCTTCTTAAAGTCATTTTTAGGATTGGTTTCTTCTGCTTCTTCTGCCTTGGTATGTTCAGATCTTGCAGGTGTAGAATCACTAGGTTCTGATGTTGTCATATAGGTCTTTATGTTGTTGCCTGTATTTTTGCACTGGTGTCTACTCATCTCTTCCTCCTCTTGGTGCAGGCAGTGTCTGTGTCTGAAGGTGCCTCTCTTGTTCCAATTGATAGTCTTGGTCCACTGGGAGTTCTTGGTCAAATTGGTGCTGTTGGGCTCTGTTTCTCCGGGAGCAGCTTAGTCCAATCAGTGTTAGGGGGTTCTGTCTCAGGGAGCAGTTGTTCCCAATTGGTGCAGGGTGGGCTTATGGCTCCGGTGTTTGTTGGGTTCACAGGGGCTGTTTTTTTTTGGTGAGGGAGCAGGGAAAGGTAGCTGCCTGGTCCCTGGGACTCCAATGGCTGTGGGGAGGGCCAATTGCCCCCAGGGCCTAGGGGCTAGAGACCTGGTCTGCCCGTCCAGAGATGGGGCCTTACCTGTTCCCGGTTGGTTTAGGGTGGGCTTATGACTGGTTCATTGGCTGGATGGCTCCTTCTCTTGCGTTCTCAGGTCACACTCTGCTCGCTCGCTCACCAACTCCTCAGCTGATCTTGTTTCCTCAGACTGCAGGCTGCAGGCTTCTGAAACCTCTCCCGTATGGATCTTAGCTGAACAGGTTGATTAATAGGGTAATCTCACCAACGCCTCCAAGTTGTTGGTCTTTGCATGATTGATGGGCAGCTGGGTCTGGGGTCAGCCTTGGGCAGGATGCTCAGGTCCATTCTGGTCGCGTCCCATGGCGATGGTTCCTTCCCCGAGTGCTGGAATTAAAGGCTGACTATATTCTCTTTTTTAAAAAATCCTGGTTTGAGCATCTATTTATGCGCACCTTTACCATGATGTCCCACAATAACATGTCCCAGGAGGGTGGGATCCTTGGGTACCTGTTCTCCTCACCATTCACTTTTCCAAAGAATCTCCCTTCAATATTAGGTCTAAAATTGTGACATTCATTCCTCTAATTCCTTTAGAGAAACAAAATTATCACAAAGCAAATCAGAAACTTAATCAGTGGTTCATAATTGAATATTGGTATCCTAGTTAGGGTTTCTACTGCTGTGATAAAACACCATGACCAAAAGTAACTTGGAAAGTAACAGCTTATAAATCCATCGTCCAAGGAAGTCAGGGCAGGAACTGAGGCAGGAGGTGATGCAAGAAGCCATGGAAGAGTGTAGCTGGAGTTTTCTCTCTGAGTCCTGCCAAGTCCTGGCAGTCGGACAGCCCACTTATAAAATAACACACAGACGCTTATATTATTTAAACTGTTTGGCCATTAGCTCAGGCCTATCATTATCTAGCTCTTACTCTTATATTCAGCCCATTTCTATTAATCTATACCTTGCCACGTGGCTCGTGGCTTACCGGCATCTTCACATGCTGCTTGTCATGGCGGTGGCTGGCAGTGTCTCCCTGACTCAGCCTTCCACTTCCCAGAATTCTCCTCTCTCCTTGCCTGCCTACTTCCTGCCTGGCCACTGGGCAATCAGTGTTTTATTTATACAGCAGAAGAGTACTGCTCACTGGCTTGCTCCCTCATGGCTTGCTTGGCCTGCTTTCTTATAGCACCCAGGATCACAATGGGCTGGGCCTTTTCACATCAATCACTAATTTAGACTTGCCTGGAGGAGGCATTTCTCAACTGGGAGTCCCTCTTCCCAAATGACCTGGCTTGTATAAAACTAACCAATCAGCTTTTCATAGTTAAAATTGTAGGTGGATTACCTAAGCATATTTTGTTACATTTTTTTTGTACTTAGTTTATGGCTTGAGAAGAGAGATGAGCAGGAGATACTTTATAGGAAGTATCTAGTTCTAGGGTTGTTGTTCTAGATATGGATCACACTGTCACCCAGAGGCTTAGGGTAGGAATCTCTTTAGCACATGGGATCTTAGATTCCAAAATCTGTCTCTTTTGCAGGATGAGCTTTGTCTCTTTTTCAGAACAGGAATCAAGTATATATATATATTTTCCTAGAAGACTAGTACTCTGTGTGTGTGTGTGTGTGTGTGTGTGTGTGTACATAGATATACATATATATCCTTTTGGGAGGGGTATATAGTGCATGTCTGTCCATGTGGTGGGGGTATACATGAGTGCACATGTGTGTAGAGGCCACAGGTTAACTCTAGGCATCTTCCTCCATGACCTTCTACCTAACTTTTTGATTATTGTATACATGTTGAGCAGTTCTCTTAAAGTTAAAACAATCTAACAAAAGACAGCACCACTGAGATCAGCTACATTTTCTTTCTTCTTTCTTATTTTTTCAGAATCTACAACTTAATGTCCTCAGCTGGGCACACCTTTAATCCCAGCACTCAGGAAGCAGAGGCAGGCAGATCTCTGAGTCTGAGGTCAACCTGGTCTACAGAGCAAGTTCCAGGACAGCCAGGGCTACACAGAGAAACCCTGTCTCAAAAAAAAAAAAACCCAAGAAAAAAAGTTATACAGAGCTAGCAACAGACAGTGACCCTGAGATCAACACACTTTCATTCTTTCCTATTCTCATTTCTCTGGGGTTTAAAGTGTATGGTTACAATTCCTCTTACTTACCTAATATTTATGTAATTTTAGAGTAGATATTTTACTTTTATCTGTGACACTAAGTTGGAGAGAGGAAAATATAAGCAAATCTCTTTCTTACAGGTATCAGAAACTGATGTGCAATTTGGCCCGATGAGATTTCATCAAGACCAACTTCAGGTACTATGCTGAAATGATCACATTTCAAATTTCTTTAATGAGGAGGATGCTTAAAACTATACATTTAAGATACATGTTCTTCTATGTAGATACTAGCACTAGGTCAGAGTTAAATTTCTTGGATTTGGTAACAATGTTATAACCCTTTCTTTAGGAATACATGCTGAGATTAAAATTTAGGGTTGCCATAAAAGGGGAAGTCTATAACTGTGCATACACTCACATGTGTCTATACATTGAGAGGAGGCACAACCAGAGAGGCAAAGGGCTGAGTAGTCTAGAGGAAGAAATTGTAAGGCATTGTCATTCACAACTTCTCTCTAAGTTTGAATCTTTCCAAAATGAAAGTTAGAAACATAGCCTTTTCCATTACACCCAGTTTGTTTTTATTTTGGGGACAACGCCTCATGTAGCCCATGTTGGCATCAGGGCTGGAGAGGTGGCTTAGTGGTTAAGAGCACCTGTTGCTCTTGCAGAGGACCTGGGTTCAGTTCCAAGTGCTCACACGATAGCTTACAACTGTCTGTAACTCCAGTGCCAAGGGATCTGACACTCTTTTCTGGGACTCTGGGGACACTTTACACATGTAGTGCACATATATACATGCAGGCAAAACACATGTACCCATAAAATAAAACTAAATAAATCTTTAAAAAGTGATAAAAATGTAGCCAAGCTATTTGAAGCTTCCTGCCCATGAACTATGTTTGCTATTGTGTTTTAACCCTGTGACCGAGGCAGACAGAGGGGTGTGTTCGTGGTTCTTTGCGTTTGTGGTATTTGAACAGTTGGGCAGGCTTTGAAGGAGGTGAAGGATTTCTTTCAGTTTTGTAGTCAACCTCTGTCTACCAGGCTGCTTGTTACCACAAGTCTCTGTAGCCTCTTGAGTCTAGCTCTGAACTGGTGAAGCAGAGATGCTTTGAACCTGATTTATTGGGAGACCTGGTTGAATAGGGAGGAGGCAGCAGATTCAGGATTTATGTGGTACAGGCCAGGCACGAAGACAACCAGTTATTGGCCTGGCATTGGTGCAGATGCTACCTATGTTGCCTGGGCTCTGTGCTCCTGTCACTTACTCAGCAGGCTTTAAAATATAACATTGTAGTCTTCCAATCTTCTCCCTCATATTCAGAATGACTTTTTAACTTGGAGGCATTACATAAAATTTGAGTCAAAGCATGTCAAGTTCATCATTTAAGGATTATGTGTCTCAAGTTTCACTAAATGCTAGCATTTGCCATCTGAGGCATTTCACCAGAATACCAGCATTGCTATACTGTGTTAACTTTCTGTTTGCTAACATCAGTATTTGTGTGTTTTGATTCTATTTTAAAATACAATGTTCTCTCAAGTCTATATTGAGTCCTATCAGTGGGGTTATCAGCAAAAGAAATAAGTGTATGTCCCAAGCACTTGGACATCCAGATTAGAAAGTAGAATTGACTTTTGGACAGTGAAAGCTAATATCCCTGAGTTATATATAAGAAAATAATGTGTATTTACAGATGTTACATTCACATCTTATGCTTTCACCTAAACATTTGAGAATTTTCTGTGGCTTATTTAAAAATGACAATTATAACAAGACTTTTAAAAATGTGTTTGTCCTCTTTTGATCTAGGTACTTTTAGTGTTTACCAAAGAAGATAACCAGTGTAATGGATTCTACAAGGCATGTGAAAAGGCTGGGTTTAAGTGCACAGTCACCAAGGATGTGCGGGCTGTCCTTACCTGTTTCCTGGAAAAAATCCATGACATCATTATCATAGACCATAGAAATCCCCAAAAACTGGATGCAGAGGCACTGTGCAGGTAAGCCAGAGACCCAGCCTACAGAGTCCCATTGGCCTTTGTGATAACAAATGCAGCCTGTAAACACATTAAGTTAAATTCAATCTCAATTTCCTTATGTACAAAATAAACAAGGCACTATAACCCCATTGTTTCTAGGACTAATCTTTATTTCTTGTTTGTCTTGCTTGCTTTATTTAAAACAGTAAGAAACTGTCTAGCATGCACAAAGCTCCGGGCTCGCTCTCAAACACCACACACAAAAAAATCAAAACAAAAAAGCAATAGTAAAGAAATATAAATAACAACCATTAGGATTAACAACCATTAACATTTAATTAATCCCAACTTTCATTTGCATATTACTGAAACAAGAAAGGTTATAATTTCCTATATTTAAAAAAATCCTTTTGTGTCTTCATGTGGATGTGTGCCCACATGTAGACTCCAGAGGTCAATATAGGTGTCCTCTTTAATCATTCTCCAGGTTTTTTGTTCGTTTGTTTGTTTTGGGACAGGATCTCTCATTGGACCTGACTCTCATCTTTTCAGCTAGGCTGGCAGGCCAATAAGTTCTAGGGATCTGCCTGTTTGCACTTTCCCCAAGCCCTGGGCTTATCAATGCATGCTGCTGTGCCAGGATTTTACTTGGGCAGTGGGGATTCAAACTTGGATGACAAGGCCTCTAGAACTGACTCTTCCTAACTGGTGGCTCTCGTGTGACTCCAGAACTGAACAGTACACAGGAGGCGTGGCTGGCCAGTGAAGAACAGGCCTTTACAAACGTGGTTCCTCACATTCTTTTCCTGATAGACCCTGGCCAAGAGTCTCCAGTCTGTCTTTGTTGACTCCTGCCTACCACTTCATCTTCATCTTGTGGGGTGAGAGTTTAGGGCGGGGTAGGTCCTTGTGTCATCCCTAGTGAGTTTTCTAGAGGCAAGAGTAGGCCCTGCTTGTTTTTCAGGCCAGCTTCACCTTGCTCTCAGCCTTTATCTGATTTGTCTCTTAAGATCATCTCTACAAAGGCATCTATCTGCCCAGTGTGAACTGTTTCATCAAGAAATGTCTCCAGCATCTCATTTCTTAACTGACTTGACTTGCTCTCGGTTGACCTGTGCAGCCCGTGAGACCTTAGCCCTGACAGAGCACTATTCTTCCCTTTATCCTCCTTTTAGGGGACGCCTGAGCAATACCAGCCTGTGGAATGCTTTTCATCTGTTGCTGACCTGTCCAAATTATTCAGCTGTAGCTCTTTACTGGGCATTTGGAACTCCATGTACTGCTGTGAAATACCTTCTTGAAGGCCAAATACTTTGTCTGTTGCATTTCCAAATACTCCTGTTTCAGAGCCTTATTTTGCAAGTCTCAGTTTTAGATAGCACGTGTGGTACTATAGCCGTATGAATGAACAAAACCTGCATCTTGCCTCTAGGGAGCATGATGATCTAGTTGCAGAGTGTGGTGGCTAACTTCAGCTTGTCAGCCAGACTGGATTAAGACATGCTGAAGGCATTAGTGAGGTTCCATGCCGTGGGTTGGGGTCTTGGACTGGAGAAAAAGGGGAAGAGGAAAGGGCCACCGATCTCCAGAGCTGCTCCTTCTCCTCCCTCTACTGCTCTGCTGTGAGTAAGTTCCTTTACCAGGCTGTGAGCTGCTCCTGCCCAGCCTTCCCACCATGATGGACTGTATCTTCCGAACTGTGAGCAGAAACAAACTTGTCAGCAACTACTTAAGTTGCTGATCAGTTATAGCACAAGAACAGTAACTAATACATAGAATATCTTGTTTCATATGGCTATTACATAAAGCTTGAGACTAGGTA
Organism: Peromyscus eremicus; assembly: GCF_949786415.1. NCBI lineage: Eukaryota > Metazoa > Chordata > Mammalia > Rodentia > Cricetidae > Peromyscus > Peromyscus eremicus. The sequence continues at coordinate 117,016,576 of NC_081416.1, read as the reverse complement.
ATTTATAAAGAACAGAAATTAGGGGCCGGAAGGATGGCTCAGTGCCTAAGAGCGCCTGCTGCTCTTCCAGTTCTCGGTACCCGTATCAGGTGGCTCACAACTGCCTGTAACTTTTGAGACAGGGTCTCACTATGTAGCTCTGGCTGTCCTCGAACTTGCTATGTAGACCATAGTGAGTTCAAACTCACATAGAGGCCTTGAGCTCACATTGATCTGCCTGTCTCTGCCTCCCAAGTGCTGGAATTGAGGGTGTGTGTTACCATACCCAGCTGACTACCTGTAACTTTAGCTGGGGGATGGGGTTAAGGATCTCAATCCCTTTTCGGTCCTCTACTCTCACCCACATATACATGGCACACACTCACAAGACATATCCATGTATATAAAAATAAACATTAACAACAAAGAACAAAAATTAATTGTCTCATAGTTCTTGAGACTGAGAAAACCAAGCTGAAGGTGCTGGCAGGGTCAGTGGTCTGGCTGCATCCTCTGTAATGACAGATGGCTATGTGACATCTCCTTTATCAGTGCCTTACTCAGTCACTGGAGAGCAGACCGCATGGCCTCAGTTCTTAAGGCCCTACTTGATGCTATCCCATTGGCAATACACAAACTGTATTAGTATAGTCAGGCCATGTAGAGACAGGTAGGTTCACTCAGAAGAAGAGATTTATAAGGAAAAGGGCGCTTCAGAGAAGACATTTGAGTTGAAGAGTGAGGGATGGGCAGAAGTTTTGGGAAGAATAAAGGAGACAGAGGGTGGCATAAGTAGGAGCAGCAGGGTGTGCAGGCTCCTCTGCTCAATGTTCATGGCTGTTGGTCGGATAGTTGAGTGTGTGGCCCAAGGGAGGCCGGGACAGCAGACAGAGCCAGATACAAAGGCCTAGTGTGCTTCGCTCGTCTTTTGACTACTCTGGGTAGTAAAGACACTGATACTCTGGTGTGGCACCACAAGCCTCTAATCTTCCAGCTAAGAGACAGAGGCAGACAGTCAGAATTTTGAGGCCAGTCTAAGTAAGGTACAGAGCGAGCCTCTGTCTCCACTGCATTGCACGGACTAATCAAGAGCTATCCCTAACTGGGCCCGGCATACAGTAGTCTCTGCAGCTGACGTACCAGCGAGGAAGGTGGTGAGAAGGCCCTGTCCCTTTCCTGTCTGCTGATCCTGGGGTGCTGAGCTGTACTTATCATAGAAACAGACGGCTTTGCCCTGGGAGCGACAAGGCGTCGGTGAGCTTGCCAGGGACTGGTGTTCCAGCTTCTGATGCCCTTTTGGTCTTTACATTCTACATCTGCTTAGAAACCCAAGATAGGCTGGTCAGCTGTGGTTTTTCCCACCATGTAGCAAGAAGGGACTGAAGGAATCCAAGAATATAAGCAGACTGAAAACAGTGCTTCACATTGTGCAGTGGAGGAACAGCAAACCCTGATCCTCAGGTGTGGTGGGAGAGTTGGAAAGAGCAGACCAGCGCCCTGTGCAGCAGACACACACTGCTGTTGACGGTGCTAGCCAAGCCTCAGTTGTACCTGTTGTGCCTGACTTACACCTCAGACCTGAGAGAAAGATGGCTCTGACATCGGGGTTCAGTGACGCTAAGAAAACTGATAGCGCCCGGCGGCGGCGGAGGCAGCGGTGGTGGCGCACGCCTTTAATCCCGGCATTCAGAGGCAGAGGCAGGCAGATCTCTGTGAGCTCAAGGGCAGCCTGGGCTACAGAGCGAGATCCAGGACAGCTAGGGGTACACAGAGAAACCCTGTCTCGGAAGACAAAAAAAAAAAAAAAAAAAAAAAAGAAAAAAACTGATGACTGTGTGTCAGCAGCCTGCAGAAGTCACTTCCGTTCCAGGGTAAAGAAGGGTGTGTGTGTGTGTCAGGGTTGGGGGGTGAGAGCTGCCTAAACATAATGACAGGGAAACAATAGCACTAATGACTGAGAAAAAGTGTGTGTGTTGGGGGGGGTGCGTAGACATGCTTATATGTGTAGGGGTGTGCATGCACGTGGAGACTGGAGTTTGACATGGGGATCGTACTTGGTCAGTCTTCACCTTGTTTTTTAAGGCAGTCTCTCACTGATCCTATAGCTTATCCGTTAGACTAGACCTGCTGGCCATGGAACTCCATAGCCCTCCTGCCCCAAGTGCTGGAGCTACAGACAGGCACTCCTGGCGTTTACATGGGTGCTGAAGATCTGAGGCTAGCACTTGGCCAACTGAGCCATCTCCCTAGCTCTGACTATTCTTTTGTGAGAGAGTACAGAACAGTTTAGAAGATAGAAGTTTGGTGTGCTCAGAAGAGGTGAGAAATACTCCTTGGTGCCACGGGAGCATAGCTGCATGACGGAAGGGCAGGTCTCGTGGAGGAAGCTAGAGGAAAGCCCCGGGTAGAACCCAACATGCTCTAGCAGAATTAAAGTTCCCATGGATACAGAAAGGAGACTGAGCTGAGGATGAGAACGTGGCTCAGTGGGTACAGAGCTTACTGTGCAAGCATGAGAACCAGAGTTTAGATCCCCAGAACCCATATACATGCTGGGTGTGCATGACCCACTTGTAATTTCAGCCTCAGAGGGCTAAGATGTGACCTCTGGACAAGCTGGTTATCTAGGTGGGCTGAAACAGTAAGCTCCAGGTTCAACTGAGAGACAGTGCCTCAATGAATAAGGTGGGGAGTGATTGAGGATGACTCCCAGCATCATAACCCCAACCCCTGCCCACAAACACAGATACTTGTTCCTCCCCTCAGAAAAGGTAGAACTGAGCGTGTCATACAATTTCTTTTCTTTTTTTTTTTTTTTTTTTTTGGTTTTTCGAGACAGGGTTTCTCTGTGTAGCTTTGCACCTTTCCTGGGACTCACTTGGTAGTCCAGGCTAGCCTCGAACTCACAGAGATCCGCCTGGCTCTCTGCCTCCCGAGTGCTGGGATTAAAGGCGTGCGCCACCACCGCCCGGCGTGTCATACAATTTCTTGATTCGCCTTCGTCTGAAGATCCTTTTTACCACTGTATTCCCTTCTTTTCAGTCTGGAACTCACCCGTGGCAGAGGGCATAGCAAAGCAGAATAGACCTGTATGCAGCTCTTGGCAGGGCTCTGTTAGGTTCTCACAGTGAGCCTTCACCGGTCCTCTTTTGTCAGTGCTACTGTGGAGACCATCATCAGAATCACTTGGAGTTGTCTCATTGGTCGTTTCCCCGCTATACATTTCTGGTTCTTTACCTAATAACAAATCCTCTGATGTTTAGCAGGGCATGTAGCCACCTAAAAAGTGCATTGCATTCTTTAGCTTTTCTTGCGGCTATCCATTGGAAATGATGTATTTTCTGGAATGTATCCTTGATGGGAGGGAGCATGGTGTTTTTCCTTGTGTCTAGAATGTGTACATCATGGCTCATATTCTGATAACCTTAGACCACAAAGAAGATCTTGTTTAGACAATAATAGGGAAATACACAGTGAAAAATTCAGGTTCCTGGTCCTGCAGAGTGCTATGGCAGCTCCGAACTGTGCCTCTGCTTATCTTCCATGTGTGAAACAAGAATATTATATATATGTGTGTGTGTGTGTGTGTGTGTGTGTATTTGGAAACAGGGACTCTCTCCATAGCCCTGGCTGTACTGGAACTTGCTATGTAGACCAGGCTGGCTTTGAACTCACAGAGGTCCACCTGCCTCTGCCCCTCTGCCTCTCTGCCCCTCTGCCCCTGCTTCATGCTTGGATTAAAGCTACGAGCCATCATGCCTAGTAGGAATATATATATATTTAAACCACTGTTTTAGGGGGTTTTGTATCATGTGTAGTCAAAGGCAATGCACTTCTGAGAGCCCAGTTTGCTTGGTCTTTATAGTCACATAACTTTGAAATCTGTCTTCCTAATGTCCATATGCACACTTTGACTGTGCCAAGTCATTTCTTCCCTAGTTCCATGAATTCTAAAGCAAGGATATTAGTTTTTAAGGCTATTGTGTCTCATGCTAGGTTCTGTTTCTGGCATTCCTATTTCTAGCCGTTTGTTCCTTTCCACTAGAGAAAGTCCAGTGTATACTTCTGTCTGTCTGTAGTAGAGTTTGACGCTGCTTTGATCTCTCTTCTGCCTCTTCCTTGACACGGTGCCCCTGTTTGTTTCCTCCGGCAGTGGGCAGGTCACCCAGAGCCCCTCCCTGATCATCATTTGCACGGTTGCTTACTCCATTACTGCTAAAATACTAAGAATTTACTGAAGTGGCTGGCTGGAGCCTTAAGCACCCTTTCTTCATTCTCCATCCCTTTCACAATGCAGGGTGTGATGGAAACACGTTAAGAACAATGCAGTGTCCTTAAAGTCACAGGAGCAGCATTCACGAGTCCATGTTCCTTCTTCAGCACCGGAGATTAGAATCAGCACTAGTATTATTACCAGGAGCGCACTGGCTTTGTGCAGATGAGGGCATGCTGTACCAATGACCCTTCTAGGCCCGAGTGACCCTCCCCTGGCCTTTCTCCCCAGAAACTGAGTCTGGTCTTCTCTGGGCAGGAAGACCAGAGTTGGACACCTAGCTAGCATGACCTACCATGACCTGTTTGGGAAGTCTTTTCCAGTAGAGTTCTGTGGTGCCTTTAGGTTGGCTCCTGTGGGGAAGGAGGGCAGGTGAGAGCTAGAGTCCAGTGGACACTGGGAAAACAGGACTGTTGAGAAAGGTTGGGGTGGGGGGTGAACTGTGTGCCCAGGAGAGAGATTAACTGGGCCCCAGAGCTGCTTCTCATTCCTGAGCAGCTCTCCTTGAGGACCACTCTCTGTCTGTCTTTAGACTCTAAGCCTTCTTCAGCCTCAGACCCACAGAACCTGCAGTCTGCATGCCCCAAGGTAAGGGTGAGGAGAGGGTAAAGGTTTTGCCCAGTCTGTGATCACATTCATGCTCCAAGGGTAGTGATGGTGTTTTAGTCTCATTTATGTTGCTATGATATAATATCCTGAAGAAAGTTTATTTTAGTTCACAATCCCATGTTATGGTTTGTCATTGTGGGGAAGTCAAGGTGACAGGAACTTGAGACAGCTAGATACAGTACACCCGCAGTCAGAGGCAGAGAAAATTAGTGCTTACATGCATGCTCACTTGCTTGCATTGTGCTCAGCACAGTTTCTCTACTCTTAACACAGTTTAGGACCTCCTGCCTAGGGAATGGTGCTACTCACAGTGGGCTGGGTCTTCCATATCAGCTAACTTACAAAGACAACCGTTGTCTGTAGGTCAACGGATGCAAACAATCCCTCATTGAGACTCTCTTTCCAGGACATTATGGGTTGTGTCAAGTTGACACATAAAGTGAATCATCACTGGTAGGTAATTGGGATAGAATCCCACATGGATACTTAAGTATCTTAAAGTAGTTACTCTCTGGCTTTTTACAGAAAAGTCTGCCAGGACTAGGGCACCCCCTGCATATGATAACTCTCTCATAGACATCTAGAGTAGTTGTGTTATGTACCATCTCTGGGGGAATTGGGAAGTAGCCACCCAAATCATTTTTGTGTTCTGTGATTCAGAAGTAGCTCTGTTTTTGTTGTTGTTGTTGTTTTTTAAACTAATAGAGCTGAGGTAATGTAGTCAGCCTTGGCTGGTTTCTGTCCCATCCTGAGCATGTCCTCCAAGAGGCCAGCATAGTTCTCCCTTGACTAGGACAGCCTGCATATGGCCCTGTCTACTTCTTCCTCCAGTGGCTGGTTCTTTTTAGACAGCTCTACCTTCTTCTAGTGGAAGATGAGTTCAGGGCTGTTGTATGCCTCCAGCAGAGAGTTCCTTTCCCCTCTCCTCTGCATCTCATGGATGTCTTCCCCTGATCTCTTGGCTATATTGTCCTCACTCATGGTCCATATAGCTGCTTCCCCTGAGGGTTGTGTTCCTGGTTGGGTGGAGACCCTCACACTCCATGGGTGACATCAGTGGGGCAGTGTCATCTACTTGTGTCCACCAAACCACCGTCTTAATCTTTGGTCACAGGTGCTGATTCTCTTCATTGTGACTGACAACAATATCTTGTATTTCCTAGTCTTAGTTTGGGGTGGTGTGATTTTTGCCTCCAGTTTATCTCAGAATTCTTTATTCTTTGTGCTGCTTAAAATACAGTGACAAGCTGGGCGGTGGTGGCGCACGCCTTTAATCCCAGCACTCGGGAGGCAGAGGCAGGTGGATCTCTGTGAGTTCGAGGCCAGCCTGGACTACCAAATGAGTTCTAGGAGAGGCACAAAGCTACACAGAGAAACCCTGTCTCGAAAAATCCAAAAAAAAAAAAAAAAAAAAAATACAGTGACAAGCTGGCTCCTGGCCGCCCAGATCCCCACTGTCTGCGTAGGCAGGAGCCTGTGGAGTGCATAGGTGCTTGCATCTCCTTCCGCAGGAAGTGATTGTGGCCCCTTTCACATAAGCACAGTGTAGGGGAGATTGCTCCCCACACTAACCTAGGTAAATGCATCAAGTGCAGCACTTTAGCTGTTTCATTTGCACGTGATAATTGTCATGGTTATCACAGTCCACTAATGAGGAGTTTATCACCGAGGGAAGAGCAAGTAGCCAAGAAGGTGAATCCAGAGTGTGAAAGGAGTTCTTCCCCTCTCGTTTCCCTCCACAATTGTAACTGTACAACTAAAACTATGAAAGTGTATCTATTTTTAAGAAATTTTTTATATTTAAAAGTATTTTATAAATTATAAAATATTTTATATTTATTATTTAAATTTTTGTTTTTTTTAAGGTCTATCAGATCATCAAAACTCTCAGAAAACACAGTTATTGTTGGTGTAGTACGCAGGTAAACTTTTTTTAATATTGAAACTCAGATGTCAATGTAATGTTATTATCAGATGGGAAAATAAGGGCTTGCCTGTGACAGACCCCCTTTGAAGTCTGGTCTTCTTTACTCCTTAGCATTTTGTTTTTCTTCTTTGCTTGAAGAAGGGAGGGAGCTCTGCTCCTGGGTTTAGTTTTCTGATTTTGAACTGCCCTTTACAAGCAAACTATAAGACAATTCCATTCTCTTAAGAGTGAAGGTTTTTCAGATGTGTCTTTCTAGGGCCTTTAATTTAGGGATTTGTAAGGATCTGGGTGACATATAAATGCAGGGCATCTTCTTCTCAAGTTAGAGCAAGGAGAAGAGCAAGTCCTTAAATAAAGACTATTTATAATCAGTAGAGACAGAAATGCTTCTGTGTCCTTTTATCCTCTAGAAGTGGAAAATACATAATAGTTTAAGTATATATACTTTTATATCTTAAATGATTCCTGGGCACTGTTCAGTTGTTAATATAACCTTTGTACTTTAAGTATTAAAATACCTGGTGCAGTGCCAAGTGCCTGTGGTCCAGCATTCAGGAGGTCCAGGAAAAAGGATTGATGGCTTAAGTCTAGGAGTTTGAGGCCAGCCTGAGTAACACAGCAAGCCCCTATCCTCCCAAAGAAATTATAATAATATCTGTCCAGAAGACTAAAGATGAACTTGAAACAGCAAAGGCTTTTCAATTCCATACACAAATACCTGACTCACATGGAGGTACTTGTTGTGTGACTGTTGAAGACTGTATAAACTAGTGAACACTGCCTAACCCTTACCGTCTTCCTTTGAAGGGGGGACAAAGAGGAGGTGTCTTTAATGCCCTTCATTGCTGCTGGCTTCACAAGGGTATGTACCTACTTCTCAGTTGTACAGGAATAATTCAGTAAGGGAAACTTTTACCTCAGTTTGGTGTCCAGCAAAAATTTTCAATTATTTTGAAGAAAAAAAAATGTTCCTGTTCTGTGCTGCTTGGTTTTGGCTTTGTAATCTGCTAATCTGCAACACTTCACATCCTTAGTCTCAAAACTATGCCTGCCCAAAGCCTCCAAATACAATAAAGTGCCATATACCGGCATGCTCATTTACAAGTTCTATTAAGAATGTGTTTTTACAGTGCTTTTGTATGTTCTTGAAATTTCTGAAGTTAGTTCAGTGATTCTGGAAATGGGGAAACCCACGCACTGGCTCCTCTTCCTCTGCTTCCACCTTTAATCTGTTGGTTTCTCTTAAACCAAAAGGCTTCTTGGGATTTTAGTCAGCTGATTGTAGATGGGGCCACAGGCGTTGGGGACATAGTTGAATGGAAGGCCCTGGGTTTGGTTTCCAGCACCGAAACACAAACAAAATCAAAAGGCATTTGAGGGAATAGATGGGTGTAGATGTAGGTAGAGGTGCATACCTATAATCCCAGCACATTGAAGGTAAAAATAATTTGGTAGATACACAAAATTTTTATCCAGTGAAAAATCTGACTTCATGGGAGGCTGTTTATTGAAGTGGATAAACAGACATGATTCCTTATCCCAAGATCTCAGTTGCAGAGCAGTCAGTGATCCTTGTCTGTCTCAGGGCCTCCACCCCATCTGATGGAGTGGCATAAACACTATACCCAGAGATCTCTTCTTGCTGTCCCTGGAGACTCAGCAGTAGGCACCTGTATGTACAGCCATCTTGAGTGTGCCCTGGAGTCCCGGCTGCTCTGGGCAGATGGTCCAGTGCTCTGCATCCCTGTCAGGAGATGAGAGCTAGAAAGTCATCTCTAACCTCTGGGTGAGGAGGACTTGGCCTTCAAGCCTGCAGACCCATCATGCCCCGGCCTCAGCGCTTGCCTCTTCCCTGCTGGGGTTGCACCAGCTTTGCTTTGCTTTTTAAAGTTTTTTGTTTTAATCTATGTGTTATGGGTGTTTTGTCTGCATGTGTGTCTGTGCACATTGTATACATACTTGGTGCCAGCAGAACAGAAAGAGGTGCCAGACTCCCCTGGAACTAGACTTAGAGATGGTTGTTAGCTACCAAATTGGGTCTTCTGGAAGCTCAGCCAGTGCTCTTAACTATGGAGCCAACTCTCCAGCCCCACTACCTGACCTTTCCATTCCTACAACAGTTTGTAGACAGAGTGATTCCTCCTGCCATGTCTGTCCTTGTGGAGGTCTGTAGTGGGTAGGAACAGCATTACTTCTCTTGTTTATAAGTGAGGAGGCAAGCTCAGGAAGTGTCTGATTAGGATCATACAGCTTTTTAAAGCTTGAACCTGGCATGTCCACATCTGCCATCACCTTGGTAGCAGAGGGGCCTCCTCAAACAGCCCATGTCCCATATTGATCTGGCTGGGTTTGGTAGATAGTGTTTTGCTGAGGCTCTGCCTCCTAGGCCTCAGTTTCCCCCTCAGTCAGAGTTACTATACATTTATTTTGCAGATAAGAGCAAAGAACTCTTTTCAGAAACAGGAGTGAGTCAATGTTCGTAAGTGTTTTCTGTCAGAATGAAGCTACAGTTGGACCTCTAGCAATGAGTCCACCATTAGCCAGTTCTGTACCAGTAGACTCTTTCTATTGCAGACCCATAGTGTTCAGGAAAGAACGCTCCATATGTGAACGTGTGTAGACCTTTTCTTGTTATTGTTCCCAATATAGTACAACAGCTGTTTGCACAGCATTTACCTGTGTTCGGCAGTGTAAGTGTTCTAGAGGTCACTAAAGTATACAGGAAGATAGCATCATTTAGATGTAAACATCATGCCATTTTATATAAGGGAGCTGTGCATCTCTGAGCATACCCTGAGACGACTGTATGAGAGAACGTAGTGACTTCTAAGACATCATCATGAAATGTGTTCTTCGATGGTAGAATTGATCATTTTCGTGTAACTCTGCCCTTTGCTCTGTTGTGGGACATTCCCATGATGTAAAGGATGCTTCGTGTCCACAGCAGTAGGAGGCACTGGCAGACCCATGCCTTGTCCTGCTCGCTTGCTTGCAGATGATCACCAGTCAGCCTCTTTGGCAGTTAGTGACAATGTTTCCCAAGTAGGCACTCCCTCCCTCTTTGAACCATAGCTGTGAGAAGTGCAAGTGTGCTTTGTGTGCAGGGAGCTTGTCTGACTTGGAGCACAGAATATTATTCCAGAATCTACTTGGAAACCCAATATAAACTTGCAATATGGTCTCATGTCAGCTTTAAAAGTGACTAGGAGATAAGCAGAGAACCCTAGTGTTTCTATTTTTAAAGTTAATTTGGTACATTTAAATTTTCTCTCTCATCTTCTGTTGTACATTAATGATTATAAAGTAGTTTTTAAATTTCTGAAAAGGTTTGTTTGGAATTTCTTTGGGGCATGCATCAAAGGTTCTTCCTTTTCTGTTTATAGAGGTACATAGAGAACCCCAACATCATGGCCTGCTACAATGAACTGCTGCAGTTGGCGTTTGGAGAGGTGCGATCACAAATGAAACTCAGGTAAGTCTGTCCGCTAAAACGCCCTCCAGACCCCAGGGAGAACTTGCAAGCAAAGAGCTTTTGGCCATAACTGATACCAGTTAAAGCAGGAGAGGTGTGAGTTGGCTGTCTGGAAAGTGCTTGCCATGTGCAGAGCCCAGCAGCCACATGAGAGGACGTGGTTCAAAAATCACTAAAAATTATTTTCTATAAAGAGTGGCTGGGTCTTGAGGGAACTACAACCTTCTAGTCCCTGACAGAACATTCCCGGGAAAGCACATTTATGGTGATGGTTATACAGGAACCGACTCTCCCGATAGATGGCTCAGTTCTGTCTGTTTTGTGAAATGCTGGGCATGTGGCGAAGGAAACCAGTATCTGTCACGAGGCGTATCTTCATTCTGAAATGAAGCACAGTCAAGGAAACACATTTGTGACTATTTGCTGCACACAGCATTCAGACACTCAGAACCGAGTCTGAGGCATTTTTCATAAAGTGGGTGACAGGATTTACTGGTACCAGTTTTAAAAAATGAGAACAAGGTCTCCCTTGAGCACCATAAAATGAAACAAAAATTAAAACCCCTCACATAGCTTGACATTGGCTTCTGTTCTGTTTTACTCCTTCAAGAACTGCAGACTGCACCCCCACTTTCTGTTTAGGAGTGAGGGCTTTCACTCAGGTGCATGGGTCTTTCTGTAAGTGTGTGTCTTTCTGCTGGGTGTGCCTGTAATCCCAGTACGGAAGAGACAGAAGGTTCCCGAGGTTTGCTGACCAGAAGTCTAGCCACGTCTGTGAGTTCCAGGTTCAGTGAGAGCCCCTGACTCAAAACACACCATGGAGAACAGTTGAGGAAGTACCAATGTGGACTCTAGGCATACATTTTATTTTAAAGATGTGATGGATGCGAGGCTGCCAGTGCTTCTCAGGCAGACTGTAGCTAGTCTTTCTCTGTCCTGCCAGCCAGCTCCCAAATAAATGACACAGAGACTTATCAATTATGAAACCTCGGTCAGTAGCTTAGGTTTCTTTCTAAATAGCTCTTATAACTTAAATTAACCCATTTTTTTTATTAATGTGTGTTCTACCACGTGGCTTTTACCTCTATCCCATTTTGTGTGTCTGACTTGTTCTGTGTCTGTCTGGCTTCTCTGCCCTCCTTCTTCTCCTCAGCATTCTCTCAGCCCCCCAAATCCTGCCAGCTGTTGGCTGTTTAGCTTATTATTAAACCAATCACTGTGACCTATCTTCTCACAGTGTAAAGGAGTACTCCCCAACAGCGGACTAATGAGTGGTCATGTTACTGACTAGAGTTTGAATGACTCCTGTTTAAACATGAGGCCTCAAAGCAGTAGTAAATGAGAAAACAGTAAGATACACAATCACACATACTGAATTTTCTGCTTTGTGTTCTAAGAGGGAAATACTCTAAATATGCTATACCCAAAATATTGCCATTTTTCTCTGGCAACTGATACTTTTTCCTACTCTACAATGCCAATTTTGCCATTAATTCTCTTTTTGTTTGAGACAGGATCTCATGTAGCATGGGAACTTGCTGTGTAGCTGAGGTTGACCTTGAACTCCTGATCTTCCTGCTTCTGTCTCCTAACTGCTGGGATTGCAGTCATGAGCCACCATGCTTGGTTAGAATTTGTTTTTGATGAAGATTTTCTTTTGTTTTGAGACAGGATCTTACTCTATTCCCCAGGGTAGCTTGAACTTGGAATCCTCATTACTTAGCATCCTGAGTGCTTGGATTATAACGCTATGCCACCATGTGAAGCTGAGATTTTTTTTTTCTTTTCTTTTCTTTTCTTTTTTTTTTCTTTTTTTTTTTTAAGAAATGAGTAGAAGCCTAGATATTTGTAGAACAAGTAAGAAAAAGTTTTAAAATACTACCAGGTTCACAGATGGAAAATAAAACCAGCCATTCTCTTTATTCTGCATCCCTATGTCTAACTATTTAACATTTTCTTTATTGAGGATCAAAGAGAGAGACTGTTCTGTATGTATATGCCTGAGGTGGGTAAAAAGCATTTCAATTTGTGTTACAATTTGTAGGGACCAGTACAAGGCTCCATATGCAGGAAATAGAAGCACTTCATAGACAGAATGATGTCTAAAGGCTGGGTGTGGAAAGTGAGCTCAGAGAAGTTACCTGACTCAGCTTGGAGCTCACAAGGAGCTGACAGCGTTCATTCATTCATCACTCACGTGTACTGATGCATTTATCTGTTTGGAGGGTCTCATTGTGTATCACAGACTGTTCCCGAACTCACCGAGATCCACCTGCCTCTGTCTCCTGAGTGCTGGGATCAAAGGTGTGTGCCCACCACACTTGGCTGTAATTTACATTTCTAGTACCATAGTTGTTTTCTTTCCCCATCTCCCCAATGGAGCTGACTTCCAACTTGCCTCCTCGATGCCCTAGCATAGTGGACACAGTAGTGTCAGCGTATAGTCCTGCGTGGAAACCCTGGGGCTCCGTTACCCACTCCCAGGTCTTGTTCCTCACTGCCTCCCATCACCCCTACCTCATGGCTTCTCTTCACTTCCTCTTAGAGTAAGGTCACTCACTGTCTTTGTGCCTGGATTATTGAATCCATGAGTCAGTCTCCCTACAGTTAGCCCTGAGTTCCTCTTGTCTGTTTTTCACACTGAAATAACATGTAACTCCCATTAATCTCTCCATCTTGAATACGCCACTAAGTTCAAGGTGAAGTCCAGACTCCAGATGTGGCTCCCAAGACTGTTGTGCATCTGTCTAAGGCTCTACACCCTTTCTCATCTCCCATCATGCCTTGTTCTAGCCGACAGCCAACGGAGACGTGCATTACAGAGGAAAAGAGAAAAACTATGACGGGAAGGGGGAATGTGGGATAGAGGTGGTGGAGTAGAGGGAGACGTGTTCTAAGAAGCAGCCTTGTCACTGCTAAGTCACAAACTTGTGTAAAGTCTAGAAACAGGCCGGAGTCTATTTAAAGCCTGGGACCTGGTCAACACGGTGTTCAATCAACACGAAAAAGTGAGGTTTCTGTGAATAGGACCATGACAACGGCTTACTTAGTTGGAAAAGAAATTAATGTACCCCAGTTTCCCTCCCTACCCCAAATAGCCACCAATAAACTAAAAGCTTAAATGTAGAGCCACGTAAATGCTCAAAATTAAGCAAACTATTTGATTGGATGGTGGCCTGAAACTCACTGTGTAGACCAGGCGTGGGCTGGTAGATCTCTGCCTGCTTCTGTCTCCCAAGTACTTTCTGCCAACTGAGCTACCTCACCAGCCACTCTTTTGTTTTTGAGGGTTTTATTTTTATTTTTAATTGTGTCTGTGCGGGGGTGGGGGGGGGTGGGGGGGGTGGGGGGGTGGTGGTGGTGGTGGTGGTGGTGATGGTGGTGGTGATGGTGGTGTGGAATGTGTACAGGTGTCTGCAGAAGCCAGAGGCATCAGACTCCCCTGGAGTTGGAGTTACAGGCAGTTGTGAGCTATCTGACATGGGTGTTGGGAGTTGTGGGTTTGTGGACATGGGTGTGGGCATGCACAGTGTGTATGTGGAGGTCAGAGGACAACTCGGAGTTGGTTCCCTCTTTTTAATTATATGAGCCCTGGAGATCATACTCAGGTTGTCTGGCTGAACAGCAGGCCCTTTACCCTGGAGCCATCTCACAGGCTTCTGTTTGTTATTAAATAACAGCTTTATTGAGCAAGAATAATGTGAAAGCATAGTAGCTTTTAAAGTTTACAATTATGACTGTCTTTGCACTTTGTGCATAAGCAGGCAGTCACCTGTCTGTCTAGTCTTGAGAGGCCATCGGGCCTTCTGGTTATGCTGGGGGAGGGGAGCTTATCTAAGAAAAAGCCTAGAAGCAGCCTGTGTGCCTCATCATGGGAGTTTGTTGACTATATCTCTTTTGTAACCTTATAATAAAATACTATATGGTGATTAAACGTGGTGATGGAGAACTATAATTACTGATGTATATTCAGTGAGAAAAGGAGATGGTAGAACTGTAACAATGACTATGTTTTATAGACATATATGTTGACCTATATGTTCATAAAAGAGACTCCTTAGAGTACCTAACATGGGTATGTCTAAGCATTGAGTTCAGATGTTCTGATCTTGTTTATTTTTTAACAACTTGATTGAGATATACTTCACATATCATATCATTTATCTATTTAAGGTACATAGTGATGTTTATCATATTCCCAGAGTTATGCACTCATCACCACAATTCTAGAACATTTTCGTTAATCTCGGGCCCACAACCTTATTTTACTTTCTATGTCTGGATTTGCCTATTTTAGACATTTCGTATAAAAATTGGAATTATACAGTATATGGTCCTCTGTAACTGACTTCTTACATTTAAATATAATGTTTTCAAGGTAGATCTATACCATAGCGTATAATCAAGACTTCATTGGTCTTTATGTCTATATAATATTTCAGCATCTGTATATATTACATTTTACTTATTCATTCTTCACTGGTGGACATTTGGGCTGTTTGTACTTGCCAACTGTTACATACAAGTTTTCATTTTTATTAAGTACATAGTGAAGAGTGGATATAGCTGGATCATATGATGATCCCATGTTTAACCATTTGAAGAATTTCTAGACTGTTTTCCAAAATGGGAGCAGGACCAATTTTACATTCCTAGCAATATGAGGGTATCACTAATGTTTATTACCCATCTTATTCTTAAAGTGGAGCAATAAGCTATCTTGTTTGTATTTTCTAACTTTTGTCTAAACATTTGTTACCTGTATAATTAAGAAAGCATTTCAGACACGAAGGGTGGGGATATGCTCACAGAGTCAGGCTAAGCGCAGAAAGCAGACCACAAAGCTGGTCGTTCCAGATACCCTCAATACCATTTTTAAAATAACTCCTTCACGTGGCTGGCTACCTCCCCTCTCCAGGCTCCGTGCAGCAACCTTGAATCTCTTCTTTCAGTTAGTCCTTACGAAGGTTCTTCAGTGTTGAGAAAGGACACTCCCAGCAGGGGCTCAGGGTACCACAGCTCCACTGGTGTGTGACCATCCTGGTGTGCGAGTGACGACCCTGAATACTAGGGCTGTAGAAGTTCTTCTTTATGTTCTAAGTATTTCCCCTTCCTCTTCTGAGCACACCTTAGCCTCTGTCTGCCAGGCACAAGACATTTCAATAAGCTGCTATAATACCCCAAGATTGTGTGAGATTTAGTAATTCCAATCAATGTAAATACATTTATCAGTCCTTTTGTTTCTATCCATAAAGGGCTTGTAACTCAGTATTCACTGCATTAGAGAAAAGTCAAGAAGCAATTGAAATTACAAGTGAAGACCACATTATACAGGTTTGTTATTTTGGAAATTTATGCTTATAGCTTCAATTTGTTTGTTCTCATTTTTAGGACAGTAGCCCTACAGTTTGATTTTTTTTTTCTTTTTGAAGTACAAGAGGCCACTTTTTTCTCCTGAGATGATTGTAAGAGCAAAATCAATAAAATATGTAATTTAAAATAAACTCTCTAGATAAGAAAAGATAACGATTCCTATGGTACTTAGAAATGTGGAAATGCCAGGCCTTCTCTCCTTCTTCCTCCTGGGCCAGTGGCTTTTGCTTAACCAGAGATTGTCAACAGGAGTGCTGCCTGCCAGTCGGCCACACACAAGCTTGCTTCACTCTGCTTCTGTGGTGGTAGTGTGTTCCCCAAAATATTGTGCACCCTAATAAACTTATCTGGGGTCAAAGAACAGAACAGCCACTAGATACAAAAGCTAGAAAATGGTGCCACTCACACCTTTAATCCTAGCCCTCTGGATCTTTGTGAGTTCAAGGCCACACTGGAAACAGCCAGGCATGGTGACTCACGCCTTTAATCCCAGGGAGTGATGGTAGAAAGCAAAAAGATATATAAGGCATGAAGACCAGAAACTAGCAGCTTTTGCCTGGTTAAGCTTTTAGGCTTTTGAGCAGCAGTTTAGCTGAGATTCATTCTGGATGAGAACTCAGAGGCTTCCAGTCTGAGGAAACAGGATCAGCTGAGGAACTGGCAAGCTGAGGTAGCTGTGGCTTAATCTGTTTCTCTGATCTTTCAACATTCACCCCAATACCTGGCTCCAAGTTTGTTTTTATTAATAAGAACTTTTAAGATTCCTGCTACATGCTTCCATCTTTCCTCACTGTTTTTGGAGGCACGTTAAATTTATAGAAACTTACTAAAAACAGTTCAATGCAGAAAGTAACAGACTAGACTACCATCATTAGCAAAGCGGGTTCTGTAAGAGACAGACAGGTGTCTATAAAGATAGCATGGCTTTTACTAAAAGACGCAGCTGTTGGGGGAAACATTCCTTTAGTGTGGGAATGAACTCCGTTTTGATTTCAGATCACTGAATCTGACTTATTCTTTTGCTATTGGTGGTGACATTGGGAGTTGGTGCTAAGAGGCAACACAGGCCAGGAGTTGAGGGCACAGGCTGTGTCTGCCTCAGCCTTGCTTCTTTGGGCAAGGTACTGACTCTAGCTGCATCTGCTTCCTCTGATGAACAGGAGAGATGGTGACAGCAGCCACATGCCTTTCATAGGGTTTGAGGACTCCCCGAGTGGATGTGTGTAAAGTGCTCACTGTCTTGATAACTACTGCCCGTTTCTGCTGTATCATTTCTGTCTCATTGTCGTCACCAGCACATGCTCAGCGTTCAAACACATTTTCCCTTGTCTTCGTTGTATTTGAAACTTACCGTCAAACATTTCATCTATAAACACTTCCTAGTGTGTAGCCTGCTTTCCACACACTAGTCATTTGAGTTAACCAGAAAGGCCTGTTCTCGTCCCCCTGTCCAGTGAGCACTGGTGACTTGCAGAGGTCCAGGGGGCAGGGCCTGGGTGTTAGTTCACTGTAGCACCATCCGGGCAGCTCTGGGGTGGCAGCCTGGGTTTGTCCTGAGAACGGGCCTTCCTTTGTCTTCACTGAAGCTGGAGTGAGCCTTAGACACAGCAGGAAGCCCAGCCGTGTGCCGTCTGAGCAGAAGTTCTTGTGGCTCTAGAACATTATAATGAAGCCCAGGCTGCTGCGGGCCGGGTGGTGCTTATGTGGAAGGCTGTTATTTTTTCAAAACATCTTTTAAGTTCACTTATTCTTTTTTCTTTTGTCTCTTTCCAGTATGCAAACCCTGCATTTGAAACAACGATGGGTTATCAGTCAGGAGAATTGATAGGGAAGGAGTTGGCACAAGTGCCCATAAATGAAAAGAAAGGGGATGTGCTTGACGCCATAAATTCGTGCATCACCATAGGCAAGGTGAGTGGATGTTAGGACGTTATCACCTCCATAAGTGAAAAGAAAGGGGATGTGCTTGACGCCATAAACTCGTGTGTGTGTCACCATAGGCAAGGTGAGTGGATGTTAGGACCATTATCACCTCCAGATAAGAGGGAAGACACCTGTGGAGCAGGTGACCTCGGCCCTACCGTTTTCCCAGAAGTCCCTGTTATGCTTACTTTACAGATGCAGAAACCAAAGCCAAGAATGCGATATGATTAGCCAGTAAGCAGAGTCACTGGAATTGACCTTAAAATCATTGTTTTTATCGGAGTGATGGGTGAATAAGTTGGTGTTTCTAATAACTGATCTCTTAAGGGGTAGATGTTGGCACCTGGTTCTGGGTAAGGATCGCCAGTTAGGCAGCACACCCTCAGTCATTCACTGAGCAATTTTCAAACACCTGCTGTGTGCCAAGCACCATGCTAAATTCTTCCTAGAAGGAGGATCAAACCAAGACCACTTCCCTCAGAGAGCCTGTTTTCAGAGCTGGAAACAGAAGGGATCACTGTTGAAGTGTGAAAGGTGGTATGATCCCAGTGCTAAAGGAGCAGATAGGGGGCCCTGCAGCCGGCCAGACCTCCTCCGCTGCGGCCTGTCCGCACTGCCCTGGTGCCAGTCTTTCAGGTGTGATGAGAAGAAGAGTCGGATCAGTTACCTTTCATTTTCTTGGTGAACTCTCCTTTGTTTTTCACACTTGAGAGAAGGCTGTGCCGGTTACTGTGGCGATGTGCTGCCGGCTGCAGAGGCCGCAGCTGCAGAGGCCGCAGCTGCAGAGGCCGCAGCTGCAGAGGTCGCAGTAGCCCTGCTTCTTCCCCAGTGCCAGCAGGCAGGGGCCATGCACAGTTATGCCTCTCTCGGCTGGGGCCGGGGGATGCACGGGGTGGAGGCAAGGGAATAGCTCTGTTTCCTGTGCATCCCTGTGGCTGCAAGAATAGAGATTGCCTTGAATTGGGAGCACAGAAGCTGGGCGTGGTGGCACTCACCTTTAATCCCCACACACCAGAGGCACAGGCAGGCGGATCTCTGTGAGTTGGGGGCCAGCCTGGTCTACAGAGTGAGTTCCAGGACAGCCAGGGCTGTGTAGAGGAACCCTGTCTCAAAGTAAGCAAACGAAAAACAGAAGAAGAACCTAGAAAGAGCAGGCAAGGGCCCAGCAGTACACTCAGGCCTCAGGGTTAGCTAGGCACTGCCTGAACCCTCCTCCCTTCAAGTTTTAAGATCAGAGTGCTGTTTGTCTTACTAGAGTGGAGGGGCTTCTGAGGAGAGAGGGATAAAGACAGATGGACAGAGACCTCTGCTCTGACGCACTGCCTTAGGTGACTGTTCTCTTCAGGGCTTTCCCAGAGCCGTTCAGTTCTGTCATTTTTGTCCTTTGGTGATACTTGGAGCCAGAGGTTCTGTTGTTGTTTTGTTTTGAGATAGTCTCTCTGTGTAGACCAGGCTGCCCTCAACTCAAGAGATCCACCAGCTTCTCCTTCCCCAATACTGGGATTAAAGGTGTATACTAGCATGCCTGCATGCCTGGCTTTTTTTAAGCCAGTGGTTTTATTGTTGGATATCAGCTAGTCTGAACCCCTGCCAGGCATGCTGGATCCCTCTTACTGAGGAGGGCCATTGGGAACAGGGCATGCGGTCAGTGTATCAGGCTGGTGCACACAGTACTTCGATTCTGCAGGATTGACACTGTTGGGGACCTGTAGCTAGAGTTTTCCTGCCTGGCCCACAGTCAGGACAAATCTCTATCACCTGCCAGTCCCACAGCCTCAGACCCAACCAAGTAAACACAGAGACTTATGTTGCTTTCAAACTGTATGGCCGTGGCAGGCTTCTTGCTAACTGTTCTTACAGCTTAAATTAATCCATTTCTATTCATCTATACCTTGCCACGTGGCTTGTGGCTTACCGGTACTTTACATCTTCCTTGTCCTCATGGCGGCTGGCAGTGTCTCCTTCCCCCAGCTTCCTGTTCTCTCAATTCTCCTCTCTGTTAGTCCCGCCTATACTTCCTGCCTGGCCACTGACCAATCAGTGATTTATTTATTGACCAATCAACAACACATTTGACACACAGACCATCCCACAGCACTTCCCCTTTTCTTTTCTTAAAAAGGAAGGTTTTAACCTTTACACATCTCCAAAGTCAGCTTGGTATATTTGGGAATTTGGGCGTAGCTTCTCTTACTACTTCCTGCTGGAGGGGGGCGCTGTATCTTATGGGGATACAAAGAAAATTTTTAGGATTATGGAATAGTCCATGAGAGTGTATCGTCTGAGCCAGTTGCCTTCAAACCATTCTGGATGTTGGATCATCTCAGCCATGGGGTCATCAGAGACTTTTCAGGGGGTCTTGGCTGGTCAAACTGGATGTATCTTAATCTGGAACAAATCCATAGCCTCTGGCTTTCTGTGGAAACAAAAGAGACTCTTTTCCAAAGCAACATATCCTTACATCCAAACTTTGAAGTCAAGGTACCTTTAAAATATACATTTTGGCATAACTCAACAGCTTTTGTAATCAAATGTTTTTCTTCAGTTACAAATATCAAAGAGAACATAATCCAAATTCTCTGTGTGGTAGCCATCTTTACGTGGCTTATTTTTTTATATTAGCTTGAGCCTATTGCTTTAAACTGCAGCCTTCTAAGCCTGAAACGGCGCTGGCGCTGTGGCTGCTGGCTCCGCCCACTTCAGCTTCCCAACATGGCGGTGGTGCGTGTTTACCGCCAGCTCTGGGAGCTATCATGGGTCAATGCTTTTATCCAAGCAGCATGGAGGCCAGAAACCTCTGTTTTTATTTTGTACTAGCAAAGGCTAAATCCACCACGCAGCTTAATGTGCCACTTGCAGAGGTCTCATTCCTGCCATACGGCGGCAGGTCGAGCACGCACGCTAGGAACCCGCCAGCAGTAGCTCAAACACGCAGGCTGCCACTAACTTGAAAGAGACAACTAGGAACTGTTTTTAGCTCCATTTTAGAATCTTTTTTTCTCAGTTTTTAGGTGGAAACTCTTGCCACCACGTTGGACGCCATTTGTTGCTGGAGAATTTCTCTCCAGCTCCCGCCACCAAGTCCCGCCAGTCCCAGAGCCCACTTATAAAATAAACACACAGACTCTTACATTATTTAAACTGCTTGGCCATTAGCTCAGGCCTGTTATTGTCTAGCTCTTACTCTTATATTTAGCCCATTTCTATTAATCTTTACTTTGCCACGTGGCTTGTGGCTTACCGGTACTTTACATCTTCCTTGTCCTCATGGCGGCTGGCAGTGTCTCCTTCCCCCAGCTTCCTGTTCTCTCAATTCTCCTCTCTGTTAGTCCCGCCTATACTTCCTGCCTGGCCACTGACCAATCAGTGATTTATTTATTGACCAATCAACAACACATTTGACACACAGACCATCCCACAGCAGGGACCCGTGCAGAAAACCTCAAATCAGAATAGCAAGGATTCCTCTCTAGAGACTTGGCATGATTATGAGCAAAACCCAGAAAGGCCGAGAGTTACTGGCCTATTTGCTACTCTGTTTCTGAAAGGAGTCTGGCCGTTTAGGGCATTTCCGAGCTTTTAGGGAGTGTGAAAAGGTGATTTTACCCGTTGTCAGTAAGGTGAGAGGGTAGATAGTCTGTCTGACCCAGTCTCTGTAGGGGAAGAGCTAGTGGAGGGGTCAGTGGCCTTGTGGAGCCATCATGCTGTGGTCAGCAAGGACAGCTCAAATGTCCACTGGGTACCAATGTGGCAGAGGAGAGAAGATTCAGAAAATGGTCAGATGGCCAGAGCTGTAAGGCATCGGGAAACCCTGGGCCAGAGGAGAAATCCCCATGCTATTGAAGCAGAGTATTGCAGACACCCATCACGCCACAAACCTTTCTATCTCTTGCTCTCTTTGGGGTAGATAGAGAGGCTAACTTGATTTTTTAGGTTCATATGTATACCTCCTTGTATCCTTTTCCTTCTTCCCTATAACTCCCCTGTCGGGGCTTATAATCTCTGTCTTTCAGGTTGCTAAGCTCTACATGGCTTTTCCCTGTCTAGACATCTTGACTTTCCCCTTTTGTTACCCCACCCCTGGGACACACATGCACACGCACGCGTGCGCACATAGGCACCCCTATCTATCTGTCTGTCTGTCTGTCTACCTACCCACCCACCCCTCTCTCTCAATGCAGGATAAATGTTGGCTATTCGGATGCCTGTCAGTGCTGATGTGTGGCCTCAGGACCCTTTGACCTTCCTTATTTCCTGTGATCCTTCCCCCTTCCTTGCTGACAAACTCCACTTCCCTACTCCACTTCCCTTCTGTTTCCTCCACAAATTACCTGGACTCTGACCTTCACCCCCTTGCTCTTGCCCCTCAATATCCTGCTGTCACTTGAAATGAAATTGTCAGACAGTGATCTTCCTCTCACCCTCCATGAACAAAAACCCCGGTATGTCTTCTAGTCAGTCCCTGTCCCTAGGCTGTCCTCACAGTTACCTCGTCCTAGATCCCTGGAATAAACAGATTCCCACTGTCTTTTGCCTCCTTCAAGCCCATCACCAATCCCGCTGGCTGCTAACTCCCTTGCTTTGAGTGTGTGCTGTTTGCCCCTGATCTGCTCCAGGACTTCCTCACACTCCCGCAATTATGGAGGCCAAATCCCTCCACCCTGTAGTGTGCATGGCTGGTCTTAGTAAGATAGCTTTCTGTCATGTTGCTCCCTTAGTATAGTGTTCAGATTGCTTAGCCTGGTGATGAGGAGTCTGTAGTTGACCTCAGTCACTCTGTAAACAAAGGCCTCATGTGTTCTTTGATTGTTTACCATGGGTAAGCATTGTGCCAGCCCTGGAGACAGGACAGCTGGATGACAATGACTTAATTTTATGACAGTGATTGCCAAAGGGGACTACATCAATAGCCATAGAAGCCCAGCCTGGTATATAGCTTGTGCCAGATAGCAGCAGGGAAGCCTCGGTCTCACTGTGTGCAGTGGGGCGCTCATGTGGGGACCGGACTGTGCAAGAGTACCTGCACCCCAAACAGACTGGCCACTGAATTCACCAGATGTCGGCCTTACCAACTATAAATCTCTGTGACTACATTCTAAGGTAGTACATTTCTTCCCAGGAATTCAGACTCACAGTGATACATAACTAAATGTTTTTATACTTGTGATTAGTAAATATGGTTTGTGCTAAGTACATTTGTTTTATTTATATTGGCGACTGGAAAACTTAGATTTAACATTGTTCCCCCAGCCAAGTCACTAGCTTCATCATCTCCTTTTGGGGACTGTAGTGCTGACATGGCCTGTAGACCTTGGCTTGGGTCTGTCAGTTATCTGAGTCGATTCTGAAAGAGCTAGAGAAGAATATACTGAATCTGTTTTTCAATGTGCTAGTTAGTGTCTTGATCCTGTGTTGAGATGTAATTCTCACACAATACACCTCACTCATTTAAAGTGTATAATGCATAGCACTTGGGCGGCCAAGGCAAGAGGGTCACTGCAAGTTTGAGACCAGCCTAGTCTGTGTAGCCAGGCCCAGGCTAGCCAGAGTGCAAACCCACCTCAGTCGAGCCAACCAAACTTCATATCCAGTGACTAAGTATATTCCTGTAGTTGTGCAAACATCAAGCCAGTGTCCTACATTACCTTTGGTAGTGCTCTTAGAGCTATCTACTTCCGGGTGAGCCCATGGGCTGTGGAGATGAGGACCGCCTTCTTGCTTGGGGATCCCTGCTTAGTCTTTGCTAGTTTGGGGCACAGCCTGTCTCTGGGCAGGCTGCACTCACAACTGAGCTGTTTGTGACCTGTTCTTCTGTTGAAGCACTCAACAGACAGAACCAGCTGTTTCTGACATGGTCCTAAAAAATGATGGTTTTCAGAATTATGTCATCCAGTAATCAAGAGCTACCTGAGTATCTTAAAGCTCTGGGTCCTGAGAGTTCTGAAGGGCCAAGAACATTCTGGACTCATCTGGTTGTTGTCCCAACAAGGGGTTTTAGGGTTTCATAGCCTAGCACCAGAGTGACTTGTCAGATGATAATGACAAATCCCTAGCTGCCCCCATCACCCCAGAGGAAGGTGTGCCCTGTTTCCTCCACAGCCATGCTCTTTCCGGTTGAAAGCATCCATGGCTGTACATGTGAACTCTTAAAATCACAACCTCATGCTTTTCAGCTTCACCTTGTTCTGCTGCTGCCTGAGCTCAAGTCTAGCTGCTGGGTCATCCCACCCCACAGAGGGACTGAAAACCCCCAATTCCAGAAGGACTAAAGCCATTCAGAGTAACAAACTAGTGGCAGCCACAGTACCATATTACCACAGTAATGGCCACAAACTGCTCTTCTGTGCCCTAGTCCTGAGATTCCTCCTGCACTGTGTACCAAGGCAAAGTGCTAATTCCCGTCTTCACTGCTGCCAGCAGGAGTTTAGAGAGGTGGCATTAATGTGTTGAGTGAGGGAGGGGGTTCTCTCTTGCCAGCAGATGACCATGGAACATGTGACCACTTACACTGAGGTGACTTGACCTTTGTCAAGTGGACTTGAGAGAGGGGGGAAGAATATCAGCTTACTTGAATTGCATTTTGAATTGGAATCATTTTTTATCCTAAGTTCTTACATGGTGATTAAATGAATTGGAACCAAAATGGAAAATGTTCCTGGGTTTATGTTTTAAACCCAAAGTGTAATGATGCTTACATTCTATTTATAGGAGTGGCAAGGAGTTTACCATACCCAAAAGAAAAATGGAGATAACATACAACAAAATGTGAAGATAATACCTGTCATTGGGCAGGGCGGGTAAGTGGAAACAATGGACTTCAGTCAGCAGTCTGTGTTTGGAGTTTGCTTTGAATACCTGAGTAAACTCAGACCTGCTCACAGAAGTGGGAAAGGCTTAGAGCAGGGCCAGGTGTCTCAGCATGGCCTTCCAGGGCGGTGGTTCCTTGAAGACTGGCCACCTGACTTGAGGCAGTCTTCTTTATGCTGTGTAGATTCACAAAAGACTTCAGTGTTTATATTCAAATCACAGTTTACCTCTGTGTTTATAAGCTTTTTAATCTAACGGGAAGTAGTTATTCTTGCAAAGGCCTGTCACGTTAGGGAAAAATACTTTGAATGCTAACAGATGTGTTAGGGCTGTAGAGCTGGCTCACTGGGAAATGTGCTTGCTGTACAAGCATGAGAATCTGAGTTTAGATCCTTAGCAACCCTCCCCCACACAGCTTGTGTGGCATCATGCCAGAAACCCCATCATTGGTGGGTGGACATCCTGGGGTCTCTGGCTAGCCAGTCTAGCTGTGAAATGGTGAGATCCAAGTTCAGTGAGAGATTCTGTCTTAATAATAATAATAATAATAATAATAATAATAATAATAATAATGAGAGATAATTGAGGAAGACATCACAATGTCAACCTCTGCCTCCACACATGGCCACGTAGGCAAGCATGCATGTACTCACATACATATATTGTAAATCATAAATATATATCAAGAGCCTAAAATTTTTAGATGTCTTATCTCAGAACCTATTCAAAATAATAGAGAAAGTTTCTAGAAAATTCTGAGTATGAATTATAGAATACCCAACAGTAAAATATACACTTTCGTAAATGATGATCATGGAAAATTAAGTTGTAAGGAAAAACCTTACTGTACTGCTGTGGGATGTATGGCAAATGTGTTGCTGATTAATCAATAAAACACTGATTGGCCATTGGCTAGGCAGGAAGTGTAGGTGGGACAAGGAGGAGAATAAAGCTGGGAAGTGGAAGGCTGAGTCAGAGAGACACTGCCAGCCGCCATGATGAGAAACAGCATGTGAAGATGCCGGTAAGCCACGATCCATGTGGCAAGGTATAGATTAATGGAAATGGATTAACTTAAGCTGTAAGAACAGTTAGCAAGAAGCCTGCCACGGCCATACAGTTTGTAACCAATATATAAATCTCTGTGTTTACTTGGTCGGGTCTGAGTGGCTGTGGGACTGGCAGGTGAGAGAGATTTGTCCTGACTGTGGGCCAGGCAGGAAAACTCTTAAGCTACACTGTACTGTTAAATGCAAAGTATGAAGTCAGACCCAGTATATGATGCATTCACGAAAGGAAAGGAGGTCAGAGAGGAAGCGTGGCCCACAGTATCAGGACCCTACCTCTGTCTTCTGAGCACTTGCCTCTCGAGTCAGGCTCCTGGCTAGTGGGAGATGCCGTTTCATTTCTTTCTGAATGCAGCTGTTTTGTTAGCACAGCACACAGTGGTGTCTCCACTTTACACATGTGGAAACTGAGTCGCAGAGAGGTCTGGTTTCTGGCCCCAGCCCCGGCTGCCATGTGTGATGGTGCCTGGTGCCGCCCTCAGTGCCGACCGACCACACAGCTCCTCACGTGCGTGCCGTGTCAGCAGACTTTGCTGCCAGTTGGTGACTGCCTCAGGGAGGCCGAGCTGTGTGAGCTCTCTGTTCGGACTCTTTGCTCTTTTATGTCCTCTCCAGGTTTTTTTTTTTTGTGTGTGTGTATGTGTGTGTGTGTGTGTGTGTGTGTGATAAGTGTATAGGGATTTGATTATGGGGGTGGGGTGAAAAAAACTGAGGGAACAATAAATAAATGGGACAAGTCAGCAGCTTCTGTGCTCAGCCCTCGTCGCTTTGTTTTAGACGTTAGCTAACCGAGGCTATCAGGAACCTCAGCCTGTGGTGGCCTGTGGCTGTCTCCATGAGTGGCTGTAAGCAGCCTGCTGGAACTCAGAGCATCAGTATTAACACTTGTCAAGACGGCATTAGGGATCCAAAGGCTAACGTGCAGTACACTGTTAGAAGCATGTGTATCTATCATGTATTGTCTGTTGTTATAACTGGGGAAGTCACTTCTTTTTTCCCAAGTCATAAGAGGGTGTTTGTAAAGTTCTGTTCATCTATTGGTGGCCTTGGGACACCCCACACACACACAAACACACAAAAATTAGAAGAAAAAAATGCTCTCAAAGCATTTTATATATTGCTAAAGGGAAGTATTCATTTCATAATGAAAAATTAACTGTTTATACCGAATTAGAGTCAGGAGAAAACTAACGCATTGTTTTCTATTTACAGGAAAATCAGACACTATGTGTCCATTATCAGGGTGTGCAATGGCAATGATAAGGTAGGTAAGGTGCCCCGGACCTGCATTCCAAGCAGAGTGCTTAGGTGATCAAAGCTAACGGCTTGTAAAATTTCTTTTTAGGTTGAGACAGTAACTGAGTCTGTGCAGATGAACAGTCAAACAGGTATGAGGCCATATATTCGTTCTTAAGGTTGAGTGTTTGGGGAAACTCACAGATCCATTCTTTGACGGGCCTGTTTTGTACAGTGGTGTTTGTACAGGACTGTGTTCTCCTAGCGCCGACACTACCCAGCGTGGTTTGAGGTCAAGGATTTGAGGCTGTGGGCATCTTGACAAGTGCCTGGGCTGGGTGCTGGCCTGTGTGGGGAGAACTGATAGATCCAGTGCATGACTCGTATGCATATATGTTGAATGAAGTATGATTTTATAACCAGAACTGAGCTTTAAGAGGCAGGCAGGGTTGAGTGGTACCGAAGTACTTTAGCAGGGTCATCTTCATCTGTCTTGACAGTTGTCGCCGCCATCCTGCAGGTAGGTGTGTGGGCCTGTCAGACTTCCCTCGTCTCCTGTCTTCTGATTATTCCTCAGACGCCATTTGTCCTGCTGCAAAGGCCTTTTTCTCTGGCTGGGAGTGCTTATTTCTTCAAACCTAAGTCATGGCTTTGCCAGCTGCTCCTGCTTCTGCCCTCACAGATAAGGGGATGGACTATGGGGGCTCTCCTTCAGGCATGCAGAAGAGGGAAAACATAGTATGTGTTCCAGAAGGAGGAGTGTGTAGACTGGCAGGGTAAGTCAGGATAAGGAGTTGGAATTAATCAGAGTCCTAAAGGCCAGGTAGGAAATCGGGCTTTTTATTCATAGGTGGTTAGAGTCTCTGAGGGTGTCGGAGTAGGGGATATTACAGAGACACTTGAGTTCTAAGAAGTTCTTACATTGTGTCGAAACCATTCACATGGAAGGATGTGTTGGTCACATTGTGACCGAGAGGAGAGGAAACACTGGCCAGGAAAATGAGATGACAGTAAGAAGGGGAGCGGGAACAAACTGATGGGGTAGGACTGGGAAGAAGACTGAAGCCTGGAGACGTAGGGTGTGGTCAGGACTGGGGAAGGTAAATATGGACCACTTTACCTGTGCGGTCCTGTTTATTGCTGTACAGATTTATAGTAAACATCCGCCGGGCACTGACTCTTCAAAGAGGTAAGAACTTGAGATGCAGATGTTTCTGACCAGAAAAGCACCAGCAAGAGATGATGGTGTGGAACTGCTGAGATGGAGCCCGGGGTGTGTGTGGAAGTAGGAACGTCACGGTTGCTATGGAAGAGAATGACAGTGCACATGGGAGGCAGATCCCTAGTGAGCCCCTGAGAGAAGAGGAGGGAGTCAGGCAGAGAAAGGAGTCAAAGCGGGGAGGCAAGAGTGGACCGCAGCAGCGGAGGGCGGGGAAAAGTGCTGCCTGGTCAGGGCTGGGTGGCCCAGAGGGTGCGGGACATGGGGCACTTGGGCAGGAATGCCAGGACTCTGACTTACATTTGAGAGCTACCGAGAGCTGTCAGCACTCAGGCTCAGTGGGGAGTGAGGGAAGCCACGCTGCAGGGAACTGTGGAGTGAGGACAGAAGTGGCCGACAGGGCCGGCCTGCCATGGCGGAGCTCTGTGCTGCAAGTCCACAGAGCACGTTGCTGGGGATTTTGTTCGTGGTATTTTGTTGGTTTTAGTTCTCCAGAATAGCCCTGCAAAGTGGACATGACCATTATTAACACTCCTTTATTACAGAAGAAAAAACAAGAGTCAAGGGAGTTAAATGACAGCGTAGAGCTAGGCAGCTAGGAAATGAATGAGCGGGGCTTGGGGGGCCATCAGTGATGGTCAGAGTGCAGGCAAGGTAGGAATCCACCCAGCGTCACGGCGCTGCACCATTTGTACCTGTGTTGATGAATGCTCCCTTAAGAGCTGCTGCTGTCACCCAGATGAGCCACCTGCCTAATCTGTGCATCCCTGGGCAGCTCCCTGAAGGTCTGGGGGCTGTTTTGCCTCAGTGGGGCAGGTGGGGCTATCAGGCCATGGACAGCAGAAGTCAGTCTTCAAGCAGAAGTAGGGCTTATTGGAAGGAAATAGAGCACCTTAAGATTGGGCCAGAGTCAGGAGTCAAGGGATGCCGGGCAGCTGTCCCCTCTGATCTGGGCATGCCATGGGAACAGCATAGCAGGGCACCACTGGCTCTGATGAGATCCAGGTTTGGGGCCTCGCTTCTTGTTTCACTTGCTCCAGGGCAGCTCTGAAAAGGTGCTCACTTGACCTAGGTCATCTGCTACTTAGGTGCGGAGAGAGGGAGTCCCTGGCCTCCCTCTGTAAAGGGAGGTCCTGGAACTCCCCATTCGAGAGAAAGATGTCCGGGAGCCTAGAAAAATACTAAGGTCCTCACACACGTTACATTTTTCTTAGCCTATGTGTAATTTTCAGATGATGCTATACCTCACTACAACAAAATGGTTGTAGTGATGGAGTAAAGACTTTGGATTGTTCTGGCTTGCCGTCACATGACAAGCTTTGGTTTAGGCAGAAGAGGGTGGGCCTAAGGCCTCAAGTACTTCACAGGTCTTCTTATGGGCTGCCAGGGCTGGAACTGTTGCTTATAGATGTCACATCACAGTTCTCTGAAGAGATACAGAGGTTCCTGTATCTTTAGAAACAAAGCCTTCTCAGGAAGAGTGGCAAGGACCATTGTCTGAGAGAGCCTGGGGCTGGCAGGTCGGCACTTCTCACAGGCCTGTCCTGCTGAGGGCCTGAGGGCACACACTGCAGTCTGCCAAGGCCCCAGCACAGGAACCTGTGGGCATGTTGGCTAAGATACCTGGCTTCAGCTTTCTCGTATCCAGACTGGAGTTCCTGCTTCCAGGCCAAAGGGTTCCTTCCTGCAATTAGGGTGCTGACTGGAGACAGTGTCTTCCATTGCCCAACACTGCTTCTCCAGAATTCCCTGGATTGCCCTGTCAGGCCACAAAAATGCTAATGTCTCTGAAGAGATGAGCAGAGTTTAAGGACCCCATTTTCTAGGACAGGAAACCAAGAGCAGAGTTGTAGATGGTCATGGAGGCCTATTTAGAGTTGTTTCCATGTATAGGCATGACACCTTATCAGAGTGCTGTGTTATCTATTGAGCACCCACTACTGTGTGAGCCCCTGGGCATGGTGCTTCTTTAGGGCTTGCAGTTTCTTAGGAATGTGACCCTCATATTTCCTCACTGGTCCCCTGGTGTGCCCTAAAGGCTGCATCTGGGAGCTCCGGGCCCAGTCCAGGCCTGTACGGTCCACCTCTACTGGCTGGGAGAAAATTGTCCCCGAGTCACTTATAAAGGGCTACAGGGACACAGTGGGAGCAGCATTCCTGATGGGGTTGTTGGGAGCAGAGGAACTAGGATTTATGTAGAAATGAAGTAACTTGAAAGTGTTGCGGTGGAAATTCGATCTCCTTGCGCCCTGCTCCCTCTCTTTACCACCGCCCCATCCTGATCTCATGGTGCTTTTCTGCCATAGTCTGCTCTCCCTTCAGTTGAAAATATTAGTGTAATTCTGCTCCCCTGCCTTGCTCGGTTCTAGACCACCTCCCTTTGAGGATATGACTTTAACATATCCATTGACATATCCCTGATGCTGCAAGGGAATATCTGAAATATCTGACTTATAATAAGAGAAGGGCTCATTTATTTTGGCTCACCATTTTGGAGGTTTTGGCCCATGATCATTTAGCCTTGTTGCTTTAGGCTTACGGTGAGGCAACACATGTCAGGAGCGTGTGGTAAAGTGAGATCACTGCTTCTTGGCCCAGAGCAAAATAAAGAGAAAGGAAAGAGCCTGAGAAGATACCCGAGATGACCTAAAGACCTCTTGCTCGTTTCCATCTCTTAAAGGCACCCTGCGTCCCTTGACCCCGTGCCCAGCTGCCTAAGCTCTCATACCATTCCTCAAGGGACATGTAGGGGACAAAGGAGGAAGTGTGACATTCATAGGACCTAAAGCATCATCCTGATTGGGAGGGACCGTCTTTGAACACATGAGCCTTTGAGGGATAGTCAGGATCTAAACCACAGCTCCAGTCATAGGTGTTGTTACAGGGCAAGTGCTCGGGAAATATTTGCGGGGTGGATGAAAGGGAACAGAAACAATTCAGAGTCCAGCTCACTAGACAGTTGTGTAACCATGAGCCATCGTGAAGCCCTGAGAAAGGAAAGACACTCATCACTACATATGGTTGAGCGGAGGTGCCACTTGAAGGAGTGAGCATCTTGAGCCAGTGCAGTGTCGCCTCAGATGAGAGGAGCAGATGTCAGGGCTGCTCCAGAAGTGTGAGCAGAGCCGCTGGGCTGACAAGCTCCAGACCAGAGAGAAATGAAAGGCAGGCTGTTGTGGGCAGGCTACACCTTTGAAGGCCAGGGAGGTAATCTCCTCCGGGAGGATTTTGAATGGCAAAGCTAGAGTCGGAGTGGTTGCACACATCGGTCCTTTTATTTGTGCACAGGATTATGCAAGTGTCAAGCAAAGCAGGCATGTGTTTACTGCGCATCTGCTGTGTGCTTGCTATGCTGCTGGCCACCCACAAAAGACAGCCCCTCAGATTGCTCACAGTTGTCTTGACAGACAATAATAAAGCCAGTTAGTTGCCTACACTTACAGGATGAGGAGACATATGGGAAGGTTTCCCGAAGTTTAAGGTACCCAAACTGCATCTTCCTAGAGAAGCAGAGTTAACTAGGGAAAGGAGGCAACATGAGAAATGGGCATTCTTAAGTAAGTAGTTTGTAGCAGGGTGTAGAGGTTTTTGGAGGGGCCTGAACCGATAAAATATAAAGATTTCTTGGGGGTCTAGAGAGTCGGGGCTAGCTCTGTAGGATTCTGAGTGCCACCCTTGGGGGTTGGAAGCTGACCCTGAGGACTGATCAGCCAGGGGTGCATTATGATTAGGAAGAATCTGATGAGATGGTGTAGAAGGCTGTGTTGGCTGCCTGTAGGAAATTGGTCAAGTGGGTAGGTCCTGTCTAGTGACTGGGGGTTCAGCAGAGTTAGAAAGGATAAGTTCATTTTGGATGAGTTAATTTGCAATAGCTGAACAGTAGCCAGGAGATGGCCAATGACCCATCAAGATGTAAGTCTGGAAGTCAGGAGAGGATGGGGTAAAACGGCTACATGGAAATTAGATAGCGCTGCAGGAAGCAGTGAGGGTTTTTTGAAGGAGGTTGTGTTTGCTTCAGAGAGAAAGGAGTGAGACTAGAACCTTTGGAAGCCGGCCTTTGAAACTGCCAGGGGCCGAGGAAGAGGGAAGCACGAAAGGATGGAAGGAGGAGGAGTGAGGTGGACAGAGAACCAGGGAGTGTGGTTCTACAAACAGAAGCGGCCAGAAAGAGGGCTCCCTTGTGTCCAGCAAGATGTCAGCAGCAAGGAGGTCATCCTTGTCACACATGTACACCTAGAGAAGATTCTGGCTGCGGTGGGTCAGGAAGCAGGGCAGAGCTCTGAACGTTAACTCAGCGGTAGAGTGCTCACCTAGCTTACTCAAGGCCATAAGTTCCATTCCCAGCACCACAGAACAAAACCAGGTGAAGAACCTTCCCCATGGTGCAGAGGAGCACTTGGGGCCTGCACTGGGACCGTGCCTTGGGCAGAGGAGAAGAATCAGGTAGAGGAGCGAGCAAGGCAGAGTGGCTCGACCACCTCCTGGGAGGGGTGGGCTCAGGGCCTGCTCTGCCACTCACACACTCACCTGCTGCTTGCTCCCTGCTTGCCTTTGTGTGAGATGGGGACATAAATTGTTGTGCACTAATCACCCGCACCACACTAGGCACCCGCAGGTACCCGGAGGGCCAGGCAGGACGGTTAGGCTCACTTTGTCAGTGAACAGATGGAGCAAGGGCTGGAGAGGAATCACAGAACTGTTATTTGGAGCCTAGAATAGCAGTTGCATCTTTTACTGAAAAGAGGAATTGGGGAGAAAGGCAAATTATCCTCATACTGTACCCCAAACTTGCTCCACATATGACCTTAGGAAAGAGAACTTTCTCCTAGGATGTTGCAAAGGAAATACCTTTTGTTGTTGTTTTCTCTTTGAGACAGGGTAAATGAGGATAAAATCCCTCTGTTTCACTTAACTACAATAGGAGAACCTCTGCGGGGGTCATTTCTTGTGGTTGTTTTCTTTCTTTGAACTTGGTAAAGCTCTGAGAAAATGAAGCCCCTCAAACCAAGGTGTGTGTGTGTGTGTGTGTGTGGTTTGTTCCTGTGCACAGGGCGGGGTTCTGTGGTGTCTCAAAAGGTGTTCAAGTCCTTTTACTTGTGGACTCCTAAGATTTCATTGATGTCTTTTGCTGGTATATCACTACCATCTCTGTAAAGAAATGATTGCTACTTTGTTTCCACAGATATTCAGGCAGGCAAACATAAAGAGAGGAGGAAAATTTCCGTAGACTCCAAAGCCGTTTCCTCTAAAGCAAGTGAAGGTGAGTGGCAGGCTGGAGGGCGTAGGCCTCGAGCCCAGGACTCCCAAGCCTGCAGTCTCCTTTCCTGCTTACCATGCACTGTGTCCTTCTGGGGCAGGTGGACTCCATCGTGAGCCTTGAAAATGAGTCGATAATAAGGAAAAAGCAAAGAACTAGGTACTAGCTATTCTATGTGATTTTCTAAACTCTCAGCAGTAGGCGTGTCTGTTAATCTGCTATCATGATATGAGTCACACACACATTTGGTAATTCTGAAGGATAGGTTAGTTTGCACTTTACTACGGAAACTTACCCTTTGGAAGTGGCGGGCTTAATTTGGAGATTGTAAAACTCTCACTAAGAAAATATTATTTAAGTTTAGATTGAAATATAATTTTTGTTTGTTTTTGTTTTTCGAGATAGCCCTAGTAGTCCTGGACCTCACTATGTCAACCAAACCGGCCTCTTCCTCAATGCTGGGATTGAAGGCATGTGTCGCCATGCCTGACATGGCTGAAATATAATTATTTTTAAACAGAGTTTCATATAGCCCAGGCTGACTTCAAACACCCTGTATAGTCCAGGATGACCCTTGAACTCCTGATGCTTCTGCCTCCATCTCCCAGTGCTAGGATCCCAGGTGTGTGCCAGCTTGCTCAGCTGAAATAAAAATTTAAGACCGTGCAGAAGCATGCTGACCAATATGCTTTGTTTGTTTTTAATGCAGCCACCATGCCCCTTCCCCAACTCACGTCCTCCTTTCCCCCTTCTAACTAACCCACCGTGTTCATCCAGTACTGGCTGTGTCTGTGTGGGCACAGGGCTAATCACTGGGGCATAGGCAGTCTACCAGAGGCTGCATTCCTGAAGAAAACAAGTCTCCCTCCCCAGGAGGAGTCATTAACAGGCAGTAGCTCCTCGGCTAGGGGTAGGCCTGTGATCCTCCTGCAGGGAGAACTCTTGAGGTATTTTAACAGTGTGTTTGCCTCCCCTTCTAATTATGTGGCATTAGTACAGAGAAGTGCAGTGGGGTTTAGTATGTTGACTTTTTACTCAGAAACTGAGGTAGACTTACCTATAGAGCCTAGGAGTAGATAGTGAGTGTATTTGCAAAGTCTTCAGCCACTCTGTGACACATGGAAATGTTTGCATCTTATTTATTTTTACCTCATTGCATTTAGGCTATTTGATTTTCTCAAATTATTTTTAAAATAAAAATTTATTTTAGTTGACAAATTTTAGAATTGTGTATATGTATCTTAGACAACATGCTATTTTAGAATATGTATACATTATGAAATGACTAAATTGAGCTAATTAGCAAATGTTTTACTTCACATCCTTAAAAATCTACCTTAGAAATTTTCAAGAGTACAGCGCATGCTGCCCAGCTGCCCTCTATTCTGATTTTGATAAGCACTTTCAGTCTGTTCCTCAATAGGAGCAAATCCTTTTCTAACTGTGATGAGATAGTGGGGATTTTGTTTAGTGACTTTATTGTATAAAGTGTAAAGTTGGCAGCCATGTGCTAATCACTAAAATTAGAGTTGAGTTTCGTTGGTCCCTGAACTGAGGACGTTTGAGGCTTCCTGGCCTGGTTAACCCTAGACAGTATCTCTCCTTAGGCCTTAGTTCCTTCGATAGTAAGTTGAGGCTGAGGCATCATCTTGCTGGACAATCTCTCACCCTTTCTGGCCTTTGGTAATCCTAACGGTGGGTGTTCACAGAGTCCCAGGACTCGGGACACATTCTTTCCTGCCTGTGCATTGTCCAGGCTTCCCTCATCCCGGAAGAGCCGTGACTGGACACAAACAACACAAACCTAGTTGTAAGGTTGTTAGCCCAGGTTAAACACACCAGAGGACAGCACTAGAGAGAACCTTGGGAACTTGAACCAGAAATTGATTTAATTAATTTAAATGGTAAGTGGTAAAGCTCAAACCATTGCTCCCACCTTATACGGAACAGTGGGTATATGGAGCTGTCTTCCAGAACATCCCAACCCCTGGAGAGCAGCAAGAGGTGTAACTAAAGCCTTATTGTTGTAGACACAAGAAAAGGTTGTTTGGCTGTGACTTGCTAAATTGTTCCCTCTGTCTTCTCTGTGACCTATGACATCAGACGTTCAGGCCATGGGGTCATATGTACATCCTGGGGTCATATGTACATCCTAGGGTCATATGTACATCCTAGGGTCATATGTACATCCTAGCACCTAGAACTGAAGGAAGCAGAGCTGGTAATGCAGAGCCCAGGTTTGTCTTGTGAGGAAAGGAGGAAAGCTCAGTCAGTGTGCAGTCACACCAGTGCCTTTTGTGTGCCGCTGAGCACACTGATGCCCAGGAAGGGAGGGCACAAAGCCCTCGGTGTCTAGACAGATGTCTCGGTCGGCACACCTGATTGCTCACTCTTTCTCCACAGTTACCAATCAGAGAAGACACTCTTCTCTGGCCCGGATACACTCTATGATGATCGAAGCACCCATCACCAAGGTTGGTCTCCACGGAGTGTGCAAGCCCCTGATGCTCCCAGTGAATTGCTTCCCTGGCCAACAGCGGGGACCTGCGGGGAAGAAGGGTGCTCTTCAGCTGTGTGATGTTGTCTCCTCTGAAGGAGGATGGCGACTGTTCGCGGCTTGACTCTTGACTGCCCCCTGGTGTCTGTAAGGTTACAAACGCATGTCCTTCTTCCCATGCTGTAGATAATCAATATTATCAACGCTGCCCAGGAAAACAGTCCTGTGCCTGTGACAGAAGCCTTGAACCGTGTGCTGGAGATTCTGAGAACCACTGAGTTATATTCACCACAGTTTAATGCTGAGGATGACCCTCACGCCGCCGACCTCGTTGGGGGCTTAATATCTGTGAGTTGATTTGCCCAGGCTCCTGCTGTCTGTTCCTGTTTGCTTTCTCAGAGCTTATCTGGACAGGGCTCTAGAAGTCAAGTAGGGCATCTGTGTAGGGCACAGTAGAGGCCATGACTCCTTCATGGTTTCTCTTCAGCTGTGCTTGGACTAAGAGGTGCCTGCTGCTTACCTCCCAGGAATCCTCAGCTTGGAGCAGAAGAGAGATGATGTTGATCTGTTTTCCAGTGTCACTTAGGGTTTTACAAGTCGTTTATTTAAAGAAGACATTTTCAGTTGTATTAAAGGGTTTTTTGGTTTGTTTGTTTGTCTGTTTATTATGGTTTTGTTGTTGTTTTGTTTTATTTTGAGGCAAAGTCTCACTATATAGTCCTTGCTGGCCTGGAATTTGCTAGGTAGACCAGGCTGTCTTTGAACTCATGGAAAGCTGCCTGTTTCTGCTTCTGGAGTGTTGAGATTAAGGGTATGGTTGGACTTTCTTTTGGGACTGCCAGCCCCAAATAATGACATGGAGACTTATTATTAATTATGAAAGCTTGGCCTTAGCTTAAGCTTGTTCTCAACCAGCCTTTATAACTTAACTCATTTCTATTAATCTACTTTCTGCCACATGGCTGTTTCCTATCCTCCATTTGTACCTCCGACTCACTCCGTGTTTCTCTGGCTTCTCCAGAACGCCTAGATTCATCCTGAGTTCTCTCTCTCCCTGGAAGTCCTGCCTATTCTCTCCTGCCTAGCTATTGGCCATTCAGCTCTTTATTAAACCAATCAGAAGACGCCTTGGCAAAGACACATCTTCACAGTGTACAAAAAGATTGTCCCACAACAACACCCAGCTTATCTTAAAGATTTTAAAAGCTGAGAAAAAGAACAGCCGTCCAAGTTTCATAGTCGTGGTAGGAGTGTCCCTTGGTGGTAGAATGCTTGAGTTTGATCCCCAGCACCAAAAGAGAACAACAAAACAGAACATCACACCTTAAACTGAAAGCTACATGACAAATTGCACAACAAAACGCTCTCCTGCTTCTATGTTTAGAAAGTGCCAGGGTGCGGGGCATGGTTTCACCGCCAAAGCATCCCAGCAGCCTTTGGATAACTTTGTAGGAAAGAAGGCCTTAGGGGGGGTGTCTCTCAGACTCTTGAGGAGCCCTGGACACCAACGCTGCAGCCCGTCCGGAGCAGAGCTTCCACCAGGAAGACAAACTATACTATACCGGTGTTCTGCCAGCCGTCTCAGTTAGAAACAAAATTTACTCCCTCCCAATTCCCACTATCTGAAGTCACTAGATTTCAAAAAAGTAAGTTTTGGACAGTCAATTCTAGAAGGTAGGGTGATTCCCAGTGGTAACCTCTAACTGTGGTCTGTAGGTCGGGTGAGCATGTGGAGGGCGGGGTGGGAGTGGATACAAGAGATTGTGGTGTTGGAGCATAGAGGGGGCTGAATGATTGGCTGGTACTCAGCGAACAAGGGGAGGAACCCACCTAAAAGATGCCAAAGGCCAGAGTGGTAGTGGCACATGCCTTTGATCCCAGCAGAAGCAGAGACAGAGGCAGAGGTGGAACTCTGTGGGTTTGAGGCCACCCTGGTCTACAGAGCGAGTTCTAGGACAGCCAAGACCGTTACAGAGAGACTCTATCTCTAAATGTTCCCCAACCCGCCCCCCAAAAAGGTGAGAAAGAAATGTTCTAGAGACTGCAGAGTTTGGAGAGGGCAGAAGGAGACTGTCACTAGAGCATTAGTTGGTCTTGGAATGGGGCAGGCATGCCGGTCACCTCATTGGTATCAACACTGCCTGAGCCTAGGTTCCAGGAGAAGAGCCCAGCACCCAGGAAGTGATTGAATTTGGGGCTGGCCACAGTATTCAGCCTGCTGGAGTGGGCAGCTTTGTAGTGGGCTGGATTATCCTGTGGGGCTGACCACCTAGCTTTTCTAAGGTGGAAAGAAGAGCTATAACCATACTTTCTCTTCTTTCCTTGATTTTCACCAGGATGGCTTACGAAGGTTTTCAGGAAATGAGTATGTTCTTGCAACCAAAAGTAAGTTCTCTGTTTTTTAACCTCTTAGGTCAATGTAACACTGCAATCCAGGTTAAATGATGGGACCGGTTGTTCTCATCAGTAAGTTCTGGGTGTCCTGTAAAGCCTCAGCAGCAAAGCAGCCATTTCTAATATAGCACTGTCCCCACCCCGAACATCAGATGCCATGAACCTACTAATGTTGTTTTCCAAATTATATCACCTTGCAGACCTTCAGCCATCTTCAAGCAGTATTCCCACCCCCATCTCCCTTAATGACATCCCACCACGGATTGCCATGGCCATAGAAAATGAAGAACAGTGGGACTTCGACATTTTTGAGCTGGAAGCGGCTACTCAAAAAAGGTGCGTTGAGCAGGTTTCCCAGGGCCTGGACAGGGAGCCACAGGAGCAGCACTGGTGTGTGCAGAGCTGTTCCTCGGGTGAGGACGGAGGCTGAGGAAGTAGTGGGATTTCAGGTTGCCCTGAGTCTTCGGGCCACAGGCAGTTTGCCTAGCTGTGATTGTTAGTTTTGTGCAGCAGCGCAGTGTTATTCATTAAGCGTCACTGTTTTCTGTGCGAGAAAAGCCACGAGGTACGACAGAACCCACTCTAAGCGTTTGTTAGGAGAAGGAACAGAGGGGAATGTGCTTTAGGTCTATGGAAGGTTGTGCATGGAGAGAGAGGAGAAAGGAGAGGGGCAAGAAGAAGTGGGGAGGAGTCTGTGACCCTGTGGCCTGCTTTTCATGGATTCTCAGGCCACAAATGCACATAGATCCCGTGATCATGCAGCGCATGCGTAAGGGATGACTAAGCCTCTTGCTTGGCTGCTGGACAGCGCATGTGCAGTCATGTAGCAACAGTGATGGCTTCCTCAGGTAGTAGTTTTTCCTGTGACATGCGTTCCTGATTTCTCTAGTGTGTGGTATTATATTAGGTTCCTAATTTCTCCAGTATGTGGTACTATAGGAGGTAGCAA
Source organism: Peromyscus eremicus (assembly GCF_949786415.1). NCBI lineage: Eukaryota > Metazoa > Chordata > Mammalia > Rodentia > Cricetidae > Peromyscus > Peromyscus eremicus. The sequence goes on along the minus strand of NC_081416.1, from coordinate 116,977,594 downwards.
CAAAGAGTCCCCTGCCCCAGAGCCTAGAGCAAATATTGTTAGTTACACATTTGATAAAACTAACTCACTCAGCTCCTGGTTGCCATGTTGGTGGCCCACACAAGTGGCCCACCCTACTTACATTCATTGGCTTATGGTTGCAGAGTGGGAGCTTAGGTTTTACCGAGTAAAAGCTGTTAACCACAGGGGTCTTGGCACATAGGACTGGACATCCACAGCCAATGCCAGCCATGGGTGTGGTCTGGTTTTGGGAGAGATGGCTCTGCTGAGCTGTGGGATGATTGACCAGGTCTCATCCCACTGGGTGATCTGTCTATACCGAGACTCCCACTTCACACAGTCAAGCAGAGTGGACAGGCGTATCCCCATGACAAGTGAGCCTCGGAGCTCCTAGTTTACACACCAGAACCATTACAACTATGAACACTGTATTAAGGATGGCCAGGTTGAGTCTTATAATGACCTCTGAGAGGGCTTCCGTGGGACAGATTTCTTAACCTGCCAAGCCAAGCCAGTAAATCAAAGTGCCATCTAAGGAAGGGCCTTACTTTCGGGCAGCTGGTCAACTTCTCAGGGTAAACTCCATTAGACTATAGCACCTACCTCCAGATTGTTGAGGCCATCAGTCACCTGACCTTGGCGGTGTCCAGTTTATAGGTCCAGTGGTTATTTTTCTCTAGACAGGACATCAGTAGTAACATGTGAGAATAGGATTACAGGCAGCATGTTGAGTCAGGGAAAGAGAAGGTTCTGAGGATTCCACGGATGCAAGCAAGGTGGAAAACTTCACCCCAGCAAGTGAGGCTGCCCGCAGAAGGCTAAGGCAGAAGCTGTCATGCTGCCCCTCCCCCATGGAATGCTGCCCTGCAGTGCCCACTGGCTGTCCCGGGTACTCTGCAGTTGGCTGGGATTTGCTTGTTGGTCCTGAGTCTCTCCCACGCTCAGGGCACTGCTTCTTTGCTGTTTTACACCGTGGATCTTTTTCTTTGTAGGCCTTTGATTTATCTAGGTCTCAAAACCTTTGCTCGTTTTGGAATCTGTGAATTCTTACAGTGCTCTGAGGCAACACTGAGATCGTGGTTTCAAGTTATTGAAGCCAATTATCATTCTTCTAACCCCTACCACAATTCCACACATTCTGCGGATGTGCTCCATGCCACTGCCTATTTCCTTTCCAGAAACAAAATAAAGGTAAGCTAACGTTCGCGTTCTGCCTTTAACAGCAGCGTAGGGAGAGTCCAGCGCGCCTGCCCCTGTTCTCACCGTGTGGTAATAGAAACACTGGGTCCTCACCTGTGTGCAACTTGGTCACAAAGGAAGCCAGTTGGTAGATTAATCTGCAGGCTCAGCATACACTGGGCATGGTGGTGCACGACTTTAATCTCAGGAGGCAGAGGCAGGCGGATCTCTGTGAGTTCGAGGCCAGCCTGGGCTACAGAGTGAGTTCCAGGAAAGGATCTAAAGCTACACAGAGAAACCCTGTCTTGAAAAACCATTGGGGGAAAAAAAAAGCAGCAGCAGCAGCAGCAGCTGCAGTCCCTGAAGAGAAAGCCAACAGAGACAGGACAGGCCTATCCTTTGGGGGAGAGGAGGTTTCACAGTGGGCACATTGAGCCTCCTTAAGATGCTCGCCTGTGCCGTAAGCCCAAATCCATTACTGCCCATTCCTCAGCTCTCCTGTCTGACCATCTGACCTCAGATAGACTATGCTCCTTCTCATTTTCCCACCCAGTGAGGGAGGCCCCGCTCACTCCTCTCTTGGCCCCTCTGGAGCTCTCTCTCAATGTTTCCATCTCGTTCTTTCCAAGGCAGCACATCTGACTGTGACCACCATGAGCAGCTTCCTTCTCCCTCAGAAACACACCCCTGTGATGAATTCACCTTTCATTACCCCCCATACACACACACACACACACACACACACACACACACACACACACACACACACCCTGTGCCTCAGACGTACAGGCCAACTGTTCAGCAACCCTGGGCTGCGTGCTGCGAAGTGAGAGAGCTAACCTCTAGCTCCATTCTTATTTGAAAGCTCGAGACCAAGTCCATAGGTGGGGTAAGAATGCAGAGAATGGACTGTTTCCTCAGAGAGACAGGTGGCCAGGGAGAGTCTGGGCTAAAGTGACTTAGCCTCTAAAGAGCAATCTCTGCTTGGGTTTGTTGCTTTTGAACAAATATATTCAGAGCTAGCCTCAAACAATGTGTATGGTTCTGAGACAGGGTCTTGTGTATTTGAGGCTGGCGTGAATTCATTGTGTTGTCTTGAACACCTTATCCTCCTGCCTCCAGCTTCCAAATGCTGGGGTTGCTAGTACACACAAAGCCAGACCTTGCTTATAATGATAGTCAAAGTATTTATTAAATTCACACCATAGAGTGTCCCTAGCTAAAGTGAAAAATTACAGAATTTTAAATAAAATTAATTTATAAGACAAGTTTATTAGATATATACCCTTATTTTCACATGTTTGTAGAATACTTCCAAATATAACACACACACACACACACACACACACACACACACACACACACCCGCAGATGAGGACTGAACCCAGGGCCTTGTGCTTGCTAGGCAATCGCTTTACCACTGAGCTAAATCCCCAACCCATGATCTTCTTTTTTAAAGTCTGCATGCACATGCACACCTGAGAACATGCATGCCCACCATAGCATGCACATGGGAGTGAGAGGACAAGTTGTGAAAGTTCACTCTCTCCACCACTGGGTCTCTGCGATCAGCTCAGGTTGTTGGACTTGATGGCAAGCTCTTTTAAGTACTGAGCTGTCTTCCTGCCCTTCAATATCTTTTTAAAAATGCATTTATTTATTTTATGAATGCTCTGTCTACATGTATGCCTGCATGCCAGAAGAGGGCATCAGCCCTCATTATAGATGGTTGTGAGCTGCCGTGTAGTGCTGGGAATTGAACTCAGTCAGTGCTCTTAACTGCTGAGCCGTCTCTCCAGCCCCGCCCTGCATCTTACACTAGGCACACTGTTTTGAAGCTCGGTTTCCAGGCACTGGATGCTGAGTCACAACAGAGCTAGATTAACAGTTAGTGGCTGTCAATCACTTCCTATGCAGAGCAGCTGGGAAAACTCAGATCCACGGAGAAATAAAACCAAAACGACAGATGCTTTGAACGTTTTTCCTTTTCTCAATTATTTATTTTTATTTTATGTGTATTGGTGTTTTGCCTGCATGTCTGTCTGTCTGTGTGAGAAGTCAGATCTTGGAGTTAAGACAGTTGTGAGCTGCCATGTGGGTGCTGGGAATTGAACCTGGATCCTCTGGAAGAGCAGTCAGTGTTCTCAACCTCTGAGGCATCTCTCCAGCCCAATTTTATATTTATTTATTTATTTTATACACACACACACACACACACACACATATAATTTTTTTTTAAAGACACAGTCTCATTACGTAGATCAGGCTGGTCTGGAACTCAGATTTACCTGCCTCTGCCTCTCAAGTGCACCACAATGCCCAGCTCCAGCTTTTTTTTTTTTTTTTTTTTTTTTTTTTTTTTTTTTTTTTGAGATTACAATTACAACATTTCTCCCTTCTCTTATGAGTATAAGTGCTCTCCCTGAAAATCATGGCCTCTTTTCGCATCAGTTTTGTGCATGCATATGTGTTTGTATAAACATATATATTTCTAAATATAACCTGTTGAGTCCATATACATGTTACTTGTATATATGTTTTTCAGCGCTGACCATTGGGCATTGAACAACTGATAAGTGTGCTCTTCCCTGGGGCAGACCATTTCTCTCATTCCCAGCTTTCCTCTGTTGCTTTAGTTCTTTTTTCCCCCTGGAGTGAGTTAAATTTAATTACGACCATATATATATTGCTTTACAGTTTTAAAAACATTTTGTACATTACCAACATTTACATGCTCCTTTGTCTAAAAAAAAATCTGTCTTCGAAGATACATTTGCTATTATCCAGGGTAATTCCTCTATCTGTAATTTCTCTTTTTTTAATTAAGAAATTTTATTCATTTTACATAACCAACCACAGATCCCCTCTCCCCCCTCCCCCTCGCCCTTAGTTCTTTATGTAGGGTTGAGGCCTCATGAGCTTTTCCCCATTCAGTTTGTTCTGTTCATTGGTCATCTTGTTCAGCTCACATTTGGGCAATCGTGCTTGAGTAAATTTTGAAGTAAAATGAAAAACCTGCCGGGAGGTGGTGGCGCACGCCTTTAATCCCAGCACTAGGGAGGCAGAGGCAGGGGATCTCTGTGAGTTAGAGTCCAGCCTGGTCTCCAAAGCGAGTTCCAGGAAAGGCGCAAAGCTACACAGAGAAACCCTGTCTTGAAAAACCAAAAAAAAAAAAAAAAAAAAAAAAAGAAAAAAGAAAAAAGAAAAAAGAAAAACCTGTCTATCAAAACCTATAGAATGATTTGGGCTAGGGAGATAGCCAGGAAAGCGCATGGCACCCACATGAAAAGCTGGGCATGGCGGTGTGGTCTGTGCACTGGGGAGGCAGGTACAGGCAGATTCCTGGGGTTCACTAAGTGCCAGCCAGCCTAGCCACCTAGCCCCAGGTCCCGAAAAAACAGGTAAATAGCTCTCCCCCCCCCCCAAACCCAGGGCCTTGCGCTTATTAGGCAAGCACTCTACCACCCCCTCTTTTTTTTTTAAAGGTTTATTTATTTTATGTGCAGTGGTGTTTTTCCTGCATGCATGTCTGTGTGAGGGTGTCAGATCCCCTGGAACTGGAGTTTCAGACAGGTGTGAGCTGCCATGTGGGTGCTGGGGATTGAACCCTGGTCCTCTGGAAGAGCAGCCAGTGTTCCTAACCACTGGGCCATCTCTTCAGCCCTGGTAAATAGCCTCTGGCCTTCACATGCATGTGCACATTCATGTGTTCATTCTCAGTCACATATATGTGCATCTATGCAAGTGTGCGCGAGGGGCACGCGCGCACGCACACACATACACACACACACACACACACACACACACACACTACAGCTGGGCATGGCGGTATAGTCCTGTAATCCCAGTACTTGAGAAGCACCGCCAGATGTTCAAGGCTAGCCTTGGCTACATTGTGAGGGAGTGGGGAGCCAATAATAATCCACAATGGCTTTTGGAATTAAGACAATCTAGTATCAAAACTGAGAAATAAGGAAAACAGAAATACATAAATTTGAAAAATAAATGCTAGAAAAAAGTACCTCACACATCTATATTAACTCAAAAATGTAAAAGCTGATGGTTTCTTTCTTTCTTTTTTTTTTTTTTTTTTTTTTTTTTTTGGTTTTTTTGAGACAGGGTTTCTCTGTGTAGCTTTGTGCCTTTTCCTGGATCTCGCTCTGTAGACCAGGCTGGCCTCGAACTCACAAAGATCCACCTGCCTCTGCCTCCCGAGTGCTGGGATTAAAGGCGTGCGTCACCACCGCCCGGCTCTTTCTTTTTTTTTAATGATGTAAATTGATAAAAGTAAAAGAAAACTAGCTGGGCTAATGATACATACTTGTAATCCCAGCCTCAGGAAGCTGAGGTTAGACCAAGGGTTCAAGGGTAGCCTTAGTTACATGGAGAGACACTGTCTCTAAATTAATAAATAAGATTATTTTTAACTACATAAACTTTTAGAGCCCTGGAAGAGGTGGAGATATTCCAGATCATTTTACCAAATTCACAAGACCCTTATGTCAGTTAAAAAAAGATAGCACCGCCGGGCGGTGGTGGCGCACGTCTTTAATCCCAGCACTCGGGAGGCAGAGACAGGCGGATCTATGTGAGTTCGAGGCCAGCCTGGGCTACCAAGTGAGTTCCAGGAAAGGCGCAAAGCTACACAGAGAAACCCTGTCTCAAAAACCAAAAAAAAAAAAAAAAAAAAAAAAAAAGACAGCACCAAAAAGGAGTGGAGAAGTAGGTTAGCTCCCAGTTAATATAAGTAGCATTCATTTGTAAAGTTATTTTTTTTATTTTGATTTACATAATATCGCTAAGTCAAAAATCCCAGGCTCTGGGCTTGTATTGCAGTGGTCTGGAGAGAGACTGGCAGAGTGCCCTCGCTGTGTGTGTGCCTGCAGATCAGGGAGTGTTCTCCAGCAGCCGTGCGTGCGTGCGTGCGTGCGTGCGTGCATGTGTGTGTGTGTGTGTGTGTGTGTGTGTGTGTGTGTGTGTGTGTGCGCGCGCGTGCGTGCGTGTGTGCATGCGCAGAGAAACCTGTTGAAGGCACACTGGTTTGCAAAGGCGTTCTTGTTTTCAGGAAACTTTAGATCGGATTGATGAGGTTGCCGCCCTCATCGCCGCCGCCATTCACGATGTGGACCACCCTGGGAGAACCAACTCATTCCTCTGCAACTCGGGGAACGAGCTGGCTGTGCTGTACAATGACACAGCAGTGCTGGAGAGCCACCACGCAGCGCTGGCCTTCCAGCTGACCCTTGAAAATGACAAATGCAACATCTTTAAAAACATGGAGAGGTGAGGACCGACGGGGCTGAGATGTAGGTCACGTGACTGCAGGGGGAGCCGCTGCCCGCAACATCAGTGCTGAAATAAGTGTATTTTGAGGCAGGGTCTTGCTGAGTTGCCCAGGTTGAGCTGCCTGGCACACTCCTCTTGGCCTGCACACTTTTGGTGGGTGTCCCCCGAGGGAGCATTTTCCCTGGTCCTCATGCTAAGTGAAAGTCTGGATTGCTCAGTCACTGGTTGGTGAGCACTTGTCCCGTTTCATTTACAGAAACAGATGGGAAGCAGTGGCATGTCTTGTCGGTTCGCACTCGCCTAGCATGTACAAGGCTTTGGACTCTGTTTCCAGCCAACCAAAACCAGGTGGTTAACGTCCAGCTAGACGTTTGGAGACAGGGTCTCACTACGTGGGCTGGGGTGGCCTTAAACTTGAAGTCCTCCTGCCTCAGCCCTGCCAGTGCTAGGATTATAGGCTGCCTGGGCCACCTCATCCAGCTCAGGTTAGACCCCATACTGCAGTGTCACGGGCTTGTTTTCATCAGTTCAGTCTTTGTGCCTAGGCCGGGTCCCAATACACAGGAGAGCTCAATTGAAGAGGAAAAAAGTGTCATGAGAAATATTTTCATTTGGATTTTTAAGGAAAATTTGATATAGGGTTTTTAAAAAGAGTGTCCTAAGCTGGGCAGTGGTGGTGCATACCTTTAATCCCAGCACTTGAGAGGCAGAGGCAGGCGGATCTCTGTGAGTTCAAGGCCAGCCTGGGCTACAGAGTGAGATCCAGGACAGGCACCAAAACTACACAGAGAGACTCTGTCTCGAAAAACCAAAAAAGAAGTATCCTGATTTCTCAAAACTCCATTGTACCATGTCTTAGAATTTCAGAGGTGGGCTTAATACAAGTTTTACTCACATATACTTGTAAGTACATAATTTACAGAGAATACATAAAACCTAGGGTTTCTAGTGCTATGATTAAAAACCCGAGACCAAAAGCAGCTTGAGGAGGAAAGGGCTTATTTCATCTTACACCTCTGGGTAACAGTCCATCACTGAGGGAAATCAGGGCAGGAACCTGGAGGTAGGAACTGAAGTAGACACCATGGAGGAACCGTGCTCACGGCTTGCAAGCTTGGGTTAGAAGAAGGGCTATCAGTTCTCTGGGCCTCCAGGTACCTCCATGCAAGGCACATTGTTAGTGAATGTGGAGACAGACTGTGGGCACCAAGAGAATAGTCTTGCTTGGCGTAGTGGCACAGGTCTGTAATCCCAGCCTTAAAAGGCTGATACAAGAAAGTCATGGGTTTGAGGCCATCCTGGACTACACAATGAGACTGTCTTTAGAGAGGAGGAGGGAGAGGTCCTTGTTTGTCCCTGCTAGAACCTGTCTCATCCTGAGAAGTGTGCAGGGTACTGCGTAGTTATGGATGTGACACACGGCTATAGTATCCTACCTGTCGGCTGATTTCTAACTTCTGTCTGGTGATGGAGGCAAGTGTATCTCCCAGTGGTGCGGGACTGATAGCTGCAGTGGACAGACATCCTGGGAAACAGAGGGTTGTCCAAACAGAGCGTAGCCCACCAGCCTGAATCAGTAACCTGTAGCAGTCTCTCTGTCGTCGGCAACAGGAATGACTACCGGATACTACGCCAGGGTATTATCGACATGGTCCTGGCCACGGAAATGACAAAGCACTATGAACATGTCCACAAATTTATGAACAGCATCACCAAGCCCTTGACAACACAAGGGAATGAGGTGAGAGAAACTTATCCTGAGGCCCTTCATGGGGGTCACACTCGCCAGGGACATGGAGAACTCAGACCTAGCAGGTCCCAAGTGGTAGCAGGGCCTTTGGTGGGCATGTTGAATATGGTTTTCCATTTTTCTTTCTTTCATTTGATTTGTCTATCTATCTAGAGACAAGCCTTCCCTCTGTAGCCCAGACTGGCCTGGAACTCAGTGACCCCCTACGTCCGCCTCAGGTGCTGGGGTTACAGGGGTGAGCCATGGCACCAGGTTGAAGTGTGGTTTTCATTGGTTTTCAAAAGTCATTTAACATGCAAGTATCTGGCAGGGTAACATGCGATAGAACATGCAGATAGATGTGTAAACAAGTTGTCACATGGCCATTCCTGTGCCTTGTCTCAAAATGTTTCCTCCCCTTTTGAACATTCTAGAGTCAGTTGGCGCCCTAGGAAGCTCTTTTTTTTTTTGTTTGTTTTAACCAGGCTCTAACTATGTAGTCCTGGCTGGCCTAGAATTCAATAGGTAGACCAGGCTGGGCTCAATCTCACAGAGATCTGCCTATCTCTGCCTCCCAAATGCTGGGATTAAAGGTGTGTGCCACCACCCCTGGCTCCTACAGGGCTCTTAACAGCCACTCTCCAGTGGGTGTATTCCACGGTAGTGCAGAGAAGGGCTAGAAGGACCCTCTGCTGTGACATTGACCTCTGGCCAGGCAGGAGCTGCCTGGTGTAGATTCCCACCATTTCCTCATCTGTAGAAGGGAAGGGTAGACCTCAGGGCAGAGGACAGTGTAGAGTAGGAAGCACCGAGGCTCAGCTGGGATGAATCACCTCACCTTGAACCCTGCCCGTGTTTGTAATTATAATGTAAGGATACTTTCCACAGTTCCCACAGACTCTTTTTGTGAATACAGATCAAAAGAAAAGGACTTTGTGCCCTTTGTATATCATAGATACTAAGACAGTATGAGGGATTGTCACTTAACGTGATCTGGGTTCAGTGAAGGCTGAAGATTCTCAAAATCCCTGTCAAAATGCTGGTGAAGACTGGGCTGTGGGAGGAGGGGGCTGCTGGGCCACAGAGCTCTGTCGTTGTGAGAAGAGAGAACTCATTTTTAGTATCTTAAAAAGATAAAGACGAGCCTTTGAGTTCTCACCAATACGAAAAGAAAAGGCCACCAGAGAGACAGAGAGGAGAAAGGGGCAGATCTGCCGGTCTCAGTGCTGCTGGGGTCCTGCTGAACTCACTGGGCCGTGCTTCCTCTTTGTAGAATGAAAGGCTCTGCTGTAGGACGCCTTAACTTTGTAGACCCCCCCGCTACAGGCTCCCAGGCTCCCAGAACCCTAGGTAAGGTAGCTGGACACCAAGCCCGTTTTGATTGCTTTGATTTCACCCGTGGTTCAGAAAACTGTCGAAAATCAAGAAGCCCTAAGCACTGTGTTCAGGACTCCAGAGAACCGGACTCTGATCAAACGGATGATGATTAAGTGTGCCGACGTGTCCAACCCCTGCCGGCGCCTGGAACACTGCATCGAGTGGGCCGCACGCATTTCAGAAGAGTATTTTTCTCAGGTAAAATGCTATGTCTTAATTCCTTTTATGTGTGCGCGCACGCACACATGCATGCACACATGCATGCATGCACACGGTGTGTACGCACTCATGCTCCAAATGGGGGAACACCATGAGGCTATGGACTTAAAACTAGGAAAGAGAACTCTAAAAGAAATTCTGTCTTTGAAGAACATTTTTGATAACATTTTGATAATGTCTTCTTTATCTGAAAACGTGCTACTTTGTCTTCATTCTTTGAACATCTTTGCCGGATTTGGAACCCTGGGTTGGCAGGTTTTTCCTGAAATCAATGCCCCTCACATCTTCCTGGGACAGAAGAAAAATAAATTGCTAGAGTGTTTGCAGATTTGGGAGCAGAGATAAGCACACAGATTAAAGAAGCCCAGAGAGTGGCCAGGACCGAGGGGCAGATCAGTCGTAGAGCTTTGCTTGGCACATAACAAGGGCCTGAATTGTGGTGCACGCTTTTAATCCATGCTCTCAGGAGGCAGAGGCAGGCAGATCTCTGTGAGTTCCAGGCCAGCCTGGTCTACATTAGAGAGTTCTGGGCTAGCCAGGGCTACATCTGAGGCCAGAAGACACTGAAACATCGTATTTAAGCTGCTGTTAGAAGAAAACTTCTAAGTACTCTTCTAAGTACGCCCAGTACTCTGTACCTAGTGAAATAGCCTTCAAGGATCAGGGCAAGATGAAAGCCTTCTCAGATAAGGGGAAACTGGTAGGTAGTTCATCGCTAGTAAACCTGCAATGTAAGAAATGCTAAGAGAAGTTCTTAAAGTAGAAAGGAAGTGATCACTGCAAACTTGACTATTCAAGATGAAAGAAAAGGATCACAAAGATTGGTTACTACCTGGGTAGCTATCTAAGACTTTTCTAGTCTCTAAATTTCTCTGTAGTAAGACACAGAGTTACTTGAAGCAAAGGTTCTCACACTGCATTGCTGGGTCTCTGCGGTAAGTGATGTGATAGGAAAAGGGTCTAGAGGGAATGAGTGGCCTTCCACGGTCCGAGACGTCTACACTCCACCAAGTACAGCAGTCTCAGCACTGCTGAGTTAAACACCAAGAGTACAGGCTGTCATCCCACAGGGCCTGGACCAGGAAGGTAAGAACGGGAAGTAATTACACACGGTAGTTCTTCCAAATCCTAACAGTATTATTAAATTCAACTCCATTGAATGTTAATGAGCTAAGCACTCCCATGAAGAGAGCATTCATCAGAACAGATGAAGTGGGGTGTGGTGATACAGCCAGGAATCTCAGCACATGGAAGGGAGGCTGTGAGCTCAGGGACAGCTCCATGATGACATCCTGCCTCCGAAACCAAGCAAAACAAAGAAGCTCAGCTACAGGCAGACTGGAAAGGATGGATTAGATTAAGGATAGAAAGATGGCGAACCCATGCGAGCATAGTGTGCAAATTATAAACATAAGACTGAACAGCCGTATCAGTTTCGAACAAAAGACAGACAGGGCACTGCCAGAGAGAGCAGGACATTTCCTAACGAGGAATGAGCCCATAGCCATAGTGTGTGCACACTCTGCCGGGCGGTGGTGGCGCATGCCTTGAATCCCAGCACTCGGGAGGCAGAGGCAGGCGGATCTCTGGGAGTTTGAGGCCAGCCTGGGCTACAGAGTGAGTTCCAGGACAGGCACCAAAACTACACAGAGAAACCCTGTCTCAAAACCACAACCCGCCCCCCCCAAAAAATCGGCAGAATCAAATGTCACCAGAATCAAATGTCACCTACAGCCAGCAGCTTAAAATATTGTTGAAGACAGAGATGATCTGAACGTGTATGGCAGAAGTAATGCCAGCCTTCAAATTGTATGAGACGGGAAAGGAGGCAGGAGCACTTTGGCTCATTTTGAGACTGTTCTCCCATTGTCAATCCCCGACAAAGGCGGTGCCCTCACGGGACATGGCAGTCTGTTTCTCAGGACCCTGAATGTGGAGGAGCTGAGTCCAGCAGCATAAAGAGGGTGTGCGTCACCACTAGGCTTCTTCACACAAGTGCAAGGCTGGTCGTTTATTTAGTAATTCACCGTAGTCCTGGAGTAACAGAAGAAAATCGTACAGCTATTGCTCTAGTTACAGAAAAGGCATGACAGTACTCAGCATCCATCGTCACAGGAACACTTAGCACACTAGGAATAGAAGGAAATTACTTTGTTGGAGACAGGGTCTCTGTGTATGTAGCCTTGGCTGTCCAGAACCCACTAGGTAGATCAGCTCTGGCGCGCTGGGATTAAAAACATAGCTTATGTTGCATCTAGCCACATGATACTGCCCTAATGATGGAAACAAAGCTGGGGGCCTCTTGTTACCACACTGCTCAACACTGCTGGTCTTTCCAGACACTGCACTATGCAAGGGAGCACACAGTACATAAAAACAGAAATAACACATCTTAAAACACAGATAACAGGTGTGTGTAAAAATTCCCAAGGCACATAACATTACACTAATAATTAGATTTGATCAGTGAGATCATATGGGACAATAAGCTCCATATATAAAAGTCAAGTTGTATTTTATATACGAACCAAAAAACATGAAACTTAAAACAGTGCTGGTTAAAATAGCAATAAAAAGCAAAAATTACTTAGAAATAAATTTACTGATAGATGGCCAGACCTCACAAACCATTGCTAGAAACTTAAAGAACATTCCATGTTCACATATTAGAAATGTGGTGATGTGTGATCCAAATTAGTCTTAACAATAAAAACCCAGAGTCAGGGGGCTTGAGGATTTAGCTCAGTGGTACAGCGCTTGCCTAGCAAGCACAAGGCTCTGGGTTCGGTCCTCAGCTCTGGAAAACAAAAAACAAAAAACAAAACAAACACACAAAAAAAACCCCAGAGTCAGGTATCGAAGGTAAAAGCTGAAAGAGAAGCAGAGCAGCCACTAGGGAGACTTCTTACCTCTACAAAATCACTGACCAAATTGAGGAGGGAAGGGCGAGATCCTGTCTCCACCTCCCTAGTGCTGGGATCAAAGGTGTGTGTCACCACCGCCGGCTGTTTCTCATTTAGACTGGTTCAATCTCCTTTAGTCCAGGGTGGCCTTGAACTCCTGATCTTCCTGCTTCCTCCTCCCATGTGCTGGGATTAAAGGTGTGTGCCACCACTGCCTGGCCTCTATGGTTAACTAGTGGCCAGCTCTGCCCTCTGTTCTCCAGGCAAGCTTTATTTGTTAGAGCACAAACAAAATATCATACAAGGGCCTCTCCCAAGATTTTCCTGATTGGTTTTGGAAAGTGAGCGCAGACATACCATTTCACAGTAAACTGTCAGCCTGACTAGAAAAAGCCAAACCTTGATGTTTTTAGAGAAAACTACCACAGAATATCCCCAGTGACTTTGAAATGGACAAAGACTTTTAGGTACAGAAAGCAGACAGCCATGGAAAAAAAGAAAATATACATTGGACTTCATTAAAGTTTAAAAAATTATGCTAAAAAATGAGTAACAGGACATGTCGAGAAAAAATACAAGTCATTTCTGACAAAGGACTGCATGTACCCAAGTTACATTACAATAGTAAGGCAAGCCACCAGTTAAAAATAATATTTCAATAGCCATTTCACAAAAGATAGTATGAATTGCTGATAATTACATGAAAAAAAGACCTTACATCATCAGGGAAATTCAAATGAAAGCCACAATGAAATTCTAGCACATACCAGTAGAAAGGTTTAAATGGAAAATACCAAGGCCAGGTGTGGTCGTGTGTACACGGAATCCTAGCACTTGGGAGTTGGAGGCAGGGTTAGTTCAGGAGCTGTTTACTGAGTTCTGTGGTAACCTGAGCTGTATATGAGATTCGGTCTCAAAACAACACCACACGCTGGAACACTTGACAACTTCGAATGTTGGTGACCGTGTGGAGCAGATATTAGCGGACTGCAGAAAAAGTGTTACTGCCACTGTGGTAACCAGAGGAGCAGACTGCATTGTGACAGTTATAACACATGATTTACCCTGGCACTGTTAACATTGTAGGCTGCTGGCATTAAACTCAGTCCTCCTGCTTTCTGAGTGATTAAACTACACATGTGTGCCACCCCAGCCTGGTGTTGACCTCCCTGTTACCTGAGGCTGACCTCCTGCCCTCTGCTTCTTGAGTCTGGACTACAGGCACCATGCTTGGTTTGTTTGGTCCTGGGGATTGAACCCAGAGTTGCATGCATGCAGGCAAGCACTCTGCCGTCTGAACTACAAATCCCAAGACCCGCCTCGGTGGTGGTGGTGGTGGTGGTGGTTGTTGTTGTTTTCTTCTTCTTCTTTTTCTTCTTCTTCTTCTTCTTCTTCTCCTCCTCCTCCTCCTCCTCCTCCTCCTCCTCCTCCTCCTCCTCCTCCTCCTTCTCCTTCCTCTTCCTCTTCTTCTTTCTTCCTTCTTCCTCCTCCTCCTCCTCCTTCTTCTTCTTCTTCTTCCTCCTTCTCCTCCTCCTCCTCCTCCTCCTCCTCCTCCTTCTCCTTCCTCTTCCTCTTCTTCTTTCTTCCTTCTTCCTCCTCCTCCTCCTCCTCCTCCTCCTCCTCCTCCTCCTCCTCCTCCTTCTTCTTCTTCTTCTTCCTCCTTCTCCTCCTCCTCCTCCTCCTCCTCCTCCTCCTCCTCCTTCTTCTTGACAGTATCTTACTCTGTAGCTCAGGCTATCCTAGAACTGTGTAGCCAAAGCTAATGGCCTTGAACTCAGAGTAATCCTCCTGCCTTAGCCGCCTGAGTACTGAAGCTTTAACCCCAGCATACCCTGCTTCTTTACTCTGTTAACACAGCAGTTGATTTTCATGTAGTGAAGCGTGCCTCAGGAAACCCTGTCATGTAGAATTCCTCTGACATGCTAATTTGACCAATATCTTGTTTGGGATCTTTAATCAGTACCCACAAGGATATTAGTCTGCAGGGCTTGTTTGCAGTGTGTGTGTCTATTATGGTATGTTGGCTTTCTAGGATGAACTAGAAATGTTCTCTGGATTCTTTTTTTTAATTTTGAAGAGTCTGAGAAGGACTGCTGTTGATTTTCTAAACTTTGGTTAGAATTTATGGGTGCAGCATTTGGTCCTGTCTTTTCTCTGCTGGAGGTTTTTAGGATTGTGGAGGTTTTTAGGATTGATGCCGCCTCCTTACTGGTCTACCATTCATAGTCTTCCCAACAAGACAACAGAACCATAGCTGAGCAATAGCCACTAGGCCCTTTCTGGGGCGGGGCCGTGTTTTTGGCTCACTTCTTATGGTTCCAGTGTGTGGTTCCAGGTGGATGGTGATGGGACCAGCAGAGGCAGGTGCCAGATCCACCCTGGCCTCTGACCTGAGGGGCCTTAGCCAGGAGACTTCCAGCTATTAGGGATGCTTGGGTTGGTTTGGGATGGCCTCACTCTGGGAACGGTGTGGTGTCTGGCAGATCAGCCTGTGGGGCTGCTCCGTGGCAGGCGGGATTCTGAGATCCTGGGGTGTTCTGCTCTGCAGACTGATGAAGAGAAGCAGCTGGACTTGCCTGTGATGATGCCAGTTTTTGACAGAAACACCTGCAGCATTCCCAAGTCTCAGATCTCTTTCATTGACTACTTCATCACGGACATGTATGATGCCTGGGACGGTAAGAACCTAGCACCTTCCTGAAGGAGGAGGGACTGGCTAGTTAGATGTAAGTAGATGCGGGGCTTAGACTTCCAAGGTGAGCTGGAAAGAAAGAAGCCATCCTGGAGGGCAAAGAGCCTGTCAAATAAGAGGTACCCCAAGGATGTCCCTGGCTCCCTGTGCCCTAAGAGCTGCACTCCAGGGGTGGGGGGTGTGCAGAGCTGATACCTGTGGGTCCAAGGGCTGAGAACAGGTTTCCCTCTGGTCTACTCGCCCCAGAATTTGGCGTTATATTATGGCCGACTCCCTTAGTCCTTCTTCAAATGCTGGGGCCAGGGCATAGCTCTGTGGTGGAAGGCCCAAGTTCCACTCCTAGAAGGAAATAAGGAAGCCCAACCCTGTAGAGAAAGGCTGTGTGAAGGCTGCACCCCTGTCTCTCCCTCCAGCCTTTGTTGGCCTGCCTGACCTTATGCAGCATCTGGACGACAACTTCAGGTACTGGAAAGGACTGGATGAAAAGAAGCTGTGCAGCCTCCGTCCCCCTCCAGAATAGGGGGGACATCCTGTCTGAGGCTCCGCCCTTCCCGGCTTCTGCAGTTTCTTAGGCCTTTCGACGTTAGGCAGAACTATCCCCTCATCTGCAGAGGCTGTGAAGGGACATGGGGACATCACCCTTCTGTGGCCACCATCTGATGCCATAGCATGAGCTTTGTGTCACCATAGGCCTGGGAGCCCTGCCGAGGGGATCATGGCTCTCCTGGCAGCCACCCCACCATTTCCTAGTTCCTTCAGCCTGCAGAACAGCCATGGCGACGTGTCTGACCCTGGGAAGTGAGCTGCTCCTTTTGCAAAGCTGCTGGAGTGACTTGTCTCTTTAGTCGACTAGCAAATGAGATAAAGAAGCTTAAGGTTGATCATCCCAACTATTAAATGTTTTATTTATTTTACTAGAAGTTTGACATTTTCTATGAATTTAAAAATACTTCAAAGCCAAAGCCACCTTCAGATGCCACAACCAAATTCGCGAGTCATTCTTACTAAGTGTTTATGACTTGGGGCACAGACTTATTTTCGTAGTGCAGATTTAAAATATAAAATGATACATTTTATCACACTATAGAAACGTTAGACTCTTCTCGTCGGTCGGTGTTAGTGGGGAAGGCATTTTGCTGGTGGGGCTCACTCTAGTGTGCACCAGAGGCCACATCTGCAGACCCGGTTCTGAGCAGCAGCTGTGAGCCCAGGAGTTTTGCAGGTGCCTCGTCAGAAAAACTTGGATGTGACCATTTTTTTCCTAAAATTTTATAATTGAATTTCCAAGAGCCTGCCTTATTTTATACTGTTTCTATAAAATATGCCCTATAAAACAAAGCAAACCGGACTACTTAGTGGTTGATATTTTATAACTAACATGGGATATTTGATTCTAGAAATGTATAAAGGCGATATCTCTTCGTGTTTTTACTGAGCATAATACTACACAGATGACACTTAATGACATGTCAGAGGGTTGGTTTCATCTTAGACTTGTATTTTTTCTGGATGAAATTAAACTGTTGTTTTTAAGAAGTCATTTGTTGCCATTCCTTTGGTATTGTCTAATAATAATCTTTCTAAATTAGGATTAGACATGTATTAAATAGAACAAAAGAGCAACTGAACACCTCCCTGGGGTCCTGGGGACAGGGTTTCAGTTTGCACAGGCCTTTACCCTGCGTGAAGATGACTAACTGTGGGCCCGCCTCGGAAGAAACAGCGGATCTTCCTGCCTAGTGCCAAGGGAGAAAATGAGCCCCACCAGCAACTTTAGCCGCCATGTGCTGAGAGGCTGCAGGACATCTGGGGATTTTCACACAAAAGCTGCCAACAGAGCAGTAAGAATGACAGTCTAACATTTTTCAAGAGCTAAAAGCAGCAGTAAGAATTACAAAGTAAAGAATTACAAAGTAAACATGATGTTTTTCAAAAGAATAGATCTGAAAAGACCTACGTGAGACAAGCTAGCCCAGTGGTTCTCAACCTTCCCAATGCTGTGACCCTTTAATACAGTTCCTCATGTTGTGGTGACCCCAACCATACAATTATTTTTGTTGCTACTTCATACCTGTAAGTTTGCTACTGTTATGAATCGTAAGTACCTGATATGCAGGATATATGGTATGTGACCCCAAAGGGGTCGAGACCCACAGGTTGAGAACCATTGTTCTAGGGTCTGGGAAACAAGAAAAGCCTGTGTATGGGTCTCACAGAAGACTGGACATAACGGAAGAAAAGAAAAGGAAGAGAGACTATGAAAACAGAAGCAAAGGCATCACAGAGCCAAGTGCATCCGGCAAACACAGAGGCGGAGGGCAGTGCTACTCGTCTCTACGAGATCCAGGATGAAGAGCAAAGCGGGAGGTACTAGGCCAAGCTTGAACTTGGTCCCATCTGACAGCTGCAGTCCTCTGAATCGAAGGGCACCCTGAATCCCAAGTGGAGCACATGTTGTCGGCCCTCCATCACCGTAACAAACGTCTGAAGCGAGGAGACCTGTTACAAGGTTGTTTAGGCCCACTGTTAGCTTTCGTCCACACCAACTGGGCACGTGGTGCATATCGGGTGGAGGACTGAAGGAGGACGAGGATAGAGTCCTGGCATGCTCTTTTGGAACATGCCCCTCCAAGCCAGAGGACCCCCACTCTGAAGTCTCTACCACCTCCCAACAGTCCCAGACTGGGAACTAAGCCTTTAAGACATGGCTTCTTGGAGACCCCAAACTGGGAACTAAGCCTTTAAGACATGGCTTCTTGGAGACCCCAAGCTGCAGCAGTGCATAAGACAGATCCACACGGGGTCAGCTGCAGAACATGGAGCTCAAGGAGAGAACTAGAGACTGCCACCGGGGCCAGGAGACACAAGGCTTCCAGTTCCAAAACATCCAGGAGCTCCCAACCCAGACCCACTTCCTTAGCTACATGGGTATTCAAAAGTCAGCAGAGGTAACTTCAGACGTGCAGACGCAGCTCCTTAGAGCCCCTGTGAAAATGCAAAAGATGCCCTTTAGAGGTCAGATCCAGTAAGGGGCCAAATATCTGGACAAAAGTAACCATAGTGAGTGTGAGAGAGAGTGTGTGTGAGAGAGAGAGTATGTGTGTGTGTGTGAGAGAGAGAGAGTGTGTGTGTGAGAGAGAGAGAGACAGAGAGACAGAGTGTGTGTGTGTGTGTGTGTGTGAGAGAGAGAGAGAGAGAGAGACAGAGAAAGAGAGAGAGAGAGTGTGTGTGTGTAGGGGATGTGGGGTGGTAGCAGTGACAACCAGGGACAGGAAAACAGGCACACAAAGGTTAGCTAAATGTTAAAGAAGTCAGGATAGATAATTGTCCTTGATATTCACCGGGAAAGCCTGAGGAAGTTGTCAAAGGACTTAGGACAGAACTCAGAATGACTGAGGAGAGAAAGGATAAGCCATGACTAACAACCATTAGAAGCCATGGGGTAGGGTGGGGACATGAACTGGAAAAGGTAATAGGAGAAGCATGTATATAAATAATGTGTGCAGAACTCTGGAGATGTGTGCAAAGACACGTTCTGACAGTAAAATGTAAAAAGTCTCAAAAGCTTGAGAAATCACAAAAGAAATAGCCATAAAAGTTATAAATTCTAGGAAAGATGTAAATAAGGCCGAAGAAGTGGCCCAGATTTGGAGATGACCCACAGAAGTCACAGAGTAGTCACACCCAGAACATTATGGAAATGGCTACATATCACCAAGGCCCTTTGGATTAGCATGTGAACTGACCACAGCAAATGGGAGGATAGGAAAAAACAAGCTTTGCACACGTCAGTAGTAGAAACTGGGTTGTTACCACCACTTTGGAGAGCAGTCTAGAAAAAATATAAATCCTCAGCAACTTTATTTTCATATCTTAGACTTGCAAATGTTCATTAGAAGATATGCTCAAAGGATATTCTGCCTGCCTTCCTGTCGTGAAAAGCTAGAAGCAGTCTGGATGTCCTTGGGAGAATGAGGAAATGATGGTGTTGTGGTAGTTTGGCTTCTAAGGCTCCTGGTGATGATCCTGCCTCCCCATGTTCACAGCTCTGGTTTGGGCCTGCTGACTTCCTTCTAACCATGAGAATATGGCAAAAGTCATGGGGTGCTGCTTCTGGGATTTGGCTGCAACTAGTTTCCAAGGCTGCTGTGGGCTCTTCAGGGCCAGCATCCATGGCTTAAGCCTTTGGAGACTGCCAGCAATCCCAAGGTCCCTCAGCTGGTCAATGCATCATCTCAGTCTCCACATCCATCATTATAGTACCTTGTATGTGTGTCTCTGTTCTCTCATCTCACAAGGACACCAGTCACTGTATTCAAGGACCACCTCACAATTGTTAAGTGAGGTTGCATTTTGAGGGCACCGCCTGCTGGTTCCTTGCCTAATCTAACAAAGCAGCTACCATGTCTCCAGCTGCTCTAAGGAGAGGCCTCTGGGGAAGGAACAGCAGCCCACAGTTGACAGCCAGCAAAAACTGAATCCTGCTGGCACCCACAGGAGTCAGCTCTTTATCTATACAGCTGCCCCAGAAACACCTCATTATAGTTTAGTGAGGATCACAGCTCCATTCCTCACCCAAGTAAACCAAGGCAGTTAAAGGTGGTTGTTTTGGTTTGGTTTTGTATTTTGGTTTGGATTTTTCAAGACAGGGTTTCTCAGTGTAGCTCTGTAGACCAGGCTGGCCTTGAACTCACAAAGATCCACCTGTTCTGCCTCCCGAGTGCTGGGATCATGGATACAAGGGACATACCTAAACATAATAAAAGTAATATACAGCAGGTCAATAGCCAACATCTCATTAAATGGAGAGAAACTCAAGGCAATTCCCCTAAACTAAGGAACAAGACGAGGCTGTCCACTGTCTCCATATCTATTCAGTGCAGTACTGGAGTCTTAGCCAGAGCAACGAGGAGACAAATACAGGAGATCAAGGAGGCACAAGGTGGAGAGGAAGAAGGCCAAGTATCATTATTCACAGATGATATGACAGCATACATAAGTGACCCCAAAATTCTCCCAGGGAAATTCCTACAGCTGATAAACACCTTCAGCGAAGTGGTTGGATACAAGGTTAACTCAAAAAAATCAGTAGCCCTCCTATATACAAATGATAAATGGGCAGAGAAAGAAATCATAGGAACAACACCCTTCACAATAGCCACAAATTATATAAAATATTTTGGAGAAACTCTAACCAAGCAAGTGAAAGACCTGTCTGACAAGATCTTCAAGTCTTTGAAGATATCAGAAGATGGAAAGATCTCCCATGCTCATGGATTGGTAGTATTAACATAGTAAAAATGGCCATTTTATCAAAAGCAATCTACAGATTCAATGCAATCCCCATCAAAATTCTAACACAATTCTTTACAGACCATGAAAGAACAATACTCAACTTCATATGGAAAAACAAAAACCCAGGATAGCCAAAACAATCCTGTTTAATAAAAGAACTTCTGGAGGTATCACCATCCTGATTTCAAGCTCTACTACAGAGCTATAGTAACAAAAACCATATGATATTGGTATAAAAACAGACAGGTGGATCAACAGAATCGAACTGAAGACTCTGACATAAATCCACACACCTAGACACCTGATTTTTTTTTTTACAAAGAAACCAAAATTATACAATAGAAAAAAAGAAAGCATCTTCAACAAATGGTGCTGATCTAACTGTATGTCATTATGTAGAGGAATGCAAATAGATCCCTATCTGTCATCCTGCATAAAACTCAAGCCCAACTGGATCAACACTTCAACATAAATCCAGATACACTGAACCCCATAGAAGAGAAAGTGGGGAACAGCCTTGAACACATTGGCACAGGAGACAAATTCCTGAACAGAACACCCATAGCACAGGCATTAAGATCGACATTAAATGGGACCTCATGAAATGAAAAATTTTCTGTAAGTCAAGGACATCATCAATAGGACAAAATGGCAGCCTACAGAATGGGAAAAGATCTTCACCAACCTGACATCTGACAGAGGGCTGATTTCCAAAGTATATAAAGAAACTAAACATCAAAAAACTCAAATAATCCAATTAGAAAATGGAGTACAGGAGTCTAGGCACCTGGGACCATGTTGGTGTCTGAGGGCCACACTGCCACTGGGGCCATGGTGGTTTGGGTGGCCTGTACTACCACCTAGAGCCATTCGGACCCGGGCTGCTACTGAGGACCATGTCTGGGTCTGTGGTCCTACTGCAGCTAGGGTCTGTGTTGAAGTCTATGGCCCATGGTGCCACTTAGGGCCATGTGGATGCCTGGGTCAGATCAGCCACCTGCTGCAGCCAGGGCCATGCAGATCTGAGTGGTCTGCACTGCTACCTGATGCCATGGAGACATCTGGGCCAGAGCTGCAGCTGAGGGCTATGTCTGGGTCTGTGGCCCTACTGTAGCCAGGGTCTGTGTTGATGGCCAAAGTTCCTGTTACCATAGAAGGCCACATGAATGCCCGAGATTGGGGCCTTGTTAGTTGTCTAAGGACCACGCTGATGCTGGGACCATGATGGATCTGAGTGGCCTGAACTGCCACCTGGGGCAAGGTGACATCCATACCCAGCTGCTGCTGAGGACCATGTTTGGGTTCATGGTCCCACCACAGCGGGGGTCTGTGTTGCCACCAAAGTTACATGGAAGCCCGGGGTTGGTGTCTGGGGGCCATGCTGCCACCAGAGCCATCCTGACCTGGGTGGCCTGTGCTTCCACCCAGAGCCAAGAAGTCGTCTGGGCCCAAGCTGCTGCTGAGGGCCATGGTCCAGCTGCAGCTGGGGCCTGTGTTGATGTCTGTGGCCTGTGTTGCCTCAGGGGGCCATGGGAACCATGCATGATGGAATCAGAGGGCCGTTCTGAGCAGGCCCTGCCATTTGCTGGCCCCAACCCTCATGGGAGAGCTGCCAGCCCCCCGCTTGGGAGAGATGGCCCTACTCCTCACATGGGTCGGGGAGAGCTGAGAGCTGACCCTGATGGCATGGGCATAGAGGAGCTGGCTCCGCCCCTCACCTAGCCTGGATTGACCAACTCAGCTACCACCCAGGTCCACAGCTGGGCCTGGGGTTGGCCCACCCTAACATCTACCCCATCTAGGACCTGCTGGAGCTCATGAAGGATCTGGTCCTGTGAAGTGATAGCCACAAGATCTCCATGACTGGGGCAGCCTCGGGATATCCCAGAGGAGTTTCGGTGAGGATCCAGTGATGATGGTGTGCCAGAAATCAGGGGCCTTGAACCAGACCAGTGACTCATTGCAGTGAACATTTGCAAGTAAAGCTGATTGGACAAAAGGGTACACTGTGTGACACACCTCGGCTCCCAGTGCCACCAGGACGAATGAAGAGGTGTTGGAGAGGCTGGAAAGATGGAGGAGCAAAGTGTTTTGTTTTGTTCTGTTATTTTGTTGTTGTTCTTTTAGTTTGTTTGCTCATTTTGTTTTTTAATTTTCATTTGGGGAGGCCGCTGCAGGGGGGGAGGGGAGGATATGGAGGGACTGGGAGGTGAGTGGAATTGGAGTACATGGTGTGAAATTCCCAAAGATTCAATAAGGAAATTATGTTAAATATATATATATAAGCAAAAGATACAGGGCTGGCAGCTGTTGTAGAGGATGCAGAGTCTGGTTCTCATCACCATGTTAGGAGGCTCACAGCTGCCTGTAACTATAACCCTAGGGGATCTGATGCGCTCTTTGGCATCCATGGGCACCTACACATATGTGCACATACACACATATCCATAAAAATAAAAATAAAAGCTGTTTAAAAAATAAAAATGGGATACAGATCTTAACAGAAGAATCTCAAATGACTGAGAGGCAATTGAAGACTTGCTCAACCTCCTTAGTCATCAGGGAAATGCAAATCAAAATGACGGAGATACCATCTTACACCTGTCAGAATGGCTAAGATCAAAATCACAAATGACAGCTTATGTTGGAGAGGATGCAGAGCAAGGGGAACACTCCTCCACTGTTGGTGGGAGTGAAAACTTGTACAGCCACTTTGGAAATCAGTATGGTGGTTTCTCAGAAAATTGGGAATCCATCTACCTCAAGACCCAGCTATAGCACTCCAGGGCATATACCCAAAGGATGCTCTACCATACACATGCTCAACTATGTTCATAATAGCTTTATTCATAATAGCCAGAAACGGGAAACAACCTAGATGCCCCTCAGCTGAAGAATGGATAAAGAAAATGTACATTTACTTAATGGAGTACCACTCAACTGTCAAAAAACAATGACATCGTGAAATTTGCAGGCAAATGGATGGAACTAGAAAAAAATTGAGTGAGGTAACCCAGACCCAGAAAGACAAACGTAGTATGTATTCACTCGTAAGTGGATATTAACTGTAAAGAAGGAGAACCAGGCTACAATCCACAGCCCCAGAGAGGCTAGGTAACAAGGAGGGCTCAAGGGGGAATGCTTGGATCTCCCTGGGAAGGGAAAACAGAATCGATTTTGTGGGTGGATTGGGGGGAGGTAGGGATGGGAACAAGAGGGATCAGGTGGGGTGGGGATGGAGGGGGAGAGTACTGCAAGAGACAACTGGAAAGGGGGCATTTCGGGGTGAGATGGAAACCTAGAGCAAAGGAAGATCCCAGGGATCTACAAGGACCCCCAAGCTAAGACTCCTAGCAATAGGGGATCTGTAGCCTGAGGTGGCCATTCCTGTAAGCAGGCAAGACTTCCAGTGGAGGGATTGGGACAGCAACCCAGCCACATGACCTTCGACCTACAGTGTGTCCTGCCTCTGGGATGTGCAGGGGTACAGGTGGCACAGAAACTGTGGGAGTGGCCAGTCAATGACTGGTCCAGCCTGAGACCCATGCTAGGAGAGGGAGCCCACCTCTGACACTGTCTGGAGTGCCAGGACCCAGAGCCTGGATAACCCAGAGGCCTAGGATAGAACCAACCAAACAAAAGTCCATGCATTTTCTGTTATACTCAGATTAGTATAATCTAACCCCATGGTCATCAGAGAGGCTTCATTCAGCAACTGGTGAGACCCCCAACAGTGGGAGCAGGGGCTGTCTCTGACTGTTTTAACAGCTTTTGTGACCCTGTTCCTCATGCTAGGTTCCCTCATCCAGCCTCATACGAGGGGAGGTGACTAGTCTCACTGCAACTTGATATGCCACATTTGGTTGATATCCATGAAGGCCTGCCCTTTTCTGAATAGAAACGGAGGAGTGGATGGAGGACGGGCAGAGGGGACCTTGGGGGTGGGAACTCCGAGGAGAGCAGAAACTGATGGAAAGGGGAAAAATAACAAATCATTAACAAATAAATAATAAAAGGAAAACTAACACTACTTCAATACTAGGCTCAGACCATAATATCCACTATAAAAATTAACTCAAAATTCATCACAGGTGTAAATATAGAATGTGAAACTATTAAACTCCTGGGAGATAACCTCAGAGAAAACCTCAAAACAAAAACAAAGGAAAAACCCAGACTGAGGACTTTTTATATAGCAGACCAAAGGAAGGCTGGAGACGGCTCAGAGGGTCAAGTGCCTGCTGACTGATCAACACGAGGACTCCGTAAAGAACACCGATACGGTGATTCTGTCTATACCCCAGCCCTGGAGGACAGGGTCAGGAAGATTAATGAAGCTTGCTGGCCGGCCAGTCCACCTGAAATAGTAAACTCGGGGTTCAGTAAGAGACTGTCTCAACAAAAATTAATTATAAATACATATATAAATAATATATATACATCTATAAATAGTGATAGAGAAGACACCTGACCTTGACCTCTGGCCTTTGCACGTGTATCCGAATACACACACACTGCAACACACCTTCATATACAAAGTTTTTAAGAAAAAGATCAGTGGCAGGGTGGTGGTGGTACACCTTTAATCCCAGCACTCCGGAGGCAGTGGCAGGTGGATCTCTGTGAGTTCGAGGCCAGCCTGGGCTACAGCATGAGTTCCAGGACAGCCAGAGCTACACAGAGAAACCCTGTCTCCAAAAAATCAAACAAAAGGTCAGTGGCAACCCATGATAATAATTGATGAGCTGGACTTTCTATTCTGAAATACATCAAGAGTGTTTACTGGTTAGAAAACAACATTGCAAAATACACATCCAGCAAAGGGCTGTATTGTTTTAAAATGGGTCGAAGACCTCAACAAAGACATACAGTTGACAAGCGAACAACAGGAAAATGCCAATGAAAACCATGACATACTAGGACATGGCGGACTAGTACAGTCTGCACCAGACAACACCAAATGCTGACAGGGATGTAGGGCGTCACACTACTGGTGGGATTACAATATGGCATGGCCATATCAAAAGATAACTTGGTCACTTAAAAACAAAAACTATTTTCTTTGTGTGTGTGTGTGTGTGTGTAGGAGCCCAAGGAGACTAGAAGAGGGCTCGGGCCCCCTGGAGCTGGAGTCACCATGTGGGTGCTGGGAACTGAACTCAGGTCCTCTCCAAGGCCCTTAACTGCCATTTCTCTAACCCCAGAAAATAACACTACTCTTACCACAACATCTGGCAAGCACAGTCTTTGATATTTACCCACATAAAATGCCCTGGGTGTTTAGGCAGATCCACTCATGACTGCCAAACTTGGAAGTAGCCAAGATGATGCCAACAGGTGAATGATAACTGTTAATGCCAGACAGTGAAGTTCTTTAGTTAGTGCTAAAAAGAAATGAGCCATCAATCCATACACGCCAGGAACCCTCGGGGCACACGCTGTGTAAAGGAAGCCACACTGGAAGGCTGTGCGGTGTGCAACTCCATCAAAGCAGTGGAGAGTGTACAGTGGAGTGTTGGGGCGTGTGGTCTCCTGCTGGGTATGGAAACTCGGACAGGGCCTTAGCTGGTGCCTCGGATTCTAGTCTGGAGTTCTCAGCTTCCTGTCTGCTAAGATGTGTGTCACCCCATCTTACACTCCTCAGTCTTGCTGCTATCCGTCCTCACACACCGTCAAGCCCCTCCCCCTGACACCATGAACCCAAACAAACCGTCCCTTAAGCTGCTTCTGCCACGGAACACACAAGCTCACATGGGATGACCAGGGGATGCAGGTGTGCACCGCCCATGCTGGGGATCTGAATTCAGGTCCTCATGCTTGAGCAGGAAGTGACTTACCCACTGAGCTTCTCCCTAGTCCCTTTCTCTCACCTTGTTATGAACCACAAAACCAAACCAAATCCAAGATGGTACAGATCAAAGGCAACCAGATTACAGACACACAGAAGGAAGGCAAAATGCACATCCCTGCAAGTACCTGTTTAAATGTTAAACACACTTGTTTTAGCTTGGGATACTACTGCTGTGATGAAACACCAAGACCAAAAAACACGTTGGGGAGGAAAGGGATTGTTTGGCTTACACTTGCATCATCAGGAAGTCAGGACAGGATCCTGGAGGCAGGAGCTGATGCAGAGGCCATGGAGGAGTGCTGTTTACTGGCTTGCTCCTCATGGCTTGCTCAGCCTGCTTTCTTTTTTCTCTTTTTTTTTTTTTTTTTTTTTTTTGGTTTTTCGAGACAGGGTTTCTCTGTGTAGCTTTGCGCCTTTCCTGGAACTCGCTTTGGATACCAGGCTGGCCTCGAACTCACAGATATCCGCCTGCCTCTGCCTCCCGAGTGCTGGGATTAAAGGCATGCGCCACCACCGCCCGGCTCAGCCTGCTTTCTTATAGAACCCAGGACCATCAGCCCAGAGATGGCACCACTCACCATGGGCTGGGCCCTCCCCATTGATCACTAATTGAGAAAATGCTTTACAGGCAGATCTTGTAGAAGCATTTTCTCAACTGAGGTTCCCTCCTTTCAACTGACTCTAGCTTGGGTCAAGTTGATGTAAAGCATGACACTTAAATCCTCCAGCTGTATACCAAGAAAGAGGCAATTCCAGTTGCCCACAGGAAGGCAATGGTGACCGGGGACACAAAAGGAAGGACTTTTCTCTGCACTTTTTGTGGGTCACTTTGGAATTTTGAACATTCCTGAGAGAAGAGGTGTAAATAGATGTAAAAGTGTTTATCTTATTTTCAGGATGGGTTAATTGTACACAAATGGGTTTTGGGAGATGGCTCAGTGGGTAAGAGCACCTGTTGTACAGCTCAAGGATGTAAGTTCAAATTCCAGAGGCCACATAAAAAGCTGGGTGTGACTTAAACACACTTCTAACTTTAGCACTTTGGGGTGGGGGGTAGAGACAAGGGAGACATGGGGTCCCTAGGGCTCGCTGGCTTCTAGATTAGCTCCAGGTTCAGTGAGAGACCCAGCTGAACAGGACACTCAGTGTCCTTCTCTGGCCTCCATACATGGGCGCATGGGGCACATGCCCTTGCACCCATGTGCACATCCACTGGCACACGCATGCATACACACATTTAGTACAAATGTCACCATCACCTACACTATTCCACGACTTTGGCATGATTCAAAATGGAACTTCCTGCAAAGTCCTTACTGTACGTGAGGGCAGACACAATCAGAAATGAGTATTTCTGGTCTTTGCCCCTATTTCCTAGGAGCTCCCAAATCCTGTGCTGATTTCTAAACACCAGACACATCTTCTGCTCTCATGAGGCTCTGGAGAGAGGCATGATGGGTGGCTGACAGCTTCGGGAGGTGGCTGGGAATCAAGGATGTCCGGCCATGGTTAGCTTTACCCCTGAACTGGGGGAAGAGGCGTTAGAGACTGAATTAGTCCCTAGTGGCCAGTGGCTTAGTCCATAGCACCTCGATGAGAAAACACCCAGGGAGCACTCTGAGCCGCAGCTGGGGAGGGCGGGGCCCCACAGCCCCTCCCCACTTATCTGGTCCCACTACCTTCCATTGGGTGGTGCTCTGGGAGCTCCTACTGGGGTTGGCTAACTATCAGACCTGAAGAGTGGGATGTGGGAGCCCCAGTTCACATCGGATTCACATCAGTCTCACATCTGCGGTCCAGGGTCGCGACCTGCAGTGCTGCTGAAACATGGGCCCAGTGTCAGGATGGACCCGAACTGCAGGGAGCCCAGCTGCTCTCTGAAGAAGTGGAGGAGGAGTTAGTGTGAGGAAAACCAGCACCATTTGCTGTCAGTAGTAAAAACAGCAGCTCAGGGAAGAAGTCAAGGAAATTCTGAAAATGAAAAAAATGGGGGTTAGACCCCAAGATAAGAAAACAGTCCCATGATTAATTAGTGAAGCGCTGTCCCTTGCTCCGGTGAATCAATGGAGCTGAACAGACCCTGGGAGTATATTAACACAGGTCAATCCTGGAATTCCTACTTGGGAGGCTGAGTGGGGAGAAGCATCAGTTGAAGGCGCGTCTGGGCTACAGAGTGAGTTCGTGGCCAGCCTGGACAAGTTAAGAGATCCCATCTCAAGATAAAAAGAAGAGGGCTGGGGATACAGCTCAGAGGCTGAGAACCTGCCCGGTGTGCATGAAGCCCTGGGTTCAACCTCGTGCTGCAAAACAATCATGCATGTGCACATGGCAGTTCGGCATGGAATGCAAACTACTCTTTTGAATCACTGGAGGTGGACTCACCATTTATGTAGACTGGCCTGGGAAGTTCTCCTGCCTTGCACCCCCACCTCCGGGTTCACAGGTATGTGCAATAAACCTGCCCCCCCCCCCAACTGCTCTACTACTGAGCTAAGTCCCCAAGCCCAATAAATGCTTTTGTTGTTGTTTGAGGTGGGGTCTTACTGGGTAGACCATGCTGGTCTTGAACTTACAGAGATCCTCCTGTCTCCCAGTTCTGTGACTAACATGCCACCACATTCAGCACCCCCTCCATAATTTTTTTTCTTTCTTGGTTTTGTTTTGTTTTGTTTTGTTTGAGCAGGGTTTCTCTGTGTAACAGCTCTAGTGTCCTAGAACTTGCTTTGTAGACCAGGCTGGCCTCGAACTCAGAGATCCATCTGCCTCTGCTTCCCGAGTGCAGGGATTAAAGGCGTGCGCCGGGCTCCAATAAATTATAAGTGAAAAACAGACATAGAAGGCATGGCATCAGCCCTAGATTTCATTAGAGACAGACGGGCGATGGGGAGGGAGGGGTCAATGGTTGTCCTCAAAGCCCCACCTCCTGTGCTCTTCCCAAGGGGGTGCTGAGCTCCCCTGGAGCAGGCTCTGCAATGCCTGGCATCCAAAGGCAGTGAAATTTCAGACGGAGGGAGGGGAGGGAGGAGAGGGAGGGAGAGAGGGAGAGGGAAGAAAAGGAGGGAAATGCTTGTTTCCGCTTTCTTCAAAGAGGCAGCTGCTGAAGAAGCAGCCAGTGACTCACAAGGAAGTGTTTTCCCTGGTGGGAGCAGACACAATGGGCCAGGAGTGGGGCGCCAGCCAGGAAGAGGCTTGATCAAGGTAACAATGGCCTCATCTTGCTGTGGCCAGAGGAAACCGCAGGCCACTCGCAACTGTCACGCTTGTGGCTATGCAGCCTGTAAGATGGTCTTGAGTCTGGAAGGAAGGACTCCAAGGAAACAAAGTCCTCCAGCCAGAAAGGTCGGCACCCGCAGCCTTGGCACCCAGGGAAGGGGCATCCCTGCTTCTCGGCTCCCGCCTGCCCTCCTTGCAGAAGGAACAGCGCCATCCGGGACCTGTTTCCACAGGCCACCCTTCCCGTTTCCTCCAGCCCCACGGCCCCATAGCCTCCAACCCCACCTGCAAGGCCGGGTTCCGGGTTCCTGGCCGGTGGAGCGAGCCCTGTTTAATCTAGAGGGAGGATGTACACCCAGCTGCCAGGAAGCAATAGCATTCACTCAGCGGCCAAGAACAGCATTGTGGGCAGAACAATGCGGGAGGATCTAGGGCAGATCAAGGCTGTTGTCCCGGAGAGAGAAAGGGGACCCGAGTGGAAATTACATGGATGGAGACAGGATGAACAGGCTTTCTAAAAATAGGGCTAGAGGTTGGAAAATGGCTTGGTGGTCAAGGGTAGACTGCCCTTCCAGGATCAGGATTAAGTTGGCAGCACCCACAACCACCTGTAACTCCAGCTCCGGGGCTCTGATGCCCTCTTCTGGACTCCACCAACACCTACACTCATGTGAACACACCCTTCCACACGCACACATAAATGAAAACGGTAACTGTTTATCATATCCAAGGATGGGAAGACAAAAATAATTTGGAGGGGGGGGGGAGTAGGGAGATGGCTCTTGGCAATGAAAACTGAAAAGCGGCTGTGTCTGCAGCTGATCGACTGACTCATTTTGATCTTGCGGGGAGACTGGAATGTTTCTGCAGCTGATCGACTGACTCATTTTGATCTTGCGGGGAGACTGGAATGTTTCTGCAGCTGATCGACTGACTCATTTTGATCTTGCGGGGAGACTGGAATGTTGCGGGTTCAGAGGCTGATTACCTATTTCCAGCTAGTTCTAGCCTTACAATAGCCATCCCTTGGCCACCTGGGTCAGAACTATCATCTTCTGACTAATAGAAATCTTTTAGAAAGTTGGGTGATGGTGGTGCACACCTTTAATCCCAACACTCAGGAGGCAGAGGCAGGAGGATCTCGGAGTTCAAGGCCAGCCTGGTCTAAGGAACAGGTTCCAGGACAGCCAGGGCTACACAGGGAAACTCTGTTTCAAAACAAAAACAAAACAAAGGAACCTTCTAGATTCCGGTAACTTAGCAGACCATCGGCTTTCATCAACCCACGCTCAGTATCACGCTCAGTACCGGCAGCATCTTGGGCCTGTAGGAAAGCTCCCTCAACCCACTGTGCCTCTCTGATGTACCCCAGTGTATTTTAAACTTGCCTTGATTTATGACTTTTTTTTTGTTCTGTAAAACTATAAAAGCCTTCATGAAACCACCTCCATGTTCGAACATGGGATTTGGGGTAACCTAAATCTCTGTCCCCAGGCCATGGTCACTCAAAAGGGCTCCAGAACAAACTACCTCTTGTTCACTTTAAGATGAGAGCGGTGATTTTTTGTGTGTATGTGTCTGTGCTTTGCAGGTAAAGGTACTTGCAGAAGTGTGAGCATGGAGTTCGGGTCCCTAGACCCTATGGAAACGCAGGGGAGGGAGCCTGCCTGCGAGCCTCATGTGGGAAGCAGAGCAAGATGCTAGCCAGACTAGCCTAAACGGTGCTAGGGAAAAACGCTGTCTCAACACACAATGTTGAAAGCAATGGAGGAAGACACCTAATCAGCCTGGGCTCCCACTCACTTGTGTATCAGTACACACACACACACACACACACACACACACACACACACACACACATGCATGCTCTGTCTTCATGCACACCAGAGGAGGGCATCAGATCCCATTACAGATGATTACGAGCTACCATGTGGGTGCTGGGAATTGGACTCAGGACCTCTGGCAGCCAGTGCTCTTAACCACTGAGCCATCCCCCCAGCCCTCCACATTCCTTCCAACACACATATGCATTTTTTTTTTCCTTATGACAGAGAATCTGACCTCACTGTTCACCTTGGGTCATCCCCAAATACTCGGGTTTTGTTTTTTTGCTGTTGATCTGTGTTTTGCTTTGGAGACAGGGCCCACGCTGGCCCCTAACTTCCTATGTAGCCTTGAACTGACTTTTTCTTCTCTTTTCTAGAGATGGGGTCTCACTATTCAGAACTGACTGGCCTGGAATTCTCAGTGTAAACCAGACTGACCTGGAGTTGATGGGGATCCAGGGTAAACGATGTATTACCAAGGCCAGCTCCGGGGCTGGGCTTACAGACCTGCACTCTCACGCTGGGTTTTCCGCGGTGCTTCTGACACCCAGGCAAGCACTCAATGGACTAAGCCACCCAGAACCTTTTGTATTTTTGTTTTGTTTTGTCTAATACAGCTGAGGCTGCCCTTGAACTCCTGACCCGCAGCTCACAGCTCGCAAGGGCTGGGGTCCCAGGCTTGTGCCACCACACCCAGCTTTTGAACCTGGTTTAAGGTCACTGCCTATAGATAGGGTGGTGCCTTCAGCAGGAAAAGGCTTTAGAAACTAAATTCTCCTCCCTGGTGACTTCATGAGGAGTGCAGACTTGGATGTTTCTTAAAGAACATTAACATCGGGAACTTTGCTTTTAACATTATTTTTTTCACCAGGCAGTAATAGTGCACGCCTTTAATCCCAGCTCTCAGAAGGCAGAGGGAGGGGGATCTCTGTGAGTTCAAGGCCAGCCTGGTCTGCAGAGTGAGTTCTAGGAAAGCCAGGACTATACTGAGAAACCCTGTTTCAAAACAACAACAACAATCCCCTACACTTCCTCCAATAACGTTGTAGCAGATAGTTCCTGTCAGAATTCCTCTGGACCACCAGCCCCCATATAATGACATGGGCATTTATTACTTATGAAAGCCCAGCCTTAGCTTAGGCTTGTTCCCAGCTAGCTCTTAGAAATTAAATTAACCCACTTCTATTCGTCTACACTCTGCCACATGGCTCTTCACCTCCTTCCATGTCCAGATGGCGAAATTCACATTCTAAGATTCATCCTGAGTTCCTCTCTGGCCTGAAGTCCCTCCTAACCTCTCCTGCCTAGCTATTGGCCAATCAGCTTTTTATTACACCAATCACAACAACACATCTTTACACAGTATACAAATGTCCCACAATACAACATAGTTCACAGAATTACATACAAAATTAGAGTAAACAAGATTGGGCACGGATAAACCTTGCTACAATGTACCACAATTACAGGAAGAGCTTCCTAGCCGCCAAAGCGAAAACAAAGTTGGACCAGTTGGTAGTGACAATATAAGGCAGCTGTCCCCTACTTTGATCTTGATGGGGCTTTGAGAAAATTTCTCCTATGGAAACTGTATCATCGATTATATTATAACTGTCATGTGCAGTTGGACTTGTTGAGAACGAGACTCAGGCATGTCTAATCCAAGTGTCCTCCAAGACTCCCTGTCCTGGGGCAGGCTGCCGCCGGCCCTGTAATAGGGAGAGAGGAGGAGAGCAAACGAGAAGGTATTGAAAACACTGAACCCTTGAGAACAGCTAGAAGGTGAACCATTTGGAGCAGAGGCCACTCCACGTCATCCCATGGCATCAAAGCACTATGGTGGAACAGCCACCAGAAGCTCATCCAGAGAGGGCCCCAATACCACTGTGGGGGCGGCTTCCCAGCCACAGAGGGCCCCCAATACCACTGTGGGGGCGGCTTCCCAGCCACAGAGGGCCCCCAATACCACTGTGGGGGCGGCTTCCCAGCCACAGAGGGCCCCCAATACCACTGTGGGGGCGGCTTCCCCAGCCATCACTAGCCATCGCTGTTGGTGAAGGAGGCGCCAGAGCTAATGCTTTATCTGTTACATGCTATTTGTTTGTATGGAAGCCCCTCCTGATGGAAGCCCCTCCTGAGGTTCTGGAAACACTCTGCCCCGCCTACCAGGGACTCTCTCAGTTGGAAACTCCAGCTGGCCACCTTCATGGAGCTTAAAAGCGCCTGGCTTCAGGATGTTGTGTATCTGCAGCTTGCTGTTTGTTCTTTTATTTTTGCTTGCTTAATAAACTTAGTCATTCAACACTGAAAGTGCAGCTACCCCAGATCATTCTCTGGCTAAAAGCAAGACTCTAAGGTGGCCTTGAAACACAACCGAACTCTGTACTTGCAGACACCAGGCTCCTTAGATAGAACACATTTGATGGGACACTGTCCCACAGACCTCACAAAGCCACCTCTGCACTCCATTGACTTGGTTGTTTACAGTTCTCGAGGAAAACAATTCCTGATTGATAGGAACTAGAATGTTTAAACTAGCTGTTTAAAATATGTTCAAAGAACTGAAGAAAACAGCACCTAAGCCATGAATGATGATAATACAAAAGAAAGAGGAGCGATGTATATGGGGGCGGTTTATATACTATTGAAAAGAGACGTGTGTAGTGGCACGTGACTTTAATTACAGCACTTGGGAGGTGGATCTCTGTGAGTTCGAGGCCAGCCTGGTCTACAGAGTGAGTTCCAAGACAGCCAGGGATACATAGTAAGACTGTCTCAAAAAAAAAAAAAAAAAAAAAAAAAAAAGAGGCTTGTGTTAACATAATTTGTTATAAGACATTAATCATTAATTATCATATCTAGAAGAGTCTTTAACAAAATAACTCAGGGGCTAGACAGCTCAGCAGTTAAGAGCACCGTCTGCTTTTGCAGAAATCCTGGGTTAAAGTTCCTGAACCCACATGGCAGATCAAGACCACCTGTAACTCCATTTCCAGAGGATCTGGTGCCCTCTTCTGGCTTCTGCGGGCACTGCACCTTCACTCACGTAGCCAAAACATGCATGTATATTAAAGGGGTGTGTGTGTGTGTGTGTGTGTGTGTGTGTGTGTGTGTGTGTGTGTGTATAAAAGGCAACTCAAAAGGGGAGATAGCAGTGGAAATAACAAGGTAAACGCTAGGGATGCTGCACACCAGCTGGTGTAATAAGACAGCAGCAAAGAGACAACTGTATGTCAAGTTTGGGGCCAGCCTGGGCTACAGAACAGCACACATGGGGAAATAAGCACTTAACAGTCTCACTGGATCAGGAATTATCTCAAGCATAAATGGATTAGGGATAGATTAAGCATCCAACTGCAGGAAGAGAGGATCAGAATGCCATTTACAACTTACAGCAATGCTTTCTACAAGAGACACTTTTGATTCAGACACATGAAAGTTGAAACTAAAAGGATTGAAAACAAACCCAGCATTTGGGCAGTGACAGAGGGAACAGATATGACTACACGAACCAGGTGAAGCTTGACATTTTAAACAGAAATTGACAGGTTTGGTGGGAATCCCGGCACTCAGGAGATGGAGCTGAAGGGTCAGGAATTCAAGACTATCCTTGGCCCCATAGCTAGTTCCAGGCCAGTGTAGGCTACCCAAAGCCCTGACAAGAAACCACCAAAAACTGAACTAAAGTCAGCAACACTTGAGGGAGACTTCTCAAACACTGATTAACACTGCTGTGCACTGGGCACACTCCACATCTTGTGCTCGAAATTCTCAAAAAGTGAACTCTTTCATACCGAGTATGTTCTCTGACCAAAACAGGAATGCAATTAGAAGTCAACGACCAGGAGACAATTTGGACACACACAAACATAGAATGTAAATCACAATCCCAAACAGTAGCTTCAAGAATACGGCAAAGGGATACCTGGCCATACTAAAACCAAAAGCGACCAACGATTGCAAAACAGTGAGAGCCTTGCTTGGGAAAGAACTCACAGCTGGAAATGACACACTGAAAAAGAAAAGTCTCAGATCAATAACCCAAGCTCCACTGGAGTCAACGAAACCCACAGCCACCGAAATAGGGAAACAGCCAAGGCTCCAGGGCTGGGCTGAGACTTAGGAGCAGGGCGCTCACCCTGGGTTTGGTTCTCAGCAACAGAAAAAGAAAATTATAGCAGAAATAAGTAAAAAGGGTAAAAACAAATAAACTAAAAATTTAAACAGATGAATAAATTAGCAAACTTGAGCTAAACCGCTGAAATTATCAGTGAAAGGGAACCATTGCCGCCAGTCTAGACACACCACGGGCTCTCGGGCAATGCTGGGAATAGCTATATGCCAACAATCAGACAGCTCAGGTGAATGTAGGAAGTCCTAAGAAAGATGAAAATGAATGAAACTGAGTAAGAAATGCAGAACTCGCTGGGATGGTGGCAGCACACGGCTTTAATCCCAGCACTCGGGAGGCAGAGGCAGGTGGAGCTGAGTTTGAGGCCAGCCTGGGCTATAGAGAGTTCCAGGACAGTCAGGACTACATAGAGAAACCCTGTCTTGAGAATAAAACAACAAAAAAGAAATGCAAAACTCTTCCCTAGAAGAAAACATCTCTCAATTCATTGGGTGAGGTCAGCATCACCCTTACGGCAGAGGACAAAAGTGTCTGTCATAAAAGGGTGGGGAGGATGGTCAGTGGGTAAAGGCACTCGCTGCTACCCATGACTACCTGAGCTGGATTTCTGGGACACACAGAGGAAGAAAAGAACCAACGACTCCCAACAAGTTGTCCTGTGAGCTCTATGTGTGTGCCTGCCGCACCCACACATATATATGCACACAGAAAATGAATAGAATGTAAAAAAAATTAAAATATCACAAGAAAACCAGACCAGTGTGTCTTATGGATGTCAAAGTCCCCCTACACTAGCAACTGAGTACAGTAACAAGTGACCAGTCACCATAGTACACTTCATTTATCTCAGCCACAGAAGGATGGTGCTACACACAAAAGTCCATGTGTCATTGGTTTAGTTTAGACCTTATTTTGAGATGGGGTCTTGTGCCTCAGGCCGACTTTGAACTTCTGATCCTTCTGCCCCTACTTTGCAGAGATTACAGCACGTGAAACCAAGCCTGGCTTATGAAGTGCTGGGGGAACACCTAGGCCCATGCATGTCAGATCAGTGATCTACCACTGAGCTACATTCCCAGTCCTAGATTGGATCTTCAATGGCCCCTAAAGCTCGTGTGTTAATGAACTCTATCATGTAATTATCTCAGGT
Organism: Peromyscus eremicus; assembly: GCF_949786415.1. Taxonomy (NCBI): domain Eukaryota; kingdom Metazoa; phylum Chordata; class Mammalia; order Rodentia; family Cricetidae; genus Peromyscus; species Peromyscus eremicus. Next base: position 116,940,742 of record NC_081416.1, on the reverse strand, counting down.
ATTGTTGCCAATACAGCAAGCTAAGAACCGTATTGTAAACAACCCCCCAAAGACAATAAAGAACAGACTCTGAAAAAGCATTTGACAAAATCCAACAGAGGCCAGGAACACATTCATGAGGCAATCAAAACTGCAACAGAGGTGATGTCCTCAACTCCAGTTAACACACTTGACAGTGAAGAGCACACAGCGTGCTTTTATTTATTCATTTATTCATTCTATTATCAGCTTGATACAGTACACCTTCTTATTCTAGTAGTGAAATGTTTCACTGAGGCTTGCCCAGTGATTGAGTAAAACCAAAACTAATTATAAGCCAGTCATCCCAGGGTCCCCCCTGCTATGTAGCCTCCCTGGTTCACACAGCACGTTTTCTAGGCTCAGGCTGGCTCCACTCCACTGCGGCTGCTGTTCCTGGTGGTCATCCCATGGCCCTTTGCTGCAATCAGGCTGCACTTTCCACCAGCCTTCTGGGTTCTCTTCAGGGACTCGGACCCCAGCCCTGTCACAGTTCCAAGCCTCAGCTGCTCTCCATAACCCCCTCATGCCTTCAAAACCAGGACCACCTGGATGATGCTTACACTACCAAGTCTGGCTGCTTCTGGAACACAGCTTCTGTGTTCTGACACAACAGACTCTTCACACAAAAGGCCTGGTGGTCTCTGCTTCCCTCTGAAACTTCACAATCCAGGCCTCCATCATCTGCTCTCAATGTTTTTATCTCCCAAGCTCACTGAGCAACACTCAATGGTTTTTCTAGCCTGAAGTTCCACAACCTTCCATAACTCTCTCCAAAACAAGTCAGGTCTGTCACAGCAGACACCCAGCTATCCTGGCACCAACTTGTCTAAAGTTACTATTGCTGTGATCAAACACCATGACCAAAAGTAGGGGAGGAAGGTTTTATTTGGCTTACACGTTCACATCACAATTCATCCAAGGAATTCAGAACAGAAATATCAAAAGCAGGAACCTGGAGGCCAGAGCTGATACAGAGGCCATGGAGGGGTACTACTTACTGGCTTGCTTGGAGAACCCAGGACCACCAGCCCAGAATAGCACCACCCACAATGGGCTGGCCCTCCCCCAATCACTAAGAAAATGTCTTACAGGCAGATCTTATGAAGGTATTTACTCAATTGAGGTTCCCTCTTCTGATTGACTCTAGCCCAGTGGCTCTCAACCCCTTGTTGGGAGGTCGTTGAAGGACCTTTTAATAGGGTAACATATCAGATATCCTACATATCAGACATTTACATTATACAATTCATAACAGTATCAAAACTAGTTAAGCAATGAAGATAACTATGGCTAGGGGGTCCCCACAACACGAGGAACTGTATTAAAGGGTCACAGCATTAGGAAGGTTGAGAAGCACTGCTCTACCTTATGTCAAGCTGACATAAAACCAGCCAGCATAATCCAGAATACCTTTAATACCAGATAGATTGCACAGGTGTACAAAACAGAAATAAGCCAGGTGTGGCGGTACATAACTGTAGTCCCAACACTTGGGAAGCAGACAGGGCTCTGTATGAGGCCAGCCAGGGATAGCTACACAATGAGATCCTGTCAATACAGCCACCCACCTATCCCAGAAATAAGTGTTATAGAATATTTGAGGCACTGATTCATTAAATTTTCCACATGAAGCTACTTTAAAGGTAAATCCTGAGTGACAATGGGTAGACTCATCATATTTGTTAAAGGTCAGTTCTGGGGCTGGAGAGATGGCTCAGAGGTTAAGAACACTGGCTGTTCTTCCAGAGGTCCTGAGTTCAATTCCCAGCACCCATATGGTGGCTTACAACCATCTGTAAGGAGATCTGGCTCCCTCTTCTGGCCTGCAGACATGCAAACACAACATTGTATACATAATAAAGTCAGTCCTGTCTTTTGTTTTTTAAATATCAATAAATGGGTGTTCTGTCTCCATGTATGTCTATGTTCCACATGTGTGCAGCCTGTAGAAGCCTAAAGAGGGCCTAAGATCTCCTGGAACAGGAATTAGATTGTTGTGAGCCACAACAAGTGTTAGGATTTGTGTTAAAAAAAATTGTTGAACATATAAAGAAATCCACTGTATATTGGTAAAGAGCTTCAATTGAGAAGATCAGGCTGCAGGCAGTAGGTCATTTTCTTAATTAGTGATCAGTGGAGGAAGGCCCAACTCATGGTGGGTGGTGCCATCCCTGAGCTAGCGGTCCTTAGCAAGACAGGGGGAGCAAACCAGTGAGCCGCATGGCCTCCGCATCTGCCTCCAGGTTCCCGCCAGTTGAGTTCCGGTCCTGACTTCCTTCAGTGATGAACTAAGGTATTAAGTCAAATAAACCCTTCTCTCCCCTGCTTACTTTTGGTCATGGTGTTTCATCACAGCACCAGAAACCCTAAGGGCGGCCAAGTTTGCCCTAACAACCCACTCATAACCCACTCATTCCCGCAGTAATACAAGTAGCCCCTTATCACCTCTTTAAAAGGCCCAGGTCTCAGCATAGTTGGCAGAGGGGATTACATTTCCAGTTTTGAAGCCACAGTAGACTCGACACCATTTTCATAAGATACAGCTTCATGCATACATGTAGTATGATCATCCCAACAATACTGTCTTCCAATCTGTCAACAGTGTTTTTGAGGCATTTATCTTCTTCACTCTCCAACTTACTTTTTTGAGACTGCGTCTCTCACCAAACCTGGAGCCCCCAGGGTTCCCCAAGTCTCTCTCCAGTTCCGGATTACAAGTGCACAGTCAAGCGCGTGGTCCCCGCTCAGGTCTTTGCTTGCACAGCACTCTACCACTGAACTGTCTGCCCAGCCCATCATTTTCCGGAGGGGTGGGGGTGGGGCTTGTTTTGAGACAGGGTCTCACTTTGTAGCCCTGGCTGGCCACATCCAACTGTCTGTTTCTCCCAAGTGCTGGATCTCAGTTACAGCTGGGGAACTGGAGGGCCAAAGTCCTCCTTGTAGGACATTCTAGTAAAAGGAGTTATCAACAGATGCCAAATTGGCAAAATGTTAATGAGGTACAGGTTAGCCTCAAACACTTGGAACCTACTAATTACAAAAGAGAAGAGTTTTCACGTTGAATTAATTCTAGGGCTCAAAGATAAAAAACCCAACAGATTGAAATTCTATGTCAAACAGCGCCATCTGTGGTATTGATGCAGGAAATGTCAAAGAACACCCACAAAACAACAGGCACACCTACCTTCCCTGGTTGACACCATTGTCCTCCAATTGGGCACGTGTATCCAAGAGATTGAGGGGAGCTGACAGCTAAGCAGCTTTCTGCCACGTCCTGAGAACACACTAGAGCTTTCCAAATCCTAGGCTAGGTTTGCACACACAGGCCTGTTAGTGCTCAGCACCTGGCTGCTCTATTCCAGACTAAGGCCAGGCTAGTTAGTCCTGACAACTCCTGCATCAGCCTCCTACCCTTAGCAGCAGCAAGGACAACACAGGCAAAGTTGTTTTCAGGTTTATTGAAAATATGACAGAACAGATTCAAACGGCTCCACGCGGTGTTTTGAAATTCATCCCAACTGTAGGCTGAGTGACCTGCAGGTTAGAGAGGCTGCCGAAGTCCTGCAACAAAACACAAGACTCGCAGTGAGTGGGGCAGGGTGATCTGTGGTTAGCACTAGCCCCCGCCAGATTGGGGTCTGGACTAAAGTCAGCCAAGGGGCTTTCCACCCCCAGGAGTAATCGTTCAAACCACAACACATCCCTGTTAACCTTCCTCAGCCAGGCACTCCCTAGCCAGGACACAATGAACAGGCCTACAAACTGCAAAACCCAGACCTGCCTTCCACATGGAAGGATTCAACACACTCTCTTGCCACTATTTCCTATCATAGCCCGTGTATCTAAGGCTGTAAGAACACCACTGCTCATACCGCACCATGGTTGGAGCCCCAGTCAAGAAGTATTACAATTTGCTCAACATCCGAGCAGAAAGCAGATAGACAAGGCACTAAGGAGTGGATTAGTTCCCATCAGGCCAAGCACACTCAGCACCCAGGGCAGCATGGCTCAGCCAAATGGTTTCTGGAGAAATTAAGGCTGCCTCAGGAGCAGATCCACAGCAAGCTCCAGCGGCCACACTGCTGGTCTCACCAAAGCCAGGTGGGGGGGATATAGTATTTTGTTAGCGACTCAAGCTGCTCAAAATCAGTAACAGCAGCTGGACTCTGAAGCCCACATAACCACTTATGAAAAAAGGGGTAAGAGAAGCCATATCAAAGACACCTGTCAACTGTCTTAAGCAGGGCCTGACTATTCTGAAAATGAGACAAGAGATCATTTCTGAAGTTAGAATCAAGAGTTTCTAAGGAAAGCAGGTAACAGAGCCAGAGTGGAATCAAAGACAACTTAGGAGCCAGCCCCAGAACAAAGAAAAATGCAAGGACTCAGCAATGTCCCAAAATATTGAAATTATCTTGTAAAAGCCATTTCAATATACGCACAGAACAAGCAGCCACAACCATTTTAAAACCGGGTGACAGAAAGCCACTCATGGCCCTCGACCAGGATCAGCCACACTCACCAGAAGCTTCAGCATTTCCTTGGTGTCAGGATCTACCTCAATGATCTCCTGATCCAGGGCTGAGACCTAGGAAGGAGAGAAGTCCAAATCATGAATAAGTTATTTCCCTCCTCCTCCTCTGCTTCCATGCAAGATCAGGCCTCACTGTCGGACCCTGGCTGACCTGCCCAGAGCTGGCATTAAAGGCATGCACCACCACAGATGAGCAACAACTCTGCTTGCTTTTCTTTTCTTGAGACAGGTCTCTCTGGCTGTCCTGGAACTCTATGTAGTCCAGGCTGGCCTCAAGCTCAGAGACCCCTCTGCCCTGCCTTCTGTGTGCTGGGATTAAAGGGATGTACCACAGTGCCTGGACGGCTTCATTTTTTTTTTTTTTTTTACAAGATAGGGCGTCTGTGTAACAGTCTTGGCACTCCTGGAATTTTCTTTGTAGATCAGGCTGGCCTTGAACTCACAGAGATACACCTGCCTCTGCCTCCCAAGTGCTGGGATTAAAGGCGTGGGCCACCACCACCCGGCTTTATTCTGATGCCAGAATTATCTAGTGGGTATTCAGAAAGCCTTAAGATAAAAGAGTTCACACTTGAGATACAATCAAGCTAATCAAGGCAGGAGACATGCTCACTAGGCCTGCATGTGGAAAAAGAGCAGACAACTTGATCGGGGCAGATGGAGTAACAAACAGGCAGGCAGATTACAGACACTCACAGCCAGCTAAGTCCAGCTAGAGGCTCACGCCCCTCACCCCAGCACTCAGGAGGCAGAGGCAGACGGATCTTTACTAATTCGAAGTGATCCTGTTCTACACTATGAGACCCTATACCAAAACACCGAGGAGCCGAGTGACTCAGACCTCTCACTGAGCTGAGTTCTCACTGCCAGTGAGCCCCCCACCCCCACCCCCACGAGCCTCCACTATCACTGACAGGATAGAGGTCCAGAGAAAGAGCCAAAGCTTACCTCAGGAACATAATTATCTCTCCTTTCTCTCTCCTCTTCCTGCAACTTGATAGAGATACCTCTCACAGGGCCTCTCTGAATCCTCTTCATCAGATGCGTGACATAGCTGCAAGCACACAGGCCAGGGAGGCACAGTGACCACACCAGCTTCCCGCCGGAGCCCAGAGCGTCCGGAGACAGCACCCACTCGGTCTCTACAGGAACAGACTGGCCCTCGGAGTCTCCCATACACACTCGACACTGAGGTAGACACCCACGCCTCCCCGACGACCAACCCTCCCGCAAGGATCACCATTTAGCACCTGAACCCTGACTGGACTTAGCAGAGACCCAGCAAGGTCCACTTCCGGTGCCGTGTGGCCACAGTGACACATACGACAAGCCGAGGCCGGAACTCTGACTTGTCACCTCCCGGGAAAGAAGCACCGTGAGACCCGCGCCCCCAGCGCTTCTCGGGGCCACGGGAACGGCCGGCGCAGGCGGCCCGCGGGGCACCCACTCACCCGGCGATCTTGTTGCGGAGCTTCTTGCTGGGGATAATGGCGATCTCCTCGCACACGCGCTTGTTGGTGTGGAAGTCATTCCCCAGGCGCGTGTAGTACTTCTCGATGATGACCCGGGCCGCCTTCTTCACAGTCTTGGTGCGAACGCGGCCCTGAGGGTGGGGGGCAAAAATCACTGGCGAGCCCGCGCCTTCCGTGGGGGAAGCAAGCGCGGGGCTCGCAGAGGGGCCGGAGCGCGCACAACTTCAGGCGGAAGCGCGCCCGGCCGACAGACACCGCGCACGCCCGGCCTGCTGCTCCCCGCCGCGGGATGGGGCCGCGACAAGCGGAGGATGGACGCGGATTGGAAAGGACGGAGGCCCGGCAGCCAAACACCTACCATGTTGACGGGTCCCGGTAAAAGAGGAAACAGGAAGCACAAGCGAGGCCTATAAAGCGCAGGCCAGAAAGCCGCTTCCGCCCGGCTGGGGCGGCGCGCGGCTCGCGGCTGTATCACAGCGCCCCCTGGCGGAGGGGAGTGTCGGTGCCTGGCGGTGGGCGGGGCGAGCGTCTGCGCGTGCGTACGCAGGTAGCCGGGCCGTCCGAGTTTCCGCTCTGTGTAGTTCCCTGCTGGATAGGCTTCTCTCCGACTTCGAGGGTGCTTTAGTCTATGAGGGGCTTCAAGGCCTTGAGAACATGCGGCAGACAGGAAGCCCGCGCTTTGGAAAGGTGTAGTAGTAGAGGGAGTCGTTCCTGACTTCCACCTTGCGAGTGGCTCTAGTCAGAGCTTTGAGAGTCTAGCCTGATTAGAGAGGCTCCTCTCACTTCCCGGCGTTACTGCAAACACCGCTTCACCAGAGGGGCTTTTCTTCACACCCCAGCACAATACTGCATTGGAGCTGTTTTTAGAAGTCTTCGCACGTCAAGTGACTTTTCTATTTTCTCAACCAGGGAATGAGCTATCCAGGAAGGGCTAACCTCCAGTGCTTAGAACACTGGCCGGCTCACAGAAAGCTCTCCAATGTTTATATGAACAAATTAAGATCTCAATTTGCTCTACTGTCCCCAACCGGTTAAGACACTATCTCCAACCTTCAGCTTCTTCTGGCTGTTCTGCCATACCCTGGCCCAAATCAGGCTCTTAAGCCACGGCCCAGTGCCCTCATCAGCCTAGGGAGGGCCTTTCGTCTAGCTGTTCCTTGGGACGAGGTCCTAGGCTCAAACCTAACATGAGACTGTGCCAGCCACGTTGGATGTATCAAGGGGCCACGGCTGTGCCGCAACTTTCAACTCATCTACATCACTCTGGTCAGACGACGACGAAGCGCAGAAAGCCCATACCCTGAAAGCTGCTTGTGGAGGGAGGAAGAGAGATGTCCTGACCTACGGAGCAGGAGGAGACTGAAGAGATCAAAGAGTCAGGATGCCCTCAGTGTTGCACAAGCTCACTTTTACCAGTGAAATGCCAATGAAGTAGCTGCCAGGCTTCAGATGGAGACGAGATCTTTCAGTCTGGCAGGAAGGGAACTCTTGGATCCTGACCAGTAGTGAGTTTCTGCACCTTACAGGAGGGATGCTTTAGTAATAGGAGTCCCTCTACCTCAGACTAGTTTCCCAAAGGATCAGTTCAGCACGCTGACTCAAAATCTCTCTACCTGAAAATCATCGTGCCTGTCATAAAGCCCTAGTGTAAGGGCTGTCAAGGAAATCCAAGTACTGCTAGGTATAGTGGTGCACACCTTTAATCCCAGCACTAGGATTTTTCTTCACAGGCAGGTTTTTCTGAGTTTGAGGCTAGGCTGGTTTACATAAGGAGTTCCAGGGCAAGGACAAAGAGCCTGAATCAAAAAAGCAAAGTAGCATCCACTCAGAAAGGAATAACATCAGCACAAGCGAGTCCAAGAGAAACATGCCAAGGCTCACAGGACAGCAGGGATCAAGTGGCTTCGGACACCTTGGTGGTTGTGCCTCTGGCATTCTTGATGGCCGAGGAACTGAAACATACAGGTCTCTTGTTTTGGATTGTAATCACCCGGCTATTGGGCAGATATGACCAAAGTGGCTGACCAGGATGTAACAAGTCTCACATAAGGACAGGTTTCTACATGCTTGCACCATCACCCTGGACTGGAAATCCCATTACAGAAAATCCAAGAAAAGAGGACTTTTTTTCTGGAATCTTACCTGCTTGCTACACACACCCCAGGCACAAAGACAAAAGCACAACTTTGCTGCAACGTGTTTATTATGTGCCAAAAAAAAGTACACCACAGCTTACTCCACACATCTGTAGTAGAGTGCAGTCTTGCCTGCATATACAACAATGAGGTAGAGACTTCACACACAGCTTCACAAACCCACAGAGTAGCTGGGATATGCAACAATGCAACATCAGCTCAGCAGGAGGGAGGAGGGGTTAGGACACTGGTTCTTTGGCACACAGCTTCCCTAAGAGGGGCAAGTAGTAAGTAAATTAAAAAGAAAAAGAGTCAAGTTTTCAAATTCCAGTAGCATTTTTTTGTTAACTCTGTTGATTCATACATTCTTCAAATAAAATTTGTAAGGAAGGGTACTTGCCCCTCTAAGAGAAAGGGCTCCTGTGAGCCTTCAACTGCCCCCACCGAAAAGCAGCCCTTTTTTTTTTTAATTTTTAAGCTCAGTTACAAAAGAAAAAGTCCTGTGACTGTGATTAAAAACTTCTTATCAACCCTTCCCACCCCACATAAGTGCAATGTAAGAAGGTGCGACAAACTATTTAAAACTATATACAGCAGCTGCTCAGACGTAATTTTTTCCCTCCGGTCCAGTTTTAAAAATAAAATAATTTTCCCTTGGTTACAAATACTTTGATTTGCAACTGTGACCAGCAGTACCCCAGACACAAATTTGCTATAATGTTAAAAGCTGCCAGAAAAGAAAAAAAAAATCTATTGTTCCAAATGACTTAAAAACTGTTTTAAGGAGTGTAAAAAGGAACCAGTAAAAACCCTCGAGCGTAAACTATGAAATATGATTTGGTTTAAATGAAGAGCAAAGTCTCCTTGTTTGTTTACAGTAAAAAACACCAGCTGAACACTCAGTTTATGCCGTTCAGGTGGGGGTTAAACAAAGGAAAGGCACTGTATGGCAACTGCAAGAATGAACTGATGAGACCTGCGCATCACCACCGTCAGTATTGCAAGGAATGTAAAAAGCGCTTTAATAAATAAACTTAGATGTAGGCATCTGTCAATACCTTCCGGACACATAGTTTGTTGTTGTTTTTCTTTTCATTTGCAAAATGAGGAACTAGAATCTGGGAAAACTACATTTGCTTGAGGGTGAGCCTGAGGGTCCTTGCTCCGGCACACCCCCTGAACACAAAACCTCACAAAACTCATTGTGCATTAATTAGTGCAGAAACAAAGACAGATTTAGCAAGTACAAAGGTGACTACAATTTTCCCTTGTCTGCAGAAAGCTAGCTCCTTGGACGCCAGTGCAGGGTACAGGCCTGATTTGCCAGCCTTGGGCAATACAGGCCACTGGGCAAGGCCAGCTTCTCCAGCTGGCATCTCAGTTTTTCTGGTTCCTCATCAGGGGGCTGTGGTGGCGCAGGCCTTCCATGCTGTGTCGCCAGTGCCAACAGCTTCGGCAAAAATACTTGAAGCAAACCTAAAACAGAAAGAGCGTTAGCACCAGGTACAAAGGTTCTACTTGAAGAGGAAGTGGAAGGCCCCTGGTTTCTGTGGAGCTAGAAGGGATGCTTCCTGCTAGCCCTCTCCTGGTAACAGAGCTCTAAGGCAAATGCTATCTTGTTTTCATGTAGCCTTATGCAAACATTTTAGGCTCCTGGTGTACACAGAGACCATGCAGGTTCCCAATTCCCCACCCTTCTCACCTACAGAGCAGTTGAATTTCATGGCTGCCAACAAGAGAGAACGTGTGAAGAACTGGTAACAGATTCAAGTATAAGCAGACATGCCTTTCTCTTCTCAGTGAGAAGTGACTGGTTTTGCTAGCTGAATAATCTTAAGCAAGTCATAACCTCCTACCAAGAATCTGAAACTGAGGATTCACTGTGAAAGATACTGATCTATAAAAGCTGATTTAGAAAGATACTTGTTTTCAGGCTTTACCTTACTACCAAAACTTACTCTGAGCTCCCCTGGGGGCCTGAGTTTAACTATCTACAGCCTCCATGCAATGACAACATCACTGTAAGACAACTAAGCATAGATTAATTGCTAGAGTCTGGAAGGTTCCCAAACACTCCAGAGAAGGTTTCAAAATGTGGTCCAATGGTTGTGCCTGCACAAGACCAACCCAATGAACATTTCAGCATGGGCAGGGAAAAGGCTCACAAGCCACTACTCCTAGCTGAGAGCTACTGACAGCTTATGGCTTCTGGAAGAAGGAAAGTCAGTTTAAGGGTTTATCCCTTGGTAGATGGACTACCATGAGTATGTAAGTAGCACACTGGGACTAGGCATGTTACTTTAAAAAAAAAGGCTGAGCAAGGTGGTGCACACCTTTAATCCCAGAACTTGGAAAGCAAAAGCAGGCCCAATCTCTGAGTTTGAGGCCAGCCTGGTTTACTAGTGAGTCCCAGGCTGAGGTGAAACCCTGTCTCAAAAACAAAAACAAAAAGTAATAGCATCAAAATAAAACAAAAAGATGAAGTTAAGAGGGAGTGGATGGGAAGGAGCTAAGAAAAGTAGGGTAGAACATGATCAAAATATATTGTATACATGCACGAAAATATATTTTAATGTGTTTAAAAAAAGAGTTCATTCAAAACAGCAACATGAGCACCACTCAGCAACTTATTAAAAACACAGACTCTCAGGGTCTACACAAATCCACTGAATCAGATTCTCATTTCAACAAAGTTATCAGCTGATATGTACATACATTCAAGTCTGAAAAGCATCGACTGCCAAACACACCCAGATCCATCCATGTTCCACCACCCAGAGACACCCAAGAGGAAGTTTCCATGTAGCTTCCACCTTTGATGAGTGTGGTTAGAACCCAGATACAAATATCAAAGCAGTCTAGAAGTTCAGAAATAAGGGAAAACTCAGTCCCAGCAAGGTGTACCTAACCTTTTGGCATTGCAACATAATGCTGTCATCTTCAAGGTTCACACTGAAGAACCATGCAATCCACATACAAAACCAAACCAACACTTCACAAGTGTGTGTTTGTGTGTGTGTGTGTGTGGCTCCTAAAATCACAATTTTGGGTTGGGCAGCATTCATAGCTATCCTGAGGCAAATGGTACCAGAGACTGTAATTGGACATGCTTGCCAGACTTAGAAAACTTATCAGTAGTGCTTTATTCATAGGTATCCAACTACCCAATGTCTATAAAACCACTATCTGGGTATGGTAAAACATGCCAGTGATACCAAGGCTCTGGCAGGAGCAGTGGGTAAGAAAGAGGCTCGTTGCAAGCTCAAGGCTAGCTTGGCTACAGGAGTCCCAAGTTAGCTAGGACTAAACAGTAAGACCATTTCAAAAAAACAAAACAAAACAAAACAAAAATCACCCACTATCACCAATGGCCATATTGTACAGCAGTTGCCCAGGAAGGAAAAGAGAAAACAAGCATCCTGACACACCCAGAGTTGTAGACCAACCTATCTATAGTGTGCCCTCTTGACTGTTGTCTCTATGCTCCCAGACATCACAAGTTACCCAAGAACTCCAATACTCAATGTCAGAAATGTGCCTTAGTACATTTTTTAATTGTGGTATGAACTTTGTAGACACTTCTAGTGCCCAGAGAACTCACCTGATCTCGACAGAAGAAAGGGCCAGGCTGTGAACTGCAGATAAGACACAGAGAATCTTCTAGATAGGGGTCAATCTGAACCTGAGGAACATCAACAGAGGGAGATAAAATGGCTCCATGGGTCAGATGAGCTTTAGGAGCGTACTATTGAGCACACAGGGATGTAGGATGTTTGTTCTAATGGAGGCTAGACAGAATTGTGGGCCAGGGCCTAATATGGACAGGCTAGAAGATAGACTCATGTCATACAGAGACAGAGCTGGTTGCTGCTAACATCTTGACAACCACAGGCTTTACTGCCTGCTCTTCTCAGCAAAATGAACCCTGGCTTTCCATCAATTAGCAGCAGGGAAGTGCTCAGAGGATTCAGGTAAAAAGATAAAGAAAGTCAATCTATTTAGCAATTTCAGACAAATATCAAAATGAGGGGACTTCTCACCCACACCCACACCCACACCCACTCAGGCAGCTAATAGTCGAGGTCCCTTCCTCCTGTGTCCCCAGAGACCAAGCCCACCATAAACCCTGAAAACTCAGGTTAACTCTGCAGTTGGGCTCACTGCCCTAATCTTAGAACTATGCTTTTTTTGTAACTGATCCAAAACTCTCTCAAAGTAAGGGCATAAACCACTCACCTTCTTGGTAAACTTGGTGGTTTTGATCTCCACAAAAGCAGCGCTGACTGCTTTCAGGTAACTACGTTGGTTATTGAAAGTCACACGACCAGACCCTAGGAAAACCGGGCACTGTTCAAATTCTCTTAAACACTCAAGAAACCCTGTTTCTACACCAGTGATGTCTGACATAAATTTCTAATTTAGTGGTTGTCACAGCAAAGTCGAAAGTAGTAGAATTTTAATAATATAATTTATTTTATCTATGTGTTCAAGGTATATATTTTGGTGGTGTTTTTTTTTGTTTTGTTTTGTTTTGTTTTGCCCTGAGACAGGGTTTCTCTGTGTAGCCCTGGCTGTCATAGAACTTGCTTTGTAGCCCAGGCTGGCCTCGAATTCAGAGAACCACCTGCCTCTGTCTCCCGAGTGCTGGGATTAAAGGCATGTGCCACCACCGCCTGGTTGTGTTCAAGATATTTTAACACATAGGAGAAGTTGCATTTCAAGTACTCAACAGCCACCTTCTGTTGGTGGCTATCACACTGGACAGTAACCGTTGTAAGACATGTTAGTGTTAATCATTTAGTAAAGAGGGAAGGGAAGGGGCTCCTCCTGTGCAGGCAGACATACAGAGAAGGATAAAGGGCTCAGGTGGTAGAAATAGCAATCAAACCTTGCCTGACCCAGAGGTACCTTAGAGAACTAGGAACCAGCAGAAGAATCCCCCTCCTGCCAAGTGCTGCTTGCCCCTACAGACTCTGAAGTCCTGGTTCTCCATCTGACCAGATTCAGTGTGGATGGGTAGACCAGGTGTCTGGGAAGGTGAGTTAACTATATATGCCTTGATCAGAGAGTTCAGGTCTGCTCCACTTCCAAACGCAATCACTGAGATTACTGTACCAAGTCTGGAATTAACCTTCTTTCTCAGAAAAGCTGATCAAAACTCAGTGGTCAGGACACAGACTACCTTAAGGCAGAACAGCTCAACAGCTGTACCAGTTTTTGAGTTATCCATAAAGCACCTTTGATCTGACCTTGTCTCTTACTCTAGACAGCATCAAAGATGTAAAAACAAAACAAATGTTCCTTCCTTCCTGACAAAGTCTCACTATGTATTTCTGATTGGCCTGGAACTTGCTAAGTAGACCAGGCTGGCTTTGAACTCAGAGATCCACCAAGTGCTGGGACTACAGGCATGTGCTACCATGTCTGGCAAGAACTTTTAATAAAGGAAACTGGGCAAGTTCTCAGTAAAGTATAGTCTTTAAGTACAATACTACCTACAGTTTGTCCCAAACTGGTTGGCAGCTGTGTGTGTACTTTGAATTTCAACCAACTTCTTTCACCAATATTATCATAGATCCTAGAATCGTCCTTTTCCCCAGGTTGGGAAACAGGAGCAGAGCAAGATGCAGATGGGTCAGTACTGGTAACTTCTGGAGGAAAAGATGATCTGCAAACCTGGGTCAGTTCTCTCTGCACTCTCAAAGGTAAGTATTACAATCTTAATTTACTCCCAGGGGCACCAAGCCTTCCCACACAGAAGTAGGACACTCACCAATGGGGTACTTGTGCTTATCTGTGTCAATCCCAGCATACACCACTCCACCAAATAGGTCATTCAAGATGGCAGCCAGAGCCTCAGCATTGAGCATCCCGTGTAAGGCACCAACAAACACCGTCCTGCTGGGATCCAGCCTCTGAGATGGGCTCCAGACAAAGTTGCTGTCAGCCAAGACCCAAGGGATTACCTGCACCTGAAAACGCCCCCCACAAAGGTTTATCAGCTTGCAGCTTCAGAGGGCCTCCTGTATGGTAGAACACATGCTTTAGATACTCTAGCTGTAGCTGCTGAGGCTGTGCAGGGGTGAAAGGGCACTGTTACCCATCTGAGGCACACAGGCTTCGGTAAGGCATCCTTATCCAACACAACTTGGGTTGAATTTCCTGTGTTCATGTGTTCATAATGGTGAGAGAAAATACAACAGAACTTGCTGATTCTGCAAAGTAAGCACGAAGTACCAAACTGACAGGCCCACAATCCTGTAATTCCAACCAAGGGCCACAGGAACTAACAGAGCATGAGTTCTCAAGAAAGAAAACAAGAGTTCTGTGAAAGGTAGAACTCATAGAACATTTAAAAGCTAGAAGCATGAAGGACAGAAGGGTGGAAATACTTATCAGTGAGATGGTTACTGGTCTAAACCTAGGTATTTAGAGGGCTCTGTGCCAGCAATAGTGGGAACATTCTCTCTCTCTTCCCGCCTCCTTCCCTCTTCCCCACCCCATGTCTCTCTGTATAAAGCCATGTACAAAGATCTGAGGTGTTCCAAAGCTCAGCATCACTAGGGCAAGTGCTGACACCCTGTGTCTTCTGTCCCCTTGACCCCAGAGTCAAACCTAGTTTAGCAGGCAGAGGGTGTTACAATGAAGTAGGCTTATACATGCCAGTAACTATTTTTGGAAAAATAGTTTGTGAAGATCTTTTTAAAATGCTTTGAAGCAGGAAGAGAACTGAGGCAAACACAAAGAGGTAAAAACAATTCAAAAGAAGACCTCAACAAGGCTGGTGGCAATGGTCACAGGTGACAAGTAAAGATAGTCTTCAATGGAAGTCTGTAGAGGTCAGACTTTCTGAGTGGGTAAGCAAGGAGGGACCAGGCAGGATCTAGACCTCCAGGGCCTGAGGTTTGGAGGGTCTGGTAGAAGGTACCAGGGGAAGCCAACAGCTCCACAAATTCATGACAAAGGCTAACTTTGCACACAGGGCAATATAGAGTTACAAGATATATCAAAGAATATAGGGTCTACACAGGACAGGAGGTTATACAGGTGAATCTGAGTCTAAAAAGAGTGGAAATGAATACATTATTTGAGATAGAAAGACAACAGGAGGGAGTCAAATACTGTGTTGATAATGGTGGACAACAGTCGGGACATACAAAGAATCAGTCACAGAAGTGAGAGAACTGGGTCAGCCTGCAGCTGGTGCATCAGAGAGACTCAATCTCAGCTAGGTGGTAAGCAGGGAGTGGGCACGAGGCAGACTCGATTCCTGTAGCTGTGACAGTCTCATGTGTGAAAGCAGGAGACAAAGGAGGAAAGAATACATGAATTCATCTTAGATACTATGAGCTTGTTGTCTGAGGGCCAGACAAGTGAGGAGAGAAGGAAGGGAACTGAGTCACTGTGGGAGCCCGAGAATGGACAACCTCTGTCAGACTGGACAACAGAAACATAGAGAACTTTTATCAAGCAAAGAACCGGATGAATTATTTAAGTGACGTGACCATCCTAGTGAGCACTCCCCCCTGTAAGATACAGATTTCAAAAATAGACTTTACCTTCTAACAGTTGATTTAGGGTCACAGCAAAACTGCACTGAGAACAGACATTTCCCACATACTCTCCGTCCCACACAAGCCTCAACTAGCAACATTCTGCATCAGAAGGTCATTCCGATGACCCTACACTGACAATCGCCATTACCTCAAGACCACACTGGGTTTTCTGTGAATTATTGGTTTGGAGGAAATGTGTGATGACTTTTACAACACTGCAATGGTAGCTGAATGTCAACTCACAGCCCCAAAAAATCCTTGTGCTCTGCCTAGTCATGTCTCCCTCCCCTGGAAAGCACTGATCTTTTTAATTAGAGATATTTTTAGCTTCCCGTGGAGCAATAAAATTTCACAGTAGTTTAACGTCACAAAAGTGATTTGGAATCAGCCTAATAAAAACATCACTACACCAATTCCTGAACTCAAAACAAGTGGTTCTCAAAACTCTATCCACTAGCACCATTTGGGGAGTCTGATTACAAGGGATTCCTAAACTCTACCCAGATGAATCAGTAAGCCTGAGATAAGACTCTGCAATGAGTTCCCCAATGTGAAATCAGTATGATGTTCAGGACACAAAGGCTTATGCCAAGCATTTATAAAAAGACAACAATATTGGTAACATTATATAATAAAGCCCTGAGAGGGAGGGAAGTAGCCATGGCTGGATTTGTGCTAATGGAAAATTTATTTACTTACCCACCACATATTATGGGGTCAGAAGACAGTCTGAGAACCAGGAGAAAATATCTGTAGATTTTATCAGTTTAGTCTAAGAAGAGAAAGTTGCTGCTTTCAATTTCATCTCTAAGGTGAGGTTTGGAATTTAAATGTAGATCAGAAGAGAGTAGAAGAGGCCGGAGGGCTCAATCCCCACTAGTTCCAGGATTGTCTATGTACATTTCACATACCTCCCTTTCACCTCAGCAAGGCCAACAGTTGGCTTTTTTTAAAAAAAATGTAATTTAGAAGATAGCAATGTATTTGCCAAGACAGTATGTGGGACAAGAAAAGTAGATCTCTTGCCTCTGCAAGAACAACTGTTGCCCTGGTTCCAAGAAAAATCTAGTGCCATGATAGCCAATCATCTTGACACAGGAAGAATATGTGGTGGTTTGGATGAGAAATGTCCCCCCAAGTCTTGGGCATTTGAACTTGGTCCCCAACTGGTGGTGCTCTTTGAGAAGTTTTTGGTGGTATAGCTTTGCTAGAGGAATTGGGTCACTGGGAGTGGGCGTTGAGATTAAAATCTTCCTGCCACTTCCAATTTGCTCTTTCTGTTTTGTGCTTATAGCACAGGATGTGAGCATTTTGGTCCTGTCATATTGAATTTTTTTTCCGAGACAGGGTTTCTCTGTGTAGCCCTGGCTGTCCTGGAACTCGCTTTGTAGACCGGGCTGGGCTCGAACTCAGAGATCTGCCTGCCTCTGCCTCCCGAGTGCTGGGATTAAAGGTGTGTGCCACTGTGATGCACTCTTATGCTTCAGGACTCATAAGCCCAAATTACTTCTTTTGTAAGTTGCCTTAGGTCGTGGTATTTTAATCACAGTGACTGTGGTGGTTTAAATGAGAATGGCCTTCATATCTCATATGTTTGAATGCTTGGTCCCTAGGTGGTGGACCTATTTAGGAAGGATTAGGAGCTGTGGTCTTGTTGGAGGTGGTGTGTCACTAGGGGCAGGCTTTGAGGTTTAAAAATATTCATGCTATTCCCAATGTGACCTCTTGGCCGTTCTTGCTACCATACCTTCGCTCTACCATCACAGATTCTAACCCTCTGAACCTGTAAACCCAACTGAGAATGTTTTCTTTTATAAGCTACCTTGGTCATGGTGTTTTATCATAGCAATAAAAAAAAGTAATTACTACAGCAACAGAAAGTAACTAATATAGGAAACGAAGCTAACTTACCTCTTTGCAGCGCATCCTTCGGCTGGACATCTTGAAATAATATTCACTCAGGCCATCTGGGCTCATCGGGTCATGAGAACAAGCCTGAAGCAAGGCCCGGACAGACTTCTCTAGTTCAAACACCAAATACACATACCCTATACCCAACGAAAGGAAAAGCCACCTTAATATTCCTTAATATCCTCTATAGTGGCCGAAGAGCCATAGCTTTGAGCAGGAAGTTTCTTCTAAGGGAGGAAGCCTCAAGTACAAGATAAAATATATATATACATTGGTGGTAGATTGAACCTATAGTCTTGTGCATGCTAGGCAAGCACTCTACCACTGAACTGAATACCTCATCCCAAAGTACATTTTTGTTCTACTCCTGAAAAGGCTTGTCAAACAAAGCACTTCCTATGCCTTATGCCCAAGCTAAAGGAGAGAGATGTACATCCTATTTCACTAAGAGAAAAAACTGTCAGGCTGGAACAGAAGACCCCACCTCCTACTACACAGCTTTCTACCCTAGAACACAGAGCATGCTTGGGTCAGCAGAGCCAGAAGAAGAGTTTGTCAGGGGATGCAAGTATTACTTTAAAAGCCTAATTAAACTGTCTGTTCAAGTTCAATGAAGATGGGGCAGAGTGAAAATAGCACCCGCTCCTTTCTACAGGGCAGAATCTCCTTTTAGGCCAGTGAGGAATCAGATAGTCGGTCCTCATTCCTGACAACTCCAAAGGGAATCTCAGAACTGGGTCAGATGACAACCTCCAAGGCAGCAAAGGCAGGCAAAAGAACACTCTTGGACACCTTATGCAAGGGGAAAGGCACTGGCGGGGTTTAGGTTTGGAGGAAGTGCACAGGAAGGGGTCTGGGTGGCAGCTCCCCACAGCACTGCAAGTTTGGACAGATGGACAAAGGAATGTGCAAAATTGAAGAGGATGTGCAGATTGTACCCTGGAGTGCCTACATTACTAACGGCATGCTTCTGTGACATCCCGGCACCACGTGGTATAGTATGTGTGAGGGAAGAGGGAAAAATTCCTACCATGTCTTTATTACCTTTAGGCATATTACCTTTGGGAGGACACCGGGGGTGCTTGCCATCCTTACCAGGCCACTCCACACTCAGAGAGCCAAAAACACGGAAGGTGTTAACCAATCCAGCTGCACAGGTGAGGAAGAACAGAAACCAAGACACAGTCTACTCAGGAAAGACACAAACACAGGATCACCAGCACTCCTCCCAAGGATCACTGTTCCTGACAACTCAGAACTGACTTCTGGTCTCATTCGTAAGCAGACACACAGAAGTACTTTGCAAGCTTATGAGGTACACCCACCCCTCAGCTGTTCCTGTAACACTCTACTGAGGCAGAGGTTCAGGGCCTAAACAGGAGCCTAGGGCACACACTCCTTAAAGGTATGCCCCACCTTCAACTCTCGTAAGAGATCTCAGAGGCAGCTCACCTTCCGTAATATCCCAAGGAACACCTCCTAAGAACACCTTGCATGAGTAGATGGGGTTCTTATAGTTTCGTGGAGGAAGCTGGCCACTCCAGGTACAAGTAGCTTCATTTACAGCTTTGGTAGGAAACAGAAGAGGAAAACAAACAAACAAACAAAAAAACAAACAAGAGTTCAATCAACCTTTCTCTAAAATGGACTTGTTGGAGAGAAACAGAGCAGTCACAATTCCAACTTGGCTGCCCAGAAGAACACTATCCATGGTTATTCTGAAAGACATAACACTTTGTCTCATCAAATATTTAAGGTAAGTTTAATAATCCTACCTCAGCAGCTTTGCCTCCAATAAAATTGAAAGAAATAGCAAATGTACAGGGTAAAAATTATCACGACTTAAGCGATTTCAACTATATAACTAAAACTATCAACAAAGCAGTTTTATATTGCTATTGTTTATAGTACTAAGTAGATTTGTAAACAGTTAAAGAGTAGACAGAATAATTTTATATGCAATGCCCTTCATGTTTCTGACCCCAATAGACTTTCTTCCTAGGGTAAAAGAACACTCTACCATTTCCCTGTCTTGTCTCTAAACACATCGACCACAGAAGTTAGGATACTGTCAGCAGAAAGCACAACTCAACAGAATAAGAACATTGCCACACCCCATAAACTCACTCACACACACCTGAGCAGGCACTGAGCTTCCCTGCTGCCCACACTGTATGAGGATGGATTTCTGCCCAAACCCTCAGCTTCCTACTTATGTCAAACCCGATCATGTCAACAGGCCCTTTCTGCTGTTTAGGTTTGGAACTCTCTTCAGATTGGCCTGTCCTACTAACTTCCAGAAGTCTGTTCTTGGCGACCAGTTCAGGCCTTTCACATAGGAAGGTGTCCTAAGTGAGGACTGGCTACTCCTCAACACATTACCCTTCTCCTTCAGCACTGAGGAAGACATTCAAGGAGATGAGCCATCTCCTAGATACCAGGCCATTCCCTAACATGTACAGGGCTAGTATGTTCCTGTGACAACTGTGACAAGAATCTGGGCACTGCCAGCAATGTTTCATATAAAACCAAGTAGCCTCCGGAGCATACCATTCAATGGCTACATAGTAAGCACAAACACGGGCTATTAAAATCACCAGATAGATAAACAGGGTGTTCACACTATTAGAGGAGAATGAGATATGGACAAGTTCTATGTAAAAACATGCAACAGGGGAATATCCCTCATTTGGTTAGATACCAGACCTCAGAGCCATGATTCGAGTGGAAAGCCCTGAAACATTAGCTGATATAAGTAGCTCATTTACTTCCAAGCTCAGATGTAACGTGAAAAAAAAGATTTAATGCGCACTTAAGATTATGCACCTCGCCAAGTGGTAGTGGCGCATGCCTTTAAGGCAGGTGGATCACTGTGTGAGTTTGATGCCAGCGTGGTCTACAAAGTGAGTCCAGGACAGCCAGGACACAGAGAAATCCTGTCTCGAAAAACAAAAACCAAACAAATCAATCAAAATTTTTAATTTATTTTTGTATTATGTACATAGGTGTCTTGCCTGCATGTATGTCCAAGTATTGTATGAACACTTGATGCCTGCAGAGGTCAGAAGAGGGTTTTGGATCTCCTGGAACTGGAAATATGAATAGTCGTTAGGTGCCCATATGGGTATTGGGAACTGAATCCAAGTCCTCTAGTAAAGAAACCAGTGCCCTTTAAGCACTGAGCCATCTCTCCAGCCTGCACCTAAGATTATTTAAGTGATAGAAATTAAAGGAGTTCAAAGAGATCAGAGCATCTGGTGACATCCCATACCTTAGAGGTGAACTACCCTGAATGCAATCGTAAAATCACAGAACAGAAAACCAGAAAACGAACTGTGACTGCTATGACTCTGAATCAGAAACAGGAAAGGCAGACAAAACTGTAGGCATCATTTTCAAGATTTTGTCTTTCTCAGGCAACAATCAAAAGCAAAGGCAGGGCACAGCCAGTTTTCACAGAAGCCCACAGTAAGAGGTGGGGTCAGCCATTTTCTGCTGTGGCACAGCCTGTGTGCCAGGCTATCTGCCTCTTTCAAATCAGTCTCAAGGTGGTCCCTTATTCTACAGAATACACGGTTCTTTACAGACATGGAAACTTTACCACATTATCAAATCCTCTTCCAGAAGAATTCATCATTGTGCGAACAAAGGTCAATCCTGTTTTTAGAAAGGTCTCAGGCCTCACATGTACCCAGTCATGCTGCACTCACCTGCAGCCTGCCGGTGTAGTCTAGCTTCTCTCTCTATGCTGAAAGGGTCTTTAGGAGCTTCAAGGAGGTCCCAGGATGGCCACACAGAAGCTCCTGGCCATCTCTTTGAAGCACTAGTTGGAGAGGGAGTAACTGCAGCCAGAGCAGCTTGTTCTTGGTCCATTCGGGACCCAACGCCCATCTTTAGAGGGTCTCTGGGCCCATTTCCCGTCATAGAAAGGAAGGGCAGAGGAGGGGAAATGCGAAGGCTTGACTAGAGGAGGAAAAAAGAAGACAAGTTTTAAAAGACAGTTTTGTTATAAAGTAATAATCATATAACAAAATATGAGAAGTATCTAACATAACATTTATAATTTATTTTATCTGTCTTCCTATTCATTTTTAAGATTAGTTATAGATTATAATATAATTAAAATAAATTCTCTGTCTCTCCACATAGACATTGTTTTCTTGCCAGAGAGTACTTATAACAACTTTAATGAATTTATCACATTTTATTCAGAAGACCAGCTGCATCCTACTGATCCAGTTCCCTATGGCTATTTTTCCTCTGATGGCTCTATACTCTATTAGAAATGCATCTGAACATATTACACTACATACTTGTGTTAAATCTTGAAACTCTAAGTGTCAAAAGACAGATCATTAAAATTTGTTGATGGAGTCTTTTGTGTTAGCTTTGTCTCTTTCCAAATTAACTCTTAGGTGAGTATCTGAGAGTTGTATTCGTCAGTCATTAGGAAATTCCCAAGGTAAGTTCTATCTGAGTAACGAAACAGAACAAGCACCTCATGTGAACCCATCTTAAAGGGTGTAACCTCAAGTCCAGAGATGTGAAGGACCTGACTGAAGCTGTTTTTCTAGAAACTGGTCTGGACAGGTTAAATGAATGGGCAATGGGAATACTAACGCCAGCTTTCACAGTCCAGGAAGGGTGGAAAAGAAGATAGGGTGGGTTCTAAAAGCCATGAATGGAAAACCACAGAGATAAGAAGATGAGAAATGAGCCTTCTTATTTGTTAAACATTTAGTTTAGGGCATTGATAACAGAAAAGCAAGGTTGAGATGGCACCTTAAACTGAATCTTATTTCAGAAAACTGTCTCATTGCCTCTTCCCCCTGAAGACTCACATGTAATTACTTCTACCCTCCAACTACACTGTCCATGCTATTCTCCATATACCATTTATACCATCCTCCGCACCCACTCTAATCCATTTCCTGACTAATGAGCATGGAGACTGCACATGTCCCACATGGCTGTAGGTAAGAACATGGGAGAGATAAATTTGATGATAGTTTCAGACTGTGAGTTGGCAAGGGTCAGTGCAAAAGTATAGGGGCTGGAGTCAAATCTTGATTAGAATTCCAGTGTTAATTATTAATTATGAATTATTAAGGTCATTTATTAAAATACCACTTGTAAACTTGGGGATATTACACACAGAAGTATATAAGTAATACTGTTTAAAGGCTAAAAAGGAAATATCCATGTACTTTCAAGAAACAGAACACTGCCAAGATGCTCATGTTTACTTTGAAATCAACTGTTTTCTAACAGCTCTTGGAGTATCAAGTCCTAAAATGTATTGCTCACAGACATTCAAAATGCCCTTGAGTTTGCTAAGGATGAATGGCTATAAAGAGGGTGCCTGATGATGATCTTGCTTGCCTGCATCCTGGTGGACGGGACGGGTACCCTGTTTCAAGGTCTAAGATAGTCACTGCAGCCTTTTTCCCTGAGGACACACACAGACAACTCCACCTCCACACCCCCCATTCCTGAGCATGTTACATACAATCAAATCTGAGAGATGATCTGATCCAGAGCTGAAGCCACTCGTGTCTGAGTCAGAGGGGCTGCTAGAACGGGAGTCCAGGATGGGCCGAGTGTCCAGGCGAGATCCTCTAACTGAGGGTGCTGGGAACTTGTCCAAGTCAGACCCAAGGGGATCCAGAGACAGGAAGCTCAAGGGGGTTTTTCCTAGGACATTTCCCATTGGATTTTGGAGCATGCTTAATACTAGGATGACAAAAAAAAGAGAGAGAGAGAGAAAGAGGAAAAAAAAGAAAAGAAGAAAAAGAATGCTCATGATCTCTTAATTTTCTTTCCAGACAAGACCCCTCTTCTTTTCTCCCATAGTCACCCACGGCAGGATCAATGGCTGAGAGCATTTCAGAAACACAGAACATAATGTAGAGATAACTGATGGTTTGGGAGACCTGACCACCCAGTCCTCATTAGAAGTTCCAGGATGACTGAACACCAGAGCTCCTGCTACTAAAGTAGCAGCAGAACTGTTCTCTCTGCCACCAGGCTTAAGGAGTAGTGCTATCATCTGGGACTTTGCCACTGGGGACCCTGGTTACAGCTGCTGTTAATGTCTGGATACACCCACAGTACAATTAGGAAGTCAAAACCATATTCCTTTACTGGCTAGCAGTGTGTTTATTAGATTCCCACTTTTCTAGTAACATTTTGCTAAAACACAGAACTGCATGCAACACACCACAGACTAATACAGCATAAGCATGTCTCATCTGAGAAGTTCTCTTCTGAAAACTTCTAACACGAACAAATTTTCTATGCCGCCTCAAATTTCAAATATTTAGGATGGAAGCAGAATGATTTCATAAATTTCACTATCTGAGGAAACAAATCTGATATGAAAACTCTGGTCTGAAACTTCCTTCAGATGGTTCTAACTATGAGAAGCTCACCTGGAGGCTTCTATCTTCTCACTGGCATCTTGGGTAAAATACCAACTATTTCACTACACTGCTCGCCGGGTTCAATAATCAGACAGCAGATGAAAAGTACTCAGCAAAAATCTCCAACACACAATAAATAAACACCTAACACCAGAAAGAATAAAAGCCTGATGTGGTACAACACACCTGTAAGCTCTAGGACAGCCTGGGATACTGTCTCAAAAAGAGAAAGAAAGAAAGGGAGGGGGGAGGGGAGAGAGGGAGGAGAGGGGGAGGGAGGAGAAAAAGAGAAAGGAAGGAAAAGCAATGAGGGATCTGAGAGAAGTACATCCTTCATCCACAAGGACAAAGAATAAAAGGGCTTCACTATGAACTTTGGACTCATCAATGTTAAAATAGAAGCTTTAATTGGACATTTTAGTCATCTGAAGAATAAAGACTACATCTTAGTGAGTCTACATGACAGAGCAGAGGGAGCACGCAACAGACAACTAGAGCAGCAACCGAGACCTCCAATCACAAGCAACAGGTGGAGAACTAAATGAATTCAGTCTTTGGAAACTTCAAAGCCCACCCAAGTGACATACTTCCTCCAGCAAGGTCGCACATCCTAATCCTCCCCAAGCGGCCAAATCAGGGTATTCAAAACCAACTCAAATACCAGAGACTTATGGGGGTATCTCACTCAAATCAATGCATCATCCATCTCTCAAGATGAACCCAAATAACATAAGTGCTCAATAAATAGTGAGTATAACTACTCCCTACTTCAGCTCTGACCAGCAATCAAGTGAAAACAGGCCATCGAGAGTTGGTTTCTTCCCAGACCTCCAACTGGCAGGAATAAACCTCTCCAAGTCTGGAATCAAAGCCATCACTTGGGGGTACTAGACAACTGTCATTTGTGACAGAACATACACACAAGGTTCAAAACAGCTATTATCATGAGATTGGGCCAGCTCATTATCCTTAAGCATATGACTTTTGTTTTTGCCCAGATAGAGACATAGTAAGGGTGTGTATTCTTAGCCTTTTATTTCCTAAATGTAGGCAATATTGTAGATGTATTTATCCAATTATTATTCTATAGTGGTAAAAATGTTTAAATTTAAAATCCCATCAGCAATGACAAGTCCCTTCACACCTTAACCAATACCAGGCACAATCAGTCTTTTAATACTACTGTTGTTACTGTTATTGGTAGTGTGTGTGTGTATATGTGATGTATGTGTGCGTGCACATGCCATGATGTGGCGAATGGTAGTGTATGCATGTGTATGATGCATGTGTGGGTACACATGGCATGATGTGGCGAATGGTTGTGTGTGTGTGTGATGTACGTGTGCGTGCACATGTCATGATGTGGCGAATGGTAGTGTATGCGTGTGTATGATGCATGTGTGGGTACATATGCCATGATATCTAAGAACAACTTTGTGGAGTTGGTCCTCTCCTTCCACTTTTATGTGGATTCCAAGGATCGATTTCAGGACACCGGGCTTAGGTGGCAAGTGCCTTTACCCACTGAGACATCTCACCAGTCTGTAGTCAGTCTTTTTTATTTTAGGATGTGTAGCATCTATGGTGCTCAGGGAGCCAAACATAAATCCACAAAGGAGTTAGTTTATTATTTTGCTTTTCAAGGAAACATTCTTTTACTCTAGGCCTTTCAAAGTAGTTTTCAAGTACTAGCACTTAACTGCATACTGGAACTAAATGTCTCAAAATGCTTAGATTCTGACACCTATCACAAAAAAATCCTTGATAAATTTCTCAAGTAATCCCTGTATTATCAAATCCCTGTCTAAAATAATTGAAAATAATCCAAGCTCCTGAGTCTATGCTTCAAAATGGCAAGAGACAAGCAGATTTTAGCTTTTTCTCCAGTCTTGCAAAGCCTGGAAAAACAGTATTGTTAAACTTACAGATCATTCTTTCCACCAGTTATTGAAATAGTATCAATTCCCTAGAGCAGTGGTTCTCAGCCTTCCTAATGCTGCGGCCCTTTAAAACAGGTCCTCATGTTGTGGTGACCCCCAACCATAAAATTAATTTTGTTGCTACTTCATAACTGTAATTTTGCTACTGTTATGAATTGTAATGGAAATATCTGTGTTTTCTGGTGGTCTCAGGTGACCCCTGTGAAAGGGTTGTTTAACCCCCAAAGGGGTTGTAACACAGAGGTTGAGAACTGCTGCCCTAGAGGGCCACTTCCTTCTTCACATTTTACAAAAACAAGCTTAGGGTAGTCAACAATGAGGTAACAAAAAAAAAAAAAAAAAGGAGGGGTTGGGAAGATGACTGGCTATGGTGATATACTGTGTACCCCAATATATTGTGTACTCTAATAAACTTATCTGGGGATCAGAGGGCAGAACCAGCCACTAGATTAGACATAGAGGTCAGGCAGTGGTGGCATACACTCTTAATCTTATCACTCCGGAGGCAGAGATCCATCCTGATCTCTGTGAGTTCAAGGCTACACTGGAAACAGAACCAGGCAGTGGTGGCACACACCTTTAATCCCAGCACTTGAAATCCCATGTCTTTGCTTGGGAAGGACACACACCTTTCATTCCAGGAAGTAATATGGCAGGACACAAAAAGATATATAAGGCGTGAGGAAACAGGAACTCGTGCTCTTGAGGCTGAGGATTTCGTAGAGGTTAAGAATGTGGCTGGATTATTTGTAATAGCAAGAAGCTGGAAACAACCTAGATGCCCCACAACTGAAGAATGGATCAAGAAAATGTGGTACATATACACAATGGGAGTACTACTCTGCAGAGAAAAACAATGACATCATGAAATTTGTAGGTAAATGGATGGAACTAGAAAATATCATCCTGAGTGAGGTAACCCAGGCTCAGAAGGACAAATACGGTATGTAGGACAAATACGGTATGTATCCACTTATAAGTAGATACTAGAAGTAAAACAAAGGATAACCAGACAACAACCCACAACTCCAGAGAAGCTAGCTAACAAGGAAGACCTAAAGAGGGATGCATGGATTGCCCTGGGAAGGGGAAATAGATGAGATCTCCATGAGTAAACTGGGGATAAGGGATGGGCAATGGAGCGTAGGGGATAGGGGATGAGAACATAAGGGAATGGAATGGTTTAGCTGAAACAAGGAGGGAGTGGGAAAGCAATGAAAGAGATACCATGATGGAGGGAGATATCATGCGGATAGAGAGATACCCAGTACTAGGGAAGGTGCCAGGAATCCCCAAGGATGACCCCAGCTTGGACTACTAGAAATAGTGGAGAGAGTGCCTGAATTGAACTGGCTTGCCCCAGTGATCAGATCAGTGAATACCCTGTCATCACAGAACTTTTTTCCAGGGACTGATAGAGGCAGATGCAGAGATCCACAGCCAAACACCAGGCAGAGCTCCAGGAGTCCAGTAGGACAGAGAGAGGAGGGATTCCATGAGCAAGTGCATCAGGATCATAATGGGGAGGAGGGAAGAGGGGGATCTTTGACTGGTATGTAAAATGAATGAAAAAACTTTCTTAATAAAAAAATGGCTGGCTTATGCTGTTTCTCTGATCTTTCAGCTTCTATCCCAATATCTGGCTCTGCCTTTTTTTTTTTTTTTAAATTTAATAAGGCCTTTTAAGACTCGTGTTACATCTGGCAGTTAAAAGTACTGGCTGTTCTTGCAGAGGACCCAGGTTCAGTTCCCAGCACCCATATGGTAGCTCACAACCATCTGCAACTCCAGCTCCAGGGTATCTGATGCCTTCTTCTGACCTCTGTGGACACCAGGCATGCATGTAATTAATACACAGACATGGAAGCAGGAAAAATGCACACATAAAATAAAGGAAAATTTAAAAAGTCATAAAAGAGCAAATTACGATGATAAAAATTTTGGTTCTCCTGGTATTGAAAGACTCTGAGATGGGGAAGTACTTGCAAGTAGATAGGGAGGAAAAGAGGAATGATGCTGAGGTAGGTGAGGCTGAGAAGATAACTAGGCTCCACTTGGCAAAACAGCACCTTGAAAGCTTCAGATCCACCCCTCCCCTAAGGATTTATGTGCAGCTGAAAGAGGAGTGACATTTTCTTCAGCAATGGAACCACTGGTAAACCAAGGTGCCCATATTCTGTAAACTATCCAAATGGAACCCATTGGATATCACACACACACACACACACACACACACACACACACACACACACACAATCTTAAGAGAAATCTTTCAGGGCTGTATAAAAAAGCCCCTTAGCTTCCACTATCCCCAAAGGCTAAGAATGTCATCAGATGACATCTAAAGTCTATAGCAGAAATTCCTGGCCTTGCTGTCATCTGTCTCCTAGCATTTCAATTAGTTTGTTTATTTGCTTATTTATTTATTCGAGACAGGGTCTCATACCATGTAGCACTGGCTGGCCTGAAACTCTCTAAATATACCAGGCTGACCTCAAACTAGTGATCTTCCTGTCTGACTCCCAAGTGCTCGGATTAAAGGCATATATCACTACAACTGGCTATCACTGGTGTATTTTTAAAGTGCCTTAATATATGACTGTCTTTTGTTTTGTTGCTATAAAAATTTCATCAAAATGTTACCCCATTTGAACATGGTATTTTGGGTAACCTGAATTTGCATTCCCAGGCCACGGTCATTCATACTGGGCTCTAAAATAAAATACTTCTATTTCCTTTGAGGTGAGACTTGTGTTTTTGCATCATCACATAGCACAAAGCAATATGCAAAAAAAAAAAAAAAAAGAAAAAAAGAAAAAAAAAAGAAAAAGCAGGGCTGGAGAGATAACTCAGCAGTTAAGAGCACTGAGCATTGACTGCTCTCCCAGAGGACCCAGGTTCAATTCCGAGGACCCACATGGCAGCTCACAACTCTCTGTAACTCCAGTTCCAGGGGATCTGACACCTTCACACAGACATACATACAGGAAAAAATACCAATGCACGTAAGAATAAAAATAATAAAAAAAATGCCCGAGAGAGAGAATGACTAGACTAATGGGATCATATCTAGGGACACTAAGAAGGATAAGAATGGGCTACGGGAACTATGCCTTTTACCCAAAGTGTTTTTTTTTTTTTTAAAGATTTTATTTATTTATTATGTATACAGTGTTCTGTCTGCACATATCCCTGCAGGCCAGAAGAGGGCGCCAGATCTCATTACAGATGGTTGTGAGCCACCATGTGGTTGCTGGGAATTGAACTCAGGACCTTTGGAAGAGCAAGCAGTGCTCTTAACTTCTGAGCCATCTCTCCAGCCCTATTTTTGTTTTTTTAAATAGATTGGAGAGAGCCAAAAATCAACATGGTAGCCACGATAGGTGACTTTACTCATTCACTCCAGTTTATATTCACGTTTTACCAGCAACAAATTCTATCTACTTCAGTTGATATACAAACCGTTAGTATCTTGAGGCTCTTGCAAATTAACATATCAACAGGAACTGTATCTACAGAAATCTTCTACTATGAGGCCTGGCTTGGTGGCCTACTCCTTTAATCCTAGTACATGGGGGCCAGGCAA
The DNA here is from genome assembly GCF_949786415.1 of Peromyscus eremicus. NCBI lineage: Eukaryota > Metazoa > Chordata > Mammalia > Rodentia > Cricetidae > Peromyscus > Peromyscus eremicus. Next base: position 116,911,165 of record NC_081416.1, on the reverse strand, counting down.
GCAGATCTCTCTGCGTTCCAGGACAGCCTTGTCTACAAGCAAGCTCTAAGCCAGTCAAAGCTACATAGTGAGACCCTGTCTCAAACAACACCAACACCAACACCAAAATCCTCCCCTATGGCAACAAGCCTATCTAAATAGAAAATGGCATAACAACCCACACTAGTGAACTCCACTTTCTCAAGAGATGGTCAGTCATCTATTTTATGATCTGGACAAAGTTCAGTCAAGTTCCTACTAATAGCAACTCCTCCATGTACTAAACATCAAACGCATGTCAGAAGTACTCTGGGTAGATAGGAATCTTTTCCTAAATTCTAACAAAGAAAATAGTTTTGAGGTTTGCCATGTGCATGCAGTAGCAGAGCCAACTCTGATTATTTCTGACTCCAAGCTCCATCTTCTGAAGTGTATAATTCACTAGCTACATTATAAAGCATTGTCAGGACCTCATGTCTCCCTTTTTTCATGTTCTTGGCACACCTCCCTTTTGTTCAAATCATTTAAGATCATCAACCACAGATGAGCAATCTCACCTATCAGAAAGTGCAGGGGACCTAAAGGAGAGGTCTCAAAACTTAGTTATAGCCATTGTCAGAACTCACTAAAATGCACCTTAGACACCACTTGGGAGTAGAGGGACAATCAGAGAGGCAGAGAAACATAGTACCATGAACAATAAGGAATATAAAAAGAATGACATGTAATACAATACTTTTAGGAAAGTGATGGCCAGAACTAGCTGCATGTTGTAAAAGCTCACAAAGAACAGAAACAAAAGGAGCTAAGGCCTACTGCTTCAGGTGGATACATGTTTTAAAAAAGGCAACACAGTTGCTACAAAAGACATTTCTAGGGCTGGAGAGATGGCTCAGTCATTAAAGGATAAGGTCACACACACACAAAAAGACATTACTGTATCACTGGGCAAAGGACAAATTTAGAATATAAAAACAATAGTTTAATAAGTGAATATATTTGTTTTAAACCACTCAAAGTTCATTACTGTTTTAATATAGACAAATCTAGATATACTCACTTTTATTTTTAATGGTTACAAAGAATGTGTATACACAAATACATATAGAGGAAAACGCACAGCTGATAAAGCAAATGGATAAGATTCAATGTCAACAACAGGGGAAAATCTGAATTAAGATGGTTTGAGATCTCTTTCAGGCTATAGAATGAGCCAAGGTTCTGGAAACTGTGACCCAAAGTCAGATGCCCTCAGGTGACCTGACTGTCCCATTACAGCCCATCCTGGCAAAAGGTTCCAGCTCATTAATGCCATTTTAGAGTACAAGAGACTAAATCAGCAGTAATATTTTTAGACTGATTTTTAACTTTCTCTACTTTCACCCTTCTCTCCATGCCAGGTCCCTGGATTTTCAGCTGAGTCATTGTTGGAATTTTCTGAAGCCTCCCTCTCCAAGTGTCTAAAGGTGCCCAGATCTGATGGCAGCACTGGCAACAGCAGCAGGGACTGGCACTGGATGTAGTTTGCAAGACACACCTCTCAGCTCAAGCTCACAGCTGAAGTGGGATTAGGCCCAGGACACCATCATCAAATGCTTTTAATCTAGTAAGAGTAGTCACAGAGATAATCTAGACTAGGAGCCATTATTTCTAGCCTAAGACACAGCTGTGTACTGGAAGTCGTCTTTCCTGTGTGTACCGTTGGTTCTGAGGCTGCTTGTAGTGAGTTGAAGCAGATGTGCAAAGAAGTCCATATTCCACATAGAAGCCTAACCCTACTTTGAACGCTGCCTCATAAACAGTTTGAAAAAGGTTAGGAGAGCAGAGAAAGATGCCAAAGACATTGTGTTATCCCAGGATGAGTGAACCTGTGGGTCACTGGGGAGGTCTGCAAATGACACGACACAGGGAATACTCCATTGAACTGGTTAACAGGACAAAAACCAAAGATAGAAATCAAAGAGAGTGAACAGGTTAATCCCATGAGACTTCTAAAAGGGAATTAGAATAGACAGGACATGTCCTCTGGCATCCTTAGCTGAACATCTCACTTGCCCACTGGGCTTCTGCACAAAATGGTCATTAAGAGTCCTTTTTTCCAAGTCCCTCAGGTAGATTCAAAAAGTCCCTTCACTCCCCTGCTGAGTAATGCTGCACACAGAAGAGTCATAGGGGAAAGGCAGAAAGACAAATCCAGCGGGTGGTTAAGCTGATGAACTGAGACCAAAGGTGGAAAGCAAGTGGGAACTGTCTGCTGAGTGCCCTCACTTTAAGAGATTTCATCAAGGGAGCACATCACCTCTGGCTACATAGCCCCTGTGCTACATGAGGTTACCCATGTCTTCTTGTCTAACATATTAAGGTTCTGGTCACAAGAAAGGGGTTTAACAGGAAGAACAAGAGTTTTAGAACAGGAACAGAAGACACCAGGTTTGGGATGCCGAGCCTGACAACAGGTATGTCACTTTGGGTACTTTGCAACCTCTGTGAGTCTTTTTCATCATCTGTGCAAGCATGTGATATGCTCAGCATAAAAAATTTGATATAAGGCAGATATTTGTCACTCCATCCTCTATCCCAGGATACTGAGGAAGCTTCTACAGCCATGATATTCTGTTCAAAGACTTTTCCTTTGATAGTCATGGTGATTTTCTTTTAAAAAAATCAAATTCCATTTATTTCCTTTGTGTGTGTCCACGTATACATGTGGTGTAGGTCAGAAAACAACTTCAGGGAGTTGTCTCTCTTCTTCTACCATGTGGGTCCCAGGGGTCAAGCTCAAGTTGTCAGGCTGGTGGCACGCGCCTTTACCTGCTGAGCAAATTGATCAGCCCTAGAGATTCTTAATGGCAATGATTTTATCCTATTCACTGATGCACCTTCAGTGCCCAAAACAGTTCCTGGCATATAGCTGGTGTTTAATGTCTACTAAGTGAATTTATAGTCAAGGTTTTCCATCAAGAGCCCTACTCTCCAACCTCGCCCAATGCACTGTCAAATACTTAAAAGTGGTAAAGATAGTAAGTTGTCAGGCTACAACTTATTGGAGAAAATATCACCGAGCAGAGTCTAAGCAATAAGCTTGCACCCAGGTTCCACACAGAGACAATAAGATACCAGGCTGCTTGCAAGTATTAACTCCGATTTTCTGAAGCTATCGAACTATCTCCTCCCTTCCTCAAGGAACTGAGTGAGCTGGTTTTCAGATGGAAAGGCAGTGTGGGCACTGGGGTGTGGGCTGAGTGTTCCTGCGTTACTGGCAAGGGTGCACGATCTGCCACTGCAGCTGGCTGGTGGGAGGGCTCCATCCTACTCTAGGAGACTGCACCCTCATATGGGCTTCCCACAAAGGCACAAAGCTCAGGAAAAGGGGAAGGCTACCACCACAGCTCCTAAAGGCAAATACAGCATGGAGATGAGGGATGGGTGTGTCTTTTACCCCCAGAAACCATGAGATACCCATGCTAATCTTGCCCTCACAGGCAGATCATTGCACTGGGGCCAGTCTCAGGTCTTTACAAATTCAGAAGTTCAGACTGCATTCCTTCCCTGATCCACAAAATCATGCAATATTTATCACTAGAGTGCTTGAGACGGAAAGTAAAGAAAAATATTCCCCTTTTCAGACCAATAGCTGTAAGATCAGGTTTTTCAGAGGGTAGGGAAGCTGACAGAATTATGCCTAGACCCAACTTCATTAGACAAGGTCCTGCTACATTGCCCAGGTCATTCCTGAACAGACAATCACCGTACTGTTTAGCTGCTACAGCACGCTCTCCAAGTCTCAAGATGGACACATCTAAATTTCTATGGGCCTAAAGCTGTATTTCAGAAGCTAACTTTGTAGCTAAGAGAAACGAGAGCCAAAGACGGGCCACACCCCAATCTGATGCCAGCACAAATCAGACACTGATGACCACACATAGGTACTCATCTCCTGTGTGAGCTCTTCTTTTGCTCAGATCCTGTGGGAGTAAAGGAAGGGCAAGGCTTGTTTTAAAGAACAGATAAAAGAATGCACTGTGGCCTCCAAAGCAAAGGACATCCAATAGTGACACATTTCCTGGCCTAGGGAACAGAGTAGTTATCAACCATTCCAAAAAAGCTGGAGTTAGATAAAAGGCAGGTATCGCTCAAGATAATTTTACCTTCAAGAGGCCCTACCCACAAGCCACTCAAAAAAATAAAAATAATAATAATAAAAAAAAAACCCACCTTCCTCTTCCCCAATGCAGTTACCAAAACAAATAGGCATTGAAATGTCTAACAGACACTAAGAGTCCCAGACTCTGCAAAGCATTCTAAAACAACAACAACAAAAAAAAACCCCAAACCAAACAAACAAAAAACACCTGCACCAAATAGGGTGGAGGCCAGAAATCAACACAGAGTACTACCTTGCTGTCAGGATTGCTGGTCCTAGACTAGGGGGTTATCTGAAAGGACAGCGGGCTCAGTGTACTCCACTATTAGCAACAACAGCAAAATGGCTACAGGTACCCAGTCCCCATTTTCCCTTTTCCTACAGAATCTGCTAATACTTTTGTGTTATAACACAACTTATATAAAGTAAAATACATTGATTTTGAGTAATACTGTAGCATTTAAGTTCACAGTTCTTCCTGGACAATCATAAGGTTTTCATCTGGCCAATATTCCCCCAAATACCACAAGAAGGGAATAGACATTTAATAGGAAGGTCTGAGTAGAAGCAGTTCAAAGGTATGTCAAGAATTCCCTATAATTTGTTCCCATTAATCCTACACCAAAAAGACAAGGGATCTAAAGGGGAGTGGCCCCTCATCGATTAGTTACCTTCAACAAACAGACAAGACAGGCTGGAAGGAGAGGAGAGGACCACCTCCTTCTCTCTGAATCTGAGAGTTATCTTACCCTCCTCTCCCAGCCAGCCCCTTTCCAGGACTGAGGCTCTTAAACTAATGTTAATGCAATCGTAATGTTAATTCAAATAAAATTGCTCAGTTAATCTTCTTCGCTATGACTCAGGGCTACCCAACCTTCACATATAGCTCTCTAGTTTTAAAACCACTGAACAGAATCTGGTCATCCAGCCATCAGTCCCTTAAGTCCCCTCCCCCACCTAAAAGTGTTTTGCTTCATCATCTCCAAGACAGGCCTGGGCACCAGGGGCTTAGACGGATCATATCTGCAAAAGGTTGTAACCTTAGGGACCCTTGTCAGGGCCACCTCAGGTGTAGACTAATAACTCCAGGGAATTTGTCAGGGCAAGTTAGAAAAGCCGTATCTGCCTTTACCAGCAACCATCTATCTGTCTTGCAACACTCACAGCTACCATCACTTGCAAAACAGCTCTGTGTTGCACGTATATAGGGGGAGTGATGCAAAGGGGAATAGAACAACTGTTGCTTTGGTATCTTAGCTCACCACCCCACTGCCCCCTCCCCCAGCTAGTCACCTTATTCTCTTGCACTCACCCGACTGTGTGCTGCTCTGGGCTGAGGAGTCTGAGTCCTGAGTGCTCCAGGGTCGGTCCCAGCCAGTCAGTCGGAGTGATTGCAGGCCAAGGCACAAGCCATTTGCATCTGGGAGGCCACGGGGAGATTCTTGCGCAGAGGTGGGGAAAAGCATCCTGCTTGTAACTGTTTCTTCAGAGTCCTGGAAGTCTGTTTTGGAAAGGAGAACAGCAAAACAAACCCCTAGAGTTAAGGGTTGTTCCCCTCAATACTATCAACAATAAATACCACCAATAATAGTTTCCTCCAGGTTCAGGGGCAAGACATCCAAGCTGGCTGGATGCTGCAGCTGCTGCCTCTGTACTTTTGGGGGCGTTCAGACAAGAATAGTTGCCATATAGCCCCCTCCCCACACACACCCCTATCCCATCTGCATTACAGACTAGGTAGCATGTGATCGGGCTGCTGATGCTTCCCGCTGCCAGTGACATCAGCCCGGCAGAGCCTAGCGATAGAGAACCGCATCATCTCTCACAGAACGGGGGAGGAGCAGGAGAGGACGACTGGGAGGAGACTTGCCTCCAAGGGAAGATAGCAGGGAGCTACTTGGAATAGTCTGGTGCAGTATGGTTAAGTCAGGGTTGTGAGGCAGAGCCCTCCCCCTCCAGTCTTGGCAATGGTAGCCAGGTGGCCCTCTGGCACACTGAAGTCTGCTCTGCTGACAGCAAAGCTAAAGGCAAAGCAATGTGGACTGCTTGCTTGCACTGCTCTGCCCTCCTGCCACTCCCTCTCCCTCTGCTCTCCACCTCAAATCCCCAACCGCTCTAGTCCTGGACTCTCTCCAGCTGCTGGCTCAAGCCCTGGCTTTGCAGCCCAACATGAAGCTTCCCAATCCTGCTAACAAAAATAAGTAAATAAATACGATCTATGTGCTCCCTCCAAGTGGCCCCTGAGCAGCACCTTGACACAGCAGTGTTTACTACTGAGGAATGGGATAACCATCAGAAAAACACTGTATATTTGGACCCTTGGGAACAACACCTGGTGCTCTGGGATTGTCTGGAGCAGCTTATCACAGGAAAAAGGGGACAACTTTGGTGGGGGTGGGGTGGGGTGGGGTGGGTGGGTGGGTGGAATTTATCAAGCAGTTCCAGGTACGGCTCACAGGGCCTGGCTCACAACTCACATATCAGAGGGAGATCTAGATAATCCATTTTACCCAGGCTCCCTTATACACCAAAAGGATAGATATTAACCACAAGTGGACACAAGGGCCCAGCTCTTCCTTTCCCTCTTGCAACAAAAGGATCAGACAGAAGAAACACTCCCAAAGTAGTATCTGAAAAATCACAATTTAAGAGAAACAATCTCAGAATTATCATTATGCTCAATCAGTAGTCAATACTCAGGAGCTCACATCATCTGTCCGTATTTGTCTTTTCAGGATTCCTCAGGGTGAGGGCTGGCAAGCTATGAACACCACTGACACCTTTAACTGCTGTGCTTTCTTCAGAGGTGCTACCCAGGATGAAGAACCTATCTCAATGACCCCCTCCCTCCCCATCTCTACCAGCTACAGCAACAAAATTCAACTTTCTGAGCTTCTGTCATTTCCTCTTTCCCAATGTTTCCTCCCATATCAATCTTTTCCTAATGTCTCCTTTCTCATAAGGGCCAAAGCTGCTTCCACCTCTACCAGGCTGGCTGACAACATTCCATTTGCCTATTCTCTCTCTTGTTGCAAGGAAAAGCAAGCAGGTAATAGGAAACACCCCAACCTGGAACTGATCCTGGCAGTCTGAGCCAGTTAAGACAGTGCTGTTAACCCAGGGAATGTCTGGTCCCAGCCTTCTGCAGCATGCTCTGAGTGTACTCAGACAAAGGCCCTGGAGGGAATGTCTCTGTGGGAGGGACTCCTTCCTTTGGAGGATTTTTTAAAGCTGTTGCTGGGTCATCCATCCATCTACATTATTCCTGTCTGGCTGTAGATACCCTGCTTGCTCCCTGTCTCTGTGTCAAATCTGTATTCTCATCACTGGACAGGCTGAGCAAGAATGGACCCATACTAGAGCTGTCCCCACCTCAAACACTACCCTCCTGCTACCTATGCCCACCCTTCCCTCAAGCTAAGGCTACACTTTTAAATTAACGCATGTTTTTATTACAAAAGTAAAATTTTTCCTTTTAAGCCATCCATACCTGGGTCAGTGAGATGGCCAGCAAACCTGGTGACCTGAGTTCAATGCCAAGACCCCCAAGGTAGAAAGAGAGATGACTCATGCAGTTGTCCTCTGATCTCCACATGTGTGCCCTGATATGCACATGCATGAATGAACACACACACACACACAGACATGATAAAGGCACAGACAGACTACAAGAAAACATCAGGTTGAGTTTTCTGGAGATACTAAAATATGGGTAAATCAATGAATGTTATCAATTACATAATGGACTCAAGGACATAAATGACCTAGTCGTCTCAATGGATGAAGAAAAGGCATTTGACAATATCCAACATCCCTTCACGTTAACAGTCCTAAAGAAACTCAGAGTAAGCGGAGCAGTGGTAGCACATACCTTTAATCCCAGCACTTGGGAGGCAGAGGCAAGCAGATCTCAGAGTTTGAGGCCAGCCTGGGCTACAGAGTGAGTTCCATGACAGCTAGGACTACACAGAACAACCCTGCCTAAAAAAAAAAAAGAAAGAAAAAAAAAAACAAAAAAAGAAAAATAAAAAGAGAAAGAGAGAAAGAAATTCAGAGTAGAAAGAACATAGCTCAGCATAATAAAGGCAAGATATAACAAACCTATAGCCAACATTGTTAAATAGGGGGAAACCCATGAATTTCCACTGAAATCAGGAACAAGAAAAGGATGTTCACCTGCTTTGTTTTCGTTCAATACAGTGCTAGCAGTTTTAGCTAGAGCAGTAAGACAAGGAAATAAAGGGGATAACACAGAAAGGAAGAGGTCAAACAGCTCCATCTGCAGATGGTAAGGTTCTATATAAGATCCTAAAGACTCCAACAGAAAACCTAGAACTGTCAAATACTTGTAGTAAAGTGGCAATATACAAAATTAACACACAAAATCATTAGCCTTCCTAGATACCAATGACAAACTGGAAAAGTCAAAGGGAAATAATCTAATTCACAATAACCTTTAAAAAATAACTTGTTAACCAAGCGTTAATCCTAGCACTTGGAAGCAGAAGCAGGAAGATCTCTCTGAGTTCAAGGCCAGCCTGGTCTACAAAGGGAGTTCCAAGAAAGCCAGGACTACACAAAGAAACCCTGTATTGAAAAACAAATAAATAACAAACAAAATAAAGAGATCCAAAACAACAAAAAACTTGTTATAAACCTAACCAAGGATATGAATGTCATATCACACACACACACACACACACACACACACACACAAAGTATAAAACACTGAAGAAATTGAGGAAGAACCAGAAGATGGAAACATATCCCATGCTCATGAACTAGAAAAAAAAAAATCAAAATATTGTGAAAATGGCTTACTTACTAAAAGAAACCTACAGACTGACTGCAATTCCAATAAAAATTCCAGTGACAGCCGGGCGGTGGTGGCGCACGCCTTTAATCCCAGCACTCGGGAGGCAGAGCCAGGTGGATCTCTGTGAGTTCGAGGCCAGCCTGGGCTACCAAGTGAGTCCCAGGAAAGGCGCAAAGCTACACAGAGAAACCCTGTCTCGAAAAACCAAAAAAAAAAAAAAAAAAAAAAATTCCAGTGACATTCTTCGGAAATAGAGCAATCTTTAAATTCAGGTGGAATCACAAAAGATTCTGGAGAGGCAAAGCAACCCTATGCAAAAAATGATACAGCTAAATGTACTGCTAATGGCTAATAAACATTTTTTGTGTTTTTATATTATTTTTGTTTGTTTTTGTGATAGAGTCTCACTGTGTAGTCCTGGCTGTCCTGCAACTTGCTTGCAGACAGAGCTTAAACTCAAAAAGTTTAATCTGTCTCTGCCTCCCAAGTGCTAGGATTACAAGTGTGTGCCACCATGCCCACCATCTAATAAATACTTTTTAAAATGTTCAACATCATTAGCCACTAGGGAAACACAAATTAAAACTACTTTGAGCTGGGCGGTGGTGGCGCGCGCCTTTAATCCCAGCACTCGGGAGGCAGAGGCAGGCGGATCTCTGTGAGTTCAAGGCCAGCCTGGTCTCCAAAGCGAGTTCCAGGAAAGGCGCAAAGCTACACAGAGAAACTCTGTCTTGAAAAACCAAAAAAAAAAAAAAAAACTACTTTGAAATTCTATCTAACTCTAGTCAGAATGACTATCATCAAGAAATCACTGAATTTTATTCAGCTAAAAATAAAAGCATAAGTATAAAATTTTCAGGAAAATAGATGCAGGGGAAAATAGACTAAATGAGATAACCCAAGCCTAGAAAGACAAATGCTGCATCTTCTCTTTCATGTGTGGATCCTAGCTTCAAATTTTTAGATTTGAATGTTTAATTTGGAGAGTTTGTAGAGGACACTAGAAAGGGATAGAAAGGGCTTAAGAGAGGAGAGGGAAAGGGGCTGTAAGAGGTAAAGGTGTGACAGCAGAACACACGTGATACCAAAGTTGGAGGGAGATACTAAAAAAGTGTAAGTGAGGATATGGGTGGAATAGAGGAGTGTAAGATATGGGGAGGGGTAACCAAAGTTAAGGATGTATGACAAACTCTAGAAACCTACTACTTTGTAAGATATTTCTTGTCTTAGTCACTGTTCTATTGCTGTGAAGAGACACCATGACCAAGAGGACTTTTATAAAAGAAAGCATTTCATTGGGGGCTTGCTTACAGGCTTAGTTAGTTCACCATCATCATGCATGGCAGAAAGCACGGCAGCAGGCACGAGTGTGCTGAAGAAGCTGAGGCCAGCACCTAGTGATCCTGGTCACAGACAGAGAAAGGAAGCCACTGGGCCTGGTTTGGGCTTTTGAAACCAACAAAGCCACACCTCCTAATCTTTTTATTTATGTAAGAGTGCTACACATGTATACCTGTATGCCAGAAGGGGGCACCAGATCTTATTACAGATGGTTGTGAGCTATCATGTGGTTGCTGGGAATTGAACTCAGGACCTCTGGAAAAGCAGCCAGTCAGTGCTCTTAACTGCTGAGTCATCTCTCTCTCCAGCCCCTCCTAATCTTTCTAATCCTTTCAAACTGTTCTACTCCCCGGTAACAAAGCATTCAAATTTATGAGCCTATGGAGGTCATTCTTACTCAAACCACCACAATTCTGTAAGATTTATTTTTATTTTATGTGTATGGATGTTTTATATGCATGAGTGTATGCCTGGTGCCACAAGAGGCCAGAAGAGGACATGAGAGCCTCTGGAACTGGAATTATAGTTTGTTGTTTTTTGCTATGTGGGGGCTGGGACTCGAACACAAGTCATTTGAAAGAGCAGTCAGTGCTCTTAATCCATGAGCCATCTCTCCAGTCTTGGGAACCCACTACTTTGTAAGTTAAACTAAAAATGTAATAAAAAAGGAGTTGGAACACATGGGTAGACTATGCTTCTACTAGAAGACATGAGTTATTAAATGAAAATCTTGGTGCATGTCAACACTTTCTTACCAGTTATTGGTCAAGTAGGCCCCCAAAACAACATAGACTATTGCCAATGCTCTTGGTTGCCCACCATAACTAGGTAATACTCTCTTGCTGAAGATACAACACACTTTGGTTGCAGCAGTACATACAAAAGTCAAGCTGGAACTGACCTGAAAACTTCTCACTAGCTAGCCTTCACAGTACTTAATAGTACTTGCATAGTTCTTCATAGTACCATGCAAGCCACTAGAGAAGAAAAGTCATCAATGGTCTTACCCAGCGGTGAATCCTGAATACTGTAAACCTGTTCTGAAGTTCATGGTTTTATAGGTCATGAGTTCTAGGAGGGAATCCACTAATGTGTTACTAAATGGACATGCTGTCAAACTGCTTTCTAAATATTATGTTTATAGTGCTACTCTCAACCTTGACCAGAAAATCTTCTGTAGTGCACAGCAGTTAATGCAAACACTCATAAACAAGTCCAAATGCTGGGCCCTAAATGGCATATCTACATAATACTCCCTTCTCAAGGCTCAGGAACACCAAATGTAAGTCAGAAAATGGGGAGGAGTACTGTGAAATGTTTCCTGGACATGACAGGACTGCTGACTAATGAATTCACTGCAATTAAGGCTACTGTCACACAAGATCAAGCCAACAAGACCAGTTACTATTCCAGGAGGCAGTACTAATTAGACTCAGTGGTTTACAGGAAGGGAAAAAAAAAAAAAAGACATGAAAGTGTGAAGGGGATATGCTGGAGCATGTCCTGGAGTAGTAGGGAGAAGTTTGCCATGGATATGTACATACATGTATGAAATTGTCAACTAAAAGAAAAGAACTTCAAAACACAAAATAAGCCAGACATGATGATGCAATCCTTTAATCCCAGCACTCAGGAGGCAGAAGCAAGTGGATGTGAGTTTGAGACTGGACTGGTCTACACAGTGAAATCCAGGACAGACAGGGCTACACAGAGAGACCCTGTCTCAAAAACAAACAAACAAAAGACTTAGAATAAATAAAATATAGTCAGCATTTAAAAACAATCCATATTTAAGTACCTATTCATGCCTTTCTCCCTCTCTACCCTAACTGAAAGGCATCTATTTGTCCAGAAGCAGCCATTCTCCTTCCATGTCTAAAATTAGAGAACCTATGTATATATGGATACTTTGCACCTCAGGCAAAGAAATGTACTCAACAGCTATGCTCTTATTACTCAGTAAGGTGGGCCAGTATTTTCAGCAAATCTATACCATCAGCATTACCAGGAGCCTGTTTAAATACTAAAGTTCAGGAACCACTTGAAACCTATGGAATTGAGCTACATTTTAATAAGATTTCCAGTTATGATGTATGCACATGAAAATCTGGGCAGTACTGATAAATAGAACTACTACCTTCCCACCCTAAAAGACCTCAACCATGAGCAAAAAGTCCTGTAAATCTACCAAAGATCCTATTGGTTATATGAACCCAGAGCCTAAAGAGTTACATGTGGCAAAATTTTAGCCCCATCCCCAGAAGTCTCACTTCTATTCAGACACTCATTAACCCACTGTTTCTTCAACATGAAGGTTTTTACTAACTGTGGTAGTTTGAATGTAACTGGCCCCCATAAGCTCATACAGAGTGGCACTATTAGAGGTATGGCTTTGCTGGAGTAGATTTAGCCTTGTTGGAAGAAGTGTGTCACTGTGGGAGTGGGCTTGCAAGTCTTCCTTTGCTCAAGCTACACTCAGTGTGACATTCAGTTCACTTCCTGTTGCCTGTGTATCAAGATATAAGACTCAGCTCCTTCTCCAGTACCATGTCTGTCTACATGCTGCCATGTCCTGCCATGATGATAATGGACTAAATAAACCTCTGAACTGTAAGTCACCTCAATTAAATGTTTTCCATTATAGGATTTGCTGTGGTCACGGTGTCTCTTCACAGCAATAGAAACTTTAACCAAGACACTACCACTATAGGATTCTTTCACTAGATTAAAAAAATGAAGGCCAGACTGGGTATAGTGGTGTACAACCTTAATTCCAGCACTTTAGAGGCAGAGGCAGGTGGATCTCTGAGTTTGAGGCCAACTTGGTCTATAGAGCAAGTTCTAGGACAGCCATGGCTACACAGAGAAACCCTGTCTTAAAAAAAAATGGAAGTCATACCCAGACATCAAGCAGCTTTGACAGAATGACAGATCTTGCCTGCTCATCAGATGATCTACCACCATGTGACTTTATCACAATACTCTTTCAGAATATTTATCTGTAAAGTGGTAACAAGAGGAGCTATCCTTTCAGATGTTTTGTGCAAACTAAAGAAATTATCTAGTACAGTGTCTAGCACAAAGTATTTTACTCCTATATTGACCATATAGCTGATTACCCACACCAGAGCACTTAAAAGGGAAGGGGGGATATTAATATTACCATGGCTGTGACTTTCAAAATGATTTGTGTGAGATAAACTGAGAGACATGATCACTCTACTCACATTTTACTTAGAAAGCCTCTTTTCTAGCTGTTCCCTGATCTTGTCTCTGGAAACTTACCTATTCCGCTACAATTCTTCATCTCATATTAAGAGGAAGGCTGAGCACCTAGGACCATGTTGATGCCTGGGGGCCATGCTGTTGGGGAGTGTGAGGGGGTTGATCTGAGGGGCCCATGCTACCACCCAGGCCATGGTGATGTCTATGGCTGGTGTTAGCACGGGAATCATGGGAAGCATGCTGTGCTGAGCCAGCCCGGCCCTTCACTGGCCCTGGGATGGTTGGACCTGTCCCTTGCTGGATATTGCAGCAAGCCAACTGGCCCTACCCCTCAGGGGAGAGCTCTCACGCCCCACCCCCTCAGAAAAGATGACCCCATCCCTCACCATAGGTGTGCACCTCATCTGGAAAGCATACTAGAGCTGACCCTGTGGTCAGGAACACAGATAAGCCATTCCTGAAGGCATTAGAGTTGACCCCGCCTCCCCCTTCTGCCATGTGGTGGCATGGGTGAGGGAAAGATGCCTTCCCCCCTTGCCCATTACCACCTGTGGCAGGTAAGAGAGCTGGCCCTGGGTCACAAGAGTAGGAGAGCTATCCCTGACCCACACCAACTGCACTGCTCTGAGAAAGCAGCCTCTGCTTCCCATATGGGCAGCACACTAGAGCTGACTCTTGTCCGGGATACAGGTGAGCCAGCCCTGAAGACATGAGAGAAGAGCAGACCCCATCCCCCTCCTTGAATGCCCCTATAACAAGAGGGAGAGAGGGCCCTGCACCTTGCCTGGGCAAAACAGTAGAGCTGACCCTGGAGATATGAGTAAGTGGGACCATATCTAAGGGCCAGGAATGTGTCACCTCTTCTGGAGTTGTTGGCCAATGAGATCCTCAAATATTACATACAGGCTATTGTTAATTCTCTTGATTACCCTTCAGAACTTGACAGTAAAACACCATATACTTGAATCATAGAACACAGAGAAATAAAGCTGGTACTTACCTGAAAGCTTCATCCTTACTGGCTAGCTTTCATAACGTTGGAAGGTTCTATGCATGTTACTAGAGTTAAAAAGCAATCACCAATCTTACCCAGCTGTGAATCATGTGAAACACAACAATGACAAGACATGCTCACTAGTGCAATAGTATCACAAATATTATGGAAGCAACCAATCATTTTCTGATTGAACTGAAGTCCCACTCCACAAGTTGAAGCTCATATCTAACACCATTATAGGGGCCTAGAACCTGTGGTTATACAAGTCATAGACCATAGGAAAGAAACTACTGCTATCATACAGCTAAGTAGACACAGTATTAAACTCCAATGACTTGTCATTGTACACATAGATTACTGCATCTGTGGACCTTCATCTGAGAAGCTTCTTTGTACAGTATATAGTGATTTGCATAGAGACCTTCAACTGATCAATGTATAGAGAAAAAAAGATTGAAGAATGCTCAACCCTAAACAAGACATCTACATCACCCTTTTCTCCAAAAGCTCAAGGATCCTTGTGGAAGAGGGATGGGGAATTTTTAAGAGCCAGAGGTAGTAGATAACTACTGTTGTCTGGACACAGCAGGGCAATTGGCTACAAGAATTCACAGCAGTTGACAAAGCATGAACAAGACCTCCCCAAGCTCAGGCAAGACAAAATTTCAGCATGGACAGGTAAGATGAACATGAAGTCCCCACCTTTAAAGGTGGGCGGATAGGTGGGTTGGAGGAGGAGGATGAATCTGGGAGAAGTCAAGGGGTGACCAAAATACATTGCACAAAAATTCTCAAAATAGCCAGGCGGTGGTGGCGCACACCTTTAATCCCAGCACTCGGGAGGCAGAGCCAGGCGGATCTCTGTGAGTTCGAGGCCAGCCTGGACTACCAAGTGAGTCCCAGGAAAGGCGCAAAGCTACACAGAGAAACCCTGTCTCGAAAAAACAAACAAACAAACAAAAAAATCTCAAAATAATAAAAATTATTTTAAAAAATTCTATAAGTTAATACAGTTGTATTTCTAAGAACTTCTTTGGCACTTTTAAGTTGGAGTTAGCTGTGTCAACCTAGGCTGGCCTGGAGCTCACAAAGATCCTCCCAATTTAGGTCAACTTCTAGACTACAGATGTATGTCACAAGGATAGACCTAAAATTTGCATTTATAACTAACTCTGAGGTAATATTAGTGCTAACTACAATTTGAGTAGTGAAGGTTTTATAGTAACTCCACGCTAAATTTGATTTGCAGGGCAGGTGAGATGGCTCAGTGGGATAAATTGAATTTGCATTTAACTTCTATCCCAGATTCTCACTCCCCAGTAACTCATTTTATCCTTACTTTACTACTTCTTTTTTCATGGTAGCCAAGCTCCTAAACAATACTCTCAATGGTTCACTAAGATCAAAATCAATTTTCAGGCTCTGATTACTTTTTAACCTTCTCTCACATTGTTCACCAAATGTAAAAGGCTAATGTGAATTATTTGCAACTCCCTAGAAATTCATACTCAAGAGAAGGATTTATTGCTAATCTCAGTGCTAATAGGTAGAAGAGTTCAAAAGACAGACAATGCATGATAGCTAGAATAGTCAAAGTACTGCCTTAAACACTAAGCTATACAGTAATCTATGTTATTAGGGATCAGGTTTAACAAGCTTAAAGCACATTAAGCTTCTTTTGCATTTCCCATCATAAAAATATGATCACTGAATGACTTTCATCAATTGCTCTTAATAATCTTCAATAAATTCTGTAAATTATTTCACACTAGTTTCTATTAACTGTCCTTAAACAGTAGGACAGTTTCTATCCCATTTTAGTAAAGCTCAAAGAGAAGTGAACTCTACATTGTACTGTCTAGGGTAAAATAAGCATGTGCTCACACTACAGCACACATGCAGGAGGATGAGGACAGCTTCAAGTGCTGGCTCTCCCC
Organism: Peromyscus eremicus; assembly: GCF_949786415.1. Classification (NCBI taxonomy): domain Eukaryota; kingdom Metazoa; phylum Chordata; class Mammalia; order Rodentia; family Cricetidae; genus Peromyscus; species Peromyscus eremicus. Next base: position 116,894,726 of record NC_081416.1, on the reverse strand, counting down.
TTCCACCCTGTTTGCGATAGGGTCTCTCTCAACAGGCTAGCTGACCTGCATGTTCTGCTGACTCAAAGACCTTTGTCTCCCATCTCCCAGTAGGGTATACTAAGACTTTTATGTGAGTTCTGTGGATTTGAATGAACTAAGGTTGTCAGACTTGCACAGCAAACATTTTACCCACTGAGCCATCTCTCTAGCCCATGATCTTTTCATTCTTGATCACAATTCACCAGCCTGTGCCTTGATGTTAATAAATTCCACCTTCTTGATGATATGAGCCAAAATTTTCTGTAGTTGCCACGTACCCCAAATGGCCAATATATTGATCCTTAAAATTCAATTCTATTATGTCAAGGGTCATTCCTGGAGTCATCATTCATGTAGACATCCTTATGTCAAGGGTCATTCTTGGAGTCTTCATTCATGTAGACATCCTTATAAAATTTTAAACATCCTTATAAAATCTAGGGTCAAAGTCTGGTCCACACTGAATTTCCTTTTGTAAATCTTCCTTGGAAGATTTGTACAAACAGAGGGTTGTAGTCATTGCCTGGGTGAATTCTCCACAATGTCTCCAAGTTTGATGTGAAGAAACATTCTGGGGTTCCTAACTAGCTCACTATCATTGCCCTTCTTGTGGGTGGCAAGTTCACAGACCTTTGTGGTTTTCATCTTAACATGGTTTTCTCTGTCTGTTTTAATCTTATGGCAGAGAAAACCATCTTGTCTCCCTACAATTTTGAAACCCTCCCACCTGAGGAATCTTATGGGGTATGTCACATAACTTATGAACACTCCCTATGACTATCAATGTCCTTTTTAGGTCCCACCTCTGAGCTCAAGGTAGCAGCAGGGTTTCGATAGCCATTAAACATTCACCTGAACCATGTTTAGTTTAAAATCTCTATACCAACATAGCCTTGGGACCGGTTGGAGAGGGAGGAAGGAGTTGCCAGTCAGTACAAAATCTGCTACTGTAGAGGAGAGATATATCAACAGCAGCAGTGTTTTGGTGCCACAGAAGAACTTTGAAGGCTATGTGGATTGGATGCCAGGCACATCAGTGAGGAAAGGTTTTTATTCATACTTTAGGGTAGTGAAGTGAGTCTGAAGTTGATATTCAAGTCACCATTCTCTGGAGCATCTAAGGCCTATCTACAGAATTAAAAAGCCTCCCTAGGTAGAACATCCAAGGTTTACTTTTCTGTTGCTTCTTGTAGTTGACACCCTAGCCTTTAGAGGTACAGTGGATAGTAACTGCTGGCAATCTGATACAGACTACATGGATAGTACATCTGAGGACTGCCTATAGCAGAATTTTGAGTGAGCAGAATGTAATGTTATTTACAGTCTATTGCTCTTTTAGAACATGGACTCTAAACCAGTAGATCCTGAGTTTATGAGGCATTTACATCAAATAGTATCACTTCACTTATTGTCAAAGCAAGCATGCTTACACAGCAAGAACATAAACCACTTAAAAGTTAGATAATGAAATAAATTCAGGAACATAAAGTTAAAATATTTTCAGAGCAAGTTCATGGAGGGCTGCTGCCAGATGCTAGTGGATTTGATGATATGCCTGGAGTGGAGCCTGGATCAGCTGAACCCCAAAGATGAAGTGGAGGCCAATGATGAAATTGCAACATGTCCTTATGATTAAAATCATCACATACCTAAATCATTTCTAGCAAAGCACATGGAATCTTCCAGAGTGAAGAAACTGGGTTATGTCAAAGAAGAAGATGAATGTATAATCCTATTTTTGTCTTTTTCCTTTTTCTTTTTTTTAAAATATTTATTTTTATTTTATGTGCATTGATGCTTCACCTGCATGTATGTCTGTGTGAGGGTATCAGATCTTGGAGTTACAGGCAATTGTGGGCTGCCATGTGGGCACTGGGAACTGAACCCGGGACCTCTGGAAGAATAGTCAGTGCTCTTAACCTCTGAGCCATCCCTCCAGCCCCTTCCTTTTTCTATGAGAAGAAAAAAGTTACTCTGGATAAGGAGTCACATTTCCAGACAACTAAAAAAGCTAGAATTGAAGTTGAAAAAGACAGTGATTGTTATAGTCAAATAATCAGAGACTATACTCTTCAGTGCCTGTTGAAGTTCCTCTGAATCACAAATGGTCTGTCTGTGACCTTCTTGCCCTTCATGATTTTGTCATTGAGGAGACAAAGAAAAAGCACTCTAGTTCTCAAGTCATTGAACATGACAGTGATCTGTTTGTAGACTTAGCTGCTAAAGTCAATTGAGATAATGGCCAAAATAGTTCAATATCTTACCTGAAATCCTTGCGGAAGTGAAAATAATAAAAGAAGTCACCAGTCCTATAGAGCTAAGAATGTTCATATAACCAGAAAGATTATATGCTGAGGTAATTTGGGATGCAAGAAAGTGCACATTGGAAGAACTCAGTAACCGCTGGCAAGAAGAACAGGAAAAAGCAGATGCTGCTGCTGAAAAGAATGAAGAAAGGTCATCCGTGGTAGATTCACAACAGTCTGGCGGGAGTTATTTGGCTAGTTAGATGTTGACAGTTTATGACATAGAAGGGTTCTGAATAGAAGTCCACACAAATGAAAAGAAATTAAAATAAAAATTCTGAGTGAATGCCGGGCGGTGGTGGCACACGCCTTTAATCCCAGCACTCGGGAGGCAGAGCCAGGCGGATCTCTGTGAGTTCGAGGCCAGCCTGGGCTACCAAGTGAGTTCCAGGAAAGGCGCAAAGCTACACAGAGAAACCTTGTCTCGAAAAACCAAAAAAAAAAAAAAAAAAAAAATTCTGAGTGAAGAAGAGTGATGGAGAAAGACATAGCCATAAAAGAAAGCAAAAACAAACAAAATATTTCTGAAAGTATTAATTATGTTTATAGCATAACCAATAATATGCTAATGTTTTAATTATAATCTTTACATAAGAGAAAGTGGCCATTATGATCATGTAATGCTCATTATTTTAATAAATATTTATTTTCAAAAATTTTCTCTAGTAAAATATGAAAGTTATAAAGTATTTTTGGTACCTATGATGAGAAGATGTTAAAAAGATAACAAGTCTCTTTGGCTCTTACAGTAGTTGAGTAGTAATCTTATCACTGAAGTTAATGGTAAAAGGATCCCAGGAAGATGGTATCCTTGGGTGTCACTGCAGCTGAAAATAGTGAATACTGATTTTACCATAGCAAGAAATATATTAGTAAAAAGACACATATAGACAGAATAATGTCACAAATGGTATGTGCCATGAGAATGACTGAAGTAGAAAATCTGCAGTTATGACTTATTTTGCAGTTAGTAACAAGAAAAGACCACTTAATAAGGGCACTTTGGCACAAATGGAAAAGAGAGCATGTAGTTAACATGAAGATAAACATGTGTTTTATTAGACAAAGAGCAAAGTTGAAAGATTCTGAAACTGAGCTCCAACAGTGCAATGATCAAATGAAAACTAATTTGAAATCACAGCAAGTAGAATTGGATGAGAAATGTCAGTTTCAGAAAGAGAAAGCAACCCTGAAGCCCGACAACATATTGTTGACTCTGACAAATATGTATAGTCTTTATTTCTAACAATGAATTTAAAAGCATGACAAAATCATTTTCTTCTTGTTCTTGATAGTGATTAAGGTGCTTGGAAAATATCTAAGGTGTTGTGTACTTAGGAAGTTAACAGCTCTAAGTAAGTACCTTTTTACATTCTCTTGCTCATTTAATTGAAAAAAAAAAAGTCTTCAGTTTAATTCAAGAGAACATTTTACCATTGTATAAACATGCTCTGGCAGTTTGGTTATTTATAGGATATTCTAAAATAAAAGGACTCTGGAATGTTTTCATTTAAGATAATTTCCATAATATGAAGCAAACCGTAGTTCTTCTCTACGATTGTAATATAAAAGTTCCTTCAATGGAGCATATACAATAATGTAGTTTACTTTATAAAAGTTGATCTTTTTTAAATATTCCATTGTTTGAAAATATAAATGGAAAAAAGCCCAAGTTTACATGGCACCTAGAACTTTTCTATAACATTTTGTTTGAGATCCTTTATATTATTCTCATTTATTTCCTTCTTTAACCAGAATCCCATAATTGATTCACATTTATATTAACTTTTAACGTAGACATTTTCCATATACTGACCCTGGTAAAATATAATATAGAGCCAAAAAAGAAAACTCTTTAACTCCTCTTCTTACACATTGGTTAGTAGTAGGGAAAATGCATTAATAGATTATAAAAACTGAGATGTTAAGAGGCAATCTTGCTTTTACTTATGTTGTTTATCTTACTAAAAATGAGAATTGTAAACTCCTAAAGAGAAAAAAATCACTATTCTATATTTTGCAGTAAATATTCTATATTTACTGTGGTCTGTATTTTTCTTGTTTGTAATTTAAGAAAAATCACATGATGAACAATGGTTATATACCACCTTCATACACTGGGAGATTCTATATTGTCAAAAGGTTATTTCCTACCACATTAGTAGTTAGTGCCTGCTTGCCTGTAAGCAACTCAATGGCAAAAGACTTTTTACAAATGGGAGCAGAAAAATGGAAAAATGAACCTAGATGTCATGCTCCATACTATATACAAAAATTAATGGGGTCTCAAACACCTAACCATAAAATTTAAGTGTAACTCTGAACCTGGTAGGGGCTGGAGGCTTTGGAGATGGGAAGCTTTTTTTCCAATTTGCATAGTGCTGGGGATTGAGCCCAGCATTCACACATGTTAAGCAAGCATTCTACCATTGAACTCTATCCCCAGTCCAAAGACATGTAAGGCATAGAATGCAATGATCATTTGAGAAGTTTTTGGTAAATTATGTTATCAAAATTAAATATTTCTAATCAAGACACTACAAGAACATAAATAGGCAAGCCATAAAATGTGAAAAATATCTACAACTTTATATAACAAATAGCTAATGTATGGAGTATACAAGGAATCTCAGAGGTAAAAATTTCCTAACTTTAAAAAGGCGCCAGATCTGCAAAGCTCTCCACAGAAGGATTATCGACAGCCAATAAGAACTTAAAAGAAACACTTGGCTTCATTAGCAATCAAAGAAATTCAAGTCACACAATGGAGCTTGAGGACACACCTACCATACCATTCAGATGAAAAGAGCACATTGTGCCAGCATTTGATTATTATCTACCAGAATTTCCATTTTGGAAACAACCACTTTGGAAAAAGGTTGCAACTTCTTTTAAGATTAAACACACAAGCTGGGCAGTGGTGGTGTGTGCCTTTAATCCCTGTACTGGGAGGCAGAGGCAAGTGGATCTCTGTGAATTTGAGGCCAACCTGGTCTACAGAGGGAGTTCCAGAATAGCCAAGGCTACACAGAAAAATCCTGTCTTTAAAAAAAAAAAAGATTAAACACACACTACCCAGAAAATCTACTAAGAAATTCAACTGAGAGGAATAAAAAGTATATATTCCTCCAACTAACTGTAGAGAATGGTAACAGCTTTACTTATAACTGCCCAAATCTGCCTACAGTCCAAGTGAAGATAAAACAAAACATAGTATTTTTATTTATTTATTTATTTATTTATTTATTTATTTATTATATGTACAGTATTCTGCCTGCACATATGACTATAGGCCAGAAGAGGGCACCAGATCTCATTCTAGATGGTTGTGAGCCACCATATGGTTGCTGGGAATTGAACTCAGGACCTCTGGAAGAACAGCCAGTGCTCTTAACCTCTGAGCCATCTCTCCAGCCCAAAACATAATATTTTAATATAGTACAATATTATTTACTAATAAAGGTATATAATGCTGACATATAAAAGAACATAAGTCTATGAATGCTGAACAGTTAATGGTACATATTGAATATTCAAGGGTGAACTATATATTCCTATCTATAGCTTACTTTGGACTGAATCATAAAAATAAGACATACTCAAAAATGGCTAGAGGAGTAAACAGCTGTGTGATACAATGAATATGATAATATGCTCATCAAATCTTGATGGTAGATATTACAGGTACCCACTCATTCTGTAATTCTTTCAACTTTCTTGTGTGAGTGAAATATTCAGAATAAAATAATTAGAAACTAAAGGCTGAACTAACTGGCTTAACAGTAAGAACTGATTTTATTAAATAAGGTTTTATTATAGATTTCTGTAGAATATATTAAAATCTATAGGCTGCAGATTTTGGTAAAAACCTGCTTAATCTGAGTGATAAAAATAATTTTAAAAACAGACGGTATTTTAACTTCCCCAAACTCTTTAGATGTATCTAGTAAAACAAGGTAATTCTAAATGAAAAGATAAACAGAAAGTCTTCTGAAATTTCAAAACAGCACTTTGGCATACTTTCAAGAAAATGAGTTAACATCAGAAGATGGAAAGATCTCCTATGTTTGTGGATCAGTAGGATTAATATCATGAGAATGGCCATCCTACCAATAGTAATACACAGATTGAATCCAATCCCTATCAAAATCCCAACACAATTCTTTCCCAAACTTGAAAGGATGATGTTGTGTAACAGTTTCCTCCAAGATTGAAACTTTCCATCCAGTAGGGAAGCTCCTTGAACAGGAAGGTAAACAGCTTCAGGAAGTCCCTGAAACTGACTGGATTCACTAGGCCCCTCCCTGCCAGAGTAAGCAATACAAACTGAGAGTCCCTCTCAGAGAAGTAGAACCAAGCTGCAAAGACATGTATCTAAGACCAGACCAACTGCCTGGAAGAAGCAGAAACCAGCTGGGTTGCCTGGAAGAGGTTTAGACTGACTAAGTCACTTGGAAAGAATACTCTCCAACCTGTTAAGCTGCTTTCAAGCTGTGCAGTGTGCTCCAGGTTCCCAGCTTTTGTGAACTATCACCTATGCTGGGGTTATTGGCTTTGGTGATGCAGCCATCTTTGAATCATTTCTGCTCCTATAAGTAACCCCTCATCCAAATTCCTATAAATAAGTAGTCCTAATGAAACTCATTGTTCACCAAGATGGATTTTGGTGTTATTGATACTTTGGTCTGTCATGGGCCCCCTATCTGGGGTGAGTAGATGAGTCTCCCCAGGAAAAGTTTGTCACAACAGACAATTTTCAGCTTCATATGAAAACACATACACACACCCACTCAGGATAGCTAAAACAATCTTGAATAATAAAAGAACTGCTAGAGGTACTGCCATCCCAGATTTTAGTTGTACTACAGAGCTATAGTAATAAAAATAGTAAGGTATTGGCATAAAAACAGAAATGTTGCCAGGTAGTGGTAGCACACGTCTTTAATCTTGGCACTCCAGAGGTGGAGGCAGGCAGATCTCTGAGTTCAAGGCCATCTTGGTCTACAGAGTGAGTTCCAGGACAGCCAGGGCTGTTATATAGAGAAACCTGATCTTGAAAAAACCAACCAACTAACCAACCAACCAACAAATCCAGACATGTTGATCAATGGAATTGAATCAAAGACCCAGACATAAGTCCACATACCTATGGACACCTGACTTTTGACAAAGAAGCCAAAAAACACATACTAGAGACAAAAGATAGCATCTTTCAAATAAATGGTGCTGGTCAGACTGGATGTAGAAGAATGCAAATATCAGCCTGCACAAAACTCCAAACAGATAAAGGACCTCAACATAAGGTCAGATAACCCAGAATCTGACAGAAAAGGAAGTGGGGAACAGGTTTGAACTCATCAACAAGAGAAAAGACTTTCTGAACAGGACACCAAGAGCACAGGCACTAAGACAAACAATAAATGAGGACCTCATGAAACTGAAAAGCTTCTGTATGGCAAAAGACATCATCATTCAGAAAAAGTGACAGGCTACAGAATGAGGAAAGATTTTTACCAATCACACATTCGATAAATGGTTAGTATCTAAAACTATATAAAAACTTAAAAAAATTGGACATCAAGAAAACAACCCACTGAGTGGTGGTGGTGTATGCTTTTGGCCCCAGCACTTGGGAGGCAGAGGCAGGCAGATCTCTGAGTTCAAGGCCAGCCTGGTCTACAGAGTGAGTTCCAGAACAGAGAGTACTACAAAGAGAAACCCTGTCTTGAAAAAAAATCAAATCAAAACAAAAACAATTAAAAAAATACAAAACTTAGCAGAGAGCTTTCAAAAGATGGAACACTAATGGCTGAGGAATACTTCAAGAAATGTTCAACATTCTTGTCATCAGGAAATACAAATTAAAACTACAGAGATTTTATACCAGTCAGAATGGTCAAGATCAATGAAACAAATGACAGCTCATGCTGTGAACATGGCTGTTCTATAATATCCAGAAAATGCAAATGACCTAATGTCTTATGACAATGAATGGATAATAAAAATGTGGTAATATACACTATGAAATACTATTCAGCTATAAAGAAATATGAAATCATGAACTTTGCTGGTAAATGGATGGAACTAGAAAAGATCATATTGAGTGAGGTACTTCAGACCCCAAAAGGCAGATATTATGTGTTTTGTTATATATGTGTTTTAGCTTTTGAGCTTTGATATGTGTGTACAATCCAAATAATCACAGAGGTTATTTATCTCTGGTAAGAGATTTGGAGAGAAGAGAGGATCTCCCAAGGAAGGGGAAATAGAATATACTGTTGTGGAGAGAGAAAAGGGGTAAACTAGATTGGGAGTACTAAATATGGAAGGGAATAAAGAGAATAGTAGAGGATGGAATTTGGGGAGGACAACTAACAATAAAAACTATTTGAAAAATCATATGGAAACCTACTACTGTAAGCAGCTTCATGAAATATATACATATATGAAATGGGGGAATTAAATACGGGTCCTCATGTCTTAACTTAACCTATGGAGCTATCCCTAAAGTATCAATCTTTTTATGGTGTGTGTGTGTGTGTGTGTGTGTGTGTGTGTGTGTGTACACAAAGATACCCATGGAGTCCAGAAGACAGCATCAGATCCCCTGAAGCTAGAGTTACAGGCTGCTGTGAGCCAGCTTACATGGGTGCTGGGAATAAAACTTGGGTCTTCTACAAGAGCAGATGTGCTTTAACCACTGAGCAATCTCCAGGCTTCCTGCCTTTTAAAAATGGGTTACTAGTGATCAAACCCGGGCCTCATATGTGCTAATAACACCACGTTCTACACTACTAAGCTACACCTCCAATTATTTTTTAAACAGACAAGTTTCCAATATATTATCTCAAATCCAATGGATGAATTTTCACCAAGTTAAATGTACAAGGGGTATCCTGTATTAGAAATTTTCATTGTGGTAAAATATACCCAATATAAAACTTAACCACTTGAACCATTTTTTTTTTTTTTTTTTTTTTGGTTTTTCGAGACAGGGTTTCTCTGTGTAGCTTTGCGCCTTTCCTGGAACTCACTTGGTAGTCCAGGCTGGCTCTCACAGAGATCCGCCTGGCTCTGCCTCCCGAGTGCTGGCATTAAAGGCGTGCGCCACCACCGCCCGGCCCACTTGGACCATTTTAAGTGTACAATTTATCTTTTTAGTAACTATCACTAATGTCCACTTGCAGAACTTTTTCATTCCACATAAAACTCTATATCATTTAACAATAATTTACTACCAACCTCTCCCAGGCTTTTGATAGCTGTTATTTTACTTTCTTCATTCTAGGAATGCCATGTACATGAGTGGAATCACATAAGCTATCCCTTGAATCTGAGTTATTTTTCTTAGCATAATGTTTCCAGTTTAATTCATATTGTAACATATATCAAAACCATCCTCCTTGTTAAAGCTTTTAATATTCACTGTGGTTTATACCTCCTTCTGTTATCCACTTGTCTTCCAGTGTACCTGGTCTACACTTTGGCCATTATAAAAAGTGCTATGAACATTTATCTACAAATATGTGTTCAAGTTCCTACTTTCAAATCTTTAGGGCAGTGGTTCTCAACCTTGTTAATGCTGCAATCCCTTAATACAATTCCTCTTGTTGTGGTGACCCCCTCAACCATAAAATTGTTTTTATTGCTACATCATAGCTAATCTTGCTCTGATATGAAACCCCTGTGAAAGGGTCATTTGACCCCCTAGAAGCAACTCACAGATTGAGAAGCACTGCTTTAGGGGCATTTTCCTAGATGCAGAATTGCTGAGCCACATGATGAATAATTCTATGTTTAGCTTTTATGGAGCACTATGCATTCTCCACAGTAGTTGTACAATATTACACTTTCAACCAGCAATGCACAAGTCTTCCAATTTCTCTACATTATCATCAACAATTTATATTTTGAAGTTTCCTATTGTTTATAGTGTCCATCCAATGGGTATAAATTGCTAAGTAATTGTTAAGTACATTTGCAGGGGTTGAAAAAAAATGTATTTAATTTCTCTATGTAGTCCTGGCTGTCCTAGAACTTGCTCTGTAGACCAGGTTGGCCTCAAACTCACAAGAGATCCACCTGTTTCTGCCTCCCAAGTTCTGAGATTAAAAGCATGACTACCTGGCTGTGAAGTATATATATATATATATTTTTGTGAAGTATATTTTTGAGTTAAGTTCTACATAAATATTTGGAGACGGGGATCATGTAGTTTATGAATCTCCAAGATTATGCCTTTAGAAAATCTCCCATATGTCTGTTTATTTGTTGAACTGTTTTTCTCTTTATGGCATTCAATTGTTTCAAAAGGCAAATAGCATCTTCTTGTAGGATTCTACTTCACTAGTCATACTGATAGTCTATATGTGGGTATACTAGTCCATTTTGTTACTATAATTAATGTCTGAGGCTAGTTACTTTATAAAGAAAAGGCTTATTTAGCGTATGGTTCTGGAGGTTTAAGGGCATGAAATTACACTAGCTCTGGTGATACCTTACTGTGGACAATGTCATGGTCAAAAGGAATATAAGAAACATAGATCACCTGGTGAGTTCAAAACATGAGAGAGAGAGAGAAAAAGAAGAGGGAGGGCTCACAACAATCTTCTCAGAAAACTAATTCATATTCCCACTGTTTTAATCCTTTCTGGAAACAATGCCCTATATTCTAATGACTTCTCCCTAGGTTCTACCTGCTCAGGATGCTGCCATCTCAAGCTGTAATGGTAGTACATGCCTAATAATGCAGCATACAGGAGGTGGCAGCAAGAATGCCAGCTCAAAGTCATCCCCAGAGATAGAGATGAAAGCCATCCTAGTCTTTGTGAGATCCTTCCTCAAAAGACCAACCCCTTAAACCAGGTGGTGATGGCACATGCCTTTAAAAAAATCCAAGCACTTGGAAGGCAGAGGCAGGTGGATCTCTGTGAGTTTCAGGCCAGCCCGGTCTACAGAGCAAGTTCCAGGACAGCCAAGGCTACAACAGTGAAACCCTTTCTCAAAAACAAAACAAAAAAGACCAATCCCTTTCAAAAACTACCCTGCCAGCTAGTTTTATTATCACTACTCTGAGAACCAAGTTTCTAAAACATGAGCCTCTGGGAGACACATTAAAACCATGTCCAAGACATGGCAACACTATTATTCCCTTGACTACAGAAACCAGTCCCATTATGAACATGACTCAAGCAAAACTAAGATTTCTTGTTGTGGAATTCAATCCATTTAGCCAATGGTATTGGGGTGACTAGCCCTATGGGCATGGCCTTCTCTGGGTATGTGACCAGATAAGAACTGAGGAGGAGGGTCACATGCTCTCTTGGATGTGGAAGGTTTCCTGACGCCAAGGCTCTGTGATCTGGTCTGGAGCTTTCCCCATCCTCCCCTTCCCTGGTAGACGAAGAGGCAGCGACACTGCTTCATTCTGTACTTTGAGTGTATTATTCCCACTTCATCCCTTAATAAATTCTTGATCCCAGACTTCTGTGGATTCTCGATTTAATTTCTTCCTTCAGGTTTTTGTAAACACACACGCACACACGCACGCACAAGTGGACAAAGTTATTTCCTTACTGTTCAAGATGCCAGATGGTATGCATATAACCCATTCCTTAAGACAACAGACAAACCTACAAAGGTAGAAAATCAAACTCACTGTGGTGGTTTTAATGAAAATGCCCCCCACCCTAATAGGCTCATAAGGAGTGGCATTATTTGAGAGGATTAAGACATGTGGTCTTCCTCGAGTAGGTGTGGCCTTGTGAGAGAAAGTGTGTCACTGGGATGGGGCTTTGAGGTTTCAGAAACTCAAGCCAAGCCCAGTGTCACTCTCTTCCTGCTGCCTGAGGATCCAAGATGTAGAACTCTCAGATACTTCTCCAATACCAAGTCTTCCTGCATGCCGCTGTTTCTAGCCCCAATTAAATGGTTTCCTTTATAAGAGTTTCCTTGGTCATGGTGTCTCTTCACAGCAATAAAACCCTAACTTAGATACTCACCTTGGGGAAGAAGCAGAGTTAAGACAATATTGATGAAGCTGGAGTCTTAGATTCCACATCCCTGGCTTTTCAATCATTCCTTTGTATTTTATGAACTATATATTGAGAACCTTCCAACATAATATTTTTCTAAAGTTAGTTCTCATTAATTTAGTCATTTTTCAAGTAAGAGTTCTATGTGTAATTTAGGCCCTTTCACAAGAATTGATCAACCAAGCAAATAGTACACATAGAGCAAAAATCTCAGAGAATCAAAGCTCTTGAAGTTCTAGTACCAGGAAACAGAGCCACAAAGAAAAGTAGTACAAGATCTGAAACACCTCCTGGCCAAATGTCCTCTTCACTGGAGAACAAACAAGGCCCAGAGTAAACAGAAATGACAGTTCTATCAAAGGTAGAGGTAGAATCCAAATCTAGACCTGTTGGCACTAATAAACCCAATGACCAACATATACTCCTATTTCCTATTCTGTGACACTTTCTAAGGTTCAGGGCCATTCTCCTAACATATCCTTGCTCATGCCTATTTTATTAGGACATTATCAACAGTTTTTCTCTTCTTCACTCAGGTCCCCACTCAGGAGCTTTGCATTATAAATCCATCCTGTCCTGCTGTGGGATGTTCTGTATGCTGCGAATGTGTTGTTGATTGGTTGATAAATAAAACGCTGATTGGCCAGTAGCCAGGCAGGAAGCATAGGTGGGATAAACAGACAAGGAGAATTCTGGGAAGTGGAAGGCTGAGTCAGTAGACACCAGCCCACCATTCAGGGAACAGCATATAACGGCACACAGGTAAAGCCATGGAACATGTGGCAACATATAGATCAACAGAAATGGGCTAAGTTTAAATGTAAGAGCTAGTCAGTGGTAGGCCTGAGCGAATGGCTGAGCAGTTTTAATTAATATAACCTTCTGAGTGATTATTTTATAAGCAGGCCATGGGACTGCAGAGCCCAGGCAGGACCAGAAAAACTTCTAGATACACTATCCTACCAAGAATTTAATTAGTTCTAAGATTTATTTTTATTTTATGTGTGTGAATGTTTGGCATGTACGTATAAAAGTGCACCATGTGCATGCAATTCTTACAGAAGCCAGGGGAGGATGTCAGATGCCCTGAATTGGAGTTCATGATTGTGAGTTACTGTGAGTGTGCTGGGAACTAAACTTAGGTTCTCTGAAAAAGTACTAAATATTCTTAACCACTAGACAATCATTTTAGTTCCAAGAATTAAATTCTTTTCAAGATAGGGCTTCTTTGTATAGCCTTGGCTATCCTGGATCTCACTCTGTAGACCAAGCTGGCCTGAAGCTCACAGAGATCCACCTGCCTCTGCCTCTTGAGTGCTGGGAATAAAATTGTGTGCAGCCACCACAGGCCAAGAATTCAAGTTTTGGTTTTGGTCATAGTGTTTTATCACAACTGTAAGACAACAAGTATATGACCGAGAAAAGAGGAATACTGCCAGATTTTTGCTTAAAGATGTCACTCTCCCAAGTTGGGGTATCCTTTTCCAGGTGTTCTCTGATGTTGCCCACTCCATTTGGGTTAACATGTTGCCTTTTGAGATCCCAGATATTCAATCTTTTTATTTCCTCACTCAAGAATGCCTGTTGGCAACATTCTGGGAAGCTCATAGGCTCAAATGACCACTTCACAAGTTGAGGGAAAAGACCCCAAATATGTTTTGTGGAGATAATAACATCTGCTCTGAAACTCAAGTGTGGGAACAGAGTACCATGGCAGGTTTTTGATTAAACAAACTGGTTTGACTCTGTACATTTAATCATTTTAGGATCTATGTCTTCAATAGCAATCCTTCTCATCCCAGAAGCAAAAGTTTTTCCACTCATTTAAATACTGTTTTTTGTATCCTTCAGAATAGTTTCTCCATAGATAACTTATTTATGTGTCTATTTCTAAGGTGTTGTCTTAGAACACAGAATAACTTTTCATTTAAATTTCTAACTATTATTAGGATGAAGACAACAATTGTATTTTATGCTTGTTTTGTGCTTTGTTCTGAATATTTGCTTTATATCTGCTTTCTTATTAGTTGTAATAATTTTTTGAGACAAGGTCTCTATGTAGTCCTGGATGTCCTGGAACTTGCTATGTAGATCAGGCTGGCCTCCAACTTACAGAGTTCCACCTGCCTCTGCCTCCCAAGTGCTGGGATTAAAGAAAGGTGTGCGCCACCATACCCTAGCCTTGTTATAATTTCCTACTAATCTTCTGAATTCTCTAGAAATTAAATGATATTCTCTCAAAAACATATTAAATTGCACAACAAATAGGAAAAACTTTAAATACCATGCATAGTACTGATTCCTGAAGCCTTCACCCTTATCTCTACATGGACTCCTCGCCTGTAACTGCACTCATTCATTCTTCAGTCAAATGACGTACAAGTTCTACACTTGGAAACTGGAACACAAGTAATTCTGACAGTGATTAAGGCATGATCAAGTTTTTGTAGTGGCACAACTCTGATAGTCCAGTAGATGGGGATGGTGCCACACAGACCAAGGCTTTTAGAGATGGAATAAAAACATCAGTCTTAAGTTTCACGAATGAGGGAAAAAAGAACAAGAAAATTTTGTAGGTTTAAGAAAAATATAGCCGGGCGGTGGTGGCGCACGCCTTTAATCTCAGCACTTGGGAGGCAGAGGCAGTCGGATCTCTGTGAGTTCGAGGCCAGCCTGGGCTACCAAGTGAGTTCCAGGAAAGGCGCAAAGCTACACGGAGAAACCCTGTCTCGAAAAACCAAAAAAAAAAAAAGAAAAAGAAAAAGAAAAATATACATCTTAAACCCATGGAGAAGGAAGATATCATGCTTTTTTCTTTTTTGGTTTTTTAAGACAGGGTTTCTCTGTATTGCCCTGGCTGTCCTGGAACTCAGAGATCTGCCTGCCTCTGCCTCCCAAGTGCTGAGATTAAAGGTGTACGCCTGGCTGATATCAAGCCATTTTACAAGGACTGATTCAAAAGAAGAAAAGCAATTTTAAAAGGTCACAAACCAAATGTCTCTTTGTCCTGATGTTCTTTAAAGGTTATTTAATTTGGTTAAGTCACAAAATAAGACTACTTCATAATCTGCAATGCTTCTCATCCTCACCCTGCTTGCTTTGAATGAACAGTTTAAAGAATATTGCTTTAATGTCACTTTCTATGTTTTTTGGCTTTTTATTTGTTTCTTTGTTTGTTTTTGGTTTTTTGAGACAGGGTTTCTCTGTGCACCAACCCTGGCTGTTTTCAAACTCACTGAGATATGCCTACCTCTGCCTCCCAAGTGCTGGAATTAAAGGCATGTGCCTCTTAATCAGCTTATTTATATGTGCACTGGTGTTTTGTCTGCATGTATATCTGTGTGAGGGTGTCAAATCCCCTGGAACTGAAGTAACAGACAGTTGTGAGCTGCCATGTGGGTGCTGGGAATTGAACCCAGGTCCTCTGGAAGAGCAGCCAGTGCTCTTAACCACTGAGTCACCTCTCCAGCCCCTCTTTGTACCTTTTTTAACACTGGTATTACTCAACTTTAAGTTCCATGAACATGACAGGTTAAAAAATGATTCTAATGACTTAATTTTGTGTATTAGGCATTAGGAAAGCAAATGAACTAAGGAAAAACAGCTGTAAGTCTTGATTTCATTGATTTACAAGTTTTGTGGTAGAGACAAATAACAGACCAAATAATCACACAACTGGAGTGAAGTGTTAGGAAGAGACACGAAAGTAGAGAAGGAACACATGAAGAGTTCCTGGTCTAGAGTGAAGTAAGTTTCAAATTCTCCAGGGAAGCATGTTTTGCAGATATCTTGTTAGTGTAATTTACCCTGTCCTTGATTATGAAATGGTTGAAGTATTTTTCCAAGTAGAATAAAACAACTGGGAGCTGTATTCTTTGCCCTCTCATATCCTTTCCTTTACAGGAAGTCAGCATTTATTGTCCCATGTAAAGGATGAACACCACACTCAAAACTTCTACCCAAAAACAATTTCATTACTTTTCCTATGTACTAGGTAATATTTAAAACTGTAGAACTACTATTTGTAGAGGTTCTTAGTATACTGGCTTTAGTAAACAGTTATTATTTCTCTGGGGTTTAGTCAGAACAAAGCTACTTCAGTTACATTTTGTTTAGAGTACCAAACTGCTGGGAGACCAAATCAAAAAACAAAAAACAAAACCCTCTATTAATATACATAGAACTGAATCCTACAGTTTACAGGTTTGAATTTTTGTGTTCATTAGGAACGAAACTAAAGACATTGGTTCAAACTGGTTTCATAACTATTCTAAATGGGAGTTAACGCTTGTGAGCACACCTTTATATTTAGGGACAGAACTATACAAGTGTTAATTCACAATTATCATTCCTAGTCAGAATTTGTGTTTAAAAAAAGTTCAATATGTCAGTAAAAGATGTATGGTTATGTAAGCTGGCTTTGTAGCAGTTTCCCAGAGTATCTTACTTATTGGGAACTAGATAATAATGAATTAAAATCTGCCTATCATCTTTTAATTTCTTAAACAAAAGAAGCAATCACAACTCTTTTTAAGGCATTTTTCAGATGGCCTAGTAGCTTTCCTGCACCAAGGGAAAAGACTGAAAAGACTAATAGCTTTTAAAAAAAAAAGTTGCTCCACTTATCAAGGAGATGGAAATCAAAATGAAAATTTTATTTTTTCAAGATGTGAAAATTATAGTTACAACATTCAGTGGTGATGAGTCATTTTGATAATTTTCTTCACTACATACGTGGTGAGGCAGCACTATCAAACTGTGGAAGGGACAAAAAGGATAGCATTTCCATAAATGTAAAAGTTTTAAAAAAAAATTGAAGCGAGGCAGTGGTGGTACACACCTTTAATCCTAGCACTTGGCAGAGGCAGGGGGAAATCTCTGTGAGTTCAAGGCCAGCATGGTCTATAGAGTGAGTTCCAGGATAGCCAGGGCTACACAGAGAATCCCTGTCTCAAAAACAAAAAACAAACAAACAAACAAACAAAAAACCTGCTTAACCTTAATTGAACCTAGTAGCTGCTATACAATAATCTTTTGCAGGGTTCAGAGTATGGTTTAATAGTAGAGTTAGTTCTAACTTCCTATCTCCAGCAGTACACTGCCCAAATAAAAAACATAAGCATCCATTCATAAATAAACTCAAATGCTAAGAATGATTTGCCTATAAAGACATTTGTCACAACATTATCAAAGGCGAAAAACTGAATTATTTCCCTTAAAATGAATGACGGCTTTAATCACCAAATACAGGCTCAGACAGAAGCCTTGCTGTTTGCCCTCATCCTTGTTAAGAACAGTCCCTAGTTGGGCATGATGGAACATGCCTTTGATCTCAGAACAATGGAGGTAGGAGCATCATGAGTTCTAGGCCAGCTTGGGCTAACAATAAATTATAGGCCAATCTAGCTATATAATGAGACCCTATCTCAATCTCAAACAAAACAAGTCTTTACATGACTGGATTTGTCATCCTCGTAATCACCTCAAATATCACTTTCTGAGGGGGGGGGGAGAGAGGTGGGAGGGAAAGAGAGGGGAGAAGGGGAGAGGGAGGGGAAGAAGGGGGGGAGAAGGAGAGGGGGGAGAGAAAGTGGGGTCTTCTCTAAATTCACCCCCATCCCAACCTGTACAAATGATATAAGCACTGAACCTCTGTCCCAGTCATTCCCTATCTGGCTCCACTGTTTAGTTTTCAAATTATTTGGAATAATCTGAAAGGTCTTGTTTGTGCTACTCTCTACCATCCTTCTGAGCCCACACATATACTATTCATAGCTTTTCTACAAGAGAGCAGATGCTGTGTTATCTGCTCACATCTGTAGTCACAGCATCCAGAACAATTTGATTATTACGTGTCAACTAAAGAACTGTCTCTTCACATGTGTTTTTAAACACGGTTGTTAGTCTTATTCTCAAGAACACTACAGTAATTTAAGGAAAGTTGGTAGTCCTCTGCTGTGCACTGTAAATATTTTTTTTCCTGTTTAATCATAGCTATACATTGGTGTTACACAATTCAACCTGGCAAGGTAACCTACTTCTGTTCTCCTATTTGGGAGGCTAAGGCAGGAGGATCACTTGACCCAAAATTCCAAATCAGTTTGGGAAACACTGAGACACCATTTCAACAACAACAACAACAACTATATATATATATATATATATATATGTGTGTGTGTGTGTGTGTGTGTGTGTGTGTGTGTGTGTGTGTGTGTGTATGTATATGTATATACATACACACACACACTAAACAAACAAGCTTGTTATACAATTCAGTGTTTTTAGTATATCCAGAGTGTCACAATACTAAATTTGAAAACATTCTACCACTTGCAAAAGAAACTGTCTGATAGCTATTCCTATTCCCCTATGACCCCCCTTCTACCCCTGGGCAACCACTAGTCAAGCCACATAAATCAATCCAGCCTCTTCCGGACATTCACAAAAACGGAACCCTACAATATATGGCCTTTTAAGCCAGGTGGTGGTGCACACCTTTAATCCTAGCACTTGGGGAGGCAGAGACAGGTGGATCTCTGTAAGTTCAAGGCCAGCCTGGTCAGTCTATAGAGCAAATTCATGAACATCCAGGGTTACAGAGAGAAACTCTGTCTCAAAAAACAAAAAGAAAACAATATATGGCCTTCAAAAAGTTTGTTTTCCTTAGAATGTTTTCAAGGCATATCCATATTGCAGTACCAATTAGGACTTCATTCTTCTTTATTGCTCAATAATATGTTCTACTGCATCAACACTTTTTATCCACTCACTAGTTGTTCCTACAGTTGACACAGTATGAAAAATGCTGTCCAAAAGTCTGTTCACAAGTTTTTACTTAGACCTATGATAAATTCTTTACAATGCTGGGGACTGAGTCCAGTGTCTCACACATGCTAACAAGCAGCCTTTCCACCAAGCTAAATAAGCCTCTAGCCCTTGAAACTATGTTTGTTTTTTAAAATTTTTAAAAAAAGATTTACTTTTAAAATGGTGTGTGGGGGTGGGGGGAGGGGGTATGTGCATGTGTGTGCATGTACATGCAAGGGCCTGCAGAGGCCAAAGGCATTGATTGGATTCCCTGATCTTAGGTTACAAGACTTTGTAAGCCATTCAGTGTAGGTGCTGGGAACTGAACCTACGTCCTCTGAAAGAATAGTAGGTGCTCTTAACTACTGAGTCACCTCTCTGACCCGTTTTTATCTCTCTTAGATATAGGTTGAAGTCAAATTTTAGGTTTTTGGTAATTTACACTTGACCTTTTGACTACTTCTATACAGTTTTTCAAAGCAGTTGAAACATTCTACATTAGGAATACATGAGAATTCCACTTCTTCCACATCATGATGGATTTTTAGAAATTAGTCACTCTACTAAGAGCTAAATATGAAGAAAACCAGTTGCTTAAGGATAGGACCATGTGGACAAAACCAGGTGACTGCAATGGATTAAGACATATCTAACACATTAAATTCATTAGGCCATGATGATACTGGAAAACATACTGGTCAACTTTGGAGAAATCAGCTCAGTATTATGACACAAAGTAAACAAGAATAATCAACCATTTAACTGCCTTTCCTAAGTGATTTTTTTAAGGTTGACCAATCAGTTAGTGAAAGCTTATTTTACAAAATTACATCAGTTAGTAAATGGAGAGAGAAGAAACTGCTGCCAATCCATAATATATTAATGCATCCAGGTATGGTCATCATTGGCTACTGGCACAAGTGCTAAAATATCAACTATGAAGTATTCTTGCTTTAAGAAAGTCAAACTTAAGTTTGTTGAAGTCTCTAGATATAATCATCAGTTAATTAAAAATACTGGGAGACACTAAGTACTGCCAGTTAAAAATCTGTAATGTGGGTAATTCTACAAAATAAACAATATGAATTTCTCAACAAAGAAATTCAAAAGAAAAAGAAATAGAGGAAGCAACCAGAAACTAAAAGTAACCAGAAATTTACAATAATCATGAGTATGTTTATCTACTTCAGAAGAATTCAAACCAGGTTCGGGCTTGAAATTCAGTCAATACTAACAAGAATGTAACAAGAGTTAGGTATTTATACTCCCAACACCACAATATTCTGACTCAATTCATCTCAATAAAACCTTTTCAAGTGTCACCACAGTATTATAGACAGGTACCTCTGCTCTTGGCTTAGATTCCTGAGTATCTTAAAAACAAATCCTAACAGTATGCTACTTAGCAGGGTCACTTCTTGCCGGGCGGTGGTGGCGCACGCCTTTAATCCCAGCACTCGGGAGGCAGAGCCAGGCGGATCTCTGTGAGTTCAAGGCCAGCCTGGGCTACCAAGTGAGTTCCAGGAAAGGCACAAAGCTACACAGAGAAACCCTGTCTCGAAAAACAAAACAAAACAAAACAAAACAAAACAAAACAAAACAAAACAAAAAAACAACAGCAGGGTCACTTCTTAAACCCCACTGACAAAATCCAAGCATGGAGGACAGAAAGTGGGCATGAAGTCGCATCCCTAGCTGAAAGGGGGTTAATGATTGCTGCTAGGAGAGGAAGTCCGTTTTCTTTAATGGTATGGTAAATCTGGTATACTGATCATGTTTCAGAGCAGGCCCCATGCCTAGGAGTAGTTGGCCAACACCGACTGGACTTGATTGTGGGGGTGAGGGGATATGAAGTTAGGTGAGTAAGATAATGGGAGAGAATCTGGGAGGAGTTAGGAGAGGAGGATGAATATGATCAAAATAAATCACATGTAATTCTCAAAGAATAAAAGCATAACAAATTTTGTATTAATGCGATTAAATCGCTACTAATTCACAAAAATAGCTTAATTATTATAGGAATTTATTGGGGGGTTAACTCACGATACAGGAAACTCACAATACAGGAAATAGGGATTGAGGCACAGTCCACTGCTGTTCTCTAGAGAGCTCTGCTGTGGGATGTTCTGTATGTTAAATGTGTTGCTCTGATTGGTTAATAAATAAAATACTGATTGGCTAGTAGCCAGGCAGGAAATATAGGTGGGACAAGCAGAGAAGAGAATTCTGGGAAGTGGAAGGCTGAGAAAGAGAGATGCTGCCAGCCGCTGCCATGAGAAGATGTTAAGATACCGGTAAGCCGGGCGGTGGTGGTGCACGCCTTTAATCCCAGCACTCGGGAGGCAGAGCCAGGCGGATCTCTGTGAGTTCGAGGCCAGCCTGGGCTACCAAGTGAGTCCCAGGAAAGGCGCAAAGCTACACAGAGAAACCCTGTCTCGAAAAAACCAAAAAAAAAAAAAAGGATACCGGTAAGCCACAAGCCACGTGGCAACTTATAGATGAATAGAAATGAGATAATTTAAGATATAAGAACAGTTAGCAAGAAGCCTGCCATGGCCCTACAGTTTGTAAGCAATGTAAGTCTCTGTGTGTTTACTTGGTAGGGTCTAAGCAGCTGTGGGACTGGTGGGTGAGAGAGATTTGTCCTGACCTTGGGCCAGGCAGGACCAGGAAAACTCTAGCTACAGAGCTCTGCCTTGATCCGCACCAGCATCCAAGACCAAGAGGTAGCAAACAGAGCAAGCACAGTATGCCTTCTTGGGTCTTAAGGGGACCCGTCTCAGCCATGCCCCAGGAGCAGGTCATAGGCAGGTGTGGCAGTTACTTGTTGCCACACTAGGGGCAGTGCTTTGAGGTCAAAGCTGGAACTGCTATCCACTGCATTGTACTTCAAAGGAGGCCTATCAAGAAAGCCAGAGATGGCACACACAATGAATGTATGTCTGGTAAGGGTTTAGTATTTAGATTTATACAAATCAGCAACAGTTTCAAATTATCAGTTTAAGTTAAAATCTGTAAATGAGCTAGATGGTAATTACTAGAGGGTGGGAGCAACTGATGGAGATATGGGAAGATGATAGTGAAAGGGTACAAAGCCTCAATGAAGTAACAGAAGGTTTTTATTGGAAATGTACTGCACAACATGATTAAACCTTAACACGTTTCAAAAGGCCACAGGGTAAATTTCAGTTGTTCTTACCAAACAACTTACCAACATTTGAATAGATATTAGCTAACTGGATTATTTCACATTTTATTGAAAATTGTAATATTCTTCCATAAATATATGCAATTGTAATTCAATTTCAACTTAAAATAGAAAAAAATTGGGGGGTATCCGGTTATAGTTGAGTGGTAGAGTATATGATTAGTATTCATAAGCCCTGGATTGAATCTTCAGCACCAAATAGAAGGGACAAAGAGTGAAAAGTCATTTGTCCAAAGAAAAACTCATTATCAAAACCACAACAAAGAGCTAAGGACGTGGTATAGTGGTAGAGTGCTTACCTTGCATACACAAGACCCTGGATTTGATCTCAATCTCATCCCTATCCGCTCATTTCTCCTTGGACTGCTTCTGACTAATAAAAAAGGTAAACAATAGGTATTAACAGTAACATGGGGGGGGAGTTCTCACTCATGGCCAGTAGAAATGTAAAATGGCAAAAGTATTTTAGCATAGAAGATCTTTTTTAATCCTTTAATTCAATCCCAGCACTTAGGAGGCAGAGGTAGGCAAATCTCTGTGAGTTAGAGGCCAGCCTAGTCTACAGAGTGAGATCCAGGACAGGCACCAAAACTACAGAGAAACCCTGTCTCAACAAAAACAACAACAAAAAAGAATGTAAATTAGTGCAGTCACTATGGATGTCCCTCAAAAAATTAAAATGGGGCTTCTGGGACTTAAGAAGACTGCACAGGGGGCTGGAGAAATGGCTCAGCGGTTAAGAGCACTGACTGCTCTTCCAGAGGACCCAGGTTCAATTCCCAGCAACCACATGGCAGCTCCTAACTGTATGTAACTCCATTTCCAGGGGATCCAACACAGTCACACAGACATACATGCAGGCAAAATACCAATGCATATGAAATAAAAAGGAATAGGTTTTTTTTTTTTTTTAAAAAGGAGACTGCACAGCAGTTTAGAGAACTGGTTACTCTTCCAGAGGATCCAGATTCAATTCCCAACACCCACACCACATCTCCCTACAGTCTAACTCCATTACAGGAGATCCAGTGCCCTCTTCTGACCTCTGCAGGTACCAGAAACACAAGTGGTACACAGATATACATGCAGGCTTAGTTAGGGTTTCTATTGCTGTGAAGAAACATCATTACCACAGCAAATCTTACAAAGGAGAACATTTAATTGGGGCTGTCTTATAGATTCAGAGGTTTAGTCCATTATTTTCGTGGTAGGAAGTATGGCAGCACACAGGCAGACATGGTGCTGAAGAAGGGACTGAGAGTTCTACATCTTGATTGGCATGCAGCAGGAAGAGAGAAGGACACTGAGCCTGACTTGAGCATTTCAAACTCCAGAGCCCCAGTGACATACTTACTTCAACAAGGACACACCTTCTAAAAGTACCACTCCTTAATGACCAAACATTCAAATATATTGAGCCTATGGAGGCCATTCCTATTCAAACCACCACACAAGCAAAATACTCATATTCATAAAACAAAAATACTTTTTTAGATGAAACTTCCACCAGCCTCTGGTATCTGTGGGCTGGGGCTAGTGGTTTAAGCTTTAAAACTTCACTTTTGTTCTGTCAGGCGAAGCGAACAAAAGTACAGTTGGCTCTCCATATCCCTGGGTTCTACATTAGCACACTCAAACCAACTACTGTGAAAGGGCAAGAGGGTACAGCGGTTCTTCCATCTTGAGGCCATTTCAAGTTTAACTAGAGTTTGATCTTCTTAATGGAGAATCTTGTGGAAAATTACCCAACTCTATTCTAGAAGCTGAGGCCAAGATGCCCCAGCTAACTTAGCTTTTGTTAAACTGTCTGCTTCTTCAAAACTTCCCATACAGCTGCAGAGCAAGATACCAGGATGTGTTTTTTTTTGCCTTTAAAAGCCTCTTGCTCTAAATGTTTAGGGTTATACTGGGTTACCAAATACCTGAGTGTAGTCACATTTGGCTGGAATAAAGACTTCCAATTGGCTATAAACTGTGAGTGGTCATCTCTAAGGGACTCCCCATAACATTTTGGAAGCACCAGTAAGACTCCCAGAGACTGGACCCTGACACTTCCAGGCCTTGGTACCCCCCAGGAGCAGGGAAGTGTGCACCAGCTGGAGAGGACTCTTAGGAGGTGTGCACCTTGAGATGTTCTAGGACCCCAGAAAAACTCTCTCTGATTGATTGCTGGTGAGCGCTCTGGGGGTACCTTAACATTACCACCCAAAAGAAAACAAAGGTAAGTCAAAATTCATGTGATCTGAACACCTCCAGAGGTAAGTTTGGTCTCTAAGAGGCACCATCTGGTTGGGACACAAGAGGGGATGTCATACACAACCATAGATCCTGTGTCTGGGATCTGTGTGAGACACCACCAGAATCCTCTATTCTGTTTGGGTGTACGAATGTATGGTGGCCACCCCTGGTTGTCTTTACTATGTGTCTGTATGACTGGGTCTCCCTGTGTCTCTTTGTGTTTCTATCAGTTCTGTTGGTTAGAGAAACATATCTAAAATGGGAGGAATAAGTTCTCTCTCTCTCTCTCTCTCTCTCTCTCTCTCTCTCTCTCTCTCTCTCTCTCTGTGTGTGTGTGTGTGTGTGTGTGTGTGTGTGTGTGTGTGTGAGAGAGAGAGTGTGAGAGAGAGAGAGAGAGAGAGAGAGAGAGAGAGAGAGAGAGAAGGGGGGGCTGACTGAGTGTGTGGAGGAAGTAAAATTTCGGTTAGGTCTCTTTCTCTATCAGTGACTTGTATAATTGGAACCCTCCAATTTCTTAGCAGCCTCAGGCCCTTTCAGCCTGTTGAAAGTTGTTTTAAGGTAAGAGAGCATTGGATGCCTTTTTTGACCAACATTATTGGGGGAATTAAAAGAGGCTAAAAGCAGCAGGCATAAAAGCTGCCAATGTATCCAAGGTAGGTAGGTCAGGTTACTTAAGGACCTGATGAATTGCCTACTAGGTTTCTGGAACAGCTCTGTGGGACATGTCAGGTATTAACTTCCATAGACCCAGATGCTTCCCCCCAAAGCAACAAGCCATTAACGTTGCCTTTGTCAGGTAGTCACCCCCAGGCACAAGGAGAAAGCTCCAGAAATTACAGGGATTTGAAGGGATGAATATATCTTAGCTTTTGGAAACTGCTCAGAAAGCTTACAACAGCGGAGATTCAGCCAAAGAAAGGCAGGGAAACTCTGTGAGGTGGCTGTTCCCCTGGGGGAACAGACAAGAGAGGAAATAGAGAAAACAGATCAGGAGAAGGGGTTCAGGGACGTGACAACATCGTTTAATGGAGCCCTGAGAGCAGATCTGTTGGAATTTAGACAAAAATATCCACAAAGCACCAAGCTCCAGTGTGTAGTTGGTCTCCTCATAGCTCCAACCACTGAGGAAGAATGTGGACAGCTAACAGAAGGCCTTTTAGAGGCCCTCCAAGCCCTTAGGTACAGTCTCAGCCAAGGCGGCTTGGCTTTGTGTTCCTTGGGTCACACACCTAGGCTACAACCAAAGGAAGAAAAGCAGATGCTTTCCCACAAAAGCAGATAGATTTTCAGCTATCCTACAAACCCCCACCCCACCCCCAACACACACACACACACACACACACACACACACACACACACACACACACACACACACACCCCAAGTACAGGAATTCCTGGAGGCAGTTGGATGCTGCCAGCTATGGGTGGTAGGATTTGCTGAGTTGCCAGCACCAGGGCTACACAGCTTTTGGAACAGACTGAGTCTGAGCAGAGGGCTTTCAAGGCCTTTAAAAAGGCCCTGGCATCTACACCAGTCCTGGCCCTCACAGATATCACTAAGCCATTCCATTTGTACATAGATGAGGCCAGAGGCATTGCCTAGGGGGTCCTCATGTAAACCCTGGGACCCTGGAAAAGACCAGTAGCATATCTGCTCAAGAGACTTAACCTGGTCACAGCTGCATGGCCAGAATGTATAAGGACCACTGCTGCCACTGCTCTGCTGGTACAAAAAGCTGAGAAATTAACTTTAGGACATGAACTGTTCCTGACAGCTCCTCACTCTGTTGAGGTCTTCTTGAGGGGAGCACCTGAGAGATGGATATCTAAACTCCTGGACAGCCCAGTAACAAGCCTTTCTTCTGGATCAATCCTGCATTTGGTTCCAAAAGACATCAGGCCTCTCAACCCTGCCAGATGATGACTCCGAGGGTCCCTTAATGTCTTGAGGTGACTAACTTTATCCAGTCTATCAGGGCCTGATCTGAATGACATCCCATTGGTGATACCAGGTGAGGTATTATTCAGTGCAGTTTCATCCAAGATGGGATCAGGTAGGCAGGTATGCAGGGGTAGCAGTGGTAACTCAAGATAAGAGCACAATCTTTAAGCAGGGCAACTTCAGCTCTAGAAGAGGAGCATTTTAACTTTGATTAAAACACTCCACTGGGAGAAAGACAAGGCTATGACACTGATAGCTGATATGCTTTCACCACAGCCCATGTCCATGGGGCTCTATACAGGGAAAAAGGATTGCTAACCTCAGCAGGAAAAGAAATATAAAGAAGAGATCAGCCCTTTTGGAAGCTATCTGGTTACCCAAGAGGGTGGCCATCATCCATTGCAAATGACACCAAAAAGGGGATTTTCCAGAAGCCAGAACAAAAGAGAGGCTGACCTGGCAACCTAGGAAGTGGTCTGAGAACCACTGGGTTCTCTCCAAGTCTTGATAACCCTACCACAGCTCTGTTTACTGGACTGCCTGCCATGCACCCGAGGGCAAGACTGACAGAGAAACAAGACCGGCCACACAGGACAAACAAGAATGGTGGATGCTGCCAGACACAAACCCAGCCTTCTCATGAGTCTGGGAAGGTGACCAAGGTCACCAAGCCACTTATTTAGGAGCCACAGGCATTGCTGAACTCTTCAGACCCAGGTATTATGTTACAAATTTGGAAGCCTGATACCACTTTCAGATATGACATCACTTTTAGATATACCACCTGTGGTCAGGTAAAACCCCCCAAGGAGGGAAGGAATATTCCACAAGAGATCTGAGCTTGAGGAAATGGGCCTAGGGAGCATTTACTAAAATCTGGCCTAGTGTTTTTGGCTGTAACTATTTTCTGGTATTTGTAGACATCTTCTCAGGATGGTAGAGGCCTACCCCATCCGAAAAGAGACTGCTCTAATAGTTGCTAAGAAACTTCTTCAGGAAATAATTCCTACATTTGGACTGCCCCTAGCTTTGGGGTCTGGCAATGGCCCGGCCTTCGGCCTTCATGGCCAAAATGTCTCAAAATCTGATAAAAGTATTAAGTATTAATTGGAAATTAAACTGCATATAGGCCACAGAGCTCAGGTCAGACAGGAAGGATGAATAGAACTCTTAAGGAGACTGAGTAAATTGGTCCCAGAAACTAGTTAAAATTTGGGTTGACCTCCTTCCTCCCTTTGTCCTTCTCAGGACCCAATGTACTTCTTACCAGGAAGGGTTTGGGAGACCACCTCCCATCCTCCCCAATCTCTGAGCTATTTCCCAGGTAGAACTGTCTAATCACTTCCTTCTCAAGTCCTTGCAGGCTTTTCAGAAGGCTTGCCAGGCCACTGACTGGACTATGAAGGAATCCTACCACCTCCCACCTCTGAACCCTCCTGCCCGGACTCTGGAACCTATCTGGAAGCAACTCTACCTAGTCATCTTCACTACCCCAACTAGTGTCAAAGTAGTTGGTGTCTTCCCTTTAAAAAAGGCCACCAAGGATGACAGATGGACCATAACTTGGACCTACGACCCCTTAAAGATAAGACCAACCAGAGTTTACTAACCTGTAATACACACACATTCTCCCCCATCAGCCCCAAACCCAGAAATGAGAATTCAGAAAAAGCAATGATGGGAAACTACCTTTCAGATGGACCTCTGTTCTCTTTTGCCCCCTTCCAGGGTAGAACAATATGGGTCTCAGTATATTATGCTGTAGAAAAGAATGGCTAGAAAAGGGCCATTTAGGGATTATAATTTTATGAATGTCAATGGTAAGTCATCCTGCCAAGACAAGATAACTGCATCATGTCCTCAAATTACTGGCTTGCTTGGACTAACAGTTTGACTAAAATGTGCCACCTCCAACTCACTGGAAAGCCATACCCCCACTCCCAGGTATATGCCCATAATGGAGAAGAGGGGAGAGCTCATGTAGGCCTTGAATCAATCCATGCTAACAAAGGTCAAATGTCCCAAATTCTGGTCCTGGGCCTAGTAGGGGCAGGAATAGCTGTTTCAACTGCAATAGGCACCTCAGCCTTGATTGCTGGGAACCAAAACTTTAAGGGAACTCGGTTCCCATGCATACTTAGACCTAGGCAATTTGGAGAATTCTATTTTCAGGCTGGAGAGACAAGTTGACTCCCTCGCAGATAGTCCTACAGAACTGAAAGAGGTTAGACCTCTTATGAAACAGAGAGGACTTTGCATGGCCTTAGGAGAAACCCGCTGTTTCTCTGCCAACCAATCAGTGGTAATTAGGGAAAACCTTGTCATGGTCAGAGAAAACCTCAAAGTAAAGAAAGGACACACAGATCAGATACTTGGCATCAGTCTCTGTTTACCTGAGCCCCACGGCTGACCACCTTGCTGTCAGTGTTAGCCAGACCGTTGATTCTTATTCTGATTGGGCTAATGGTGGAACCCTGCATCCTCAACTGCATAGCCAACTACTTCAAATAGAGGATAAACTCAGTTAAGCTACTGGTCCTTAGGACCAACTATGCCCCCCTCTAGAACAGAGAAATTATTTGACTCATGCTCATAGAACCAGCGAGAAATGTGACAGGACAAGAGAGTACAGAGGGTTCTCCATCTTGTATTCTTGCTGAGGCCACTTCAGGTTTAACTAGAATTTGATTTTCTTGATGGAGAATTCTGTGTAATTACCCAACTCTATTCTAGGACCTGAGGCCACGATGTCCCTGTTAACTTATCCGTTTTGAACTGCCTGCTTGTGCAAATCTTCCCTTCCAGCTAGCCGCTTAGCTTCTGTTAAACTGTCTGCTTATGAAAACCTATAGCTACAAAGTGAAGATACCAGGATGTGTTTCTCCCTTTAAAAGCCCCTTGCTCTAAAAGCTTGGGGCTATACTTAGGTCCCCCACTGAATACATGAATGTAGTTCTAGCTGGATGGAATAAAGACTTCTAGTTGGCTATAAATTGGATATCTGGGTGGCCATCTTTGGTGGGCTCCCCATAACACTACAAATGGAAAACACTCCAAAACTAAAAACTGTATCTAAAGATCTTCCCAGCATCTGAGAAAATGCAACAGGAAGATCTTGAGTTGCAGCAAGCCTGAGCTAGAGAGAGAGAGAGAGAGAGAGAGAGAGAGAGAGAGAGAGAGAGAGAGAGAGAAAATGAGAATGAACACCAGGTGTGGTGCTGCACTCATTGGGAGGCAGAGACAGGTAAATCCCTGAATACAAGGTCAGCCTGGTCTATGAGTTCTAGGTCAGCCAGGATACAAAGTGAGATCCTGCCTAAAAACAAAACATGCTGGTGTGAACACACATACACACAACCACAAAGGAAAAATCAAATCAAAACACTTTCTATGTGATCCTGCTATACCACCCCAAATCCCACCCCATCCCAAATCAAAGTTAACTTATTATAGAGAGATCTGCACTCACGTCTGTTGCTTCACTGCTCACAATAACCAGATTATGGGATGAGACTAAGTGCCCATCAAGGGATAAATGAATAAAGAAAATTTGGTAAATATACACAATGGAGTCTTATTTCATCATTAAAAAATGTTATTTGAAGGAAAACAGGATAGAACTAGGATCATCACATTAACTGAAATCAGAGCATCACATGCTTTCTTTTGTCTGTAAAATTCAGGGAAGAAAATAAGGACATGAAAGTAAAGGGGGCATGTCTTGGTCAGGGTTCTATTGCTGTGAAGAGACACCACGACCATGGCAACTCCTATAAAGGAAAGCATTTAATTGGGGTGGCTTACAGTTCAGAGGTTTAGCCCATTATCATCATAGTAGGTAACATGGCAGAATGCAGGCAGACATGGTGCTGGAGAGGTAGCTGAGAGTTCCTACATCTGGAACCAGAGGCAGCAGGATGAGAGCCACTGGGCCTGGCTTGGGCTTTTGAAAACCTCAAAGCCCCCCTCCAGTAACACACTTCCTCCAGCAAGGCCACACTTCCTACTCCTTTCAAATAGTTCCACTTCCTGGTGATCAAGCATTCAAATCTATGAGCTTATGGGGGCCATTCTCATTCAAACCACAGGAGACTATTAGGATTGTGAAGAGAAAAAGGAAGTGACAGAGGAGATGAATAAGATCAAAGTATACCATATGTATATACAAAAATGTAAAAATGAAACCCCTTACCCTGTACATAAAATTTTTGAGGGGTGGATCTAGAAGTGGATAGTGGAAAGAGTAGGGAATGAATAGATAAAAATACATTGTATGCATGCATACAGTTCTCAAATACATTGTATTTAAAAGTTTACAAGTATTTTGATAGATAGATATATAAAAACTCATAGTAATGGGGATATGGAGCCTGAACCTTACACCTTCTGTAACCAAGCAAGGCTTCCAGTGGTGGGACTGAGACACCAACCCAGCCACAAAACCTTTGACTCACAACTTGTCCTGCCTGCAAGATGTGCTGGGGCAATGGTGGTGCAGAATTTGTGGGAGTGGCCAATCAATGGCTGGTCTAACTAGAGGCCCATTCCATGAGCAGGAGCCCATGTCCAACACTGCCTGGATAACCAGAAACTAGAGGCTGGATTGTGCAGAGTCCTAGGATAAAACCAAACAACTGGGAAAAAAAAGTCAATGAAATGTTTCCTAATGATATTCTGCTATACTTATAGATAGGTGCCTAGCCCAATCATCACCAGAGAGGCTTCATCCAGCAACTGATAGAAGCAGATGCAGAGACCAATAGCAAAACATTAGGCAGAGCTCAGGGAAATCGACGAGGGGGAGGAAAGATGGTAGGAATCAGAGGGTTCAAGGACACCAAGAGAACTTGTCCCACAGAATCAACTAAGCAGGGCTCATAGGGGCTCACAGAGACTGAAGTGGCCATTGTGGAGCCTGCATGGGTCTGCACTAGGTCCTCTGCAAATACATTATGATTGTGTAGCTGAGTATTCTTATAGGACTCCTAACAGTTGGAGTGTGTGTGTGGGGTGGGGGTGGAGTGGTGGATCTCTGACTCTTTTGTTTGCTCTTGGTATGCTTTTTCTTCTACTGGATTGCCTTGTTCAGCCTCGATATGAGGGTTTGGACCTAGTCTTATTGTATCTTGTTATGCCGTGTTCAGTTGATATCCCCGGGAGGCCTGCTCTTTTCTCAATGGAAACTGAAGAAGAGTGGCTCTGGGAGAGAAGGGAAATGGGGGGAGGGACTAGAAGGACAGGAGGGAGGGGAAGGGGAAACTATGGTCAGAATGTATTGCATGAAAGGATAAAATTTAAAAACTTTTTTAAATATTAAAAAATGTACGAAGTCCAAAGAAAGCATTAGAAACACTAGGCATAAAAATAGCAATGATGAGAAACTCAATGATGTTCAAAGCAATGATCTCCTTACCACGCCCCATACTGGGGACTGAAGCCAGAGTCTTGCACACTTTACCAGTAAGCTATACCCCAGCACCACCACCCCTGCCCCCAAAACACACAAATAACTTCATAATAGAATGGGGAAACCAAAGCCAAGATCTTATTTTAAAATTTTAACAAAAAGTCAGGAAAATATTTAATAGTATCAAGAATACTGGTAATTCAAAAGATTAAAAGAAGCAATTACATAAAAATTTATATCAATGAACTGACTATGTAAAGGAAATAGAAACATTCCTAGAAAAACTTACCAAAACTTAGAACACAAAGTCTAATACTTCTCTATTTTAAAAATTTACCTTAGAAAGCAAAAAGCACTCCATATCCAGACAGTTTCATCAATAAATTTCATCAAAACTTAAGCAGTAACATCACAGTTTTTATACAACTCTTAGAAAGAACAGGAAATAAAAGGAAATTTCTAATTTGCTTCAAGGAGCTAACACGACTGACATCCAAGATACATTAAGGGTAAATACAAGATAATTTCGAAAGTGCATGGACACAAAAATCCTAGGGACAACATGTACAAAAATCAAATTTAGCAGCATGATAAATAAAATATTATGAAGAATTTGGATTTACTGAAGGGATGAAAGTTCGGTTTTACTTTAGTATTCTTTCCTGAATGTTTACACATTATAGAGCTAAGACTATGTTTGTTGATTGGTTAATTTCAATTTGCTTTCTAGTCATATTTTTTTTCAATACTGGAGATTGAACTTGGATGCTAGGCAGGCACACTACCACTGAGATGTACTCCCAGCCCTAGAAGTAAGCATAAAAGTAAATTAACAAACAAAAAAATTAATGTAACTTAAAACCCTGTTCATTAGCTGGGCATGGTAGCTCACACCTGTAATTCAAGCCTCAAGAGGTTGAGACATGAGGAATGCTGTGAACTTGAGGACAACCTGAGCTGCAGGGCCAGCTCCAAGCCAGCCTGGGATACAAAGCAAAAATTCTGTAAGGAAACAAAACAAAAAAAAAAATTCATGGTTTTTCTTTAAAAACCTATTGAGAAAACTGAAAATTATTTCCTTAATCATTTAAAGAATATCCACAAGCCCCAGCATACCTACTGTTAAAATGTTCAAACCCTCAACACTCATCACTCCTCTCCAAGACTACAAAGTAACACAAAAATGCTTATACTATCATTTCTAGTTAACCTTGGATTACAAGAGAGTAGGAGGAAAAGTTATGACAAAAAGGAATAAAAAGAACTGAAATTACCATAATCTTCAGACAACATAATGATAATATATATATAGAAGCTCTGAACAATCTATAAAGACATAGGTAATAGCATCTATAAATGAACTTAACAAAGTTACAGACTATAGTGTTAATGTACAAAAAGCTTATCTTCCTATATACTAGCCAACAACTAAGAAATAAGAAAAATGCAGTGGGGTATGGAGATATGGCTCAGTGGTTAAGAGCACTTCCTGCTCTTGCAGAAGACCAGAGTTTGATTCCCATCACTCATACTGGCAGCTCATAACTGCATGTTAACTCCAGCTCCAGGGGTTCTGACGTCCTCTTCTGGCATCTTCCGGTATATGTACATATGTGGCATATAATCACACAAACACATATATACATACATAAAAATAAATCTTAAAAAAATTAAGTAGGGAGAGTAACGAGAAAGAGAGATCTTAATAGAGGGGCCATTATGAGGTTAGGGAGAAATCTGGTGCCATGGAAAAATCCCAGGAATCCACAAGGATGACCCCAGCTAAGACTCCTAGCAATATTGGAGAGGGTGCCTGAACTGGCCTTCTCTTGTAATCAGACTGGTGACTACCCTAACTATCATCATAGAACTTCATCCAGTAACTGATAAAAGCAGATGCAGAGATCCAAAGCCAAGCATTGGGCCTAGCTCCAGGAGTCCTGTTGAAAAGAGGGAGGGGGAATTTTAAGAGCCAGGTTGGTCAAGATCATGATGGAGAAACCCACAGAGACAGCTGGCCTAAGCTCCTGGGAGCTCATGGACTCTAGACCAACAGCTAGGAAGCCTGCATGGGCCTGACCTAGGCCCTCTGCATGTGAGTGAATTGTATAGCTTGGTCTTTTGTGGGGCCCCTAGTAATGGGACCAGGACCTGTCCCTGAAGCATGAGCTGGCTCTTTGGAATCTATTCCCTATGGTGGGATGCCTCCCTCAGCCTTGATTCAGGGAGGAGGAGCTTGGTCCTGCCTCAACTAGGTATGTCATGCTTTGTTGACTCCCACTGGAGGCCTTACCCTTTCTGAGGAGTTGGGGACAGGAGAAGATGGAGGGGAAACTGTGGTTAGTATGTAAAATAAAAAAATTTAAGTAACATTTATATCATTAATAAAAAATAGGTCAAAGTTTTACAAAGATAACACAAAATATTTATGTCCTTGAAAAGGGCAAAGTTTAACTATGAAATAAAAATGCTAACTATAAGTATCAATACACTGGAATTACCTTAAAATGAATAACTTATGTTCTCCAAGAGACAACATTAGCCAAAAAGGTAAATCAAAAGTGGAAGAATAACCGCATACATCGAACAAATTCACTGCAGAATAAACTAGAATGCCTATAAAACTTATTTTCCCAGTGAGAATGCACAAGGACATGCACAAGCATGGTATGGAACAATATTTCAAATGGCCAAAAAAAAAATTGAAGGTGTCCAACCAAAGCAGCAATCAGGAAAATACAAAATTAAAACCATATGTGGCTATGTTGGTGGTGCATGCCGTAACCCCAGCACTTTGGAAGCTGAGGTAGAGGATCAGTTGAAGCCAGCTATGGCTCCATGAGACCCTGTCTCAAAAACAAAGAGCAAGCCAACAAGAATCTATATATGGTTATCACTGCACTCCTCAAAAACGGCCATTTGAGAACGAGTAATAGATAAGGATGTCATGCAGCAAGTACTGATGTACCTACCTTTCTGGTGGGAATGAAAATTGGTCCAACCTCTTTTAGAGAAATTTTGATGTCATTAATTTAACAGACTCCCATACCTAAATATTCTTTACCAGAGTGTACATCCTAGATAATTTGCATTTCAGGATTTATGTACAACAATGTTCATAGCACCAATGTTTTAACAGTCAAAACAACTAAATGTCAACACATTCAAAAACAACATCCAAGTTTCACAAACCCCTCTAAATGTTACTGTTACTGTTCCCAGGCTTGAACTCAAAGCAAACAAGCAGCAAAACTAGGATTTGTTTCTGGTCACCTGTGTCAGAGCTTGTACCATTTTGTGTAAACTTACTATGAAATGGGCAGACTGAAGATTTTTTCCCCAAAAAAACCGGTTCCTCTTCCTCTCTTCCCTATTTGAGACTATATCCACAAACAGAAAGAGCAAAGAACCTACTTCATCCCCAAGTCACACAGATAGTAAAACATGGGAGGCAGAAGACTGAGAAAGGTTTCAGAGGTGATAATCAAGCCACTCTTACATACAAATAGGGTGATTCTTTTTGTAAAATTTTTATTGTTATGTGTATGTGTGTGTTGCACATGTGCCACAGTGCATATGTGGTGGTTAGGAAACACCTTACAAAAGTTGCTTCTTCTAACATGAGGGCTCAGGAGGTCAAACTTACATCGTAACCCTTGACAGCAAACTGTTTATCTGCTGAGCCATCTCACTGGCCCAAGAACAGAATATTTCTAGCCAGACAGAATTCAAGCCAATTGTCAGTTCAACCCTGGAACACACTTCCAGAATACTCTTCTGGACTGTGGGTATAGCTTATTGATGGTGCACTTACCCAGAAATATAGGTAAGTCTTCAATTTCTAGTAAAACACATAATATACAGAATTACACACACACACACACACACACACACACACACACACACACACACACACAGAGAGAGAGAGAGAGAGGGGGGGGGGGGAGGGAGGGAGGGAGGGAAAGAGAGAGCGCGAGCGAGCGAGCAATATAGGTAAGGTCTTTAATTTCCAGTAAAACACATTAACACACAGGATTCCCCCAATACACACATACACACACACACACACACACACACACACACACACACACACACACACACACAAATGGTGCTGGGTCAACTGGCTACTGGCTAACAATATAAAACAAATGAATCTTTACTCTCTAACCTTACACAAAACTAGATTCCAGGTGGGCTGTAAATCTAAGCATAAAGGTAAACAATGGTGCACATGAATTGTAAAAAATAATGTGAAAATGACTATACTGCTAAAGCAAACTATAGATTCAACGCAACTTCCATCAAGATTCTAATGCTATTGTAACAGAAATTGGGAAAAAAACTGCTTTAAAATTCATATGAAAGCACAGAAGAGTACAAATAGTTAAAGCAATTCTGAGCAAGATAATAATCCTGGAAGTATCACTATAGCTGATTCAGGTTATACTACTGAGCTGTAGTAACAAAAACAGCATTACACTGCACAAAATCATACATGTAGATCAATGGACTACAACAGAGGACCCAGATATAACTAGAGCCACCTGATTTTTAACAGATACCAGAAACAACATCAGAAAAAAGACAGCTTCTTCAACAAATGATGCTGGGGAAACCGGATATCCTCATGTAGAAGAATGAAACCAGATCCCTATATCTTGCCTTGAATAAAAATCAATTCCAAATGGATCAAAGACCTGAATGAAATAACCAAGACTCTGAAACTGCTAGTGAAAAGCAGAGAAAATACTACCAGATACAGATGTAGGCAAGGACTTCCGAAGAGGATTCCAGTTGCTTAAAAAATATTGACAACTGGGATCTCATGAAATTATAAAGTTTCTATACAGCAAAGCAAACAAACAGTTAATCATATGAAGAGAGAGCCTACAGAATGGGAGAAAATCTTTGCTAGCTACACACAAGACAGAGAATTAAACCTAGAATAATCTAAAAATGAGTTAATGAAGCCAGGTGTTGTGGTGCACACCTTTAATCCCAGCACTCAGGAGGCAAAGGCAGGTGAATCTCTGAGTTCCAGGCAAGCCTGGTCTACAAAGTGAGTTCCAGAACAGCCAGGGATGTTACAGAGAAACCCTGTCTCAAAAACAAACAAGCAAAAAAGCAAAAATATGGGTTAATGAACTGATAGTTCTCAAAAAATAAAGAAAATGTTCATTAAACACATAAAAAATACTCCATGCTCACTAGCTACCAAGAAATGCAATTAAAACTATCTTTATAATCCATCCCACTCCAGTCAGAACACTCATTAAGAAAACAAACAGGGGGCCAGGGCTGGTAGTGCATACCTTTAATCCCAGCACTCAGGAGGCAGAGGGAGGGAGATCTCTTGAGTTTGAGGTCAACATAGCAAATTCCAGGCCAATCAAGGCTATAATATCTGAGACCCTGTCTCCAACTCCAAAAGACAAAAGAAAGACAGACAGACAGATGGACAGACAGACGGATGGACAGACAAAGGAAGGAAGAAAGGAAAAGAGAGAAGAGGGAGGTGGAATGGGGAAGTGGAAGCGGAAGGAAGGGAAGGAAAGAAAACAAACAGGGTTATAATACGGCTCTTGGGTTAAAAGTTCTTATTGCTCTTACTAAAAACCAGAGTTTGTTTGCCAGCACCCTGTTTCCCAGCACCCACATCCGGCAGCTCACAACTATCTTGGAACTTCAGCTCCAGGGAATCCAACACCTCTGGCTTCCATGAACACTTGCACTTGATGGTGTACAAACATACATTTTAAAATAAAATAAAAACCAACAACAAATGCTAACTAGTATGTGGACAAAAAGTAACACCTTATACAGTGCTGGTAAGAATATAAAATAATCTAGCCACTATGGAAATAAATATGGATGTTCCTAAAACAACAACAACAAAAAAACAGATTTACCATATGACCCAGATATATATATTACTCCTGGGAGTTCCAAAATCCGCTCCCCTTCCCTGTGTGATCTGTGAACTCAGAAAGAGCAGAGTAACAACGAAAAACTCTGTTCATTTATTCTCCTAGACAGTTTTGCTTCTACTTTCGTGTCATACATACATACATTATTTTTATGTACCTATACAAAAATCTAGGGTCTATATATGAAATAAAAGATTTGTCTTGCCGGGCGGTGGTGGCGCATGCCTTTAATCCCAGCACTCGGGTGGCAGAGCCAGGCGGATCTCTGTGAGTTCGAGGCCAGCCTGGGCTACCAAGTGAGTTCCAGGAAAAGGCGCAAAGCTACACAGAGAAACCCTGTCTCGAAAAACCAAAAAAAGATTTGTCTTGCTGAGACTGGATTAATTCACGTAATACGTTTATCTTCATTTGTATCAGTTTTCCTGCAAACAACATAACTCTGTTTTACCTCACCACCTAAAGCACCTTCTGATTGGTTTAATAAAGAGTTGAACAGCCAACAGCTAGGCAGGAGAGGATAGGCGGGACTTCTGGACAGAGATAGGAACTCTGGGAAAGAATCTGAGGCAGGAGAGATTCGCTAGACAGATGTGGAGGAAGTTGGATGTATGGTACTGAGGAGAGGTAACAAGCAACATGGTATAACATAGATTAATATACACGGGTTAATTTAAGTTTTAAGAGCTAGTTGGGAACAAGCCTAAGCTAAGACCAAGCTTTCATAGTTAATAAAAAGTCTCTGTGTTGTTATTTGGGATCTGGTGGTCCAAAGAAAGACCTGTTACAAAAAAGGTATTCTTCTAAAATGATTCAAACAAAATATTCCATCAATATTCTTAAAACATGTTGCAACTCCCACAAAAGATTATGAAACACTGTCAAGGCATCCATACTTTGCAAGAGTTATCCTCAAGAGCTGCCCCTTCCCTACTAATCAGCAGTCTCCTATATAGGAAAACTACATGTCTGTTGACCTGTAGTCCTGTTTTAAAGGCTGCACCATGCAATATAGTTGCTACCAGTCACATGCAGTTACTTAGTATTTGAAATGTAACTAATCAACTATGACAAATTCACTTCATTCTCAAGTCTTAGTACTAATAAGAGATAGAGCTGAGCTAGACATATGGTTTAGTGGGTAAGAAGGATTGCTACACAGGCATGAGAACCTGAGTTCAAATCCATGTCACCCATATAAGAAGCTATAGGTGGCCATATGTACCTATAATGTCAGTGCTGGGAAAGGGTGGAACAGGATTGTTGGATACTGTTAGCTACCAGCCTATCAGGAAACTGGTGGCGAGGACACCAAAATACCATGAGCTCCAGGTTCAGTGAAAGAAAAGACCTTGTGCTTAGAGGAATAAGGGAGAGAGTGATGGAGGAGGAATACAGCTTACTAGAACATTTTTATACTGATTATATGTTGACAAGGCAGTATTTTATGTATGCTGAACTAAATATTAAATTTCAACTCTAACTTTTTTTTTAAAGATTTTTATGTGTATATGTGAGTGCTTAGACATATGTATATGCACTCTGTGTGTGCCTAGTGCCCTGAGGGACCAGACAGGGTGTCAGATTCCCTAGAACTGCAGTTACAAGTGTTGTGGGCAGCCTGATGTTGGTGCTGGAAACCAAATCCAGGTCCTCTGTAAGAGCACCAAATACTTTTAACAACTCAGCCATGCCTCCAGCCCCACAACTTAAATAGCTACCCAAAATCTTGAACAATATGATTCACATTATACTCCTTTGTGGTCCTGGAGCTAAAACCCAGATTAACACTTGGTGGTTATGTTTTGTATTTTTGAGAAAGGCCTTGCTAGTTATCTCATGCTGGACTTGAAATTACTATGTAGCCGAGGCGGTCCCCAAACTTGTATTTCTCCATGTTTCCACCTCCTAAGAGCTAGAATTACATGTCTACACCTGCACCACCACCACCACCACCACCACCACCAGCAGCAGCAGCAGCAGCAGCAGCAGCAACAGCAGCAGCACCACCACCACCAACCCACACACAAATACTGCTACTTTCAGTCTTTTCAATTCAACCCTTCCTGTGCACCACACAAAACAGATTATCTTTATTCTAATCACAGGCAGTCTCTAAGCATAAGGGGGTCCAATCCATAATGCAAATCATGAAATGGGCAAGTACTGCCAGAGACTCAGTGTGTTCTTCATAGGCCTCTAAATGAAGACCTCTAGCATGCACTACTTTGGACTAGCCCAGTGCATCCCAATTTTTAAATCTCAATTACCTGGCAAATGATCATGAATTCCTCGATTTATGGGTGTTGTGCAGACTTTACTGAAGTCCAATGAATCATCCAAAATGGCATTTATCCTTCGAAAAATACTGGCATTGCTACACGTAGACAGTGCAGGAACATCCTGGTTGTCCCAGCAATCTTTTATTCTTCCCGTTTCTTCTTCCTAGACATGGAAAAAAACATGCTTAGGTTTTCTATACTCATACAAAATAATAAACAGACTTGACCCTGTTATTTTAAACAATACCATGAATTTTAAAAAGTAACTAGGGCTTCAGTTTATTGCCTACATATCAAAGCACTAAATCAATGTTTATTATGAATAAAGTATTCAGAACACTATGGGTACCAATTTAAGTATAAAGATAATTTTCTCAAGAACCTCTTAATCCAGCAGTATACACACAATAATTAACACGACACAGTAACAATAACATGAACTTCAGAACCAGACAGACTTGGTTCAAATCTTCAGTATATCAACACAATGGAATATTGTTTGACATAAAGAAATGTACTGAGACATAATACAATATGGGTAAACCCTTAAAATGTGAAAGAAGCCAGTCACAAAAAAGATAACATATTAAGGGAGACAGAAACATTTTCATCAGTGGTGTCTCCACTGGTTAAGTTTTCCATGCACCTGTAAATAACCCTTCACCTATGTAAAAACCCTAATTAAACACACCAGGTCACTAGAATAGAAAAACAAGACAAAAAATGGGTGCCTAAGAAGAAGGGTGTCAACAGATATAGGTGAGGGGGACAAGAAAGGATAATGGAGAAAAATGTATGAAAATGTCATATTGAACTTTGTTACTTTCTCTTTTAAAAATTAATTGCATGTATGTATGTATGTGTGTATGTGTGTGTATGTCATAGACCGGAGATTACTTATTTATATTTGGGGAGAGGGGCTGTAGTGATGGCTTAGCATTTAAGAACACTGGCTGCTATTCCCAGGACTTAGGTTCAATTCTCAGCACCCACATGGAAGTTCATAACCATCTGTGAACTCCTGTTCCAGAGTATCTTATACCCTCTTCTGGCCTCAGTGGGCATGGCAGGAAGAGGATACAAGATATAACTGTAGGCACAATATTCACATACATAAAATAACTCACTGGCCAAACCTGATGACACAAATCTGTAATTCTAGCTATTTGGAAAGGTTGAGGCACGAGGATCACAAATTCATTTAGTGAAACTACCTCAAAAAAATAAAAAGGCTTGGAGTTTGTTCAGTGGTATGCTTGTCTAATACACTCAAGGCCCCAGGTTCAATCTTCAGCACTACAAAAATACCCCTCTAGATACAACTGTTCACTGAAAGGTGAACTTTATGATATATACATTATCTCAGTAAGGCTGTTGGAAATTTATGGCTCGATCATGTATTTGCTGTGTGATGCCAGCCTGTGTCTGTTTCCCTCTGTGTGAAATGAGTAAACCAACTTTTGGATGACTTTTATAAAGCATGGTGCCTGACATACAGCAGTTGTCTAGACACTAAAGATATAAGTGCAAGAGAGGATGTGGCAAGAATCAAAACATTGAACCAATAGCATCTAAAGGGAATGCAGTCATTGGAAGCACACATAAATCTGCTTAATAAACACTGCCTAATAAACATTAAATAATTGTCCTCTATCTATAGGCAACACCTCAAGGGTCAATAAGTGAGGCAAAGATTCAATTTTAAAGTTTGGACAATGAACTAAGATCTGATCATGCTATAAATAAACACAACACAAGCTACAACATGCTGTAAACAAATTCTGCCCTCTAATCCACAATGTGTTTGAGAGCTGGATAAAGGACAAGTCTAAAGAACAACACAGAAAACAGGCAGGCATTATCAAAAGTGTTCCAGTATGGTATAGTGTTAGGTAAGGAAGAGACTAGAAAGGCCTCATAAACCAAGTTAAGTAGTTAGCAGTATCTTCCACATTAGAAGCTACCAAAAATTTAAAGCACGCTTTAACAATGAAAAAAAAAAACACCTAATTTTTGTTTACTATAATACAAGGACTACAAATAAAACCTCAGGATCTTGGCCACATCTGAGGGTGAGAAAAAGATTAACTGTTTGTAAGTCTTAATAGACTGACAGCGGTTGCAGGAGAGATGAGAACCAATGAGGGGACACATGTAGGCTTGTGCATTTCTCAGATAAATTCAGTCCTTACGAATAAGGTCTAAAATGCTTATTATTTCAAGTAGCTTGAAAAAAAATCTAATTTAAAGAATCAATCTAGCCACTTTGTCTCACTCCTAATACCATTAAGACGACACATCATATTCCTAAATGGGGTAAATGTCATCTGGCATGCCCCCTTCCTTATGTACAACAAAGTAAAGGTCTTGTTTAAAGTGACTGTGCAATTAGAATAAAAATAAGCAAGGTGTTCAATTTATACCCTGAATAGCTTATCTTACCAGTAAGTATCAATGTTTACCTTGAATAGCCACACTGGAGGATAAGTGAACCAGTACTGTTAGATGGAGAACAGTCTATTACTTTCTTTATGTGCACACTACACATGAAAGTATAATACTATGGCATGTGGAGTCTGAATTAATACACATGTAGTACTTACCACAGTGCCTGAGACCTAATTATGTGCTGAGCAAATTAATGCTATCAGTACTAATATAATTACACTATGAGTCAGAAGCAACTACAGGGATCTTTGAAGAAAGGATTCATGTGCTCATTAAAAGAGAGAAAATGTATTTAAAAGCTAAAGCAACTGCTGGGTGGTGATGGTACATGTCTTTAATTCCAGTCCTTGAGAAACAGAAGCAGGAGGATCTCTGAGTTCAGGGCCAGCCTGATTTACAGAGCGAGTTCCAAGACAACCAAGGCTACACAGAGAAATCATGTCTTGAAAAATTAAAAAGGAAAAAAAAAGACAAAGAAAGCTAAGGCAACTATTTGATGACCCTAGGCCCTTCTCTGCCTGGGTACCCATTCCTAATCATTGACTTCAGAGCTTAATTAAAACACTGGAGACATCATACAAATACAACTACCTAAAACTTTAATCTACCATAGAATAGACTGATTCTTTTGAAACACCAATTAAAAGAATTCATTATTTCTCATTTTCAAAACTCAAACTACCTACTCCCATAGTTGAGTACCACTGACTTTATAGCGTCTATCTCAGTGGTTCTCAACCTGTGGGTCACGATCCCCTTGGGGTTGTATATCAGATTATTATGATTCATAAGAGTAACAAAATTACAGTTATGAAGTAACAACAAAATAATGGTTGGGGGTCACCACAACATGAGAAACTGTATATTAAAGGGTCACAGTATTAGGAAGGTTGAGAACCACTGGTTTATCTTTTAGCAATGTAGTTCTGAATTTAGACCAATGTTTTACTATAACAAGAACTTTTCTTAGATGATCTTCTATTGCCTGATAACCTCTATTGTTTTGGTATATTTTGCCATGAAATGAGATCATCAGCAAGCTTTTTTTTTTAACCTCAACTTAAGTCTTTTATTGTGGACAAAAAATTAAGCTTTTCTATGAATCAAAAGCTTAGGATAAACTACCATTATCTCGAGAGTTAACAGGTTTACTTGGCAACACTAGAAAGAGAAAAATGCTAATTCTTTTAAAATTTAAAGTTGATGATACAGTAAAAAATTAGCCTCAGGATAAAACTAGTTCTGCCTACTTACATGTTATTAGAATGCCCCATGAAGAATCTACTAACACAAATTATTTTAGATCAGGCCCTCAATTCTCAGGGGTAACAACTGATACTCTAAGAGTAAAACAGTGGTCTCCTATAGCTCTGAGCCTCAACTGTCCTTCCAGAAGTTCAGTCT
The DNA here is from genome assembly GCF_949786415.1 of Peromyscus eremicus. Lineage (NCBI taxonomy): Eukaryota > Metazoa > Chordata > Mammalia > Rodentia > Cricetidae > Peromyscus > Peromyscus eremicus. The sequence continues at coordinate 116,850,705 of NC_081416.1, read as the reverse complement.
ACAAAAGTTTCATTTTTCTTTTTGCACAATGAAATATTCCTTCCCTAAAATGTCAGTCCTTACGTTAAACACACACACACACACACACACACACACACACACACAGAGTCACAGGCTCTGAGTTACAAATATCACCTTATGTCACCTTACATTACTGTGAGCCTTAGTTGCCTAAGGTATAAAAAAAAGTGAGTGGCAGAGTTTATATTATAAAATTACACATTAAATGGCTGGAATTCTCAATAAATAACTTACTATTGGCAGATGCCCAATTCTAAGTAGGTAATGGTATCACTATTATAAGTATGCTTCCAACGTATTACTCAAGCCACCTTCATCAAGAAACATTTATTTATTTCACCATAAATGAGGTGGGTTTTTTCCTTTTGTTTCATTTTACACCTATGGTTTCAAACTACCAATTATGACTCTTCTAAAGTGTGTTTGGTTTGAGACACAGGATCTTGTAATTCAGGATGACCTAGAACTCATGATCTTCCTGCCTCTATATCCCAAGTGCTGGGATTATAGACATTTACCACTCTACCTGGGTAAACATGTAAATCCATTCCATGCAGATTATGTTTTCTCAAAAATAAAATGACAAAATTATATTGTTTAGATGGTAGAAAAAATGTAGAACTGCTTTACTGGAAAACCCTGGCCTTGCTTTCAGATAGTATATGTTCTCAGCCAAGCACATGGTGACCATTCCTCAGGTCAAAATCCTGGCTGGATGACACTCAATTCTCATAAATGATTGAAGCACTACCATTTTATTCTGTATGCTTTTACTCGAGAATACAACTACACTAGAGATGCCTTCAAGAAAATTACTGTTAGTCCCCTATGGACTTGTAAAAAGCTAGGAAAGAAATTTAAGTTTGGGTCAGGTGTAGTGGTGCATGCCTTTAACATTGGCACGTGGAAAGCAGAAACAGACAGATCTCTGTTAGTTTGAGGCCAGCCTGGTCTACCTAATTGAGAGACCCTATCAAAAAGAAAGAAAAAATAAATTCAAGTTTGTCTATAAAGGATACATACACAGTTTGCTCCTCCAGATAAGAGTTTTAAAGCTGGAATCCAGGGATTAGAATTTAGAGAATCTCCTAAAAAAACTGTTTATACTAAATTGTTTTCCTGGAAAGAAGACCTTTTCCATTTAATTGGATTCTTTTAGTTAAGGTCTTGAACACTCAGGTCTTTTTAAAAATATTAAGTCAAGCTGGGTGGTGGTGATGCACAACCTTAATCCCAGCACTCAGAAGGCAGAGGCAGGTGGATCTCTATGAGTTCAAGGCGAGCCTACAGAGCGAGCTCCAGGACAGCCAAGGCTACACAGAGAAATCCTGCCTCAAAAAAATAAAAATGAGTCAAAGTAACAGAAAATAATCTACTAAGATGCCTCCCAAGAACATTATACTGAAACGTACTTCGGCAATTTGCCTTAGACTTACACTAAATATACAGCTTAACATTTATATTCAAGATTTTGAAGATATCTTACTACAATTTTAAGTAGCTCTTATATTAATAACCACACAGAGAAAAAGATCATTTGGGGATGACAAATTAGGAACACGTTTTCCTTGCAAAAGAATGCAAATCTAGCTACATTTCTATGCTTGCTTTAAATCACCAGGTCACTCATTGTCAAATTTATGGCTGAACTTTATGGTCTAAATGCTTTGCTATCAGGAGATTGGGTAGGATTAGTTCAGGGTCATCCTCAACTATATGGTAAGACTGTTCAAAAAGAACAAAAAAAGGAACTATGAAGAGGAAGAAGTGCAAAAAAAAGGTAGGTTAGAAGGTTGTGTGAGGAAATATGCTTAATACTATATACACAGTATACATATATATTGTTTTTCATACTATTCATATACGTATGAAATAGTATGTACGTATGAAAACTGGGAGGAAAGAGAGGGAGGGAGGGAGAAAAAGAACAGTCATGCCCCCCCCACTATCTTTTAAGTCTACGCAAAAATACAATGAGTAAATTTTTATTACTTTGGTACTTATGAAATCAGTAATACTCTGCATCATTTTAACCAAGGAAATAGCAATTTCACACAGCTCAATCTAATATTTCATGAATACTAAAAAACTACTGGTTAGAAAAAAGATCACAGAAATAGATAAAACATAGTCCTTGTCTCAGAAGAATTCATTAAATGGGATAAGTAAATTCAGTTAGGTCAGTGGAAAACAAAGAAACACAAAACGCTCAAGAAAGGAATAAATAAAAATGTCAGGAACGGTTTCACAATTAAAACTTCTAAGTTAGAGCAAAATGAAAATGACAAATTTCAATAAGCAGACATCAGAAAGAACATAATAGGCAGAACAAAGTGTTGGAGATATATAAAACATGGGTCGTTCAAGGAAAGAAGTGCTCCAACAATAATTAGACAGTATATTTCACCAGGAATAAAGAATACCACATCAGAAAGAGAAAGTGAATCTATTAGCAGACACAAGAGACCCTTGACCTCTTTCTGCATTCATGATCTTCCATCATTTCTACAATAGCTCTTTCTCCTTATTGTATAAGTATGTTCAAGGCTCTTCTACCTTAAAAGCATTCTCCTCAATCCACTGCCCATTTCTTCTGCTTTATGAACAAGTATTTACTTCTGTTCAAATTTCAATCTATAACACACTGCCCCAAGAAAGTTGACATTATATAGCTCCTAAATCAATGATTTCATAGCTGCAAAAGCCAACCAAGTCTTTCTTGACATTTTTGGGGGGGGATCCTATATTCAATTACTCTACTGAACTCAGGAACCACTTTCTCCTTTGGTTATTTTTATGCTTCCATAGGATGTATCTACCAATCACTCAGTATTCATTAATTCTATTGTCAGTCTAAGAACTACAGTCTCCAGAATACACTTGTGAGAACAGTAAGGGAGTCATTTTAAATATTTTTCAGTTTTAAATCATGTTAGTGCACATGTTTGTGCAGATGTATATGCACATGAATGCTGTTGCCCATGGGGGCCAGAAGAAGGTGTCAGATCTACCAAGAGCTGGAGTTATAGGCAGTTGTGAGCTGGGAACTAAACTTGGTTCCTCTGCAAGAGCAGAGTAACTGCTGAATCATCTCCTCAGCCCCCAAAAGGAGATATTTAATACCAAAATTGCTCAAAAATAGTTGACAGCACATGACCACTGTAACTATAGCTCTTGTCCATATATACTAGTCACTGTTAACTGTAAGCATCACTATCTCCCCAATTTGATAAACTGTAAGGCTGTCCACTACCTGTATCTATACCTCTGCAGCAGTATCTAACATTAATATCTGTTGTATTGTCAAGCTCTCAACAATGAAAGTTAGACCCATACTACATTTTTGTTACAGGTATTTTTACCACCTTAATCATACTTACATAAATAGTAATTACTCCTTTCTTATGCTTTAGAAATATCCAGATAGTCACTAATTGTCTTCTGTCAAAGCTCATGACTACTCAGGACTTGGGTTTTAAGTTCTGAGCACAGATAATTTCTCCTAAACAAAACTCCAAGGCTCCAGTTATGTCAGAGGTGTTTCCTGACCTGGTCTTTAGCTCCTCACCAGTGTTTCTCAAGCTGCCCTGATGTAGAAAAAAAGGGAGGGAATCTGAAGTCTGGGATCTCAATTTTAATCCTAGTGCTCTCTTAACTGGGTGACTTTGGCCAAGATTTTCAATATATCTATGACAGTCTCAAAAATCATTGTCAAAAGATAGAGAAGACTCTAGACAACTGGTCATCTAGGTACTATTCGAGCCCTCCCCAATTTGACATAAGTCCTATTACTGTCTTTTTTCTCCTGTTACCAAAGAAATGTGTGTTCTATCACAGACCAGTTTTGATATCCACCTTTCCTCACACCCTTGGGACCTGATAGTTATTCCTGTTACACATTCATCTTTTCTATGAATAGAATCAACTCTCTTCAATGTTTACAGTGTCTTGTAGTCCCATACTCTTCCCTCTGATAGTCATCCAGTTCTTCCCCCAGTTTCTCTATAGAGAAACCTACGACCCTCTAACCCCCATACCCTTGTTCATCGCTTTAATCCTTAAAGTTAAGCATCAGATGCCACTCTCCTTCCCAATATGTCATGTTAGTGTCTTAGTCACTACTCTACTGCTGTGAAGAGATACCATGACTAAAGCAACTCTTATAAAAGAAATCATTTTAATTGAGGGCTTGGTTACAGTTTCAGAGGTTTCAGATCATTATCACGGCAGGGAGCATGGTGATCCTCATGGTGCTGGGGCAGTAGCTGAGAGTTACATCCTGATCCTCAAGCAGAGAGAGACTGGGCCTGGCATAGGCTTTTGAAACCAGTGACATGTCCTTCAATAAAGCCACACCTCCTATGCCTTCTCAAATACTGCCACTCCCTGGTGACAAAGCATTCAAATATATGAGTCTATGGGGGCCATTCTTATTCAAACCATCACAGGTAGAATGCTTTTTCTTAAGTTCACTGTACTCTATCAAACCCAATGGGCAATTCTTGAACCTTTCAGGATATTTTCTTTCTGCTTGTATGTTCCTATTAATAGATCTTTGAAAAACACAAACAGGAAAACCTCCTTTATAGGACTATAGTCTCAGAACTCTTTACACCCTTAACATTTCTATGGATGGATCTCAAGAGCTTTAATGCAGATAGACCTACCTATTAGTATTTTCTCATTAAAACCTTTTGATGCCTTTGTTGCAGTAATTAACTGTCAATTTGGGGGGAACAACTTTTTTCTTAATTAACATTGTAAAGTACTCCTGGCACTGGAGTTACAGACAGTTGTCAGCAACCATGTAGGTGCTGAGAACCAAACCTGGGCCCTCTGCAAGAGTAACAACTACTCTTAACTGCTGAGCCATCGATCCAGACCTGTCTCAACTTTTTAAGTTAATTTAATAGAAGCTGGCTACATTTTATTTAACCTGTTGACATATACTGTTTTGAATAATGTCAAGAATATCCAGTTTCAGATTAGTTACTGGAAAAAGGTATTTTCAGTTAATTTTGATTATCCCTTTTTGATACATCAAACCTTATAAGCGTTAGCTTCTTAAAAGTTAGTAACAGCATGACAACTGAAAGCATATGGATGTGTCCTTCTGATGCTGTTAGATTAAAATCTGTAAGTTAAACTCACATTTTGGATGGACTTTTTTTTTTTAACCCACACTTGACTTTATAATACCTTATGTCAATCATGTGGTAAACACAGGTTCAATAAATTCTTCAGATAGTGTAAGTTTAACATACTTTTTGATAGTACAACTCTCATCAGGAGTCTTTTAGTACATATAGTGTCAAATGTTTTCCAAAATTCCAATTTCTTCTGAGCTCAAATTTTATCACTGGCAATAAACACACTGTCAGTCATTTTTTAATGAAGAGACTGGCACATTTTGTTCATTTAAAAAAATCTGTCGCCGGGCGGTGGTGGCGCACGCCTTTAATCCCAGCACTCGGGAGGCAGAGCCAGGCGGATCTCTGTGAGTTCGAGGCCAGCCTGGACTACCAAGTGAGTTCCAGGAAAGGCGCAAAGCTACACAGAGAAACCCTGTCTCGAAAAACCAAAAAAAAAAAAAAAAAATCTGTCAAGCAAATACGGCAAGATGAACAACCTTAGTTCGTCAGTGTTCTTTCAAGTGGGGGATGTATTTTTCTTGAAATAAAATCATAGAAATACTTGGACAACTTCTACCTAGATACTAAGTAACAGTGTTCTCCACTAGCTTCCCATTTGTCACAGTACATACTAAAGATTTAGTAAGCTTGATTTTGTTATTGCTTCCTCAAGCACATCTGTATGTAAAACTGGCTTGTGGAGTTTGTATGAATAATAAAATGATAGATGCCACAATTTAATGGCACTACCATGATTCCTACTAAGGTGCCAGTGGCTGTATTTACCCCTACTACTTCTGCATCATCAGTGCAAACACCAAGGCAGTTTAAAAGCAACTGTTGGGACCAAGTGTGGTGACACATGCCTATAATCCCAGCACCTGGGAGGCTGAGGCAGGAGGGTCACAAGTTTGAAGCCAACCCGTGCTACACAGTAAGTTTCTAACAACTTGAGCTATGGGATTCTGTCTCAAAAGGAAAAGTCAAAGTCCATGCTATTTTAGAATTATGAAACACTTTTGACTTTGGAGACCTAGCACTGAGAATTTCTGTCATAAAGACTAAGTTCCTTAACCATAACATGAAAAATCCCTTCATCTTAGTAACCAACTTAGATTTCTTTTTTTAAAGTATTTTACTCTGCAGAGGACATGAAAATTAAGCATTTTACTTAATAAATGTTTGAATATTTGTATAAATCTGAGTACCACACATATCAAAATAAAAACACTTTTTTGTTTTTGTTTTTTCGAGACAGGGTTTCTCTGTGTAGCTTTGCGCCTTTCCTGGAACTCACAGAGATCCGCCTGGCTCTGCCTCCCGAGTGCTGGGATTAAAGGCGTGCGCCACCACCGCCTGGCAATAGAAACACTTTTACATTAGGTTTTTCTGTGCTCTTTCCCATTCTCTATACTCCATTTTTACGTTTCAGTTCATCCTCCAAGGGCTTACTGTTCAGAGTGTGTTTGCATGCCTGTTCATTTGCATGTGTGGAAACTAGTGATCAATCTTCCTGTTCCCAGGTGGTATCCATGCTGCTTGTAGAGACAAGATTTTTTTCAATGGCCTGGAGTTCATTTCTGTTGTCACCAATTTGGGTTGTTCAAATGTTTACTTGTGATTTTTGAGTCAGGGCGTCATGTATCTCAAGCTTGTCTCAATGACCCTAAAATTGATTTTTCTGCCTATACCACCCCAAGTGCTGGGATCACAGGCATGAAGCACGCCTCTCTGTGTTATGTGGTACTAGGAATCAAATCCAGGACACTTTATGCATGACAGGCAAGCACTCTACCATCTAAGCCCAGTTTTGTCTATTTTTGAACTTCTTTAAACAGTCATATAACAGGTAATCTTGTTCTCTGGGGGTTTGGCTTTTTAAATTTTACTATTATTTTTGTTTTGTTTTGAGAAAGGGCTTCACTATGTAGCCTCAGCTGGCCTGGTATGTAGACCAGGCTGCCCTAGAGCTCAAAAGAACCACATGCTTCTGCCTTCCAAGAGATGGGATTAAAGGCGTACAACCCCATACCCAGGAGGTGTGGCTTCTTCATTATTATTCCAGTACTGGGACTAAACCTAAAGCCTTGTGACTTGAAAGTGCTCTATTACTAAGCTACATAAGTACCCTTTTAGCAAATTTTTGAGAGAGTCTAAAGTGTCCAGACTGGCCTGCCTCAATCTCCCAAGCAGCTATAATTACAGGTATACACCAGCCAGTATGAAATTTCTTCATGTTAACATATGTGGTTAATCACAATTTATTCATACTACTATAGACACATAGCAAAGAATTCAAATAGTAGCTTTTACTGCTGTCCTCTGGTTTTCATGGTTCTCTTTATCTTTTGACTGTAATAAATCTTAGTCGTTGGTACAACTACTTTCTAATCCCTACAAACCCTTCTAGTGAATAACCTCATCTGAGCATGGTTTTGGGATTACCTGACCATCAGTGGGTATTTGCTGTTCTCATCATCATTGTCTTCTTGTTCTTCAGATTTTAATATTCTCACTAGAATTCCGTAACTATTCTTTGAAAAATATCATGCTTGACAAGTGGTGGTGGCACATGCCTTCAATCCCAGCACTCGGGAGGCAGAGGCAGATGGATCTCTGTGAGTTCAGGGCCAGCCTGGCCTACAGAGCGAGATCAAGGATAGGTTCCAAAACTACACAGAGAAACCCTGTCTCAAAAAACAAAACAAAATCACTTATCTTCCTCTATGTGTATGTGCATGCACATGTGTGAGGGTCAGAGGATAACTCTTGGGAACTGATTCTCTTCCCTCTACTATGTGGGTTGCAGGGATCAAACTCAAGTCATTTGGCTCCATGTCAAGTGCTTCTATACCTGCTGAGCTGTCTTCATGCCTCACTCTTAACTATTTCTATGCATACCTTTTTATAGTCAGATGCATTTATTTCTCCTGTATATTCCTTTATAGTACACTTTTGAATTAAAATTTTAGTGATATTGTACTAGTTCCCTAAAAGTCACCTTCTATCCCATGCTGCTCAGATAAACACATTTTTTTTAAAAAACATAATTACCATTCCTTTCTCTCTAAGCCTGTTTTGGCAAAGCCTTTAATTTTTTACATACTTACCACCTATGTTACTTCTGTATATATTTACTTTTACTTACAACATAGCAGATAACTTGTTTACATGCCCGTGTTCCTATTAGACAAATGACCCCTGAAAGTGGGGACTTTATTTATTCTAAGTGGCCCTTACCATATGATGAGAAGGGAGCTTTTTTTGATTGGTAACTTTTCAATTCCCAAGTGTCATATTACACTGTTTGTGCGTACTGTTTTTGTTTGTGTGGAATTGCTTTTAATCCAAATTTAAAACCCCAAATTCTGAAATGACTAAGTGGCTGAGAGTTTTGACAGTGAGGAGAGAAAGACTTGATTAAACTCTTTATCTTGAGAAGGTGAAGACAGAAAGGATTCATGAAAATGTTCTCATCCAGAACAATCCACTAAGGACCAAGTACCAGGGAGACATGTCTAGGAAGCAAGAATAACACACGAGTGAGACGGAGCACCACAAAAGTGACAGGTATGAATACACAATGACAACTGAGAAGGATGGTGGAAAAAGCAGACTGAAAATACTCAAGAAAGGTAATGAAGAAGGAAAGGAAGAATATAAGGGCCACAGCAAACACAAAGTATGCAATTATATCAAGATTTACAGTTCCGGAAACTAAAAGTTTCCAAAGGGAAGTTTCCAACTTTTCCAATAGTGTACTTCTCTAGCATTCTTCTGTAACAAGCCTAGTGTGATAGAAAACAGAAATAGCCCAACAGTTCTTGCCTAGATAGCACTAGAGCAGTGGTTCTCAACCTGTGGGTTATGACTCTTTTGAGGGTTGAACGACCCTTTCACAGGGGTCACCTAAGACCATCAAAAAATCAGATAGTTACATCATGAGTCATAACAGTAGCAAAATTACAGTCATGAAGTAGCAACAAAAATAATTTTATGGTTGGGGGTCACCACAACATAAGGACCTGTATTAAAGGGTCACAGCATTAGGAAGGTTTAGAACCACTGGTCTAGAGTCTCAAATTTAGTTGGAAAAATGCAGACTAATTGGGTAAAGGAATAGAATTAATTAGCTCTACTAGAAGAGAAAAGGGAATAAACTAATTCTGTTTTAGACTCGGAAACCTTAAGCTGGAGAGATGACTCAGTTGATAATCTACTTGCTGTAAAAGATGAGGACCTGGGTTCAAATCCACAACTCCCTCATAAAAAGCTGGGCATGGCAGCATGTTCCTGTAATCCCAGGACAAAGAGGCCCAGACAGTTGGATCCCTGCAGCCCCTAGTCAAGTAGCCTAGTGAGCTCCAGGTTCAGTGAGTGCTGCCTATAAAACACGGAAAGTGGCTGAAGACCCCAGAGGTGGACCTCTAGTACACACACATATCAACACACACACAACCTGCTACACTTAACATGCATCAGATAGACTAATGCCTAGATCTTGAGAACAAACAGCAGTAAAAAGAGCCTAAAACTTGGTCACACAGACAAATGGGTACAGCTATGGAAATTCATTGGCCCCCTATACAGAGGAACAGGAATGAGCCAACAGGATTAACCATAGGGAACACAACACCAAGATGGAAAAATAAAAAGGAAGCATGTTAAGTGCTGAGACCAAATGGATCAGACTGAAAAAAGTAGGAAGCCTCAATCTTAGGAATCAAGCAGAAATTTTAAGTAAAATAAAATCAACATAGCAGAAGAATTTTAGATGAAACACTGGGTTTCTTCTAGAAGAAGAAATGAGTTCCAGTTCTAGCTATATGACCAATTGTTGTATAAAATTAAAAACAATCATTTTCATTCTAAGCTTTTTTCCTTTGTATCCATTAAAAGAGTAAGAAATTAAAACCTAGACTTGGTATCAACTGGAAGACAGGTCTCCAACAGCTTTTGAACTTTAAAACACTTCCATGATTACAGCTTTAATAAATAACAATAATGATAACAACAACAGCAACAACAATAACAACTACTGCTACTATTCAGGAGCAAGGGCTAGCCAGGAGACAGATGGTATCAGAGCCCAAATCCAAGAGCACAAACTTAAAATGCAGGGTGCACAGATGAAATAAAGTGCTGTGTCAAAAGACACAGCCTCTTCATATACACATGCCTGCCCACCAAGGTAGAGGAAGGTTATTTTCACAACCTTATCGAAGGAGACAAAGGCAACTGTGTTAGATCCATCCAGATGGTACCACACCAGCTTATCATGCTGGTGAAGAACAGAGAGACCAGTAACACTCTTAGTCAAACTACTCCTAAAGTTAACAGTGAACCCAGTTTTAGCACTCAAATCAATCTTTAGACCTAACCTTCTGGGGAGTCTCCAGTTACCTCAAGGAAAGTCAGCACAAAATGCCTTAAAATAAAAACAAAAGAGTGTTGACTCACTGTACTCTAAAAGAGCTACTCGAGGCTAGAAATGGCTCCGTGGTTAGGACCATTTGCTGTTCTTACAGAGGACTTGCATTCAGTGAGACAGACCCACACAGGGACTCACAACCATCCATCAACACAGGCATGGTGTATATACATATACATTCAGGCAAAAACAGAAAAAAATAAGCAAATCTTTTCAAAAAGAGCGGTTCAACCCATAAGGAAATATTCAAAGAAGTGAAGTTGAATTCAAAGGTAGCCCAGACCCAAGTGTTCACCTAAACTATTCAGTAAAGAACAGGAACATTCCCACCCTATCACTTAAAAATATATTGAATATTAAGGCCATAGCATAATCCCTAACAAGAATCTTTTTAAATTCCTATAACATCAAAGAATTGAAAATTACATCTATAATGTCATTTCTAAAAATGAAATGTGAATACCAACTCCTCATGAAAAGTCAAATATCATCCTACAAAAATGTGAAAGGGCTCAGTGGATAAAGGCACTTGTCACCAAGCCTGACACTGATGTTCAAAACCTGGAACCTCCATGGTGTAAGGAGAGAATAGACTCCTCCAAGATGTCCTCCAAAACACACACACACACACACACACACACACACACACACAGAGAGAGAGAGAGAGAGAGAGAGAGAGAGAGAGAGAGAGAGAATGAACGAGAATGTAAAAACTAGGAAATAACAGACTTACTATGTCAATCTTTTCAGTCTGTGTATTGCAACTGAGAAATGTCTAACCCTTGGTGGTCCTATCGCCAACATAAAAACGTTCGGCACTTGGGATGTGTACTTGAGAAGACAAGAGACTCTTAACGGAAACAGATCGCAAACAACGGCCGGGGGAAACAATGGACTTTTCCAGTGCTGCAATGTGGGGAGCAAAGGAGGTGAAGTTAGTAGCATCCAAGGGCTTAATGAACACTGAAAGGGTGTAACCAATACTTCTTGGCTTTAAATCAAACAGATAAAAGCCCAAACTATTTATGTAACTGCCTCACCCTAAGCTCTATGTCCAATCCCAGTTCTCATTTGTCCCAGGAGCTTTGAGGAAAATTCTACCCAGAGTCAGTTCAGTTTAGACTAGGAAAAGTAGATTTACAGATCAGATTAGCACAGCTATCCAAAGTAGAAAAATAATTTGTTACTTGATCCTGTCTTTAACTGCGTCCACCACTAGCTACTGAAGATTGGAGTCTAAACATTAGTACGGGCGTTAGTTGTGCATTCCCACCCAACTTTAACAAGAATTACAAATTCACTAATGGAATTTGCCCTTTAAATGGATATAATTTTAGGTCAATTATCTTAAAGGACCTCACACCAGTGAATGAAGCTTACACACACACACAACACTTAGCACTAAAACAGACACTAGCAAAGAAAGAACTTCCGTGCAGATGCCCCAGACTCACCCACTGCTCTCTGCTCTCCCTATCTGCCAATACTGAACTCAGACCTGACTTCTTGGCTGGTAAAGGATGTTAGAGAGGCTAAAGCCAGGCAATATTTTGAAGTTTCTAACTTTACTAAAACCTTCCCAATATGGGTAAAGAAACTGCCTTGTTTGTATTAAGAGCTTGTGTTCTCAAGTAAAAAGCCAATTGCCAAAGGCTTTGAATATACTCACTCCTCCTTTAAAGCCTTAAGAGCAAGATACTAAAATAAATTTTCCTTCTAGACCCTTCCAACCTCTACTAGCATGACTTAACGTGATGCTGATATTAAGATTCTAAGCCTTGCCCAGAATTAAAGACCCAGGCCCTCATTCCTGGGTCAGGGTCCTTTTATGCCCTACGAGATTATCATTTACAATTTTACAATTTGCTGCACACACACACAAATAAAACCAATCAATCAATCAACAAAACCCACCACACCAACAACAGAAAAAACCCAACCCAACCCAACTCAGCTTTATTACTCAGGAGGCAGCTGCCACAGGTAGGTTGGGAATTCAAAGTCAGCCTAAGTCACATAAGAAGATCCTGCAGAGAAGGAACAGAGGAGAGGAGGGAGAGTAAGAAGGGAGAGGGGAAATAGGGGAGGGAGGGAAAGAGGAAGGGGAAGACAATAAGGGAGGGAGGGAGAAAGAGAGAGGCACAAAATTTTGTCTTACTAAATCTTCTTGGAAATCTAAGAGGCATCACTAGAGGGGTTTTAGTTAAGACAGAAAAGGTGAAATTAATCATCACTCTACTTTTATCAGTCTTAAAACAATTATATAAAAATTCAGGGCTGGCAAGATGGCTGAGCAGGTAAAAACACTTGAGTCTGAGCCCTAGGACCCTGTGCTGAAAGGACAGAACTGACTCCTGCAAACCATTTTCTGATCCCCACACACATGCACACTCTGGCATGCACACAACTCCCAGCACACAATTACTAAAAATATGATAAAAATTAAAAAACAATTGTATCATTTCAAATCTGCCTTATCTGAGGACAACTTACTGAAATTTTATCTGTGTTGAAAATGAAAGTCTTGTATGGGGGGGAGGGTCACTTCCATAATGGGAGGAGCCTTTCTTCAGACCTCTGGCTCTCAGGACCAACTAACTGCTCTGACACACATTATGAAATGGTAGACACAGCACATTCCTTCTAGGCACTAATGCTCAGAAGACCTATACTGACTTCTACAGCAACAGGAGATTCCTACTACCACAGTTAGGGTTCACGATGTAAAAACAGGGACCAGCCCACAGACCACATCATCATCACCAATAACCTTTTATCCTTGACAGGCACACAACATGTAACTGGTTGGGATAAACCAACAAAAAAGATCCAGGATCTCATTCCATCACTTAACAGCTTTGTGAGTTGATATTTGAGCCTCAACTGCAAAACAGGGAACTCTATATAGAGGTGTCTACAGACCGACTGCAAACCAGTCTTCAGGTTGAATCTAAATTAAAGATGTTGTATTTGGTCCAAACTGTGTAATAGTTTATTGTTGCACTTGAAAGCCAGGGATTCATCAAAATGGGGGGGGGAGGGGTGTCAAAGGCCCATCAACTCGGTGGGCAGTTCTGTTTTTCAATTATCAATTAGTGACTGTTTCCTTTAGAGAGGCATATACATATACACTATAGGTCAGTGGGTACTGCTCTTCCCTCCTCTTCGTTTATTTATCTTGTTATAATTTGGGTTTATAACGCACTTTAAGGATTTTTAAAAATGGGTCAATTGTGCCTGATGCAAATAGTTACTGAGGCAGTTATTATCAATAGCTCCTTGTTAACATGTTTGGTGGTGGTCTTACAATCGTACAACTTCATCTTCTTCTTTCACTCTCTCCCTCTTGAACGCTTAAATGAGCCACAGCAGTGTAGCTGCCCGTCCTGAAAGGACCCCAGGACCATTCGTAACTACAAATGTCCCCATGATCATTAACTGATGTGTCAGCTCTCTAACTCGTCTGCTATACAGGCTGACACAGCCTCCCTTCCACACTGGGGAGCCTCTGCCAGGAAAGCTGTCTGTAGAACCACCATTGAAACGGGGAGCTAGTGTTTTTAAACTACAAGGCTGACTTACCTATACAGGTGTCATCTTTCTATAAACTGGGTGTGTAGTGCCAAATGACTCAAATCTAGATAATTGTGTGGACTGCGGAGTGGGGCATGATAAACGACACAGAAAATGCCCTGTGAATCCCAGGCAAGTTATTAAGAGGAAGGGTAAATGATCAGCAGTGAATTCTGAACACCACTGTCCTTCAGGGCTCCTGACAGGCTGGAGCCCCAGTGTGCATCAGAAGTCAGCGGTCCATCCCTTTCTACATACCGGGAAAACAATCACCAGCTTGTATTTCTGAGGTTTTGTTTTGCCTGTTCTTCTTTTTGCTTTCTTTCTTTTTTAAACATGGTTTGTATCTCTACACTCACAGAGAAGCGGAGTGTGAAAGTAAAAACTCTCCTCTGCAAAGTCTGCGCTGGTACACGGGGGCCTGGAGAAAGCCGGTGCACACATGCCTTTCCAGAGCACTAAAGCCGACCCACTTGCCTTGGCCCCAGCAAATGACGCAGACCAGCAGTTTACCCAGGTGCCAGGAGAGTGGGGAGGCAGCACGGTAGCCAGGGAGACCAAAGGAAGCAGTTGCCAGAGAAATGCGTTCATCAGAGTCGGGCCTGGAGGCCGCGGTGGGGGATGGGGCGGCCTGAGGCAGGCAGCCCCGGGCAATTCCGGGTCTCGGGTGCTTCCGACTTTTTCCACACGCGTGATTCTATCAGAGGGCAGAGCACTCTGGGGGTAGAGCCTGCACGGCGCCAAGGGCCACGACAGACCATGGCGGTGACACACGAGGCTGCACAGTACCCTGGAGCCCAGGTGTGCCAATGCTTCCTCGTGCTGAGGGCCACTTGCACGAACCCTGGCCTTGCAGGGGCCCCGGGAAACGAAGCTCAACGCTGGTGAGCGACTGGCCCCGCAGAGCAGCCCACGCGGGTGGGAAAGGCCGGAGCAACCCGGCGAGCGGCCCACCGGAGCCCCTTGGCCGGCCTGGGTGCCCTTGCCTCAGGGGTCCTAGGCAGGTGTGGGCCTCTCCCCCGCACCCCGGGGTGGCGTCTAGGCCCCAGGCCTGTCAACCCTACCCGCCCAGCGTCCCCCTCCCAGCTCCCCCACACCCGAGAGCAGAGCTGGGGGGCCACGCGAACCCATCCATCTACACTCCGAGCCCCCCCCCCCCAAGTCCGGGCACCTGGCCTTGCCGCCCGAGGAAAGCCGCGAGAGCCCCGCGAGGCCACATGAGTGCGTCCGGCCAGGCCGCGGGGCGAGGAGAGCGGACGGCCGCCGCCGCCGCCGCCGCCGAGGAGGAGGAAGAGGAGGGCGAGCAGGCTCCACGCCTGCCTGCGCCCCCTCGCGGGCTGCTCGACTCCTCCTCCGGGCCGGCGCCCCCAGACCCGCGAGGTTCCCGAGGCTAGCCCTCGAAGCCGGGTCCCACGCCCGCCCGCGCGACCTCACCTGGCCCCCGCCACCCTCGGGGCTCGGGCTCCAGAAGCAATCGAACGTGTGAAGCCACGTGACTTCCCCGGGCTCGGAGAGCGCGCGGCCGGCACGAGGGGCCCGGCGGCTCCTCGGCTTTAAAGGAGCCACGTCGGCGCCGTCGTGGCGGCGCGCGGCGCCCAGCGCGGCCCCGGCCCGAGGGCTCCCCGCGGCTCCCCGCGGCTCCCCGCGCCGCCCGCCGCCCGCCGGGGCCTCCCGCGGGCCGCCGAGGAGGCGCCCCTCGAGCGGCGGGAGCGCTCGCCAGTGCGGCCGGCTCTCACGTGCGACGGCTGCTGCGGGAGGAGGAAGCGCTGGGGACGCCCGGGCTCCCTTCCGCGCGGCCGGCTCCCGCCTGGACATACGTTCGAGGCCAGCGGGGGAGTCGTCTGCAAGAGGCGCAGCTCCCAGGCCCCAGCGGCCGCCCCCGGGAGGGCCGCGGCGCCTTTAAGCCCAAAGGCCTGAGTCACGAGGAAGCTCCCTGCCCCCCCCCCCACTCCGCCCCACACCGCTCCACGAGGCCCACGACAGTGGGCATGTGACCGGCGCCCCGCCCGGGACGCTCGCCCGGGAGGCGGTGGCGGTGGCGGTGGCGGGGTGGGGGGGGTCCTGTGGGGCGGCGAGACAGCGCGCGGACCGTTAGCTGAGGCAGCGGGGACGGCGGCCCCGCCCGGCCCGGCCCCGGCCCCGCCCCGGCGGCTCTTACCAGAGAGAACGCCATGGGGTCCGGCGTGGCCCTGAGGGACTGGCGGGCGAGCGGGCGGGCCGGCGGGGCTGTGCGGCGCGGGACGCGCACACACGTGGGCACTATTTTTGCAGCGAGCGGCGCGCCACTCGGCGCCCCGGCGGCTTTATAAGGCTCGGCGGCGCTGGCCTGACGAGCAGCACCTGTGCCGGCCCCGCCCGGACTCGCCCCCGCCCCCGCCCCCGCCCCCGCCCCCTGCGCTCTTCCCAGCCGTCCATCCCCGCGCTCCACCGCCCACCCTGGGCCTGGCGGGGGGGACCCACCCCGGGGGCGGCCGCCTCTACCTCTCTAGGAGCCCGGAGATCCAAGCCTGTGCACGCCCCTCACCCAGTCATCCCGGACAAGTCACTCTCCCCGCAGGGCCTCAGTTTCCCTTTACGGATTGACCAGCCCCGGGGATGCACCTGCGGTGGGGACGGAGCGGCCTCCTGAAAGCCGAATAACCACGCCCCTGCTTGTCTAGTGACCTCTCGGGGTGGAAGCCCCAGGGCACCAACCCCGTCGTCCTCCCACCCTCAGCGCCCCCCACCTGCAGCAGACACGCCCTCACTTCAGACCGACTGCAGCCGCATCGCGAGCGAGCGAGCCAGCCGGAACGGGGAGCGCGGGCGTCAGGGGATTCCGGAAAGTTCCAGAGACAGTCGTGATCCTCTTGGGATTGCAATTCCCTGGGGAAACCGCTTCCGACGCTCCCGCCAGATAGGCGAGGGTGCTTTACTGAGAAAATTCGGGGCAGGAGATCATGGGGAGCCGGGCTGTTGTTGAGAAAGGCGTCATGGGCCAGCTGGGGCTGGAGCGGACCGGAAGCCCAAGCGAGCGCAGAGGCGGAGATGGCATTCCGGGCTGGAGACCAGGGGAGGCGGAGAGGGAGGACTGCACTGAGCGGGCCCGATCTGACTAGGACCCAGCTAATGCGTGTTGATACCACAGGAGGGAAGCCTGGGCCCAGTTTATAAACGGCTTTTATTCTGCAGCTAGCTGGAAACTAGGAAAGAATGATGAACGGAGCTTGGAAGTTGCCAGGTCTCTTTGAAGGTGTTGGTGGAGACTTAGAGGACAGATGCTGGGGTTGAAGTCTTCAGGCTCCTAGAGGTAGGAACTCAATGACAGTGAGGGCTGGCTAGTCTCCATCTTGGGGCTTTCCCCAAGAACTTGCTGAAGTTCTAAGCAGAAAGGGTGATGACCATAGGGAAACCATACCCCTAGGAGCAGCCCACCCCCAAGTCCCATTTTGGCCAGCAAGCAGCATAGGTCTCATACTCCAAATCTTGTTTCTTGCTTGTCTTCTCTCCCTCTGTGAGAGAAGCTGTGAGCTGTGAGGGTTTGTGAAGTGCTCTGAAGGCCCAGGGCACACCTGGAAGGGCTAGTCAGCCATCCATGGTAGCTTAGACCTGTAATCTCAATACCATCGAGGATGAAGCAGGAGGATTACCTTGCATTGGAAGGCAGCTAAGAACTACAGTCTGAAGAAAGTCTGCCTCAAAAAATAAACAAGTGGAAGGGATGGATTAGCTGATAGGCACCAAATACGTCTAAAATCTCTCCCATGAATTTTAAATCCAAGGTCACCATGTACCTTAGTGGCTGCCAATTTGTGATCCTTCACATCCTGGCCACAAAAGTTAAGCAAGATAAGAATCTGAGATTTGAAATGACACCTAAGGGCCTATGGGAATGAGTATCTGAACAAAAAGTCTAGTAAACTTCCAGGCTCCCAGCATGTAAGAAAGTAACTTTGACCATGAATTTCTGCTGCTTAAATCACGCTCCTTAAACTTGGCCGAAGCCATAGGAACAGTCAACCATGTGCTTAGCATGCATCTAAGAGCTTCACTGTGTTAACTCATTTTGTAGCTGAAGAGATGTGCTCCAAGAAGTAATGTGTGCTTGGCTTCAGCTGCTTGGGAGACTGAGGCAGAAGGATTGCAAATTCAAAGCCAGTCTGGACAACTTAGTGAGCCTGTGTGCCCCCACCCCGCATGCCACCTACACCCCAGACTTGAGAGTAGAGTTGGGACTGTAATCAAGAGTGCTTGTGTAGTACGAACCAGACTCCAGGGTCAGTCCCCAGTATACCATAAAAGGCAGCAATTAGTAACTTGCTCAAGGACCCCTTGCCAACAGGAGAAAAGCAAGAACTCAAACTGTACAGTTTTCTGTTTTCATAGCCTAAGAAAATACAATGTCTAGCATCTTCAGCCTCCTTTCCCTTTTTACATTTGTTACTTATTTGTGTGTCCATATGGACACATGTGGAAGTCAGAAGACAACCTGAAGGAGTCCGTTCTCGCCTTCCACTGTGTAGGTCATGGGGCTTGAGCTCAGGTCATCAAGCTTGGTGGCAGATGCTACTTTACCTGGTGAGCCCTTTTGCCCCTGCCCCCCTCCCCCACATCCTGTTTTTGAACAGGCTTTCAATATGTATGTAGCCCACACTGGCCTTGAACCTCTGATCCTCCTGCCTCAGCCTCATGAGTGCTGTGATGACAGTGTGCATCACCACACCCAGGTTACCTTCAGCACCTTTACGTGTGTACTTCCATGTCAAGTGTCAGAGCTCACTGATGATGGTAAGGGAAGAAGTAGGGTTCAGATTTTAGTTACGGCCTCAGGTGAGTTGTTGCTCCCAGGATGGGGTTGGGGAGTAGGGTGCATCCTTGGCGAGCCCTCCAGGTTCTGCAGAAAGCACAGTCCTGACTAGAAGGCACCCACTATATACCACACAGTGTGGAAGATGATGGCAGCAGAGACATCCAACGACTTGGTCAAGTCACCACAGCTGGTCCCTGGCAGAAGTGTCAGGAACGAGCAGACAACAGGAGAATTATCCATTCTCCCCGTCAACAAACATCCTTTGAGTCCAGCTATGCCTGGCACTGTCTCTGCAGTTAGATTTAAGTGTAACTGATGGGCTGTTTTCAGTTTTAAATTGCATGGCGTAGGGGGCAGGAGGGACTATAGTTTTTTATGTGCTCACATATAAAAGCACAGGGCACAGGAGGCAGAAAGCTAAAAGAATAAAGGAGGTTACTGGGAGAAAGTGATTTCCTAGTTGCAAGAGATCAGAAGAGAAAAATCATCCAGGAAATCCAGACCACAAGGGAAGATGGACATGAAGTCTCATTCAAGTTCAAGTTTCATCCAGCTCTTCATTGAAGAAATGCTAGGGTTTTGTTGTTGTTTGATTTGATAACAGAAAATAGATCAGTGTGGCAGGATGTCTTGGTGAGTAAAGTAGTCCTCAAAAAGCTGAATGACCTGAGCTCCATTCCCACAACCCTCGGAAAAGTGGAAGGAGAAAACCAACTACACGAAGTTGTCCTCTGACCTCCACCTGCACGTTACACACACACACACACACACACACACACACACACACACACACACACACACACAACATGTGCTCACAGTAATAAATTTTTTTAAAAGCTAGTGGATCAGCCCCGCTTTTATCATATATAAATGTAAATTTTAAATAGGTTAAATATATAAATGTGAAAAGCTGTTCTTGGAATTTTAAAGAGGAATATAGGAGGGCATCTTTATTTCATTTGTTGTTTTGATTTGTTGAAACAGGATCTCACCATATGGCCCAGGAGAGTCTTGAACTGAAATTCTCTTCCCCCCAAGTGCTAGGATTGTAAGTCTATGCTATCAGCCTGGGAGAGAGCATTTTTATTGCCTCAACCTGTGGACAAATTCTATAAATTAAAAACAAAACAAGAGTAAAATACAAAGGACAATGATAAAGTTGACCACACTGAAGCTTAAAACTTTGTGAAGAATATTTAAAACTGAAAAAGGCAAGCTATAGACTCATATTTTCAGTGCATACCAAGGTCTTCAAAGATCTGAGATGGCTTGGATAGCTGAGAACTTCTATTCTCCACAACCCCAGTCAATTAAAACGTTCTGTGAGAAAAGTACCCCGAAATCATTAACTGTGCATGTGCAAATGTGTGCTTATGCAGAGACCATGGGCTGACATCTGGTGTCTTCCTCCATGCCTCCACCCCCCCTTTTTAAATAAAAGATAGTCTCAGTGAAATTGGAGGAGGTCACTGTTTTGGATAGACTGGTTAACCCATGAGTCCCTGGGATCCTGAGATTGGATTTATATGTGAGTGCTGGGGATTCGAACTCAGGTTCTCAAGTTTGTGTACCAGGTACTTTACACAGAGCAATTTCCCAATCTGTCTGTGTTGATATTTCTTAGAGATTTGCCTCTAACCTCTATCAAAGCTGATCCGGAGGTAAAAATTAGTCTAAGTCCAGCATTCAAGTCCCACCTCAGACAAAAGAGTGATAAAAACAGAAATCCTGGGGGTAGAATCCAGGGCCTCCAGGCTCCCTGAAATCAGCAGCTCCAGCTGCTGTCTGGTGCCACAGAGCCTGGCAAATCCCCAGAGCCAGATGCAGGGCTGTCCCCTGGTACAGCTTTTGTTCTCTCCCCTAACAGGAGGGCCACACCTATCTCCCCTGGCATACTTCTGAGCAGATGGGCACTTAAGTGCCAGGGCTCCGGGATGTACAACAAGGACCTAGCGTCTTGGTCACAGAGGATCAGCAGCTTTGCCTCAACATCTCAAGCTATTTGTGCCCCAAGGCTGTTCTCCACAGCACAGTCAATCAGAGCGTCCTGTGAGAAGAGTACTCCAAGGTAAAAAATACCAAGCTGGAGTAACAGTACAAGCTCTTGTCCCACCTCGGGGAGAGGAGGGTCACAAGCCCCATTAGAATAGAGAAGGGTCTGAGGGGGCCTGTGGGAATAGTTACTTCACTTGAATTAGTAATTCCTCCCCAACTTATTTGATCCTAATTTTTTTTTCTGGTTGAACACATGGTGATTGAGTCCCTGTTGCTCACTCAGCCTGTTTTCTCACTGGGAAAGGCATCAGGGAAGGCCTGCAGATTTGTCCCAAGTGTGGAAACTCTAATCCTCACTCTTCTGTGTCAGGTACCCAAGGCGCCACGGTGTATACTCAGGACAAAGTGTTCAGAACCTGGATTTTGTTTGTTTTTTAATCTTAAAGACTGCTTCATGCATTATATTTACATTTTTCTACATTTATTTTATGTCTGTGTGTACTGGGGGTAGGGGGTGTTGTGCCACAGCACAAGTGTGGAAATCAGAAGACAACTTGAAGGAATTGGTTCTCCTCCCACCAGGTGTGTCTCAGGGATTGAACTCAGGGCATTAGGCTTGGAAACAAGCACCTTTGTCTGCTCAGCTAACCTGACTGGCCCCAGAATCTATTTGTGAACAGGATCCCCAAGAGACTGAAGAAAGGTATCTTGAGAAGCATGACTATATATCTTCTGTTCCTCTTCCACTAAGATGGCCATTGGGTCACAGGCCAAGCTGGGAGGGGAGCAAATCTCCAGGCCCTCTATCCAGATATAATTGATGTATTTTGAACCGCACGTCTATATTTTGGGAATTCCCCACATGATAAGTCCCTTCTTCCCAAGGGGCTTGTGAGGGAAACCAAGGCAAGCTGCCAACCACTAATGGGAACTTGCTTCTGCTGAGACTTAGAAAAGGACTATGAGGAGAGGCCTGGGAATCTGGCTCAGTGGTTAAAGTGCTTGCCAGGCAAGTGGAAGGACCCCCAAACACACATAAATACTGTATATGTGTGTGGCAGCCTACCTGTAATTCCAGCCTGGGAAGGTGGAGACGGGATTCCCAGAGCGAGCTGGTTGGGGACACTAACCATATCAGTGAGCTCTGGGTGTGATTGAGAGACCCTGCTTCAGTAAGTAAGTTGGAAGAATGAGCAAGAATGATTACATCAACTTTAGACCTAGACATGCACATGCATGTACACATACTCACACTTGCATATTATGTGTACACACGAGTGTGCTCACAAATGTGCAACACAGTCACACACACAAACATAAAGAAAAAAGACCAAGAAAAAACTTTTTGAGACAGAGATTATGTAGTTCAGGTTGGCTTTGGATTTGTTATGTAGCTGAAGACAACCCTGAACTTGGTCCTCCTGCCTTCACTTTGCAAGTGCTGGGATTCCAGGCCAGTGGTACCAAACCCAGCAGAAACCGAGGAATTCTTCCAGCTCCATCTACCCATGCTCAGAGATACCAACACACTCCTGCCCAGAGGTGCTCACTTCAGGTGTCAACCAGAGTCTCCCTGAGAGCTACGAATAGCTTCCCCACAGGGTCACCAGGGTCAAACAGGGTCAAACGCTCTTAGTAGTTCCTCCCCCAACCCCTTAGAAGGAAAGCGGAGCCAGAACCTAGGGAGAAGACATTTTATTGAGATTTTGCTATATAAATACCTACAGAAGGCTGAGGAAACGGATTGCTGAAGGAGCAGCTACTGTCTGCCTCTGCAGAGTCACTAAGGAACCCATGGGAAACGGGCGGGAGGGAGACAGTGCCCCCACACTAGGTGGGTGGTAGGATGGAGGAAGGAGCGAGGGAGGGAAGGGTAGGGGAGAGACGTGTGAGCAAATGTCACAGGGAAGGACAGGTGAAGACCAATGAGGTCCCAATGCTGAGGAGTCACTGGGTCAGAGCCTGTATCACATCCTTCACCAGCATGGTGCCAATCACCATCTTCTCACTGTTGACAGTCAGCTGGGCGGGTCCAGCTGGCCGGGCATCCAGAGTCAGCAGGACCAAGCTCCCACTGGTCAGTGTCCTCCCCGCAAACCTGAGGTGGGGACAGGAAGGGGTGGGCGCAGAACTGCCGAGGGTGACCGCTTCTAAGGGGCTCAGCCCTGGGGCTTGGGGCCCTCCATCTCTGCCCCTCTGCTAGTACCTGTACTCATCAGATGTCCCACAGGGGACACGACCCAGGTTGGCAGTGGCAGTCACTTTCTGCACCACCGTGTGGTCACTCCGACAGGTGTCTGGCAGTGTGAGCTTCTCTGTGATCTCGTTCATGCCTGTCAGCTTTCCTAGGGGTAGAGGCCATGTTGAGGGCAGAGGCTGTGGTGGACACAGGCTAGCACCTGCACCAGCTAGCTGAACATTCTCAAGTTCTCCCAGGCTCGGCAGGTCAGGATCACCCTCGTCAGCCTTCTATTTGGCCTCTCTCCTTCCTGTGAAGCTTCCCTATTCTCTTTTTTTCAGGAAGCCGACACACTTGGTATTTCTCTCACACCCTCCATTCTTGGCCAGTAACGTCATCATGCCACTGTCCGTCACTGGTCATGCTCAAGTCTACCCAGTTCTGGGAAACTCCTTTCTGGGAGGGAGAGCGTTCCTCACGTTGGGGCCCTGCTCCCTATTCACAGCCAAGGTCCTCCAAAAAGGATTCCAAAATCTCCCTCCAGCCGCTGCAACTGTCTTGTCCCTCTGTAGTAACCTGCTCTCCCTGAGGTTGGCATGGACTCTGGCACCCCAAATCTGGAAGTGCTTGGTCACTGCAGCCTGCAGGCACCCCTCAGCGCCTTTCTGCCTTGTCATCTCTCTCTGCTCCCGCCCTCCCCCTTTCTCCTGTAGAAGGCAGGCTCTCCTCAAGATTCTGCCCTTGCTGCTCAGCCCCTCACCCATGCCGCCACTGCCTCTCTGTCAGGGTGATCGTCACCCACACTCACAGCTTCCGTTTCCACCTCGACGCTTGTGACTCCAGCCTTCAGGTGTTTGCTAAGCACCGACCCAGATACTCAGTCACATCCTAACACCTCCCCACATGCACTGCAGACTGGCCTTTCCCCCAAACTAGCCAGGCTCTTCTCTTGCCTGCCTTGTTCCTTCTTGCAGATCAGGGGTTTGACAAATTTTAGACTGTAAGCCAAATGTAGTCCACTACCCAAATGGCTTGCAATTGTTTCGTTTTATTGCTTTTTTAAGAAAAAAAAAAAAAGCATTGGGTGAAAATTCAAGAGAAGATGAGCATTTCTTGAAACTTGAAAATTAAATAAAATTTCCCAAACTTATAAATAAAATGTTATTAGAAACATAGTCACACTCATTCATTTAAGTATCCTCTGTGGCTGTTTTATTGGAGAGCAGCAGAGCTGTTAGTACAGCAGAGACCATGTGACTCTGAAAGCCTTAAACATCTGCTCTCTGACCCATCACAGTAAACAGTCACCACCTGTTCTGGTGGAAGGGTGCTCATTTCCATGTCAAGCCTGGGATTCTAGAGTCAGACTGTGGTCCGTCTCCTCTCCCTCTCAGGGCCGCTATCTGTAGCTCCCCGTTCCCAGTCACTCTCTCTCCCATTCCAGTCCTTCATGCCTTTTGCCATGGCTGCGATCCTGCCTCGCCATCTCTCATCAGATCTACTACAATGGCTTTATCACTAGCTATAGCATTTACCCCACACCCCAAGAAATTG
The DNA here is from genome assembly GCF_949786415.1 of Peromyscus eremicus. NCBI lineage: Eukaryota > Metazoa > Chordata > Mammalia > Rodentia > Cricetidae > Peromyscus > Peromyscus eremicus. Next base: position 116,826,031 of record NC_081416.1, on the reverse strand, counting down.
AGGCCAGAGCTGTGTGAAGCCCTGTGTCTACCCTTCTTCCCACGGCAGGCTCCTCCATTCTCAACTGTGCTATCAGGCTGTTCTTTCTGAAGCAGAGGACAGAGCCTTTCTCCTGCTTCCCTGACTCCTCCACTGCCAGAAAATGAGCCCCAGAAACTTCTGGAACCCCTTCTCACTCTGGAATCCTAGGACCAAATGCCTTTAGCATAGCGTTCAGGGCTCCTTGGAACTAGACAAACATTCCACTTCCAGTTTTGTTCTTAATGCTCCCTGTGATAGGGACTCCGTTGTCCCAAACAGAACTGCTCCCAACACTTTCCACCAACCTCTGCATGTACTGTGTCCCCAACTGGAGTGTGGACCTGGGCTGTGTGCAAACTTTCTCACGCCTCACCACATGCCTCAGTCTTTGTGAAGACTTTGTCAGAGGCATAAGCTACAGGGCCTCTCTGCCTAAAGGACTGACGCTCCTGCCCCATGTCTGTACAATCGACCACAGGGAGCACTCACCCTGCTCCTTCTTGAACTCATTCTCACTCATGAACACAGGGGCCATCAGCTCCCCAACAGGTGGCTGAATGGAGACATAGAACTGTCGGGTTTGGGTGCTGGGAAAAGCAAAGGAAACAGGAGCAGACATGAGGCCAGCGTCCACTCCCCTCATTCCCATCTTACCTTGAGGCGGGGCCTAGAGACAGAAGATGAGGTAGGACCTAGGGCCAGGAATGGCAGCCAGACCCCTAGAACTCCGTGTAGCCCCACCTACCACCCTCTCCAGCTCTGGTTCTCCCAGACTCTGCTCCCTCCAGCCCACTCTCTCACCAGCATGTGGGTTGGGTACATACCACAGCTGGAAGTTGGCTGCCTGGGTTGAATCACAGAAGTTAATGCCCATCACAGCAGTGGTGGATTCTCCGGGTGCCAGGGACTCTGGATGTAAGAAAAGCAATGAGGGGACAGGAAAGGCCATGATTGTCCTGGAACCTAGTGTGGCTCCAGTCTCCCTTATCAGAGCAGACTAGCCCTCTGGGGATTCCTGGCTTTCTGGGCCCCTGGAGACTGTCACTGGCTTCCTTTTGAAGCCTAAGTATCTTTCCATCACCCACTCTCAAATCTGCTCCGTGACATCATGCCCTAATATGAACTTGCTTATCTCCTAATCCATCTTGTCTACTGTGGTGTGGGTCATATTAGATGCCACCTCTGTCTCCCCATAGCAGGACATCTGGCTTGACCCTAAAAGGGTATCAGCAACTACAGAAAGACTGAGTCTGCCTGGGGACCTCCTCCTCTACCCCGCCCAAGGCCCTCTGTACCAATTTCAGGGAATTCTTGGATGCTGATGCCAGCAGGCAGCTTGGGAGTGCCCACATGCAGCCCCTTGATGGGCGTCTCGGAGTTGTTGGAGAAGTAGATGTGCACGGACACCATGTGGGGATCCCCAGAGAAAGGCTGACGGCTGAAGGCATAGTCTACAGCCAGCCCCTCTCCAGCGACCCGGTGCAGCAGCTCCTGCCTCCCAGCGCTGGACACTGGACTCAGCAGCTGGAGGGAAGAAGATGGAAGTGTAGAAGTCAGGCAGAGGATAGCCAGCCCCAACCCTGTCTCACCTGGGGCCATCCTGAAAAACTTAGATTTAATGGTATCCCAAGCATCATGCCCATCCCCTACCACACAGGCCCACACCACAGGATGCAGCACAAAGCTGAGTCCTTCCCCGACTCACTGAAGGCACCAGAGAGGAGTCTGTGAGTGTCAGGCCCTCCAGGTCAGCAGCCAGACTGGTGGACACAACCATGGGAGGAGACACAGGCTGGACACTAGGAGGGGTAACTGGGAGGGGAGGGCCAGAAAGAAAAGTGATTAATGAGGAAGAGGAAATCAGAGTTGTCTTGGGTTGCAAGGAGCCCAGGGCTCAAGGAGCAAAATTCAGCACTGTGGACAGCGAGAGACACACTGTAGCCCAGGACAGACACCCCAGACCTCAGGACCCTGGCCTGGAGCTCCCAGGGTGCCTCCTAAGTCACACCGAGCTGCCTTCCCCCATGCCTTCTACCACCCAAACTCACAGTCCTCTAGGTCAAGCAGGGAAATCTCCTTGGCTACAGGGGCACTCTTGCTGCTGGGAGGCTGAAAGAGAAAAGAGGGGGTGGGGCTGTGAGGAAGAGGAGCATCCTGGCCTTCTCTGGGGTGGTGGGGGACATCACAGCCTGCTCTGAACGGTGGGGAGATGAGAGGAAGGTAGGGTGGGAAGGATGCTCTTACTGTTTTCTTCCTCCAGGAGGCAGGCTCAGCCTGCTCCTCCTCCTCCTCCTCCTCCGACTCTGACGTCACCTCAGACTCTGAGGAGCTGCTGCTGGACTCACTGCCCTCCTCCGATGATGAGCCCTCCCTGTGCCCCTCTGGCACCTTCTTCTTCTTCTTTGCCTTCTTCTTCTTCTCACCTTCCTCCTCACTCTGTTCGCTAAAGGGGGGTGGAAATGTGGGGCTAAGGTCCCGCCTGCACACCCTCCCTGTCTCATAAAACAGGGGAAGCCCTGAAAAGTGGAGGTGGGATGGAGACCCTGGACCAGCTGAGCCTGTATCTGCTTCTCATACCTGGCCCCAGAAGAGCTTTAACTTAGCTAGTGCCATCTCGGGCCCCGAGCCCCTGGTTACCTCTCTGCTACTCTCATGGGGTCTTTAAGACCTCCTAGACTTTGGCAGCCAGGCAGAGCAACCATCACAGGAGATGGAACAGTGGGTGTGCAGGCCCCCAGCACCTCTTGGGAAGCTCAGGTCCTCCTAGGGACCTGGATGTTTCTTTTCCGGGACCTGGATGTTTCTTTTCCGGATTAGATCCCCAAGCCTCCCGCTTACCTCCCGCTGCCCGCTCCTTTCTCTTCATCCTCGTCGTCATTGTCCGAGTCACTGCTGGACTCCCCAGAGCCACTCTCACTGCTGCTCTTACTCTGGGACTCACTCTCAGATTCAGGCTCTATGGAGGAAACGTGTCAGGCCTCCCCACCGCATGTGAAGCCCCCACCACCAGTAAGGAAGGCCCTCCCCACTGGATGTAGAGGCCTTTCCCGGTCTATGGAAGCTCCAGACTCAGAACTGATGCTTCAACTCCATCTGACCTGCCCCAACCCTCGATGCCACCTGAGACTTCAAAAACATGGAAGGACCCACACAAAAAAAGCGTCACTTGCATAGCACACACATCTGAGAATGGACACCTGGGTTCACGCAGGCTGTGACTCATAAGCTAGTGCCTGTCCTTGATCTACACGCATGTAGAGCATGCTCCGTCACACACACAGGCATGCACACGGGCAAGACATCACAGTCTGTTCTGAATGGCAGGAAGCATTATCCCTCTGCTCACCGCTGTCCGCAGACTCGGTGGGGCCAGACTCTCCCTCGGAGTCAGAGTAGAAAGGCTTTTCTTTCTCCTTCCTCTTCTCCCGATTTGAGCACTTGGTCCATTCAGGTACCTGAAGATGTTATGAGTAGGGGTCAGTTCCTCATGGTTGGAGGAGGGGGAAAGAAAGTACATGCACTTTGTACCCATCACAACATCTCTCCTTGGTTCCCTACTCGGGCCTGACCCAAAAGAGAAGATGGAGATGTACAGTCCACAGGGAGAGGAGTACATGGTTCACAGTCATGACAGCACCCAGCTGTGGAGAAAAGGCCTAGGGCACAGCACACAGGGAGAGAGAAGGAGGAGAGTACACGGCACACAGAGGGGACCTCAGTGTATTCGCCCAACAGGCCCACGTGGGTCTCAATAAGGGAGAAGTCTTCTTCCTGTATGTGGGGAGGGCATCAGGAGGACTGGACAGTACTGCCAGGGCTTCCTGATGCTGTCCCTTTCCCAACACACACAAATACACAAATGTGTATACACACACACACCCCAAAGCTGCTGACCTCTACATTGCGCACGGATGGGTCTGGGGCTTCCTCTGGCCAGTCTGGGAGCTCCTGGTAGCCTGTAGCCTTTGCATTGAGCAGATGGGACAGTGATCCCAGTTGGAAATGGTCACGATCTGAAGACAGGTTTACAAGTTAGGCCAGTAGTGGCAGTGAACAATGCTTGAGGCAGGGGTATTTGTTTCCTGGGTGGGACTGGGTGCTGTCTAGTGGGGATTCCCAAGCTGGGCAGAGAAACTGATGGATACACCCCTGTGACTCCTGTACCCGACTACACACAGGCCTATGTGCTGGGAGAAAAAGCTTTCTAGTCAGCCCAGGACAGAGACTAAAGAATGTGGACGAAGTGCTAAGGGAGAAGGCTCCAGGGTCGGAGACGCTGCTAGCCTGGCTGCTCAGGTATCTATGGGAAGCCCAAAGTGTGAATGTGGCTCCCCTCCTGGGCACAGCCAGGCCTAGAAGGCTAACATGGGACAGGTGAAGAAGAGGCTGGCCAGGCTAGCCATGGGGGAGGAGACAGGTCTGGTGGGCCTCGGTATTCATGGAAAGGGATAAGCAGTCAAACCAGGAGAGAGTTAGGGTCACAGCAGACAGATGGTGTAGGACAGTAACATGGAGACGTGAATGAGATGGCGTCAGGGCTGTCCAGCATCCCGGGAGATTACATCACTGTCTTACCTCAACCTCTGAGATCCAGGGGAGGAAAAACAGTGCAGAAATACCAGGAAAACGGTTCTATTCAGGAAGCATCTTTCCTGGGTAGGCCCTGGCTTTGGTTCCTAAGGCTAATGAGGCAGCTGAAGCAACCCCCGACCCCAGGTCACAACTATGAACAGAGACAGAGAGCCTGGAGACTAGGGTGTGGGCTGATCTCAAGAGACTGCACTTAGTGTTGGCGACTGCATCCTTAGGATTGTTATAATATGCCCTCTCCTTTGCTGTTCTCCTACCTGCCTTCCCTGGTCCTTGGTATTTAACATCTCAGAATAGAATCCCAAGCCCAAAGCCTGCTCAGGAGGGAGGTAGGAGAAGAGCCTAAGAAAGGGGGAGAAAGCAAAAGTCCCATGTGACAGGGAGAGCAGACACTCAGGAGAGGTGGAAACAGCTGTGGCTGTGGTGGAGACTGCAGGGAGAATAGCTAACCAGTTCTACACACAAGAGCTTGGTGCCCGGCTAAGGCTGTGGCCTTGGGTGAAGGCTTGGGCCCTGGGCCATGGGCCCTGGGCCTAGCCACTTCCTGCCCTCTCTCCCAGGAGGGTTACCCTGGTTCCTGCTCTCACCTTTGAAGGATGACTCCAAGATGGGGGCTGGCTTAGGGGCCAGGAAGAGTTTCTTGGCATGGCGGCTGAGGGCTCCACCCTGCTCTGAAGGAACGATGAGCTGCCGGGTGAAGCGGGCACGATCTCGGATATCATAGTTCTGGTCATACTTGGCCAGACTCAGCACGTACTGGGTCAGGAGCTTGGTCTGAGAAGAGAAGGTGACTCACAGCCAACAGAGGGTGGGGACCCAGGAGACTTGGAACCAGCTTTGTTCAGCCAACACATCCAAGGAGAAATTCTCTCCTGCTTATGTACATCACCCAAGTTTCCTCCCCACCTGCCCTGGTTCCAGGCTCTACATTTCATCTTTCTGGCTCTGACTTCTTCCCCCAACTGTCACAACTGCCTTGGGCCAACAAATGAGGTGGCCCTCTCCTCCCTCTTGGTCCTGCATTCTATTCTTCCTCTAATTTCTGGTCCCTAGTGATCCAGGCCAGCCAACCTCTTTACTCTGGCACAACAAGGTTATTAAAGGGCCAGAACACTGTGCTCCACCTTGTGATTCCCAGGCTCCACCCACCCCCAGAGTATGAAGACAGTAAGGGGCGAGCTAAACAAGGGGTCCTTCAACAGAACTATCAACACACAGAGCAGATCCTGAGCAGCCTCAGGGGTCTCAGAGATTCCAGTCTGTCCCCTAGAAGATTCTAACAAGATCAAAACAAAATGGCTCTGTCTCTGAGATTTGCTGAGGTCATGTGGAATCCACAGTCTGCAGCTGTATCTGAGGACCAAAAGTCTCAGATACTGTCTCACTCTTGACCTAGTCCAAGCTGCCTTCACATGATGGCAGTGGTGGCCGCCATTATTTATGAAGGACTTTCTGGAGCTAAGAACTGGGTCAGGTGTTCCCCACTCTCCTGTCATCTCTACAATCCTTCTGAGTGGCAGGTGCTATTGCCTCACTTCAAAGAGAAGTAGAATCAGGAAGTGGCTTCTTCAAGGTTGGGGAGCCCATAGACACTGCACCCAGGTCTGGATCAGAGGCCCATCTGTCCCCTCCCCGTCATTGCCTATGCCTTTGTGTCTCTTTACTGTGACCAAGATCAAAACCACCAAACAGCCAACCCTAGAGTATGTCTAGGCTATAGGCAGCAGCAAGATAGAACCTAGGGATGACTGGGATTCTGAAGATTTGTGATGATATAATATCACATCCAACCTTAGACGTGACTATTTGCTAACCCCTGCTGGCCATCAAGTAGATATCCAGGAGGGGCAGAGATTTCCAGGTGCTGGCCCAGAATCAGAGCTGCTGTTGTGGCAGACCTGCCTCATATCACTTTAGGGACCCCTGTGTCTCCTACACTATGTCTTCCATGGACTCTGATGCCTCCTGCTCAACTCAGTCCCTTCCAGTACAGCACCATCCATGATTCCAGCCCCAGATTATCCTAGTGCAATGGACTCAGAACACGAACACAGGATGCCACTGACCATCTGACCAGCAAAAATTGGTAGACACCCTTGTCAACATGTCATTAAGATGCAGCAGCACATCCGTCCCCTCTCCCAGTTTAGGACAGCATCTTCTTCCATAGGCTGCGAAGGTGGCCGATAACGGACCACCTCCTTCTCTTGCCTCATTCTAGAAAGAACACTTAAGGACTAGATCCATCTGTCCACAGTCCTAATCCCATGTCAACAATGAAGAGAAGGGGCCGGTCCATGCACTGCCACACTGCAAGACTGTAATAACCCACCACCTTTGCTCACTCTAAAGAGCCATTCCTCACACATTGTCCAAGCTATCCCCTAGAACCCGACCTCACCTAGCCACAATGTACTAAAATTGTAGGCTGTTATGGTTGGAGAAATGGCTCAGAGGTTAAGAGCATTGGCTGCTTTTCCAGAGGATCTGGGTTCAGTTCCCAGCACCTACATGCTAGCTCACAACAACTTTCTAACTCAAGTTCCAGGGGATGTGGTGCCCTCTTCTGACTTCCATGGACTCCTGCCTGTATATGGTATGCATAAAAATATACATGCATATACACAGACACACACATATGCACACGCACATTTTATGTGCCTATACATATATAGGCACATAACATAAATACATATATTTTTTAGATTAGGCTGTTCTAGAGAACCTATGAGCCAAGTGTTAGTACCAAAAACTTCTATTGACCAAGGGATCCAGCTGCCAGGGAAGAGCACTATGGAACACTCTCAATAGCCTGTGTCAACATTCACGCTAACTTATACCCAAGCTGACTATTCAAAAAAAGTTAAAATACAATCTCTCCTTAATACTACATAAATTCTAGACTCTAGACTTTAACATCCATCCCTGCTTCCTAGTGTTTTAACTTGGTATAATCCCCTTGCCTTGGTGTGATCAAGGCCTGAGACTCTGGAATGTGGTAAAGGTTATGGGAGTAGAGGTCTGTCTTGCTAGTACAAAGGCTCTACAGATTTTGTCCTTCATGGCTTAGAAAAATTAAATGGCCACATATGGAAGGAACTAAAGGCAGCCTCTAAAAATTGAGAGCAGTCTATAGCTGATAGCCAGCAAGAAGTCACAGCCTTGGCTCTATAGCCACAAGCAATGTGTGAGCTGGGACATGAACCTGTCATTGTGTGAGCTGGGACGTGAACCTGACATTGTGTGAGCTGGGGTGTGAACCTGTCATTGTGTGAACTGGGACATGAACCTGACATTGTGTGAACTGGGACATGAACCTGTCATTGTGTGAGCTGGGACATGAACCTGTCATTGTGTGAGCTGGGATATGAACCTGTCATTATTGTGAGAGCTGGGAAGTGAACCTGACATTGTGTGAGCTGGGACGTGAACCTGTCATTGTGTGAGCTGGGACGTGAACCTGTCATTGTGTGAGCTGGGACGTGAACCTGTCATTGTGTGAGCTGGGACGTGAACCTGTCATTGTGTGAGCTGGGAAGTGAACCTGACACTGTGTGAGCTGGGGTGTGAACCTGACACTGTGTGAGCTGGGACGTGAACCTGTCATTGTGTGAGCTGGGGTGTGAACCTGACACTGTGTGAGCTGGGGTGTGAACCTGACACTGTGTGAACTGGGATATGAACCTGACACTGTGTGAGCTGTGACATGAGCCTGTCCTCAGCATAGCCTCCAGGTGGAAACCCAGCCTTGGCCTATACTTCCAGGACAGTCTTGCATAAGACCCAACTGAGTCATACCAGGTTCTTGACCAATAAAAACTGAAAGAAAATATTTGTGTTATCTTAAGGCACTAAGTTGAGAGTAATTTATTATGAAGCTATGCAAAGCTAAAGGATTAAAACGTGACACCTCAATGCCTGTACCTAAAGGCTCTGGGAACATCTAGAAAAGATGATGGCTGGATAAAGGAATGCAGACATGTACATGTAGTTCGCAGTGATGACTATTCACAGTCCCGGCATTTGGTGGTCCTGCCTCCCTTGCTTGAGTCCCTGGGGCTAATACTAGCCACTGTGAATAAAAGAAGCCAGTGAAGAAGTCAATTGTCACCCAGGTGTGGTGGCTCACACCCGAGTGGTGGCTGCACTCAGGAGGCAGATGCAGGAGGATTTCTATGATTATGAGACCAGCCTGGTTTACAAAGTGAGTTCCAGGACAGCTAGGACTGTTACACAGGGAAACTCTGTCTTGAAAAAAACAAAACAAAACAAAACAAAAAAAACAAGTAGAAGAAGGAAAAAAAGAGGAAGAGAAGAAGTCGGTGGTTACCACTCTCTATGACCCTGACAACTGCCATGTGGACAGGCCCAAGCATATAAAACACAGCGGCCTCAGGACCCTGGCTCAATGCCCAGGATTCTGGGCATGTCACCCTCCCCACTCCTTGAGCCTTGATCACACTCTTTGCTTGGTTTGCTTCCTTCGGGTGTTGGGAATCAAACCCAGAGACCAGAGCTCCGTGCATGTTAAGCATGTGCTCCATCACTGAGCTCCTCCAGCCTGCTCCTTCCTCCCTTCCAAGCAAGACAGCTCATACACATTTGCTTCCCCATGCTGCTCGCTCTTTCCTGGCTGATTCCCCACAACACTGATATGCATAGACCAGTACTTTGCTGCTTCTACATGTAGTTACTGCCCTCCTATCTGACTTCTGACAAGTCCTGACACTTGGTGGCCCAGCCTACCCCAACTTGGGTCCCTGGACTCATGCCAAGCACTATGAATCAAAGGAATCAGTAAAGATGCCAAGTGCTGTGATCATGAGACTGCCATAGGATAGCAAAAGAGCCATCTTTCGGGCACACTGCAGTCTCAGGCTATAGCTTTACTGCAGACCTGATCCGTTCATCCAGATATTTTGCCACAAGGATCTGCAAACCTTTTCTGTAAAGGGCTAGAGAGTTTTAGCTTTTATAGGCCATGCATACTGTTTCAAAGTAGTCAACTCTACCACTGTAGCACAAATACACCCATGTGTAATATGTAAATGAACATGCTCCAATTGAAACAGTTGTAAAAACAAGCTGCAGGTCAGGTTCAGTCTTTGGGCAGCAGTTTGCCAATGCCAGAGTTGCTGAACTCTCCTCTTGTTTGGAATCTCTAGCTCCTTGAAAAGTTCTGCACATTCTGCCTTACTCTCAGAATTCACTAACACCATCTCAGGGAATACCGGATAACCAAAGGCTCTGAGCCCCCTTATATTCCAGCTTCCTTGAACCACATCCTTGATTATAGTATCTCTCATAATCTTTTACCTTTCAAAAGGGACTGGTTGCCAACACCACCCACGCTGGCACAGAGAGGCCAGACATCACCAAGCTTTGGGAAGAAGCACAGCCCATGTCCCCGGGAATACATGTCCTCCCATCAATGCCCATCACTGCCAGCCCCTCCCTTAGCTCAATCAGCAGGAGCACTTCACAGCCCCTGTTCCACAGATGACAGATAAGGACTCTAACATCAAGACATGAACAACTCACAGCCTCACAAGAGACTCTCTCCAATGGTGACTCCACTGGAGTCTCAGGAATAGCAATGGACACTGGGGTGGCACTGGTCACTTGGCAAGGCTAGTCACCTGTCCTAATATGCCTTTTCATAAGAGTCCATGCCCACTGGGGAGAGTCCAAAGAATGCTTCCTGGGGCAGCTCTTGGGGTCCAGAGAAAGCTGGTGGGGACGTCTCTCACTCCTTACCTGCTTGGAGTTGGTCAGGTACAGCTTGGCTGCCAAGTTGATGACCTGCAGCTTCACGATGTCTTCCTCTGCTGTGAACGACTTGGCCATTCTTCTCAGGACATCAGGTGCAATCTTGGGCACGTGCTCACAGTACTCCCCAATAAGCCAGAGGATGCTGGCTCGTGCCATGGGCACCTGTGGGTATGGACAGGCATCAGGACTAGAGGAAACAGGGTGATGGGGTGGGATGAACAGGCAAGGAAGGGCTGCCATCTGTGCTGGCCTACTGTCATATGGGTGTCCGAGGGTGGGGGCAGAAGGTAGAACAGATTCGAAGGTGGGGCTTTCATAAACAGCACCCCCTATTCCATATGGTTTCATTACCATGGGTAAAGCTGCCAAGCCCTAAAGTCAACCATGGCTTTCTAGATTTATTTCTGTATTGCCGTGTCAGTATTCCTGAATCCCCAGTAACGGAATTAGGGATTCAGTGCAATAGAAAAACAAAGGATTGCTCAATCAGCCATCCTTGGTGAGAGCTTTAGTGGGAAGTAGAGTGGCGCCCCCAGGCCCTGGGACTGGGACCCGTCCCTAGTGCACGAGCCAGCTTTTTGGATCCTAACGCCTATGGTGGGACACTTTGCACAGCCTCGGTGCAGGGAGGAGGGGCTTGGACCTGCCTCAACTCAATGTACCAGACTCTGCTGACTCCCCATGGGAGACCTTGCCTTGGAGGAGGTGGGAATGGGAATGTGGTTTGGGGTGGGAGGAGGGAGGACAGGGAATCTGTGGTTGATATGTAAAATGAATAGAAAATCTCTTAATAAAAAAAAAAAGAAAGAAAGAAAAGAAAATAGAGTGGCGGTAAACACTGAAGAGCTCTGTGAGGGAGCCCGGTAGGGACAATCTTAGACAACAAGGTCACACAGTCCAATCGCTCTCCTTCTACCTGAAGAACTTCCGATGCCCATTTGGAAGCTGATTTGGAAGAAGCTAAAGCATTCGGTTACAGGGTTTGAAAGTCATGGACAGGGCTAGAAAGACGGCTCAGAAGTTAAGAGCACTTGATGATCTTGCAGAGGACCCAAGTTCAGTTCCCAACCTGTAACTCTAGCTCCAGGGAATCTGAAGCCTCTGGCTTCTGCAGGCACTGGCACTCACATGCACATACCCATCACACACACACACACACACACACACACACACACACACACACAATTTAAAGCAAAATAAATCTTTAAAAAGAAGTCATGGGGACAATATTGGGGCAGGCTGGGAACACGGAGTTGCTCCCTCACCTGGATGTTGTCTGTGAGCTTTGCCAGGTGTTTGATGATCTCTCCATGCTGCGCGGGCTGCATCTGCAGCAGCTTCTTAATGACCACCACCGACTCTGCGACCACAAGCTCTAGGGAATGAGAATGGGAACCTGAGGCCCAGAACAGTCGGATGGCCACACCAAGGTGGACAGGCACACCTGCAATGCCCTTGGTCGTCCTCTTCCTCAGCCGCCCTGCACTTCTCAAGCAGCCCTTCAGTTACAGTAACACCTGGACACTAACTGAGGCAGATGTACATTGTAACTAGACCCAGAAAGGGATACCCACTGGCCAGCAGGGTCAGACATGCAGGCACGCATACACCATCAAGGATGAACACTTTTCCGGCACACACACTGACCATCACGGTTGGACAGAAGCTGCACCAAGCCATTGAGGCAGGTGTCACGGACTCGGCCTATGTTCGTCGCACATCGTCCAATGGCCTGGATCGTGGCTGCCACAAAGTCTTTGTCCATGCTGCGAATGTAGGTCTGTGGGACATCACGACATAGGAACATCCAGTAAGTAGTGACCTCACAGTGAAGGGCTTGAGGGCGACCTTTAAGTAAACTAAGAATGTGACCCCCTTGTTTTATAATTCATCACGCCAGAGATTAAGTCTTGGGAGACGATGGCATCTCCAAAACACATGGAGGGAGTTCTCGGCACAAAGCCAACAGAAGGCGCTGAAAGGGGGACCTAAGGCAACAGTTTCTACAGTGTGGGGCTCTTGCTGAAGATGAGACCCATCAGGCCAATTCTCACTGGGTATAAGGACCTGCTGGGCATCTCTCCAAGGCTGGGGCTGGAGGCGAGCCCATGGCTTGTACCTGGAATTCCCGTAGGACAGTGGGGATGTTGGTCTCATTAGCCAGGTTGGTCAGTACTTCCAGCTGCAGGGAGAGGTAGAGACAGGAAGTGGCCAGTGTGGCTGGCGGATTTTCTGGGCTTTTATTGTACAGACTTTATAGACTAGAAAGCAATACTCAGGACAGTTCTGCACATGCTTAGAGTGATACGGAAGTGCATGATCATAAACCTTCTTCAAAACACAAGAGGATCAATTTGCCTCCTCAGGAAAGTCCCCGACAAAGAACAGGTGAAGTAGGGTCATGTCCCCTCCTTCCTCCAGAGAAAGCTATTCCTTTAAGGATAGAAGCCAAGGATGATCTTCAAGTCTCTGAATAATCTGACCACTCTCCTGCTTCCTGCCTCGGAGTCTTTGCGAGCGCTGTTTCGTTTGTATGGAGCAGTTCTTCCCATGTCTGACCCTGCATTTACTTAGGTAATTCCCATTCATTTACCAGGTCTCAGTTCGGACTCCATCTTATCAAGGAAAGCTTCCTCGATCCAAATGATGGTGGCACTGTTCTAATTTTTATTTATTTTCTGCCTATGTTGTTTTGTCTAGGCACCATGTACATATAGTGCCTGCAGAGGCCAGAAGAGGGCATTGGAGTCCATGAAATTGGAGTTACAGGTGGTCATGGGCCATCATGTGGGTGCTAGGAATGGAACCCTTGTCCTCTGGAAGAGCAGCCAGTGCTCTTAACAGTTGAGACACCCCTCCAGCCCGGATGCCTCCTATTTATATCTCTCTGCACCTGCCTCTCTTGACATATTTCATAGATGGATTTTTACAACTGTCTTGTGATTAGCTGCTTAATGCTTCTTCCTGCCCCCAATAAGCTCAACAAAAACACAGTCTCTGACTCATTTGCTTCACCTTGAACCCCTGGATCTATACCTGTTTGTTGTTGTTGAGACGGTGTCTCAAGCAGCCCAAGTTGGCCTTGACCTTGATATGTGGCCAAGAATGATCTTGAACTCTTGATCCTTCTGCTTCTAGCACCGGAGTGATAGGATTACAGGCATGTTCTACCTCATCCTGTTTATGGGGTACTAGGGATCAAACCAGGGCCTTGTGCATACTAGGCAAACTCTCTCCCCAGACCTCTTGAGTCCCTAGATCTAGTAACAGAGGAAGCAGCAGATGCACCAGCAAGATAGGAAAGTTAGCTATGACATCACTCAATGATGAAGCAAGAGAATGAGAAAGGATGGAAGTGCAGCTCTCACACTATTCCTGTTGGTGCACATGTGCCAGCAAGTCTGAGGGGTAGGTATGTGAGAGACAGAAAACCGAGTGCGAAAACAGGCATGACCCTTCAAGCAGCAGACTTTGATGACTCCACAGTAGTAACACCACTTCCTGGAGTCTACAATTTTTTAAATATAAAATGGAAGCAAAACATACTTTGGGGGGGTGATTATGAAAACTGAGCTATTCTGGGAAGTGTCTGGGGCATACCAAGCAGTTGTGTCTCAGTTTCCTCCAAGATTGAAACATTTCATCCTGCAGGAAGCTCCTTAAGCAGGAAGGTTAAACAACTCACAATAGCTTCAAGAAGATCCTGAAACTGACCAGATTCACTAGACCCCTCCCTACAGCATAAACAACACAAGCTGAGAGTCCCTCTCAGTCTAAGAGAAGCCACCAATAGAAGAGGAGCTAAGCTGCAAAGCAGAATCTCAGCCAATTCCAGCTGCAAAGACTCTTGAGACCAGCCCCGCTGCCTGGAAGAGGTGGAGACCAGAGTCACTTGGAAAGGACACCCCAACCTGTTGACACTCCAGCCTTCAAGCTGTGCGTGTGCTGCAGGTTTCCCAGCTTTGTGAGCTGTCACTTATGCTGGGGTGGACCCTGGTGATACAGCTGTCTTGAGTCATTTCTGCTCCTGTGAGTGAGTCCTCACCTCCCACCCCCATACTTCTATAAGTCACCCCGGTAAAACTCACTGGTTCACCCAGTTGGACTTCAGTGGTACCTGTACTTTGATTTGTTGTGGGGTCCCTATCTGGGATGAGTAGACATGTGCTGCATCTCCCAGAAAAAGTTTTGTCCCAGACAGGCCAGAGGCAGTTCCCCACCACCTGGGGCAGTTCCCCACCACCTGAGCAAACGCCTGCAGCCTAGAGAGGGGCTCAGCTCCAGAAAGAGGCAGGCACCGATGCAGCCAGTTAATCCAGCAGGTATTCAACCAGGTGAGCAGGAATCCAAGGTCATGCCCTGTCCTGCACTCACCTTCAGGATCTTGATCTGGGTGGGATCCGTGGACCTAATGTAGAAGCTCTTCAGGTAGGGTTCAAACATACCCTGGCAAGAGAGAGGATTCCTGGGGATCTCCACCATAGCCCTAGATTTGCCCTTCCAGAGACACCTGCCCCTCCCAGCACAGGTCCAATGTCCCTTAAGCCTCAACATGCTCATCCTTGCCCCAAGTTCTCAGTCCACCTTAGGTCTGACATTCTTTCTCACTGGGCACCCCACCACCACCCCCGTGGCCCCTTCAGGATCTAGACCCTGTTCCCGTTTGCGTTTGTAGTTTTGAAAACCTATACCCTGCACATAAGGTAACTCCCCTGTCCTCCATGCTCTCACCCCCTGCCCCAACAACTCCCACAGAGCCCACGGCATCCAGAGCGGGCCTTGAATGCATGCTCACCCGGCGCTTGATAGACATGGTGGCCACATTCTGGAGCACTACGTACTGCACCTCACTGTGGAGAGGATGGGTCAGAGGGTTCAGAACCCCTCAATTGGGGGGAAGGGGCGGTGGGTCGGGGAAGACAGATTGGCCAAAGAGTTGGGAGGGAGGAACTGTTGGGAGGAGCAGGCTCGGGCCGCGGAGGGGGCGGGGCTTCCCGCACCTGTGGCTGCGCAGCAGGCGTACCAGCGCCTTGGCGATGACGCCCACCTCCGCCTTGGGCGCCAGGTGGAAGTAAAGCTGCGCCACGGCCATGACCACCGCGGCGCTGCGGCTCTGCAGCAAGGGCTTGGTGTTGCGCAGCAGCAGCCGGTGATCCGGGTCCATTACATAGGGCTTCCGAGCAGGCAGCGCCGCGGTGGCCGCTTCCTCCGATCCAGGGCCTTTGGCCTCGTCCTCCTCGGAGCCATAGAAGGCCTTCTCGGGGTTCTCCTCCAGCAACGACTCCTGGAAGGGACACGGCCGGGTCTGTGGGCGCCTTCCCTGGGTGACCTCCCTCCCCTCCGCCGGACTGGAGCCTCGAGCTCACGTTCTGCGTGGGACTCAAGAACTGTGTGCGCGCATAGCGCGTGAGCATGCTGATGATCACCACCTGGCCCCACTCCTCCACATCAATGAGTAGGTTGCAGAGCTTCCGGTAGTTTTTGTGAATCAGGTCAATACGCTCCGGACAGACCTCCTCAAAGGCCATCACCACACTGCCCGCCACCAGCTGGGGAAGCAAGGCAAGAGGATGTGAATGGGAAGGGCAGAGGAACTTGAACCAGCGTCTGTCTGTTCCCTTCCCACCACTTGTCCTGTCTTCCCACAATGCACCCACCGTGGTCTTGTCTGCCAAAAGCTTCTCAATGACTTCTATCAGCTGGTCCTTCTGATCCGAGTCCAAACTGAGAGAGAAACAGTTGCAGGGAAAATGTTGCTTCCTGTCCCAAGGCTCCCCAACAGCTGCCCCAGCCAGACTCACTTTGGGCACACATGCCCACGCATCAAGAGATGGGAGCCCCCACCTTTGCCCTGTATTTGTCAGATCCCTAAACTGTCTTACTCCAGTCGAGTAGGAGCCTGCAAGACCGTGGTAAGGTCAGGGGTCAGCTGGGGGCTTAGGAACCCAGGCCCCTGAGGACGAAGGGGAAAGGTGGGGCACACACCTGTAAAGTTTGGGGATCGCATGAGCAGCTGTTTTCCGAACGTAGGGTGACATGTCTGAGGCAGCTTCCTTGATGGCTAGCATCATGATGGGCACTATGATGGGCACACGGATGCTAGAGAGGACGCGGAGGGCACTGGCACGGATCAGCTGGTTGGGATCCTAAGGACGGAAGTGAAGACAAAGGCCTGAGAGGCCATTGGGTCCCCTAATGGGAAGACCAGACACTATTCCTGGCTGCTACCTCCACCAGAACTGTTTCCCTGCCTTTGCGGCCGAGGGTAGCTTGTGTCAGGAACCTTGGTGTCCTGTAACAGTTTCCTGTGAGATTGTAGCATTCCATCCTACCGAGAAGCTCATCCGTGTTTTCAAAAAGATCCTGAAACTAACCATATCCACCAGACCCCTCCCTACCAGCGTAAACAACACAAGCTGAGAGTCCCTCTCAGTCTAAAAGAAGCCGCCAAGAGCAGAGAAGCTAAGCTGCAAAGTAGAATCTCAGCCAAGCCAAGCTGCCTGGAAGAAGCAGAAACCAGCCCCGCTGCCTGGAAGAGGTGGAGACCAGAGTCACTTGGAAAGGACACCCCAACCTGTTGACACTCCAGCCTTCAAGCTGTGCAGTGTGAAGCAGGTTTCCCAGCTTTGTGAGCTGACATCCACGCTGGGGTGAACCCTGGTGATACAGCTTCTTAAGTCATTTCTGCTCCTGTAAGTGACCCCCTCACCCATACTCCTGTGGGTAACCCCAGTAAAACTCACTGGTTCACCCAGTTGGACTTGGATGGTGTCCATACTTTGGTCTGTTGTGGACTCCCTATCTGGAGTGAGCACATGTGTGTGTTGCCTCTCACCAGGAAAGGTTTTGCCTAACAACACACGGGAGAACCACCTCTTGCCTCTGGTTCAAAACCCGAGCCAAAAACAAGTGTGGCAGGGAGCAGCTTTGTTGCTGAAAGCATAGAATACTTCAGCACTCTTTCTAAGGAGTCAGTCTATGCCTGCTGTGCTGACCAGGAAGTGCAATCTGCTCTCTTCCACAGTTCACCTTGCCACACCTCTTCCCAGTACCCTATCAAAAGTTGCCCTTCTTCTCCAATATTTGAAACCCACGTGTAGGCCTCTGTTCAGAGGGCATCCATACACCCCTGCTAACAGCATGCACTCTCCTGCTACAATCTCAGAGTTTAGCACTATATTCCAACTGTGGCAATAAACCAGCAGTTCTCAACCTGTGGGTCACAATCCCTTTGTGGGGTCGAATGACCCACAGGGGTCACACATCAGATATCCTGCATAGCAGATATTTACATTATGATTCATAACAGTAGCAAGATTATGGTTATGAAGTAGCAATGTAAATAATTTTATGGTTGGAGGTCACCACAACATGAGGACCTGTATTAAAGGGTCGCAGCATTGGGAAGGTTGAGGACCAGGGCTGTAAACAGACACTAATCCTGAAGAATGGTGGACAACAAGCGTGCTGGGACGATAAAGGAAGACAGATGTTTCCCTGATTTCTCTGCTGGAGAAGGAGAGCCACAAAACCAGATGTGTAAATGATGGTAATCCCTGGCAAAATTTTGGAATTGATTTTTAGTGGTGTGGTTTCAAAGCATTTATTTAAAAAGCAGGAGCCTGTGTTTTCTTAGACAAATTGTATCACGTCAACCATTAAAGCCTGACCTGCTGATGACCCCGGCTTAGACTCCTAGCAATAGTGGATACATAGCCTGAACTGGCCATCTCCTGTGACCAGATTAGTGCCCAGCCCAACTGTCATCAGAGAGGCTTCATCCAGCAACTGAAGGAAACAGATGTAGACCCACAGCCAAACATTAGGTGGAGTTCTGAGGAGTTCTGCAGAAGATGGGGAGGAAGGATTGTAGGAGCCAGAGAGATCAAGGACACCACAAGAAAACTTACAGAATCAACTAACCTGGGCTCATAGGGGCTCACAGAGACTGAATCAACAACCAGGGAGCCTGCATGGGACTGACCCAGGCACTCTGCATATATGTTACAGTTGTGTAGCTTGGTCCTCTTGTGGGACTGCTTACAATGTGAGCAGGGGCTGTCTCTGACTCTTTTACTGGCTTTTGGGACCCAATTCCTCATACTAGGTCACCTTACCCTGCCTTAATACAAGGGGAGGTTCTTAGTCTTACTGCAACTTGATATGCCATGCTTTGCTGATATCCATGGGAGGCCTGCCCCTCTCTGAATAGAAATGGAGGAGTGGATGTGGGAGAGACAAGGGAGAGGTTGCGGGAGGGGATGGGAGGAGAGGAGGGAGGAAAAATAAATTAATAAATAAATTTATTTTTAAAAAACTGGCCTGCTTTTAACTTCTACCATTTTTTCTTTTGAAAACAGTCATAGGAACAAAAACCATCAGTTTTCATTTGGGGAGAGGTAATTAGGCTGGTGGGTATTAGCACTGTGGCTCTTGATTTCAGCAATGCATTCTGGGAGTCTCCCATAACACTTCTACATTGCCACCCTTGATGCGGGCCTTTGGCTTCACAGAATCGCGTGAGCATTTTAGGAGCAGAAGTTGGGCCTAATTCATCTCTGTGTCATCATAGCCCTTTTCACATGAAGGGTGTTAATTTTTTTCTCCTTGCTTTCAGGCTCTTCCAAAGGAAGACAGAAATACTGGCTGACTCTACAGTTCTCTGGGTCCGTAACCCAATAAAGCCTAGCTGGGGAAGGTTTATTAACAAAACATTGACAACCTGGAAATACTGTACGCCACACACTCCACGCTGATGCCCTGGCTCAAATAACCTCTTGCTTTTAACACAATGGCAGACAATTCAGAGCCTTGCACAGGGTGTGTGATGGTGTGTGGGTGTGTGTGTGTGAAGTCCCAGTTATCAGAGAAGCCGAGGCAGGACTGAATGGTTGATGCTACCCTGGGCAACTTGGCAAAACTGTGTCCTAAAATTAATAAAAATAAGGGCTGAGGATGAACCCAATATTATTGTGTACATCTATAGCCTGAACACTCAGGAGACTGAAGGAGAATTGTGAGTTACAGGCTAGCCTGTACTACATAGTAAGTTTCAGCGAGGCCCTGTCTCAAAACACCAAAACGAAAAGGGTGTGGTGTATGTGTGTGTGGTGTGTATGGTGGGGGGTATGTGTGGTGTGTGTGTGGTATGTATGGTGGGGGGGTATGTGGGGTGTGTGTGTGTGTGTGTAGCACAGTGGCAGAATGCTTGTCTAGCAAGTTTGAGGACCTAGGCTCAATCTCCAGCTCTGTACTGGATCCTGGATTAGAGATTTTGTGAAACTAATTAAATAAAACATAGTGTTTCCCAGGTGATCCCAGAGGTCACCCATAGAGACAGAATGGCAGAAGTCTAGATTATCTGTTTGCCAACCACAGGGTTGAAAGAGAAGTGTGCTGAACAGAAAAAGAAAAGAAAAACAAACAGAAACATGGCTTCAGGTTAGCTGATAAAAAGAGAACTTGGACATACACAACGGCCCAAGACAGGCCCCAAACCCAGTAATCAAAACAAGAAAACTTCATTTATATTATGAGGTCATTTACAAGACAGTATTCCATCATTTAGGAATGATGCATAACTAAGCAGCAAAGAATAAACAGACGGCCAGTGAGGTGCTCAGAGGGTTAAAGCGTTTGCCACCGAACCTGATTCTCTTGAGTTTGATCTCTAAGATCCACAGGGTGGAAGGGGATCTCTGACGCCCGCACGTGCTTGCACACACAAGAAGTAAATGAAGAAATACGATTTTTAAAAAGAATAAATATAGGCTAATGATATTAAAGTAAGGGAGATACACAGGAGGCTTGGGCTCTGTGCTTGTTTGGGTACAGCATGACATTCATTAGGCCTTTCATGAACATGGAATTTTCTTTTGTGGTTCTGGTGACTGAACCCAGGTGCTTGCCTATACTTAAAAGAATTTTTTAAGAATTATAGCTAGAAGCTGGGTGTGGTGGTGCAGGCCTTTAATCCCAACACTTGGGAGGCAGAGGCTGGCAGATCTCTGTGAGTTCAAGGCCAGCCTGGTCTACAGAGTGAGATCCAGGACAGACAGGGCTGTTTCACCGAAAAACCCTGTCTTGAAAAACAAAGAACAAACAAACAACAAAAAAAAGAATTATAGCTACAGAAGTTTCATTAAAATATAATAGTTAAGAAACAAGCTCAGCCGGGCGGTGGTGACGCACGCCTTTAATCCCAGCACTTGGGAGGCACAGCCAGGCGGATCTCTGTGAGTTCGAGGCCAGCCTGGGCTACCAAGTGAGTCCCAGGAAAGGCGCAAAGCTACACAGAGAAACCCTGTCTGGAAAAACCAAAAAAAAAAAAAAAAAGAAAAAAAGAAACAAGCTCAAGAGCCATGTGCAGTTGTCTTAGGATAGGGTAAGGGGTGGCTCGTGGCTTTATGAAGAAGTGTGGTCCCTATTACTGGAGATGTGTTGGGGATGTTTGACAACAAAGCTTGCTAGGCCACAGACTCAGGACAGTTCTATTAGCTGCTTTTTTTTTTTTTTTTTTTTTTTTTTTTTTTTTTTTTTGAGACAGGGTTTCTCTGTGTAACAATTCCTGGCTGTCCTGGAACTCACTCTATAGACCAGGCTGGCCTGAACTCACTGAGATCCGCCTGCCTCTGCCTCCCAAGTGTTGGGATTAAAGGCGTGCACCACCATCGCCCGGTTTTAAAATAAGAATTTATTGGCATATAACTATGTCCACTTTTTAAACACAAAATCTAGTAATTACATGGTTGAGACACTACAGCCTATAAGACCTGAATACTATTTGAATATTTTATAGTTTGCTGACAACTGTTATAGAGTTTTGTTTTCTTTTTTGTTTTTGGCTTTTTTTAAATTTTTGCATTGATTTGGACCAAATGAACCCAGGTTTTCTTAAGCGGGGTGTTGGGAGGATGGGGACACAGATTGTACATAGTATAAGAAAATTCAAATTTTGTGCTACAATTTCAGAATACCTTTTGTGTACAATGCACAATCTATAGTTATATTAATATAGATATGTATTATACCTTTAAAAGTTCATGTATTTTCAGAAAAAGAAGACCAAACACTAATAAAAACAGCCCAGGTAATCCAGCATCCAAAACAGTTTTGAGGCTGCTGACTGAGATGATCCAGCCTCACAGAATACTCCTGCTAAGACCTAACAATTATTCTGATTTTCTCAAAGTTACCCCAAAGATGTCAGTGCCCCACAGACAACAGGAAGTAGTCTACAGAACTACAGCCACATTCCAAAAAAATGGGTTATAGATGTTTATTATCATTCAAGAGGAGTTGGTTACAAATTGTTATTGGTAATGGTCAGGAAAAAAGATGAACTAAGGAGATTAGATTCAGGGATCTCGTTCTAAAAAGAAAAGGGAGGGATATAGAAATAATAGGATAAAAGGGTAGCTTATTGAATCTACTTTAATCCAAAAACAACTATTAATCTTAAATATTATACATTGGTATGGATTTTGGTTTATTGATACAAATTTAAAGTTAATTTTGTTATACTATAAGTATATTTCTACTCTTGTTTAAGGTATTGTGTTTATGCAGCTAATTAAAAAATGTAACGTATAATTAATAAATACAGATTAATAGTCATCTTTAGTGGTCAAATTTGTAGTCATGTTAGATATGTTTTCAAGCTCATACACAGATATTTAGATGTATAGATGGTCTTCAAACAATTCAAAGACCTAAAAAATATGACATTTAATATGTTTAATAACCTAAGGTTTTTCATAACAGTGAGACATGTGTGCTCCTGGCAGTACCAGTCTACTTCAGAGAAGATGATGGGTAGTGAAGAAACTCAGTTTTATGGAGTTTGTTTTCTTTATGGGAAAAGAAATTGCCCTTGCCTCAATTGCTGACAATATACTGTCCAAACTGAACCAGCAGGATGCAAGAAAGGCGACTGCTGAATTTTGCCAAGACAAAATAGGACAGTCCCTCAAAATTCCCTGCTTCACACCAAAGTCTATTAGATAGGTCAGAATAGGATGCTCCAAAGTTACAGAGGAACTTTGGGTGACTGTCCAGGCAGCTGAATGTCCCGTCATTAGGTAACATTTCATCATTCTGGGGTCTTTGATGGAGTTGAAGACTAGATAATTATAGTTTTCTTTAGTTATGATAAAAGATAAATTAGTTGTTAAACTTGGGACTCACAAAGATAAGATAGATAATAGAATATTTTCTTTAATTTTGCCAAATACAAATGTACTGGATGTTGTAATTGTAATTGTAATTCTTAATAACTATATTTATTTATTTACTTATTTATTTATTTATTTTTGGTTTTTCGAGACAGGGTTTCTCTGTGTAGCTTTGCGCCTTTCCTGGAACTCACTTGGTAGCCCAGGCTGGCCTCGAACTCACAGAGATCCGCCTGGCTGTGCCTCCCAAGTGCTGGGATTAAAGGCGTGTGCCACCACCGCCCGGCAATAACTATTTTTATTGTATACAATTTTACTATGTTAAAATTAAAACCTTTTTTAATTAGACAAAAAAGGGGAAATACTGTAAAATAATCCTCTTGTACACTGTAAAGATGTCACTGGAATAGGTTTAATAAAACACAGATTGGCCAGTAGCCAGGCAGGAAGTATAGGTAGAGTGACAAAACTAAGATTGATGGGAAGGAAAAGGGCAGAGTCAGAGGCGGTCACCAGCCAGATGCTGAGGGAGCAGGAGGTGAACATGCCATGTTAATAAAGGCAGTGCCATGTAGCAGAGCATAAATAAAGAATATGGTTTAACTTAAAATATAAGAGTTAAATAGTAATAAGCCTGAGCTATCAGCTGAGCATTTATAATTTATATTAAGTCTCTGAGTCAGTTATTTGGGAGCAGGTGGTCAGGTCAGGAAAATTCTAACTACAGAACCCACCTCACAGAAATCTGAACTGAAAGTCTAGAAAGAAGGGGCATTAGAAGTCATAAGAGCTTTAAAAAGAAAGTCTGATACGGAGAGAGGAGGCTGCCTGCATGCTTACTAGAGGAATCTTAAACTAACCAGCAAAGCACCAAGAAAGACTTCCACATGAGCTCATGAATTCAAATCTAGGCCCTGTACAGAAGGGGAAAAAAGGGGGAAATATTCACAGCTTAGATAGTGAGAGGGTTTATCCTCTTCTAGAGGACTTGACTCTTCCCACTGTCCCTCCATTTGGGTGATTTCAATTTCTGTCTGGCTCAGATTTCATTCTTCAGGAATAGATGTGATCTGGATATTTAAAAGGTAATTGTTTTTTAATACTCTGTGCATCTAAGACATGACACTGACCCCCTGTGCTGAACAGAAGACAGACCGATTCTTCCCAACTCTAGAAGCACCACTGTACGGAACATACAGAGAATGGGATTCCCAGGGTCAGTTTTGGCAGGTGTTTTTGCTCTTCTGCAGTGACCTTAGCAGCCAGCCTCCCAGGGGGAGCAGTCTCCTGCATCGGAAACTTGGTTTTCTTCTCACTGGTTCTCAGCAAAACCTCTGTCCTCCCTCTCCGGTTCAAGGTAAAAAGACTCTTCAAGTCACTGATCTCTACAGACACCAGAACCAGGAGGGCCTGTCCCTGCCACGGCTCTACTGCCCAGGGGGAGAGACTCCTATCATTCTTTCCCAAGGGACTGGCATGGGCCTGACGTGAGTCATAATTCCTTTCCTTCTGTAAGTAGAGGTAAGGACTGAGAGTCTCCACTCAGAAGCTCAAATGATTCATACCGAAGGCAGCCTGCTGGTAAAGAATAAATCCACTAGAACAAGTTGAGCTGTAATCCCTACCTGAGTCAGGAGGGCTCTGGGTGGATGGATTAATGGCTTAAAAATGGTTCCGTCTCTTGTATATGTCCCTCTCACCATGTGGTACATACCCTGTGCCAACTTGGGACTCTTTAGAGCCAAAAAGCCCTCACCAGATGTGCCCTCCTCCTGGCCTTGGACCCTCCAGCTTCCAGGGCTTTGAGATGAATAAACCTTAATTCTTGTATTTTATGTGCACTGGTGTTTTGTCTGCGTGAATGTCTGTGTGAGGGTGCTGGATCCTCTGAACCTGACTTTTCCAACTTTTGCAAGCAGGAAGAGGTCCCCAGAGCCTATACGCCGTTCATGGCCTCTGCATGGGCCCACTCCTCCCCTATAGTTCCAGTGAATCCCGGGCCCCATGCAGACCTCTGACCTTTAGGCCACGCTGGAAGGTAGAGATGGACAGTAGGGCTAGGTCCTGCTGCTCCTCGGCATATCGCACCAGGTACACGTAGACAAGCTTCTTCACCTAGGAGAGAGCGCATGTCCTGGCAGGTGTCCCAGCAGCGGGTAGCACCTTCACCTCCCAGGATGCCATCGCCACCCCTGCATGCACTGTGGTTCATGGGGTCAAGGTCTTCCAGTAGGGGACAGCAGCCCTGAGTGTGTCTCCAGTCCTCTAGCCTGATTCACATCCGGTTCAGGGACATAAGGACAATGTCCTCTGGGTGAGGGACAACTTGAACAGGTCAAGCCCCCAAGGGTTGGATAGATTCCATCCTTTCTCTCAGCCCAGCTTGAGTCTAGTCCTGGGCTGGGATCCGAGGCCAGTTTCTGACCGGTGCTCACCTCTATGTTCTTACAGGCCACATTCTTCACCACGGCAGGGAACAGGTCTGAGGCATTCTTCCCCCGGGCGATCATCTGAATGTTGGGGTCAAACAGGAAAAGAAAGTGGGTGGGGGGAGGCAGAGCACCGACTAGAGCAAAGCCTGATGCATACCCAGGGTCACTGCTCTTGGACACCCTCTTACCGCCACAATCCTCTTCATGGCCTCCAGCTTGAGGGAATCCTTATTGGTGTCCAACATCTCTTTCAGGTCATCATGCCTGGTGGGAGCCAAAGAAAGTCAGATGAAGAATGGAAGTGGGGCATGGATCACCAGGGTCCCGGCAGGACTCAGGGCAAGTCCAGTCCAGAGGGACCAGAGCCAGGGGTGCAGGTGGGGAGTGGAAATGGGTTACCTACAGATTAGGCTTTCAGGAGAAACATGTGGGCCAGCCACTATTATGGGTTGGATTAGGTTCCCTGGCCAAAAGAAAGGATGTTGAGGTCCCAACCCCTTAGTGCCTTAGAAATTTGGGAAACTGATTTGTCAACAATGTGGGTAGGGAAGATAGTTTTGTAGCATGAACCCTACTGGTTTTAACAATTAAAAACCCAGAGCCAGATATTGGGGTAAATGTTGAAAGATCAGAGACACAAAGAAGCAAGCCACAGCTACCTCTCACCTCACCAACTCCTCTGCCAAAAGGGGGAGAGTTGGTGAAGTGTTTGCCCCATGAGCAGAAGGGCCTGTTCAATCTCCAGGACCCACGTAAAAGCCAAGTGAATGGAAAGTGCTTGTAATCCCAGCACTGGGGATGGGAAGCCAGGAAGGTTCCTGGGGCTCACTGGCAGCCAGTCTAGGCTAATGTGTGGGCCTCAGGTCCCAGTGAGAGACCTTGTCTGAAAAAAAAAAAAAGTCAGGTGGATGGCTCCTGAGGAATGACACCCCAGGATGACGTCTGCCTTCCAACACACACACACACACACACACACACACACACACACACACACACACACACATTGTACCCCATACATACATCTAATGATGGGATGACAGATGTTTCTTGATTTATAATGGCATTATGTCCCCCATAAACCCAGTCTAAAGTGAACGTATCAAGATGAAAATATATTTAATACACTTCCACTACCAAACATCACAGCAGAGTCTGGATCATCTTCAATGTTCCCAGAAGTTGCTGATGGATAGGAGCAACACCAAAGTATCACACTGCTCATTATTAGCCCGGGAAAGGACCAAAACTCGAAGTACTTTCTATGGAATGCACGTCACTTTCACAACACCATAAACTCAAAACTCACAGGCTGGACCATCATCAAGTTAGGGACTACCTGTACTTAAGTTAAATGAAGCCACAGTTAGGTGGCTCCCTAGTCCAACATTTCTCCTAGTTTATTGTGTTAATTCAATATTATACAGCTCTTGCTATATAGTCCAAGCTGGACTCCTAACTCAGCCTGATGATTCTCCTGCCTCAGCTCCTGGAGTGCTAAGACTACTAGCCTGCACCATCACAACCAGATCCCATTCAAAGAGCCGAAGTCACAAAGTAAACACTGTAAAGACACAGGACTGAAGATTTTCATCTGTAAGCCAACAAATATCAATGATTGCCAGCAAGCCACTTGAATTTAGGTAGGATTCCCCTCTGGGTTTCTCAGGGAACAGGACCTTGCTAACTGTGGTGGTTTGAAAAAAAAATGGCCCCCAAAGGGAGTGGCATTATTCAGAGGTGTGGCCTTGGAAGAAGTGTATCACTGTGGGGGCAGGCTTTGAGGTCTGTTTTCTCAAGCTTCACTCAGTGTGACAGTCAGTTGACTTCTTGTTTCTTGCAAGATGTAACACTCTGAGCTCCTCCACCATGTCTGCCTGCACACTGCCATTCTCTTCTTCATGATCATAATGGACTGAACCTTTGAGACTGTAAGCACACCACCCTCAATTAAATGTTTTCTTAATGAGAGAAACATGAGGGCTGGAGAGATGGCTCAGTGGCTAAGAGCACTGGCTGCTCCTCCAGAGGTCCAGAGCAACCACACGGTGGCTCACAACCATCTGTAATGAGATGTGGTGCCCTCTTCTGGCCTGCAGGCATATATGCAGACAGAACACTATATATAATAAGTAAATAAACCTGAGAGAGAGAGAGAGAGAGAGAGAGAGAGAGAGAGAGAGAGAGAGAGAGAGAGAGAGAGAGAGATATGATGTCTCTTCACAGCAATAGAAACCCTAACTAAGACACTACCACGTTGCTGGGTGGAGGTGGCGAATGCCTTTAATCCCAGCATTCAGGAGGCAGAGCCAGGAGGATCTCTGTGAGTTCGAGGCCAGCCTGGTCTACAGAGTGAGATCCAGGACAGACACCAAAACTACACTGAGAAACCCTGTCTGGAAAAACAAACAAACAAACAAACAACAATAACAAAAAGACACCACCACCTTGATTTTAGACTTTGGGCCTTCTGAGCTGAAACAAAAAGTTTCTATTCTAGGATCTGGGATGAAGCTGCACAAAGCTCTGGGCTTGATCCCTACATGAACTTGGCATAGTGGCACAGCCCAGTGCTCAGGAATAGGAGTCAGGAGGACCAGGAGACCCTTTCCCCCCAAAAGTAACCCAGCTTGTGGCTCTTTGTTACATCCACCATAGAAAACTAAGCCAGGCGTGATGGCGCACACCTTTGATCCTCACTCAGGAGGCAGAGGCAGGTGTATCTGTGTGAGTTCGTATCACTACACGGTGAGACCCTGTCTCAAAAAACAAACCAACAAAACAACAACAACAAAATTCAGAGAGCAAAGGGAAGGTTGGCGCTAGAGCGATAAGAGCTCGCTCGATGGATGGGAAAAACCACGGGAGAGGAACTGGGTGTCAAAACACGGGTCGGAGACTGGGGAGATGCTCCACTAAAGTGCTTTCCAGGCAAGCATTAGGACCCGAGGCTCCTTCCCAGCATCCAATAAGAGCAGGGCATGGGGGCAAGCACTTGTAATTCCAGTGCTGGGGAGGCCGAAGCAGGGGGGTCTCTGGGGCTTGCTGGCCAGCCCACCTCATCAAAGCAGTGAGAGCCAGGAACCAGGGAGAGAAGCTTTGCCTCAAAAACAAAAACAAAAACAAGGTGGACGGTCCCTGAGGAAGGGCACACAGGGTAGGTCTCTGGCATCCACACACATGTGCTCCCATGTGCACCTGCACAGTGCTCCCATACACACAAAAAGAGAAGAGTATGATGCTCTTTCCCCACATCAAGCGTGTTTGCAGGTCTTGACCTTACAGACCAAAATGAATCCAAGAACTGGACAGCTCCTGAAGATTCCATGGATGGCCTCGTTGTCCAAGGTCAGGCATGTCAGTTAGCACAGAGTGGCCATTGATGAAGCTATAAAACACCACTGGGAGAAATAAAACATCTGGAAACAGCATACAGTCTTAGGAGAGGGGCCAATGTGTCTGCTGGGAAATAAGTGACCCACACCACGAGAAAGAGAATCTCCTTACACGTGATCTAGTCATAGGTAAGCCTAACAGAAAAAAAAAAAAAAACGAGGAGGGACAGGAGCGCTAAGAAACCCATGTCCCAAGAACGTTAGGAAATGTCTCTCCTCACCTGGCCTCCATGTGCACATGTGCATGACACACACAGGCACTTTCATAAACCCAGGTAAATATATACGTACATAGTGAGAAATGTCTTTTCTGAAGAGGTTTTTGACAGAAAGCAAAGTAGAAAAAGAATGCCTTCTAGAACACAGAGGCCCTTGCTAGCTGGCAGATGAAAGCATCCAGCCCCGCTCATGTTAATTCAAAAGGCCTTTGCCTGGGTGGATGCCCCCAAGACCAGAACATTTCTGGCGCTCTCAAAGCAAAGACCATAAGACAACCACTTTGTGTCTCTCATTACTGTAATAGTAGTTATTTCTTAAGAAACAGTCCTTCCTGGTGGCAGACTCCTTAAGACTCAGGAAGTATCTGAGCCTTAGAAGATCAGAAAATAAGACTCATCGGGTCCCCCGCAAAGTTACCCAATGGTTACCATCTTGTAGAGAGGAGACTCTTCCACAGGACTAGCCAGAAGTGTGCAGGGGGATCCAAGGATGGCTCCAATGGCTTTTGTCAACTCTTACCCATGCTGGACTTTGCAGTGATAAGGCTGCCTCTGAGTCACCCATGCTCCCGTGGGTAACTGCTCACCCATGCTCCCGTGGGTAACTGCTCACCCGTACTCCTGGAATTCTCTGGCTCACTGAGCTGGACTTAGGTAGAATTGTCTCTTTGGACTGTCTTTGGTGCCACATCTGGGGTGAACCTACATCTATACATTTCACCCCAGGAAAGGTCACACAGCACTCCCAGACACAGACCTGGTTTTCAGTTCCTCAGGGGTGTTGAGCTAAGTGTGGACAGAAGCACAAACTATTTGGCTGGGCATCGGCAGTACGGAGAGTCTTGGAAGCGGACAGAGATGAGGCTTTACCAGCTTACCAGCTTTCCTGATGCGTAAGTGTGCGCTGCTGTACCACTCAAACATACACTCCATGTTTAATTCACATACAAGTACCACACACACGTCCACCCCTGTGGATATACCTATACCCCAGAGACAGAGAGCTATACCCCACACATATCCCTCACAGACACAAATAACCATATACATGAAACTGCAGACACATACCCACAAACCCCGGAGAAACACACACAAAAACATACAGCATCCTTCCACAGACACACACACTCTCAATGCAGAAACTCCCAGACACATTTCACCTGCACAACTATGACTATATGCCACAAGAGACCACTCCACACTCGCCTACACAGGCCCCTTACAGTCACACACCACAGCCATATCTAATACATACACAATCTTGACAAATTTGTTCACTGCAGGCTCATTCACCAAAATGGCCAGGGGACTTGAAGACCGATGGATGAGAGGATCCTCTGACCTCCTGGGGCCTAACATGGTGGGGTGTGGGGTAGGGCAATGGCCTGCAGTGGACAGAGCGGCTCAGTCTCCTTTAACTGTCTTCCCTAGAAGCTGAATGCTTCACACCCGGGTGTCCCTGCCATGCCCCAAATGTCTCAGGACCCTGTCAAAAGCACACACCCCAGGGCATCCCCCCCCACAAAACTGGTAATGCACTCTAGGCTCTTGATGGAAGTGGGGGACACTGGGTATAAAACAGAGCAGGCAGAATTGATCTTCAAATGCCCACAAGCCACACTATGCCTCTGGAGTGAGGTAGCCTTTGCCCTTTCCCTCCTGGGGAGGCAGACCTCATCCCTCTTTTGTTCCCAGTGCTCCCAATGGCTTCAAGTTCCCTAGAGGCAGAGGAAGGGAGAGGTCCACAACAATGCCCTGAGGTCATGAAATATTCACCTCCCCTCAGATCCCTTTACCTTGCACTCATTCTGACCTGACCCTGACCTACTCTGGATTAGCAGACTCTCCTGCTGGTGGCTAGAGCCTTCTCGTGTCAAGCATGACACTGGGATCAGACACATCCACCCACCCCTCAGTGGCCACCAGGCTCGCTCCCCCAAGTTACAATCTACAGACCCAGAGAGACTGCTCACACTTGGACAGTGTTTGTTTCTGTCCCCACACCTTATCCTGAGCCCACTCCAGCTAGGGCTGGAGGGTGGGGAGAACAGTCAAGGTGGGACCCCAAACCTTGAATGTTTTACTACCTCCCTGTACTTAGAATTTTCAGCTAGCTAAGCTCCTCATCTCCCTTAGTCATACTCTCAACCCTCAGGTGTCCTGTGACCTCTACCTGAAGCCCCTCAAGCCTGGACCCTCAATGTGTGCTCCCCTACCTAAGGAGCTGAAAGAGGGAGCTGGGTTAAAAGGAACAGCCCCTCACTCCCTGACCTTCTCAGCTCTCTGGGGCAGAGGCAGGACATTCTGTACCTTAATGGCTGGCTCAGGGTCTGGCCTTGGCCAGCCTCAGGGCAAGGTCCTTCTATGGATGTTTCTGGATTTGTGTCTTCCTCAGGAGCCTGCAGCCACCGGAGCTCCTCAGGCTTCAGGGCCTGGTACCAGGGTGGGGGCCCACCTTCAGGACCTAGCACAGGACTGGAAGCCTCCTCCTGATCAGTCCCGCTGGCCCCTGGCCTCACTACAGTCCCGGGGAGCTGCAGGAATCGCTGCATCTGGCACCAAGTCCAGCTCCAAGAGAGTACTGAGCTGGCCAGTGGGCAGGACTGTCTGTCACTGCCCCCTGCCACCAGAAGACCCGCCCTGAAACTCAAACTCAGTAACTAGACACTGGCCAGATGGGAGGCTCCAGTTTCCTTTTCAATGCTCAGAAGCAAAGCCACAGGAGGGACAGATGGCTGGGGACAGGGACTGAGCCCATCCCAGTCTCTGGGCAGGTGAGAGGGTCAGGGGAAGAATTTTTTTTTTTTCACTCCAAATCTTATAGCCACAACTGAACCCTAGATTTTCTCCGAACTGTGTTTCCCTCCCCCCCAGAAATCTCATACATCCCTGCTCATTCTGGCCCAGGCTTTGGATCCTCATCAGTCCTCCCAAAGCCAGTTTGTGTAGTTAATCTTGTCTGTCAGTTTGTAGGATACAGAATAATAATAATTAAAAAAAAAAAACTACCACGACCACCACCACCAACAACAATAGCCTTGTCTGTGAGGGAATATTTAGATTGGTCTAAGAGAGGTGGGAAGACCCATCCTAAGTGTTAAGTGACAACACCCGTGCTCTGGGCGCCCTGACTGAATAAAAAGGAGAAAATGGGGGCTGTAAAGATGGCTCAGTGGTCAAGAGTTCTGGCTATTCTTCCACAGGACCCAGGTTCGATTCTCAGCACCCACATGGCAACTCACAATTGTCTGTAATTCCAGCTCCAGGAAATCAGACAACCTCTTCTGGCCTCCACAGGCACCAGGCACATGTGTGGTTCACAGACATGCATGAAAAACACCAATACATATAAAATAAAAATAATAAACTTAAAAAATTGCACACACACACACACACACACACACACACACACACACACACGACAGAGAGAGAGAGAGAGAGAGAGAGAGAGAGAGAGATATGAAGCTTATCTTCTTGGCTTCATGGCTGACTGTGTCTAGCCTCAGACTCTTGATATCCCATTTTCTCAACATATATTCTCAATCTATGAGTTAAAATAAACCCTTGCTTAAATTGCTTTTATCAGATATTGGATCAAAGCAATACAAAAGTAAGCCCTATGTCTCCTGTCTCCCCTAGTCTAGGTCAGGACATCTTAAAACACTTTCTACTGAGCCCTTCTTTGCACCTAAGAAATTCTTACATGACCCTGTACGCAGATATATAAGACAGACAGACAAATCAAGCATTACTGGCAATGAACCCAAAAGAAATTTATTTCAAAACAATTCTTTGGGGCTGGAGAGACGACTCAGCAATTAAGAGTGCTTGCACCAAAGACTAGAGTTCCGATCCCATTACCCATATAAAAGCCAGACATGGTCCTGTTCACACCTCTAACCCAGCACTGGGAGCGAAGAAGCTCCGGGGAAGGGCTGGCTGCCAGCCTAGATGAAACCTGTGAGCTCCAGGTTCAGTGAGAGACCCTGCACCAAAGGAACAAGGCAGACATTAACAAAGGAGGATATCTCCCTGTAGTTTGGTGGCAGGCTCACCCACACATACATGTGCACATATACCACACACATACATACACACACTCACACATGCACATAAAAATAATAACAAGACAACAAAATCAGTTATTTAGCACAGATAATTTTACCATTCAGGACTAAAGTAAATTTGCATACTAATGAGATGGATGTGCTTCTTTGTGTAACACAACAATCGGAAGATACACTAATTTGATACATGCTGAAGAATGACGGTAAGACAATGTCCAAAGTCCCTGTTTCTGTAATTAAACCATTATGGTTTTCTAAGAGCAGAAGATTGTGTATGTACAGTTGAAAGTGCTGTGAGTCATAGCACATCAGTCTCCAGGGAGAGTCTCCAGTGTGTACCAAGGTGTCTCAGGCAGTGTCAATGTCTGGTGTGATCTAATCACAGGTGTAGAGTGTGAATGGTATATGTTTAGAATCACAGTTGCAGTAAAGTCACAGTAGGCAGTACAGGTCAGAAACTTCCAAGTCCCATTGTGTGTTTGATTTTGAATTAATTGTAAAATTCGGAATCCTTCACTGTTGGCAAACTTTTTGTGAATGCTCATTCTGTTAGCAGACCCAGTTGGGACCCTCAGTTTAAACAGATTTGCTCTACGCCAGCCTCATGCCGAGCCATTCAACTCCAGCTTCCATCTCCTTCCCTTATTTCTTGCTCAACCCAGATCACGTTCTTTTTTTTTTTTTTAAGATTTATTTATTTTTTTTTATTTCATGCTTCTGAGTGTTTTGCCTGCCTACATGCATGTGTATCATATGCATGTTTGCTTGGTGTCCAAGGAGGTCAGAAGTGGGCATCAGACCCCCTTGGAGCTGGAGTTGTAGATAGTCACATGGGCAAACATGTGGGCGCTGGAATCGAACCTGGGTCCTCTGAAAGAGCAACAGGTGCTTTTAACCACTGAGCCGTATCCCCTGCCCCTGAACCAGTTCACTCTCACTTTCTTCAGTCCAGCCTGAGATCCTTCCAATACACAAATCTGGTGGCAGCCCCTGCTTAGAACCCTCATTCATTCTAGTGACTTGCAGTGATTCTAGCCACATTGCGCTGACATCAGAAGAATCTATATATTTTTTGTTTTCTTTAGTCCTCTGGGATGTAGAAAATGCAAGTAAAATATGCTTGTTTGTTTGTTTGTAGCCCAGGCTGTCCTAGAACTTGCTATGTAGACCAGGCTGGTCTTGAACTCAAAGAGGTCTGCTTGCCTCTACCTCGTGAGTGCTGGGGTTAAGGTGAGCACTATCACACCGGGCTCACCATCTTCTCTATCAATGGGAGTTTTTACTAAAGTGTTACATAGAGAGAGAGAGCACAGGCTTCCTTTCCTTTGTCTCAGGTTTCCTCTTCTCAGCACAGGCCTGTCAGCCCAGGGAGCTGGGAATTCTGCACAGGCTCATAGCCTAACCTTTGTCTAAGACCAAAGTATGGGCTCAAAGCTGCATCCTGAGCTGGGTGGTGGTGGCACACAGCTTTAATCCCAGCACTCCAGAGGTAGAGGGATCTGAGTTTGAGGCCAGCCTCTTCTACAGAGTGAGTTCCAGGACAGCCAGGGCTTCACAGAAAGCCTGTCTTAAACACAAACAAACAAACAAAAAATCAAAACAACAACCACAAAACCCCCCAACACAAAAAAAAGCTGCACCCTATTCTCAAAAAATTACAATTTGCTTGTCAGTTGCACTGCTTTTAAGGGTTTGTTGTTGTGAGCAGCCAGCTAAGTATGTGAGGCCTAACACTGACCATCCAGAGTGAGGAGCAGAATCACCTTTGCATCAGTAATAAAAATCCAGGGGGACTCCCACTAGGTGGGCCTGCCTGCTTGAATGCCCCTTCTGCAGAAGTAAATTTGCCTGCCCCTAGTGCTTTGGATTGTGTGGGCTTTTCCTTGAGACCCCAGACCCATTTCTTTTTCTTTTTTTTTTTTTTAATTTTATTTTATTTGCATGTATGTCTGCGTGGGGGTGTCAGATCTTGGAGTTACAGACAGTTGTTAGCTGTCATGTGGGTGCTGGGATTGAACTGAGGTCGTCTGGAAGAACAGGCAGGGCTCTTAACCACTGAGCCTTCTCTCCAGCCCAGACCCATTTCTTATGTGAGTACTTTCCTCCCTAAAATGGAACACACTTCCCACTCCCCTCCTGACCCTGAAAGCTGAATAGTCATGCTGCATTCTTGCTCCCTGTTAGAGCAATCTGTGGTCTCCTGTTTACTGCTGTATTACATGGCTAGCAGGTCTATGCGTAGGCCTTTAATAAATGATTGCCATTGAATTTATGAACAAAGAAATGAATGAGTCAAAGGTAAGGGGCTGAACCATAGTTCAGCCAAGTAGGACTGAATCATAGCTCATTGGGGAATAGGGGTGGGTGAGCCAAGTGAGAATGAGGTGGGAGATGCAGAAATGAATTTGTAGGAGGAGCCCCTTTCTCAGTCTACATCCTGGGCGGGCTTCCTGGAGTGGTCCAGACTCACTCCAGTTCACGAACTCAGACACCCTCCCTCTCCCTCCCCCCCCCCCCCCCACGGTGTTGGGTTTAGGGGTTATGTTTTGGTTTCTCTTTGAGCCAACCTACCCAGCCAATAGAAGGTGCCAAAGAGATACCACACGGGCCGGCAGCTGTTTCTGGAGAATCCTGCCTGGCTGGCCCCTCCCCCACTAGCCTCGGGTCCCCTGGGTTGCCTAGGGCGAGGTGGCAGGGCTGCAGGAACCCCGCAGAGCGAGTCTCGCAAGCTCGCGGCCTCCGGGGCGCTGTCCATGGTGCCCTCGCGTCAGCCGCGTCCCGGCTGCGCTTCGCAAGCTCACCGCTTATAGTCGGAGGAGAAGATACCGCCGCTCGCCGGGTCGTGGCCATATTCCGGCTCTCCCGGGCCGGCCGAGCCGCCCTTGTCTTCGCTGTAGGCCGGGGCGGCCGACATGGGTCTGCGATGCCGGGTGGCTGAGCGGCTCGGCTGGGCTAGGGCCGAGGCAGGGGGCGCACGCCTAGCTCTGCAGAGATGCAAGCTGCGCCGCAGAGGCTGCGCGCGGATTCAGCAATCAGGGCCGCAAGCTGAGATTCTTAAAGGCACCGGCACCACCCGCGGAGTGCAGGGGTTGCAGTGAGCGGACCAGGGCAGATGGAACAGTGCCCGCCCCGCCCAATCTCTCAGTACCCCCTGACACCCGTGCCTCCGCAGTTAAAGCCACTGCAAACACCTACACTGGGAACAGTGAACCAGGCTGCTGCGCTGATGAGGGTACAGCCTTTGGAGGGATGCAGACCTCCTGTCACCACCCAGATCACCTGACCTCCAGGGGTCCGCCCACCCACGCAGTGAAGGAAGGGGGATATGCTGAAAGAAGGCCATACCCGCAGGCACCAGTAGAACACCGGACTTGGAGATTTAGGGATAGTACCTTTCCAACCTCCTTTTCCACACAGTCTAAATCCCTCTAGGGGCAACCTGCCTACCAAGTGGGAAGCATAGCTGTTTCCTGGAAGAAGTGGAATGTCAGGGCAGCCTGACCCAGGAAGCAAGCCCTAGTGCATTCTGGGAGCAGGGCGCTTCCAGGGGGAGTAGAGAGCACATCTAACATCCTAAGCAAGTTTTAGAAAAGACTTTAATGATGCTTTCTGAAGCCTCTTCTGGCCCACTCAGGAGGCCCAAGGTCACATTAATCCCTGGTTAAGTCCATTTCCATTGACATCTAGGAGGGAAGGGAGAGGTAACAGACTGAGTTAGGGTCTGGTGTAATCACCAGGTCTCAGGGACTTGGTGACTCTTGGACCTTAGCTCCCAACACCCAAGGGAGGGAGGGAGGGCTGACAGAGGGAAGGTACCTACTAAAGGAAGGTAGTAAGTCTGGGTGGAGAGAAAGCCCTAAACTATGCAGATATGTGGGTTATATCTCTTTGGGCTAGAGTTTGGGGCATGGGGTTGAATGGTTGGAAACTCTTGGCAAGACTTGGAGAATGGAAGAGTTCCCAAGGGCTGTCTTCATGGGTAGAACCTAGGATCCCCAAGTCTCTGGAATCAGAATTAGTGGTCTCATTGGAAATGGGTGGAACTCAGAAAGGTGGACTTTGGGTCGATAGAAAGTGAAGGGCTCTAGTAGGCAGGAGCTTGGCAAACGAGGCTCTGGTAGGTCTTTTCCCCCATTCCCTCTGCCTTACTAAACTGTTAGATTACCTTCCTAAAGCTAGCCACCAAGGTTAATTCCCTTATTTGGCCACTTCCTCCTCCTGAGGCTGACCACCAACATCCAGCTATTAAAGTATTGAAGTCCAGCAATCAAAGCCCCTTTTGTCTATGCTAATGAAGATGCCCAACCAAAATAATCCACCTCATCTTAACACCAGGGTTACCCTTTTCCCTTTAGAAACTGCCTTTTGCCTGTGGGCCACATCTGCCTCTACTTTATCAAAAGGCAGTCCTTTGTCCCTCTGGAGCTAAGAATTCTCCTGTGTGCTGAGAACTTGGTCTTGGTGTGTCTTCCAGAAAGTTCTATTGAAGGGAAAAGAATGATGGGTTTGGCCCAGCACGTGGGTAGCAGATTGGTAGTATTCAGTGAATATGTCTGGCCAGGATGTAAGAACTGGGGCTTGAGGCCTGCCTGGCAAGGGCTCAAAGGGTTTCATAGTGCGTGACTTCAACAAATAGGCACACCAATTAGTTTCTGGGGACTTTAGAACTGCCAGAGTAAAGACCTTAGAGGAACCTGGTCTGAGTGTAGTATTGGAGGGGAATGTCTGAATTTTGCTGGAGCAGGTTGACTAGGTGCATTTCTTAGCAAACTCGGGGGCTGGGCTGGGGATATGTACGGTAGAGGAGAGGTGCTTACTGAGTCCATGCCCAACAGCTTCAGTGCAAAATGCACGCAGTTGCTGCTAGTAGGATTATAGAGAGGAGGATCGCTGTTCATAGCTTCTTGCACACGGCGCTCCAGCACCTTAGGGTCAATGCCACCGCGTCTGCGAAGCACACACCAGAGCTCTCGGGAGCGCTGCAGCGCGCGGTGACCCTGTTTGCACACCACACCTTCGCAGTAACCCAGAAGGGTTTGTAATCCACCACTGCCAGAGGTCCTGCCTGCAGAGGTAGCAGACCCAGTGCAAATCAGAACTAGCATTTCCTCAAACCCAAGTCCCACACCCGGGCTGCCCCTCCCCCTTTCAGAGACCCACACTTCCATCCCAGTGCAGCCCTCTCGTGGCTGGTCCAATATGTTTTCACTCACCCTCAAAGTGTATGATCTCTCCGTGGCCACAGTAAACACCCACGTGGGCCCCGCACCACTGTGCCCTAGGAGACCGCAACTTGAACAGGAAGAGGTCTCCAGGCTGAGGCTCGCCTTTGTCTAAGTCCACCTCCTGGAAGTGCTGACCCATGAACGCCTCAGAGAAGAAGAACTTAATGGTGCTGGATGCCCTTACTAGGGTCTAAGAGGAGAAACGTGGAGACTGCAGGGTAGTCCATGCACGGGTGTAGCTGGGTCATTCTGCTTATCACACATGGTAGACCTGGCTTGGGGTAGGGCCCTGGGCAGAAGGTCTTCACTCTTTACACCTGCCTCCCTGTCCTTAAGGAACTCCAGAGCACTGAAAACCACAGATGGGCCCTGTCCTGACCCGCCCTTAAGGACCCCATATTATGCAGCAGTTGGGATTCCCTCACCACCCACAGTTATCCACTTATTCCCAAATCCTGCCACGCCTTTCTCCTTCCTCTCCCAGCTCCTGGATCTCCTTCCTCATCTTCCATCTTGACATTCCTACAAGCAACACTGGGTTCTGGTGTCAGCAGGTACCTGGGTTGAGATGTAGGCCTGAAGAAACAGGAAGATGTCAATGAAATCTGGACCATGGTAGATAGCTCCCAAATCCAATAACCTCAACAGCAAATGTGCATTCTTTCACTCCCTGCTACAGTTCTCAAGATAGGTATAGTATCTTTATTTTCAGGAGGAAATTGAGGAACGTCAAACCTTGCTACAGGACACACAGCTAATCTGTGTCCACAAGACCATCCTGCATCCCATAAATAATTACCATGGCATGTTTTTGTTTTGTTTTTTTTTTTTTATAGAAGGAACTGAGAGGTCTAGTTTAGTTTCTCATCTTTACTGCAAACAGAGGGCTCTGAAAACTTGGAAGGATGCTTTCACTGCCCTGGTTATACCTCAGCTTTGGTTTCAGGGAGGAGAGAGAGAGAGAGAGAGAGAGAGAGAGAGAGAGAGAGAGAGAGAGAGAGAGACTATTGAGGCATTACAAAAGGACCTGGGAGCAACAAGTGACCCCTCAGCCCAGGACTCGGGGCATCTTTGTGTCCTTGTGCCCTTTGGTCAGGGGTCATACCCTCTAACACCCACCCAACAGGGAGAGCACCTTACTCCTGGCTTCCCTCTCACCCCACTCCCACTGGGTCAAGCAGAAGTCACAGCTACAGAAGACAGTGGACTGTCCTGGCCCCTGTTGAGACAGCTGCCACCCTGCCTGGAGAGGGGACGAGATGAGCCAAGGACTTCTGCTCCATTTACCTGTGATGTGAAACTCATCTAGGGAGAGAAAACAGTCATTACCACCGGCTACTTCCCGTGTCCTCCATGTTCCGGCCTCTCAATATCTGTGTGCTGTGCCCAAGTCTGCACTAGATACTGATGACGGGTTGAGAGACCTATGTCACCTGTCCATATGGGATATCAAAAAGTCCCTTCTCTCTCTACCTCAACTTCCTCATCTGTAAAGTGGGGACAGTAAGGTTGGCAAGCTGGGCATCACCTGACCATTGGGAATCACTGAGAGCTCTTTGTGATCCATACAAGGCCAGAGGGCAGGGTTTGTTTATCTAAGGTCTAGTTGGCTCCTGAACTGGCACATTTGCCTGAGCATGCACATTTGGCCACCAAGTGAGGGCTGGGGAGAGAGAATACCGCTTTCTCAGTTCAGAGGAAAAGAACAATGTGTCCCAAAGGCTGGTGGCCTCCCTGTGACCCCTGCCTCACAGATCAAAAGGAATCACTCAACTGGAAAGCCTAGACTCTCCCTCAAATTTCCCACTGGGGGTGGGGGCAGAGAGGCACTCTGGCTGCCATCAGCTGGGCCTTTGCTTCTTCAAACAGGGTCCAGGTCCATGGCTGGTGTTCCACCCATAATGGAAAATACTCCTCATTGCCAAAAGGTATGTGAAGGCCCCAGTTAGCCCTAACAACAATGGCATGTACAGCCCACTGTCATTGTCATTTGGAAAAATGGGGCTTGGGGAGGTTGTTAAGGTTACATCTAAAACGTGGTAGAACCGGTGTTCCAACTGAGGTGATCTGACTTAACCAGGGTATGGACTGCCTCTGGAATGCTGGGACCTCTTGAATGGCATGTGGAACCCCACCTCCAGGCCCCACCACCGGGAAGTATTGACCCCTGTTTTCTTCCTGACTAGAGAAGCAGCTACCCTTGCATTTAGCATTCATTCATTTAGTTATATTAAAAGGAGAAAGAGCAACATCCTGGAACCATCAGAGCCTGGGAGACAAGTTCCCCAATTCCTCAGCCCAGGGCCTGACAACGCTGCCCACCATGTTGGGGATCCTGGCTTGGAGGCTGAGCCCTTCCCTCTCTGGCTATCAGAAACAGAGCAGGGGCAGGGCATCCCTGGGACTGGCTTTGGGGTCACTGCTCCCAGCCAGGTATCTACAGCTAGAACAAAGTCAGAGTGGCAGCCTACCTCTTCTGACCATCCTTCCCTTTCCAGACCCTCTGGTCACTGGGATCCCACCCGAATCTGAGCCCATAATGTGAGCCACTTACCTTGTAGTCACCACACTTCACTCCTTGTGAGACGTTTGTCTTCTGTGACCAGAGCAAAGAGGACAAGTTGGCCATGGATCTGGCAGATAAAGGGGATAACCAGGAAGTTCTGGGGGCAGATTCTGAGCACCAGTGTCCTAGCCAATCTGAATGAGGCAGCAGCACCTCTGCTATGACCCTGGGGCCAGGCAAGAAGCCAGAGCCTGAGGGCTGGGGTCCAGGTAGGCAAATGGTTCCTCCTTTCTTCCTCCCTCCTTTCCACATCTGACATCTGACATCCTGTGACTGCCTTCTCCTCAGCACCATTTCCTCACTCTTCAGTGGCCTCAGGGTACTCAACTCTTCCTCTCCACCCTGCCTTGGTCAGAGAACAAGAGCTAGCCTTCAATCACCATGAATTTGTTGAGGTTTGCTCTATGGTCTGTTCTAGTGAACATGCTCTGCATCCTTACAAGTGTATCTTTGCAGGTTCGGGTGTAGTGTTCTGTAAGCAAGTGCTAGGTCAAGGTGGTTGACCATATTGTTCATCACCTCTGACTATATTAACTTTATTTTCTATACTGTTATCTGTCAGTTAAGAGGGATGGTAAGATTTCCTGCTATGTACAGGTGCAGAATTGTCTCTCTTTCATTCTCGTATACTTTGCTCTGTGGAGTGGGAAACTCCTATGACATGTAGAAACACTTTATGATTGCTGCATCTTTTGATGAACTGACATTTATCATTATGAATGTCCCCCTGTACTTCTGCTAATGCTTGAGTTGAAGTCTTTACCTAATTCTATGCTTGCTAATTGCCTCTGTGTCTTTAATCACTCATTTGCTTTCCTTTTCCCATTGACTTGTAATCTGTTTGTGTCTTTACATTTATTTTTCATTTTGAGATGGGAATCTTACTTGTTGCTCAGGCTGGTCTCAACTCTAGGCTCAAGTGATCTCATCTCAGCCTGGTGAATATCATAAACCTTGGATGCACACACTGTGCCTGCCTCTACATCACTGTACTTAAAATACATACATAATAGAATAAAATTGGGTCTTCCTTTTCACTCCATAGATTTTTAATGTGGTAATTGATATGGTTAAACTTTGGTTTTCCATCATTTACCTGTCCCCCCCCCTCTGTGTGTGTGTGTGTGTATTCTTTTGTTCTCCCTTTCTTGTCTCCTTTTGGTATATTTGAATATTTTTTTGGAATTCATATTAAGATGGGCACAGTAGCACACATCTATAATCCCAATACCCAGGAGGTTGAAGTGGGAGGATTTGAAAGTTTGAGAGCAGCCTGGGCTACATCGTAAGTTCCAGACTTGCCTGGGTTATATAACCTGTGTCATATAGTTACCTATTTTAGTTTTCTGCTGGCGTTTAGCTCCAGTTCTTTGCCTTATATATTAAGTCTCTTTAGAGACTATAATACAACTAGTTTTCAGGCTGGCCAGTTGACTTAATTGGTTAGAGCATGGTGCTGTTAATAACCACTTTATACAAACCACTTAATTATTGAGCTCACAACTGCGCATCCAATGTAGAAACCATCGGTACTGTAGGTTTAGTATACCATCCCTGGCTGTCCTGTATGTTATGTCTGTCATATATACACTATACACCCCTCAGGACAATTTTATAAATTTTGCTTTGAACTGCTGTGTATTTTAAGAGAGAATAAAGGTGCCTCTTATAGTTACATTCTTGAAGGTCTTAGTGTTTCATTAATACTATTTCTCTTTAGACAGATGAAATTCCTCAGCATTTCTTCTGGAGCAGCACGCTGATGTTTTATTTGAAAACATTTTCACTTTATTCATCCTGCTGGATACAGAATTGTGTTTTAACGTTCTTTTTTTTTTTGAACCTTTTTATTGATTCTTTGTGGATTTCACATCATGCATCCTGATCCTGCTCATCCCCCTGTCCCCTTGCTTCTGCATTCTGCTCTTGCAACCTGCCTGCCAAAAACAAAATTTAAAATAGAACCAACCAACCGAACAAAAACACCAAAAAAAAAAAAAAAAAAAAAAGAGTCTCAGCATGGAAGCTGTGGTGTGGTCCAGTGAGCCACACAGTCTACCCTTTAGTCCACACATCTTTACTTGTACCTATTCATTGCAATGGAATATCGGTTGGTTCGAGGCCTCTGGCTTCCGCTACGCCCTCAATACTGGGCCCTCACTAGGGCTCCTCTTGGATCTCCTATCATTGCCTTGTATCATGGAGATCCTGTAGCTTTGGATCTGCAGGTCCAGCCCCTTCACAGGCTCCAGCAGTTCATAGATGAGGTGGGTGTTGGGATGGGCCACCTTGTAGTCCTGGTTCTGGGCAGGGGTGGTAGCTGGGTTAGTCAACCTGCCAGCTTTCCCTCATTGTCACCACCCAGGCGAGAGCTTTCCAGCACTGCCCTGGCTTGCTCACCTAAAGTAGCAGACAGTAAGGAGTAGGGCCAGTTCCCCTGCTCTCCCACCCTTGGGTCCACCTCACCTGCATTCCTACCACCAGGGCCAGCTCTACTGTTCTGCCCAGGTAAAGTGCAAGGCCCACTCTTTAGACTGGTGCACTTGGTGAGGGGCAGGGCCAACTCTTCAGTATTCATGTCCCCAAGGTCAGCTCTCCTGCCTGTTGAAGGCAGCAAGGGGTGGGGGAGGGGGCTATTTCCCTTTCTCTTGCAACCCCTTAGATACCAGGGAGAGGGCAGGGGCAGTGTTCCTGCTGGCAGGCCTACAGGCCCAGCTCACCTGAGCCCCCACCAACAGACCCAGCTCACCTGAGCCCCCACCAACAGGCCCAGCTCACCTGAGCCCCCACCAACAGGGTCAGCTCACGTGTCCCATGTGCCGTAGCTGGTACGGGCAGGACCAGCTCTCCCACTCTTGTGGCCCTGCAGAGAATTTTCTCCATGGCATCTGAACTTCATCTTTCTAGGTAAGAGGTCAATGATGGTGGCACTGTTGAGTTTCACAGCATGTGTTGTTCTCAGCAGCTTTCAGGTTTCTCCTTATCTTTGCTCTTTGTGGTTTGATTGTGAAGTGTTTAGGGCGTTATCTTCATGTTTACCTTGTCATTGGTCCAGCCGTTTCAATGTGAATTTTGTTGTTCACCTTTTGCTTATATTCCTTCACATTTTCTGTTCCACTTTCTTCTCTTGTAAAACTTCGATTAATAATATTATTACTCCAGGGGCCGGAGAGATGGCTCAGTG
Source organism: Peromyscus eremicus (assembly GCF_949786415.1). Taxonomy (NCBI): domain Eukaryota; kingdom Metazoa; phylum Chordata; class Mammalia; order Rodentia; family Cricetidae; genus Peromyscus; species Peromyscus eremicus. The sequence goes on along the minus strand of NC_081416.1, from coordinate 116,782,391 downwards.
GTTGAGAGCACTGGCTGCTCTTTCAGAGGACCCAGGTTCAATTCCAAGCACCCACACGGTGGCTCACAACTGTCTGGAACTCCAAGTTCCAGGGGATCTGACACCTTCACATCAGTGCATGTAAAGTTAAATAAATTATTAAAAAATAATAATCACCCTAATACTATTTGATGAATCATTTTATTTAGAGCCAGATGTGTATTGGTATTTTTTTTTCATTTACTTTTTCTTACAACATCCTCACTTGCTACTAAAATCATTCTTACGATATTTTAATTCATTTTTAAATTCTAGAATTTCTTGTTGCTGTTGTTACTGGAGCGTTTGTTTATATTTTTGCTGTCGTTTTGGGACAGCTTCTCACTATGTACCGCTGGGCAGCATGGAACCCAATATATTATAGATCAGGCTGGCCTTACACTATTTATTGTCAATCCTCTTTCTAAACACACAGAACAACGAATACTAAAATTTAAGAAGTATACTGTGTCACATTTAAAGGTAAGCTCATTAGACAGATTTCCCAGCAGAAATTATAAAGGCCATGATGGAATTTAATGAAGTCCTTCACGTTCTGAAAGAAAATGATTTTCAAACAGGATTATCGTACACAACGAGGGTTTCCCTTTGGAAAGGAGAAGCGCAGACCTTCAAAGATGAGCATAAACTCAGGGATTCATGGCATTCACCCAGCAGTAACGAAGATACTGAAAGGACCAAGCAGACGCCATAACAGGCTGCTCAGTCTTCTCTCAGAGATCAGGCCTCAATTTCAGTTTCCTGAGACTTAACAAAAGACATAGTCCTTGCAGTAGCTCCCTTTCTGCACGTACTCTGACTGCTCAAGGTTCAGCCAGTTGTTTACTGTCTGGGACCCCTCACCAACTTAGAGCTACATGCATCAGTCAAAGTGAACGTGCAAGGCCGGCCAGCCTCCATGGCAGCTCAAGAACAAAGTCTGGGACTTGTCCAGACAGCCCCCCAAATGATAACTGTAACCCTTAACCAGTAAATTCAAAGGTTATATACCCTCACCCAATCGTGTGATGCCAAGGCTTGTACCACCCTGCTTGCGGTTTTTCCCTTTAAAAACCCCTCACTCTCAGAGCTCAGGGCCGTCCTCCTCCACCTGCTGTGTCAAGTGTTGGATACAAACCAAGCCCAGGCTTGCTTGTTATCAATAAATCCCTGTGTGTTTTGCATTGGATATCGGCTCTGTGGTGGTCTTGCTCCGGGGTCTTGTCTTGCAACGTAGGCACAACAATGTTGAAGGAACCCTACAGCCAGAGGAGGAAGAGAGAGCATCCCAATCACAAGGACAATCTGTATTTCCATGTCTTTCCTGAGACTGTGGAATTTCCTGCTATTATTTCATTAAATAGATTTCCTATATCTTTGACCTGTAGCTCCTTTCCTGCTAATATGCTGATAAGGCAGATATTTGCTCTTTGAGTTAGTCAGTTTCCAATTACTGTAGCAGATATTTAAGAGAGAAAGATTTATTTGGGGTTGTGTTTCAGAGGCCCCAGTCTATGGTCCAACACTGGCTGGTCCATTGTTTGGGGACCAGCAGTGAAGCAGTACATCATGGTGGAAGGGCATGGCAGAGCAGACCTGCTTACCTACAGTGTCCTGGAAGCTCTGACAAAGAGAGAGAGGCCAGGGGCAAAAGATGATCTTCAAAGATGTGTTTCCCCACCTCACTGCCCAGTGACCTGCCTCCTCCAACCACGCTGCCAATGATATCAGCATCCTTGAACAGACATCTCTCAGCCATCAGCTGCAGACCAGGCATTCAGCACAGGGGCTTGCTGAGTGGACACTTCCTAGTCAGGCTGTTGTAATTTCTAAAGCTGCCCAGGGATCTCCCATGCCCCATTCATCCTTTCTTGGAGTTTTGTTTTATCTTTCTGTCTAAATATATTATTTTGGAAGGAACAATTTGAAGCTCCAATATTATTTCTTCACTTGATCTAGTCAGTTGTTGAGGATTTTTCAGCTGATTTTTAAAAGTTCATTTATTTTTATATTATTTATTATTTATTTAATTGTTGATTTCTCAAGACAGCATTTCTCTGTGTAGTCCTGGATGTCCTGGAACTCACTCTGTAGACCAGGCTGGCCTAAAAGCAGAGATCCACCTGCTTCTGCATACCGAGTGCTGGGATTAAAGGTGTGCACTACAACTGCCCAGCTTCAACTGATTTTTATTTTTTTATTTTTTTTATTTTTTTATTTTTTTATTTTATTTTATTTTTTTTTGGTTTTTCGAGACAGGGTTTCTCTGTGTAGCTTTGCGCCTTTCCTGGAACTCACTTGGTAGTCCAGGCTGGCCTCGAACTCACAGAGATCTGCCTGGCTCTGCCTCCCGAGTGCTGGGATTAAAGGCGTGCGCCACCACCGCCCGGCTCAACTGATTTTTAAAAATCTGACTCACTAAGCTTTTCATTCCAAAACTCCTGGTGGGTTTTGCTGTTGTTGTTGTTATTTTTCAGAATCTCTCTTTACTAAATCTCATGCTTATTTTGAATTGTTTGCCATAATTAATTTGACTGTTAATATTTATTAAAGCATTATTGAACCTTTTAAAAATGTATTTGAATTATTTATCATTCATTTTTGTATCTCTGGAATCTGTTATTATAAAGTTATGAACTTTACGAGGTGCTGCATTACTTATTCTTTTATATTCATTGTGTTTTTTATTTTGAGGTATACATCTGTTGAAAGGACTGTCTTTTCCAAGTCCACAGGAAGATCTTCTTAGTAAGTGGCCTCTCAATGATGTGTCTTGGGGTATGTCTAATATCTCTGTGGCTTCTTTAGTTGTATGTGTATTATATTACAACCCACTGTCTCTGTGTGTCTTGCAAGACTAATGTCTTTCTGGCAGTGCAAGTGGGTGTGGGTAGGCAGCAGAGCATGTGTGCTGTTTGCTTAGTGGTCAGGATAGGGTGGAGTTGGGGATTTCCACTTACACTTGATCCTGCCTCTGTGACTCAAAAGCAGCTCTGATACTGGCTGCTCAAAAGGTAGTGAATGGCTCAATGCTTTAATCCTCTCATAATAGTGCAGTTTGCTGTGTGTCATGGAAATTGGTGGGTTAATTTAAATGTAAGAGTTAGCTAGCAACAAGCCTGAGCTATTGGCTGAGCATTTATAATTTATATTAGGGCTCCAAGTCAGTTATTCGAGAAGCAGCTGCTGGTTATTTAGGAACAGGTGGGTCAGGACAGAAAAACTCCATATATATATATATGATGTCCAAACTTTCAGCAAGAATTTTCACATAAAACCCAAGAAAGCCTAATAAAAGGATTCTAAACATACAAAAGACCAGAATTAAGCATGGCTATCTGGTAGCAGCAAGGAACAGAGGTGTGATCTAAGTTACACAGCAGTTAAATTTTGCTCATGCAGACAGAAAAAGATTACAGATTCACAGTAAAAACAGATCCAGACAGAAAAGGCTTCTGAATGGGTTACAATGTGTTTAAAAATAAGCTTGAGAGAAAGAAGAGAAAGAATATATACAGTCTGGTTTAAAAAGTTATAATTTTAAAATAATACAGTTCTTTAAAAGGGAGTAAGTAATATAAAAGGAAAACAGCCACATAACAATGAAAAATACACAGAGTCTGGATCCTATATTTTATTGTGTTGTCTTTGAATTTTTTGACTGCTAAGAGACACTGGGTTAAAGCTGCTAGATTAAACCAACCTACATCTTTTAAAAAATATTTTGAATTCAAAACTTAAGTCAAAAGATGTATTGCTTTGGAGGAGAGGTTATGCTTTTTTGTTTGTTTGTTTTTGTTTTTCAAGACAGGGTTTCTTTGTGTAGTTTTGGTGGCTGTCTTGGATCTCGCTCTGTAGACCAGGCTGGCCTCAAACTCACAGAGGTCTGCCTGGCTCTGCCTCCCGAGTGCTGGGATTAAAGACATGTGCCACCACTGCCTGGCAGAGGTTATGCTTTCATTTTCACAGGAAATGAGAGGCTGTGGATTCATTCTGGATTTAAAAAAATCAGGTTTGATAGAAGAAGACCCCCTGAAATCCTGGCTACAAACATGAAGAAATAAACTACAACATAAAGAAGAACTATAAGACACATGATGTATATTTTACCTGCTCAAACACATAACAAAAAAATCATCTTTGGCTGACTTGTGTACAATGCACAGTCTATATTTGTATTAATGCAGATATGTATGTTATCTATAAAAGTTTATATATTTGCAGAGCAAGGGGACCAGATACCAATAAAAACAGCCCAGGTGACCCAGCATCCAAAACAGCTTCAAGGCTGCTCAATAAGATGATCCAGCCTTACAGAATACTCCAGCCAACACCTAACAATTATTCTGATTTTTCTCAAGGGTCCCCTAAAGATGTCAACACCCAATAGACAATAGGAAGTAGTCTAGAAAACTACATCCATATTTCCAAAAAATGGGTTATGGATGTTTATTATCATTTAAGACGGGCTGGTTACAAGTTGTTGTTGGTAATGGTCAGGAAAAAAGCTGAACAAAGGAGATTAGATTCAGGGATCTCATTCTAAAAAGAAAAGATAGGATAAAAAGGTAGATTATTGAATCTAATCTAAAAACAAATATTAATCTTAAATATTTTACATTGTATGGATTTTGGTTTATTGATACAAATTTAAAGTTAATTTTGCTATACTGTATGTATACTTCTACTCTTGTTTAAGGTATTGTGTTCATGAAGCTCATTTAAAAATGTAATGTATAATTAAGAAATACAAATTAGCCGGGTAGTGGTGGCTCATGCCTTTAATCCCAGCACTTGGGAGGCAGAGGCAGGTGGATCTCTGTGAGTTTGAGGCCTGCCTGGTCTATTAAGTGAGTTCCAGGACAGCCAGATCTGTTGCACAAAGAAACCTTGTCTTGAAAAAAAATACAAATTAATAGTCATCTATAATAGTCAAGCTTAGAGTCATGTTAGGTATGTGTTCAAGGTCATACACAGATATACTTAGACATATAGATGGTCTTCAAACAATTCAAAGCCCTACAGAATATGGCATTTAATATGTTTAATAACCTACAGCTTTTCAGAACAGTGAGACACATCTGCTCCTGGCAGCACCAGTCTACTTCAGAGAAGATGATGGACATTGAAGAACTCAATATGGAGTTTGTTTTCTTTTTCTTTTTTTTTCTTTCTTTCTTTCTTTTTTTTTTTTTGTTTTTTTTGAGACAGGGTTTCTCTGTGTAGCTTAGTGCACCTTTCCTGGAACTCACTTTGTAGACCAGGCTGGCCTCGAACTCACAGAGATCCACCTGGCTCTGCCTCCCAAGTGCTGGGATTAAAGGCGTGCATGACCACCACCTGGGATTGGAGTTTGTTTTCTTTATGACAAATTCTAGCTATGTGGGCTAAGAAACTGTCCTTGCCTCAATAGCTGATAATACATTGTCCAAACTGGACCAGCAGGATACAAGAAAGGTGACTGCTGAAATTTGCCAGGACAAGGTAGGATGGTCCTTCAAAATCTCCTGCTTTGCAGAAAAGTCTGTCAGATATGCTACACCTGTAGGCAAGAACAGGATGCCCCAATGTTACAGAGGAACTTTGCGTGACTGTCCAGACAGCCTGATGTCCCTGTCGTTAGGTAACATTTCATTCTTCTGGGTTCTTTCATGGAGTTGAAGACTAGATAGTTATAGTTATAGTTTTCTTTAGTTATGATAAAAGATAGGAATAAAAAATTAGGAACAAAACTTTGTACTCACAAAGATAAGATAGATAATAGAATATTTTCTTTAATTTTGCCAAATACAAATGGACTGGATATTGTAACTGTATTACTTACTTAATAACTGTTTTTATTGTATACAATTTTACTATGTTAAAATTAAAACCTTTTTTAATTAGACAAAAAAGGGGAAATGCTGTAAAATAATCCTCTTGTATACTATAAATATTTGTCACTCAAATAGGTTTAATAAAATGCAGATTGGCCGGTAGCCAGGCAGGAAGTATAGGTAGGATAACCAAACCAAGGATGATGGGAAGGAAAAGGGCAGAGTCAGAGGAGGTCACCAGCCAGATGCAGAGGGAGCAGGAGATGAACATGCCATGTTAATGAAGGTAACACCATGTAGCAGAGCATAAATAAAGAATATGAGTTAACTTAAAATGTAAGAGTCAGCTAGTAATAAGCCCGAGCTATCAGCTGAGCATTTATAATTTACATTAAGTCTCTGAGTCAGTTATTTGGGAGCAGGTGGTCAGGTCAGGAAAATTCTGACTACAGAACCCACCTCACAGAAATCTGAACTGAAAGTCTAGAAAGAAGGGGCATTAGAAGTCATAATAAGAGCTTTAAAAAGAAAGTCTGATACGGAGAGAGGAGGCTGCTTGTATGATCACTGGAGGAATCTTAAACTAACCAACAAAGCACCAAGAGAGACTTCCACATGAGCTCATGAATTCAAATCTAGGTCCTGTACAGAGGAAAAAAGGGGGAAATATGCATCACTTAGATAGTGAGGGGGTGTATCCCCTTCTGGAGGACTTGACTCTTCCTACTGCCCTTCTATTTAGGTGATTTCAATTTATGTCTGTCTCAGATTTCTGCAGGAAAAGATGTGATCTGGATATTTAAAAGATGATTTTTTTTAATACTCTGTGCATCTAAGACATGACACTGGCCCTGTAGCACAAATCCTAATTGGTCTTAATAAGAACAACCTGGAGCCACATATCAGGGTAAATGCTGTAAGATCAGATTGACAAAGGAGCAAGGCACAGCCACTTCTTATCTCACCAACTCCTTAGCCTCAAAAGGGGCTGAAATCCTAACTCCTTCCACCTTATATTCCTCTCTCCACCCAGCTGTATCCTTTCTGTATCTCCCTAGTCCTGTGATTAAGGTGTGTGCCTTCCAAGTACTAGAATCAAAGGCATGAAATCCCAAGTGCTGGGATCAAAGGCATGAGTCTCCACTGCGTGGCTCTGTTTCTCTTTTAGACTGTATCAATTTCATATAGCCCAGGGTGGCCTTGAACTCCTGATCTTCCTGCTGCCTCCTCCCAAGTGCTGGGATTAAAGGTGTGTGCCACCACTTCCTGGCCTTTATGGTTAACTAGTGACTAGCTCTGCCCTCTGATCTCCAGGCAAACTTTATTTGTTAGAACACAAACAAAATATCACATTTCCCCCTTTTTGTCGAAAATAAAATAGAAGGTTATAACTAATACAATACTACATACAATAAGTACAATAACTATGTACAATATATGCAGGCAGTAATTACATCCACAATGTCTAGTCCATTAACATTTGACAAATTAAGGAAAAATACCCTATTATCTATCCAAAAGATTGCACCTAATTCATGTTATATCTTAATTTGAATTATTTTGCATTATCAAAATTGTCTCTTTTTTTTTGTTTGTTTTTGTTTTTGTTTTTGTTTTTCGAGACAGGGTTTCTCTGTGTAGCTTTGTGCCTTTCCTGGATTGCACTCTGTAGACCAGGCTGGCCTGGAACTCACAAAGATCCGCCTGGCTCTACCTCCCGAGTGCTGGGATTAAAGGCATGCGCTACCACCGCCCAGCTTCAAAATTGTCTTTTAATGTCTCTAAAACCTACAAACTTTAGACTTCTTAGTGAGTTTCTTTTCTGAATCTGTAAAAAGGAAAACTATAATTATAAAGTCTTCAACTCCCTCAGATACCCAAGATAAAAATAATATTACCTAAGTAAACAAAAAGGACAAGCAAGCAACTTCTAAAAAGTGTGAGAAATGACAGAAACAGCTGGCTGCCTGGATAGTCACTGAAGGTTTTTCTGTAACGTTGGGGCATCATCTTTGGCCTATAGACCTAGCATATCAGACAGACTTTTTTGTGAAGCAGGTATTCTGAATGGCTGTCCTACCTTGTCTAGGTAACATTCGGCAGTCCTTTCTTTTGTGTCCTGCTTGTCCATTTTGGACAGCATACTGTCAGCAGTCAAGGCAAGGGCACTTTCTTGCCCAGTGGCTAACTTTTGCCACAATGAAAGTAAACTCCATAAGGAGTTTTTCCAATGCCCATCATCTTCTCTGAAGAAGACTGGTGCTGCTAGGAGCAGACATGTCTCATTGTCATAGAAATAAAAAAGAACCTATGTTATTGAAACATCTTAAGTACCATATTCTGTATATCTCTAAAGTGTTTGAAGGCAATCTGTCTATCTAAAATATATCACTGTTTGACCTTGAAAACATGCCTAATATGACTACAAATTGATTGTAATAGTTGACTAACTACTAACCTGCATTTCTTTATATCCTAATTAGTTGGTAATAATAACTTTCAAGGACTAGAAATTTGCATTACATTGTTAAATGAGCTGTATAGGTACAAAACCTTGAACAAGAGTAGAAATGTATGTACAGTATGTTCTAATCAAAATATCCTTAAATTTGTATCAGTATATAAAAATCCATAACAATGCAAAAACTAGAAATTGCTTTTTAAATGTAAATTGAATAATCTATCTTTTTATCCTATCATATTTATATCCTCCTTTTTTCTTTTCAGAGTAGATTCAATAATCTACCCTTTTATCCTATCATTTTTATATGCCCCTTTTTTCTTTTCAGAACAAGAACCCTGAATCTAATCTCCTTTGTTCAGCTTTTTTCCTGACCATTACCAATAACAACTTGTAGCCAACCTCCCTAAACAATAGCAAATATGCATAACCCACTGAACAACCAAAAACCACACACCCCAACTCTTGGGAATATGGGCTTCATGTTCTTAAATTTACTTCATACTGTCTGGGGGCAACAGCATCTTTAGATCCTGAAAAGAAAAATTTGAGTTAATTGTCCAGTCCTGGGAGAGGTAGCTGTCCAGTCTCTACATAATGGGGAAGTGCAAGGCTTGTCTTAGGTCCTGGCTATAGTAGTCTGTGAGGCTGGATCATCTCAGCTAGCCACCTTGATATAGTCCTGAGCAGTTTATAGTCCAAAGTCTTTATATTTAGGTGTTCTTTGTCAGCTTAGTGGTGTTATGAGAGTCCTGGTGGAATCATCATCACCCTTTTGGAGCCTTCAGATATTGAATTAGGTCAGATTATTCCTTTTCTTGGTAACTTTTTCCAGGTAGTTCTCCCTTTTCTTTGGATGCTTTCTTTTGTCCCAAAGGTCTTTAAATTCCTCAAGATGGTTGTTTTTATTTCCCTGGAAAAACAAAAACAAAAGCCTGCCACAACCCTAACTTAGGGGAGGATCCATTTTGATAAGTTATATCTGATCAAATGAAAAATATTTGTTAGTCTTAAAGTTAGTTTAGATTGAATGGTCACACTGGTTGATGAACTATCACCTCTTCTAATCAAGAAGTCTCTCTTGTTCAAATCTAATCTTTGTCAATTTTGATTTATGGTTTTTCCTCAAATTTTTTGTTCTCTCTTCTTTAGCTGTTCTATCATCCAAAGCAGTATGAAATTTTTACAATAAGCATTAGGTTCTTTAATTGGTCTGTGAAGGAGTTTCCTCCAAAGTAACAGGAAATGACTGAACTGAATTTGATGGGGGGAGGGTGTGGGGGAGCTGCAAGAGGCCCTTCAAGGCATTTCCTGATGGCAAAGGGTTACCTTGACTGTCCCTTGTTGATCTACATTGGTCCAATGTTGGCCTTTACCACACCTTCTGTATACTCCAGAAGGGAGGGGCATTGTTTGGATTATTCTTAGAAGAAACATTGTTTCTAGGAATGTCCTGTTTACAATCCCTTTTTAGGAGACCTTGTTTACCACAATTGAAACACCTGACATTTCCGTTTTCCTTCAACCTCTGGAAATCACCTCTCCTATCCAAGCATCATTATGGTTCTGAGGTTCAATATGGATTATATCTCTGATTCACTTCTCTGTGGGTGTTGATCTTGCCTTTAATGGCCTAATCATCCTTTTGCATTGTGCATTAGCATTTTCAAAAGCCAGAGATTCAATTACTATTAGTCTAGCTTCTAAATTTGGTCTAATTCTATTTACTGCTGAAGTCAATATTCACAAGAAATTGGTGAAGGTTTCTTTTGGGTCCTGTATAACTTTAGTAATGACACAGTTTTTTTTTTCCTACTTCTTCAAATCTATCCCAATCATTCAAGGCAGCATAAAGCCAGGGTGTGGTCATCATATGGAGATTGCCTTTGTACATCAGCATAATCTCCCTCTCCAAGAAGTAGGTCTTGGGAGATTTTTATACTTCTGGCCCTACTTCATTGTTCAATGGTCCTAGTCTCATCTTTCCACCAGGTTCTCCATTGAAACTGAGGACCATGTTGGGCCACACGAGGCCCAGTGTAACTTCCCAAGCCTAGCTCGAGTTTAGTGACCTGTCTTCGGACATGACTTCCGAATATCAGTGACTCAGCTCAACCCAACTTAGAATCGCCTCTGCCTAGTAACTGCTGAGATGGCATCATCTCATTGGCCCGCTATCCTCACCCCATCCCTCATCACCCCTACCTATATAAGTCCAATCCTGATGCAATAAAGTGAGTTCCTGCTTTGAAAAGACTCCCAGCTCAGTGTGCTTCTCTCCTGTAGACAGGGGAGGTCTGGGCCATGGACACTCACCATCCTGCTCAGCCTCAGGGAGAGACCAGCTGGACCAGTCCTGCCTCCGCCCTACCTGCCAGTCAGACAGACAGACCCGGCCCCAAGACTGCTATAACCCAGTCTTTCCAGTCTTGAGGGATAATTCTACTACAAGTTGAACACAAGACTATAGCTTCCTTGAATCCCCTTAGATCTAACATTTGCACAGAAGTTTATTCAGGTCTTACACAGCTATGGGGATATCTATCATTTGCATTTCCTGTAAGGTTACTGGATAAATTAAGGATAGCTGTTTGAAAACCTTGGGCTGATCCTCTTTAACCTGTTTGTTTGTTTGTTTGTTTGTAGCCCAGGCTGTCCTAGAACTTGCTATGTAGACCAGGCTGGTCTTGAACTCAAAGAGGTCTGCTTGCCTCTACCTCCTGAGCACTGGGGTTAAGGTGAGCACTATCACACCAAGCTCACCATCTTCTCTATCAATGGGAGTTTTTACTAAAATGTTACATAGAGAGAGAGCACACAGGCTTCCTCTCCTTTGTCTCGGTTTTCCTCTTCTCAGCACAGGCCTGCCAGCCCAGGGAGCTGGGAATTCTGCACAGGCTCACAGACTAACCTTTGTCTAAGACCAAAATATGGGCTCAAAGCTGCATCCTGAGCTGGGTGGTGGTGGCACACAGCTTTAATCCCAGCACTCCAGAGGCAGAGGGATCTGGGTTTGAGGCCAGAGTGTTCTACAGAGTGAGTTCCAGGACTGCCAGGGCTTCACAGAAAGCCTGTCTTAAACACAAACAAACAAACAAAAAATCAAAACAATAAGAAACCCTCCAACACACACATACACACACACACACACACACACACAATCTGCACTCTGTTCTCAAAAATTACAATTTGCTTGTCAGTTGCACTGCTTTTAAGGGTTTGTTGTTGTGAGCAGCCAACTAAGTATGTGATGCCTAACACTGACCATCCAGAGTGAGGAGCAGGATCACCTTTCCATCAGTAATAGAAGGACAGAGGGACTCCCACTAGGTGGGCCTGCCTGCTTGAATCCTTGAGAACCTAGACCCATTTCTTATGTGAGTACATTTCTCCCTAAAATGGAACACACCTCCCACTCCCCTCCTGACCCTGAAAGCTGAATAGTCATGCTGCATTCTTGCTCCCTGTTAGAGTAATCTGTGGTCTCCTGTTTACTGCTGTATTACATGGCTAGCAGGTCTATGTGTAGGCCTTTAATAAATGATTGCCATTGAATTTATGAACAAAGAAATGAGTGAGTCAAAGGTAAGGGGCTGAACCATAGTCCATCCGAGTAGGACTGAATCAGCGCGATGGCAGATAGGGGTGAAGAGGATTGAGAATGAGGTATGGGAGACACAGAATTGAATTTGTAGGAGGAGCCAGTTTCTCAGTCTACATCCTGGGCCAGCTTCCTGGAGTGGCCCAAACTCAAACTGTAGTTCACGAACTCAGACCCCTCCCCCACGGTGTGGGTTTTGAGGGTTATGTTTTGATTTCTCCTTGAGCCAACCCAGCCAATAACAGTCAATAAAAAGGAGATACACCAGCAGCCGGCAGCTCTTCTTGGAGAACCCCGCATGGCTGGCCTCGTCCCCACCAGCCTCAGATACCCTGGGTAGCCTAAGGCAGGGTGGCAGGGCTACGGTAAACAGGCTGAGCTACTCCCGCGGCCCAAAGCCTCCCGGGGCGCTGTCCATGGTGCCCCAGTGTCAGCCGCATCCCGGTCTGCATTTCAAAGGCACACCACTGATAGAGGAGAAGATCCCGCCGCTCGCCGGGTCGTGGCCATATTCCGGCTCTCCCGGGCCGGCCGAGCCGCCCTTGTCTTCGCTGTAGGCCGGGGCGGCCGACATGGGTCTGCGATGCCGGGTGGCTGAGCGGCTCAGCTGGGCTAAGGCTGAGGCAGGGGGCGCACGCCTAGCTCTGCAGAGATGCAAGCTGAGCCGCAGAGGCTGCGCGCGGATTCAGCAATCAGGGCCGCGCGCTGAGATTTTTTTTTTTTTTTTTTGGTTTTTCGAGACAGGGTTTCTCTGTGTAGCTTTGCGCCTTTCCTGGGACTCACTTGGTAGTCCAGGCTGGCCTCGAACTCACAGAGATCCGCCTGGCTCTGCCTCCCGAGTGCTGGGATTAAAGGCGTGCACCACCACCGCCCGGCTTTTTTTTTTTTTTTTTTTTTTTTAGGTGAGGATCGAACCCAGGGCGCTGAGATTCTTAAAGGCACCGGCACCACCGGCGGAGTGCAGGGGTTGCAGTGAGCGGACCGGGGCAGAAGGAACAGTGCCCGCCCCGCCCAATCCCTCAGAACCCCCTGACACCCGTGCCTCTGCACTTAAGCCACTGCAAGCACCTACACTGGGAACAGTGAACCAGGCTGCTGGGCTGATGAGGGTACAGCCTTTGGAGGGATGCAGACCTCCTGTCACCACCCAGATCACCTGACCTCCAGGGGTCCGCCCACCCACGCAGTGAAGGAAGGGGGATATACTGAAAGAAGGCCATACCCGCAGGCACCAGTAGAACACCGGACTTGGAGATTTAGGGATAGTACCTTTCCAACCTCCTTTTCCACACAGTCTAAATCCCTCTGGGGGCAACCTGCCTACCAAGTGGGAAGCATAGCTGTTTCCTGGAAGAAGTGGAATATCAGGGCAGCCTGACCCAGGAAGCAAGCCCTAGTGCATTCTGGGAGCAGGGCGCTTCCAGGGGGAGTAGAGAGCACATCTAACATCCTAAGCAAGTTTTAGAAAAGACTTTAATGATGCTTTCTGAAGCCTCTTCTGGCCCACTCAGGAAGGCCCAAGGTCACATTAATCCCTGGTTAAGTCCATATAATTGACATCTAGGAGGGAAGAGAGAAGTAACAGACTGAGTTAGGGTCTGGTGTAATCACCAGGTCTCAGGGACTTGGTGACTCTTGGACCTTAGCTCCCAAGACCCGAGGGAGGGAGGGAGGGCTGACAGAGGGAAGGTACCTACTAAAGGAAGGTAGTAAGTCTGGGTGGAGAGAAAGCCCTAAACTATGCTGATGTATGGGTTATATCTCTTTGGGCTGGAGTTTGGGGCATGGGGTTGAGTGGTTGGAAACTCCTGGCAAGACTTGGAGAATGGAAGAGTTCGCAAGGGCTGTCTTCATGGGTAGAACCTAGGATCCCCAAGTCTCTGGAATCAGAATTAGTGGTCTCATTGAAAATGGGTGGAACTCAGAAAGGTGGACTTTGGGTCGACAGAAAGTGAAGGGCTCTAGTAGGCAGGAACTTGGCAAATGAGGCTCTGGTAGGTCTTGCCCTCCCCAATTCCCTTTGCTTTGCTAAACTTTTAGATTCCATTCCTAAAGCTAGCCACCAAGGTTGATTCCCTTATTTGGCCGCTTTCTCCTCCTGAGGCTGACAAAGAAGGTCCAGCTATCAAAGTATTGAAGTCTGGCAATCAAAAGCCTCTTTTGTCTATGATAATGAACATGCCCAACCAAAATAATCCACCTCATCTTAACATCAGGGTTACCCTTTTCCTTTTAGAAACTGCTTTATCCAAAGGCTGTCCTTTGTTCCTCTGGGGAAAATCTCTCTTCCCCTTCTCCATTGCCCCTTTTTTCCCCTCTCCCTTGTCTGGCATCCTCTGCCTTTGTCCCTCTGGGACAAAGAATTCTCCTGTGTGCTGAGAACTCGGTCTTGGTGTGTCTTCCAGAAAGTTCTATTGAAGGGAAAAGAATGATGGGTTTGGCCGAGCACGTGGGTAGCAGATTGGTAGTATTCAGTGAATATGTCTGGCCAGGATGTAAGAACTGGGGCTTGAGGCCTGCCTGGCAAGGGCTCAAAGGAGTTTGGTAGTGTGTAAATTTAATAAATATACACCCCTGTTTGTTTCTGGGGACTTTAGAACTGCCAGAGTAAAGATGTTAAATGTAGAGGAACCTGGTCTGAGTGTAGTAGGGAGGGGAACGTCTGAATTTTGCTGGAGCAGGTTGACTAGGTGCATTTCTTAGCAAACTCAGGGGCTGGGATTAGGATATGTGTGACCAGAGGAGAGGTGCTTACTGAGTTCATGTCCAACAGCTTCAGTGCAAAGTGCATGCAGTTGTTTCCCATAGGATGATAGGGCTCAGGTAAATTCTTCATAGCTTCTCGAACACGGCGCTGGAGCATCTTAGGGTCAATGCCACCGCGTTTGCGAAGCACACGACAGAGTTCTCGGTCACGCCTCATTGCAGGGAGACCCTCTTTGGAAACCACACCTTCGCTGTACTTCACAAGCCCTTTTAGTTCATTACCACTGGAGTTCTTGCCTGCAGGTGTAGCAGGCCCAGTGCAAATCAGAGCTAGCATTTCCTCAAGCCAAAGTCCCACATCCAGGCTCCCCCTCCCCCCTTAAGACCTACACATTCATCCCAATTTTCTTCCCTGCGCAGCCCCCTCATGACTGGCTAAATTTGTTTTTTCTCACTTTGATAGTGTATGATCTCTTCATGGCCACAGTAAACCCCCACATGGGCAAATGTCTTCGATGCCATAGGAATCTGCAACTTGAACAGGAAGAGGTCTCCAAGCAGATACTCGACTTTGTCTATGTCCAATTCCTCGAAGTGCTTTTTTATGAATGTCTCAGAGAAGAATGTGAAGGTGCTGGATGCCCCTGCGATAGACTAAGAGGAGAACTTACCTCACAGACATTAAGGTGTGTGCAGAGGTGTAGCCGGGTGATTTTGTTTGTCACACATGGTAGACCTGGCTTGGGGTAGGACCCTAGGCAGGAGGTCTTCACTGCTTCACACCTACCTCCCTGATCTTAAAGGACTCCAGAGGCCTGAAAACCACAAATGGGCCCTGCACTGAGCCAGCCTTAACGACCCGATATTATCCAGCACCTTACTCCTGGCTTCCCTCTCACCCCACGCCCACTGGTTTAAGCAGAAGTCACAGCTACAGAAGACAGTGGACTGTCCTGGCCCTGTTGAGACAGCTGCCACCCTGCCTGGGGAGGGGACGCGATGAGTCAAGGACTTCTGCTCCATTTACCTTGGACCTGAAGCTCATCTAGGGAGAGAAAACAGTCATTACCACTGGCTACTTCCCGTGTCCTCCATGTTCCAGCTGCTCAATATCTGTGTGCTGTGCCCAAGTCTACACTAGATACTGATGACAGGTTGAGAGACCTATGTCACCTGTCCATATGGGACATCAAAAAGTCCCTTCTCTCTCTACCTCAACTTCCTCATCTGTAAAGTGGGGACAGTAAGGTTGGCAAGCAGGGCATCACCTGACCATTGGGAGGTACTAAGAGCTCTTTGTGATTCGTACAAGGCCAGAAGGCAGGGTTTGTTTATAAGGTCTCCTGAACTTACACATTTGCCTGAGCATGCACATTCAGACACCAGGTGGAAGGCTGGGGAGAAAGAATACCTCTTTCTCAGTTCAGAGGAGAAGAACAATGTGTCCCAAAGGCTGGTGGCCTCCCTGTGACCCCTGCCTCACAGATCAAAAGGAATCACTCAACTGGAAAGCCTAGACTCTCCCTCAAATTTCATTGGGTCAGAGAGGCACTCAGGCTGCCATCAGCTGGGCCTTTGCTCCTTCAAAAGGAGTTCCAGGTCCATGGCTGGTGTTCCACCCATAGTAGAAAATACTCCTCATTGCCAAAAGGTATGTGAAGGCCCCAGTTAGCCCTAACAACAATGGTATGTACAGCCCACTGTCATTGTCATTTGGAAAAATGGGGCTTGGGGAGGTTGTTAAGGTTACATCTAAAACGTGGTAGAACCAGTGTTCCAACTGAGGTGATCTGACTTAACCAGGGTATGGACTGCCTCTGGAATGCTGGGACCTCTTGAATGGCATGTGGAACCCCACCTCCAGGCCCCACCACCGGGAAGTATTGACCCCTGTTTTCTTCCTGACTAGAGAAGCAGCTACCCTTGCATTTAGCATTCATTCATTTAGTTATATTAAAAGGAGAAAGAGCAACATCCTGGAACCATCAGAGCCTGGGAGACAAGTTCCCCAATTCCTCAGCCCAGGGCCTGACAACGCTGCCCACCATGTTGGGGATCCTGGCTTGGAGACTGAGCCCTTCCCTCTCTGGCTATCAGAAACAGAGCAGGGGCAGGGCGTCCCTGGGACTGGCTTTGGGGTCACTGCTCCCAGCCAAGTATCTACAGCTAGAACAAAGTCAGAGTGGCAGCCCACCTCTTCTGACCATCCTTCCCTTTCCAGACCCTCTAGTCACTGGGATCCCACCCGAATCTAAGCCCATAATGTGAGCCACTTACCTTGTAGGGAAGAGCCCAGGAATATAAAATTGGAAGCCTAGAGAGATGAGACCTGACTGCCTGCAGGCCTGTCAGCAGCCAAAGATGAACTTTTTGCCTTACAAACCACAGCTTTGTCAGCAGGCAAAGGTTAACTTTCACCGATAAACCCCTTGCCTTACAACTGTGGAGGACCAAGGTCAACCTGTAATAATAGTTGCTTCTATGGCACTCCCAGCTTATCTCTATGTGACCTTCCACCTGACAATGTCTTGTAACTTTCTCAGCTATGGAAGAACAGCTGTGTCAGGGTAGCTCCAGGCTTCTGCATATACCTTAAGCCAACAACCTATAAGCAGAAATTGTAAATCTTAAAATGTAAACGTGACTGGAAGCTTAACCTCAAGATTGTAAAAAAAAAAAAAAAAAATCCTTTTGTCCCACGCCCGAGGCTCAGTTTTCACTATAAAAAGGGACTTGAACCCTGCCCCCATTGCCACAGTATCAGAAGCCCCAGCTCTGGCTGTGGCCACCGTCAGCTGGAATCTTCTTTTTTTCGCGCCATGTCTGGAATAAAGTTTGCTTCTGTTTCCTACACCTTACTGGTCTGTTCCCCATTATTTGTCTTCCCCTGGACCAAACAGTAGTCACCACACTTCACTCCTTGTGAGACGTTTGTCTTCTGTGACCAGAGCAAAGAGGACAAGTTGGCCATGGATCTGGCAGATAAAGGGGATAACCAGGAAGTTCTGGGGGCAGATTCTGAGCACCAGTGTCCTAGCCAATCTGAATGAGGCAGCAGCACCTCTGCTATGACCCTGGGGCCAGGCAAGAAGCCAGAGCCTGAGGGCTGGGGTCCAGGTAGGCAAATGGTGCCTCCTTTCTTCCTCCCTCCTTTCCACATCTGATATCTGACATCCTGTGACTGCCTTCTCCTCAGCACCATTTCCTCACTCTTCAGTGGCCTCAGGGTACTCAACTCTTCCTCTCCACCCTGCCTTGGTCAGAGAACAAGAGCTAGCCTTCAATCACGATGAATTTGTTGAGGTTTGCTCTATGGTCTGTTCTAGTGAACATGCTTTGCATCCTTACAAGTGTATCTTTGCAGGTTCGGGTGTAGTGTTCTGTAGGCAAACGCTAGGTCAAGGTGGTTGACTATATTGTTCACCTCTGACTATATTAACTTTATTTTCTATACTGTTTTCTGTCAGTTAAGAGGGATGGTAAGATTCCCTGCTATGTACAGGTGCAGAATTCTCTCCCTTTCATTCTCGTATACTTTGCTCTGTGGAGTGGAAAACTCCTATGACATGTAGAAACAGTTTATGATTACCGCATCTTTGGATGAACTGACGTTTATCATTACCTCTGCTAATGCTTGAGTTGAAGTCTTTACCTAATGCTATGCTTGCTAATTGCCTCTGTGTCTTTAATCACTCATCTGCTTTCCTTTTCCCATTGACTTGTAATCTGTTTGTGTCTTTACATTTATTTTTCATTTTGAGATGGGAGTCTCACTTGTTGCTCAGGCTGGTCTCAACCACAGGCTCCAGGGATCTTCTCATCTCAGCCTGGTGAGTATCAGAGACCATGGATGCACAACATGTGCCTGCCTCTACGTCACTGTACTTAAAATACATACGTAATAGAATATAATTGGGTCTTCCTTTTCACTCCATAGATAATTAATATGGTAATTGATATGGTTATCATATCAACTTTGGTCTACCATTGTTTACCTGCTTTTCCCTTCTCTCTGTGTGTCTCTTTCTGTCTCTCTCTCTGTCTCTGTCTCTCTCTGTGTGTGTTCTTTTGTTCTCCCTTTCTTGTCTCCTTTTGGAATATTTAAATTTTTTTAGTAATTCATGTTAAGATGGCTAAACTAGGAGGATTTGGAAGTTTGAGAGCAGCCGGGGTTACTCTTGCCTGGGTTATATAACCTGTGTCATATAGTTATCTATTTTGGTTTTCTGCTGGCATTAACTCCAGTTCTTTGTCTTCTTTGTCTTATATATTAAGTCTCTTTAGAGATTACAGTATAACTAGTTTTCAGGCTGGCCAGTTGACTTAATTGATTAGAGCATGGTGCTAATTAATAATAACCAGTTTACATAAACTACTTAATTATAGAGCTTACAACTAACTGCACATCCAATGTAGAAATCATCAGTACTGTAGGTCTGGTACCACCATCCCTAATTGATTTTTATATTGTTATATCTGTCATATATACATTATACACCCCACAGGACAATTTCATAAATTTTGATTTAAACCAGTGTGTATTTTAAGAGAGAATAAAGATGCCCCTTATAGTTATACTCAGGAAGGTCTAAGTGTTTCTCTAATACTATTTCTTTAGACAGATGAAATTCCTCAGCATTTCTTGTGCGGCAGCCACTGTGAACCTCTTAGCTTTATTTGAAAACAACATCTTTGATTTTATTCATCCTATTGGACACAGAATTGTAGCGGGCTGGCTCATGGTGCTATTGCCTCCATCATCTTGACAGGAAACGTCTTTCATTACTATTTCTTACTATCTTATACTGTAAACTCTTATTTTAGGATTTTTAAGTTGGTCAAGTGACAGTTTCCCAGGAAAAGCTTCTTCCATTTTTCTGTTAAAAAGGCTGTTTCAGATGTGCAGATGGAAAAGTGTGAATGATGGGGCCACATGGTCGGGTTTCTGACCAATTTCTGAATGTCTGAGATTATGTGTTCTGTGTGTCTTGGAAAACAACAACAACAACGATGTGACCTCATAGCAGGTGCCAACTTGACGAAGGTCAAAGACAAACAGGTCATATGACTTCATAGTCATCTTTCTTGAGGGTGATCAAAAGGGCAGTCACCATCTTGCCTAAGGTTTACTAAAGGTAAAGTGTAGCTAGAGTTTTCCTGCCTGGCCCACAGTCAGGGCAAATCTCTTTCACCTGCCAGTCCCACAGCCTCTCAGACCCGACCAAGTAAACACAGAGACTTATGTTGCTTTCAAACTGTATGGCCGTGGCAGGCTTCTTGCTAACTGTTCTTACAGCTTAAATTAATCCATTTCCATTAATCTATACCTTGCCACATGGCTCGTGGCTTACCGGCATCTTCACAAGCTGTTTCTCATCGTGGTGGCTGGCAGTGTCTCTCTGACTCAGCCTTCCACTTCCCAGCTTTATTCTCCTCCTCTTCCCTCCTACACTTCCTGCCTAGCCAATGGCCAATCAGTGTTTTATTTATTGACTAATCAGCAACACATTTGACATTCAGACTATCCCACAGCACTTCCCCCCCCCCTTTTTTTTTTTCAAAAAAGAAGGTTTTAACCTTAACAAAGTAAAATTACATATAATTTGGGAATTTGGGCGTAGCTTCTCTTACTACTTCCTGCTGGAGGGGGGCGCTGTATTTTATGGGGACACAAAGAAAATTTTAGGATCATGGAGTAGTCCGTGAGGCTGTATCGTCTGAGCCAGTTGCCTTCAAACCATTCTGGATGTTGGGTCATCTGGGCCATGGTGTCATCGGAGACCTTTCAGGTGGTCTTGACTGATCAAACCTGATGTATCTTAATCTGGAACAAATCCATAGCCTCTGGCTTTCTGTGGGAGCAAAAGCAGAGTCTCTTTTCCAAAGTAACATATCCTTACATTCAAATTTTGAAGTCAAGGTATCTTTAAAATATACATTTTGGCATAACTCAACAGCTTTTACAATCAAATGTTTTTCTGCAGTTAAAAATCCCAAAGACAACACAATCCAGATTCTCTGTGTAATATCCATTTTTACGTGGCTTATTTTTTATACTACCTTTACTGTCTCTTTAAAGACTTTATTTTTAAAAACTATGTATTTCTTTATATAACTGTATATATTTCTTTTTTTTTCTTTCAAGCCTACGTACATTTTTACACACATTGTAAACTATTATATCTGAATCTGTCTTATTGTGAATCTCTTGCTTTAAACTGCAGCAGCTGTGGCTGCTGGCTCTGCCCACCTCAGCTTCCCAACATGGCAGTAGTATGTTTACCACCAGCTCTGGGAGCTATCGTGGGTCTACGCTTTTATCCAAGCAGCGTGTAGCCCAAAAACCTCTTTTTTTTTTTTTTTTGCACTAGCAAAGGCTAAATCCACCACGCAGCTTAATGTGCCACCTGCAGAGGCCTCATTCCCTCCAAAATGCAGGTCGAGGGAGCACACCAGAAACCCACAAGTAGCTCAAACCGGCAGCTGCCGCTCATTTGAGAGAGACAATTAGGAAATGTTTTTACCTCCGTTTTAGAATCTTTTTTTCTCAGTTTTTAGGTGGAAACTCTTGCCACCACGTTGGACGCCATTTGTAGATGTAACCAACCTTCTTATTAAATAAGAAACACAGAACCAATGCAAAGAAGAAAGCCAAGAGGTCAGAGCTAAGAGCTAAAACCTTACCCTTCCTCCTGCAGTGGTCCTACCTCTCCGAACTCACTACCCCTATGTTAATGTCTTTATATAGTGTTCCTGTTCTGCCTTCTCATTGGTTGTAAACCCAACCACATGACCGCCTCGTCACGGCCTGTCTGTATAGGCCTCCAGGTTTTCCTTGCTTGGTATTGAGATTAAAGGCATGTGTGTCCAATAATGGCTGTATCCCTGAACACACAGAGACTTACCCAGCTCTGCATACCAAGTGCTGGGATTACAAGTATACACCACCACTGCCCTGCTTTCCTATGGCTTGCTAATAGCTCTGACCCCTGGGCAACTTTATTTATTAACATACAAATAACATCTTAATACAAATAAAATATCACCATATTTAAGCGGTTTTTAATGGATTCTTGTCACGTTGGGCGCCATTTGTAACTGGAGTTTTCCTGCCTGGCCCACAGTTTAAAGGCGTGCGCCACCACCGCCTGGCTCTCTGTTACTTTCAATCTCTAACTCAGGTAAAAGTTATCCTTCTCAGATCTCTGATGCTGTTTGGTGACCAGGCTTTGTCAGTTCAACAGCAGCAACCAAGGCTCCAGCTGCTTTCTCGGTTCTCTGTGTAAAACCCACAGGCCTCACTCTCTTAGAGCTAATACTAAGTCTAGACACAGTGCACCTTGCTACCAGACTCCAAAGAGAGATGAACTCACCTGTATCTCCTCGTAAATTGAATAAAAAGATGGTCCTCTAAGGTTTGTTTATGTAAAGACAGGAAAGCTGTCTCTCTCCTGCTCATGTACTTGTCCTTCTCAGATCTGATGATATTTGATGGCCAGGGTATTGGTAGATTTGCCAGTTAGTGGCTCTCCCCCACACATTAGAGAGGGTATGGAAGCCTCCCAGCCCTTTGCTATGACACCAAGATACAAACCTGTTCCAGTTGTTTTACAGACACCTGCAGGTTCCAGCACAGGTCCACCCCTTGTGCCAGCTTCGTGCCAAGGCTGATCCACAGGGGGTCCTCCAGATATGCCAGCCCCTGTACCAGCTCTGAGGATACAAATATTGGAGGTTAACTCCACCCACATGCCCACTCATAAAAACTCCATTATCTCCTAACTTGTTGACATTGTTACAGGATGGACATTGATGGACAGGATGGCATCGCCCACTTCCAGAGAAACAGTAGATGTGATGGTTCAGGTACTCCTGGAACACATCATCCCTCATTTGGCATGCCACTCCCCCAAGCTCCTGGGACTTCACTGCTAGTACCACCTCTCCAGGTTCAAGTGGGCACCTACCAGCATCTGGAACCTGGTTATCCAAGATGTCCTAATGAAGAGCATATCTGCTCTCGTGTCTCACTCATTCACCCTTGCCTCTTCTGAACAATCAGGGTACTTCTCCATTCCATTTTTTCTGACTGTTATCACTCTTCCCATGGCTATCTCTGCTCATGGGACCCATGATAACAATCTATATTTTTTTCTCCTAGCAACCTGCCTTCTCAGCTCCCTCAAGGAACAGATGCCTGAGGTCTCCATGATGACAGCTAACTGAATGGTCCTTTTGTGCCCAGGTCGCAATACCCCCAGGCAAGACCACCACAGAGCCAATATCAGATGCACACAGAGGTTTGTTAATAACAAAACAAGCCCAAGGGCTTGGTCCACATTCCAAACACTCGACACAGTGGGTGGAGGAGGATGGCCCCCAGCACTCACTTTAAGGAGTTTATATAGGAAAGGTTTACATCCAGAGAGTTACCTATCTTGGGATTGGACAAGGGGGTTAGGGATGAGGTAGTTCTTTGAAGTTACTGGCTGAACTATAAGCATGAGGTTACTGATGGCTAACAGGATTCAGGGTATCTACAGAGACATAATTTTTTTATTCCCTGTGTCATGCTCTTGCTGAACCCAGGATACGTATACATTCAGATTTATTGTTCCAGTCCTATTTTCCCATAAGTTCAATTTCTGGTCAGTTGAGTCCATTACTCCCCATATCCTGTTTTACCAAGTCCAGGATATATAGATTTATTGTTCCAGCCTTATCTTCCCATGAGTTCAACTTCTGGTCAGTTCTAAAACTGCTGGGCAGCGAATACCTTTGGGCGGGGGAGTGTCTCTCAAGATGGCTACTGATTTTTTCCCTTTCAGCCCTTCAATCACAGCTCTTGCTGTGCATGACCCTGACTTCCAACGTCCCCCAAAGATGACCCATGCCCCAAGTTGCCAGGAAGCAGTTTTGAGATTTCCGTGCCCCCCATTCCTGCCCCGCTTGCCATCCATAACTCACCCTTTTTATAATGATCAAAAGGGAGGAATGTTAGCATTCAAACCCACCCCTTGAGGACCTGGCCTGCTCAGGGTCTTGATAGCATCATGCGCTCATTAATAGGTAATCGGCGCTGGTTACCAGAGGAAAAGTCAGGAGCCATGTCCACGACTAACAGAAAGTTTTATTAGAAGGAAGGAGGGGATAGGAGGGAGGAAAGCTAGGCCTAGGGGGAGGGAGAGATGGCGGGAGCGGAGCAGAGCAGGATACAGAGAGAGCAGAGAGGGAACAAAGAGAAAGAGTAGGGTCCACGTCCAGCTTTTTTAAGGCGCAGACTGCATGACCACACATTGCGTATATAGTCACCAGCGCCCGCTGATGACATAAGACGAAAGACCCTGAGGAGTGAGGGCAGGATCCTAACACTCATTGCTGCACCATCTGTCTGGGAATCCCCACCACCTCTCTTCCTCTTCTCTTTCCATGAGGTCAAGTTCACGTCTGCACCTCTGCTCCCTTTCTGTCTCTCTTTCTCTCCCTCTATCTCTCCTTCCCTCTTCCCTTTTCCCTTCCCCCTAATAAAACTCTCCACATGAGCACTGTCTGCATGGCATCTCTGTCTCTTACCCGCCGTGGGGTACCTTGGCTCCAACCCACCAAGGTCTCTCTCCCACTGTTTTTAAAATACAACACACTTCCTAGCCAGGCTGTTGTAATTTCTAAAGCTGCCCAGGGATCTTGCATGTTCTCTTCATTCTTTCTTGGAATTTGGTTTTTTTTTTTTTCTGTATAAACATATTATTTTAAGAGAAACAACTTGAAGCTCCAATATTATTTCTTTACTCAATTTGTTGTTGAGGTTTTCAACTGATTTTTTTAACTTACTTTATTTAATTATTCTTATTTTATATATTATTAATTTAATTTTTATTTTTTGAGACAGGTTTTCTCTCTATAGCCCTGGCTCTCCTGAAACTCATACTGTAGACCAGGCTGGCCTCAAACTCAGAGATCCACCTGCTTCTGCCTCCCAAGTACTAGGATTCAAGGTGTGCACTACCATTGTCCAGCTTCAGCTGATTTTTAAAAATCTGACTCACTAAGCTTTTCATTCTAAGACTTCTGTTTTTTGTTTCTTTGTTTTCAAAAATCTCTTCTTTACCAAATCTCTCATGCATAGTTTGAATTGCTTGCCTTAATCAATTCAACTGTTTATATGTAATTTCATAGGCACTATTGAGCCTTTTAAAAATGTATTTGAATTATTTATCATTCATTTTGGTATCTCTGGAATCTGTTATTATAAAGTTATGAACTTTATGAGGTGCTGCGTTACTTATTCTTTTATATTCATTGTGTTTTTTATTTTGAGGTATATATCTGTTGAAAGGACTGTCTTTTCCAAGTCCACAGGAAGATCTTCTTAGTAAGTGGCCTCTCAGTGATGTGTCTTGGGGTATGTCTAATATCTCTGTGGCTTCTTTAGTTGTATGTGTATTATATTACAACCCACTGTCTCTGTGTGTCTTGCAAGACTAATGTCTTTCTGGCAGTGCAAGTGGGTGTGGGCAGGCAGCAGAGCGTGCGTGCTGTTCCCTTAGTGGCCACAATAGAGTGGAGTTGGGGATTTCTGCTGACACTTGATCCTGCCTCTGTGACTCAAAAGCAGCTCTGATACTGGCTGCTCAAAAGGTAGTGAATGGCTCAATGCCTTAATTCTCTGATACTGGTGCAGTTTGCCAAGCGTCACGGAAACTGGTGAAGACCAGGATCTCAGATCCCCATCTTGGGACTCACTCATGTCCAGTCTTCTCATCAATGTATGATCTGACAAGGCGTGGGTAAACTGCTGCTGAAGACCCTGGTACTGTGGTGTCTGCAGCAGGTGTGTTATCTTTCTCTGCTGTTACTAGAGGGGCAATGGGTTGTCCAGGAGTAGGATGCCAGATGAGTATCATCCCTCCCCCCAACCCCTCCCTGTACAGACTTGAAGCCAGACCATGCTGGGGGATTCATCTCAGGCACACGCTGTTTGGCATTCTGGTCAGCAGCGGATCACATGTGCAAACGTAGTGGCATAGGCTTACAGGTCACATGTGACATCATAGTTACATAGGTAACTTAAACACTCAATGACAGAGGACCATAATGTCGCAATTCTCAGAAAATATCAGTCAGTAAGGTATGCATAACTGTAGTTAGTAAGATTAGGGTGAGTCCAAAACCAGTTCAAGGTCATAAAACCCAGGTCTGCTTGATTTCAAAGTGTCTGCTTGTTAATGACTATCTTGCCACAGTTGGTTTAATGCACTGTACACAGGACACAGACTAAGTCTGTGACTCTTCTGTTCTCTCCTGCAGGAATCCTTACCTTGAATGCAAAGGAGGAGCGAATTCACAGCCAGGACTCGGGAGAGGTAAGAAAAGTACTAGTCCTGGATGCATGATCTAAAAGGGTCAAACATCCCAGTAATCAAGATAAACATGCAGGCATGGCAGCTCATATCTATAATCCCATCGCTCAGGAAGCAGAGGCAGGATAATCACTACAAATTTGAGGCCAGCTTCTCTACATCATGAATTTCAGGCTAGCCAGCTTTACATGCTTAACTCAGTCTCAAAAATCAAAAATAGAAACAATATTTTCATACATTATTTAAAAAATTAAAATGTATATAAAACAACCCATGATGTACAAAGTAATATAATTTTAAGTAAATGTCAGTATTCTTCAGAGCTATACTCAGCAGGGCAAAAAAAAATGTCCTTGTCTTTTTTTCTTTTTTGGAGACAGAGTCTCATTATGTAGCTCTGGCCATCCTGGAATTCACTCTGTAGACCAAGCTGGCTTCAGACTCTCAGAGATCTGCCTGCCTCTGCCTCCCACGTGCTGGGATTAAAGATGTTTATGTCCCTGTCTTTTATGGAAGTAAACTCATCAGTATTTGCAAGATTTGTGTGTGTGTGTGTGTGTGTGTGTGTGTGTGTGTGTGTTCCCATGTGTGTATGATGTGCGCATATGCTCATGCCTGGGTGCTCACTTGGGAAGGTCAGAGGTTGTGGTCAGGTGTCTTCCAACATAACACTGTACAAGATCCACTTCTTATTTCATTTTTCAGAGGAGATAATTTCGGTGTGTGATTATTTTGTTTTTGATCATGTGATGCTCCTGAACAATTTCTATTTCAAATTGTAAATAAATGTCTATGTAAATAACACAGGTAAAATAGTGTGAGACCAAACATTAAGGGGCGCACCTGTAATCCCAGCCCTGGGAGGCTGAGGCAGGATGATGCTAGTCGGAGACCAACTTTGTCAATAAGGCAAAAGCCCATCTCAAGAACAAACCAGCATCGGCTGGAGAGATGTTCTGTTGGTGGTGGTGTTTTAGAGTGCACCAATGAGGACACAGGAATAAACAATTAGTTATTAACAAAGCAGTGGCAGAAGAGGAAAGGAAAAGAACATAGAGACTGAGGTAACAGATCCCCAAGAATCCTTTAAGTGGGTTATCCCCAGACATCCTCAGTCTTTCTTCCCAACTGAAGCAGGTTAGGGATTAACCTTCCACCCTAGTCTTTGATTCCTATCCTAACCACTTGTAAACACATCGCTTTATCCTCTTTCAAAGTGCTGTAACAATGACTGATTTGAGATGCCGTGACAGCTGAACCTGATGAGTAACTGGTGTGGACCACATGGCGACCATTGCTGCTTGACAAAGTTCCAGCATTTCGACGCTGCGATCACAGTTCTCCAGCACCTTTTTACTTTCATTTTTTTTGTTGTTGTTGTTTTTGTTTTTTTCGAGACCGAGTTTCTCTGTGTAGCTTTGGAGCCTGTCCTGGAACTCACTCTGTAGACCAGGCTGGCCTCGAACTCACAGAGATCTGCCTGCCTCTGCCTCCCGAGTGCTGGGATTAAAGGCATGCACCACCACCACCTGGCTTACTTTCATTTTTAATGATTCTCACTATGTGTTATGGGAGTTCCCTTATGTCTTTACCTTGGGAAATTTTGTGTAGGTTTTAAAGGACGAAAATGGCAGCCTCTTTAAACAAAATAATTATTTGGAAAAAAATTTCTATCAACATGGAACCATATAGCATGATGACTCGGCACAACACTGGAATGTCCATTGTCACTTCCTGGTTACACCAAGAACAGAAAAATTAAAGATTTGCTAACTGGACACTCCTTATCCCAAGAATGAAAAGGGTACAATCCAGATCCAGAGCCTGAAGCCATTAGGGGCAAGGGTTCAGTGAATAAGTCTAGAGAAATCAGAATGGTATGGTATAATGGGAAAAGAGTAAGACACTCGGACCTTCCCTTTGGGGAGCGTTATGAGGGAAATAGTCCCATATAGTAAGACTAAGACACAAAGGAAGGCAATTCCATTGATGTAAGAGGGCACCTGGTGGAGTTACTGAACCTTAGGCACTTAGATAGTTGCTGAACTTACCACTTTTGTCTCAGGAAAAATGCTGTAATGAAGTTAACGTCGCTTTTGTCCCTGAATCATTGAGCTTGCTTTCAATCTTGCCTGTGGCCAAACTATTGTACAATTACAGAGTATAAAAGGTGTAGCCTTTTTTCAATAAAGTGGCAGCCAACCCGATTCACCCTCAGATCATGTCAGTCTCCTCCTTCTCTTCACTGACTCCACACCTCATCTTTGGGACCTGAATCACGCTGGAGCTGGACTCCAGCAAGTAACTGTACAGAGAAACCCACCGTCTGTGGGTTCCCAGTGATACTGAGAAAGTAGAATACATATCTCATGGAGTTTTACTCCTGGCCTGTTGCAGGATAATCACCTGCAGTGTTCTGAGAGAAGGCAGTCTAATAACTGTTTCTAGCAGGGTGTTCCTGCCTGTGGTGGTCTGAATAGGAACTGACCCCATAGACTCCTGTGTTTGAATGCTTGGCCCATAGGAAGTGACCCTATTAAGTGACCCTATTAAGAGGTGTGGCCTTGCCGGGTGGTGGTGGTGGTGGTGGCGGCGGCGGCGGCGGCGGCGGCGGCGGCGGCGGCGGCGGCGGCGCACGCCTTTAATCCCAGCACTCGGGAGGCAGAGGCAGGTGGATCTCTGTGAGTTCAAGGCCAGCCTGGTCTACAAAGCGAGTTCCAGGAAAGGCGCAAAACTACACAGAGAAACCCTGTCTCGAAAAACCAAAAAAAAAAAAAAAAAAAAAAAAAGAGGTGTGGCCTTATTGGAAGAAGTGTGTCACTGTGGGGGCAACTTTGAGGTCTCCTATGCTCAAACTATGCCCAGTGTGCCACACAGTCTCCTTCTGCTGCCTGTGGATCAAGATGTAGAACTCTCAGCTCCTTCTCCAGCACCATGTCTGCCTGCATGCCATCATGCATCTCACCATGATGACAATGAACTGAACCTCTGAACTGTAAGCCAGCCCCAATTAAATGTTTTCCTTTATAAGAGTTGCCATGGTCATGGGCTCCTCACAGCTATTGAATCCTTAACTCAGGGGTTAAGAGTAATGGCTGCTCTTCTAGAGGACCCAGGTTCAATTCCCAACATCCACATGGCAGATCACAACTGTCTGTAACTCCAGTCCCAAGGGACCCAACACCCATGGCAAAAGACACCATGCACATAAAATAAAAATAAATAAATTTTAAAAAAAGAAACCCTGACTAAGACAGCCTCCTGGAGGAAGAGACAAAGGAAAACAAGGGATGACTGCAGCTCTGAGCACACAGTCAGCACAAGCCAGCACTTCAGTCCACTCTGACCTGCTTTTCTAGGTGCTGTTCCTGAGTACATGTGTTAAGCTGTGATTGGAGGCCGGTTCTGCAGGCCTGTTCTGCTGGCACACCCCACCAAGTTCCAAGGAGGAGGGGGCTGAGTTTAGAGTTGTGAGAACAGGGTCAAGACCTTCACACCAACCAGAAGTGAGAAACATCCTTGAAACCTACAAAGAAGGTAGGCATAGATGACAAATGTCTCAAAACAAAGTCATAGATTCACATGTGAGAGTCTAGAATGGAGAAAACTGAAAACCGTGCAAAGCACAAATCTAGGTTAAGTAAAGGAGTTAGTTACACTACGTAATTCATTCGCCCCTAAGAAATAGCTGAAGTAGAAATGTTATTTCTAACCCCGCCTGATCTTGCATTATTCATAGATACATGTTCACTTTATTTATATGGTGTATGTGTATGTATGCAGATACGTGTGCAGTGTGCATGTGTGTATGTGTGAATGCATGTGTGGGGGTCACAGGTTAATGTTGGGTGTTTTCCTTGATTTCAGACTTCTCACCTTATTTTTGTTTCTTATTGTGTGAGACCCCTCAGCTTATTCTTTGAGATAGGGTCATTTACTAAATCTGGGGCTCACTGTTTTAGCTGGGCTGACTAGCTGGCAAGCCCCCCTCAGGACTCACCTCCGTTGCTGGGGTTACAGATATATGAAACCATGCTTGGCTTTTTACAAGGTTATTGGGGATCTGGACTCAGGTCCTCATGCTAACACTGTACTTAACAAGCCATTTCCCTAGCCTGGCATTGTATTACCCCAAATATTGTGCATGCTAATAAACTTATCTGGGGTCAGAGACAGAACAGCCACAATATTAAACATAAAGGATAGGGAGTGGTAGCACACGCCTTTAATCCTAGCATTCCAGAGGCAGAAATCCATCTGTTCAAGGATACAGCCAAGCATGGTGACTCACACCTTTAATCTCAGAAAGCGAGCGTTTAATCCCAGGGAGTGATGGCAGAAAGCAGAAAGATATATAAGGCGTGAGGACCAGGAACTAGAAGCATTTGGCTGGTTAAGCTTTCAGACTTTGAAGCAACACAGTCCAGCTGAGATTCATTCTGGATGAGGACTCAGAGGCTTCCAGTCTGAGGAAACAAGATCAGCTGAGAAGTTGGCCAGGTGAGGTTAGCTGTGGCTTGTTCTGCATCTGATCTACCAGCATTCA
Source organism: Peromyscus eremicus (assembly GCF_949786415.1). Classification (NCBI taxonomy): domain Eukaryota; kingdom Metazoa; phylum Chordata; class Mammalia; order Rodentia; family Cricetidae; genus Peromyscus; species Peromyscus eremicus. The sequence continues at coordinate 116,751,883 of NC_081416.1, read as the reverse complement.
CCCCAATAACTGGCCTCAGGTTTGATTTTATTAATAAGACTCTTTAACATTCCTGTTACACTTCACTTTAATTTTTTTTATTTAACTTACTATGATTTGGGGTAGGGGATGAGTTGGAGTTTTTGTTGTTGTTGTTGTTTTGAAGGATTTATTTTGGCTTGTGGCTTAAGAAGGGATATGTCCATCATGGTGGTGAAGGCATGGTTGGTCACACTGGTCCATACTCAGGAATCAGAGAAATGTATGCTAGTACTCAACTGGGCTGATGGCAGTCTTGGTTGTCAACTTGACTACATCTGGAATTAACTAAAATCCAAGTGTCTAACTAGGACTGTGAGGAATTTTATTTGTTTGTTTGTTTGTTTTTTTGAGACAGGGTTTCTCTGTGTAGTTTTGGAGCCTGTCCTGGATCTCGCTCTGTAGACCAGGCTGGCCTCGAACTCACAGAGATCTGCCTGCCTCTGCCTCCCGAGTGCTGGAATTAAAGGTGTGTGCTACCATTGCCCAGCTCGAGGAACTTTTTTCTTAATTAAATCATTTGAAGTGGGAAGACCCACCTTTAATTTGGATCTTTTGAGGTGGGAAGATCCATCTTTAATCTGGGCTGCACCTTTTGTGGCGGCCTATATAAAGGACAAGAGAGAAGGAAGCTTTGCTCTTTGCCTGACTGCTCTTGCTCTCCCTGGCAAGATCGCACCTTCATCACATTAGAGCCTACTTCTTCGGGATTCCAGTGTAGACTGAAGACCAGCTGAGACAATTCCAGTGTAGACTGAAGACCAGATGAGACATCCAACCTCACGGACTGAACAACTCCTGGATTCTTGGACTTTCTATTGGTAGACAGAATATATATGTTCATTCTATCACTTCTGCTCTGTGGCAGTTTGAATGTTATTGGCCTCCATAATCTCATAGGGAGTGGTACTATTAGAGGTGCAGCTTTGTTGGAGTGGGTATGGCCTTGATGGAGGAAGTGTGTCACTGTGGGGGTGGACTTTGAGGTCTCCTATGTTCAAGCTACACTCAGTGACACAGTTTACTTCCTGTTGCCTGCAGATCAAGATGTAGAACTCTCGGCTCCTTCTCCAGCACCATGTCTGCCTGCATGCCACCGTGTTCCACCATGATAATGGACTAAACCTCTAAAACTGTAGCCCCCTCAATTACATGTTTTCCTTTATAAGAGTTGCCATGGACAAGGTGTCTTGTCACAGCAACAGAAACCCTAAGACACGTTCCTCTAATACAGCTGGCTTCTCCTTGTTCCCTTTTTCCCAGCCCTACACAGGGAATGATGCCATCCACATGCATGGTTTGTCTTCCCTATTCAGTTGGCTATCTCTGGAAACACCCTCACAAACATCTACACATGTATCTTCTTTGCAGAATGTTCCAGTCCCAGCATCTCCAACATCCTGGGGTCTCCACTGCCACTTACAATGGCCTCTTACAACCTCCTTATAGGGAATCTGACCCTACCATACATTGCCTGGTCTTAGCAGCTTTGGGAACCTTGGCAGAAGCCTGCACCACCCCATGACTCTTGCATGTTACACATCTTGCTAATCCAGCACCTTCAAGGTGACAAGTTCTACTCCTAGCTCAAGATGTGTTCTGTCCCTTCTACCACAACTGCCATTGCTTCTGTGCACCGTAGAGGCTTGGCCTGGGAAACTCTCTTCCAAGCAGTATTTTAAATGTTGGTTCTTTGATAATTTCATGCATATATATAATATATTCAGCTCACTCTCATCACTCCACTCTCTCTTGTGGGCCTCCCACCCTCCAAAACTTCCCCCACCTCCTGCCACCAAGTCTTCTTCCCATGTTTGTAGCCAGAAGTTTTCTTGTGTCCTGCAGCTGCTTGGTCCCAAGTAAACACACAGAGGCTTATATTAATTACAAACTGTTTGGTCTATGGCTCAGGCTCCTGGCTAGCTAGCTCTTTCATCTGAAATTAACCCATTTCTATTAATCTATGTACTGTTACTTGGCCATGGCATTACTGGTCTGTTGGCATTTTGCTCCTTGGTTGGCAGGCTGGCGTCTGCTCTCACTCTGCCTTCTTCTTGTTGTCTCTCTGCTTGGATTCCCTGCCTGGCTTTATTCTGCCTTGTCAGAGGCCATAGCAGCTTTTTTATTAACCAATGGTAGCAATGCATATTCACAGAGTATAGAAATACCACCCCACAGCACATGTTCATGTGTTTGTGTTTTGTTTTTGCTTTTGAAGAAGTTGTTTTTAAAGCAGAGAACCCTTTCATTGGCATTTTTAAAAATTTTTTTCATTGGCATTTTTAATTTAGCCTCCAAACTCTTCCACCTTACTCCAGAGGCCTGAAAACCACCAAACCATATTTACCACAGCAGTGATCTAACTTCTTTATACCAACTTACTGTATTAGTTACTTTTCCATTGTTTTGACAATATACTTGACAAGAGCAGCTTAAGGTGAGCAAGATTGTGACGACAGTCCTAGAGATGGGCCTGCTTTTTGTTTGATTGGCTTGTTTGTTTGTTTGTCTTCATACTGTGCCTCGATATGTAGACCAGGTTGGCCCCAAATTCACATCCTACCTGCCTGGAAGTACATGCATGGCCATGAACAGCCTTTTGGTTGCTGTTCAATTTTTTTCCTTTAGCTGGTTCTGAGAAATTTGACTATGCTTTAACTTGACATACGGTATATTTTTCTTTATATTCCTTGGTGTCTATTAATCTTTCTTCTGTGGATTGATAGCATTTATCCATTTGAGAAACTTTTGGGTCAGTTTTTTGCCCTTTTTTTTCTTTTTCCCTCTGCTCCCTCCTCCTTTTTGAGACAGGGTGTTTCCCTGTAGCTCTGGCAGGCCTAGAGCCTACCACATAGATGAAGCTAGACTTCAACCTGTGGCAATCCTCCTGCCTCTGCCCTTAAAGTGATGGAATTACAGGAATATGTCACTATACCTGACTACTAAATTTTCAAAATTTTTTTTCTGTCCTGCCCTATCACATGTCCTTCTAGGACAATAACGAGTATATAAGGCCCTATCACATGTCTTTCAAGGACAATAATGAGTATATAAGGCCTTATTGCATGTTCTTCAAGGACAATAATGAGTATATAAGGCCCTATCACATGTCCTTCTAGGACAATAATGAGTATACAAGGCCCTGTGGAATTGCTCCACAGTTCACTGACACTGCTCATCACTTTCAAACTATATTTCTTCTGTTTCATGGTGGATAGTTTCATTTGTAGCGCTTAAAATTCACCAGTCCATTGTGCTGTCTGACCTGATGTGGATCCAATTAAACTTAGTTTCATCTCAATATGAGCTGGCATTTTTCACAAGAATTTCCATTGGGATAATTTTAGTATTCCATTAATCCAGTTATTTTTGAACGTGTAGTATAAAGTTGTAGTATTATCTTTTGTAATACATTTTTCTAAAAATCATGTCCTTGGTTCGTTTTGACTGATTCCCTGTTGACGGTGCTATGTGCTGCATTCTCCTACCTGGATTTGGCTGCTGTATCACCCCACCGTACATGTAAGAAGGGTCTTCGCCTGCCTAGTGGTCCTCACTTGGACATCAGAGGTTGTCCTGCTTTTTAGCTGCTGTGTATTTTTGCATTGCTACAAAGCTTGTGGAGCTTTATTGAAAGATGTGGTTAAGCTTGGAAACAGTTTCTTCTTTCTAGATCTTGCTTTTACATCTTGCGAGGTAGAGATCTATGGGTTTTGAATGGGAGTAATTATTCTCCAGCACAAAGCAAGGGCATTTACAGCACACTTTCGATATTCAAGGAATTAAGAGATTTTCCAGTCTTCATCATGGGAATGAGAGTTCTCAATAGCCTCAGAACACTGGTACCTTTCGCTCTAATTCTTCCAGGCCTCGAGTAATTTCTATCCCTCTGTTCCCCCATCCTATGCTCCCTCCCCATCTCTATCCCTTTCTTTTGCTTTTATAACACCAGGTTTCACTCAGTAGTTCATGTTGGAGCTCACTGTGTGGCCCAGGCTAGCTTTAAACTCATGGCAATCCTCCTGCTTCAGCCTTCCAAGTGCTGAGATTACAGGTGAGAACTAAGTTTCTTTTCCTTTTTCTGTGTCCTTTTCGGAACATCTTATGTGTGTCAAGGAGCTACCTGAGCCTAGGCTGGTGGTGCATATCTGTTATTCTAATAATGTTTGGGAAGTAGGGGAAGAAGAATCGGGAGTTCAAGGTCATTTTTAGCTACAAAAGAGAATTCAAAGTCAGCCTGAGGTACATGAGACCATCTCTTAAAAACATGAGAGAGTGTAGAAATAGTTTTTTAAAAGGGAAGAAACTACCCAAGCATGTATGTGACACCAGCATTCAGGCAGAGCAAGAGTCCCAGGCCAGCCTGGGCCTCAGAGAAAGACCCCATCTCAAAAGGCTCAGGTAGTTTCTTGACACACATAAGCCGATCAATATTCAGTTGAATACTCATGGCAACCCCTTAGAAGTTCTCCGAGGGTACACTGTTCTAGAGACTCTATATGCCTTGGTTTCCCTTGGGTTCTCAGATCTCTCTCTTCCCCTCTGTGAGCCTAGTGGGCTCTGCTGGAGTTCTCCCTCCCTCTGCTCTCGCTTGGCAACTCTTTGTAAGAACTGTAATCCTGAGCAATCACAGGGCCCTCTCAGGGTTTCCTTCCCCTGGAGACAACTGTCCTTTTTGCCAGATGTCTGGTGTCCTGCAATCTATTGTTTCATCTAGTTCATTCTTTTTATCACTATTTAGTGCGACAGTTCCTGATATTCTATCTCACCTGGATGCAAAATTGACTGTGATGATCAAGGTAGTTTTGTTACAGCGGATATAATGGTGAGAACAAAACACCCATTAAGGAAATAATTACAACACTATGTAACAAAGCTCAAATAGAGATTAATAAAGAGAAATTAGTTTCCCTACCTCAGAGTCAAAGAGGAGATATTTTCAGAAGGGCCTGGAAGATAATCAAGAGTCCTTGAGGGGAGGACCCTGACTAGGATGGCACCTGGTAGCTGTGTAGAAATACCCTTCAGCTTCCTTCAAAGTGATGCAAGTGGAAACCCTAGGGAGAGCTTGATAAGGAGAAGGCCAGGCCTGGTGGGGAGAGCTTGGATAAGAAGGCCAGGCCTGGTGGGGAGAGCTTGGATAAGAAGGCCAGGCCTGGTGGGGAGAGCTTGGATAAGAAGGTCAGGCCTGGTGGGGAGGGCTTGGATAAGAAGGCCAGGCCTGGTGGGGAGAGGTTGGTTAAGAAGGCCAGGCCTGGTGGGGAGGACTTGGATAAGAAGGCCAGACCTGGTGGGGAGGACTTGGATAAGAAGGCCAGGCCTGGTGGTGCACACCTTTAATGCCAGCACTCTGGAAGCAGAGGCAGGTGGATCTCCATGATTTCAAGGCTAGCCTGGTCTACAGATTGAGTTCCAGGTCTCAATAAAACAAACAATGCAAAACGAAGACTCAAATCAGCTAGGCTTAGTGGCTGTACTCCCAGGACTTGGGAGGCGGAGGAAGGAAGATCATGAGTTCTGGACTTCCCTGGGCTATACAATGAGTGCCTGTCACAAACACAAAACAAAACAGAATCAAGTCAGCCTCAGCGGACTTCCTGCATCAACACCCAGAGTTCCTTCTCCAAGCTGCGTTTGCTCCCATGACCCCACCCCATGTTTAGAAATGGGATGGTTTCACACTGACAGCAGCTTTAAAGGCTAGAAGGGCTCCGACACACATCACGTGGTACTCCCCACGTTTGTAGCTGGCTCTGGCTCCTTCCCCCTGGCTCACGCTTCACCAGCATCAGTGCCCTCACTCACTGGCTTTCCGGACTTTTGAAATCTTTGTTCCTCTCAACAGTTCTGCTTAGTTTGCTTGTCATTCGTCCGCCAAAGTTCAGCACGGACTGTATAATAATCAGCAGCCTTGCCGCCCCCACGGCTTAGAGTGCGCCTCAGTTACAACAGTCCATGAGGTATTGCAACCATCCCTAAGTGTACAGGTGTGTGCTGGGGCGGGGGAGGCAGGAGGGGGTTGGTGGTGGTGGTGGTGCAGCACATTCTCTGCACATACTGGGATCTGCACAGGCCGTTTTAATGAGTGTTTGCTAAATGAATGAATAAAGTGAGCGGACTAAAATAATAGGCTCCATATCTACCTATAAAATGCACATTTTTTAGGCTTGCAAAATGGCTCAGCAGGTAAAGGCACTTGCCACCAAGCCTGATAGCCTGAGTTTGAACCCTGAAACCCTCAGGGTGCAAAGGGAAAAAGGAATTCCAAAGGTTTCTATGACTACCATACTTGTACCAAGACATGAGTATGCCCTACCTACACGCATACATAATACATAAATAAATAAGGGCTGGAGAGATGGCTCTGAGGTTAAGAGCACTGGCTGCTCTTCCAGAGGACCTGAGTTCAGTTCCCAGCAAGTTCCCACATGGCAGCTCGCAACTGTGACTCCAGTTCCAGGGGACCCAACACCCCTCACACATATTCATGCAGGCAAAACATCAATGCAAATTAAAATAAAAATAAATTGTTTCTAAAGCAAACCAACAAATAAATAAGTGTATCAGGGTGTGGTGGTATACACCTTTAATTCCAGCAGTTAGGAGGATGTCTGAGTTCCAAGACAGCCAGGACTACATAGAGAGACCCTGCCTCAAAAAAAAAAAAAAAAGCAAATAAGTAAACAAATATAATTTTAAAAAAATTAAAGTACATTTTTAGTAAAACATTTTCAATGGATGTGAGCCAAATGATCAGGGGTAGGGTGGAGGGTAGGGTGGGAGACAATGTTTATACATAGCCTAGCATTTAGGAAGAAGAATACTTGAATGTCCCAATGAGTTTTCTTAAAGGAAGTGATGAGACCAAAGACCTTAACAGACACACCTGGGAAGATGTGCTTATATGGTAAAGACACACAGGAAGAGATGGCCACATCACATATTAGAGGAATGCAAGCTTGTACAGCCACTTTGGAAATCAATATGGCGATTTCTTAGAAAATTGGGAATCCATCTCCCCCAAGATCCAGCTATACCACTCTTGGGCATATACCCAAGGAATGCTCAACCACACCACAAGAGCACTTGTTCAGCTATGTTCATATCAGCATTGTTTGTAATAGCCAGAACCTGGAAACAACCTAGATGCCCTTCAACTGAAGAATGGATAAATAAAATGTGGTACATATACACAACGGAGTACTACTCAGCAGAGAAAAACAATTACATCATGAGGTTTGCAGGCAAATGGATGGAACTAGAAAAAAATCATCCAGAGTGAGGTAACCCAGACTCAGAAAGACAAACATGGTATGTACTCACTCATAGGAGGATACTAGATGTAAAACAAAGGATGAATAGACTGCTACTCACAACTCCAGGGAGGCTACCTAGAAAACAGGACCCCAAGAAAGACACAGTGATCACCCAATGACAGAGAAATGGATAAGATCTACATGAGAATAAAAAAGGAATGCAAACAATAAGAAACTGCTGCACACTCCTGGACCGGCCAAAACCTGGAACACAGCACCAAATGCTGGCGAACATTTGAATCAATAGGAAGTCTCATTCACTGCTGGCAAGAATGCAAAATAATCCAATACTGGAAAAAATGTATGTTCCTATCACATGACCCAGCAATTGTCTTCCTTAGTATTGACCTAGAGAGGAGTTGAAAACTCTCCACACAAAACCTTGAAAATGGATGTTAGTTTAGTTACTTTTATTACTGCTGTGATAAGACACCATGACCAAGGCATTTAATTTGGGGCTCATGTTTCCAGAGGGTAGTAGAGTTCATGGCCATCATGGCAGAGAGTGAGGCAGCAGGCAAGCAGCAAACAGGCATGGCAGTGAGAACTTACATCTGATTCACAAGCAAGAGGCACAGAGTGCTAACTGGGATGGGGTGGGCTTTTGAAACCTCAAAGCCCATCCCCTATGACATACCTCCTCCTACAAGGCCACACCTTCTAATCCTTCCCAAACAGTTCCACTAACTGGGACCAAGCATTCAAATACATGAACTTATGGGGGGCCGTTCTCATCCAAACCACCAAAGTTGTTTATAGTAGCTTTATTTATAAGTGAGAAACCTTAGAAGTAACCAAGATTTCCTTCAGTAAGCCAAGGGATAAATTATAATACACTTAGACAATGCAATGCATTGCTAAAACCAACCAACCAACATGGTCCTTGTGAGATGACTTAGTGGTTAAAGACACATACAGCCAAATCTGACAACTTGAATTCCATCTCCAGGACCCACATGGTGGAACAAGAGAACTGACTCTTGTAAGTTGTCCTCTGACCTCCACACACTTGAGTCCCAACCTAATCAATCAATCAACATAATAAAAAAAAATTTTAAATAAGCAAACAAAAAGACATTAGAAAAACAGCAAAAGAGGAAACAAAATCATTACAAAAACTAAAATTGTAAGGTGAGTCAGGCATGGTGACACACACCTTTGATCCCAGAGGCAGGCAGATCTCTGTGAGTTTGAAGCCATTCTGGTCTACATAGGGAGTTCCAGGACAGCCAGGGCTATGTAGAAAGACCCTGTCTCAAAAAGACAAAGAAAGAAAGAAAGAAAAAAGAAAAATTCAAATTATAGCAGAAAGTTTAAATCCCCAAGCTGTTTCTTTCAAAACATCAACAACATAAATTTCAACTGGAGCCAGAGAGACGGTTTAGTTAGTTAAGACACTTGTCACCAAACTTGATGACCTGAGTTCCCAGGACCTGTATGATGGAGAGAGAACAGAATAAATGTCTGAACTTGATTTAGGAAAAAGGAAAGCAAAAGTGTGTAAGATCACATATGAGAGTGTAAATAGTCACGTGCAGAATTTTGCTTGGTTTTTGTGGCAAAATCTTTGCTGTTTCACACGCTAGTCTGGAACTCGTGGACTCCAGGAATCCTCCCATTTTACCCTCTGGAGTAGCTGGCTAACAATTTGAAAACCTATTATCAATGGATGATTTCCAAGCAAAATACAATTTATCAGAATCCCAGAAGAGGAGAGGTTGAATATCCCCATTGTCAGGTAGGTGGTTTAAAATCTACACTGCAATGTATCTATCATTCAAGTTTCAAGACAGTTTCGCACTCAGTTTTCTGTCCAAACGTAAAATAAAAGATTATCCTAACATTTCTTACTTTGGTTTTTTTCAGATCATAGAACAATATGAAATGCTCCTTTTTACCACTCTAAAGGCAGTGGGACCTGGGAGTGGAGCCTAAAAACGAGGTGGACAAATGTCTCACGCAATAGCCAGCTTTATTCAGAGCACAGACAATTTATACTCTGAGGGTTAAGAAGAGTCACATAAGTAAGGGGTTCAACACAAGGACAAGCCACATGTGGCAAAAACATGTTTTCCTATAGAGGCACGTGAATTAACAGCAGCTGAAGTAAACTCAGCCCTAACTGCTACACCTGAAGGAGCATGAAAACACATTCCAAAAACAACTCTGTGTTTTGAAGAAACTGAGGTCACAAGATTCTTGTCTTATTTTCTTGGAGTTTTCTCACAATTACTCAGAATTTTCACAGGACTCCATTCTTGGACTGTGTTCCCACACTCCCCAATTTAAGGAATCTAATATAACTTTAAATATCAGCACTTAATTAATATATTAGAGTCATGGGCATGCATCTCAGTCTCACTCACAACAGATTCTAAATATCAGTACATGGACTCTAATGGTGTCCCAAAAGAATAACGTACTTTGACCTAAGAGTTATTTGAAAGACTTTCTTAGTATTCCAATCAAAATGCTTCATTAACTTACAATAGAATGTTATCTTAAAACACTGAAATTTCCCAGCAGAAAAGATAAAATCTCCTACCTACTCAATTACTGTCTTTCAACAATGTTTTATATTTGCCTTAAATCTCTATACCTTTTGTTCAGTATATTCATAGGTATTTTATATTGCCACCTTTAGATGGATTTCTTTTTAGTTAAAGGGTTACATTTATGTGTGTGTGTGTGTGTGTGTGTGTGTGTGTGTGTGTGTGTGTGTGCTTGCATACGCACATGCAAACACCCCCCAGCCCATGTGTGGCAGTCAGAGGACAGTTTGCAGGAGTCAGTTCTCTCCTTCCACCACGTGAGTCCGGGGATTGAACTCAGATCATCAGATTGGCTGCAGTGTCTTTACCAGCTGAGTCATCTCATTGACCTGGATGGGTTCCATTTTCTCACACTTTGTTACTGGTTTATAACAAGTTTTAACTATTAACCTATGCAACCATTCTGAACCTTCTAATAGTTTACCACTGTCATCTTTTTAGAAAGAAAATCATGTCATCTGAAAATGGTATTTTCATTTCTTTCTTTCCTAATGATTTTGCCTTTCTTTTTTGGACTCTGGATAGAAAATCTACTACCATGTTGAATATTAGCAGTAAAAATAGGTATTCACATTTTCCTGTGACAATAATTGTCTTTTAAGTCATGTGTACAATAGGTTTCTGCTAAAAAGCTTTTCATCAAATTGTTATCTATTCTCATTTTGCTAAGTAGATACTGGATTTTAAAATGTTAGCCATTGAGATAATTGTATAGTATTAAACCTCTAAATTATTAACACAATAACTTGCAGTAATAGGTTTTCTCATTATTTCTGGAGAAACCAATGCTTTATCTATCTACATCAGTGGTTCTGAACCTTCCTAATGTTGTGACCCTTTAATACAGTTCCTCATGTTGTTGTGACCCTCCCAGCCATAAAATTATTTTCATTGCTACTTCATGACTGTAATTTTGCTGTCACAAATTGTAATGTAAATATCTGATATACAGGAATATGTCACCCCTGTGAAAGACACCCCCAAAAGGGTCATGACCCATAGGTTGAGAACCACTTATCTACATAGACTGTAAGGTAGGTTTGCTGATCAGTCTAGAGCTTTGTCTCTAGGTGAGTTTAGCTCTAAGTTTTCTCTTGCGCTATCTTTGCCAGGTTTAATAATTAAAACACTAACCGCACTGGCTGGTTTTGTGTGTCAACTTGACACAAGCTAGAGTCATCAGAGAATAAGGAGATCCAGCTGTAAGGCATTTTCTCAATTAGTGATTGATAGGGGAGGGCCCAGCCCATGGTGAGTGGTGCCATCCCTGGGCTGATGGTCCTGGGTTCTATAAGAAAGCAGGCTGAGCAAGTTATGTGAAGTAAGCCAGTAAATAGCACCTTTCCTTGGCCTCTGTATTAGCTTCTGCCTCCAAGATCCTGCTCTGTTTGAGCTCCTGTCCTGACTTCCTTCAGTGATGAACAGCCACATAAACCCTTTCCTCCCCAACTTGCTTTTTGATCCTGGTGTTTCGTTGCAGCAATAGAAACCCTAACTAAGACACTAAGGCTAGTAAATGATATGAGTATTTTCTTATGCTAAAATACAGCATCCATGACAGCCAACCAGGCAGGTAAAGGTCTGCAACTTGATGGCAGTGTTCCAGGCAGAGGAGCCAGGGTACCTATTCCAGGGTGAGAAAAGCACAGGCCATGCCTGGAGTGGGGTCTCACTGCATTGCCCTGGCTCTTTGTCCTTCTTACTCCTCCTCCTTCTCACTGTGTAGTTCTGGTCAGCCTGGCACTCTCTACAGAGACAAGTCTAGCCTTCAATTCACAGAGATCTGCCTCTGCCCCCTGAGGGCTGATATTCTGTGCTACCATGCCCAGAAAGTTATATCTTCTTAAATGAGTAAGACAAATTAAATGGGTTTAGCTCAAACTGGTAACAAATTAACATTTTTGCTTCTGATTTTGTATATAAAATCCAACACCTTGGACTGTATGTAAGATCCTTTCTTTTTTAAACCTGCTTTCATGGACTAATTCTTGTTTCCTTATCTTGTTCCTTTTGCTTCAAAATCTGGCCTCAAACTTCAGGGATCCAAAGGAACTGTTTCAATTCATTCCTACAGCCAGCTTTTGGTTTGCATATTCCTGGAGAACTCTGACAGCGTACTGGGGTGGCTAGTGCCGCCCCTGAAGTTTATGTCTTTCCTGCAACCTCACAATGTGAACTTACTTGGAAATAAGGCCACACTGCACATGTGTTATACTGGAACCAGATGGGCTTTTTAATCCAATAGCATTGATGTTTTTTAAGACACAGAAACAAGCAGAAATAGGGAGAACGCCGTTTGAGAACAGAACGGAGTGAGGCTCCTCCAAGACATAGCACACACGTGATTCTAGCGATTACCGGAAACTAAGAAAAGGCAAAGAAATCTGTTCAAAACGACAGAGGAAGCCTGACGCTACCAAGATGCAAATGTCAAACAAGTCTGTGGTTTAATCTCTCAGCATTTGAGGCTTTCTTGGGGCTGCTCCCCTCCCCCTAACCAATCCAAAAGGGATTTTACTTATTTTCTTAGACTCAAAATTACCACGTCCCCGACCAAGGAAGGCCAGGACGCTCTCCGTCCCTTCCTCTGCGAAGATGCATGAGCTTGCAGCCAGGGGGAGAAAAGGCTACCGAGTAAAGGCCCCACGGAGGTGCAGAGCAGACAGTGCTCTATAAGCAGGGTGGCAAGACTGAGCAACACTAAGAAGCTTAACAGCCAGGGCTGGGTGGCGCAAGGCCGCAAGGAGCGTCGCCGGGGCGGGGCTGCATGCTGCAGTTCCCGAGGTGGCTCCTGCAGGGGAAGCTGAGAACAGCACACTCAAGCCGTAGAGCATCCCTCCACACCCACCCAGGAACCGAAAGCCTGTCCCTGAGTCTCCGGGGCCCAGTCGCCAAGCAGCAAGCCAAGTGATTGGTGCCGCGCTGCTGCGTGAGGCGGGACTTCCTCCCCACGCCCGAGACCGGAAAGGGACTAATTTTCCACCGGAAGGAGAGAGAAGTTGAGACCAGGAGCCAGACACCTGATGCTGGCAGCTCTTGTCGCGTGAAGTTGGGCCATTATCTGGCCTTCTGTTGCGGCGGCGGCGGCGGCGGCGGCGGCGACGCTGTCCCGGTAGGCTGGCTGGCGTGGCAGGCGTCAGAGGAATGGAAGTAGAAGAGATGGGTAAGCTACCCAGGCGTCGATCCTGCTTCTCTGTGCTTTATTTTCTCCATCTTTTAAAAAAAGAGGATTGAAAGCCCACGGAGCTGCGGTGGAGGGTAGATGTGCAAGAAGACATACGCACTCACACAGACTAAAGTTTAAGCACACACACACACGCATAGTACGTACATCCATGCATACACACGTACGTATTCACATTCACAGGGCTGATGAGTATCGGATCTACAGATCCAGGCATTCCGAGTCGATGACTCTTGTTTGAGGAATCACCTGTAGCAGTCATTTTAAGCGCGCGCACGCACGCGCACACTCACGGAGTTGGTGATTTTTTTAAGCTTCTTGAATATGTCAGCAACATGATTTGGTGTTAGAAATGGAACGAAGACATCTTGATAATACATCTTATTTCAGCTTCAACTGAAGAGCAGCAAGAAGACCGGTCGGTGGGAAGTCGCACGGTTTGTTAAGGATGGAGTCATGACTAAAATCTCATTTCCAGCTCAGAATCCTTGTACACAGTAGTCTATGCAAACTGCTTTTAAAATTGCTTTCAGATGGTGTGGGTGTATGGGTAGGAGGTTGGAGACTTGAAGGGAGTGAAGAGGGTGGCGAGGGGCATTTAGATACCCGTTTAATGGCTCAGTAGGTAAGAGCATTTGCGGCTCTTACAGAGGATCAGAATTTGGTTCCTAGCACCCATATAATATTGCTCACAATGACGTTTTGTTGTATAGGCAAATGTATATGTTGAATTGTGACATGGGCAGAAGTAGCACCTGAAATGCAGTAATATGCACAGTATTAGAAGCTGTATAATTCTAGACACAAGGATACAAATGGTCTTATATTTTGTATTTTCTTTAACAATCCTGTTGCCTGTCATTCCTGCTAGGAATCGATACCAGGGCCTCAAACATGTGTGTAAGCCAAAGCCCCAGCCTTTACTGCTGTTATTGTCTTAAGTAAATGACTCAGACCTATTTCTAGAGACTTACCAGTTCATTGGATTGGGACGTGGACCAGCGACAGGTCGTTTCCATTTCTGCTCCTTCTGTTGGCCCGTTAGCTGCGTCTTACCTTCTGCTGGTGACCAGCTGTGTTCCATTCTGTTTCCACCTCCCTTCTCTCTTTAGCATGCTCATGAGTGTTTAATTGGTAAGTATACAAAAACACGCCTGTTATTGACTGTAGTTATGTAAGTAGGTAAGTGTTGTTTAAAATTTCTTACATTGGGCTGGGGATGTAGCTCTGGCAAGGTGGGTACCTTGTGTGAGCAAGACCCTGGGTTTGATCCCTAGCATATAAGGTGGGAGGAGGGGAGAACCCATAAACTCTTATGTAGAAATCTTCGTCAGTTAAATGTTATTTTTGAGAAATTGGCTTAGGGTACTTTGAAGAGCTGGGAAAATACATTTCTGGCCTAAAATAATGGACTTCAGGATCCCACTCTGAAAATTCTGACCATCCACTGCCTTGTTAGAAAAGGATGAGGAGCTGGAGAGATGGTTCAGTGGTTAAGAGCACTGGCTGCTCTTCCTGAGGACCCAGGTTCAATTCCCAGCAGCCACACGGCAGTTTACACCTGTCCGTAACTCCAGTTCCAGGGAATCTGACACCTTCACAGCAATGCACATAAAATAATTTAAAAAAAAGGATGAGATTTCAGTAATGATGAAATGATGAGTGCTTCTGTTTGATATCTCCTCTCAGAACTTAAATCTGAGCAAAGTTTAGAGAAAAGGACTGTTACTAAGTACCGAGTTACTTGTTGCTTCTGTCACTTTGTGAGGGGGTCTATAAGATGGTTTTTAAAGACACTTCACATTGAAGAAGGAATCCAGTAAATAGCTGTGGTCTTTACGAGTTTGCCATTACCTTTACAGGGTATAATTTCCTCTACGAAAACCTTAGATTATAAACTGTGGGAGTGGCCTCTGCAAACACCATGGCCAGCAGTGTCAATCCATGTGAGGCAAGAAGGAAGTTTGGTTCAGCATGACTCAGTAGCTGGCGTTGGCTCAAACTTCTAGAGTCTGACCCTAAAGTGGTTTATTTTAGGCATATTTAAGATAGTACAATTTGGAGCCGGGCGGTGGCGGCGCACGCCTTTAATCCCAGCACTCGGGAGGCAGAGCCAGGCGGATCTCTGTGAGTTCGAGGCCAGCTTGGTCTACAGAGCGAGATCCAGGGCAGGCACCAAAACTACACAGAGAAACCCTGTCTCAAACAAACAAACAAACAAACAAACAAACAAACAAAAACAAACAAAAAAACAAGATAGTACAATTTGGAAAAAAAGTTTCCTTGTGTAACACAATCAATCCCGTGTGCACAATAAGGTATAATTACATTGAAACTCTTTTCAAAGTACATGTCACCTCTTCTATAGAGATAAATTCTGTAGATAGACTACATGTGTTAAAGGATCTGGTGTGGTTTCAGTCATATAGGTAGTGCAAAGGTCACTAGGCTATTAGCCACCTCCAGTCCTGTTTGTAAGGGTTGGGGGGGCAGGTGTGGCCTGGCCCTGCAGATATCACAGAGGTCACCGAGGCTATTAGCCACCTCTGGTCCAGTTAGTAAGAGCCTGGGGAAGCCCTGGCCCTGCAGATATCACAGAGGTCACCTAGGCTATTAGCCACCTCTGGTCCAGTTAGTAAGAGCCTGGGGAAGCCCTGGCCCTGCAGATATCACAGAGGTCACCTAGGCTATTAGCCACCTCTGGTCCAGTTAGTAAGAGCCTGGGGAAGCCCTGGCCCTGCAGATATCACAGAGGTCACCTAGGCTAGTAGCCACCTCTGGTCTGGTTAGTAAGAGCCTGGGGAAGCCCTGGCCATACAGATAGTACAGAGGTCACCAGGCTATTAACCATATTCAGCCTTCTCAGCGGAAAACAGGTTGTATATCTCTTCCTTTGAAGAGACAGTCCTTCACATTTAACACTCCTAATTTCCCTAGTGTTTATCTGTGAGCACAAGGATTTTGTACTCTCTTCAGTAAACTAGCAGATAGCCATATTGTTGTGCCATGTTCAAAGTGTCAGGTAAATAGTTAAACTTAGTAGGTCAGGGGCAACTTGGACACACTAGTCTCCAGGATTATCAATCAAATTTATGATTCAGAGCACTTAAAATAGCATATCATAGATCTTTGGGCTCTTTTAGGAATAGTCAGAACTATACCAAGTATTAAATGTGAGTGCCAGAGTTTTCTTGTAGTAATGGGGGGCCATTCTGTATCATACTCACTACCACCCTTGGTTCTTCTGCACTCACTCGGCACAAATTAGAAGTCACCACAGTTACTAATGGGACTGTCAGGCCCCTAGGTGTATTTCAACAGAAGAGAAGTACTGTCCATGTTTTTAACCTCATCCCACAGCCCCCAAGAGCATACACTTGACAGTGCTTTGATTTCTAACGAGAAAGCTTTTCTTTTGATTTGTAAGCTAATTTGATGTCTTGTGTTTCTCTTCAGGTATGAGTTCCCTGAAAGCAGGGAGTTGTTTCCATGCTCTGAGTATTCAGAGATTATGCAGCCATAACCATGCCTTTGATATGCATAATTCAAGGGGAGCAGACACAGGCCAGTGGTTGTAATATCGCCGCTTGAGTATCTGTCAACGGTGAGTGTGTGGCATGTAACTCAGCTTGAGAGAGGTGGGAATTAGGCAGTACTTCCCAGAAGTGATTCTGAGCCACAGGCATTAGGAGAACAGAGGGGAGGAGGTCCACTCTAGGTGTCTAGGAATCAGTTGATGGTTTATAAAGTATAAATGATAAAAGGACAGTATTGAGTATCTTAACTTTTTCCAACGTGCTCTCTGTACTTTTGGATGTTGCTTCTTGTTTCTTCCTTCTCTCTTGCTACTTCCCCCTTCAGATTAGTGTTTGGAATGTGGAAGGAAATAGAGTAGACGGCAGAATGAGGGGCAGCCTTATGGAAAGTAATGTCCACATCCAGTCGGTCCATTTCTAAGAAGTATGCTCCTGTTTTGTTAAAGGAGACAACTGGGAAACTCAAGTTTTGTTGGCCAGGTGCTTTCCTAGTGGGTGCATTACATTCCTGTCTCCAAACCCGTCTGTTTAAATCGCTTAAGATCCAAATGTAGGCTTAGGAATCGGGGGGGGGAAGGGCAGATTTGGGTCCTAGTTCATACTATGGAAGTATTTTGGCTTAGTAACTGCATGTCGTTTGAATCACCTGTTTAATTTTAAAAAAACTCAAGTAAATGGTGGTTTAATTCTACCAAATTTGAGTGAGTGAAAACATCAGAGAAACCGGATTCTGACAGTCTGAGACTAGGAAGAAAAGTCAGTCTGCCTGTGAGTTGAGCTCCTTTATTTCCAGGATTGGTGTCAGCAGAAAACAGTGACGTGATGGGACACAGTGAACTTGACAAGAACCATGCAGCCACAGCTCTTTTGAGTGGCAGTGGTGCCAGGTCATCGGTACCCTCCTTGCTAATGACAGGTGCTAACTGGCCAACTGTCACCTTGCATTTAACTCTGTCAACCATTGGCAGTAAGGGACCCGTGTCTGCAATGTTGAGATCTCTTTTTTTTTTTTTTGGTTTTTCGAGACAGGGTTTCTCTGTGTAGCTTTGCGCCTTTCCTGGAACTCACTTGGTAGCCCAGGCTGGCCTCGAACTCACAGAGATCCGCCTGGCTCTGCCTCCCTAGTGCTGGGATTAAAGGCATGCGCCACCACCGCCCGGCTCAATGTTGAGATCTCTTAAAGCCTAAAGTTCTGAATTCTCTTTTCTTTACTGTCTAGGCATTTTAAGAACAGTGGTTTAAAAACAGGTTTGTAGTCTAGACTAGCCTTAGACTTGGGGCAATCCTCCTGCTTCAGCCTCCTAAGTGCTGAGTTTACAGGGGTGAGCTACCATGCCTACCGTTTAGTTTCTTTAGACAGGGTCTCATGTAGCCCAGGCTGGCTCAAACTTGCTATGTAGCTGACAATGACCTTGAACTCCTGATCCTCCTGCCTCTACCTTCCAAGTTCTGGGATTACAGGCATGCCCAGCTAAAGAATAATAATGCTTTAAATGGTGGATTTAGTCATGGATTTAGTCATATTTTTCTGGAGACTAAGAAAACAAGAGTCCTTGAAGTCAAGCTGACTCTGCTTTTAGCCTCCTAAATGAAAAGGTAGATAGAACAGGTCTTGTTTGCAAAATAAATTCAAGACCTACTCATCTACCAACAGCCATTACCTACTTTCTGCTGTCTTACCAGAGGAGATAATTGGTGTGAACTGACAGATGAGAACGGTGGGGAAAGCCAGAGTGGACACAGTCTCACACTAGTGATAGGAAGGTGCCTGGAGGTCAGACAGGGGCTTTTAGAAAGTTGAGAAGACATTTCCCGTAGTGCAGGTTTTGAGAATCGTAGCATTTACAGAATGCCACAGCAGACAGAGTAAACTGTGCTGTGTACAGCTTCTGGTGAGTGAGTCATGTAGGGTGGTGATTTTACCAGATTTGAGGCTGGGAAGTAGAGAATGCCCAACGGCTGATAAACTTGTTCCGTTTTGTACTGATAGCCAAGTACATGCTTCAGAAATATTTTACTGCATGCGTACAAGTGATTATCATCATTTGAACCAGTAGGGAGCCCATTATTTTTACTTTGTGTCGGGGGGGGGGGGGGGGGAGTGCAGAGGGGTTTATGTGCCATGATAAACATACAAAGTTCAAAGGACAACTTGCAGGGTCCTCCCTTCCATCACATGGGTTCTGGGGATTGAACTCAGATCATCAGGTTTGGCAACAGGTACCTTACCTGCTGAGCCACATCTCCAGACCCGGGAGCCAATCAAACATAACACTTGTTGCCATTCACGGTGGTTCAGGCTTGTGATCCCAGCATTTGGGAAGCTGAAGCAGGAGGATTGCCACACATGTAAGGTCAGCCTGGGCTACCTAGTGAGATACTGTCTCAAACAACCAAAATTAAACCGTCACCACCAACCACAACAAAAACAAAAAAAATAATTCTGTAAATAAAAATTCTTTAATTTGACCAGAAGTCAGTACTGTTTTATATCCCACATTCCTAACTACTTGTTCGTTCTATCTGCTAAAGATGTTACATTCTGGATAGCCTGGCTACTAAATGCTTGCTAGTTCCCACCATGCCCTGTGAAAGCTTTATGGGTTCTTTCCCCTTTGCTAGGGTGTGGAGCCAGCAGGTGTGGTGACCCAGTCATCACCGGAGTTACACAGTGAGACAGGGACAGCTGGGAGAAGAGCAGATGTTAATGTAGTTTGGTTTAACTGCCCACTGTCAGGGATCGTGGTCATAGAGGTCTGCTTTTAAAAATACTTTTCTATCCTGAGTGTGGTGGCAGGAGTTCAAAGCCAGCCTGGTCTAAATAGCAAGTTCTAGGACGTCCCCCAGGGTTACATAGTAGGACCCTGTCTCAAACATACACTCATACACACACAAAAAAATTTTTAAATGTCATTCTGTTTTTGTTTTGTTTTTTTTTAACAGGTTTATCAGCAGGTTGCAGCTGAGCATGACCGTGAGGTAAATACTGCCCCTGGTTGAAATTTAGTTTCATCAGCGTCAGCATGGGATTGTAAGGACATGGACTATATCACAAAATCCAGCAAGTCTCCCCCCTTTTTTTAGATTTATCTTTTCTTCTTGAAGAAATAACATGCTTAAACAAAGGTTCCTTATGGTTAGTAACTGTGATTCTTAAAGTTGGTCAACCCCTAGTTTAGGTAAATTTTAAATGTCAAAGATCTAGATATCTTGTTAAATTAAAAAAAGTATTAAAATCTTAACAGGTGTCATGTTTTTGCCATTTACCCATGTTTGTGTTCTGTGTGATACATTCCAGGAATTCCCACTAGAACTCTGAAATCAAACTGGCCATGTCTGTGATCCATTTTTCCCATTTGGTGGTTTCTATTTCAGTAGCTGAGAAATATACCTTTCACTATATACACATGTATATTTCATTAACAGTTTCAGCCAGTTCTGTGCAAGGTTAGAGGCCCAACTTGGCAGGGCAGGTGTGTGTGTGGGAGTGGGGGACAGGGCAGAGAGGGAGAGACAGACAGACACACAGAGAGAAGCTGTTAAACTCTCAAGTGATAATCAGTAGCCTGAACTGGTGCTCACACAAGTATAGCCTGGAAGGAGATGAGAGTTATTGTGTTAGAATTTGACAGTCTAGAAAATAAAGTTCTAAAGAGAAGGATGTTCCCTTCAACAAAACCCTGGGTAGTCAGAGTAGGACTTGGCTATGTTGGGTGGTATCGTGGGACATGGGACTCAACAGTCTCCTGCTGTTTTACAAGTGGACTTCTTGCTCTGCAGCTGGAGTCTTGAGCTTTGACAGTGACATGTGCAGGATATTGGAAATGTGAACAGGGGAGCCAGGAATGCAGCTGATGGAGCCAGGTACCGTGGTCACTAAATGGCACCTGAGAGCTGCTGGCTAGAGTGTGTTCTTCTCACTAGGACCCAGCTTTGACTCTGGTGGGCTGATGATTACTTTGAAACATCATAAATATACCATGTGTCATTTATTACTTGGCACTTAGGTTTGTCATGATGCCTCACATCCCTGAGACAAATACTTTTCCTTGTTTGAAGGGAAACAGAGGTCTATAAGGTTTTAGGCAAAGTAGGTACAAAATAGCAATCAGACCCAGTTCTTGGTTTCAAATCTGGCTGCTTACATTTTGTGATAGTACCTAGAATGAATTATCACTAATGTTCTTTCTTATATCTCCATCTATCTCTGGCCCCATTCACAAGTAGATCACGTGTGTGTGTGTAAGTGTGTAAGTAATGCTCCCCTGAGCCGCAGGTGCCTTCCGTTCCTTCACGCTGCCTTAAGGTTTTCTTCCTCCCACCGTAGGTGCTTTGCTATAATTTTGAAAGAGCCCTGCCATCATTCCCACCAAGAGCAACATGAAGCCAAAGAGCAGTGGTTGGAGGAACAAGGCCCTTGTTTACACAGCATGTATGGGTGTGCACCTGTGGATGTGTTAGCCCCCAAAGTCATATTATAAACAAGGCACACACTGTCCTGCCCGTAGGCATCATAGAGGTAATCTCAAAATTAGAGTGGTGTTAGGACCACCGTGAAGGAGAAGACCAGGTGTTAGAGAACATGTACACTGGGAGGAACTTGCCCCAGTGCTGCCAACTTGTTAGGAAACATGGGGGTGGATGGCTGCCTTAGTCACTCCTCTACTGCTGTCCTAACACTATTTAAAAATTCAAAGTTCTTCTGAGTCTCAAGACAATCTCTTAACTGTAACCCCTGTAAAATCAAAGTCAAAATGCAGATCACATACTTCCTTCCAACATATAGTGGCACAGAATATACATTACCTTTTCAAAGGAAGGGGAGCATAGTGAGGAAATACTGGACTAAAGCGAGACCTGAGCCCAGCAGAGCTAACTAAACTCTGCATCCCCATGTCTAATATCAGCATTCTTCAGAACCCAACTCCTTTCAGCTTTGTTGACTGCAGCACATGTCTCTCGGGCTGGGTCCACTCCCTGTTAGCAGCTCTCCTTGGCAGGTACCCCACAGCTCTGGCATCCCCAACATGTTTTGGTTTCCAAGGTAATTAACCTTTAGTTTCACACTCTCTCTGGGCCTCCATGCAGGGACACACATCTGGCTTCAGTGGATATCCTTAGCTGTGGAGGAAGATTCCACAAACCGTTGTATTCTTGACTCAAAAGCCAAACCACAGCCGGATGGTGGTGGTGCATGCCTTTAATTCCAGCACTTGGGAGGCAGAGGCAGGCAGATGTCTGAATTCGAGACCAGCCTGGTCTACAGAGCAAGTTCCAGGAAGGCACCAAAGCTACACAGTGAAACCCTGTCTCGAAAAACAACAACAACAACAAACCATAAAAGCTAAACTACGTGACTGAAGGTGCCAAGTTCTACTGCTTGATGGGGCTGGAACATGACCCCCTCACTCAGTTACATTTGCATCAGCTTCCTGTTGTGGATGATTTCCTTCACTGTTGAAGCTTTCCTTTAATCCCTTTCACAAGTTGGAAGCTTAGCTGGGTGTGCTCTTGCCCTGAGGTCCCACTCTATTCAACTAGCATCAGGCTTTTCTCTAAACAGTTTGTCTCCTTGAAGTCAGGGCGTGGCTCTAACAAACCTTTCCTAGTGCTCCTTTTCTCCTCAAACTGTGCATTTCGATTTTTCTTTGCTCTTACTCCTTTTCATTATAAATCTGCATGAGAGCAATCATTGATAGCCATATGACAGGCTCAATGCCAGGCTGTCTTGAAATCTCCTCTGCTAAATCCTTAATCCAGAACTTCAATTTAGCTTCAGGTAGAATTTTAGGGCAAGGGCAAAAAGCAGCCACAGTCTTTACCAAAATGGTGTAAGAGTGGTCTGTAGGCCACTTACTAATATTCATCCCTTCTCAAACTTCTTGATCTGGGCCCCCACCATTCAAATCACCCTCAGCACTGTCTTCCATGCTCCCATTAAGCCCCACTTAAATGTCCAACCACTTTTTCAGTTCAAAGTCCCAAATGCTTCAATATCCCTCCAACAAACAGCATGGTCAGGCCTGTCATGGCAGTACTCCAGTCGCTGGTACCAACTTCTGTCTTAGTCAGTATTCTATTACTGTGAAGAGACACCATGACCAAGGCAACTCTTATAAAATGTAATGGGGGCTCACAGTTTCAGAGGCGTAGTCCATTATCATCATGGCGGGAAGCATGGTAGCACTCATGGCACTGGAGCTGAGAGGTATATCCTGATCCGCAGGCAGGCAGGCAGACTGGGCCTGGCATGGGCTTTTGAAACCTCAAGGCCTACCCCCAGTGACACACGTTACCAGCAAGGCCACACCTCCTAATCCTTCTAATCCTTCTCAAACAGTGCCACTTCTGATGACCAAGCATTCAAATAGATGAGCCTGTGGGGGCCATTCTTACTCAATCTACCACAATGGTCAGGAGACAAGTACCTGACTTCCTGGTACAAGGAAAAATACAAAATGGTATTTCTGCAGAGTTTTTTGCCTTCTTGGGTCTGTTCTTAGTAAATAGTGTAATGTCACAATGTGCAGGGGCTGCTGAAGCCATCATGCCTTCCTGACCCAGCCCCTAGATCTATAGGCTAGGAGACGGAAAATACTTTACGTGTCCACAAACAGACAAGTGCAGTTTGACCCCACGAGAGCCCTTTGAGTTCAGGGTCTGACCCCTCGTCTGACAGCCTGGTCTGATAATGGCTCCCCTGGCATCACACAGGGGGCAGCACACAGGATGAGTCCCCATCAGGTGAAATGGGCTCAGTACACCATCTACCAGGCACTACCGTGAACTTGAGCTTGTGCTGGCCGCAGCAAACTTGAATACCAAGGTCAGCCAGCAAGGTGACCGAGGGAGAGGACAGGAAGACCTGAAACACCATCAGAAGGCCTAAAAAAAAGCGACATGCTTGGGCATTGAAATGCCATTGCAGATCTTGAGGCGTCCAGCCTTCTCCAAAGAAAAACAGGGATGCACGAATTGGTGGAGCTGACAGCTGAATGTGTATAGGTGCTGAGCAATGTCCACGTTGAAAAACGACAGCTTGGAGTTTTCATAGTCTAGCAGGACGCCGATCTTCTTTGGAGCAACTGTGATTCTTATGTCTGGAGTTGTCCTGTTGTGCAGAAATTCATACCGGTGCCTGAAAGTGCAATGTCGATACAGCAGAGCTTTGGAAACTGCAGTGAGCTGTTTGCAGTGTTTAGTACTGACTTGAGTTATACTCCTGCGATTTTGCCCCTTTCTTGTAATCCCTGACTACCAAGTAACATGACATTTCCAAACTACTTTATCTAACATTCGTCCCAAAGCCGTTTCAGAATTTCTTGAATGAATTCCGCACCTAAAAAAAGCTTTTCTACAGAACCATGGACTCCCACTGCATCAGAATTGTACAGAAAGAGGAAATTTGAAGCCAATGTGTGGCTCATTTGGAGTAAAGACATTTGAAACAGGGAGCTCTGTGGGCCTTCATGAGAAACAGGCTCTCTCTATGAACTGAACCAGGACTCCATGACATCCAGTTCTTAAACTTGCAACTGAGCAGGAGGCTGTGGTTACCTGGCTGTCACAGGTGAGGGCTGAGCACTACCTGTACCCTTTTTATTATATAACCTGTGTGCTTTGGAAAGTGGCCCAAATCAAAACGAGCCATAGGACATAGACATCTGAAGAACTGTGTTGTCCAGAATGTCGGTTCAGACTCCCTAGATCCACACTTGTGGCAGCGAGCCAGCTAGTCTCCATCTCTGTTCACCTTCACATTCCTTTAAACTAAGCAGCTACCAGAAAGCAAATGAGTCCCTTCCTTCTCTCTACCAATGGACTCAAGAGCATGAACCAAAACTATGGGTCTAGTGGAGGCCTTGTTCCCATCCTCTACTGGCCCCCTTCTCCTTGCCCCACCCCCAACCAACTCCCATGCTTCCTTTATCTTCTCTCTCTGGCTCTGACCCTTGTTCTTTCCAAACTAAAGAAGCCTTTCAGCTTTATTCTTGGTTCAGGTTAAGTGTATGCAGAGCAATTCTTTCATCCCTTTAGGGTGGTTCTGAGGGTTAGCAGAATCCAGTCTAATCCAAATCTCTCCCGGGAAAGCTCTGTTCTCTCTATGCTTGGACATGACCAATAACATTCTAATAACATGATACACGGTCATGGCCAGGCTTCATCAAGCCAAAAAGTGTCAGAGGCTGCATCTCCCCCCTCTTTGTGTAACCCTGGCTGTCCTGGAACTCGCTCTGTAGACCAGGCTGCCCTCGAACTCAGAGATCCACCTACCTCTGTCTCCTGAGTGCTAAGATTAAAAGCATAGCACCACCACTGTCCGACCAGAGGCTGCATCTTATAAGAGGTGCTTAGAAAGTAGTTGGGACTTGGGGGGCATGCATGTGTGCTTTGTTTTGCAAGTTTTCAAGTGAAGGAAGGTGGTTGCCATGGCCTTGTAAGCCCAAACATTTTGTGCATTGGCCAGGACTCTGGGACTTTTCCTCCATCCACATGGAACCATTCCATGCAGAGCTAGCCTACACAGTGGAACTATTAGCCACACTGACTCAAGATGGAATTAGCGTCTGCAGCAGCTGTACACTTGGATTACAGGAGCTGAGCATAAATGAAGAAACAGCCAGTGGTTAAGAACCACGCTTGTGGAGCCAAACTGCCTGGGTTGGAAGCAAACCTCTGATCATCCGTACTGGATGGAATATCCAGCCGCTGTGAGGGTGGCCTTTGATCACACTGTAGAAATACAAGACAGTACAGGCCAGGCATGGTAGAGCACGCCTTTAATTCCACCCTTGGGAGGCAGAAGCAAGTGGATCTCTGAGTTCAAGGCCAGCCTGGTCTACAGAGTGGGTTCCAGGCTAGTTAGGGCTACACAGTGAGACTCTGACTCAGCGGGAAAAAAAAACAAAAAACAACTGTATAGGACACTGTTGGTACCTGAAGAGCACAGCATGAACTTTAGCTGCTGTTTCTCTTTCAGAAGTGGGTGGTAACAACTCTTAGAACACCTGTGACTTTTCTAAGCAAACATGTGTGCCTTGATTACTATTAGTAAACCTCTTACTTGCATCTTTCAAACCTTCACTTTGGGTGTGCAGATTGACTTTACCTTGTGGAGGCAAATGTGTGCCTCATGCACCAGGACAAGCAGTTTGCTCCCAGGTCTTCATGTTTAGGTACGTCTTCACAGGCCACACCAACAGTGTAGTCCAAACGCTCATCTACCTCCACCTCCCAGTAATGGCGTCCTCGGACTGGAATCAGGTTTCCAATGACAGCAACACACCTGGTTTTAGGAAATAGAAGCATGTGGTGGGAGTGGAGGGGGACGGGGCAG
Organism: Peromyscus eremicus; assembly: GCF_949786415.1. Taxonomy (NCBI): domain Eukaryota; kingdom Metazoa; phylum Chordata; class Mammalia; order Rodentia; family Cricetidae; genus Peromyscus; species Peromyscus eremicus. The sequence continues at coordinate 116,725,940 of NC_081416.1, read as the reverse complement.
GGGAGCAGGGTGTTAGGGTGCTTGTGTAGCATGCACAAGGCTCTGGGGTCCATCAAAAGGTGGGAACATGTTTCATTTAGGATGCCACACTAATGCTGAAGGTTGGAATATTACACCACCTGGCAATGGATGAGGTTAACACTGAAACCCACAGAACAGGTTCTGTTGCCTCTTAGAAATGGCTACGGCATTTCTAGTAATGAAGGTAGATTCATTGTAAGATGGGAGGGACTGAAGATTCGCCATATGCTTGAAGTTCATGACTGGCCAGCCCTTGATCTGCGTACAGAATAAAGATCTCTGAGGTAACCTTTATGCTTGGGGTGACAGACTCCAGAGGTTAGGCTGGTGTAGACGGGGCCTGTGCAAGCCTGACAACCTGAGATCCACCTCCAGATCCCACAGGAGGTGGAAGGAAAGAGTCAGCTCCACAGTGACATCCTCCAACCCCCTCCCCATGGCGTGTGTCTGTCTGCACTCACACGTGCACACCACACACACTAATAATGAGAATGATGAAACTTTTTTCTTTTCTTTTTTTTGAGACAGAGTTTCTCTGTGTAGCTTTGGAGCCTTTGCTGGAACTCACTCTGTAGCCCAGGCTGGCCTCGAACTCACAGAGATCCTCCTGCCTCTGCCTCCTGAGTGCTAGGATTAAAAGTGTGTGGCCTGGCTGAGAATGATAAAGCTTTCGAAAGAAATTCATAGTGACCTAAAAGCAAGATAGCACATTCCTCACCAGTCATCAAAGCTGACCCCCTGCCTCCACTGGGAACCATCACCGACAGCTCAGAGGGACATTTTGGTGTACGAAGTACTCAACAGAGGGAAGGTTTCCGTTGCAAGTGGGGTCACATCAGAACCTCCAAAGTATCCATGTTTCATCTGTGTCAAGATTCCTGTTCTAGCCAAACCTAAGGCAGCCTCCAGCTGGGAAGATTTGTCCAACTGACATCAAACATCTTCCACTCTTTAGGCCCCTGTTTGATTGCCCGAGCAAAGCTTTGGGAAGGCAGCCCACATCTCTCCCTGTTGCAAATTCAGCGACTCAAATGGAAACCACCATGTTTCTGCCCCTCTCACCTGCCAGAGCCCGTTTAAAGTGTAACGGAGAGGGGTATGTACCTCTCAGATCTTCCTTTTGGCTAACAGACTCACTGTTCAGGGGCTGGGGAGCAAGCTCAGTCCTTGCCTTGTAACTATGAAGACCTGAGTTCAAGGCCCAGACCCTACTGAAAAACGTGGGGGCTGCAGAGATGGCCCCGTGTTTGTACTTAACCGCTGGGTTTGTTCCCCAGCACCCCCATGGCAGCCCAGAAGTCTGTAACTCAGTTCTCCAGGGATCTGACGCCCTGTTTTGGACTCTGTGTGTACCAGGCACATGTGCTCAGACATACATGCAGGCAAACACTTACACACACAAAATAATACAATTAAAAATACAGAAAGTAGCCGGGCGGTGGTGGCGCACGCCTTTAATCCCAGCACTCGGGAGGCAGAGCCAGGTGGATCTCTGTGAGTTCGAGGCCAGCCTGGACTACAAAGCAAGTTCCAGGACAGCCAGGGCTACACAGAGAAGCCCAGTCTTGGAAGGAAAGGAACACACACACACACACACACACACACACACACACACACACACACAGCTGGTATGGTGGTGTGACATATTCCTGGGCCAGCTTGTCTAGCCTACTAGCTGAACCCCAGCCCAGTAAGAGACCATGTCTCAAAAACAAGGTGGATGGCTCCTGAGAACACCTGAGGTGGGTATAAGATTAGAATAAGCCCTTTCTTCCTTTGGTCATGGGGACAGCCTTTGGCCATGGTGACAGCCTTTGGCCATGAGGACAGCCTTTGGCCATGGGGACAGCAGTAGAAAGCACACAGGACAGGCTCCAACGATGCCTTGTCTTTCGTAGACATGTCTGACTCGTACCTGCTTGAAGAGTCCTAGCAGACAGCATAGACAGTATCTTCCTCTCCATCCTTACACACAGCACAGCCATTCACAGGGCAACAGATACATTGGAATCGTGAATTAAAACAGGGCTCTCTAACTCAGCTGGACCCCTAAAGAGCCAAGACAATGGGTCTTAAACGCTGCCATATCTCAAGATGAAGTGCTAGGTGGCCTAAGCAGAACCTGGAAAGGATGGTCAAAAAGCCTCTTCCAGAGCCAGGTATATTGGCATACCACCTGTCCTCCCAGTGCTTGGAAAGCAGGGACAAAGATAAGGCATTCGAGGCATTCCACAGCCACAGGAGATTCTTTCTCAAAATAAGTTGAAAACCCACTTAAGTGAGACTCGATTGGGAGCACCTGCACCTCCCTGAGTACGGACAGCTGTTCTTAAACTCTCTCCATCTGCCCCTCCGTCCATGCTTGCTCTACAGGAAAGGCTTCTCTTAGTAAACTCCACCTTTACTTAGTACCGCCGCATCCTGAAACTGTCTGTGGTCTGGGCTTCTCCTTGGACTGGTATAGCTGGCAGCCAGGAGCTGTGTCTCCAGCTGCTGCTGACAGTGGTCGAGCCCCTGTCTTCCTCAGCACGTCCTCTGAGCTCTAACTTTTAACTACCTGGAAGGAGAGGCCATGTTTACTGTTTAAAGCCTGGCTATTGATTCAGCCTTGAGAGTTAATCTGCCCATTTCCTTCTGTTGCTTTTTATTTTTTCTCCCTATTGTATAGCAGCCCTGATTTTAAGCCTTTTGTATCTCCTTGGAGAAAGAACGGCATAGGTAAATAGTTCAACATAATGTACTGAGCTCTAGAAGGAACGAGCAAGCCGGACAGACAGACAGACAGCCCTCAGGTAACATCTGCCCTCAGGTCTTGTGTAAGTGCAAAGACAGTTTTCTGCACCCACTTTCGGACTGGCCCACTCCACCACGTTGGTCTAAAGCACCACTGAGTGAGGGTGATGGGGCAGGTAAGCAGAGGTGAGGACCAGGGCTTCTCTCCTGTCTCCTAGGGGGCAGAATGGTAAACATCTTTGTCTGCAGTTCTTCAGGCCAAGCCAGAAACTAAGGATCCAGGATGCTTCCCCAACTGCCACACACATGCACTCATTTCATCCTTAGAAACCCTGACATCACGTATCACTTGCATCATGGTTTTGACTCCTCTTGGCTTTCCTAGAGGTTCAGAAGAAATACTCTAAAATGGAGATCTGGTCTACCTTGATTTGGGAGGGAAAAGGGACACCTGCCACCTGCCTTATAAATATTCACAAAACTAGCCAGGCGGTGGTGGTGCACACCTTTAATCCCAGCACTTGGGAGGCAGAGGCAGGCAGATCTCAGTGAGTTCAAGGCCAGCCTGGTCTACAAAATGAGTTCCAGGACAGCCAGGGCTACACAGAGAAACCCCGTCTCAAAAAACCAAGGGAAAAAAAATTCGTAATACTCATTAAGACAAGCTAGTATATTTTGAAAAAACAAAACAAAACAAAGAAAACTCATTAAGAAGCTGCAGAGGATCCCACTGTGCTGTGGTCCCTTCCCTTCAGCTCTGCGGTGTGTGAACTGCTTTGTCAAATGAACTGCCAGGACTGGGAGGACAAGACCTAAGACAGTGCTTCTCAACCTTCCCAATGCTGCGACCCTTTAAGACTGGTCCTCACGTGGGGACCCCAACCATACAATTATTTTCGTTGCTACTGCATAACTGTAATTTTGCTACTGTTATGAATCATAATGTTTTGATATTCAGGACGGTCTTTGGGAGAGTCTAACAACCCTGTGAAAGGGTTGTTAGACTCCCCCAAAGGAGTTGAGAACCACTGACCTAAGGGGAACCCTCCACAGCAAAGGGAAGGGCTCACAGTCTGGTTTCTACCCCTGTGCTATGTGACCTGATATCCTGGCCATATCCCATAGCCCCACAGCCTGGGACCTCCCTCTGCAGAAGCCACCACAGCCTTTCCCTTTTCTGGGTCCCTCCCCAACAGCTGCATCTTTTTGTCACAATCCAACTTCCTCTAAATAACAAAGGTAAGTTCCCCCGAGTGCTCCATCCAGTGGCCAGTCAGATACCTGGTAAACTGGGTCTTGCTGGGTGGTAGCTCCCTTCTGAAAGTTTTCTTCTCACTTCGAACCACGGTGAACCCATCTTCAGAAATGGTCAGCCAGGGATGGCAGGTGTCCTTGCTCAGCTGGAAGTAGCTTCCTGTGGAGGGAGAGAGCATCTGGAAGCCCCAGCCAGTCATTGCAGGACTTTTCCAACGTGGCCTGGTGGCATTACCCAAGCACACGGTCCAGTCCAGAGGGATGCACAGAAGCCCGCCCCTGGCAGTCAGGGGCAACCTGTGGATAGGGGTGGCCGCTATTGTAGGGCGGGACTTGAACACTCAGTGCCATGCAGCAGTTTACACATCTTCTCCCCCTTAGACCTGAGGGCTGTACCTAGACACAGGTGTTACTGTCTTCATTGTGCAGATGAGGAAACTAAGACACACGGGGTTAAGAAATAGGCTGGCAAGTGATAGCACTCAGATTGAACTCTCGCCTCTGATTCTAGAGACCAGGTTTTTGCTTCACAGGCTGTGAGTGTTTGTACCCAAGTAAGAATTTCTAACCTTGCCAAAGAAAACAAAATTGAGAGAACTTGTTTTTTTGTTGTTATTTTTTAGACAGGGTCTCATACTGCAGCCCAGGCCCATCTGAAACCGTTCTGTTGCACAGACTGGCTTTGAACTTGTAGCAATCCTCCTGCCTCAGCCTTTTATATGCTGGGTGTGAGCCAAGGTTCAGTCCTTTGCTGTTTAAAAAAGAGAGGACATAAAGCTGGCTGTCCTTTGCCCTCTGTGTCATTGTTTGTCTGTTTATAGCCAGCATCTGTTATTTCAAAACACCCAACTTGCTTTTCCCATCTCTGTGGCGAGAATATGAATGTGGGTTCTCTGCCAATGGGAAGTGGGTTCTCCTGGCAGCCCTCTCCTGCCAACGGAAATGGGGACAAAGAGGCACAGTGTGTCTCCGTGAAAGATCTCAGCCAAGGGAAATTTGTCCCCAAACACTGGCTAGGCTCTCTGCTTCTGCCGCTCACCTGGAGGCCACCCACTCAGCCAGTTTGAACTGGATTGCTCTGCGAAGCTTCTGGAGGCCTGGCAAGGCTCAAGGTGCAGAGTTGTAGCACTGCCCGGGGAGGAGGTGATGGGGGTGTGGATGTTTCTAATGAGGCCTCTGCTCACTCGGGACTTGGACATGGGACCTGCCAGTTCTCTGACATGATGAAGGCAGATGAGAAGGGATGTCAGCACCTAGTATGCTCAGACAGAACATGGAGGCAGGGAGGAGGATGAATAGTGGAGACTCAGTTGACTTCTAACTCTGTGTGTGTGTGTGTGTGTGTGTGTGTGTGTGTGTGTGTGTGTGTGTGTCTGACAGCAGGAGCCGGGAGGTGGCCATGGCTACTTGGAGTTCTTGAGGATGTCATAAAAACCCTCTTGCAAACCAGGGGTGCCCTCACACCCTGGAGAGGCTGAGGCAGGAGGATTAATTTGAGTTCCAGGTTGGCTTGACTACATATTGCATTCCAGACCAGCCTGAGCTACAGAGTAAGACCCTATCTCAAAACACAAAACCAACCAACCAACCAACCAAACAAACAAACACAAAAAGTAGATGAGTATATAGGCTACCCAGATCCAGTGGGTCTGCCTCTGGTACCTAAGGGGCATGGAGATAAGCCTTGAGTTCTAGCACTTTCTCAGTCAACCCAAGTGCTCTGGGGTTTGAGCCTTCATCTATAAACAGAGATCAAGGGCTTTGATGACCCCAGAGCCCCTTTGGGTCCATAAGTGATAGTTTTCTGGAGCACTCTTAGCACTGAGTTGTAGACACTGAGTCTACAACCAAATGGCTGATCTTGCACGCCAAGAGTGTGGAGCTGGGGCACAGACCTGTGGTGTGCACTGTGGCAGGCTCACTCCTGGCACTGGTGCCTCCGACATTGAGGGCGCGGATGTAGATCATGTAGCTGTGTCCAGGCTGCAGCCGTATCAGGGACTCACAGGTTGGGATGCCGACAACAGACCTGTGCACAGAAGCAGAGCGACCATGAGCCCAAGCAGCAGCCATCCCGCTCACACCCACTGTGCTCTGACCCACAGCAGCACAGCCAGGAGTGGCACCAGAGCAGGCCTCCCACAGTTCGCCGCTTGCTTGCTTGCTTGCTAGTCTGTGTCTGGCCATCTCCCTCCGGAGCTCCTCAGCCAGGTTTCCCAAGCACCTAGCACTGTGCTCCGAGTGTCTGCTGGAGGGTTGTGGAGTATGCACCCCGTGTCTGTTTCTGGCTGTTAGGGCCATGACCTCCCTGAGGGAGGGACTGAGTACACTCACTGTAGAATAATCTTGGACCAATAGAAGCCTTTCAGTGTGTGTCTGTGAACAGACAACCTTGTTAAAAACAGCTGCCACAGAGTAATCCAATTTCAGTTGGACTTTGTTGGAGCCCACTAGGTTTCCTAGTGCCTGTACCCAGCAGGACTACGTAAGAGGTTGATTGGACCACAGGCCTGGGTACCAGGTGACTGTAACTAGCAAGGGGGAGGTCTTTTGTTCCACCCCTTGGCATTGTTATAAATGGACCTTTGGAATAAAGTTCTGGGCCCGTTTGGATGAGGATCCAGGCCCACCCGAGTCCATCCTGTGTTTTCTGTTTCTCTCTCCTCTCTTTTTCTAACTGTCTCTATCCCTCATTCCTCTAGAGTCCCTGGGGTAAATAAGGGTGGGGGCTGGTCTCCTACAGACTGTATGAGAATACAAGCTCATAATAGTGCCATCTGGATTTCTGTGGCTGTCACATTCATATCATTTTAGTGGACAAGAGAAGTCTTCAGGACGGTGCTCATGCACAGACATGACGCTTGACCCAGCCAAGGACATAATGTCGTGTTGGAGGCCGCAGCTCTGGGCCAGAGGAGCAGGTCTGCTTGTTCATTCAGTAGATATTAATAAAGCATCTTCCATTCCAGGTGCTATATATGCCCTGGGGGAAACTGAACATAATCCCTAGTCCTGGGGAACCTGCAGTCTGTATGGGAAGAGAGGCATTTCTCAAGAGACCACCATGTTATTCATGACAAGAAGAAAGTCAAGAAGGAGCCAGAGAAGTAAGGGTTGTTAGTTAGTATGGGATGAGGGATGGAGGAATGAAGAGCCACAGCCTGTGAAGAAGCTACCACCTTCCCTTCAGTGATGGGACATGTGATTCAGTTCTGGGAGAGTGAGCACCACCTCAGAACACCCAACCTGTTGACCTGTCCTCTGAGGGCTCCATCATTATGGGCTGGTCCAAGGTCCCAGGTTATTATAAACAGCAAAGGAAACCTGAATCACTGTGGTGGACCCCTCCCCGACTTCTGACTATCTTTAGAAGTAGAAAGCAAAGGTCAGCTTTTGATGTGGTTATAGGCACATAGATCCTGGCAAGGACAGATAAATAGGATACATGGTAGGTTCCGTGGCTGTCAACCAGCCCGGCCAGTGATGCTGGGTCTCCCTAGATTGAAGGAAAATGCCAAAGATCTATGTGGGGTAACCAGGGGACTCCAAATGTTTGAGCTCGAGAGTAGTGTAAACAATTCTCATTTTATTATTAGAGCAAGCAAAGCATGGGGTGACGTTTACAGTTAGCTTAGGCAAATACAAGCACATCGAGGGAATACACCGATGTTGTGTCTCATTATCTTTGGTCATGCCTCCCGAGTGCTGGGATTAAAGGCGTGCGCCACCACCGCCCGGCGATTTTTTTTTTTTAAGGCAGGATCTCAAACCAATGCTCCCGGGCCTTTGCCTTTCCCACAGAGGTCATATGGACATGCTTCAGAGCCTTGCTTTCAAGTGCGTTTGCTTATCATAGTTTATACAAGTCTTTATAGAAGGTCCCCTGTGGGAAGGACATTCTGCATTCTGCCCCCATCCATAGTCTACAGTAAGTTCACACTTTCTTACACAGACTCCCATACAAGGCAAGCATTAGAATTTGCCTCCCTTGCTGAGTGATTATGGAGGACGGGTAGATTGGGGGTGGGGGGCAAAGGGGAGGAGGGGGGAGGGAGTGGGAGGAGAGAAGGGAGGGGAGGCTGAGGTTGGGATGTAAAATAAATAAATAAATTACTACTAATAATAAAAGAATTTGCCTCCCTAGCAGCTGACCTCAAAGGCCGTCTCCATTCTCTCCCAGCAGCTCAGTGCACCCCTGCACTCCACAGCAGAGCTCCTCTGGACTCTGCCAGGAGCCAGGCTGCCCAGCTGGATGAGTCCTTGATCTGTACGCTTTAGAACTGCCTGGCTGTGAGCCAGGAGCAGCCACACTTCCTCTGTGGTGCCTCGCCATGGCCTCTTGGGACCCGTAGACCCTGGCGGCCACCATGTCCACCCATAGACCCTGGCGGCCACCATGTCCTGTCCTGATGGACTTGGGAAGGCCTCCCACTCTCCAGACAGCCTTCTGTATCCTTCGCACATCGTACATTGAGTTTGTCGTTCCTGTGCCCTCTTTCTCGTGCTCTAACTTCAGAAACCTTACCCCAGTGTATCCAGCCCACTCCCGTCCCCGAGGTCATGTCCACCAAGTCCTTCTCCTCTCCCAAAACAACTGGCTCGCTCCTGCCCCTCTCGGGCTCAGTCCTCCCATCCTGGACTCAGTGTGAATGTCTATCAAAAAGCAGACCCCGCCTCCACTAGCGTTCCCTCCATCCTGTTTCTCTCTCTCTCTGAACTGTGTATTTCATACATGGTTTATAGGTGTGCTTGTACTTATTTTCCTTCCTGAACTATGAGCTCCAAGGGCAAGAACTGTATCTTTCTAGTTCTCTAAGGTCCTCAGTGCTTGATGCTTGGTACATGAGTGAAAAGGATTTTTTTTTTTTAAGGCAGGATCTCAAACCAATGCTGGGCTTGAATTTGCTATATAGATGATGAGGATGATCTTGAACTCCAGATTCTCCTGCTTCCACCTTCCAAGTGCTGGAATTATAGATTGTAACACCATGCCTAGATTGTGTGTTTTTGTTTTGTTTTGGGGGGTTGTTTGTTTGGTTTGGTTTTTTGAGACAGGGTTTCTCTGTGTATCCCTGACTGCTCTGGAACTCACTCAATAGATCAGGCTGGCCTCGAACTCAGTGAATCACCTGCCTCTGCCTCCCGAGTGCTGGGATTAACGGCAAGTGATTATTTTGTTTTTATTGTTGTTTCTTTAGACAAGGTCTCACTCTTTGGCCCAGGCCATTTCTTAGCAATGCTTCTGCTTTAGTCTCTCAAGTTTAGGCCACTATGCTTGGCCTAAAGATAAATCTTGATTACACTGTATCTGTGCATGTGCACAGGTGTGCTCAAGTGTGCAAATGTGTGCAGTCTGTGCACACGTAGGTGTGTGTAGGTGTATGTACCCATGTGTACACACACAGGGCAGAGAAGGACGGCGATGGTTCTCTGCCATTTTCTGCCTCAGTCCTTTGAGACAGGGTCTCTCATTGATCCTGGAGCTAGGCTAGCAGCCAGCAAGCCTCTGTGGTCCTCCTGTCTCTCCCCAGCACAGCACTGGGGTTCCAGGTGAGTAGCCACACCCAGCTCTTTACATGGGTGCTGGGGATCCTAACTCAGACATTCAACACTTGCACAGCAGCACTCTTACCCACTGTGCCCTTAGTTACCCACCCAGAACCGGGCAGTGGTGGCGCATGCCTTTAATTCCAGCACTTGGGGAGGCAGAGGCAGGGGGATTTCTGAGTTCAAGGCCTGGTTGGTCTATAAGAGTGAGTTCCAGGGCAGTCAGAGATACACAGAGAAAGCCTGTCTCAAAACAACAACAACAAAACAAAACTCACTCTCCCATCCCTTAATTGGATTAAAAAAAAAAGTTAACACAGGGTTTTGTCACTTGTACTCATCATTCCTGATCATTAGCATTCTAGCTACTTCTTGGGAACCTTAAGTATCCTAATTAAGGTGCTATGTGTCACAAATTCTGACCTTGTCCCCACACTGCATATGCTTTAGCAACCAGTGAAGGCCCTCCAGACTCACTCAGTTACCCCTGAGGCTTCCGGCGTTTCTGCCTGGACCAGCTCCACTGTGTAGGAGTCCACAGGATTCAGGTTCCCAGACTCCCAGCAAATGAGCGCAGCCTCTTCACAGCTTCTGATTGCCTCACTTTTTATAGTGGGGGGAGAAGGAGCTAAACGCGGGAGAAAAGAGATAGGAGCAGTCATTAGGTTCAGTCCCAGGCATTTTGTTTAGAGCCATGGACAAACACCACAGCAATGCCAGCACCTGGACGCTTTCAGACATTCCCGGGGTTGAGGATGCTCACTAAACCTGTAGCACCTGGGACCCTTTCAGACATTCCCGGGGTTGAGGATGCTCACTAAACCTGAAGCACCTGAACCCTTTCAGACATTCCTGGGGTTGAGGATGCTCACTAAAACCTGTGGCAGTTTGAGTAGTAGGTGTCCTACATAGTCCAGGGCATTTGAATGTTTGGTCCCCGGTTGGTAACCCGGTTTGGAGAGTTTTAGGAGGTGTAGCCTTGGAGGAAGTGTGCCACTGTAGGTGTGCTTTGAGAATGTAAGGACTCACACCATTTCAAGTTCACTCTCTCGGCCAACACTTGCAGTTCAAGATAGGAGCCCCCAGCTTCCTGCTTCGGCCACTGTACCTGCTGCCATGTCTCTGACACGGCTCTTATCCCTCTGGAGCTGTTGCCTGGGACATGGTGTTTAATAGAATTAACTTAATACAAGTCCCAAGTGTCAGTATAACTGTGGGTAGCAGGCCAACCTTGAAAAAAAAAATGTCCTTACACCACCAGGCGTGTAGATCTAATGCATTAAAGGGAATACAGGAGAAAAGGAAAGAAACCCCACACAGCACTTTCTATCTTTTCAAATGAAACTGAAAACCCAGTCACATCTAGAAACTTGCAACTCCTGCTCGCCTAGAACGTGAATGAACAGCTGGTCACCTGTCATGTACACCGCATGCTCACTGGAGGGGCTGGGGCCGGTCCTGTTCTGCGCTATCACCCAAAATTCATATTGGGTATTTGGCTCAAGATTTCTCACTGAGCAATATGTTTCTTTGACTGTCATGGTAAATTCTGGAAGAAAAAGAAAAAAGTCAGAATTCAGATCTTAAAAGGCCGCGTGGTGTTACTGTGTCCCACGGCAAAAGAGTGGCTTCGGATTCCTCCCTCCCCTGCAGGCGCGACCTGTGTGTGCTAAGAGGCTCTGGCTTCCTAGCCAGAAGTAGGGCTTAAGTTGGTCACAGCAGACAGGACTATGCAAGAGGAGGCTTGGGACAGGAGAGGCTTGCCCCGCTTACTGCTGGAACGCTTTTGCTACCTAGGAATGAGTCTGAGCACACCCTCTGGAGAGTTCAAGACCACGGGGAGAAGGTCCCCCACCCCTGCACCAGCCGCTCTAGCTTAGGCCAGAGGGGAAGACATTAGTTACTTTTACCTGGTAAGAAGCCTCTTAAGGAAGGAGGGGTTTCCTGCGGTCCGGGCAGGGAAGGCCAGGCTGCAGCCGATCACATTGTATCCACACTCAGGAAGCAGAGAGCTGAGCGCTGATGCTCAGTGTGCTTTCTCTGTCTCAATCAGTCAGGGACATCAGGTGGGTCTGCCTGCTCTGTTAAACCTTTCTGGGAACACCTCCACAGACACACCCAGAGATGTGTTTCCATGGTGATTTTAAATCCCTCAAGTTGACCATGGAGATAAACTATCATAATGAGTAAGGCCACCTTGGACCATCTGATCACACTCAGGGGTCTCAGTCCTGAATTGTCTAACCAACCCATAAAATTATAAAACAATAAATGTGTGTTATTTTAAGCCGCTAAATTTGGAGGCAGAAGTATCGTTACAGAGCAAAAACTAACTGGCACAAGGCTAATACATGGTGGTGCCTATTTGTAATCCTAGTACTCAGGAGGCTGAGGCAGGAGAATAGCTGTGAGTTCAAGGCTACTCTGGGTTACTTAGACCTTCTCTCAGAAATCTAACCAATTAAAAGGTATTGAAAAAGCATTAAAGGAATCTGTTACTTGGAAAACTAATGATAATTAAAAGCAAACAAAACTGAGGACGCTGCGTGCATGGATAAACCTGCTCTCAGAAGCCAGGGGTTATTAATGAAAGCACAGTTTTGGGAATAGGCTACTGCATTGGCTACGACAAAACAATGTGACCATGTGACATACGGAAGAAGAGTTTATTGGGGCGTATGGTTTCAGAGGGGTGAGAGCAGCTTGTGGTAGGGAGGCCCAGCAGGAGGCTGAGCAGGAAGCCGAGTGCTGCTGAGCAGGAAGCCGAGTGCTCACATCCTCGGCCACGAGCTCGAAGGACAGAGGAGTAGGGAAGTAGGGTGAGGCTACAAACTCTGAAAACCCGCTCGCGGTGATGTACTTCCTCTAGCAAGGTGACAGCCTAACCCTCCCCAGACAGCACCACCAGCCGAGACCAAGTGTTCCAGTACCCGGCCAGGGGACATGGCTCGCTCAGGGCACCACAGCTACTCTCCTGGGAGTCGTTTGTCAGAGGTCTCTGAGACCCCAATAAACAGCACAGGCAGCTGCCACCGCTGCTGGGTGCCCATCAAAACGAGATGGTCACATCCTGCTGCTGAGAACAACACAGGACCTGCTCCCAGATCGTAGACAGACCAAGCTGGAACTAGGATGGAAACTTCCTTCCTGCTGGCTAGCCCGCACAGTTCCAGTAGGTACTGTGTAGGCTACTGTGGGAAAAAGGCACCAATGATCTTTCCCAGCCCTGGACCGTTCATGCTACAACACGGACCTACTGGTGGCAGACACACTCACTGGTGCCGTAGTGGCCTGATAGTTGTGAGCGTAACCAACCACTTTCTAATTTGTTACGAGGTCTGCTCCACAGGAGTGATTTCATGCCTGGGACTGTAAACCTGGTTAGAAGTCCATGACTAGGGAGATCATAGGCCCTAGAGGGGAACTTACTGTTGTTGTGATACATGATCATGCTGTCAAACTGCACTCTGAACATTTATGTGTGCACCCAAAGATTTGTGTTGCTCTCAACCTTGGTCAGGAAAGTTTCTTTGGGCAGTGGGTAGTGGTTAATGCAGAGACTCGAAACTGGTCAAAGTGTCAACTATAAATGACTGAGAGGTTAGCTGTGGATGGGTGGTCTATATCAATGTCCCACCATCCAAGGCTCAGAGAAGTTCAAAGAAGAGGGCAGAGAATTAGGGGGGCAAGTGGGGAGGAGAACCGTGAAATGCTGACTTCTAAACATGATGTGGTTATTGCCCACAGCAACTGACAGCAGCTGTGTTATCCCCACGACATCAAGCCAGTCAAGTTTCCAGCTTGCGTTGGAGAGGGCCCTGGAGCCTCCACCCGAGTGGAGGAACTACTGGCAGCTGATGGCATCTGAATGAGAGAGAGCCACTCTGCTTTGTGGATGTGGCCACCGGTAGGTTGCTCATGCCCCAGTGTGCCCAGAAGTTACAGTTACATATACATTGTATAAATGTATGAAATTATCAAATAATAAAAAATATTTTTAGCTGGGCAGCAGTGGTGGCACTCGCCTTTAATCCCAGCACTCGGGAGGCAGAGGCAGGCAGATCTCTGTGAGTTCGAGGCCAGCTGGTCTACAGAGTGAGATCCAGGACAGGCACCAAAACTACATGGAGAAACCCTGTCTCAAAAAACAAAGACAAAAAAAAAAAAATTTTTAAAACTCCTCCTACTTGGTCCCTGGGCAGAAATGATGTCCTTACCTCCCAGAGCCGCCACCCACATATCCTAGAACAGCGTGCAGTGCTCTGGGCAGGGAGCCCGAAGACCTGGTTCTCACCCTGGTTCTACCACAACTCACTGTGACTCACCGACAGAGGTCATTTCTCCCTGAGCCTCCACCATCCTCATCTATGAAATGGAGATCACCAAGCCCGTCAAGCTCACTCTGACCTGACTCATACTGGACAGACCTACCAGCAAGACCACATCCTCATTGCTTCAGGTTTGTGGGACTTGGGGGGTAGTTTTCCTACAGTCTGATTTCCCCTTCTTGTTATGGTTTAAAGGAGTGCCCCCAACAGCTGTGTGTTGAAGGCTGTCCCTAACCCAGTACCCCAGGAGGTGGTGAACTCTTTAGGAGGTGGGGCCTCGTGGGAGGAGGTTAGGTCATTGGGAACATAAGCTTGAGAGGGATATTGGTACCCCCCCCCCATTTCTCTTGGCCCCATGGATGCTCTCAGATGAGCAGCTTTTTGGCCACATTCTGTCGTAGTGTACTGTGTCATTAAAGACAGAAACCATGGGCTATTGAAGTTTCTTCCTCAAAAGCTGATTTATCTCTGATATTTGTTATGGTAACAGCAAGCTGACTATGAAGATTAATCTTCATTTTCAACTTGATGGGATTTCAAATCACCAAGGAGACAGGCCTCTGGGTGTCTCTGAAGGCATTTCCAAAGAGGTTTAGCTGAGGAGGGATGACCCACCTTGGATGTGGGTGCCACCATCCTGTGGGCGGAGGTCCCAGACTGAATATAAAGGAGAAGGTGAGTAGAACATCAGCATTCATTGCTCTCTGTTTCTTGACTGTGGTTCAACGTGACCAGCTGCCTCATGTACCTGCTACCACCCCCCACCCCCACCCCCCAGGTGCTGGACTGCACTTTCAACCTGTGAGCCAAAATAAGCCCTCGCCTTCCAAAGTTGTTTCTGGTCGGGCATTTGTTCACAGCAACCAGAAAAGTAACCAACCAATGGCTAATACAGCTATGATGCTCCCAGGAGAAGGACTGATGGATGGATTATTGGTGGAAAGGTGGCCCCAGCCCTAGTACCACACAAGCCATTCCCCTGGGGGTGAAGATAGGCCCAGAGCTGCCCAAAGGGAGCAAGGGGCTATTCCCTGAAGCGTTCTGGTCAGCAGCGGCTCGGTCAGGCTCTAGACCTTACCTGCTTGGTCTTTGCCTGGTGAGCTGTCCCGCACTGGCCTGTAGGACAGCTGATAGCTCTCCACGGTGTCGTCAGAGTACAAGCTCCAACACACGCGGACGGAGGACCCTGTGGCCAAGTTGGGGGCCTGTGGGTTGATCACCGGAGCAGAGGGAGCTAAAAAACAAAGGGAGAGAAGTCAACAATGAGGAGACAGCTGTGCAGGTGTGGGGAGCAGCTGCTTTTTATTTTACTGTCTGGTTTCGCGTGTATGGGTGTTTTGTCTGCATGCATGTCTGTGAACCATGTGTGTGCCTGGTGCCCATGGGGGACAGACAAGAGATTTTTATAACTGATATTCAAAACACCGAAGAATCTCCAAAACTCAACGCCAAACAAAACAGACAACCCCTTAAATCACATCATTTGAAAATGAGCAAAGGGCTCAAATAGATGCTCGTCTAAAGAAGACATACAAATTGCCACAAGAGTAGGAACAGGTGCTCGACATGACTAACCATGAGGGAAATGCAGATAGAAACCATGACCTGAGGGCCATGCATGGTGGTGCATGCCTGTAATCCCAGCACCCGAGAGGCTGAGGATCACAAGTGTGAGGTGAGCCTGGGCTCCATTGTGAGTTCTACAGCTAGCCTAGGTACGGAGTTAGACCCGTCTCAGCAAAACTAAAAACAACAAATAAAGCGTCCCCCGACATAGTGAGCTATCCCCTCACACCTGCCAGAACAGCTACGCTCAGAAAGCAAAGGATGACAAGCGTTGGCAAGGGTGTAAAGAACAGGAAGCCATGTGGACTGCCAGGGAAATGTACCTTCGTACAGCCACTGTGGAAAACAGCATGGCAAGCCACCAAAAAGTTAAAAAGGAACTGCTAGCATAATGTCACACCCAAGAGACCATGATACCAGAGAGGATCACTTGAGTCCAGGGGTACAAGACCATCTGGGTGATACAGTGAGATCTCAGCTTTAAAGAAAAGGAAGGGTTGGTGGGGGGGGGGGGGTTGGAAATGTAGCTCAGAGACGCAGTACTTGAGTAGCATGTGTGAGGTGCTGGGTTCAGTCCCCAGTGCTGCAAACAGAGTGAGGGAGAGAAGGGAACTCTCAGATCGGTCAGCAGTCCTACTTTTAGGTATACAGCCAAAAGAATTGAAGTCGGCGCCGGCGGTGGTGGCGCACGCCTTTAATCCCAGCACTCGGGAGGCAGAGCCAGGAGGATCTCTGTGAGTTCAAGGCCAGCCTGGATTACCAAGTGAGTTCCAGGAAAGGAGCAAAGCTACACAGAGAAACCCTGTCTCGAAAAACCAAAAAAAAAAAAAAAAAGAATTGAAGTCGGGATCCTAGATACTTTGCACACGCATTTCATGGTGCTGTATTCACAATGGCCAAGATAAGAGAACAACCTAGTGTCCATCAACAGATTAATGGAGGAGGAAATGTGGTGTGTTGACTCAACGGAGTACTACTGAGCCTTAGAAGAGAAAAGAACCTGAGCTGGGGAGGTGGCTCAGGCAGCCAAGTGCTTGCCAAATAAGCCTGAGGACCTGAGTTCGGAGCCCCAGCATCCACATAAGAAGCCAGGCGCATCCTGGCCAGACAGCCTAGACAACCTGGGAGCTCCAGGTTCAGTGAGAGACCCTGTTTCAAAAAATGAAGTGCAGAGCAATAGAGGGAGATGCTTGATGTCAATCTCTGGCCTCCACATGCACATGAATGCATGTGAGTGTGCACTCCACCCCCAACACACACACACACACACACACACACACACACACACACACTCATACACATGCACACGAGGGGCAGGGAGGCATGTTTGTTAAGATCCCTTAGCATCAGATCTACTTTCTTACCATTTGTGGAAGTGACAGATGTTAACTCCAAGTGCTGTGCTGCTCAGATCTTCTTCACCTTACAGAATAAGTCCTCCTACTCATTCAGCAGTTCCCACCTCTCCCTCCCCAGTCCTGGACTGCCACCATTGCTGAGTCTGTGAGTTTGACTTCTTCAGGCACCTCACAGAAGGAGAAGCATACAGTGTCTATCTTTCTGTGATTGGTTTGTTCCACTTACTATACTGTCCCTTTAGGTCCATTCATGTTCTCTCTCTCTCTCTCTTCCTCTCTCTCTCTCTCTCTCTCTCTCTCTCTCTCTCTCTCTCTCTCTCTCACACACACACACACACACACACACACACCTGGAATGGTGTTGATAGAGTCCATCAGCTGCTCCACATCAGAGAAATCCAAGGTCTGGTCTTCAAACTCAGGCTGTGCAGAGAGCTCCACGTCTGTTTTGGTTTTCAGGAATTTCCCCAGTCTGTGGGTATGAAAAGACATGGCCAGGGGCTGGGGAGTGGGATCAGCAGTTAAGAGCACTGGCTGCTCTTCCAGAGGATCTAGGTTCAATTGCCAGCACCCACATGGCAGCTCACAACTGTCTGTAACCCCAGTTCCAAGGTATGTGACACCCTCTTCTGGCCTCTGTGGACACCAGGTACACACACGGTCCACAGACATTCATGCAGGCAAAACACTCATGCATGTTTTTAAAAAGCAACACAAATTCATACAAAGATGGAGGGCTTTCTTCTTAGGGTCCGTCTTTAGTGCTAGGTCACTAGGAGGAATGGAGGGGGCCTCTGCCAAACTTGCATTTCTTCACATGCTTCTGGATTCTGCTATCTGATTTGATGATGGGCCAGGAGGTTACCTCACTAGAACGTTGTGGCTTTGACAAATCACTGAGATAAGCAATTAAAAGGGAGGGAATCTCTACTTCGGCCCACGGTTTCAGTCCACGGTCAGCTGGCTCCATTGCTCTTTAGGCCTTTGGTGGAAGCATGGTGGTGGTGGGGGAGGATGGGGGCAAAATGGAGGAAAGCTGCTTATCTTGGGCAGCCAGGAAGCAAAGAGAGGCAAGAAGGGGGACTAGATATACCTTTCAAACCTCTAGTAACACACTTCCTTCAACTAGGCTCCAACTCCTCAACTCCACCACCTCCCAATTGTACCATAGGGTTACGAACCCCTAGAAGGACCCTCATTCATGAGATCAGAGCTCTACTGATCCAACCACTTCCGAACATAGTTTCTTTGAGAACAAAGCCTTCAGCCCATGAGCCTTTCAGGGAACACTTCCCATCCAAACCATCCATTAATGTCTAACCCAGACGTTCTCAACCTTCCTAATGCTGTGACCCTTTAGTACAGTTCCTCATGTTGTGGTGACCCCCAATCATAAAATCATTTTTTGGTTGCTACTTTGTAACTGTATTTTTGCTACTGTTATGAACTGTGATGGAAATAATCTGTGTTTTCCGATGGTCTTATGTGACCCCTGTGAAAGGGTCATTTGACCCTCCCAAAGGGATTGCGCCCACAGGTTGAGAAATGTTGGTCTGATCCCTCCCAGGGGCAAGAGGAAGGGTTGGGCCTAAGAATGGGTGGAAATCCACGTATCAGCAGGATGTAGACCCACATTTCCTCCGCTCCCACATCATCCCACATCCCCACATGCACTTGGGGGTTCTACTCTGGAGCCTCACACTCCATACGGTCAGGAGCCCTCGTGTTGCTGCACCAGAGGCTCCAGATGGTCCTCCACCAGCTCCCTGGAAGTCACGAGGCTTCTACATGGCAAACATGGAATTTGAAGTCCAGGTCCATTTTTGCCAAAATGCATGTATTTAGGCCCTTTCATTATTAAGTTCCCATGTTGCTTTATGGACATTGTCTTACTAAGGTCTCACAGAACTGCCCCTGTTTGTAAATAGGGAAGGTGGGACATTGGACTTGGATCTGTCCAAGGTCACTGTGGAAGCAGGGGTCACGCTCTGCTGTGTGTCTGACTTTAAAATGTGCATGCTTTCTGCCACAACATGACCAAGGACTGAAGAGAGATGGGGACATGTTCCAGTCCTCAGTTTCTCCCAGTGAGACAAAGTTCTCGTGTGTGAGGGGGACCTGAGCGCAGGCTTGCTGGGTGGGCCTCACCATACATGTTCCCTTCCAGCCCAGAGATTCTAAGATTCAACACCAAAGGGCCTACTGACCCCACACTGCCATTCCGAAGTCGGGACTATTTTATTTATGGGGTCACCGGAGCTGAGAAGGGAAGCAGATGACCCAGGAGAGTCTAGAAGTGAAAGGAATAGAAACAGAAACCAGGTCAGGACAAAACTATTACCTGTCAGTCATAGCCACTGCATCCTGAAAAGGAAAGAAAATATTAAACCAATTTAGGAAATAATTTTTCTCAACAATATAAAGTGTAAATTTTTTAAAGTTGGAAAGTGGGGAGGATCACCCCAACACAAAACCACCATGCTTGTGCATTTCCCTCCACAGTCCTGCACCTCCCTGGTCACACAGGGCCCTTTGGACCACTGACTACAAAGACTGCAAGAAATTGTTGCCTAGAAACACCATTGTTTATTTTGTGGTTCCTCTGGTGTAAGACACGGTGGCTGTCCACAATGCATTATCAGTAATGCATTGTTTTCTACATTCTGTATTTGAGGTACGGTGGCACCAGGGGACCACTGGCTCAAGAGGGTGAGGATTGGTTCTTCTCACAGCTCTTGCCAAATTGCTCTCTACCTTTATTCATGGGTCTCTTACTACGATGGTGGTGAGAAGGAGGTATGATTGGGCTTTGAGGAGTAGCTATGAGCTTGGACAATGAGGGGGTCATATTTAGCATCTAAGAGATCCTGAAGACTTCTTTGTGAAACCATGTCTGCCCCATAGCCTCATGGGACCTTGCAAGATCTCTAAATGAGGTTGAATTTCCCATAACTCTGCTATATGGGGTTTGGGCCAGATTTAATATGATTTGATATAATATAATTAAGAAGTGGATATTTTTGGCATATGTATGAAGTTACAATTGCCTTGGCACAGGGCAATTTAAGGTACCTTATTAACCTGAACCAACTTTCTCCCAGAGATCCTAGAGAAGCCACCAGAGGCAGCCAGAAAAGTCTCAGGACACTGTCTTTGCTCACCTCCATGATCAAGGGACAGTCAATGATCAGGGGACAGAGGGACAAAGCTTGGATGTACCTGGGGAGTGGTGGAAGGAAAGGGCTGGGTGTCCCTGCCTGCTTGGCCACAAATGAAGTGATGTGGAGAGGTAGGGACAGCCTCCCACCGTGGACATCAGATAGATGTTGGCCATCACAGTCAACTCAGACCTCTGAGAGCAGAGAGGGTAGGCTAGCCCACTTTGGACTGGACCTGGGATTTCATCTCATGATTTTGTTCCTTTCCTTTCTGTTTCATCACGGACCTTTAAGAACTCCACCTTCTCTTCATGACACATCTCCTCTATGGTTTCCATCAGCTCTCTACAGGCGTCAAGGTTTTCTCCACAGCTGACCAGTTGCCCGTATAAAGCTTCCAGCTTCTCTTTCTTTTTCTCTCCTAGAGCTTGAATTTTTTCTTCGTACTTTTGAGCGAGGGTTTCCAAGATCTCATTGTAATGTGACTCAAAGGTTTGTTCTTGTTTTCCGAAATTCTCCTGCAAGACAGTTGACCTTAACCATCATTTTAGTGTGTGTGATACGTTGGCTAGAGCCACTGGGGACATGAAACTCTGTCTGCCCTGAGCTTTGCTCATCCCTTCACTCGATCCCATCTCTTAGCAGGATGCTGGGGGAGTGAAAACAGAGGAGACTCCTTCTCAGATCCCCAGGGATTATTTAATTAATTAATGCATATGAACATGAATGCGTACATACATGTTTGTGCATGTGGAAGCCAGAGGACAACCTCAAGTGTCATCCACAGAGTCTCTCACTGCCAGGGAATGTGCTCACTAGGTTAGGCTAGCTGGCCAGCAAACCCCAGAGATCCTCCTCTCTCTGCCTCCCAGCACTGGGATGACAAGCATGTGTCGCCACACCCAAATTTTCTATGTGGGTTCTCAGGGTCAAACTCAGGTCCTTGAACTTCACCAACTGAGATGTGTGCTCCCCAGCCCTGAACACCCTCACCAGAAAGTGTTGCTATCTTTCCTAGTAGTATGTTGCAATCCTCTCCCTGTTTCAGCGACCTCCTATTACCATAGCAACCAGCCTGGGAGCTCATCAATGGTTAATCAGCTTGCTGCTGGAAGCTTTGACTTCAAGGCAGAAATGTTTGCCCTGGGAGATGTCCACCTGCCATTTCCTCCCATGCTCTCACATCTCGCGATATCTGTCCCCACAACTGATACATGGCTTATATACACACCAGGAGTATACCCACTCGGTTCATGCCAGTGAGGAGAGATATGGAAGCAGAGAAAGAAGGGTTGTGGCAAACAGCACTGCCTGATGAATGACGAAATGCAGGAGGAAGAATGTAGACATTGAATCTGGTATGTCTGGTGTTTACATATCTGTAGGTTTTCTTGACACAGCATCTTATTAGGTGACTCTATATGGCTTGGTACCCACTATGCAGGCCACGCTGGCCTGGAATTCACAGCAATGCTCTTGCCTTAGCTTTCCAAGTGCTGGGATTACAGGCATGCACCACCACACCCGGCTAATACCTATAGTATTTAAACCGGGAACACAGAGGCTGGGAAATGTTGAGTAGAGCAGATAGATTTCTGGTATTCACTTCTCACACTGGAAGCACGTGAAACTCAGTGGTTTTTGACTGTTGCCACCTTCATCCAATGACAAGGACATTTCCAAAGAAGAGGCTTCTAGAAGTCACTCAGAGAGTTGTTACTAAGCACCTACTGTGTGCATAAGACCCACTCAGAATGGTGAGAGGGTAAAGCAAATAGGTGAATCTCAAGTGGCGATAACAGAAGGTCCCTGGTGTCCTCACTGGGATGAAGATACTTGGATCTGAGAGTATGACAGACGACAGACGACAGACTAGAGCACAGGGAACTCAAAAGGAAAAAGTTTGGTATTTTGCCTGCATATGTGTCTGTGCACCACGTGTGTGCAGTGCCCACAGAGGCCAGAAGGGGGCATTAGATGCCAAGAACTAGAATTACAGGCCATTGTGAGCCACCTGAGAATCAAACCTAGGTCCTCAAGAAGAGCAACAGTGCTCTTAACCTCTGAGCATCTCTCCAGTCCTAGCATAACATGTTTGCCTTGGCTAGCTCACTCTTACCCCTCCTTCTACCACCTTGTGCTTGGAAGTAGAAGACCTTCCATCCTTCCCACTCCATCCACAGGATAGTGGGGCAGTGCTCTCTCTCTCCCTTTAAGTCTGAGGGCCAAGGATGAGTGTCTTGCAGTGTTTAACTAAAGCTGGCCAGTAGAGAGGATTTGCTTTTGCTCTATGGAGCTCTAGGGGACAATATGGCCAATGGGCAACTAAGATCAGCTTCCAGTTCAGTAATCTTGGTCCAAGGATGAAGAACCTACATTCTTCCCATGTCAGAACAGGAAGAGAGGGGCCTTAAAGGATGAGGAGTCCCTTTTGAGGCAATGCAGACACAGGGAATAGCTTAGCAGCCTTGGACTCCATTTGTCTTGGGCTCTGCACACCCCTAGACTCTGAACAATGCACCTAGCAACCTGTTAGCAATCTA
Organism: Peromyscus eremicus; assembly: GCF_949786415.1. Classification (NCBI taxonomy): domain Eukaryota; kingdom Metazoa; phylum Chordata; class Mammalia; order Rodentia; family Cricetidae; genus Peromyscus; species Peromyscus eremicus. Next base: position 116,703,432 of record NC_081416.1, on the reverse strand, counting down.
GGACCCCTGTTTGCATAGAGCTGTATATATACATGCTTTGAAAATAGAAATAGTTACTCTTTGCAACCCTTGATAACACCCACTTCCATTCTAACACATCCTAGAACACAATCCAGGACTATGGGCAATGGACTGATCTGGCCTAGACTGGATTTGGTTGCAAGCATATTAAGTTAAAATATGCCATCAAAGTGAACTTTCAGAGAGAAGAGAGAATGTTGTATTTACCTTCTTATGCTTATGCATAAAAGGGCATGCATACTGATTAAAATCAGATGCATCATGGGAAGGGATATGGGCAGTGAGTAAGGTTCATGTAATCTAAGACTGTCAGTCAAAATAGCGAATTGCTCAAATTATACCACTAATGACCAAACTTCTCTTCTTGAACCCCATAATTGGAACCCCCAATACACTTTTCTTGAACCCCATAAGGGAACCCCCAAATACCTCTTCTTGAGCCCCATAAAGGGAACCCCCCCCCCAACAATAATGAGTACGAGTACTCTCACTCATGTGTTCTGTTGTCAACCTTTTTTGAGACAGGGTCTCTCTACATAGCCCTGACTCTCCTGGAACTCACTATGTAAACCAGACTAGCCTTGAACTCACAGAGATCCACCTGCCTCTGCCTCCTGAGTGCTGAGATCAAGGCATGTGCCACCACGCCTAGTCCTGCTGTCAGTATGAACAGTGTATTTCTAATCTGTTCTATCATTTTGCTTTAAGTAAAATTTTCTTTCTACTTGGCAATTTGTGTGGGTTTTCATTTCCTTTTTAAATAACAGACCAAGAATCTGGACACACTGGGCCCAGAACGCAGCCACGAGTCTTGGAGGTCCGAGTTCTTACCAATCTTACAAAGCCTGCAAAATGGCTAAGTTAACAGGTACAGCACAGATACCCAAGTGTCTAACCCATGCACAGCTGGAAATGTGTCTGTGTTTGAGCTATGAGAACCAGCAGGAGTGGGGTGTTGCTGCATGAAAAGCTGAAACCTGATTGACAAATAAATACCAGTGAGTGTGTGGACAAAATCCACATACACCCCTGCTGGGGATGTAAACTAGTCCAGCTGCCTTGGGAATCAGTATGGAGATTCCTCAAAAACTGAAAATACATCTCCCATTTGGTCCAAGTCAGCCTGCCACAGACACTTAGATATCTGTTTATTGAGGCTATTCAGAAAAGCTAAGTTATGGAACTAACCTAGGTGTCCATCAACAGAGGGATGGGCAAAGAAAATGTATATATGCACAATGGGATTGTTTGCAGGAAAATGGATGCTGGTGGAGATAATCCAATTAAATGAATTCAGCTAGTCTCAGAAGACAAATATACATTCTCTCTCATGTGTGGTTCCTAAATTTTACATAGATTCATAAAATCATGTATATACATGTGGCATGAAAGAGTCTGGGGAACAGAGGATATTAAGGGGGAGCCCCAGGGGAGTGGAGCTGGGGAACATGCTCAACACACATTATATATGTGTGTGAAAACCTCCTGGTGTAACATAAAATGTGCAATGAATATGATGCACAATAGACATTTTCAAAGGGCAGGAAACTTGGCAGTTCACACCTGATTGAATACAGTGACATGATGGTACTCCGAAGACCTAAAACTAAAAACTCCAAAGAGCGAGGCAACAACATGAAGCCTGCCATGACTGGTTATACGCAGGATCAGATGGTTCCAAGGGAATCTCAGGCTGGGGCCAAGAACAGGAAAAGAAAAAGAAGAGGACAAAATCAGCCAACCAAACAAAAAGCCCGCCAAGGACAGGGGCTTGCAGAAGTGGCTTAGTGGGTCGAGCACTTGCCGTGCAAGCGTGAAGGCCGAGTTTGGGTCTCCGGCACCTACATAAAAAGCCAGGTGCAGCAGTGATCGTATGTAATCCCAACACTGAGAGCAGCTGAGACAGGGGGATCTCCAGGTATTGCTGGTCAGCCAGGCTAGCCAAATTAGAGAGCTCCAATGTCAGTGATAGACCCAGTCTCAAAAAATAAGGTACAGAGTGGCTGAGGAAGACACCCATACTTGACCTCTGACCTTCACATGCATGAACATACATGTGCATGTACACTTGTATACGCATGTACACTTGTATACACAGGTGCACATGAACCCCACCCCACACCAACTCCAAGGACAGAAGAAAACTGTTCATTTCACCGTCTGGATTGTGCTACCATGGAGTCACCGTTGTTAGAATTAAAAAAAATTTTAATTTTTTTAATTAAATTTTTAATTTATATATAAACCCCATGCAATTGGTGTAGGGCCCTGGTCTCCTCCCATATTGAGTAAAGCCATTGCCTGCTTGCCGACCTTGACCAGGTGTCCTCCCTATGCTAATTCCCTGCGGGTTTCCACCCTCCTGAATGCTTTAGGGAAGTTCCTTGTTTGTGTATCCGGCATATTGGGCGTTAACAGCTTAGATGCAAGATTGTAAACATCAATAGAGAACTTCTGCCCTCTGGGGTTTGCCCATTGTGCTGTAAGCCTGCATTTAAGGTTTCCTCCCTCTTTTAATAAACGGCATTCTGCTGTGGCGAATGACTCGCTGTCTATTGTCTCTGTTTTATAATCCACAGCCCCTCGCTCAGATATGGTGAATAGTTGGCGGTAGCGCGGGCGTTACCGCAACAAATTGGCATTTTGATTTTAAAATTTCTGCTTTATTTATCCCGTGCAATAAACATGTATAATACACTTGCTTTGAAACATCCCATGTAGTAGGCCTGGAGATACACACACACCAGCCTCTCCCAGCTAGTGGACATAGAGGACAGAGTAGAGGATGCAGACAAGTGACCATCACCTCTGTGGCTGCCCAGGGGTGGTGGAAGGTCTACGGATAGCTGAGGGGAGGGGGCAGGTGACACCTCACATTCAAGGAAAAACCTTCGGTAGCTCACTAGGACCATCTGCTTGATGTGGCCACAGGCAGAAGCTACATGTGTGATGAACTCACCAAGCATGTTCTTACCTCCACCGTAATGAACACCTCCTCCAGGTGGCTGGCAAAATTTTCCATCTCAATAATCTGCTGTTCCAATTTGCACATGTTTTTGTGAATTTCATCCTAGGGAACAGGACGATCAAGGCATCAATGCTATGTTTGTTCTAACTTCTTTAAATTAAAGAAAAAAGTATATGGATGTCTGTCTGCATGTATGTTTGTACACCGTGTGTGTGTGTGTGTGTGTGTGTGTGTGTGTGTGTGTGTGTGTGTGTGTGTGTGTTGACCACAGAGGCCAGAAGAGGGCATCAGATCCCCTGTGCCTACAGTTAAGGGTGGTTGTGAGCTGCCATGTGGATGCTGGAAATTGAACCCAAGTCCTCTCTCTACAAGGGGAGCCAGTGCTCTTAACTGCTGAGCCATCTCTCCAGCCCCCCATTCCATCCTTGCAGAGGTATTTAGCATGCATTCCCTGCCCACCTCCCTGAGACACACATACGCTCTCCAGACGAAGACAGATTTGGAGACCTGTTACCTTGGCGCTTTCCAGAGCTTTGCTGAGCGGCGTTACTTCATGTTCCTTGTGTATTTCAAAATCCTTCTCAACAGTTCTCACTGGAGTTTTGCAAGTGACACAGAAGATGTCCGCAGGCTCTTCTTCATCCTCCTCCTCTGGGATGACGTAGCATTCATACTCCTCACTGGCACGGCCATGTGTGTACCTGTAAGCTTCCCGAAGGTCTTGGCACTGGCCTGGAAGGACTTGCCCTCCATAGCCCAGGTCCTCTGCCTCATCTGTCTCACTACTAAACCCCCAGTCTCCCTGTTCCCTGGCTGGGTCTCTCCTCTTCATCCCATAAGAAGGATATCCCAGAGTCCCCAGTCTGTGTTCATCAACAAACTCATTCCCTAACTCGTGATCATCTTCAAGTCCGTATAAATGGACAAGCTCGTCCACTTCGTTCTGAAGACTCTCACTGTCCCCTGCCCCTCTCGGCTCATTGGTCACTTCAGCCTGGGTTACTTCTCTCCTGACTCTGCTGCTTTCTCCTGGGAAGAGCTGCAGTCTATCTTCAGAGTCATACAGGTCCATGTGATAAAAGTGGAAGTCTTTGGAGGCCGTTGACCTGCCCAGCCCTGGCTCCTCCCCTGCTTCCTCCTCCATTGATACAGAACAATCCTGCTCAGTCAGTGAATATTCGGAGTCCTAGGACACAGAAGAGATGAACATCAGTTCCCAAGAAGGCATGGGTTCAGATTTCATTGAAGAAGTTATGGTCACAGCCCACATCATGGCAAACAAATCCACCAAATTGTCCGGGCTGGAACTGTCTCACAATTACTCAACAATCAAGAAAAACACACGGAGACACAGGTGACCCAAGTCTGGCTAGTGAGCAGAGGGAGCTGGAGACCCTGTTGCAGAAAGGTGCATGGGGAGGGCCACCCCAAACTAGAGTCACACTGAAGACCTTGTCTCAATCCTCGGCCCTCGCAAACCACGTAAGATGATAAATGTCAGTTATTTTAAGCAATCAAGCTGTAGAATAATTTGTTATGAATAATAGTATGCATGATACCACCCTGAATATAACCTTCTTTCCCTCCTGCTACCAGTTCCCTCTCTCTCTTTTGTTCATATTCAGGCTTCTTCCAAAGACGGCATTGATAGTACTGATCTTTACACTGCGGCACATGTATATGAGGCTTTCTGTGGGGAACGCAGGTACCGGTGCTAAGAGGAGTTAACAGCTTCAGATCCTCGGGCTTGAATTTAGTCTTTCTTGGAGCTGCTTTGCCTGGGAATGATCCAGCATCTGAGGTTCTCTTTTCTCAAGAGCCCTTCTCCTCTTTATTATAAAAGCAAAAATATCCTTCCTGTGCATTCTGACTGTGACATTGCACAGTAAGATTTCATTGCTTGGGAATTTAATAAAACCTCCAGGCGACTAGATGAAAGGACTCTAAAGGATCAGTATCGATGCTGAGAGTGAGTGACATTAATGAATGGGTAAGAAAAAATTTTTTTTAAAGGTAAGTGCTTTTCAGCTCTTTGCTTCCAACAAAATTGCAAGAGGATCTAATCAAGTTGTCAGCTGATACATTATTTAAAATAAATGTTCATGATAGGTCATTATATAATTTTGGCGTACATTTCAGAAAGAGCTGACAGAATAGAATGGCATTGTTATAAATTGCTTCCCTTCCCATCTACTTATGTAGGTGAGCATGGTCACTCTGTGTTTGTATGGACAAGATAAAAAAAAAATACAAACTCATTCCTCTTGCATTCTAGAATGAGATATTTTCAAACTTGGGCATGAGTTTTTTTAAAAACAAACAAACAAAAAGTCCCATTCACTTTATTAAAAGATGCATTTTAGGGCTGGAGAGATGGCCCAGTCAGTAAAGTGCCTGCCACATAAGCAGGGCGGGGAGGGGGTCGGGGGAGGGGGGCAGGAGTTCAGATCATGTGAAAGCCAGGAGCAGCTATGTGTCTCTGTAACCCAGCCCTGGGAGGTGGGGGCAGGACAGAGACAGGCAAATCCCTGGAGCTCATTGATCAGCTAGCCTGACCCAATCGATGAGCTCCAGGTTCAGTGACAGTCTCTGTCTCAAAAAATAACGGGGAAAGCAATCAATGAAGGAACCTGATGTCAACATCTGGCCTTACACACACATGTGCATACGTGCACTTGCTCATATAATCACACACACATACCCACCCCCCACACATGCATTTCCATTTTATTTTTAAATTATTTACCAAAAATTGTGATGTCTACATGCTGTTCTGCTTACACCCAACTGAAAATTATGTTGGTAACTTGATTCAATAGAAAAATGAGCTTACTTATTATTTAGAGATTTGTGATTATTAAAAAATAAGGAAAAATTAGGTCCCAAGTCCTATATGCATATTTTTTTTTGAAGAAAACATCAGAGATGATCAACAAATGACATTTCTAACATAGAACATGCTTTTACATAACAAATCTTTAGAGGATCAGCAGCTCCTCCAGGCTGCCATGCACAGTGCCTGCACGCAAGTCCATTTCTCCCTTAATGGTTTCCAAGGCCAAAACTGCCTCCCAGCTGTGGAAACTTAACCTCGGTCCCTCTCATCATGATCCATCCTAGATCCGTTTACTCCTTATTAGATGATTCTCAACCAAACAATTCAGTCTTTTCTAAGAGGCCGTGAGTTCTGCTTTCTCAGTCCTGAATGTCTGAATGCTCAGCTAATCGGGCATTCCTACTGCGTGAAAATAAGGTCTCCCTGCTAATACTTGCTGTGAGCTCTGACTCATGGGGAGGAGGGGTGATGAAGAAGAGGGCCAGTAATCTGGAAGTGGAACCCGAGAGGATGAGCACACAGCCTTCCCCAGGGGTCACATCTCAGACAATAGCAGCAGCAAGTCTGGGCTTCAGAGTTACCCTGGCTTCACCCCCCCTGGGCCCCTGGCTGCTGCCTCAGCTCTCTCAAGCCCCTAGGTCACTCCAGAGGTTCTGGTCGCCCTGGCTTTCAGGGCAATGTAGAATGACCAGGAGGTCTTCACTCTCAGAGTTACCATCTAGGGGGATCCTGGGATCCTTTGCCAGCTCTGCTGATCTCACCCTGTGCTTGGACTACAGTACTGGGTCTCATCCACTGCTCCAGCACTGACTGGTCCTGGGGCTGCAAAGTGTGGATTCCAGACGACAGGACGCCACCAGGTGCTGGACACAAGGAGTGAGACACGGGTCCTGTTCCTGAGGATATCCCAGACAATCAAGTGATTATCATCCCATCTGGGGCTGGGATATGACTTCCCAGAGATGCTGCCTTCCTTCTTTCCTGGTATGCCAGGTCTCTTCTCCCTCCTTAAGCCCAGCCTCTGGGCTTGTAGACTAAAGTCACAGTTTCTCCCCAAGGCTCTAATATCACACCTGAGTGCCACTCTGTAGGCAGAAATTTTCCTTATGCCATCTTTTCTCCAGCCTTCTGACTGTGGGCCCCATGGCTCTTGCAGTGGGTGTTTGCCTGGCACAGACACGAAGATGCATAGTCAGCCATCTTGAATTCTAGAGGCTCCATCACTGGCCCATCTCAGCTCCTTGGGATCCCTGGTGTAATCCCATTTCCTAGTGTTTCACTCTCAAAGTGATGACACACACACACCTTCGCTAGTGGACTTCTGTACTCTTTCCACCCCTTCAGTATCATCCAGTTACATCTCGTCCAGGGTCTTCCTGTTGAGAGCTTCCTACTTCCTTCTGTGTGGCTCCCTAGCCACCAGTCTCCCCTACCCAGCCAGTGCCTGCCACACCCTCCATGAAGACCAACCATTCTACCCATTCACTAATAGTGTGACACTTACCTCCTCCAGCTCCCAAACCAGAGTGAACTCATTGTATCACCCAGAGTTGTGAGTGGCCAGTTAATATGAACACTGGCTCTGGGTACAGAATCTGTAGCTAACACACACACACACACACACACACACACACCTTCTTCCTTCCCCAAATCCACTGACCTCTAGATTCAGATAACCTTGGGTTTACATTCTGTCTTCGAGATACCTTAACAGTGTGACATTGCAAAACCACCTCTCTAGACCTCACTTTCATGGATTAATTAGCAATCGGCTTCATAAGGTTGGCATTTAAGTGCAATGATATAAGTATGTGAACTGTTCTATATATAACTTGGCTCAAATTAAGCTGTCCATAAACACCCAATGCTTTTGTTTCTGTTCTTGTTATTAATATTATTTGGAGCAGTGTCTCCCACCTGGGCCAGTTTAGAAGCCTCCTACCTGGACACCTGGAGTGTGGGGACCAGGGATGGGAGTGAAAGGAACATTTGACCCATGCGAGCAACTGATGATGGAGAAGGCCGAGTACCCTCATATTCAGCTGGAGACATTGCCTAATGAGATCCCCGTTCCCCACACAAAAGCATTCAAGTGGCCTAGGCAGAGACAGCGTATTCTAGTGTCGGAGGACCCCTAATTCAATGTCTAGATTTCAGTATGTCAACACTGAGTTTTGGGAAAGACAAGGGTCTTCTTTATGATCAATTTAACAAGGATTTGTCTGGGCGCCTCTGCATCTAGTCTTGTGCTGACAGCTAGCCACCAGTCCAGTCCAGTGAGAGCTGAGATCCAACCTTAGGCTTCCCGTGCATGGAGGATAAGCTCTCTAAAAATAAAACTTGCACCTCCGAGTGTGTGTTCAAGGATGGAGCTCAAAGTACCAAACTGAGCCACGGGGAGATTCCAACAAGAAGACCAACAGACCGTCCTTTAACGCACATGCTAATGAGCACAGCCTTCCACACCAGCATCTGCTCTCTGGGTGTGAATGTCATCTGGTCTGCGTGCTCAGCAGTGAAGCATGAACCTTGCAGGACAACCCCAGCATGCAGCTCCCCTCAGCTCCTGTACTTCTCAGGTTTCCTTCAGTTCCTTAATGGAATCAGAACGTGGGGAGGGGAAACACTGACTACAAACTGTCATTTTATCAAGTATGAAATGAAGGCTTAGGGGAGGACAGCAATAAACTAGTCTATCTTGCACGCATTAGGAGACTCTTCATCTGCTATAAGAGAGCAGCTTTAAAAAGGTGCATGTGGGGCTGGAGAGATGGCTCAGCCGTTAAAGGCTAGGCTCACAACCAAAAATAAAAAGGTGCATGTGGGCTGGAGCCCTGGCTCAGCTGTTTATCATGCTTGCTACTCTTGCAAAGGATCCAAGTCTGATTCTTAGGACACACACTAGGCTGCTCACAACTGCCTGTAACTCCGGCTCAACCGGGCTCTGACACCTTTGGCCTCTGTGGGGACCTGTACTCATGGACACATACCCACATGTGCACGCGCACATATACATACAATTGAAAATAAATCTTTTTAAAAAGAAGACATTTGTTTAAGTCTTATGTGTGAGATGTGTCTTAGATGACTTAACTGGAAAAGTCTCCTTCCTTTTTTTTTTTTTTTTTAACCTTCTTGGGACCCTGGGCACATCAGAGAATCTACTGAAAATAATTCCCTAGAGGTGAGACCATGGTGGGAGGGGCATCATTCCACATACAATTATAAATGTTCATCTGCATAGCTCCTAGAATTCCTGAAGTGCAGCTAATGGTTCTGACCAGTTTCCCAGGCCCAGCACAGACCCCAGAGCTTTCCTCAAGAGCAGGCTGCCTGCCGCTCACTCAGGAAACAGCAGCAAAAGCACCGATGTTTGAATCAAAGCATGGAAATAAAGAGCTTTCAGAATGCATTGGCACGTTCAAATCTAAAAGTATCTATCAAGACAATACCACAGCCAAATGATAGGTGTGTCTAGAACCCCAAAGTGTTCTAGCAAATGGCCCTGCACCTAAAACACCTGAAAGACACAGGGCGAGAATTGTCCAAAAAAAAAAAAAAAAAAAAAAGTCACCTCCCAAGTTTTAAGAGACTTCATGCTTGGTACCTTCAGGCAATATGAATTCTGCTAGTTCAAGAAAGCATGGAAAACATGGTCTCTGTCCGGTGTAGTTTACATTTGTAGCGTCCTATGATATCCCTTCCCAGCTAAAGGAAAGATGGTCCATTAACACAGTGGCTGTGTTATTACAGTGAGATAATACAGTTTGTATTGCAAAATATAATAATCCCCAAACTTGCCTGATCATTTAAAGGCCCATAAATTCGTCTTTTAACTCCGAGGTCCTAGGTTTCTGCTGGAAAATTGGATCTCTGTTCAGCCAGCTCCCCTTCCTGGTGACCTCTGCATGCTCTGCAGGCTGGCTTTGCCTAGTCGACCCTAGGAAACGGGGTGCCAAAGCTGGATGGTAATATGAGCTAGCTCCCACCACAAATAGCAACAGGCCTGCCATGAGTGACAGTCCAAATATAGACCCGCCACAGCAGCCTTGCCGCTTCTTACCACTCAAGTGTCACCAGGAGAGGTCACATGCTGGGCTCTGAAGTACCTCATTTACTGTGGGGGTGGAGACCCAGGACTCAGATGGTTGGCCACATGTAGAGGGCTAGAACTGCCAGGGCCGGGCCAGAATGGAAATGCCTCACAGTCCTGGGGTTTTCTCCAAGTGTTTTGTGCAAACAGCTCCGTAGGCAATCAAAGGAAACCTGCTTTCTCTCCCATCATCCTTTGCAGTGTGGGAACTGCTCCCCTATCTCTGAATGAAGACCCAGTAAAGCCCGTGACTTCTGTCCCTTCTTAGGTGACACAGTCTTAGGTATCTTCAAAGTCAGCAACTGAGTGTCCAGTTCTGTAGCTTTATTCAAAGGCCAAACCTAGTTACTGAAGCATCAACATCTCTCTTCTGTAGCTGGTCCTTTAGCAGGATGCCTGCCTCAGGAGAGAAGGTGCGATGGGCCTCTCCTCTCCTCCCCACAGTCTGAGAGCAGAGGGCTGGATGTAAGGGTGGGCTAATTGATGTGTGAGTGGCTGTCACAACAGGTGCTGACACCGAGCTGTGGGGCCTGTCTCATTCTCAGCTGTGACTCTCCCACCTCTAGAGAAACCCATTGTGAAGATCCCTCTCCTGAAGTTCCCACAACCAGGCAGAAAGCCCTTCTCTCCCCAAAAGTCTTTTTTCTTCCTCCCCAAAGTTGTCTGGTGTCCCACCACCAATGAGCTCTCCTCCCTTGTGTAGGTGGCCTTTGGGAACAGGAATAGGTCACTCCTTGCTGTCTCTCTCTTCTGGTGGCCCCGTCTTTGCTCCTGGCAAACCCTGAGACCCAAGTGATCCCACTGAGTCTCCCCACCCCACCAAAACAGCTCATCTTCTCATCTTGAGCTCTCACTCCAACAGTAACTAACACAGTTAGCTCGCTGAAGGGGCCTTTTGAGGACCCATCTCTGGGCACCAGGTGGAGGGGGCACAGGATGGAAGGGCGTGGGGTGGAAGGGCATGGGGTGGAGGGGCTGTGGGGTAGGAGGGGCTGTGGGGTAGGAGGGACACAGGGTGAAGGAGGCATGGCCTACCCTCTCCAGCCTGACAACTCCCTCCAGAGAGTCTGTCCAGCCTCCAGTGGCCTCTATCCTAGATAGAATTTTTTTTTCTACTCAGGTCTTTTTAATTTAATTTAATTTAATTATTTATTTTCCTATTTATTTTCCATTCATTTGAGAGGCCCAAGACATGTGACTCAGGTTCTAAACCATTTCCTTTGAGTAATATTATGTGATGAGGAAGGACGGGATGCAGGCAACAGAATACTTAAGTCGTGAAAGAGGATATAAAGCTAATTGTTTTTTTTCTTTGTGCGTGTGTGTGTGTGTGTGTGTGTGTGTGTGTGTGTGTGTGTGTGTTTTGTTTTTTGTTTTTCCAGACAGTGTTTCTCTGTGTAGGTGCCTGTCCTGGATCTTGCTCTGTAGACCAGGCTGGCCTCGAACTCACAGAGATCCACCTGGCTCTGCCTCCCCCGAGTGCTGGGATTAAAGGCATTCACCACCACTACCTGGCTAATTGTTTTTCTAGTTCCAAATCTGTCACACTTATTTGTGGTGGACATGCATAAGCATATACTTGATAGTGAAAGGGTAAGATGCCGAGCAAAGCCCCATGCCTTTGGAATGGCCATTCTGACTCTATAGAAGTTGTTGAGATGTGTGCAGCTTGAGACTAGGGGGAAATGATTTCTTTTCAAAGTCTGCATGTGGTTATTTGATATGGGGATTTTGTATTTATTGTTTGGGCTATTTTAAATGCCATTACTTCAATATATCCAAAAATATTAGAAACAAAATGGAAAAAAATTATCTGGACTTGGTGTCTCATGCCACATGTAATCTGGGCACTTGAGAGACTGAGGCAGGAGGATTAGTGGAGTTTAAGGCCAGCCAGGGCTATATAGAAGGACGCTGCCTCAAACAAATCAAACAAAACAAGAAGTTAAAAAAAGAGCCCACATAAAGAAGGATGTACAAGAATTTCATCACTTCACACTGTTATGTTTTTGGGTTTTGGTGTGGGGCTGGGGATTGACCTAAGGCCTGAAGTATACTTAGCATATGTCATACCACTGAGCTACCTCCAGCCCCATATAGTTTTGTTTAGACAGGCAGAAACCAGAAAATTAATCTACTTTTTATCAATATGTGATTCCTTAGGTAATTGTAATACAGTCAACTCAACATTTGCAAATATTAAAAACAATGATGTAGGTGCCTATTGTTTTGGGAGACTGAACCCAGGGTCCATGCTAAGCATGTCTTTACCACCATACCCTTAGCCTCATGCCTACATTTCTTTAATGTGGATAGGTCCATGGTATATCTTCCTATGCACACACACTGTATTAACGTCCAGCTTCTTTAAAGGAAATAAATCAGCAGGGCATTTATATAATGGAGAAATTTATTTTGAGGAATTGGCTCATATGATTATGGGGACTTCTGAAGGTCGCAAGCTGAAGACCAAGGAGGGCTGATGGTGTGGTGAAGGGCAACAGATCAGAAACCAGGAGCACGAAGATTCCAGTTGAATCTGAAGGAAGCTCAAAACCTGGCATCCAGCATCAAGGCTCTATACAGAGCCCAAATGGACAAAGACCCTCCCCGAGTGAAAAAAAAAACGGCATTTTAAAAAAAGAGGTGTGGCTTGGTTGACGCTTATCCCCAGGTCCTTCCCAACAGGTTGTGCTATGAAAAGGAGTAAACTACTTGTGCTGAGGGTGCAGCTTCATCACCAAAGATAATTAACTCTTTTGTGGGGATGTGACCTACTTTTTTTTTTTTTGTTTTTTTTGAGACAGGATTTCTCGGTGTAGCTTTGGAGCCTGTCCTGGATCTCATTCTGTAGACCAGGCTGGCCTCGAACTCACAGAGATCTGCCTGCCTCTGCCTCCCGAGTGCTGGGATTAAAAGCATGGGCCACCGCCGCCCAGCCGTGTGACCTACTCTTTAAGGATTATTGTTGCTTGTATAATAAAGGTGTTTATGGGTCTGTTCTTGGAATCTAAGGTGACTGTAGGTTTAGGATCAGGCATCTTTAGGGGTCTTGTACGGCTCATGTTAGGAAACGCTTTTTAGCAAAAGCACATTTTTCAGGCTTGTTATAAATATCAAGGTATTTTCCTCTTGCCCATCTCCTCAATATACCAACAACACAGGAGAGGCTCAGTAAAAACTTTGCAAACTTGGCAAAAAAATATGTCTGCGACTCAGTTCTTAACACCTGGAAGCTCTCAATAACTGCTGAGTTCAAACAAAAATGTGATCTTACCAGTATGTTTGTGGCAGAAGCCACATACTTAATAGGGTTCTGATAAGAGAAATTGTCATTTTAATGTAGAGAAATAAGATGGGGCCTGGAGAGATGGCTCAGAGACTAAGAGCACCTAACTGCTTTTAGAGAAGACCTGAAGTTCCTACATTAGGCAGTGCACAGTTCACAGCTGCATAAACTTATCCGGTTTGCAGGTGGTGGTGGCGCATGCCTTTAATCCCAGCACTCAGGAGGCAGAGCCAGGCGGATCTCTGTGAGTTCAAGGCCAGCTTGGTCTACAGAGCGAGATCCAGGACAGGCACCAAAACTACACAGAGAAACCCTGTCTTGAAAAACAAACAAACAAACAAATAACAAAATCTTATCTGGTTCTAGGGGATTTGACGCCCTCTTCTGGGACCTCTACTCAGGAAAAATGTCCTGCCCCCCCTTCCCCGCTTACCCCTCCCCCCACGCATAATTAAAGATAAAATCTTTGCCGAGCATGGTGGTGTACTGTGGGGGCCCACAGAAGCTCCCTAGTAAGGCCTTACTCAAGGTCAGAGAATCTGAGCTTGTTTTACCCACCAGGGCTGTATAATAAGATGGTTTGGCCAGGGGCGTGTTTGCCAGGTATTTTGAAGAGTTTACACTTGGCTGTACGTTGTACTTTGATCTTGAAAGGGGGAGGTCTTTTGACTCTCTCCCCTTGGTAGTGTATAAAAAGCCCATTAGAATAAAACTCTTGGCGACTGGGTATTAACCCAGGGCTCTCCGGAAGCTATGCTGTTGTCTCCGTCTGTATTTCTAATACTTCCTCATTCCTCTCTCCTCTCCTCAAGAACCCTTCGACAGGTCGGAGCTACTCTCCTTCAGTGTGCCCCTTTAATTCCAGCACTCACGAGATAGAGGCAGGTGGATCTGTAATAGCTCAAGGCTGGCGTGGTTTACTTAGTGAGTTAAAACCATTAGCTAGGGCTGTAAAAGGGAGACCCCTCCCCCGTCCCGCCTCCTCCAAAAGACTTTTCATTGGCTCTCATTTAATCAACTCTGGACAGCCTCCCCCAGACAGCCAATCAGAAGGAAGGGGGCGGGAACTGCTGCGCAGCTGACCGGCAGTAGCGGCTCGAGAAAAATGTCCCGGCCCGGCGGGGTCTGGGGGTGTGCGGCGGCCATGGACTGCGAGCAGCCGGACAGCTTGGAAGGCTGGGTGCCGCTGCGCGAGGACCTCTTCCGGGAGCCCGAGCGACACCAGCTGCGCTTCCTGGTGGCCTGGAACGCCGAGGAGGGCCAGTTCGCCGTCACCTGTCACGACCGCACGGCGCAGCGGAGGCGCGGGCCGCCGGACGGCGGCGGCGGGGGGTGCAGCTGGGCCGGGCTGCTGTCGGCCGCCGGGTTCCGGGGCGCGCACCGGCAGCTGGCGGCGCTGTGGCCGGCCCTGGAGCGCTGCTTCCCGCCGCTGCCGCCCGAGGTGGAGGCGGCGGGCGGCCGCGGCTGGGGCCTGGGGCGCGGGCTGTGGGCGCTCATGTGGCCGGCGCCCGCGGAGCCCGGCGACGCGGCGCTGCAGGAGCTGTGCCGCCAGCTGGAGCGCTACCTGGGCCAGGCGGCCGAGGGCTGCGGCGGCGCCACCGTGCGCGACGTGCTCTTCCCGGCCCCGGGCGACCCGGCGGACTGCGAGGGCCTGCGCGAGTTCCGGGAGAAGACGCTCCGCGCGCGGCTGGACGGGGCGGCCGCACGGCTGCGCCAGGTATGCCCGCGCCTGGCCGGGCCGAGGGCGGGTGCCCGGGACACTGCGCGTGCCCGGTGTCGCTAGAGCACCTGCGCCCTGGCTGCTAGGGAGCGGAGGCCGGTGCTGTGGCCGCAGAGTCGTTTTCGGGTGTTTGTTTTCTGAGGCAGGGTCTCAGGTACCCCAGGCTGGCCTGAATCCCTCTGCCTCTCCTACCCAAGGGCTGGGATTATCATAGTGCGTCTCTGCGCCACGGCGCGCGCGCTCTCTCTTTCTCTCGAAATAGGGTCTCATTCTGTGGTCTAGGCTGACTTTGAACTCAACGGCAGCCCCCTGCCTCAGCCTCTCAAATCCTGGGGTTACAGGCGGGCGCCACCATTACTGGCTTAGAAGTTTACTTGCAGATTTGAGCCAGGCTCCGCCCTTCACCTTTTCCCTGGTCTTGGTAGAGCAGGATGTTGTAATGGGAAAGGCCAGAAAATATCGAAAGCAAAACTGAAAACGCATACCCGTGGGGGGGGCGGGGAAGCTCAATGACAACAATTCTGGGTCCTCTGGGGATGGTGAGAGACGGCTAAAAAATGTCTTAGAGGATGAGTGACTTTTTTTTCCTGGATTTTTGAGACAGAGTTTCTCTGTGTAGCTTTGGAGCCTGTCCTGGAGCTCGCTCTGTAGACCAGGTTGGCCTTGAACTCACAGAGATCTGCCTGGCTCTGCCTCCCGAGTGCTGGGATTAAAGGCTTGTGCCACCACCGCCTGGCTGATTGTTATTCTTTAAGCAATACATACCAAATGGAAAGCCCTCGGGAAGTGAGGCTTTATTGTCAGTTTGGAATGACAACAATATAGCTTGAGACACACCAATTCATTATTTGTGTGGTACACTTACAGACTCTAAAGGGAGGGAGGCATTGAAAAGTTCACTGAAAGATTTAGGGAGAATGTATGTTTTATCCAGCAACCGTTTCCCGAAGAGAGCCCAGTGTCAGAGCTTCATTCTATGCATGGACACTCCCTGGACATTCCCTGTTTCTCATGAGTTTGTTTTCTGTCACTGTGATAGACACCTGGGGGTAGAAAGGGTTTATTTGGCTTACAGGTTACAGTCCATCATCAAGGGAAGGCTGGTTACTGGCTTACTTTCTCTGGTTTGCTCAGCTACCTTTCTTAAGACAGTCCAGGACCACCTACCCAGGGGTCCAAAGACCCACAATGGGCTAGGTCCACTTCTATCACTTTAGTAATTTAAAGAGAAAAAAAATGCTCCACAGACATATATCTGATGGAAGCAGTTGCTGGATTGAGGTTTCCCTCTCCCTGGTGTGTCAAGTTGACAGCTGAAGCCGATTATGACAACCATTACTAAGCAGTGGTTTTGCTGTTTTGTGAGGAAGGAGAGGTGTAAGAAGAATTCAGCCACATAGCAAAATCTTGGTGGTTGTCTATTATCATAAGCTAAATATAGAATGAGTCTTTTATAAGCTAAAATGGCTTTATAAAAGGTTTCTGTTAGTGGAGTCTTTATTTTGAGACAGAGTCTCTCTCACATAGTAGCCCAAGCTGTTCTGGAACTCACCATGTAGCCCAGGCTGCCCTCAGACTGTGGTGACCCTCTACTTCAGCCCCTGAAGTGCTGGGATTATAGGTTTTGCCACCACCACACCTAGCTCGGTTGGAATCACTTTATTCTGCATAGCTCACACACCTACTTCCCGTGTTGATTTCACTTTATAATATGAGGAAACTACAGGAGATTTTCAGGCCAGCCAGCTTTGGGTCCTTAAGCTGACCATTTTATATCAGACTGGCTGTTTATTTAGTCAGTGCTGGAGATGGGCCTTGTGGGTGCTAGGCAAGCACTCTACCACTGAACTACCTCCTCAGCCTTTACTTTTTATTTCCAGGCAGCATCTTACTCAGTTGCCCAGGCCGGCCTTGAACTCTCTGTAGCCCAGGCAGGCTCCACCTCACGCTCACCACGCCTGCCATCCTACAGTCCAACCTCGGAGGCCTTATTCTACTTTTCTGATAGTCCATGCTTTTTAGAAGCTTTCTGCTCCAGGATTGAACTGGTTTCAGCTTCCCAAAGTAGTTGTAATTAAGGCCTGAGCCTCTTCCTGCTTTATATTCCCAACGTAGCTGAATTACAGGTCCATTCCACCAGACTTAGCTCAGAATTGGTTCTTTTAACACTTCATTTCTTACCCCCCCCCCACCGCGCCTTAATCTCTTCACATCTGTACACTGGGAAGTTACATTTCCTCCAAGTTCAAGTTCATTCAGCTACTACAGTTCTAATCTAGCTCATACTACTGAGCTGTTCATGTGCATAGTTCACCTGTGGATCTGGACCTTACACATGGGGTTGGAGGGGTAGAAATGCTATGGATATCGAGCCCATGGAAATGTACATAGTGTCTTTGCTTGTTTGTTTTCTTTGAGACTGGGCCTTGCTTTGTAGCCCAGCAATCTGGAAATAGCTATTTAGCCCAGGCTGGCTGCAAACTCAGAGTAAAATTCTTGCTTTAGCCTCCCAAGTGTTGGGATTATAGGCTTGAACCGTCGTGCTAAGTCCTCATGTGGTTAACAGTCTTAAAGAACAGTGTTGAATGACTGTGAAAATAGTAATAGTATTATTCCATGGACAAACCGTCTTATTTAACCACTTTTGTGTTACTTATCTTTTTAGTTGGAGAGCATTATGTTTACTTAGTGTTTAAAAATCAAGTATATTGGGTTTCTTTTATTTATTTTTGGTATGATTTTAAATGTCCAGACTTAAGCTTTATTTACATTTTTGCCTTTTAGGTCCTTCAAGATCACAGAAAAGCCAACACCATGGTAGCATTAATGAAAGTTTATCAAGAGGAGGATGAAGCATATCAAGAATTAGTTACCACGGCAACCATGTTCTTCCAGTATTTACTGCAGCCATTTAGAGATATGCGAGAAGTTGCGACCTCATGTAAGCTTGATATTTTGGTATGTTTCCTGATATTTTTATCTTACTACCTGACGTGTATCGTTCTGTTAGTCACATAAGGTTCATTCTGTATTTTTATTCTGAGATCTTTATATTTAGATGATGTTATTTATTTATTTAAAGACAAGGTCTCATGTAGCCCAGGCTGGCCTCAAATTTACAATGTAGCTGAGGCTGGCCTTGACGCTTGATCCTCCTGCCTCCACTTCCCAAGGCTGGGATTGTAGGCAGTGTTCTTCAGTGGTAGAGCTTTGTGCCCAGCATGTCCTAGGCCCTGGACATAAAACTGCAAACAATAAGAACAGCCAGGCCTGGTGGCACAGGTCTGTGAGTCTATAGCCATTCAGGAGGGAGGCGTAAGGCCTGCCTGGGCAACAGAGATTCAAAGCCAGCCTGGAAAACTTAGTGAGACCCAGTTTCAAAATAAAGAGTGAGAAAGGGCAGGTGGGGGGTGGGGGGTGGGGGCTGTGGCTGTGCGGTGGACTGCCTGCTGAGCATGTGCAAACCCTCCCCCAAAGAGGGGGAGATCAAGGATTGAAAGAGAAGATATTGTGCTGCTCATTTTACCAATCCCGGCATCGACACTGCCCTTGCTGATGAGTGGTTTTGATATGACGTGTATTTCCTTTGGCTTATTTTCCACCTGTAAGAACACATGCAGATTTCTTAGAAATGAGATGCAAATTTAAATAGCAGGGCCCTGGATTGTAATCAGTAATTAAACTTGAGTAATTGCTGTCATTCTGACTCCATTAGGGTGACCCCCTTTAGAAAAGGCATCATTAATATTGCCTGAGACGCCAGCCAGATTCCCGCTCTCCTTCTGCACTGGGCCATCTTTCCCTAGGCGCTTTGGTGACCTCAGCAGGAAGTTGTTCTGTGCCTGCTGCTCTAACCCGCAGACGGGGTTGTTTTCATTTCTGTTGGGAAAGTCTGTTGATTGGAGTGTGTGTGAGATCATCATTGAAGTATGACTCATAGACCATGCATGGGAAGTGTACAATTCAGGACTTTTTAATACATTCAGGTTGTGTGACCATTACCAACTTTCTCATATTAGAACACTTTTTTCGTGTGTGTGTGTGTGTGTGTGTGTGTGTGTGTGTGTGTGTGTGTGTGTGTTGTGGAAACTTATGGAAAATAGGTTTGCTCTTTCCACCACATGGGTTCCAGGGATTGAACTCAGATCAATCAGCAAGTGTTTTTACCCAGGGAATTGAACTCAGGACCTTTGGAAGAGCAGCCAGTGTTCTTAACCGCTGAGCCATCCCTCCAGCCCCCCCCCTCCAGAGCCATCTTACCAGCTAACAATATTAGAATACTTTTACCCTCGAAAGAAACCTCATACCCACTAGCAGTCATTTCTCATTTTCTCCAACCTTATGCAATCCCTAATCTACTTTGTCTCTATATTTGGCTGTTGTGGAAATTTTATTATTTTTATTTTTTTATCTTTGTGTATATGATGTGTGTATGTGCTTGTTTATGTGTGAGTGCAGGCTAGCTGACCCCTGAGCTGCTGGAGATCTGCTGCCCATTTTGGTATAACATTTGTATTGTAAGCACATTCTTGTGTCTGGATCTAGATGGATTCTGGAATCTACTTTAGGTGGGTTCTAGAATCTGAGCTCAGGCAAGGAAGGCAAGGACTTTCCCCTCTGAGCGCTCTCTCCAGCCCACAGAAATTTCAGATAAATGGAACTCTACAATGTGTGTGGGTTTGTTTAAGAATTGGCCATGCATAGCCAACTTCATTTCTTTTTATTGGCAGATAACTGCCATTATAAGAATATACTGCATCTTGCTTACCCATTAACCCTTGTTGGATACCTGGATCATTTACACTTTTTAGGTATGAACAGTGCTGCCATCAACATATGTGTATGCATACCTCTACTGCCCCACTCTCCCCATTTTTTTAGTCAGGATCTCAACCATAGCTCAGACTGACCTGGCCACTAGTTTAGGATGACCTTGAATTCACAGCAGTCTTCCTCCCTCAGCCTCTGAGTGTGGGATTATAGGCACAGGCCCCACTTGCCTTACATTCTTTTGTTTCTCTTGTGTGTGCACTGGGAAGTGGAGCTGCTGGTCACATGGTAATGTTTGTCTTGTTTTTTAAAAAGTGTAACCTTTTGAAGGCTGCCAGACTGTTTCCCGAATCAAGTGCACTGTTTAGTACACCTAAGTGTAGGCTCGTATTTGTGTCAACACTGACACTTGATATATTTTGTTGGGTCTTTTTTTTTGATATCAGATATTGCTATACAGCCCATATTAGCCTTGATTCATAGCAATTCTCCTGCCTCAGCCTTCCAAGTGCTGGGATTACAGTGTGTCACCATGCCTGCCTTCAACACTAGTTCTGTTTGTCTTTTTATCCTAGTGATGGGAAGTGGTATCTTGTAGCTTTGGCTTGCATTGTGTAACACTAACCCACTCTGCCAGTGCCACTGAATCAAGCTTTGCAGAAGGAACCTGGATGCTGGCTGCACAGAGCCCTTAGTTCAGGCTGTTGGAAGAGTGTGCCGCAAACCAGGCAGCTTGTAAACAAGAGAACTTGGCCTTGTAGTTCTGGTGGCTGGGAAGTCTAAGGACAGGCGCTGCAAACCTAGTGAGAGGAAATTGTTTGCTGGTGTTTGGCTGGCTGGCTTGATATGTCCTTACATAGTAAAGAGCAGAGAGACCTATGCCTTTTCCTTTTTATAAGGGCATTGATCCTAATCATGAGAGCAGGATCCTCATGACCTAATACAGTCAAATTGGGGATGTAGGCTTCAATATATGAATTTCAGGGCCCACAAACATTCAGTCCATAGGTATGGATGGTCATCACTCTGAATACATAGATGCGAATATCTTTTAGGTGACCATATTGTGTTAATTTAAGCACTAAGTATTTAAGGTTCCTAAAAGAAACTATAGCAAAAGCAACACTTGAGTTCAGAGTGCTGAACCACAGACATCTCATTTGCACAACCGTGTACCCTGGAAAAGTTCTAGTAATGCAAAGTCAGTGTTTTCCCTCTGTACCCAGTGGAGTACACCTATGTCTTCCAGGGGTGCCAGCACCGACCCACTGATACTCGTCAGGAACTGACTGATCAGCAGTAACATGAGTGGTTACGACAGTAACACAGCCGCTTCAAAATTTCCTAATAGCACTACATCTCTTTTTTTGTAGAAGTCCCTGAACGAGGATGACCTGGGTCCTAAAAGGGTAGTTTCTCTACAGAAGGAAGTCAATGAATGGACCAGACGGGCTGAAGAAGCAGCAGTCTCTATTCAAGATATCACTGTGAATTATTTTAGGGAAACAGTCACAGCATTAACAGGTAATACTGAAACTACTGTACTAAGATATGTAACTTTTATTTTACTCGGGAAGCATTTGCATGCATCCTCAGTATCAGGAACCACAATTGCTGGGTACTGGGAATTCAGTGGAAGGATAAGCATGACCACTTTCTAGCCTGATGAGCAGAGAGCAGTGATGTTCGTTCAGCACATGATAAATGGCAGAGGCAGTAAGCCACACTGAAGAGGAAAAACAGGGCTCTGAGATCCTGTGAAAGCAATTGGGTCTGATTGGGGTGCTCAGGAAAGGTCTCTGAGAGGTGTGCTTGCCCCACACCTGAATAGTACACGGGAATGGAGAGGAGTCGGGCATTTACAAAGGCTCTGTGCCTCAAGAGAACTTGGCAAATAGGAGAACTTAAAGCCAGACCATTGAAGTCTATTTTGTCAGATACTAAAATGACTACACCAGCTAGCTTCTTAGGTCCATTTGATTGGAATATCTTTTTCTATCCTTTTATCTTGAGATGATGCCTATCCTTGATGTGAAGATGTGTTTTTTGGGTGCAGCAGAAGGATGATCCTGTGTTCAATCCATTCTGTTAACCTGTGTCTTTTTACTGGGGAGTTGAGACCATTAATGTTGAGATATCCATGAGCAGTGTTGGTTGTTTTCTGTTATTTTGTTGTGGTGGTGGAGGTGTGTGTGTGTGTGTGTGTATATGTGTATGTGTATGTATGTATATGTGTGTGTGTATGTATGTGTGTGTGTATGTATGTATATGTATGTGTGTGTATGTGTGTATGTGTATGTATGTATATGTGTGTGTGTATGTATGTGTGTGTGTATGTATGTATATGTATGTGTGTGTATGTGTGTATGTGTATGTATGTATATATGTGTGTGTGTGTATGTGTATGTATGTGTGTGTGTGTATGTATGTGTATGTATGTATATATGTGTGTGTGTGTGTATGTATGTGTATGTGTGTGTGTGTGTGTGTGTGTGTGTGTGTGTGTGTGTGAATGTATGTGTTTCCCCCCTTTGATTTGCAGTCTGGGATTATTTATTCCTTGTGTTTTCTTGGGTGTTGTTAAGCTCTATGGACTGGAGTTTTCCTTCTAGTGCCTTCTGTACAGCTGAATTTGTAGATAGACATTGCTTAAATTTGGTTTTTATCATGGAATATCTTATTTTCTCCATCTATTGTGATTGAAAGTTTCGCTGGGTGTAGTAGCCTGGGCTGGCATCTGTGGTGTTTTGGACTCTGTAGAACATCTGTGCAGGCCCTCCTGGTTTTTTGGGGTCTTCATTGAGAAGTCAGGTGTTATTCTAATAGTTCTGCCTTTATATGTTATTTGGTCTTTTTCCCTAGCAGCTTTTAATATTCTCTCTTTTTCTGTACTTTTTTTATTGTTATGTGCTAGCTCCATGGACTTTCTTTCCTAGTCCAGTCTGTGTGGTGTTCTTGTATGCTTCTTGGACCTTGATATGTAGGCATCTCCTTCTTTAGGTAAGGGAAATTTTCTTCTATAATTTTGTTGAGAATATTTTTTGTGCCTTTCTTTGACTGTGGTTTCTTCCCCTTTCTCTATTCTGTTATTCTTAAAATGGGTCTTTTCATAGTGTTCCAGATTTCCTGGATTTTTTTTGGATTTAACATTTTCTTTGACCAAGGTGCCCATTTCTTCTCTCTTCAGTACCTGAGATTCTCTCTTTCATCTATTGTATTCTGTGGGGAGGCTTGCCTCTGAGGTTCCTATCAGAGTTTCTACATTTTTCCTCTCCAGATTTCCTTCAGTTTAGGTGTTCTTTATTGATTCTGTTTCTACTTTCAGATTTTGAACGGTTTTATTCATTTTCTTCCACTGTTTGTGTTTTCATAGATTTCTTCAAGGAGTTTATTAATTTCCTCCTCTTCTTCTTTTTTTTTCTTTGAGACAGGGTTTCTCCGTGTAGCTTTGGAGCCTGTCCTGGAACTCATGCTATAGACCAGGCCGGCCTCGAACTCACAGAGATCTGCCTGCCTCTGCCTCCTGAGTCCTGGGATTAAAGGTGTGTGCTGCCGCCTCCCCCACCACCCGGCCTATTCATTTCCTCTTTAAGGACCTCTATCATATTCATAAAGGTTATTTTGAGGTCTTTTTCTTGTGCTTCAGCTAAGTTGCAATACTCACAGCCTGCTGAGGTACGGTTGCTGGGCTCTGGTAGAGACATTGTCCTGGCTGTTTTAATTGTGTTTTTATGCTGGCATCTAGGCATCTGGGTTTGGGAAGATTGCGATTCTAGGAGTTGATATCTGGTCTTTGTGATGTGTTTTGTTCCTCGGTTTCTGATGCCCTCTCTGGTTCTTTGGAGAGTATGGTGGCTGTGTGTTGCCTGGTAGGAAATGCTCCTGGGATCCGGACAGCTGTGGCCACTGGGGCTGGCAGGTGTTCTAGATAGTGACACTTCATAACAGGGGTGGGCTAGGAGGGGGATGTGAGGGGGTCCACTGGAGGGAGGAAAGCCTGGTGTTCCACCAGGATCTGCTTAGTCTCCTGGGAATGGGGGCAGAGAGTGAGGAGAGGCCACAGCAGCTGGTCTGCTACAGAGCTGGGAATGAGGCTGGGGAATTGGACTTGAGGAGCTGAGGGAGAGGTGAAGATGGGCAGTTGGCTTCCCTGCTTCCCTGGCTGGAAGGGCCTGTGGGTTCCTAGGGAGTGCCTGCTGGAGTTGGGGACTGGGATAAAGCAGTGAGTCAGGAGGGGAGTTGAAAGGGAAGATCTGTGTGATCCACTGGAGATGGGCTGGGGGTGCAGAGGTCGGCCTCAGCAGGTGGTCTGCTGCAGAGCTGGGGATGATACTGGGGAACTGGATTTGGGGGAGCTGAGGGAGAGGTGAAGAGCTGCAGTTAGCCACCTGCTTCCCTGGCCACAGTGGCCTGTGGGTTCCCAGAGAGTGCCTGCTGGAGCTGGGGGCTGCTTCCCTGGCTGAAGTCAACAGTTTGCTTTCTTATACAACCGGGGACCACCTGCCAGGGGTGGCATCACCCACAGTGGGCTAGGCCCCCCTACATCAGTCAGTAGTCAAGAAAATGCCGTACAGACCTGTCCACAGGACAGTCTGATGGAGGCAACTAGTCAGTTGACGTTCTTCTGCCCAGGTGACTCTAGTTTGCGTTAAGTTGATGAAAACTAACCAGCACAGCAGTATATTAGGATCTGAAAGTCGACTGAAGCAGGGTAATGAGTTTCATGCTGGCCAGACTGTTCACACGAGCCTGTCTAGCCGTAGAAATAGTCTGGGACCAAGCTGTAAAAGCAGGTGGCTCAGTGAGGTAGATCATGAGCTGTTATTGTCCTGCTTTTAAAAATCTTCTATCAGTGACCAAGTGTTACTTATGTGACAATAAAATTATAAAGAGGTTTTGAAAGGATGTTTATAAAAAGAAGAGCACTGAAGAAGGAACTCAGGACTCATTAATGCGTCGCACTTCTGTTTCCTTTTGTTAATTATAAACTCAGGAATGCAGAAACAGATGGAGCAGGACCGGAAGAGATTTGGCCAGGCTGCCTGGGCCACAGCCATGCCCAGGCTAGAGAGTCTCCAGCTCATGTTAGCTCGGGAGACTCTGCAGCTTATGCGAGCCAAAGAGCTGTGTCTGAAGCACAGGTGCACCGAAATCCAGAGGAAGGTGAGATGAGAGCAGACACACTTCCCCTCAAAACACGTTGTCCTTTCCTCCTCGGCACTGGGGACCAGCTCCCCTTGTTTGTGTTTCCCAGCACAGGCTTCCAGTAGATACGCTGCAGATGAAGGTGGGCCATGATGCTTCCCTTCCTGCTTCTCAAGGTGTTTCTGAAATAGAGCCCAGGGTTTGTTTTGTAACACTGAGTTTAGGATTGGAGTAGGGGGATTCTCTTTAAAAAAAAAATCAATCCAGCCGGGCGGTGGTGGCGCACGCCTTTAATCCCAGCACTCGGGAGGCAGAGCCAGGCGGATCTTTGTGAGTTCGAGGCCAGCCTGGGCTACCAAGTGAGTTCCAGGAAAGGCGCAAAGCTACACAGAGAAACCCTGTCTCAAAAAACAAAAACAAAAAAAACAAAAAAACAATCCAGCAATATGTTCAGTATGTAGTCATGTATACACACACACACACACACACACACACACACACACACACACACACACGCGCGCGCGCGCGCGCTCTGTGACAGTGTCCTGGAGCCAACATCTTGCATGCAGGTGCTATGTAAGTGCCCCACCACTCTCCTAGCCCAGCATAGCTAAGCGTGTGCTCCACCATATCTTAATCTAAGTGGCTCTTCATCAGCTCATAGTCAGGTAAGTAGTTTCTGTAATCTTGGAGCTTCAAAACAGAATCTTGTCGTTAGCTGCCTTAGATCAGGCTGCTTGTAAGAAGATGCCCTATGTGGGCTGACTACAAAGATATTTAATTATTTCTCACACCTCTGGAAACTAGACATCCAAAGATCGAGGTGCCGCCTTCAGATTCAGCATCTGGTGAGGGCTGTCTTCCTGGATCTGGCCACACCTTGCTGTGTGCTCAAAGGCTCTCCTGTCTCTGGAGAAGAGACACTACTAAGAGCCTTCCCACCACAGGGTCTTACCCCTCAACCTCATCACACCTCATCACCTCCAAAGGCTCCCTCAACACTGTCCTATTGGGGCTTAGAGTGCCAGCATTTAAATTTGAGGTGACACCTTCCATCCCTGACATGGTCTCATTGCCATTATGTTTCTAGACCATGAATGTGTTGACTTGCTTTAAGGTGGAGTGTGTGAATGCTGGAGGAGGTCAGCTCTGTCTTGAGATGAGGCGGAAGTGTCTCAGCATGTCTCCTCTCTTACAGTTCGCCCCAAGGAAGATGCATGGCCGTGTGCTCTTACTATGCTAATCATCCCTCCCTTTCTCCACACAAACCAGATGGAGGATCTTCCAGACCAAGGAAAGAGCACAGACATTGTAGATGAGCTAGAGATACAGTATTATGAGATTCAGTTGGAGTTGTACGAGGTTAAACTTGAGATCCTGAGGAGTGAAGAGATGATCCTTGTCACACAGTTGGACTCTGTGAAGAGACTTATAAAAGGTAACATTCAAGTTTATGTTAGAATGAAATGTTGAGTCACATGTTCGAGGAAATATAGACTGATTATCAATTTCTTCTTATAAATGGCCCGTTAAATCTATTGAATGTTTTTAATTTCCCTTCAGAATTTGTATTGTTCAACAGTGTATTCAAACACACAAGAAACAGAAAACCTTGTGACCATCGTGTAGAGGTGTTTAGTGAAAGCAAATTCCTGGTAACTTTGGAGGGTTTTTAAATGTGCTACATGCATAGAAATCAGTATCGGGTTTTAAAACCAAAACTATATATTCTACCAAGTCACCTCATGTTTTTTTAACCTAATACCCAATAAACTCATTTAAGTATTAATAATTTTTAAAAACCCTCAGAATTTTAATGGCTGCATAGTATTCTGTTTTGCAGGCATACTCTGATTTCTGGTTTCTCCCTGTCTTGAACATCAGTGCAGCAGAAAACTTTCCCCTGTGAGTCCTGTGCAGATTCCTGATAATTTATGAGATAAATTTCTAAAGATAGAATGGTTGGGTTAAGGGCAATGCTTATTAACATTTTAATATCTATCTACCATAATGGTATTAGAATAGGAATTTGAAATACATCTTCCTCTTCCCTCTATTGTTTCTAGCTCCTGAATTTCCTAAGAGCCCTAGAGAGGCTACACAAAAGGATGTCCTATCAGCGGGTGGGAGTGTACCTTCCACATTTATGCCGTTCTCTTTGAATTTCCAGATACTTGGTAGAGAAAACGGCATCTTACAGTTGTTAATTTAATTACAATTGATAGTGAAAATAACTTAATGGACATTTTTCTTTGAGAAGTTTACCTCCTCCCCCCCATTTTTCTCTTCTTTTTGGTGTTTTGAAACGGGGTCTTACTATGTAGTTGTAGCTGGCCTCAAACCCACTTCAGCCCTCCTTCCTCAGCCCCGCTGAGGGCCGATCACAGATGTGCACCACCACACCTCACATCTGTTTTCACTTTTATACAAGCTTTGCTCACAGCCGTCCTTGTCCTTACCACCCCGTGTCCCCTCTGTCTCCCAGCAGTTCCTCCGCTGTCGTGCCTTCACACACACAGTGTTACTGACTGCTTCGGGTTTTGGGAACGAGGTCTCCGCACTCCTGTGACCTGCGGTACCTGCAGAGCTCACGCTAACACCCCTTGTTGCTGCTCCATGTCCTCTGACTCTCTCACTTCTTTATTCTTCCAGATGAACTTTAGAATCAAACAAAAACTCCCTGGAATTTTGATTGGGATTGTGCTTAAAATTAGAGATTACTTGGGGAGAATTGTCGTCTTGCAGTTTTGATTCCTCCCACCCAAGATCATG
The DNA here is from genome assembly GCF_949786415.1 of Peromyscus eremicus. Classification (NCBI taxonomy): domain Eukaryota; kingdom Metazoa; phylum Chordata; class Mammalia; order Rodentia; family Cricetidae; genus Peromyscus; species Peromyscus eremicus. The sequence continues at coordinate 116,675,818 of NC_081416.1, read as the reverse complement.
GTAGGTCTCTCCACATCTTCAGTCTCTTTCTCCAGGCCCTTCCAGTCTAGTGGTCCTCACGCAGGGCCTCAGCATTTGCTTAATCCTGGTACCCAAAACCTTTGCAGCTCTTTCCAGTTGTGAACATTTTATACATTCATGGGGAAGTTTTATTTTTAAATAGTTAATCTGGAAGGATGCTTTCCTTTGGAATGGGACTCAAGTTGGGGGGTGAGTTAGAAAACTTTATTCTGTGTGCTTCTGTAGAGTTTGGAATTGTTACAAGCATGGTTTAAAAAAATCAATATCTAATCAAAAGTGAAGACCGGCGAGACAGCCTTGCTGTGCTGGGGCGTTTTGGCATAAAGAACCTGAACATTCATTTCGTTTGCTAAGGAAGAAGTACACACACACACACACACACACACATACACACATACACACACACACACACACACACTGATGTGAAGAGATGTTTATCATCATGAAATCGGAAATAACAGAATACTGGGACATTCTGAGAATGCTTGAGCTAGTGAATACTATGTGGCCATTAAAATGCTATTTCCAGCACACAGAACATGTTACTGTGTGCTGCTATGTCAGAAGTGTGTGTATGTAATGTTAATGCTGTTTTCCTCTACATGGTGTAATTACAGCTAGTCTTTTTTTACATTTAAAGACCTTTTGGAATTATTTCTTATAGTAAAGCATGTCTCAGACAATCACTCATCTTTTTAGAGAAACAGGATGAAGTGGTCTACTACGACCCGTGTGAAAGCCCAGAGGAGCTGAAGGGCCTGGCCCACGACCCAGAGCTGCAGCATGGTGAGAATGGAGAGCTGAGAGCACTCAGCCAGCAGCGCCAGCAGCTGGAGGCTCAGCGGGGCCGCATCTGTGCCAGGAGGGCCCAGCTCAGGAGCAGAAGGGTACGGTCCTTCCGGCTAGGGTTTCCTTTGAATGGAAGGTTTTATCTACTGTGTATATATGTATGTATAGGGAATAATGTTCTGTGTGTTTTTATCTCTGTGGCTAGAGCCAAATAGATTTTAAAATGCTAAAAAAATTGTTTCTTTTGAGATTTAAGTGTACTATAATATCTAGATATTTAATTAGTTTATTCAGTAATTATTTATTGAATTTCTATTCTATGGTACTTTTTTTTTTTTTTTTTTTTTTTTTTTTTTTTTTTTTGGTTTTTGAGACAGGGTTTCTCTTGTAGTTTTGGTGCCTGTCCTGGATCTCACTCTGTAGACCAGGCTGGCCTTGAACTCACAGAGATCCACCTGCCTCTGCCTCCTGAGTGCTGGGATTAAAGGCATGCACTACCATTGACTGGCGTGTTTTGTTTTTTGAGCAGAGTTTCTCTGTGTAGCCCTGACCATCCTGGAACTTGCTATGAAGACATCAGGCTGGCCTGGAACTTGGAGATCCATCTGCCTCTGCCTCCCAAGTACTGGGGTTAAAGGCGTGTGCTACCACCACCTGGCTTGTTTTCTTTTTTTAATTGAAAAAAACAATACAGTATATTTTGATCATGTTTTCCCCTCCTAGTTCCTCCTAGATGCTCCCCACCTCCCTACCCACTCAACTTTATGTTCTTTCTTTCTCTCTCTTAAAAAACAAAACAAAACAGAAAAATTAAAATAAACAAGCAAAAGATCCATAAGGCAAAAAAAAAAATTAAAAAACAAAGCAAAATGAAACTCAATTGCTTTCTTCTAGAACAATATAATTACATAAAACATTGAGAAATATAATTTTTCAGAAGAAATATAATTTTTCTGGTAGAAGAGAAAGTTCCTATATTTTATGTAATTGCTCATATTTATTGTGCTTTATTATTGGAATTTTAATTTTTTCCCTTTCTTTTGCATTTGGGATTGTTTATTAGGCAAGTGCTCTGCCAGCAGCTGGAGCCCCCACGCCCAGCCTGGTTTTCCTTTGAGGGCAGGCCTTGCTGAGGTGTCTGCCGACCTCAGCATGCTCAGTGGCTTGGAAGTCAGGCAGGTGCCCAGCTGTGCCTTCCTTTCTAGCCTTTGAGGGTCTTACTCCTCACTCAAACGTCATTTCCTGGACTAATCTTTGCAGGTCTGTGCCCTTGAGCTGTAGTCTCTGGGCTAGGGGCTGTTCTACCAGTGGTTCTCAACCTTCCCAATGCTGCGACCCTTTAATACAGCTCCTTATGGTGTGGTGACCCCAGCCATACTTTTTTTCCTTGCTACTTCATAATTGTAATTTTGCTACTGTTATGAATCATAATGTAAATATCTGTTTTCGGATGATCTTAGGTGACCCCCGAAGGGTCACAACCCACAGGTTGAGAAGCATTGTCTTATACTGAACTGGAGCATTGACCATTGCCCCGCAGATGGTGGCCTTCCTCTGTGCAGCCTAGCAGCTCTTCCGCTGGGCTAACAGGATGGAAGCTGAGGTCCCCTTTCAGATGCCATTGTCGGTTGAAATCACAGCTTGGCCACTTGTGACCTTTCAAGGGCAAATTGACAGCTTTTTGTTGTTGTTGTTTTGTTTGTTTGTTTTTCAAGACAGAGTTTCTCTGTGTAGCTTTTGAAGCCTTTCCTGGAACTAACTTTATAGACCAGACTGGCCTTAAACTCACAGAGCTCCACCTGGCTCTGCCTCCCTAGTGCTGGGATTAAAGGCGTGCGCCACCACCGCCTGACAGCTTTTTTTTTTTAAGATTTATTTTTATATGTTTGTGTATGTGTGTTTGCATGTGTATATGTGCACATGGATGCAGATGCCTGTGGAGGCCAGAGAAGGGCATCAGATCCCTAGAGCTGTAGTTACAGGTCATTGTGAGCTGCCCAGTGTGGGTGCTGGGAACTGAACTTCGTTCTTCTGCAAGAGCTTGAGTACTTTTGACTACTAAGGCACCTTCCAGCCCCTCCCTCCAGTTTCTCTTCAGCTGAGATTTTCATCTGTTGGAAGATAGTAACACTAATGACACAGATTTCACAGTGAACGTGGAGTAAACCTGCACTGTAGGTTTTCAGGTTGAAAACACACCCAGGGAATGGTAGTATTGCTGCATTTCCTGTACATGAAGGGTTAGGGTAGCGGTTAAGGGGGTGAAGTACAGTTTGTAACATCATTTTCCAGGTATCTTTAGGTGGGCTATGTTTTTGTAGATGCGTTTGGAACTATATACTCAGTATCTATACCATGGGGAAGTGGGTCTAAACAATTGTGTTAGAGCACATTTGTGAGATGGCTGTACTACAAAGGCCTACTCTGCTGAGCACGACGACCAGAACCCACCCACATGATAGAAGGAGAAAACTGACTCCAGCAAGCTGTCCTTGACCTGTCTGTGTGCTATGGCATGTGTGTGTCCAGATAGCTGTCCTTGACCTGTCTGTGTGCTATGGCATGTGTGTGTCCAGATAGCTGTCCTTGACCTCTGTCTGTGCTATGGTATGTGTGCATTCTCCTCCCCCACCAAAATCAATCAATCAATAAATGTACTAAAACAGATGGTTGAGACACTTCATCTCTCAAAGCACTCTGCTGGGAACAGATGCCACCTGTGGCAGTCCTTGTCACAGGACTGTAGAGGAGGACCTATCATTGACCTTCAGTGGAAACTGAACACCTTACATGTTAGTCAAAAATGCAATGCATCTCATGTCTTACTAAAAACCATGTATGTGACTTGTGTTATCCCACCAGGATCACTGCCGAGAAAATCATCAGCTCAGACTGCAGCAGGCTAAAGAGAGCGTGAGACATTTTCACCAGCACCACAGTATTCAGATGGTGAGTACCTGATGATCAATGGGCTAGCCTGTGGAAACTACACAGCTGGGACAGATGAGGGTGGGCCTCCTTTCCTCATGAATACATACATGGCGAATTATACATACATGACAAATTCTGAGTCTTTACAAGGATGTGTTTGTTTATGTATAGAAAAGAGACAAAATAAAAGAAGAGGAACAAAAGAAAAAAGAATGGATAAACCATGAACGTCAGAAAACACTTGAGCGACTAAGAGCATATAGGGAGGTAAGTGCCAGAAAGACTCACCTTCTTTATCTGGCGAGATAAATGAGCCTTATCCACCCTAGAAAAGAGTGTAATGTATTATGAACAGATAGAATTTTTAAAGATTTATTTATTATGTATATAATATTCTGTCTACATGTATGCCTGCATTCCAGAAAAGAGCATCAAATCTCATTATAGAGTTGTGAGCCACCATATGGTTACTGGGAATTGAACTCAGGACCTCTGGAAGAGCAGCCAGTGCTCTTAACCTCTGAGCCATCTCTCCATCCCAATAACAAAGAAATGTAAAAATGCTATTAACAATAGGGAACAAAAAATTTGGAAAGCCACAGTAGGAACCACTGCTGGCTTTTTTTTTCTTTTGTTTGAGGCAGGTCTTAAGATGTCCCTAGTTCCTGTGAAGGGACACCACTACCAAGGCTACCTAGACAAGAAGCGTTTGACTGGGGGCTGGCTTACAGTTTCATGGGGGGTCCACTGTCGTCATGGCGGGAAGCATGGCAGCAGGCTGGCAGGCATAAGCGGTAGCTGAGGGCTTACATTTGATCCACGAGCAGCAGACAGGGCGCTAGAGTCTGGGCCTGGCATGGGCTTTTGAGACTCAAGGCCTGTCCCAGTGATCCACCTCCTCCAATAAGACTGCACCTACTCCCGTCTCGACAGTCCCTCAAGCATTCAAATATGTGAGCCATGCTTTTCAAACCATGACTCCCAGCGTAGCCTAGAACTCAGTCCTCCTGCATCAGCCCCCACCTGCTGTGTCAGTGTGTGCTACCTACCATGCCTGGTTACGGCGCTATTGTTGACATCACAGCAAATTCGGGTTCCTGCTCGCCTTTCTGAATGGCTCCTGACTGCCTTTAGTGTTAGCTGACTTCATTTTCATTTTTAGTGTGTACATGTAAGCACACACATGCCTGTGGAGGTCAGAGGACAGCCTCCCGTGTCCTCCTTCAGGAGCTGTCCACCTTGGTTTTTGTTGTTGTTGTTGTTTTGGTTTTGGTTTTTTCGAGACAGGGTTTCTCTGTGTAGCTTTGCACCTTTGCTGGAACTTGCTTTGTAGACCAGGCTGGCCTCGAACTCACAGAGATCCACCTGGCTCTGCCTCCCGAGTGCTGGGATTAAAGGTGTGCTCCACCGCCGCCGCTGCTGCCACCACCACCACCCTGGCCCACCTTGGTTTTTGACACTCACCAAGCTGGCCGTGCTGGCTGGCCAGCAAGCTCCAGGGAGCTGCACAGGTCCCCTCAGCTCTGGGATTACAGGCACCTGCCCCCACACCAGCTTTTAGTGTGGGCTCGGGGTTGGACCCAGGTTCTCTTGTTTTCACAGGTACTTTACCGAAGTAAAGTACCCCAGCTTCCTTTTCCTTTGCAATACATCTCTAACATATCACTGTCGAGGAAGCATTGGCATGTAACTACAACCCAAGTGCTCTGCTGAAATGAAGGTTTTTATTTTCCTCTCTCTCTCTCTGTCTAAAAGATTATGATGAATATTTTCATCTATATTCATCATTTTCATCTATATGCATCTTTTTCATCTTCATTTTATTTATTTGTTTATTTATTTGTTTTCAAGACAGGGTTTCTCTCTGTAGCTTTGGTGCCTGTCCTGGATCTCGCTCTGTAGACCAGGCTGGCCTCGAACTCACAGAGATCCGCCTGGCTCTGCCTCCCAGGTGCTGGGATCAAAGGCGTGTGCCACCGCCACCTGGCCATCTTCATTTTATTATAAGAAATTTTTTTATGGTCTCTTGGTCAAACAATATAATTGTGGGTTTTTGGTTTTTTGTTTGTTTGTTTGTTTTTGTCTTTGTTTTTTGTTTTGAAAAAGCTAGGGCTTCTCTCTGGCCCAGGCGGTCCCGTGCTCAAGGCAGCCCTCGTGCAGCCTTGCCTGGGATGCTCCTTGAACTTGTGAAAACAGGCTCAGTGGCACGGCTCTGTGGTGGTGGCCAGCAGTTCTCATGGGTTAGGATGCCTGTGCTCAGGGTGGTGGTGGTTTATAGGTCTGTGTGCGAAGCTGCACCATTTTGATGGCCTCCATTGTGGCCAATCTCTCACTAGTTTTTCATCCTCAGAAGCGTCCAGCTCCTCCGTCTGCACTGAGAACAGCTTGCTCAGAAACCATGGTGCCAAACCTCTCAGGTGGACGCTCTCCGAGGAGGTCCTCAGCAGCTCATCACAAGATAGCTCACCCTGCCTCTAGCAAAACCGGAAGTGTTACTCCTTTACCTGAAGCTAATATGAAAACCCCTGAGCCTCAAGACTCCTCTGGCAGTATTCCTGTCCAGATTTTTGTTCCAATTGGTGACCAGACACCCTCCCGATTCAGTGAGGATCAGTCACTACTGCCACAGCCACCACCCCCTCCTTCCCCACTACCCCCTCCTCCCCCACCACCCCCTCCTCCGCCCCCACCACTTCCTCTCCCAGCTCTGTCCTCTTCTCAAGCTACTACTCGTCAGAATTTAGGACTCAGGGCTTCAGCAACAGAGGACCAGCCACTCTCTCTAGTGTGTGAGGCATCTGCTGAAAGACCATGTGTTCATCTGGGAGACTTCCAGTGTCCAGGTAACCCCCTGCAGTTCTGCTCTCGATCCCTGTGTGTTCTTCAGCTGTTGAAGTCTCAGTAGTTTCAATTTAGAATCATCTTCAAAATTCTCTAGTCTCCAAATAGCCCACCCTTTGTTGCTTTGTTAGTTAGTACTCTTATTGTGATTAGTCTAGGCGAGATTGAATTTGACATGCTACATCAGCCTGCAGACACATCTCTGCATTTGCTGATCATACAGTGCCACACTCCTAAGGCTGTTAAAGAGTCCTCTTCAGGCTGTCCCGGACTTCAGCATGGATTTGAGTTCAGTTGGTGTTTCTCAATACAGCTTTAAATGGTGTTACATCTCTGAAGTGTTGAATTTAATCGAGAATACTGGAAAATTGGGCCACCTTTTGTCTTCATACTGCATACACTCAAGTATTTGTTTAGTGAGGGCCACAGTTCTCATGCATAATTCTAATTATGGCTTTAGACATTGGCTTTTGGGGACACTGGCCTAAACCTGCCAAGACTCAGAGCCTACTGCTTTGGGGAGGGTTGACTTAGATGAAGCCTGGTAAAATGCTGCGCTCTGGCTGAGTGTGCTGCTCCACCTAGAACATACGATTACCAGGATAGGAGTGAGCATGAATGAAGCCCATGGAACATACCTGCTGGGTTTGGTTAATTGAGCACTCTGCTTACTGTGAGTTTGGCGCTCCACTACCCAGAACAGGGTGTGAAGGAGAGCGTCCGCAGGGTCAGGTGGCAGGCGGCCCATCTGTAGGGTTTGTAATACAATGTGAATACAGAGTGATTCCTGTCTGCCTAGATTAGTGGTTGGGGGGTGGGTATTCTCAGCTTAGGCTGAATGCAAGCGGGGGTGCAGGGCGGGGACTCCGCTGGATTCAGAAATGCTATGCAGCACTGGAGGATAAGGTGTGAACCCTTGATTATGGAACTTGCCAGTCAGTTCTCAAAGGGGGTTGTAATCAGAATTACAAGGTGAGGGCTTGAGTCTAGAATGGAACAGACTAGTTAGCCATAGCCCAGCTCTTCAGTCCCCAACTAGAAATGACTGTTAATCCTGAAGGCTTACCTGGCTGATGTCTGTTAGTGGCTGTACTCATGCCCTGTGTCTGGCAAGCAAGGAAAGAAAGGTTTTACCTCTCAGGGTGCCAGAGTTTTAAAAAATAGCTTCTCACTAGTGTCTTGGAACTCTGAGCTAATTTGTATTTTGACAGCATTTCATACTCTCAAAAATCGAGCCCTTAGCCCCCTCAGGTAAGGTGGGTGGAATTAAACACCGCTGTACAGGAAATGCACCGGTGCCTCCCTGTGGGCTCACTGAGCGGCCGACAAGTTTATCACTTTGAGCCTTTGAGTGTGGGAACCTCTGAGTGCCTGTTGTCAGGGTGAGGCATCTGACTCATCTCCAAGACTGAAGTAGAGGAATGCAGAGCGCATGTTCAAGATGTTTTTAGTGGGAAAGGAAATGGAGGTGATACAACTCCGAGGAAGCTAAGTCTCACCTGGTGATCACATTGTTCTGCTGGCGTCCTTAACTCTAGGGTGGCTTAGGTCGTTTCAACCAAAGATGGGTATGGCTGTGGCCTGAAGTTCCAGTGGAGTTGAAGGAGTGGGTGGTAAGCAGTCAAGATAAAACATCAGCTGCCAGGTGGTCCTGATTGAAACAAGGGTCTTGGTTCTGCTCTGACAGCCGATCACCGCACCGTGGGTGTTTAAGTCATGGCATAAACTGGTATGTGTTCTGGAAATGTAACACATGGTGTGCTTCTTCCTCATACGTGCTGTCTGTTCAATTTCAGGCTCTATGGATGAAGTGCTGGCCTCTCTCCGGCAGGGCAGGGCCTCTCTCCGGAAAGTCGAAGCACCTACCTTGCCCCCTCCCCGCACCTCAGTCAATGAACAGGTTCTGGCTGCTATCAGGCAGGGGGTGCAGCTGAAGAAAGTCCACCCAGATGCAACTGTAGAGCCCAGCAAGAAGCGAACCAGCGACCTGGAGAGGAGCATCAGGGCAGCCCTGGAAAGAATTAAGAGAGTGTCTGCTGATTCAGAGGACAGTGATGAGCAGAGTCCTGGTGAGTGGGACCACTAGGGTCTCCAGGTGACAAAGGCAGGCGGACCCATAAACCCTAGACCAGCAAGGCTTCCCTGGCACTACTGCTTTGATGTGGCCTTAACACGTGGAGAACAGTGGAGGCGTGGTGACTGTCACAACCCACAGGTGGGTGGGCTGGCCATGGGAACAGTACTGTGTCTACTCTGGAGGCACTGTCTGACCTGGAGGTGCAACCCTGTGGTTTACATTAAACAGTGTGCTTCCGTGTGTGAACACTGGTTCCACAGACTTAAAGGCTCAAATGTGAACATGATTTTAGCAGTAATCAGAATAAATTGCATATATTCCAGAATTACTTTAAATATTTAAATAAAGTTTATTTTGTGTATCAGCACTACAGAAACTCATAATAAACACTATTATAATACATCTGTGTCATGAGGAAATGTTCTCTGGCCCACTGTGAAAGCAAAGTTCTTTCTGCTTGGATGGGTTGAAAATTTTCTAAGATTTCAGCTCAGCATTTAGTTGAGCAAGTGCTAAGGGCACAGGAACAGCATTGCTCACCCCAGGAACTGGTAAGGAGTTGGGAAGGGACCAATACAAAGTAGCCTAGTCACTGCTCAGACTGCCTGGGTGTCCCTTAACCTCATTATCCCAACTCTCGGGGACATCAGCCCTGAATTTCTACCAAACAAAATGAACCCACATGTCCTGTTTCCCACCTTCAGTTTTTCTGCACTCCATCTGGCCTGTACCAACCTAGCGTGGCTGGGAGGCATCCAAGCCCTTCAGCAGCTGTACTTGGACCTGCCTCTGTGGCCTGGCTGGAGATCTCTGTGTGGCCACTGCCAGGCTGCCCATGGGTCTGCCACCTGTCACATCCCCAGGGCTAACACTGCTGAAGGTGCTTCTTTGCCAGTCTGGCTTTGACATCTGATGTGCCCCGGCTCACACTGGCTCTTACCTGCTCCCTCACAGGTTCAGGGGTGTCTGTGGTGGGGCATGTGGCCTCTTGGGCATAAAATGACTTTGCCTCAGGCTTCCTCTCTTACCACAGGCAGAAAACTGGGCCTCTGGAATGAGTTTGGAATTTGAGAAGCATCACAACTTTGTAGGACTTTCAGTTGGTTCTGTGTTTTCATTCTGTACCACAGTTTCAGTGTTGTAAGGGGCTGGGAAGCTTCATCAGGTTTGGATAACAAGAGTTTGTCAAAAGTTTGCTTTTGTCAATGGTTTTGAGATGCCTTCAAAAAAGTGACTCTTTTCAAAGGTGAGTTTTTCCGAAGTTCCTAATCCAATTGTGTCTTTAGTGTTGTAAAACTTCTCTAGAACTTTCTCTCGCTCATTTCTCTGTCTTATTTCTCCCCTTACCCTTCCTCCTTTCAGCTCAGCCCTGAGGTAAACGCATACTCTGACTTCTGGGACTCAGGACCATGGAGGGGAACAGTGTGCCCTCTGTAGTCTTGACTCCAAACCTCCCAGTGTGCCCTCCTGAGCACTGCCCATCGGTTTGTGCCTCTGGAACTATCTCCCTGGCTTTCCAACCCACGTGGGGTGAAGGCCAGCCCTGCACCTGATAGACAAATTATCAGGACTGGCTGCGGTCCCCCCAGCAGCTCCCTTTCCTACTGCGGGTTTTGATCTTAGGTCCTCATAGTGCTTGTCTCTCTGCCCCATAGTGTGGCTCTGAAGCTTAAATGACTGACACACACACACACACACACACACACTCACTCACACACACTGTATCTAGGCAAACTCAGACACTTTCTGTCCCAGTTCCTTTCTGGGATCTTCCCTGTCCCCTTCCCTCACATGGCCACTAAGCCTTCTTCTGGACATCAGTGTTGTGTGACCCCTCACCCACAGCACGACTACAGGGTAAACTGTTGGAGCCCACTAGGTTTCCTAGGGGCTGTACCCAGCAGGTCTGCATGGAGAGGTTGATAGGACCACGGGCCTGGGTACCAGGTGTTTGTAAGGGTCTACACTTGACTATAGCAAGGGGGAGGTCTTTTGCTCCACCCCTTGGCATTGTTATAAACAGATCTTTGGAATAAAGTTCTGGGCCAGTGGATGAGGATCCAGGCCCACCCGAGTCTATCCTGTGTTTTCTGTTTCTCCCTCCCCTCTGTCTCTAAGTCTCTATCCCTCATTCCTCAAGAGTTCCTGGGGTAAATAAGGGTGGGGGCTGGTCCTCCACAGTAAACTCATGGGCTGGGGAGGTAGCTTAGTTGGTAGAGCACCTGCCTAATGTGCATGAAGCTCTGACTTAAATTCCTAGCATGGCATACAGCCAGGCTTAGTGGTGCACACCTGTAATTCCAGCAGGTGGGAAGTATCAGCAGGAGGGTCTGGAGTAAACGTCATCCCTGGCTACATCCTAAGCTCAGGCAAGCCTTGGATACTGAAGACCCAGCCTCAGAGATAAATTAATGGATAGTCAGTGGGCAGTGTGTATACCCAGCTGGTTGGACTGGGGATGGAGCTGGTCCTGGGGTGGCCATACACACTGGCAGCATTCTCTGAACTCTACTAGAGCAGACTGAGCTGTACCAGTCAAATAGATTTGTTCATTTGAATATTCATTTGCATCTGAAATGAAATAACTCACGGCAGAGCGAGAATGATTAATTACCACACATTCTGTGGAACCATGTAAGTTCATGTGACTGGCCAGTTTTCTGCTGCTGCCCTAGCAAACCACTGCCAACACAGTGGCTTAAAGCTACACACTATGTAGAGTTGGGAATCTCATAGAGCCCAGGCTGACCTTGAACTCACTGTGTAGCTGAGAACGACCTTGAACTGATTGTCTGCCTCTAGCTCCCAAGTGCTGGGATTACAGACAGGCACATGCCATCACGCCTCACCAGACACAGCCCTCACTGGGTTCTGTTGGGCAGCAGGTCTGACGTGGCTCTTACGGCTAAAATCAAGGTTTCAGTAGAACTGTGCTTTCTGAAGTCTCCAGGGGAAAGCCATTCCCTTCCTGGCCTAGTTCCTCAGCCTGTGGCCCCTTCCTGTCTCCAAAGCAGCAGTGAGTGGCTTCCCGGCCCTTCTACCACTGTACATCTATTTCTGTCAGTTGCCTGGAAGGCGACTCCATCTATAAGAACTGATGTGATTATACAAGACCACCCAGACAATGCAGGTAAAGCCCACCTGCCGTCCCTTTGCCTCAAACAGTCACAGGTTCCTCTCTGAGGCCATTGTTCTGCCTAAGGCAGATTGCCAGGCAGTCCACAGAGGACTTACGCTAGGAAGTTTTTCTAAAGTAGGCTGAGACCCGAAGAGCAGCTGCTGAGAGACCATCCTTAGGAATTCTAACATCCGGGCCTCAGGACGGCTCAGTGAGGAAGAGCACTTGCTCGTGCAGACAGCAGCATGGGTTTGGTTTTTACTTGAGTTGGGTGGCTCACAACCAGCTCAGCTCTGGCTCCAGGGGATCTGACACCCTCTTCTGCTTTCCATGGTCACCTGTATGCACATGCCACACATAAATTCACACAGGCACACACAAACATACCCACTGAGTATTAGCATCAGGTGAGATGGCTCAAAGACATGCCACCAAGCTTGGCAACCTGAGTTCAATCTCCGGGACCACATGTAGGAGACTAAAACAGGAACAACATACCTTGCAGGCTAAGGTTTCTGTTTGCAGTTAAGACAGCTAAGAATAAGTTCCTGCTCATCCCATGTGAAATCCTTGCAAGCTAAGGTTTCTATTTGTAATTAAGAAGTTCCTGGCTGGGTGATGGTGGCTCATGCCTTTAATCCCAGTACTTGAGAGGCAGAGGCAGGCAGATCTCTCTGAGTTTGAGATCAGCCTGGTCTACAGAATGAGTTCCAGGACAGCCAGAGCTGTTACACAGAGAAACCCTGTCTTGATAAACCACAACGAAAAAAAGTTCCTGTTTGTTATATATGATGTAAATTACAAAACATGCTTTTTAACCTATACTGAATTTGCAACCCCATTCCCATGATGTAGATCCTCAGCCTTGTTCCTTCCCTATCATTGTATTTCTCCAACAAGGCGTAACAGCCGGCCCTCACCCAGTGAACAGTTTCTCTCTCCCTCCTATAAAAGGGACTTCAAGAGACCTGCAGGGGCTGCCCTCTCAAATCCCAATTTAGGGTGAGACAGCCGGCTGGCCAGTCCTGGCTGCACCCCCAAATACAGCTTGCTTTACTTGGACAATCGTGGGTTTGTTCTTTTCTTCTCAAGATTCTCAAGTGCTACAAGCTGTCCTCTGTGAGATCCACGAAAATAGTTAAAAACAGAGCATTAATAATAAAATACTAACACCACCCACAGAAGTCAGAGTCTGAGGTCAAGACCAGCCTGGGATACACAAAACTGTCCAAACAGAACAAACCCTTGTTATGTATGGTAAGTCACTCAGAGCACGAGAAGCCCCCAGGAGTGGTTGGATTTCATGGGACCTTTAGCTTGGGCCTAAGAAGAGGAGTGGAATTGGAACAAGAGAACATTCCAGGTTTTGGGAACAACATGAATAAAGGACATAGAGAATATGCAGCAGCCAGACCTCTTCAGTATGACCTTATCGGGTAGACAAGCCAATAAGAGATGGATCTGGAAGCTGATCTACTCCAGGGTTTTGCAAAAAAAAAAAAAAAATCTCTGGCAACTTTGTGTAAGAGTAAGCAGGAAATGGAGGAGATTGGAGTGAGGGGACCAGCAAGAGAGCAGGGATGATGTGATCACAGCAGCAGTGAGCACAGGTGTGAGCAAGGAAGGGCACATGACGCCGCCAGCAGGGCCAGCCTTGGAGCGCAGGTGGCCTGTACACACGAGTGAGGTGTGGCAGCGTGAACACACTCAAGGCAGTGTGCTAGGTGCAAACAGCCATTGAAAATTGCCCAGGGATACCTCCAGGCTGTCTGAGGAGGAAGGAGCAAAGGGCAACATCCTAGGCTAAAGCACTGGAGACCCAGTGAAACCAGACCAGGAAAGAGTGAGAGGGACCGTAGATTCCCACTGCTGTGGCCATCAGCAAAGGCAGCCCGTGCTGGGAGTGGGCAGGGAATCCTTTTGCTACTTGGTGATTTGATGTCCCATGCAAACGCTCATCTGGTTTATGGGTTCACGGCCCGTTGTTTACCATTAACTCACCACAACCTGAAGCCTGCTGGCCTCAGGCAGAAGATGGCTCAGACAGGGCCCAGGGAGCCAAGAGCACAGAGGCACTGTGAGTGCAGCAGAGGGCATCTGAGCAGGTCCCATGTTCCCATGTGCCAGAGAGAGAGAGAGAGAGAGAGAGAGAGAGAGAGAGAGAGAGAGAGAGAGAGAGAGAGAGGGAGAATAGCTGGGAGAACTGGGCAGAGGACATCTCAGCAGATATGGGCTGGGCTGCTTCCACATGCCCCCCCCCCCCCAAAAAAAAAACCACCCGGGGAAGATGTAAGCCCTCCCCAAACCATCAAAGACTCACCTTGAGAGAAAGACAGAACCCAGAATTACATGAGCCTGGTACAACAGGGCTTAAAATAGAAATTAAATGAAGACACAACAGGTCATATTTCTTCCATTCCTGAGCCAGGGCTGGGATTCACACCTCCTACACATTTGGGAAAAGGTGGTTCTGTGCCTGGCACAGACTTTGCTGTGTGCAGAGCCTGTTGAAATTCTTCTGGAAAGGTCTGCTCTAGTAGGATGAGTCTCTGAGATTGGCTCCCCCCCCCACCCCCCCGTATCCAGGCAACTAGCATCCATGCTCACTGCCTCTATCAGACAGCCGGTCCTTGCACAAGAAAAGTGCATCATGGGGGGGGGGGGGGAGAGCAGCCACGGTGTGGCCCATAGTGGCAGAAATGTAACCAGCTTCGCAGCAGCCAACCCCTATGTGGCCCTATGCATAGGGCTGCCCCCAAACAGGAAGTGAAAACGTTTGCATGCTCAAAAGAAGCCCCATTCTGTTCCAAAAGCTGGGGAGCCTCCACCCAGACTGGCACCCTTGGTCTGCTCTGGAAGGACATTGGCCTGCTGGAGGACATCACGCATTTCCAAAACACCTCAAGGCACAAAGGACGTCCAAGAGGTTTTTGTCAGCTTAAAAACACACACAAAGATTTTGCTGAGCTGTGTATTTCTACATAAACAATTCCATAGCGACAGCTGGGTAAAACCAAGGGAATAAGTTTAAGAAAACGATTCTCCCTTAAATATAAAAGGGCCATTTTTCCTATGGCAGACAGAAGCACACAAGCAGGAATGACAGACAGTGATAACGGGAATGAGCCTTTCTTAGCCTTTAATGAATCAAGTAAATAAAAATTAAAGTCCATAATAGTACATTTAGTAAAAGGCGAAATTAATACACATAGATCAAATATTGTTGCTTTCAAAGAATATACTTTCTCCAACTTCCTGGGGATCTTATTAAAACTAAAAATTTATTAGGTCTCAACAAAATGTTAATAAACTCCAAAACACACAAATTGTACTGACCATATCCTCTTTGACAACAAGGTAATAAAGCAGAGGTTTGTAATAAATGTTATAAGCAACAGCAACAAATACAAAATGACTGGAAATCTAAATATAATTTAAAATAACTCCTCAGTGAAAGACAGACTCCACGCTGAAATGATAAATTATTTATAACAATCATATCATACATAAACATTTATGAGATACAGATACATTCAGAGGAAAGGTCAGAGTCCTGCAACATGAATTACTGTGCCTTCCACCGACAGGAAGTTAAGATGGCCTTTAACTTGAAAAGGTGGAAAAATACCAAGGGAAAAAAATAGAAAAAAAAATCATAAAACGATAAAACTGGAAATTTACATATAAATTCCAAAGCTGGTTCTTTGAAAAGATGAATAAAAATTGACTACTGAAAAATAATCAGAATAAAAATGGAAAGCATAGACACACAACACTAAGGGAAAAATAATACAACCTCATGTCAACAGGTCCCAAAAAAATCTTAAAGATAATTATCATTTTGGAAAATTTAACTTGTCAAAAATCTTACAGAATGAGAAGAAACTCTGAGGAGCCAATGAACACGGAAAGAAAATTTGTAAATGTAAATATCAAAAGATTATTTCTTTAAAAGGCACTAGACTTGGACAGTTTATAGTTGTTATAAAAACTTCAAAGAGCAGGGAGTTCTGAATATTATTGAACTATCCCAGGGCATAGAAAAAGATATAGAAAGTGTCCCAAGATATATTTTAAAGGAATTTCACATAAAACACCTGACAAAGACAGCAGAGAAATTACACTCATCTTATTAATAAGATATGATGAAATTCTAAAATAAAAGGAACCCACCAAATCAAGAAGAGTATTTTCTCATTGTAAAGCTCTTAATTTTATTACACAAGTAACAGGCAACTTTTATAGAAAATTCTGAAAGCACAAATAAGACAAAGTAAGAATGTCCAACAGACCAACCGATCATGAGGAACCACTGTTAACTCTGAAAGGAGATGTATATTAAAAGATGAACATACTGTGACTGTATCAGGCTTTTGTGGAAACAGGAAGAGGGCTTTACTAATATTAGCAAACCTACTACGATGACTCATTGTAAGTCATGAGAGAGAAAAAACCATTTGATCAGCTTGACAGAAGTTAAAATTCGTTTCCTAAAACCCCAAGACCCCTTACTGGCAAAGTTGCCAGCAAACTAGAGACGTAAGAGCATGGCTTGAAAACACAACACACAGTCACGTGGGTACTTCTGTAAAGACACAAGAAAATATCCTCACCAAGGGGAAGAGCTATGGAGAAGCAGGTTCAAGACCAGCACACTCATAGACAAATTTGGATGTAAAATTATCAGCACTAATCAAAGCTATCACCTACGAAGAAGGCAAAGGAAATTAAGAATAAAAGTATTGGAACGAAAAGAATCATGAAGACAAATGAAATGACTCGTTTGCCGACACACACTTTTCTGTGCAAGATAAGAATGAGGTAGATCGATGCTTCCTGGTGGCCAAGATCGTCTGCCAAGGAAAGAATGCAGGTAGCAGAAAGGCTGTATCGAACTGTCAAAATGATAAAACCCCAGTGTGAGTGTGAGTGTGTGTGTGTGTGTGTGTGTGTGTGTGTGTGTGTGTGTTTTACACAATTGTTGAGTATCTTGGATCAGAGAGAATTTTGATTATAGGAGACATTGATTTTCTACAGTATTTTTTATTTTGTTTAAACTTATGTAACCTGTATGTAATGTCCTCAGTTAGAAAACCAAGGGAAGGGTCTCCATTAACAAAGCGGTGCTACACCTAAGTAATGTAAACTGCTGGAAAAGATTTACACCAGTAACCACAATGAAAAAATTACCTTTATTGGAAAAAATACACCAAGGACATAAAACTGAGCATTATAAATCTAATGAAATGAGAAGTTATCAAGATGTTACTTCTTTTGCGATACAGAAATATTATATAATCCAATTTTCACTGATTCCAAAATTTATAAAATGGTCCCTGAATTTCTTTTGGAAATATTAGTATATAAAATAGACTAGGAAATTCAGAAAATGTCATTCCTGGGGATTTTAAACCTAAAGTTAGGGTTACCAAACACTGTAGTACCAGCACTAGAATACACAGATGGGCAACTTAGGCATGTTCACACCCATTAGAAGGGTGGGGCGCATAACAAAAATGCAATTTAATATCAGTATAGAAAGGATCATTCCCCCCCCCAAATAGTGTTGATGCAATTTAGAACTATTGTGAGAAGAATAGAAAGGTAGTTTTTATTTTGTTGTTTTATTTTGTTTTGGAGACAGTCTCACTGCGCAACTCTGGCTGGCCTCAGACTTCCTATGTAGACCAGGCTAGCTTCGAGCTCACAGAGTCCCACCTGCCTCTGCCTCCGAATTGTGCTGGGATTAAAGGCGTGCACCGCACACCTGGCTGTTATTTTGAGACAGGGTCTCTGTAGCCAGCTGGTTCTTAACCTTGCTGTGTGACTGTCCTCCTGCCTCCACCTCCCAAGTACTGGGATTACAGGAATACGCTACCATGCCTGGCCTAGATCAGAGATTCAACAGTTGAAAAAGAAACATTGACTATGCAAGGATAATATTAATGAGTAACATACTGGAATCAGAGTTGGAAGAGTTTCACCGTTGTGACAGCAAAGGACTAACTATAAAGGCAAAGACAGATTTGACTAAAAAGGTTTCGTTGTAATGTTTAAGCATTTTTTATAAGAGCCATAATACAACTGTAATTTTTATAATATTTATGAAAAAATTTTGAAATCAATGAGACTGTATGTGGTGGGGCAAGCCTGTAATCCCAGCACTTGGAAGGCTGTGGCAGAAGGACACACGAATTTAAGGCTAGTGTGGTCTATATGGTGAGTGGCAGGCTAGCCACAGTTACATAGTTGAGACCTTGTTTCAAAAAAAAATAAATAAATAAAATAAAACAAAGAGATGGCTCAGTGGTTAAGCGCACTAGCTGCTCTTTCAGAGGACCTGGGTTTGACTCCCAGCACCCACATGGCCGCTCACAACCTTCTGTAACTCCAGTTCCAGGGGATCTGATGCCCTCTTCTGGCCTCCTTGGGCATCAGGCACACAAGTGATGCACAGACATACACGCAGGCAAAACACCTATACATTAAAAAAAAAAAGTAGCCGGGCGGTGGTGGCGCACGCCTTTAATCCCAGCACTCGGGAGGCAGAGCCAGGTGGATCTCTGTGAGTTCGAGGCCAGCCTGGGCTACCAAGTGAGTGCCAGGAAAGGCGCAAAGCTACACAGAGAAACCCTGTCTCGAAAAACCAAAAAAAAAAAAAAAAAAAAAAAAAAAAGTATCAATGAGACCACTAAAGACCTCATTTGGCCAGAGATGAACAGAAGATATGAAACATACAGTCTGATAAACAGTTTGCTAACAAGGATCAGATTCTACTAAAAAGTGTCACTCTGTTAGCTCCCGCGTTCATGCTGATGACAGTGTTACAGAGGGAGCCGGGCACTCACACACATTGCTAATGGGGGTGTAGGTGGGGGGCATGTTTCTGAAAGGCAATTTGAAATATGTGTAAAACCCTAAAAACATGCATGCCTTTTTTCTTATTAGTTAAAAAAAGGGCCATGTTATGCTGCAGTAAAAACACCAACCCTGAAACCTCAGTGGTAAAACCTGTAAGGTTTATCTCTACTGGTGCCACATGTCCATTATGGGTTGGGGGCGGGGTGGGGTGGACAGGAAGGAGCTGTCCCACACAGTCACTCAAGGACCCTGGCTGGGAGACGTTCTACCCTGGGGTGTCACCACTTGCTAAGGCAAAGGATCAGAGACACCGGAGTCATGCACGGGACACTCTCCAGTCCTGGTTAGCGTTTCCCATGTTACTTCTGCTCATGTCTCATTGACTGCAATCACTCACAGGGTCCCAAATCACTGACCACAGCGGAGGTGGTGAGTGGAGTCTCTCATGTCTAGGAAGGAAAGGAGCCAGGATCTGGAGATCAGGGAAGACTAATTTTAGTAATTTATTCTAAGTCAAGATTCTGAACAGTTTACAAAGATGTCAGAACAATTGTATCATGTCCTGACTATAAGAATAGAAAATTGGAAGCAGCTTAAATATCCAAGGTCTGACCTAGGCAGCTGTTAAAAAAGTGGTAGCTACATATTTCCCGATGGAGAAGTACATTCACGGTAGAGTACCGAAGAGGAAAGGTGAGTGATGGGAAAAGTATGCATGAGATGGTACGGCATGGGAAAGGAACAGAAGCAGCTGTGAGGAGAAGCTGCAGAGTCACGCGTGTTAACAGTGGTTACGATCAGACGGTGGAGCGACAGGGGATTTTTTTGTTCCTTTATCTTTAGTTTCTTTTTCTTTTTTTTAAAAAGTATCTATTATATTTCAAAAAAGCATTTAGATAGAAAAAAAAATGGTACTCAAGAAATAATTTGCTTAGCCGATCCATACACGGCATTAAGGTCTTACAAAGATGTAAGAGACATCTTCCTGCTGTCCTATCGTGAGACACCACACAATGGAAAGAAAGCCAGGCCTTCCTATCCAGAATGATACGGGGCAGGGCAGTGTGGGGGGTAGAGACAGCAATGTACCCCAACAGCTGTGAAACATCAGTCTCCTGCCAATCTGACAAAGTGCCCAAGCGTGGTCTCCACTGTGTAGGGGTCCCTGTGGCCCGGAGGTCACTCTGCAGCAAGGGCCATACGGTCAGAGTAGGCCACCGTACAATTTCACACAAAAACGGAAGACCCACAGTCTTGTACGCGGATTCCAGAACATTCAGCATCACCACCAGAAATACTCGAAGACTCCTCCTGGTTATGGAGTTGTGGTTGAACTCTCCTAATGGTTTCCCTGGCTTTCCCCCATGCTTCCTTACACACACACACACACACACACACACACACACACGGACATTTCATACAGCTCAGAATTCCTACCAAAGTCACCTTCCTGCCAGGTTTGCCTTTAAAGAGGGATTTATCATCTTTAGAAAGGTGTAAGGAAAAGACATGTAAGTCATTCACACTTCTATTTAGGACTCCGTCTCCATGCCGTCACCCCCACTGTCCCCAGAGTATAGTCTATTTCTTTGGGGAAGCCATGTACTCAGAAGTCATGGTCTATTTAAATCATAATCTGTCCGGATGTTGATTTGAAAGCTTCTGGTTCATGTTGCAAGGGCTTCAGAGAATCCAGTGATGGTCCCCTAAATCAAAGGATTGCCACTCCTAGTGACTCGCTTCCAGCTGTTAGCAAAGAGCCGTGGCTGGCGCTCCCTCAAGGGCAGCCTCCCTCCAGCCCATATCAGGCTGCCTTATTTCCAAGCATGCACCTGGCTACACGTGAGGTTCAGGTTGGGTCTCATTCAAAGTTGCCCCTGGTGTCTGCAGGAGAGGAGACTTGTCTGTAGAAAAAGAGGCCCTGCAAAACGGGCAGATCATGATGCTTTATGGCCGGCCGCACGTGAACGGCATCATATGTCCCCCCTTTACTTGATGTCTTACATCAAATGCAGAGCATGCACTTGCCCATCACACCGCTGAAGGCTGTGGCTGTGGAGCCTGCAGGCTGGAGAGCAGCTACCCCTGGGGACAGCCTTTCGAGCATGCAAACTGCTCTAAGCCCTGGGCAAGTCAGCACCTCCCCAGCTGTGGCTCATCTGGACTGGCCATCTCTAGGCCAGAACACTGTTTATGTCTCTGAGGTCAGAGGCTTTCTGCCTCTTGAAAAGGATGCGTGTGCTTCCATTAAAACCTCAGTAAAGAACTTAAAGCCGGTCTGTGTTCTACCGGACTGGCCTCTCAGAGCAGAGAGGTTACTGAAGAGTTCCCTACAAACCAGAATCATTCAAAAACGACCCTCACTATGTATGGTGAACAGGAGCACAATTCTGCCTCACTCCTCTGTCAGCTGTCCTTTGCGGTGGACACACACTGAAATAACGTAGCTATGGTGTGTTTTTAATAGGGCAGATGGGTATTTATTTCTTCTTGGCATCTAAGGAACATCAAAGGAGAACAATATGGTGCATAGGAGAACAGTGAATCAGAGTCAGGAGACCCGAGAGCCCATGCTGCTGGTCACAGCTGGGTTCCCCTGGGCATGCCACTCTGCCTCCACTTCCTGTTGATGATCTCTGCCAAGTTCTCTCACCCAATGAAGGTCTAAAGTGACAGCTCCTGGGGAGACATAACTGAAGATGATCGGAGGTCTAGCCTGGGCTCTGTTTTGCTCTCCCACTCTGTCCCTCTAGTGGTTTCACATTCCTTAGGCACCAGAAACAGGTCCTCTCCCTGCCCAGCCCTAAGTTAGAAATACAGAAGGATCATGGTTAAAGGGTTATGAGTTTTCCCTGGCCTCTTTTAGGACCCGTGCAAACAGCTGCAGAAAGTAAGCTAACCAAGGCCCAGACTGCCAGTTGCGGAGCTCCCAGGCCAGGAGAGCTCACGTGAAACCTGGTTCTGCAGGCGGTTCACTGCAGCGGCAATCGCTGGGAGGAAAGCGCTCACACCCACCTGCACAGGGTTTGAGGTCATGACAACAGTCCCAGACAATAACTGAAGGCATGTCACACCAGTGTGGGTGGATACTGACCAAGTTCAGTGGGTCACCGGCTCTGTACAGAGCCAGAGGCTGTAGACAGGGCCGGCCTCCCGTTGACCATTCAGGCTATTCCTGGGTCATGATGTTCTTAAAAAGAAATCAAATGAAGAAACATGAGCTCTTTAGAGAAAGCAGATGGAAGGGAAGGAAGGTCAGTGCTTTCTTAGTTTTGTGGGTTCGCTGTGGAGCCTAAATTACCCTGTAGGGGAGCCCCTAGGCTGCTCTTAGGCTCCTGGGTTGTGGCAGTCTGGGGGATGCCTGAGTCTAACAGCACAAAGACTCTGTTTTCCCCACCTACTGGCTACAAGAAGCTTGCCAAACTCCTCAACGGCTAACAGTAGAGATCATGGTCTCAACCTTACAGCCAGCCCACTGTAGTAATGACTTCCAGAACTTTCTACATTCCCATTTCCGTCACTTTTGGAAGTCACGGCCATGAGGACGAAGAAGGGGCTTTGGCAACTATGGTCATATGTCACCATGTCACCAGCTCCCACCCCAGCTGCCAAGAGAGCTCCTTCTAGATGAGTATGTCATCGTAGACAGAGGCTCACCCGAAGCCTAAGCTCAGGATCCTAGTGTCCAGCGCTCTTGGGCAGCCATGTGCCCAGGCTGCTGACAGACAGGGAGGCCAAGATGGCCTAGGAAGAGTCCCCCTCACCCCAAGCTGGGTCATAGCCAATGCAGTCTTTGCTCTCCAAAGTGGAGCTACAACTGGTTTGAGGCCTATTGGGAGTTGTGGGGAAAGGCAGGCCAGCGGCCGCCCGGGCTGAATTGCCCCACAGGTGACCACTCTGGATGCACAAGACACCTCCACTTGACGGGTTCCCCTTAACACACCCCAGCATTCCATACCGCCAGCCTGCCTTCCTTTCCTATCCCAATTGAGTCCCTTGCTCAGAGTGACTGCTCAGCTACCGCAAGGAAAGATGTGGACTTGGAAATCATCACAGGGCCTGGCTCACGAACGTGCCGGCCCCAGCCCCTTCCTCAGGCTGTTTTCTCATTCATGCAAAGTCAAGAGGAAGAATTTCTACTCTGTGTGAAGTCCTGTCTAGAGGGTTCTTAGAGAGGCAGGGAATACCAAAGTTCCCCTTGCCCAAGGCATTCAGAAGTGTTGGGGGTCCGGACATAAAACCCCTTGTCTCCCATGGACAATCTCTCCTAAGGAAGGATACCTCAGACCTGAATGCCCAATGGTACACTAAGAAGTCTCTATGAGAGGAGAGCTGCATGGCTCCAGGTCCTTCCTTAGCAGGAACTAAGAAAGGAAAGGCAGACCTGGGTAGAACAGAGATGCTCTGTCACTAAGGTCAAGGGCTGCCTCCTGGGCAGCTCTCTTACCCTCATGGCCTATAGGGATATCTTCTCAATTGTTCAAACCCATTATAGGGACCCAGCCAAGCTTCTAAGCCCAGGATAGCTCCTATACCAGGCTCTCCCACTATCCTAGAAGCCTCACACTATGGGCCCTCTGCCTAGAAGAGAAGGTGGTCCCAAAGGCGATGACCTCTAGGGGGATCATGGCTGGGCTCCCCGCAGGAGGGTCTCAGAGTCGTCTGTGATGGCTCCATTGCCACAGTCCCTGCCTCAGAGCCAAGTCTAGGGTTGCTGCAGTAAACTGAATTCGTTTCTGATCACTTCAGCACAACATAGATGATGTAGGATTCAACCAGGGTCTCAACTCTGCTGTGGGCTTTGATGAAAACACTAAATTCTGTTTCTATGTTTAGTTGAACAAATGTTTATTAAGCACCTATTGTGTGCCCGGCACTGTGTGGGGCACCCTCCTGCATCTGTTCCCACAGCGTAAGCATATGCTCTGAAATAAAAACAAAACAAAAACCAACCAACCAACCAACAAAAAAACAAGAAAGGGACATTGTCGCAACCATACAAATCAGGGGAGGATGGGGCACAGTGGGTACGAGTGGTCCCCTATCTGTAGGTGTACCCCAAAACTTCTGGGTTTTCTTCCCTCTGGATAAGTCTCCACTAAATGGTTCCTTTCAATTAGGTAGGCTTGGCCTACAGCCCGAGGGCCACATGCAGCCAAGGATAGCTATGAATATACTCCAACACAAAATAGTAAATTTACTTAAAACATTGTAAGGTGTTTTGTTTGTTTGTTTTTGACAATTATTTCTTTTTGGGTAAGCCAATTTTGCAATCCTTGAGTGTGAACTCTGGGGATGATGATGTTGTATCACAACATCAAAAGGTTAGATACATCTGCTAAAGCATCCAAATGCATACTGAGAAAAGACACTCCCTCCATGTGCCCATGGTCTGGAATCTTCGGAGAGTCACACACCCTGAATGCTATGCAGTAGAAGGCGCCCAGTGGCCTGTTGTAAAGGATATTGATACTTGGATTAGAAAATGCTTTCCCTCCCAGGGTTTCACAGGGTTGCAACAGCCCTTAAAAAAAAAAAAAAAAAAAGATATAAACATCCCTGCCCTGACTTCGTAAACGGCTAAGGTAGACCAAGTTCTGGATTCCTGAGTCAGAAGCTTCCAGTTGTCCACAACCTCCCAAGGCCAGAGAAGTGAGAGATTTACTGTTCTGGAGGAGTGGGTGGACGGCACAACTGGTCTGGAGACAGACAGACTGCACCTGCATTTACAGAAGCAACAGAAATGGAGAATGTCCTATGCCTACTTCATCTCACACACACACTTGAGACTCAGGACCCAGGCTCCGCCCGGCCTAGTTGTCTGTGCCTAACTTGGAGAGTCCTCGGCGGAAGTCATGGAGGTCGTCAATCTTTCCATCCAGAACCTCGAGGAAGCTCTTCAACTCCCCCTTCAGGTGGCGCTGTCGGTATTTACTCTCCTCGATGTCTGTCTTTAGAGAACGCACTTTGTCTTCCAAGTTTTGATTGTCTCGTTCTGCTGCCTGATAAGACAAAAGAGAAAGGGTCTGGAAGACAGGGATGGATGGAGCCGTCACTCAAAACATCTGGGCCCTGAAGTCAGAAAGGAGGCCATCACAAGGTGCCATTCCTTTCCTGACGGTTCTTCAGAAGGAGGACTAAAAGGAGTAGGCGGCCAACAGCTGGCCTGAACACCCTAAGCAGTGACCAGAAATGAAGACTGCAGAGTCCCGCTCAAGGGGTTTCCCAAAGATTCCAACAGAGAAGCTCTGACATCTGGGACCCAGGCCCAGAGTGGTCGGCAGAGACCGCCTGTCATTTATATCCTACCAAAGCCAGAACAAATGGGGCTTGCTTCCTTGGCTCCACAAGAGCCCTCCTCGGCCCCTGGCTAACCTCCAGTCCTTTGTGAGGGAGGGCTTTTAGTGCCATAGAAGAGCTTTATTCTGTGGGCCTAAACTAGGATTTTCTTGAACATGTGCCCAGAAACCGGTTACCAATACAGTTGTAACTGGGGTTGTGCAATTCAAGAAAGTGCCCCTTGTGTATCTCAAGGGGACTGACGTGAGGAGACACCAGGGGTGAAGAAAACCCTTCTTCATTTTGCGGACAGGAAGGTGATGCCAGTGAAGAAGGCCTGTCTACGGCCAGCACCCGAAGTCACGAGCTGGGGAGCAGCCAAGGTGAACTTGTACCTGACCCGGTACATCCAAGCTACCCATCTGCCCCTTTCCTAATCAGCTGTGGTTCTACAGGGGTTTTCTGTGGGTGACCAACAGTCACCCATTCTCTGTTTGTTAAGTGGAGAAACCAAAAACCCAACACTGTTGAGACAGCCCCCAGGAGTGCTTGTGATACACAATCATAGCATTTTGTAAGCGGAAACCCACCCTTGACCCTCCTAGATGTAAAACTGAGGGAGAGTGGAGAAATTAGGAACATGCCAATCACCTCAGGACCAACTCACATCCTCTTACCTCTAATTTCTCAGAGACATATTCACACTCGGACATGAGCTGAGGTATGATTTCACTTTGTTTTCGGAGATCTTTCAACTCCTGGGGGAGACAGAAAATTTTAAACACACACACACACACACACACACACACACACTCCAGATTAAAAACATACTCTTGAAAATTGCTGAGTTGTGTGTGTACTAGTGGGTCCTGTTCTTGGAACCTGTCTTGCTCACATGAGTAACAATGGAGGAGTGTTATTCTGAAGCATCAGATGACTCTAAGGGTGTGGTGTATTAGATGCATCATCGCATGAAATCTGACAAACTGTGAATTGCTGTTTTGTAGCGGGGAAAACTGAGGCCTAGGGAGGATTCGTTAACTTTCCCATGTCCCAGTGTTGTGCCTCCTGGAATAGAAATGCCTGTGAGGGTGGAAACACTAGTTGTGGGAGCCTGACTGCAGACGCCTCTGCTGGTGGGTGATCTTTAAGACCATCCAGGGCTTTTGGGAAGTCTCCTTTTTTTTTTTTTCCTTTTCCCAGGTAGCATCTTATGCATCCCAGACTGGCCTCAATGAAGATGGCCTTTGAACTCCTGATCCTCCTGAGCTCTGGGATTACAGGCGCATGCCACCATGGTGGGTTTACATGGTACTGGGATCAAACCCCAAGGCTTCCTGAATGCTAGGCAAGCACCCGACCTTCTGAGCGACGTCCACCACCCCCAGTTCACTCTAGAGTACCATAGACACATGCTGCAAGGGCCAGTGTGAGGTTTTGGTTCTGGAGAAGCCGAGCCATGGTGCAAGTCCTGATTCCCTGTCCTGGAGTCCAGGCAGTTGCCAGGGTCGCAGGTCACAGAGGTCGCCGTGCAAGGCCAGCGTCACCGAGGGCCCCACTCAGCACTCTCTACTCACCGTCTCCTTTTCTCGGAGCTCTGACTCCAGTTCCTCAATCCTGCTCTTCAGCTCGGTGTTCTTCTCCTTCTCCCTGTTTATCTCACTGCACTGCTCTTCCAGCTGCTCGATCTTAAGGGACAATTGGGGCGAGGGTGAGGTTTAGTCATCGAACACGAGCTTGCCCTCACTCCTTTCCTGTTCTCGTTTCAAACGAGCCATGGACGACCCCACTCCTTTGCTTTCCCCAAGCAGGCACCACGCAGCTCCCCTGTGCTGTCTGCCCCTACTTGCCAGCGGGGCCAGTAAGGCATGAAACCCAGCCTGTGTGCTGGGCTTCTGGGTTTCTTTATGGCCACGTGGGAGTAGGTTCAGGATCGCTTTACGTATCTGTCCCAGGCCAGACGTCCCCTGAATTGATCTGTTTCCCGCAAGAATGGCTTTGACATCATTTTAATCATGTTCTGAATTACTCGGTTTCATCTCAAGGGTTTAAGGTGGCCGAGTAGAATTTAACAATGCTGCTGGACAGGCAATCAAAGACATCTCAATCACTGCAGCTCAAGATGACCCCCACCCACTGATACCCACAGAAGGGTCCTGGCTGGGGAGCAGTGTATGGGGGTATTGTCTTCAAGATTGACTAGCAGACTCCAGTACTGCATCTTTTCACGGGCCTGACCCTGGAAAAGGCTAATCAGGCAGAGTACAGAGCCCTCACATAATGACACTCTCATCAATTGCTCAGCATTTCGTGGAAACCAAAACGCGTGTGCAGAGCAGGTAGCAGGAGTGAAGCCAATATACAGTCCAAAGCAGCCACACTGATTGCTACACTCAGACAAAGCCAGTTTTTGACACAAGGCCTCTTCTTAGTGGTGGTCACACCAAGCCTCAGGACCTAAACCCTCAGCCCCACTGACACTGATAATCCCAACTTCTACCTCCAGCCTGGAAATCAAGGACTCAAAGAGCTCATCCTAGGGAGGCCCACGCCCTCCCGGGCTCTGGGTGACATTACCCCACACCTCAGCACTGCATTTGGCTATCATGCTCAGACCAGAGGGAGAAAATCAGCTCTTTGCTTGAAAAGGAGGAGCCATCGATCCCTCCAGCAGGCAGACCAGCCAGGGCTCAGATAGGAGCACGCAAAGTCAGCAACTGGCCCGGTGCCCTGACTGTCAGCCTGCTCATCACAGGGATGGGAAATAAAAATGACACAAGGCAGCTCTGTGGTAATTAGCACTCAAGGAAGGAGATGGAGTCGGGCTCTGCCACAGTGGCTCCGCCCAGGTCAGTCAGGGCAAAGGATACATGTGGGTCAAGGGACAGATCCCCCCCAAACTCTGCACTTACAGGGCTCACACATAATACAGTCTAAACAGAAACCTGAGAACCTCTCCAGGGGCGTCTCTGAGCATCCCAGACTTCATATCAGTGCCGCAGAACAACACATGAAGGTGACCGGAGGGTTGGTTACAGGGAAATTGTGAGGACAATTTAAACCCTCAGTCGTCAGAGTAGGACAACAGAAAGCTCTGCTCAGAACACCCACCGTTCTCCTATCTAAATGTATATTCTTCCTTTTGCTTCCAAATTTATATCTTTAGAAAAAATGATTTGGATGGGAGCAGGGCTTCTGTGGAAATAGACTCCTCAGCGTCCTGGATCAATTTTCTCATTTATCCTTGGGTTCCCTTTCCTCCACTGGAAAGCCCAAGCCGCAGAGATGCTAAGGGAATCTCATCTACAGCAAAAGGCCAGCCTGGAGGACTATGGGGGGGCCCTTGAGAGGGGGTTTTGCTTCACTTTTCTCTTCCTTAGGAATGCAAAGTCAATCATTGATACCGTTGATCCCACTAAGAAAGACAGAAAGATGTTCAAGGAGGAGATAAAAACGTCGTTCTCCTGCCTGTGGGGTGGAGGCTAACGAGGACAGAGGAAAAGGGCCTTCAGCGGCTCTTCTCCTGCGGCCCACTCCGGCTGCCCGGGCCCTCTGTCAGCCCACCTTGCTGCGGAGACGGTCATTCTCATCTCGGCAGATGGAGAACTGTCTCTTCCATTGCTCTACGCTGGCCGCCGACTCCTGCAGGGCTGTGGTCAGCCGGGCATTGCTCTCCCGCAGGGTCTGCAGCTCAATCTCCCACTTCTTCACATTGGCAGCACTGTAGGGGACGAGGGAGGGCAGAGATTAGGAGTGGTGTCCATCACACTGCACCTCCATCTGCCGGGGGATGGGAACTCTGCCCTTCCTCAGCTCACCCCAAGGGAAGCTCAAACCCTTGTCTACCAGTCAGCTCATTCACGTTGGGTTTGTTCGCACCAACTGCCCAGGGGGCCTGGAGTCTCTTTCTAGTGGGAACATGTCACCTTATCCAGTCATTTTCTTAAAGAGTTGTCTTAGAAGAAGGCAGGGGTAGCTCCGCTCTTAAGAGCACACACGGCCTCCTGTTTCACCTTTGATCTCTGTGCCCAGAGAAGACCCTTCCAACACACGGAACCAGGCCTCCCTGGGTCACTGCTCCGCTTTGTCCCCTTTCATTTCTGTGTCTTAGAGTCCAGAGAGTTGCAATACTGAATGTGACCTGAGGTGATGGAGCAGAGCTGGAGAGGACAAACCCACAGGACGTTCTGCTGACAGCTGGAGTGACCGCTCAGTCTCTGAAGGGCTTGTTACACAGCTGGAGTAACCGCTCAGTCCCTGAAGGGCTTGTCACACAGCTGGAGTGACCGTTCAGTCCCTGAAGGGCTTGTCACACAGTTGGAGTGACTGCTCAGTCTCTGAAGGGCTTGTCACACAGCTGGAGTGACCGCTCAGTCTCTGAAGGGCTTGTCACATGGGTGTGAGGACCCGAGTTTGATTTAGAGCACACATGTAAAAGCCAGGGGCAGTGGTGCACGATGTAATCCCCGTGGTGAGAGGCAGAGGCAGTCGGATCTCTGGGACTTGTTGGCTGTACAGTCTAGATGATTGGTGAGCTCTAAGTTCAGTAAAAACCCCATCTCAAAATTAAAAAAACAAAACCATAACAAACAAAACAAAATGGGAGCTAGACATAGTGACGCATGCCTTTAATCCCAGTGCTAGAGAGGCAGAGGCAGGTGGATGTCTCTAAGTTTGAGGCCAGCCTGGTCTACAGAGTGAGTTCCAGGACAGCCAGAGCTACAGAGAGACCTGTCTGAAATAAAACAGAACAACAAAAATGGGGCTGAAAGGTGGCTCACGGGATAAGAGGGATTGCTGTGAGGACCAGAGTTCCAATTCCCAGCATCCATGTGAAAGCTGGGCACAGATAGCCACATGTGCCTGTAATCCCAGCTTTGAGGGGCAGAGACAGAACCGGATCACAGAAACCGTATCAAAGGGTGGGCCAGCCCAGCCAAATGGGGAGCTTTGGGTTTCAGCAAGAAACCTTGACTCAAAAAATAAGGTAGAAAGTGATAGCGGAAAACGCCAACATCCCCTCTGGTTTCTGTACGACCGCATAGGTGCATGCCACCCCACACACATGCACATACCCCATTCACACAGACACACACAGTAAGTCAGTCTCGCTCTCTACAGACACATACAGTATTCGATGTCTGTCTCTGTCTCCAAGGTAGATGATTCCTGAGGAGCAGCATACAAAGTTGACTTTTGGCCTTCACATACATGCATACACACAACCCGCCCCCCACACACACATATTCACTCAAGTGCATGCACACTTCCACACACAGGAACCTGCACACACACACAAAGAGAATTTCTGCTCAGCTGAGGAATGCCCATTTTCTAATGACTGAAAGAAAAAATTGAAATATATACACCATATCTGTACAGTGTTATCTTCCTATCTACTGCCTCATAAATCTATGATTTGATTGGGAAATGCATGCTTTCGGGTTTAAATGCCACAGACTGAATAAAAAACCCAGTAACATGTTTTTATCTGAAGAATTTTAGAGGTGATGACTGGGAATTAAGTCAATTTAGGGGAATGGCTTCATGGCTATTCCTTTAACTTGCTTTTCACTGAACTTGGATTTGAAAACATTTATTTTTGGAGTTGGAATATTTTCATCTGGGCATCCCACTGTGAGTTAAACAACCAAAGATAGGTAAGAAAAGAGACTGGTCAGTTTTGTCTTTGAAGCACCTAAAAAGAACCAGCACCCAGACGCAGAAGGTGGGATCTAAAAGTCTCTTGTGCTTTCTGGAATTTCTAGGTCAGCCCACAGGAGTTACGTTCCAAGCGGCAGCTAGGATGCTGAGCGAGGCCAGTGAATGGCAGCCCCTTTTGGGGGCTCCAGCTGGGGCGCGGCTGGCTGCAGACTAACTGCAGGGATAAGTGCAAACAAGGCAGGCCTGGGAGATGGAAAGGCTCACTTTAACCACGTGACCTTGGCAGGGAGTCACTTTACTAACTGTGCCTAGTGTCCTCAACAGGAATTTAGACAGGACAGGCCTGAAGGTGAGCGGGCTCTGACGTGGGGAAGTCTAGTGAGAGCAGAGAACCTTCTTAGCCACAAGGAGACTGAAGGCATCTGGCCAAAGCCCCCAGCCAGGTGAGCAGAGTAATTCTGAAGGTACCAAGGCCAGTCCTGAAGACCCAGAAACACAATAGCTTGTGTTGTCATTTAAAATGTAAGTCTTTTTGTCATCAGTATGGGTGTCCTGTTAACGTACAGAACCACTTAGAAGAAACCCAAACCTTGAGAACTACCCTGCTTCCTACCTCTTCTCAACTGAAGCCACCTGGGTTTGGAGTGAAGGACGGCTGACTCTGATTTGATCGTCACACATTATGTTCATTTGATGTCACGCCGTATGCAGTAAGTACGTAGAACTATGTGTTAACTATAAATATTTTTAAAGACTTGTGTTTTGATTTGTGTGTGTGCCACATGTGTGTCGAGGCTCTCAGAGGCCAAGAAAGTGCTGGATCCCCTGCAGCTGGAGTTACAGGCAATTATGGGGCACCCGGTGCGGGTTTTGGCAACGGACCTCAAGTTCTCTGCAAGAGCAGCAAGCACTCTTATTGGTGAGCCATCTCTCGAGTCTCCATAAAATTTTCCCCATAAATATTTTTAAAGACCAGAAATCATATGTTGACGTATTAAGTCATTCATTTGTGACCCTCAAAAATCACTTTAAAGTGACGCGTGTTTATGATCCTGGCGCCGGAGAAGCAGAGGCAGGGAGACTGGAGTTCAAGACTGTCCTCAGCTACAGAGCGAGGTGGGGCTTACTCATGCTAAAGATCCTGCTTCAAAACAGCAGCCGAAACCACGTGCTGACGTCATCCTGGATGCTCCTCACCAACTTTATTCCATGGGTTTATGGTTCTAGTTAATTCTGTAAAGAAAACTTCTTTTTCAAATACTATCCTATCCTTTTTATAGATAGGATTATTATTGGTTTTGTATGTGATTTCATATTATTTTTCATATTTTAGATTTTTTAAAGCAGAATTGGAGTTTATTGAAAGGTATTTTTCATAGATCCTAAGCACAGTGGTTAATAGGAAGGCACAGGGCACACCGGAGTGCGTGGGTGTTGGCTTTTCAAAGAGAGCTGACATTTCTCAGGGTTTTATATGCTTCTCTTGGATGCTTAACTCTTTCTTGTCCTAGGTGAATAAATGGTAAATATTGCTCTTAAAAAGCAAAACAGACTCTCTCACACACATTCACACATAATTATATCCTCCACACACACTTCCTCTCACTAACACACTCATACACACTGAATGATTGGCCTGACAGACAGACAGTGAAGCCAACTGGTAAAGTTGAGTTTACGGAGGAGGAGGTAAAATGTGATTCTCCGAGCAGGACAGTCGTCTCTTCCAGTTCCGGAAACCCTGCCCAGCCGGAAAGGCTTCCAGGAAAAACAGAGCGTAAAGAACAGAGGGTGTGGATTTGGAAGCAGCCTCACCTCTGTGTCAAAGCGATCTTCAGTTTGTCGTTCTCAGACTTGAGGTGGGTGTCAGCCGGACTCGCATGTGAGGCCTTCTCATCATCCGTCCCGTTGACGCTGGATGCCTGAGTGGAAGATGGGGTTTCACGCCCAGATTCCTGGCCAAAGTGAATTATCTTCACATGTTACTGCTTGTCCTTACATTGGCAGCAAATTAGGCATAATGAGAAAATATGTGTTTATGAGTCTGGACAAACCGACTCATTGAACCAGAATGCAGTGTAGACCAATCAGCAAAAAGGCTGACCAAGACAATAATCCTAGGGCTTAAAGACCCCAAACACACCACACAGAGTTCATAAAGTCTGCGATTTACTAACAACATAATACCTGGGCCACCACTCAGAGCTTTTTAATTCAAACTTTATGTTCCTATTTTCTGTGTTCAATCCCTGCCTGCCAAGCTTGAATACCTGGTCCCCTAAAGACCCCAGGACAGAAGTTACAATTGACAAAGGGATTGCTTTAAAAAACAAAGAGCCTGAGGAATAGCAAATCCTTGAGGATACAGAAAGAGTATCAGAAACAGAGCTGACGTACAGATCCCGGCTATGGAGAGTTAGACCAACGTATTTATTAAAAACACAGGAATCAGATACAGTGTCTGCTGGCTTCAATACTGCTTAGCATTCTTATGAACATCCTGAAGTGGCTTTTTGTAATAAACCAAACCACCAGGAGGAAAACCTCATCTAGTCTTGAATACGATCTGAGATCTTATTTAGCCTCCAATAGGCACAGAGGCAGTGTGAAGAGAATAATGTATAAATTTGACTAACTTAAATTTCTGCACTACAAAACAGAAATCATAAATAAAATTAAAACGCAAACAAAACCCCAGGGAAAATATATGCAGCAGGTATTAAAAGTGAAATTTAAAGATCTTTTCCATGTTGAAAATCTCTTGAGCTATTTTCTTACATTAAAATTAAGATTTTATTTAGATGTGTAAAAAATTTGCATACACGTGCAAACACATATGTGGAGGTCAGAGAACAACTTTCAAGAATCCATTCTCTTCAGCTGCAGGTTCCTTGGACTGAGCAGAAGTCATTCAGCTCATCAGGCTTGTATGGCAAGTACTCTTACCTGCTGGCCCAAGAATCCTCATTTTTTTAGAGTTACATACTGAAGTATTTTTGGATCTATTAAGATACCTTGGATTTCCTTTAAAACATGGGCCAGGAAGCAGAAGTAGGGGCCAAAACCAAACACTTGGGCACTAAGGGTCATTACACAGGATAGGTCCAACATTTTCACACATATTAAAGTGTGTAAAGCCAGCTGTGACTGTCTGACCAGGCACATGATCAAGCCAGTCAATAGCCAAGCATGGAGGGCGGGGTTCAAGAGCCCTTACCTCTAACTGAGGAGCTACTGACAGTCGGTGTCTTGTGGAGGAGGGGGAATGGGTTTTCTCTAAGGGTGTGGCCCCAGGTAGGTCAGCCATGGGCCAGTGGACAGTGTCACATCCAAAGGTATAAGGGGAGCACAAAGTGGACTTGGTAGGTTATTTAAGAAAAAAAAAAGAAAGGAAGAAAGAGAGAGAGGACAAAAGTTGGGAGGAGATGTGGGGGTGAATATGGGAGGAGTTGGGAGGTGAATATGATCAAAATACATTATATGAAAGTCTCAAAGAATTAATAAAATACTGTATTACATATTTAATAGTATATTAAAATATGTAAAGCCCTTAGAAAATGATGTATGAATACTTTAACTCTTTTTAAAAGGACAGAAAGACTATTGATAATTACAAAAAAAGAAATGCATGTAACCAATAGCATAACAACATTCAGTGTCTCTAGAAATGGAAAGAGCCAATGGAGGTACACTTTTCATCTGTCAAATCAACAAGTTTTCTTAGTGAGGTGTGGGAAGAAAAAACCTTACTCACTGCTGGTGGGAGTCTGAACTCAACATTGCTGTAGGCTGAGGAGATACCTCAATACTTTAAATGCCCACACCTCAACTCGTGTTCCCATTTCCAGAATTTATCCTGCAGAGAATGATCAAATGCTCAGAGATGGGGAGGGATGTTCATCACCACGGTATTTATGTTAGTGAGAAAAAAAAAAAAAACCCCAGCTGTCCCAAATTGTAGGAGGTTAAGGGAGTAAGTCATGATACAAACTGGAATATTACTAGGGCATTAAAGCAGTTTTGAAAGTGAATACTGGAAACCAGGAGGAAATGATCACGACTTACAAAGGATTTTCTTAAAAGGTTAAAAAGAGTAATACAAAGAAATGTACTAGCAAGATATAATAAAAATACACACTTTCGAATACTACCAACCCATCCTCCAACGGCGATACAGCACATGGCCTTGAGCTTATTTTCCAGTGCTGGGGTTTGAACTCGGGGCCTTGTGCTTCTTAGGTAAGTATTCTACTGCTGAGCTACAACCCCAGCCTAAGGGGGCGGGGGCTTATTTCTTTCTTGAGAGTGTGCTATGTGGTGTTGCTTTTATTGTCAAATACGCACAAAACCTATACTAAATGTTTTTGTCATTTGTAATTTGGTCAGAGTGCTCATTCACTGAAAAGATCCACGGAAATAAGCAGCCGATGGTTCAGAACAAGGAAAACAGACAATGAAGGATTCTGCAGAGATGAATAAAAACTGAAGTTCAAGAGACAAAAACTCATTTCTACTTAATATCCTATTAGGTACATTTATCCAACAAGATAACCTTAAAAAATTATTTTAGATAAATTCAGATATTTAAATTTAAAGATATCACTATAAAATGTGGTATTCAGAAAAAGACAGTGTATTAGAACTCTCTATACCAGGGACCATTTCTGAGGAAGCTTTAAAAATGCCCATGGGGCGTCGGGGTTGGAGA
This sequence comes from Peromyscus eremicus, assembly GCF_949786415.1. Taxonomy (NCBI): domain Eukaryota; kingdom Metazoa; phylum Chordata; class Mammalia; order Rodentia; family Cricetidae; genus Peromyscus; species Peromyscus eremicus. Next base: position 116,640,529 of record NC_081416.1, on the reverse strand, counting down.
GATGGCTCAGTGGTTAAGAGTGTGTGGTCCTCTTCCAGAGGACCCAGGTCAATGGCCAGCACGTGTACCAGGTGATTTATGACAGCCTGCAACCCCAGCTCCAGTGGATCTGATACTACTGGTCTCCTCGGCCACCCCCAACACGTGACATACAGATACACATGCACACATGATTAAACGTAAAATTAAAAACAAAACACAAAGAGAAAATGTCTATAGTTTCTACCCACATTTCCATTTCAAGAACTCACCCTAGGTGATTACTCCACGAAATCAAGCTGTCACTTGGATTAAGGACTATTTAGAAAGGTCCAGGGAAGTTCCCGTCCACCTGGAGCCTGGCATATAGTCAATCCCATAAACCTACCTGGAGTGTCTTTTTTACGGTGAGCCCAAGACGAAGTGTGGGCATGCACCTCAAGACAGACCTAGCCCTGCCCGTCGGGGTCATCCCAGCCACCAAGTCTGCGGGCCAAACCAGGGCCCCGGCGGACTCTCTCATCCCGAGTGACTGCCGAGGGCTCTTCTGCCCAGAGCTCTCGCTCCCGACCTCCTCTTTCCCTTACCTTCCAGGCCTTCAGCTTTTCTGTTTGGCTCGTGGTCAGGTCGGGTGTTGAACACGATTATTTCAGGTGCCCGGTCTTCCTGGCTCTTTCCTAGGCGCTGTGCCCTCCAGCCAACCCTTGCTCACTTGCACCACAGCTACGCAGGCCAAGGAGTTCTCCGCCCACCCCCCAGCACCCTCCTGAGACACATCCCGCAGCACGCTCTTACATCATGCTCACGTCAACTCCACATCAGTAGTCATATAACGACTCTGATGTCTGCTGACCACCTAGCTAATGAACTGGATGATAATGAGGAATCCCCGGTCTCACAGCATCTCCAGGCTTTATCTCCATACCCGATGCAGAAGTGTACAAGGCAGATGCCCAGGTTGTCTGGCTCAGCCATCACGCTTACTCCAAATCCCATGTCTGCTCCTGGAGTCTCCCTTTCCCTGTCTCTAGCTGTAAGATGCTCAAGCCTTCTCTCATCAACAAAGACACCAGGCACGCTAGTATTTTTTAAATCTCAGGTTAAATGGGTCTTTTACAGCCATCATTATCACACTTTGAAGCAGACAGACTACTCAAATCCTGGCAAAGCCAGATCTCTTCAGACTTAGAGCGTGCAGGAATACCACCTCCCACCAGTCTTCTGTTAAGCGTTTTCCCTAGTGAGCAGGAGGTGCCTGCAGTCACTGAAGAACATCTCACTATGGACTTCCCAACAGTCACCACACATTGCCTCACCGCTCACGCCGCCTCTCCTCAAGGTTGCTAGAGTTCAAAGCACAACACTGCCCTTGACCTAGCATGATAGGCCTTAGCATAGACACTGTGCACTAACCAAGCCCCGCCCCGTTCTGCGGTGCGGGCACAAAGCCTGGTCTTGAACAGGCTAAGTAAGCGTTCTACCACTAGTTACAGCGTGACCTTTAAACATAGTGACCACACAAGCTCTCCCTGGCCTGGGAACAGGCAACTCAGAGTGTATCAACAGTCTCTGTCAAGAATACAGTCCTACACCGGAGAAGTTCCAAAATCTCATAAAAAAACATGTCACTTCATCTCTTGGAGAGCAGGCTAACAGTTGAAAAATGCCTTCAGAATGCCCTGCTGCTAAAATTACCTGTTTCTTGCCAAGAGTGACAAGGAATAAGGAATCTCAATTACTGATCACACTCATATTTATTTCAGGGACAAATGACTTACTTGGGAATGATTACTCGAGGTCTCGATTTTCTCCTGGGACTTGTCTCTGGCAAGTCTGGCAGCTTCTTTTACCTCCTGGAATTTCTCTGCAAACTGAACATGCAGAACAGTTATTAGGACTTACTTTAATCTTATTCCTGGTCATATTCAGTAGCAACCTTTATTATTTTGTATCCATTTTAAGCCTATAAACTAGGTACAAATGGCAGAAAATCTTTATCTGTCATTAAAAGGAAACAAAGACAAGAAATCCCCTTTTCCAATAAACACTATGGCCACCGTCAGACGGGAAGCAGTTTCAAAGTTACTGATGCCAGCTGGATGCAGTAACTAAGAGAAAGCACAAATTGGCAGTCCTCTGATTAACAGTACCTAATAGCTCCCCCACTGAAGGAACCCGAGGGAAAATCCACAAACTCCATTAAAGGGATTCAAGAACTTGGAAGTTAACGCCACGAGAAAGGAAAACGAGGCTGGGTTTGGTGGTGCATACCTGGCACTCCAGAACTTGGGAGGCTGAGGTGACCGAATTGAAAGTTCAAAGCCAGCTCATGCCATATAAAGAAGTCTAGGGCAGCCTGATATGAACAGTTAGACCCCAACAAGCAACAGCAGCAGCAACCACAAACCAAACGCCTAAAATGTTGGGGGGGGGGGGTTAGTTTTAGGTACAAAAATAGAAAAATGCAATAAATAGCCTATGATTAGATCTTTAATTATCACATAATTTGCTTTTAAATGCTTCAGCAAGAATGAGGAAACATGACAAAGTGCTGATGTGATGGTTAACGGTCACTGTCAGCTCGACTCGATTTGCAACCACCTAGGAGACACACCCTGAATGTAGATACCATCCTATATGCTGGGATCTCAGAATACATGGAGTGGGCAGGTGCTGAGGACCAGCATTCAGCTCTCTGCTTCCTGTCTGCAGATACACCCGGATCAGGCCGCCACTTCCTGTCCGCCCCACCCTGAAAGCATGAGCCCAAACAAACCCTTCTCTAGCCACTTCCTGTCCGCCCCACCCTAAAAGCACGAGCCCAAACAAACCCTTTTCTAGGTTGCTTTTATCACAGCAATAAGGAAAGGAACCAATACAATGAATACTGAAATCTAGGTGATACGCGCACTGTTTATTGCTCTGTTCTCTATTTTTAAAAAATGTTTTAATATTTCCGTAATTCAAAAGTCCTAAAGTCAGGGCTAGAGAGGTGGCTCAACAGTCAAGAGCACAAACTGCTCTTGTGGAGGACCCGAGTTTGGTTCCCGGCACCCAGGTCAGGCGGCTCACACCCACCCGCAACTCCAGCTCCAGGGGACCCCACACCCTCTTCTGGGGTCTCTGTGCGCTGTACTCAGTGCACAAATCCACACCCAGATAAGCACATACACGTAATCTAAAGGGGACATTTAAAGAATCTTTCTAAAAATCCTAAAGTCACAGGAAAACCCTATCAGTTGCTGGCTCACCGTTGCTGACTGGCAAGGGACTGAGTCCCTTAGTATGTTGTTAGTGCGCAGAAGGGCTTGACAGAGGATGCTGGCATTATAAATCGGGGGTACAAGGGCAACCCTGAGACAAGAAAAGCCAGCAGGCTGCAGCCCTCTGAGCAGCACTGGGAACCCTGACAAAGAGTGGGTGCTGGCAAGCCCAGAGCGCCCGTGTGAGCAGAAAAGGGCATCCTTCCTGTTCCAGCCCGCGTTCCCCTGCAGGCCTGTTCCAGCCCGCGTTCCCCTGCAGGCCTACTAAGCAAGCTACAGACATGGGGGCTTCAGACTTGACCACTCCAGAGCTGTCAGAAGAAAATCACTTTATCTGCTGCTTAAAACAGATGAGACTCCCTGGGAACGGAGAATACTACCCACTCCTTGGGGAACCCCTGATGGGGAGGGACCCTGCTTCTCCTTCTGGCAAACTGCGCCTCCCTCTCCACTCCCCACCCCATGCCAGTCCCAGGCACATGTGTTTATTCTTGAATGAATGTGCTTCTGCTTACTGAGAAAGGAAACAATCCTGTCAAAGACTTGGCCCCTCTCCACCAAGGAACTCAAAGTTTATAAAGGATTTTGCTTACATTCAAGCAGACACAAATGAAAAAGGAAATTTCAGGAAAAAAAAGAAAAAAAAAGCTTTAAAGTAGTGAGAGGAGAAAATGGGACTGGAGAGATGGGTTAGGTGTTGAGAGCATTTGTTGATCTTGTAGAGGGCAGGGGTTTGGTTCCCAGCACTCACAAGGCAGCTCACAACCATTTCTATTATCAGTTTCGGGGGTTCTGATGCCCTCTTCTGGCCTCTGCAGGTACTGCATGCAGATGGTGCTCATACATCCACTCGGGCAAAACACTCATACACATAAAATAAAAATAAATAGCAGCTGGAGAGATGGCTCAGAGGTTAAGAGCACCGACTACTCTTCTAGAGGTCCTGAGTTCAATTCCCAGCAACCACATGGTGGCTCACAACCATCTATAATGGGATCTGGTGTCCTCTTCTGGTGTGCAGGAGTACATGCAGACAGAACACTATATATAATAAGTAAATAAGTCTTTAAAAAATCTTTAAAATGCATATTTATAAACAAGAGAAGCCCTATCAGATACATTTCGAAGAAGTCCTCATTTAAAATACACTATAAGCTGAGCATGGTGTTTCACGCCTATAATCTCAGCACTTGAGAGGCTGAGGCAGGAGGATTACTGAGAGTTCTAAGCCAGCCAGCCTTGGCTCACAATGAGTTCTAAGCCAGCCTGGAGTGTAATGTAAGACCTTATCTCAAAACCACAAAAACAACCCCCCAAAACTGCAACAACAAAAAACTAAACAAACAAAACGAAACTCCGTGTTGCCCGCTGGTATAGAACAGAGCAGAAGGGGCCATGAGAATCGGGCCCTATCGCCTGAGCAGTGAGCCGATGGCAGCAGGAACAGTAAACGAACGGAGAAGATTATCCAGCTACGGTAACTGGGAAAGTGTACTGAGCCCCCGATGAGTTAAAAGGCAGCTACGAGAAAGACCAACTTAAAAAAACCAGACCGGGGTGCAAACAGAATCAAGCCTTCATCAGCCTGCTGCTTGAGGGGTAGGAGAGTAATGCTCTAAACTTGGAGGCCATGAAAGAAAACCACAGACGTGACAGGTTTGACTATGTAACCATTCAAAGCTTTGAGTGCAGAAATAAAAAAACAACAACAACACAAAACAAAACAAAATACCCAACTCAGAAGAGAAACAAGAGCCAGGGGAAATGCCCTCAGCCAGGACAGGACAACATAACAAAAGACAACAAAATCCATGAGTAAAAATACAGTAAATAAATGATCTCTGAGGAGGATTGTTCGGCCTGGCTGGAAATCTGAAGTAATAGAATGAGGTGCTGTTCTTTGCCTGTAAAATTAGCGCACACTAAATACAATCACAAACCCCGGTGCTGGCGAGATCTTTCTGGTAGCGAGTTTTGGTGCAGCCCCACTGAGCAGCAATTTGGAAGTACATATTGTGAGTGACAAAAATATTCATACCTACTGACGCAGTGATATCGCTTCTGGGAAACCGCAGAGAAAATAATTGAGAATACGAAAAAAAGGGGCCTTCAATATAATGATCATAATCCTAGCATTATCTTCAGTAATGAAAAACTGGAAGCAATCCAAGGCCCTGTGAGGCTGGGGGGAGAGATCCTTTCACAGCCTCTGACTACCAGGAGAGCAGAGCCAGGTATGGAATCTTCAAAAAGTTATCATCTGGTGGAGACTGCCTCCAGGTCTAAAGCTTTCTAATATTTCTCCTTTATTATACTAAAAAATCACATACACTTGCAAGCTTAGAAAAATACTGTTTTAATTTTTTGCTATTATTGTGTCTGTGTGTGCGTATGGGGGTCAGAGGATGGCCTACGGAGTCAGTTCTCACCTTCCACTTTTATGTGGGCGCCGGGGATCAAACTCAGGACATGGGGCAAGCATCTTTACACTTGCTGAGTCATCTCAGTAGTTCCAAAAGATGTTTTTAAAACCTATGGTCTCATCAGAGATGAGCGCTAATCACATAAGCTTTCTATATGCATATATGTATTCATCACATTTTTTTTTTTTGGTTTTTCGAGACAGGGTTTCTCTGTGTAGCTTTGCGCCTTTCCTGGAACTCACTTGGTAGCCCAGGTTGGCCTCGAACTCACAGAGATCCACCTGGCTCTGCCTCCCGAGTGCTGGGATTAAAGGCATGCGCCACCACCGCCCGGCTCATCACATTTTTTTAAAAATGAAATGATGCTGTATATCTCATTTATAACCACCTCTGAAATTAATAATATGGCATCAATACTTCCAAGCATTTATAAACTCTTCTACTAAATTACCTTAATTGCTACACAATATTATCCTGGATATTTAATCAATTTTCCTTTTTTGTAATTTTTTTATTAAGAAATAGTTTTTATTCATTTTACATACTGACCACAGATCCCCCTCTCTTCCCTCCTCCCGCTTCCCCAGACTTCCCCCGCAACCCCCCCCGCCCCCATTCCCTCCTACAAGAAGGTAAGGCCTCCCAAGGGGAGTCAGCAGAGCCTGGCACACTCAGCTGAGGCAGGTCCAAGCCCCCCCCGCCCCGCGCCTCAAGGCTGTGCAAGATGTCCCACCATAGGTAGTGGGCTCCAAAAAGCCTGCTCATGCACCAGGGATGGATCCTGATCCTACTGCCAAGGGGCCCCTTAAGTAGATCAAGCTACACAACTGTCTCCTTATGCAGAGGACCTAGTCCAGTCCCATGCAGGCTCCACAGCTGTTGATCTAAATTTCATGAGTTCCCACTAGTTTTGTTTGATTGTCTGTAGATTTCTCCATCATGATCTTGATGCCCCTTGCTCATAGAACCCCTCTTCTCTCTCTTTGACTGGACTTCCTGAGCTGAGCCTGGTGTTTGGTTGTGGATCTCTGCATCTGCCTCCATCAGTTACTGGATGGAGGCTCTATGATGACAGGGTATTCACCAGTCTGATTACTGGGGTAAGCCAGCTCAGGTACCATCTCCACTGTTGCTAGTAGTCTAAGCTGGGGTCATCCTTGTGGATTCCTGGGAACTTCCCTAGCACCTCATTTCTCCCTATCCCCATGATGTCTCCCTCTATGATGGTATCTCTTTCATTGCTCTCCCACTCCGTCCAGTTCCAGCTCGACCATCCCGTTCCCTTATGCTCTCATCCTCCATCCCCTACCCTCTCTTGCTCCCCTGTCACCCCCAGTTTGCTCATGGAGATCTCATTCATTTCCCCTTTCCAGGGAAATCCATGTGTCCTTTTTTAAAATATATATATATATATATATATATATATATATATATATATATATATATACATACATATATGGTCTCACTATGTAGCTCTGACTGGCCTGGAACTCACAGAGATCTGCTTGCCTCTCCCTCCCAAGTGCTGGGTTTAAAGACATACATCAGCATGTCCAGTTAATCAGTTTCCTTATGTTGAATTTTTGTTGTTGTTGTTGTTGTTGGATTTTTCAGTTTGTCTGTCTGTTTCTTTCTCTGACCCTGCAAGGAAATCCTCGTAGAAGCTGCATCTTGCCACCAATATTTCCTTACAGCTTCCTATAGTGAAACTCATGGATCGAAAGATATTCAAAACAGAGTTTTCTGCAATATATTGCCAAATACACGTTTTGTTTTGTTTTTTAAATTCTGAGGTCATTTTCTAAAGTTGTAATAATTTTAACCAAAATTATCGTCATTTATGAAAAATGAGACCATTACCAATTGATCCTATGTGTCCTTGCTTTGGAGTGGGTACACTCTGGAAGACCTGAACCCTATTGCTTGCCTATTAAAAACTGAGTATTTTCTTGTCTATTAGCTTAACAGAATCTCGTAGTTGTCTGGATCAGTGAAGAGGAATGAGAGCCGTCTGGGCTGATCATGGCAACCTACTTTTAATTTATTTCATTTTGGTGGGGTGAGCTGAGGACCCAGGGCTGACAGGGGAGCCAAAGATGACGTCTGTCCCAGCGTTTCTCAGGAAAGTGCTGGCCCCACCCTCTTATCCCTGCCCCCCACACTTTCTCCCCGAATGCAGATGTGATGAGTACACGAAGCAGCCAACTCTCAGACCCGACAGTGTGGAACCAGGGTGTCTCAGTCATGGTTCTGTTGATGTGAGGAAACACCATGGCCAAGGCCACTCTTAGGAAAGGAAGCATTTACTTGGGTCCTCCTTCACAATAGATCCCGAATCTGATCCATGTGGACACTTCCCTGTTTTTCTGGTCCAGGCCACTGCCATGTGTAACCTGTGTGACCTGGGTTTGTACTATAGCCTCCTAAAGGGTCACACTTCCATTCCTGCCTCCTCTACAATCTCTTCAATGCAACAGCCATAGGTAGGCATGATGATGTACACCTGTAATCCTAGCACTCAGAAGGTAGAGGCAGGGGGCTGACAAATTTGAGGCCAGCCCAGGCTACATAGTGAAACTTGTCTCAAAAATACATACATACATACATACATACACACACACACATACATACATGCACATACATTGTCTTAGTCACTGTTACACTGCTGTGAAGAGACACCAGGACCAAGGTAACTCTTAAAAAGGAAGGATTTAATTGGAGATTGCTTACAGTTTCAGAGGGTTAGTACATTATGGTGGAAGCATGGCAGCAGGCACAGTACTAGAGTAGTAGCTGAGAGCTACATCCTGATCCATAGGCAGAGAGAGAGAAAGAGAGAAAGATAGACAGACAGACAGACAGACAGAGGGAGAAAGAGAAAGAGACAAAGAGGGAGAGAGAGAGAGAGAGAGAGAGAGAGAGAGAGAGAGAGAGAGAGAGAGAGAGAGATATGCTGGGTCTGGTATGAGCTTGAGACCTCCAAGCCCCACCCCCAGTGACATATTTCCTCCAATAAGGCCACACCTCCTAATCCTTCTAATCCTTCTCAAACAGTGCCACTCTCTGATGACTAAAAAGCATTCAAATATATCAGCTTATGGGGGCCATTATTATTCAAACCAACCATACAGTGCTAACAACAGTGTGTCTCGGGACTTCTCTTTACATAATAAGAACAATCCTATACTTCTAAGCACTGCGATTATTTTTTTTTCTGTTACTTGTAGCCAAAAGCACTCTAATTAAAATATATTAGAAGAATGCCTCACAGCCCCCCAGGTAGAAAACTGGCCTTTAGATCAGATGCCCGGGAGACAGGAGGCTAGGTCATACTCTTAGGACTATACTGAATTAATAAAGGAAACGTAAGGGGACATGTGGGCAAGAGATGATTTTTATTTAGAATTTGTATTGCATTTATTTACTGTGTATACACACGTACAACGACAAGCATGCGGCAGTCAGAGAAAAGCTTGCAGGAGTCATTTCTCTCCTGTCACCATGTGGGTCCCAGGGGTTGAACTCGGGTCATTAGACTTGGTGGCAGATGCCTATATCAACCGAGACATCTCACTGGGACCCTGCCCTCGTTTCATGTTTCTTGCTGAGGTTAAAATACTCTGACAACTTATGGGAGAAAAGGCTCGTTTTAGCTCACAATTCCATGTTCTATCCTATCACTGTGGGACAGTCACAGCATCAGGAACTATCCACAGTCAGCAGCAGAGAGAAACAGATGCATGCTCACTTGCTTGCATGTGCTCTGCTCAGCTTCCCCACTCTCACGCCGTGGAGGACCTCCTGCCTAGGGAATGGTGTTGCCCACAGTGGACTGGGTCTTCCCACATCAATGAACTTAATTAAGACAATCCCCTACAGACACACCCACAGGCCAACCCAACACAGGCAATTCCTCATTGAGACCTTTCTCAGGCAAGTCTCCACTGTGTCAAGTTGACAGTTAAGATAATCACCACATTATTGTGGCGAAGGCCACATGGGGATGTGGGTTGAGATGCATCCACCATAGAGTAGTGAAGATTCTATTCTGGGCTATTCGCCCTAATGAAAGAACATGTTTCCTTTGTCTGCAATAAATGAGAAGGAAGGAAACTCAGGATGGTGGGCGTGTGAGGTCAGATGACGAAAGACCAAATGTTAATGACCGTCTCTACCTCCATGGTTCTATCTCCTTTGGTCTCTTTCCATGACCTTATCTTAGCAGAGAATGCACGCTCCGTTACAACATTCCTCAGTGGGCTGAAGTATCGTGTCTTTTCCAGTGGACGCACGGCCCCCAATTCCAAGCCAGGAATATACAACTTTTATTATTTTTGGAAAGCCTGTCTAAAGAGCAAAAAGTGTCTGCGTGATACTTCCTGGGAGGTGGCTGTCGAGTGGTCCTTCTAAATGAAAGCTAAGCACAAGGCATCTATTTTCTTTCTGGGGGCTGGAGAGAGAAAAATACATTTAAAGCGTTCTTAGGTGAAAATGTCCACACTGGCGTTTCATTGTCCAGCCCACAACGTCTGATTACTGATCCCCTCGTAGGTCTGTGGGTGGTTGTGCTGAGAAGTCAGGGATATTCAGTCACAGCTGTCCCCCAGCACACAAGCCTCAGGAACCCCTCAGGCCCAGGCTCCCTCTGTGCCAGCTAATTGCCACTTGTCCGGGCTGCTAGCCTCTATTCATGGCAATTTATCGGTGTGTGGTTAATCGTTCCCTTCCAAGAGAAGGGAAACGCTGATGTGAAATATTTTGGACAAAGGACATATTTGAGAGCTTGTTTCAGAAATCTCTGTGATGATGGCAGGTCACAGTCACAGAGCAGAGATGCCAGCGTTGCCAGAGTGACTCAGGAAGACCGGACACTCCTCCTTAATAATAGGACATTTTCTTCGTCTGGGAGGAACTGGAAGTAGCAGGGATCAAGGTCTTTTCAGTCCTCCAAGGCAGGAAGAACTGAATTTTCACACTGTCCTACTTTTGTTTGGAGTTTTCCTTTTGATTCCTTTTCACGGATGTTTTCCCTTTGTCTGTCTTCACTGCCTGGTTTCCTCTACAGAGTGAAAGAGAGTGGACCCGGAAGCTATGAGTGGTGCTTTCAGACTGTTCTGGGCTCCAGGGAACTTCTGGCCCTAGATAGAAGCAGAAGCCTTTGCTAAGATGGCTCAGACACCACCAGATGCTTGTCCAACAGCCTGAGGCCTGCAGGTATGAAGAAGGTGTGCGGACGAGTGCTGGGTGATGAGTGGGGGCTCCCTGGTATCTCCTCTCCCTACCAGGCAGGGTTGGAAAGCACACAAAGCCATGCTCCACTTCGGATGGAGGTCTCCATTACACTGCACCTGCTCCCGCCCCCATTTCAGAAGACGACACTGTCAGCATCCATCCATCATCATCCCAGAGTCTTGGCCTCCCTCATCTGTCTGACAAAGACCTGTCAATTTTTAAAAGTTCTTTAAAATTCTCTATCTTTTCCTCAAACCTTTATCAGCTCTACCCTGAACCGAATCGGACTTGCTTCTAAGAAAGGGGGGAAAAAAAGAATATCTGAAATGCAAATCTGATCACTCCACTTTTGGGTTAGGATCCTCCTAAGGTCACAAAATAAAATCCAGAAGTCCCAGCACGCCCGACAAGACCACTCAAAGCTGGCTTCTAGCAGTCACATCAGAGAAGACTGGGTGAGGTGCCTGCAGCTCCCCTCTGGGGCACACATCATGGTGCCAGTGCTGGGGCTGTGGCTGCTGCTTCCTGCCAGTGGGATGACAGTGGGACCCCTGGGGCCTGGACTCACATCTACACTGGACCCTGGAAAATGGTCAAGGTCAGAGGTGTATGGGAAGGGAAGAAACAGAGTTGGACAATTTTGTCCCTAACTAGTGACAAAAAGACTTAGGAACTAGCAATGTTCCTGGGCTCAAGTGTAACCAGAGAGCTAAAAACACTCATATTCCACATGACTGCCACTTAGAAATCCCCAACCTTCAGAAGACAATCTTTCTAGCTACACAGCAGCCAGGGCTCTGTGGATGCCCAGGTACAATCTCTTAGGATCAAAAGCCCTATGGATAAACTGGCCATGGTGCCAGAAGACACATTCCTGCTCTCCATAGTCACCCTGACCTCTGACCCCACAAAGCATCCAGCAGCAGCCAGCATCGTGGAGCACAGTGAACAGTGCTCCGTGGAGAAGCTGGCCACACGGTGCCCTTTCTCCAGAGTAGTACTTCACTCGAGATCATACTTCCAAGACGAGATGGCCACGCTTCTGCCTGCCCCGCTCCTCACACCTCCACCTAGTGCCTTATGTACCACACCACGCTGCTGCAGACCTGGGGAGTCTGTGGAGACTGCTGCTTCTTAAATGCAGAGAAGCAGGGGTCTGCCTGCCAGAGGACCTTCAGGTCCCCGGAACGCTTTGTCCAGCAGAGCAGCAGGCTGGCACTGCACTTGTCCCTACTAGAGCATCCGCCCTCCGGAGTCACAGTCCACAGGTCCAGCATAGCGGGGTGGGGCAGAGGAGAGTCCCATCCTGATATCCAATGCCCTGGTAACTTAGTTGCTCTTTTCGCTGCTGTGGCCAAAGGGATCTTTGGGAAAAGGGATCACAGCTTAATAAAGGGTGCGTGCGGATTATGGTGGCTGAGAAGGCACGTCGGTGGGAGGTACAAGCTGGCTACCCCGAAAGTGGACAGGCAGTGAGGCCAACCTATAAAGTCTCAAAGCTGGCTCCTAGTGACACACTTCCTCCATTGAGGCCCCACATCCTGAAGATTCCACAACCTTCCCAAACAGCATGACCTGGGGGGACATTCCCCATCCTAACTATACCTGACCTCAACTCCTCTGCTTCTCGCCCTGTGTGTCTGGACTCTGTGATCTGGAGATTTTTTCGGCCCCAGGAAATGGTAAGTGGCCTAGTGGGTGCCCAAAGAACCACCAGGCCAGTCAAGCTTCTCTGGCTTCCCAGGGAACAGCATTTGCTGAAGATGAACTTCCTTTCCTCCACAGACTGCTCAGTTTTCAAGGAGTCTGCTGTTTGAGAGAGGGCGTCTCCTCACCCCCAGCGCCACAGCAGGCAGCTAATGGAGGAGAGGGCATCCAATCACTCCCTTGTTCTGAGGAGAGGAGCACTTACCTTCGTGAGCTGCTGCTCTGAGGAGAATCCCAAACCGAACACTGTGTTGGCTCTGCTGTCCGCCCACTGCCCGAACTTCTGGGAGGTTTTGGTGAACGTCATGTTCGGGGTGATGGTGCTGTTTATGATCACCTGCGAGGAGACACCCAGGGGGAGAGAGTGTTAACTCTGACTTTTCTCCCGACAAACCCCGGGGCTACGGGGACTTCCTCTATCATGCTGTATTTGCTCCTGGGCTGTTCTTACCAGGGCAGACACAACCACGAGAAAGGGCAATTTCAGACACTCAATTTCACATTACCAAAAGGAAAGCATCTCTCCTAAGACAAGAATGGTTTCCCAAACTGATGTTTTATTGCCCCACAGATACCAAGTATCAAACTGCCCTGAAAGGCTAGTCACGTGTGCATTCCCAGAACTGCCTTCCCCCCACCGCACCCCACCTCCGGTTTGAAATCACAGGCACGCTAACATCCAGCAAAACAGTTAGTACTTCCACCAGCAGCCTGGTCCTTTGCTTCCCAAGGGGAAAGAGAAGATTCTGATCCGGAGAGTAGGTAGAGGGCTAACTAATAAATAGACAAGTCATACTGGTGTGAGCAGGGAGATCGTAAGGGATGGTGAGGAGCCTGGTGCTGGCTGTTACCACCCCTTGACCTCAAATGGAAAAAGAAGTGGAGGCCACAAACCCTGGGAGGAAGGGTCAGATGGAGCACGTGTTTTCTTTCTTTCTTTTTTTCTTTTGGTTTTTTTGAGACAGGGTTTCTCTGTGTAGTTTTGGAGCCCATCCTAGAACTCGCTCTGTGGACTAGGCTGGCCTCGAACTCACAGAGATCTGCCTGGCTCTGCCTCTCGAGTGCTGAGATTAAAGGTGTGCACCACCACCACCACCACCACCACCACCCAACCTGCGCCCCCCCCCCCCCCCCCCCCCGCACAGTGCGCATGTGTTTTCTAATTTTGTATTTCTAGTTAACAGAATTGCTGCCATGAAGTAAATGTCCAATGTTTTGAATGATGAATGAATGAATGAAAGCAACATGTTCCAGATGGCCCCTGGGTCAGTCACATACACATCCTTAGGGGCTCCTTGAATGCCAGTAGGTGAAGGCTGATGGAATATAGCATACAGCTCTCAGACTTTCCCCTCACAGGCTTTCCCAGAGTTAGCCACACTGCACTATTTCTTTAAAACGAAACAATGTCTAAGTTGTTTTTCATAAGGTATTTTATCTAATCTTATCTTTAGAGAAGGGGAAAATGAGACTCAACAAAGTCAAATGGCTTGTTCAAGGTCATAAACCAGCAAGTGGTTAAAAGGGTGTGGATGATGAATGCATGGCTCTCAAAGCAGTGGTTAATTGATTCCGAGAGCAAGACCTGTTCATCCTGCTTGGGGATCAGTTCCGCTTCTATGACCTACGAACTCATCAACTTTGGAAACTTCTCAGCCATTCTCTTCACAGATGGCTTCTGTGTATCTTTTCTCCTCGCCTCTCTTTCCGCAACTCCGGTTATACATATGCTGGACCTTATGAGTGTGCTGAGCATGTCTTACGTTGACCGGTTACCACCCCCTTCTCATCGTGGCTCTCTCTGGCTTAATGCGGACATTTTCTAAAGATTTACTTTTTATTTTTAATTATGTGTATGTGTTGGGGGAGAGGGTATGTCTGTTGAGTGCCTGTGGAAGTCAAAGGTGCTGGATGACCTGAAGCTGGAGAAATAGTAGGTGGTTGTGAGCCACCCAACATGGGTGCTGGCCATTGAAACAGGTCCTGAGGAAGAGCATTATGTGTTCTTAACCACTAAGCCATCTTTCCAGGCCCCGGTCTGGGCATTTTTAATAGATCTGTTTTCTACTTCACTGATCTTGGTGGTTGATATGGTCTATCTGTGGTTAGATCTACCTACTCAGTACCTTGTGTGTGGGGTATGGGGGAGTGAACAGAGAAGGAAGGAGTTTTAATTAGTCAGCTAGTCTTGCTATGTAGCTCAGACTAGCCTTGAACTCACCATCTGCCAACTTCAGCCTCCCCAGTTCTGGGATTCACGACCATTCCTGCCTACATTGAGTTATTTTTAAAATCTAGCATATTTGATATTTTAAAAATCTATCCCAAGACCAGGCATGGTAGAGCATACCTTTAATTCCAGCGTTTGGGAGGCAGAGGCAGGAAGATCTCTGTGAGTTTGAGGCTAGCCTCATCTACAAAGTGAGTTCCAGGCCAGTTAGGGTCTACTTTGTGAGACCTGGTCTCAATCAAAATCAATCAATATTCTAAATCCCTGAGGATATTCTTCCCTTTGCCTGTTTTATTCATTTCCTCCCTATCTCCTCAACATATTAATGCATTTATTTTAAAGTCCTTGATACATACGCTGATGCCTGGACCATCTCTGAATCTTACATTATCTGATTTCTCCTCCTGACTCAAGGCATATGGTCCCATCTTTCTGCAGATCTAGTCATTTTTTTTTAAATCTCATGCTGAAATATGCAAAGACTCCATAGAATGTGCCCATCTGCCAGAGGAAGCTCCCCCTCTTCTCTGCTGGGTGAATTAGGCAGACAGGAAATCCCTTCATCCCAGGGCAGTATTGGGTCAGGCTGGGTTTCAGTTCCCATGAGACTCAGTCTACCTTTGGTTCCCTCCTGGACTTAGAGTAGGCTCTTTAAGGAGTTCAAAAGAGAGATGGGCATCTTCATCTCCTCTGCCCTCAAGGACTGTGGAGTCAGTACTCTGTGAGACGTTTCCAGCTTGCTTTTGTAGCCTATTAAATCCACATATCTTCCCAACTTGGCTGGCCTCTTATATTGGCTTCAGACTTGCTCTGTAGCTGAGCATTACCTTAAACTCCTAATGCCCTGCCTCTACCTACCCAGTGCCCACCCAACCAGCAAATTGTGAAGGGGAAATTGGCCATGTGTTGGGGTTACTCAAATCTCCCCTTCTGTCATTTAAGCAATGTGATCATCAGGATCTCCACTGGTTTCTCTACCAGAAGTAGCCTTTCTGCAGGACCCAGCTCTGCATATAGTCTTGAGCTGTCCCTAGGCAGTAAGAGCCCAGGTGACAGGGTGTGTAGGAGCCCGGTGTCCCAATGTCCATTCCATACTCTCTCTGGGACTTCCATGTTTTTGTGTATTGTAAACCCTTGGCAGGAACTTGGTTTCTATACACTGTAAATTAAGAAAAATGTCTTGGGTGGGGGAGGGAGAGTCGGCCATTTTGAAATTTCTCAGTCTTTAGTTTCATATCTTTGGCCACTGCTAAGTGTTGATTCCCGTCCCCCAGCAGTATCTCTGCCAGAGCCAAGCCCCAGCCTTCAGCCTGTATCCAGAACTGGCAAATGTTTACAGGAGAGAGGCTGCCCAGCTTGCCTCTGAGTGGTCCCATCTCTCTAGAATCTTGGTCTCTGGAGTCCTCATCATTCTGTAGCTCTTTGATGCCCTTAAATCACATTTATGGGAATAGGGATGCAGCTCAGTGCTTGAGTCACACGTTCAATTTCCCACTATTGCCCCCCAAAGTCACATTTTCCCACTTGTTATCAGAGAGAACACTGGCCCAGGAGAAGCTATATACCCCACCTAGACACAAAGTGATGAATCAGGACCAACCCAGACACACATTTCACCATGTGCTTGGACGTTATTCTCCAGTGTTTATAGGAAGCATGCGATCTCTCACAAGATTGCTTTCATGTCCTTTAAGCAAAACTGGGCTCGGGCATGCCAGCCGAGCTTGTTGGTATGGGTTTAAGCTCAGCCACTCTCCAAGCCCAGTAACATCCCTGTATTCATTCAAAGCAGAACTTCCAGACCACTCGCCAGCTGCTCATCTCTCTCCTCTTCCATCTGGAGCACATGATGGAAAGCAGAGAGAGCAAGGAGCAGTCAGACCACAGCGCATACCCCATGGACTCATCCTGTCTCCTTCCCTTCTGTCTCCCGAACAAAGGGCCCATCTACTCAGTCAGAACCAAGCTTTCTCCTGTCTCCAGGGGTCCTGTGTCTTTGTCTGTAACTCCAGAACATTCCTCCTATCCATCCAATTCTTCGGTATACTCCCCTCCACAGGTAACACAAGATTTGTTTGTCCTTTGGACACGAGATGCTGGCCTTGCAGAACTCAGGAGGATTTTGCAGAGGGAGCTGCAGCATCCGCTTCAATTCCTCATTAAAAGGTCTGCTCAGTAGTTACCGCTCCCTGTCATCAGCGTGAGGGTGCCAGGGCCCTTATCTACAAGCTGGAGGCGAGCCAGGAGGGGAAAAAGTGAAAGCCACACTTCCCACACTGCCCTTGTAATTCCTCACACTGGCTCCCTGCAGGCTCCACAGTGCCTCAGCTGGTTCTTAACAGTTTACCCAAGGTTCTGGGATTTCCTAGATCCAGAAGGAAGGAAGAGAGAAAAGAAACAGTGCAAGGAAGCCATCGTTGAGTACTACAGCATCACTTTACTGTGCCTTAACTAGCCGAGGTAGTCAGTCCGAGCAATGTCACAGCCAGCGTAGTAAGTCCAGATGTAAGGAGACAGCTGGCTGGGTACCCTCCCAGAAAACCCAGAGTGTTGACCTCAAGAGTAGCAAGAATGACACCCCGTAAGAATGCTGTCAAAAGATCCCCAGCCTTGGATTCTTTCTTCTCTTGCTGCTGACATGGGAACAGCCCCTGGCTACACCTGCCTTGTCCACGGAGACTGAGTCTTTCAGACAGGCTGGGCAGCAGCTGCTAAGGCCTGTTCCTTCTGTTCCTTCTGGCTAAATGTGTTTGCACCTGAAAGGCTTGTGTTTCTCCTGGAGACTCTAGCAAAGCTTTGGCGCTGGCCCTTCTCAGGCATGGAGGAAGGAAGGAAAGGACATGAATACTTACAAAAAGATCCTTTGAAAAGCAATGTTTCTGTTTTTTGAAAAAGCACCTTGCTGTAGCCTAGGCTGGCCTTGAACTCGAGAACCCCCTGACTTAGCTTCGCAAGTGTTGGAATGTAGGCATGCACCTCTAAACCAGCTGAAAAGACCTTTTTTGGGGTAAGATTTATTTATTTATTTATTTATTTATTTATTTATTTATTTATTTATTTATTTATTTATCTATTTATTTATGTACTTTATGTATATGAGTGTGCTCTGTCTTCATGCACACCAGAAGAAGGAATTTGATCCCATTACAGATGATTGTGAGGGGAACTGAACTCAGGACCTCTGGGAGAGCAGTCAAGTGCTCTTACCTACTGAGCCATCTCTCCAGCCCCCTGGAAAGACCTTTTAATCTGCTGTGTGGGTCCACAATGGTGAGTGCCCTGTGCAGCTGGGTAGGCAGGAGGGATAGCCTGAGTTCAGGACAAAGAGATGGGAACTTAGGGACTGAGGGCAGTTCAGTTCTGGGCACGTGAATGATCTGCTCCTGGGAGACTAGAGACAATGAGCTAGGGTAGGTTGACGGGCAGAACTTATCAGCTCCATTTTTCTAGCAATGTGGAAATATATGACCAACACATTCAAAGTAAGTCAGATACTATGCGGGGTTTGGGCAGGAGTGTGGAGCAATGGAGCTGCTGGAGGTAAACAAAACTATTAAAACAAACAGCTCCACTTCGGAGCCTGTGCCTATGAGAAGCCTCTGCCTAGAGTATGGGAAATGCACAGGAATGCTCACAGCAGCCGGGTTTGCAGAAGCAGCATCCACCACTGGCAGGGTGTATAATCAACTGTAGCATATTCATAATGAAATGCTATCTAGTAGGAAAATTAACCAAGGCTGTGGGCATTAGCATAGGTGAGTCACAAAAACATAGTATTAATTTAAAAAAAGGATATCATTGAACGCACATGGGATGTCTATTTGTATAGAAGTCAAAACAGACAAAATAAATAACATACTATTTAAGTCAGGGGTAAACACACTATAATCCTCAGGCCAAAGCCAACAGACAGTCTGGTTTTTAAATAGAGTTTTACTGGATTACAGCTGACCATTTACATATAGTCTGTGAGTCTATGAGCATTTTCTTGCCACAAAGGAAAAACAGAAAAGCGGCAAGAGGTCATAGGAGAAATTACTCTCTGGCTTGTTGAGCTTACCAACTTCTGGTTTATGGATACACACACACACACACACACACACACACACACACACACACACACTAATGGCAAAACTACCAAGGGAATGCTTGCTACAGTTTCAGGAGAGGAAAATCTCTTAATGGATGGATGGAGGACTGTGTAATTAGGGAGAGGCCCACACATACTTCTGGAATATGGTTAGAAATCATACTTCACATTTTTATTTATCTTCTTTTTTAAGTGCTGGGTTTGAAACACAGAGCACTGGGCATGCAGTTAAGAGCTATACGACAGCCTCTAAATTTTGTTTTTTCCCCAGCTAGTGATATCCAGCATGTTCCTCTGCTGGACAGCGGCAGTGGGCCACAGTCACCTACAGAGTCACCACGGTGAACACCAGCACTGGGCAGCACCTGTTCGGCTCAGCTGGGGCATTCAGTGGTTAGTGTGTTCAGTGCAGTGTGAGCTGGGGCATTCAGTAGTTAGTGTGTTCAATGCAGTGTGAGCTGGGGCATTCAGTAGTTAGTGTGTTCAATGCAGTGTGAGCTGGGGTATTCAGTGGTTAGTATGTTCAATGCAGTGTGAACTGGGGTATTCAGTGGTTAGTGTGTTCAATGCAGTGTGAGCTGGGGCATTCAGTAGTTAGTTTGTTCAATGCAGTGTGAGCGGGGGCATTCAGTAGTTAGTGTGTTCAATGCAGTGTGAGCGGGGGCATTCAGTAGTTAGTGTGTTCAATGCAGTGTGAACTGGGGTATTCAGTGGTTAGTGTGTTCAATGCAGTGTGAGCTGGGGCATTCAGTAGTTAGTGTGTTCAATGCAGTGTGAGCTGGGGTACTCAGTAGTTAGTGTGTTCAATGCAGTGTGAGCGGGGGTATTCAGTAGTTAGTGTGTTCAATGCAGTGTGAGCTGGGGCATTCAGTAGTTAGTGTGTTCAATGCAGTGTGAGCGGGGGCATTCAGTAGTTAGTGTGTTCAATGCAGTGTGAGCGGGGGCATTCAGTAGTTAGTGTGTTCAATGCAGTGTGAACTGGGGTATTCAGTGGTTAGTGTGTTCAATGCAGTGTGAGCTGGGGCATTCAGTAGTTAGTGTGTTCAATGCAGTGTGAGCTGGGGTACTCAGTAGTTAGTGTGTTCAATGCAGTGTGAGCCGGGGCATTCAGTAGTTAGTGTGTTCAATGCAGTGTGAGCCGGGGCATTCAGTAGTTAGTGTGTTCAATGCAGTGTGAGCTAGGGCATTCAGTAGTTAGTGTGTTCAATGCAGTGTGAGCCGGGGTATTCAGTAGTTAGTATGTTCAATACAGTGTGAACTGGGGTATTCAGTGGTTAGTGTGTTCAATGCAGTGTGAGCTGGGGTATTCAGTAGTTAGTGTGTTCAATGCAGTGTGAGCTGGGGCATTCAGTAGTTAGTGTGTTCAATGCAGTGCTTTGCTGTGTTCTTTCAATTTGTCTTGAGTTTTTTGAGTTGTATACTAGGGCTTCTGTATTAAAGGACATACTTCAACTGAGGAGGAGATACACAAGGGTTCGCTTTAGTATTAATACTTTAAAAATAACTGTTACCCAAGCCTGTAACAGAGTTGTTGTGGAGGCTCATTTTCAGGGTGAGAAGATGATGTAACCTGAGACACTGGCAAGTCACACTGAGGACAGAGGAGGGGGCTGGACTTACGGAGTCTAATATTAAGAGGAGAAGTGGGGTCCGAGCAGACTGGGGCAAGTGAGGAAGGGGTCACAGAAGTGGGGGGTATCATACAGAGGAGGGGAACAAGGAGCCTGAGGCAGGAAACTGTCCTCAGGAAGCAACTGAGGAAGAACAGGCGTCAGACACAAAGACAGGCAGAGACGCACTGGAGGAAGAACGGAGGCAGGGTGAGGGAGGGCTGACAGAGCAGGGAAGAACTGTGCCTCCTGGGCACAAGGGAGGAGAAGACTTGGGGAGAACCCAGAGCCCAGTGGGGTCTACTCTGTAAAGCATCCCAGGCACAGACTTTAAGGTGGGCGGCCAACTCCTCCATACACCTCCCCATGGAACAGTGTCCTGATAAAAGATCTAGTCCCTGCAGGTCACTGGAGCCAAGTTTTCTTAGGATGCCCCAAACACGGTGACAAGGTCTTGGAAGAAGGCCAGCCAGGAAGAGGATGTTACCAAGCTCGGGAATCGGAGGCTGGAAGAGTTTAGTTTTCCATGAGAAGCTACAAGGTACAGCAAAAAGTGGGCTGCCCGCTCCCAGTGTGGATTAGCAAGACGCTTCCCTCCCCATCCCTTGTCTTCTTCATGCCTGAGAGGTGGAAGAAAAGAATCTGACATTCACAGAAAACCTACTGTGTGATAGGAACATTCCAGAAACTCAATCCCTTAACAGAGGGGCTTGGCATTTCTTTTCAAGAGGAAATGACAATGGTGGATGGAAGATGGGAACTGTATTCTACTCTTTAAAAAAATATTACATTTATTTGTGTGGGGGGGAAGAGGGGGGGAGAACATGCATGCTACAATGCATTTATGGAGGCCAGAGGGCAACTTTTGGGAGATGGTTCTTGCCTTCCATCATCAGGGACCAAAGCCAAAGCCAGGCTTTGAAGATTGGCAGCAAGCACCCATCCCTGCTGAGCCATCCCCCTGGCTCCTGATTGTGTTTTTGAAAGCAACTTTACATTCCTAGAATACCCTAAGCATTCTAGGGTTTCATCTGCTTCTACCCTTTGAACTATCAACATCAGGCAGAACGTCTGGCACAGTGAGCACCGCTAAATATTTGTAGAACAGACGACCTCTCAGGTCTCTGCTAATGTGGATGTTTCTGTAATCCTATAAATAACCAGGAGCCAAGGGCAGGAGAGTCAGCCAGAGCCCCCGGGAGAAGCACCTGCGCCAGGCAAGCCCTGCCCACAGGCACAGGCAGCTTCTCAGAAGGATGGCAGCGATTACCTTGGTCCACAAAGGGTGCCAAACGCACAATGAAATCGAGGCTGCAATGCTCAGTTAACAAATGCTCTGCAAATGGAGCTGCTTCGTGACGGAGTTGGCCATTCTGTGCAGAGCTCACCACCAGTCATGTGGCTGTTGTGACAGCCACAGCTCACGGCGGTGGCTAAGAAGCTGGGAATTAGGCTCTGTACGTCTGTGGCCCCCATCTGTCCGTCACCTGTGAACAGGGCGAACCTTCCCTGGCTCACCCTTGTCAGTGGCTGTGCCCCTGCTCACTCTCCTTCTGTGCCCACAGCACACCTGCGGCACACGTGGAGAGGGGTAGCCAGGCCTGACCTCCGCACACAGCTTACTCCTCCATCATGTTACTCTCCACCTTGTCTACGGTGCTACCCACTCTGGCTTGGCTCTGAGACAAGAAAGTAAGCCAGGCATACCTCTCCCCAAGCCCATCTGCAAGGAACTCAGTATCCGGGCAGTTCCACATAGACATGGAATCCATATCCCCCTCCCAGGGCTTGGGAAATGCTGAGGTACCACACAGCAGGGTTCTCACCAGGCCATGTCTTTAGACTAAACTAGAAGGGACACATGCCACCTGTCTTTTTTTTTTTTTTTTTTGGTTTTTCGAGACAGGGTTTCTCTGTGTAGCTTTGTGCCTCTCCTGGAACTCACTTGGTAGCCCAGGCTGGCCTCGAACTCACAGAGATCCACCTGGCTCTGCCTCCCGAGTGCTGGGATTAAAGGCGTGCGCCACTACCGCCCGGCCTGCCACCTGTCTTAATGTCTTAATGTTTCAAGAAAAATAAAGAACAGGGTGGAATTAGATCATCCTATAATAAGCAGCCCGTTTGCTCTCAGGTAGGTGAGGCCCTCTGTGCACCTCAGGGAAGAGAGACTTGTAATGCCTGGGACGGGATGCCAGCGGCTTAGCTGCTGGTTCCAGCACTTCCCTCCAGGAGAGCCTCGCTCCTCCAGCAGCTGGGTTCGAACCCAGCTATTGCATCCTGTGTGGCCTTAGCTCAAAATGACCTTCGAGTCCCTTTCCATCCCAGCGACTTGTAACTAAAGTACATCTGCTCCATCCAAGAGGGACAAGACAAATATTGCTTTTCCAGTAAGCAATACCTCGTGCTTTGGGAGGCACAGTTGGCCTACACACGTCAAGCAGAAGCTTGAGATTATGAGTTTGATATGTACAGGCCAACAAAGAGGAGCAGGACCACGGCCTGCCTTGGGTAATCAAGGTATGGCCATGAGCTGAGACATGGTTCCCAATTCAGATCAGCATCTACAATCAAAGGCCTTGAACAAAACAGAGTCATTCTCGCGTGGTGGAGAACACAGTGATGAGGAGTGACAAGGTAGCCATACTCCCCCGGGGCTGGTGTGCGTCCATGCTCAAGTGGTCAGCTCACAAGACGGTAGCTGGACCGTGGATGGATGGCTTGTGGGAGGCAAGGCCTTAAGTGAACACAGAACCACAATGGCTGTTCAAAACCAGAAACAAGCCGTTCTGCTTGCACAGAGATGTTGAGGGGAGTTGACAGGCCAGAGCCAAGAAGTGGAGGCCTCGTGTCAGCACAGGCACCTAGCAATCAGCTCAGCATACTACATTTATCGCAGCCACGGGAAGGAAGACAAGAAATTTATTCAGCCAGAGCAGGAGCTGGGACTTGAGACTTCCAGACTTCAGACTGGGCAGAGAAGGGCGAGCCGGGTGGTAATAGCTACTATGGTCTGAGGCCCTATCTCCATGCCCCACCTAACAACGGAAGCTGGAAGCAGGTTCACTTAGATGTTGCCTGTCCATCTTACTTGCTGCTGGGTCAAGGGAGGGTCCAGCAGGACTGGGGTAGTGTTGAAACCACATCTACTGAGCCAAGACATGCCCCCTGCCCCCAGCGCTTGGCTCCAAGGGGTAGTGACCCAGTGACTAAGTCTAACCCATCTCCACATTCCCTGGCCTTCCGCTCCCTTTGCCACACGAGGCTCTGCCCCAGTTCTCTGTGCTGCAGTGGTCAAGCTGGCCCTCTAGGTGGACTTCAAGAACACAAGGTGACTAGGGACATGGCGGGGAGGTAGCCCGAGAAGCTCTGGCTTAGTCTCTGAATTTCAGGGTTGCTCACAGTCTACATTTCCAATTCCCATTTCCTAAGCACCGCTCTAAGTCAGTGAACAGCCTACATGGGGCCTGAGTTACCTCCACTACACAATTACCACGTAGCTCACCTTCCCGTACCCATCTGACTCCTCAGAGCCATTTCAGCTGGCTTGGACTCCACCACACTGCCACCGCTTGCAGGGACCGCAGAGGCCTAATGACACAGTGGCTGACAGTTTGACAAATGACTAAAAGCCTCGCTAATGACCAACGCACTTGCTGGAAGGATGCTGTTTTATCTATAGTTAAGCCCAATGCATCCTTGGGCAACTCAGCAGACAAGAGTGCAAACCCATGTAGGGATGGCAGTTGTACTGACAGAATCTGCAGATGAAAGGAAGCAGGTCAGCTCTGTTCTCCAGGCCCGTCAGAACGTCCTGGAAAGAGCCCAAGCGATTCCAGCTCAGAAGCACGAGACACGGCAATTACAACTGCAGCCCCACTGTGCCTCCCAGAAGTAAAAATAAAGTCAAATACAGCACTTGCAAATCAAGGCACCTTCCAGGTGAGACACCATTACATGTCCAGCATCGTCACACTTCCTGGCTACTGACCACCCCTTAGAATGGCCCCCGTGGTCTGTCTATCTCAGCTGCGTCTCAGAAGACACTCATCAGACCAACTGCTGTTCCCTGGAATGAGAGGGGCCACACAATCCCTGCCTGGAAAATCACAGGAAATGCTTCTCTGGTTGTCAGAGTGAACCTTGTGCCAAACCAAGTCAGGAGCTGCTGGTGTAGGGACTGGACACCAGCACCAGCTCACCATACCACCCCAGAGTGTACCTCACTACCTGTACTTAGACCTCAGCTACAAAAAAGGAGGACATTTTGGGTCCTTTGCTGAGGGAGGTGGGGTTGTGGAAACGGGGAGGGAAAGACAGGGCCATGAGACCACTCACCTTCACCTCTAGACATCGTGCTGCTGAAAGCCCAAAGGAGACACTGAGAGGACCCTGGGGCCTGCATCAGATGTGGAGGCCCTGGTGGGTCTGGTGTCTTACCTGGGGAACCTTCTAATGGAGACACTACTGCTCAGCTCTCAACTCTTCACTTCCTGCTGTCTAGGAAAGCTGACCTAGGGGCAGAATCCACAAGGGACCACAGACAGGAGGTGAGGAGCCGCCAGCCGAAGTAATGCCGAGAGGCTGCTGACAGCAGACAGTTTGTTTGTCTTACTTTGTGGTGGTTGTTGTTTCTTGGTTTGTTTGTGGGTTTTTGTTTGTTTGTTTGAGACAGGGTTTCTCTGTGTAGCCCTGGCTATCCTGGAACTCACTCTGTAGCCCAGGCTGGCCTTGAACTCATCTCCTCCCTCTGCCTCCTGAGTACTGGGATTAAAGGCGTGTGCCACCACTGCCTGGCAGGAGCTACAGTTCAAAAAAACAATCAGAAGACAAACTCTGGTTTTTATACCAAATACTGGAAAATAAAAACAGAGAGGTGGTTTAGATGGTAAATGGGTTCCACCTCCAAACACACTGGATTTCAGCTGACACAGAAAAATTACCAGCAGGGTGGACAGGACCACAGACAGAGAGACTATAGTGCAGAGGAGCTGTTTAATTTTAAAGACATGGTAGTACTGTTGCTGGCATCCCTTCCTCCTCTTTCCACAAATAATGTGGCAAAAATACAGATAGGAAAGCAAAATAATGAGATATCAGGAATAAAAAGTATTGTATAAAATACTAAGTCAAATATGATAGTACATGCCTGTAATGCCAGTACGCAGGAGACTGAGACTGGAGGATTGCCTCTAGTTCACATCTAGCCTGGACTACATAATAACATCCTGCTCTTAAAAAAAAAAAAAAGAAATACTCCCAAATTATTTACCAGAACCAGATTAGAGGAAACATTCATGGATTACAAGGGTGTAATAAACTAGCATCCTCATACAGGCCAAAGAACCCTTTGGAAAGTGCTCTGGCCGTGTGCATCCAGGCCCATAAAGTGTTAATAGCATGACCTATAATATTACCTGTGGGACTCTACCCCGAGGAAATATTCAAAAGGAAGCAATAGGTATATAACAAACAACTGAGGACATTCGCTACATGGGAATGCTTAATATCTGTAACAGCAAGAAACTGAAGACACCGTAAAGAAATTAAGATCAATATAGGCCCTTCATGTAATCACTGCACAGGCATTAAAATGTTAATTATGAAGACAGTGAGGTTAACAGGGAAATCTGTTTTGCTCTCATTTGTCATGATTTTAGGTGGGAAAGGAAGAGCAAGATATGTGATTATGCAGATGTTATGGTTATCTTACTGGGATAAGACGGTAGGGTTGGAGGGTACAGCTTTTCCCTTCATCTTTCAAATATACCATATTGCTTTAGAATAAAAATAAGGGAGGATGTCAAGATGGTCTGTCAGGGCAGTACCTTGGCTCCGTCAACACTGATGATTCGGTAGCTGTTCCTGGTGACATCGTAGAAATAGGAAACAGTGACGGCCTGCTTGCTCGCGGGCACCCAGTTCTTCTTGGTGCTGGGGTCAATCTGGAAGACGTGCGCTCGAGTGGTGAAGATGGGCTGCTCTCTGCAACGGGACAGATGTGTGTGTGTGAATTAACGGAACCTGACCTAATGTATAATTTATGATTTCTAGGCCACCCACTGTCTCATACGATTTTAAATAGCTTTTCGGCAAAGATACATATGCATGAGAACAATTAAAATGAGGAGGAGGAGGAAGAGAGAGATACCCTGTGAGTAGTTTCTGCAACCCACACTCCATTTAACTGCAGCTACCTCGAGCTGCTGGGCAACTGGCCTAATGAGCAATGTGCTTAAAATGAAACTCTTTGTTCAGAGTTTTTACATCCCTGTCAAGTGTCCTATTTTTTGTTTGTTTGTTTCTCTGACATCCTATTGGTATTTCTGAGGCCGAGGGGGCACTTTGGAACTAATTCATTTTAGAAAATTTATTTTGGGAGATTCTGCGTCAACTTTAGGATTTTGCAACCCATTTGAAGTTTAATATTTCATCTGAGTATCTCTCAATTTGAGGGAGTGTTTTGAATGACCGAATTATTTTCTGTCCTTGGAAGAAGTGCCAGTTTGCTTTCGAAACCAGTAAGGACTTTACTGGTTGGGGCCTTCCCTAGTGTTCTGTGTAGCTCTCCCTTTAGTTTTATGCTCTCTCGGACCCTCTCCTCTCCAGTCTGACACTGACCTGCAATCTTTGTCTCCCACAAGCCTGTGATCGTTTCCTGTGACTGCTAAAAAATAACTAACCAAGTTAACATGTTATCTATGTTTTTCCTGTTTAGTAAAGAACTAATTAGGTCCTGAAAACAGGCACTAGTAACTAAGACAGATTTTAAAACTGTAACAGAATTCACTACACAGTCATACTTTGAAGTACCTACTTAACAAAGTCACAAAAAAATGAAACAGACTCATCACAAAATCTGCTTTTTGAAGAAAAGCTTTATAGGCAAATGATCTCAAAAATTATTTAAGTGTTCAAAAATAAGACAAAAATGAGGCGGGGGCGAGGGGTTGGGGTCACCAGCATGCAAAAATAAAGTTAAAAAAAAAAACACTACAGTAAACATTGATTAAAGATGCAAAATTAAATTGGAAGGTTTGATTTGGTTTAGTCAAATGAATTTTTAAAATCCCAACAATTTAGAAGAGATGTTGAAGCTCTCCCAGTGGACACAGAAGTTCCAAGTCTGGAGTGCTATGCTTTCAGTGGGGAGGTGCTGGGCAGAGGGGTCTCTGGCCCTGACGCCGCTCCCCCACAGCATCTGCAGAAGATGCATTATTGGAAACACAGCTCTCAAGGGAAAACTTTATTCTAGGAAAGCAATTTACTCTTTGAGCCTCATACAAGGGATGTCAGATAATATCATGGATATCGGCACAGTGTTAGAGGAAACTTCTGGAAGAGAACGGTATGAATGTAATGCCAATAGAGCGGCTTCTAAAGCTGGTATCCCAGAAGAGCAGCCTGGGGCTGGCACTCCTGTGCCTCTCTAGGCCCAGGGAGCAGGAAAAAGTAAGAGCAGGCATTTCCTTTAATGATCCTCAAGTTCACTTGCTTCATCCCAAACCCACAGCCTTCCAGCGGCTTAAGTGACAGCTGTAGAAACAAAAGGAAGATTCTCGCTGTAATGTTTCACATCTGTTGTCAAGAGGCCAAGCTGTGTGGAGCACATACTCATGAATACGAGGTGGGGAAGTCTGCCGTCTGGATGTCCCAGCTGTGGCACTCACAAGCCAACACTTTAGTTTTCTAATCATCCAAATACAACACTATAAAGAAAAACACATTCTCAAGCAACGGTCTGCATATGTGAGGGGAAGGAGGGCTGAACAGCTGTCACTACAGAGAATCTGGCAGGTTAAATTATACTGGATCTCTGTTGCCCTTTCCTACAACACTAAACAGTAGCCCAACAGGTCAGAGAGGAGTCCCTTTCAGGGACAGCCCAGGCTTTCAAGGAAGAAGGAAGAAGGGCTAGGGCTGGGGGTAAGCAGGCAACATGTGGACACTTGGTTGCTAAACCTTCATGATGGCAATTATCCATGATTACTAAAATTACCAGCTCCCAAGCCTGTCCTAACTCCTGGCACCCGACTCTCTAGTAAAAGGACTTCTATAACAAGAGTTCTAGGTAACTGTTACCTTCTGAAAATCTGGGAGAGTGCTTTCCTTAGACACTACCCAAGGATTCAGGAAACAACAGAGGACATGGTCCCCACAGTCAGCATCCCTCACCTAGAATGACTCTGTTGACTGTTAGTGGCTCATCTACTCCTGAAAAGTCTCCTACAGCCCTGGGGGTCAACCGTGGGACCAAGAACGAGTCTGTGGATGTGAGGGATTGGGAGGGGAGCTGAAGGAAGGCAGAGGTGCTCTGGTCTGAGGACAGGGCTCTGACCAGGGAGGAAGGGGGAGAAGGTAGGAGGCCTGCTGTGTTCCACAATGACTTTCTAAACATACTCTGTGTCCTCAAAGCCAGCAGCAGTGAGGAAGTCAGGCAATCAGTCAGAGTGGAGAGAGACGCAGGGAGGAGACTGGAAGGTAAGGTACAATGGCAGACTTGGTATGGCCAAAGTAGCCTGCTGTCTGCTTGGCATGACTTGGTGAGCACTCAGACCGAAGGCCACCATCTCCAAATTGGCCTTCTCAGACCTGGAATCTGAAAGCTTTGAGTTGCCATCAGAACCTCAACTAGAAATACACAGAGGTGGGGAGGTCCAGGGGTTCATCTGGACACCCCTGGTCACCACAGCCAGGCCTTCTACAGGAAGAGGCCGAGGAGGGATACTGTGGGGACTCTCACCAGACCCATTCTGAGTGTTCACTGTACCAAAAACCTGTGGCTCCACTGAGGCCACAGAGCTGCATTCCTTGGCCCTGAGTTTCCAGCACACACAGGTGGGGGTATGTGTAGTGGGGGATGGGGACACACAGGACCTGGACCTTCACATCCAGTCTAACTGAAGCTCTGTATCCAGAAAGCCACCTACAGGACTGGGATTTCCACATGAATAACCCAATCTGAGAGTACTGGGGAGTTTCAAGCTATTCTTCTGATATTCAAAAAGTCTAATGTTATTTCAAGTGGGAAAAAAAAAAAAGACCAGGATGAAAAGAACAGCCAGGCGCTGACATTTACCAACTGCTTAGCATTCTGCATATGGGATTCCTCATTTAGGATCACAATAATCTTGCGGGGAAAGTGCTGTACAGGTGGAGGAGACAGGCTCAGAATGGCCAAAAGACCTGCCTGGGTCCCACAGTAGGTGGCGTATCTGGAAGCTTCAACTCCCTCTTAACTGTAAGAATAGTTAAGACAGTAGCTGTGGACAGTATACAGCCTCCAGCGTGGTTCCCAATGTACTCTCCTCCCCTTGCATGCAGGGAAGATGTCATTTGTTTTGGTCTTTGTTTGTGTGTTTGGGGCCCAGGGTTTCCTAGGCAGGGTCTGTGTTAGTCCCCACAGCCCTCCAATTTGTGATGCTCTTACCTCGACCTCCTGCACTGGGATTACAGGTTTGCACTTCAGTCTGATTCTCTCAACCAACAGAACGTAGCAAAGGTGATGGGTGGCCATGTGTGTGATTAAGTTATACAGAATTGTAACTTGTTTTCAACTTACTCGCCCTCGCTGGCTTTCGGGAATATTAAGAGTCCCACGTTGTAAGGCATCGAGAAGACTCAAGCCAGCAACCAGAGAAGAAATGAGGCCCTTGGTTCAATAGCCCCAGACGACAGAATACTACCAACAACCATGTGAGTTCCAAACCAGATCTTTCTATAATCAAGCCTTCATGTGAGACTTCAGCCCGTACCTGACCACGGCACCTGACACACTCAGACTCCTGCCCTACAGGAACACGGTTTGCTTAAGCTGCTGAATTTGTGGTTTATTAAGGTGAGATAGATAACGAAGACCGTGTCCTTCACAGAAAGTTTACCACACACCACACGGAGGGCAATATCCTCATCAGATCCTCCTACCAGCTGTGCGTGGGCAGCGTTAGCCACGCAGAGAGCTAAGGGTCATAAGGTGATGCCAAGCAACAAAAAGAGCAGAATTGGAGTACTTTCAATTCAGAGAAACGGACCCCAACTTCGAAAGCTAATTTAGCCTCACCTGAGAGAGGACAAGTGCTGTATCTAGGACATCGCTGTCAGGTCCTATGTGTGTGCAAATCGGAATAAGGAGAGTCAACAGAATCAGAACTTCCCAGCCCACGAGGCTGCAGATCCCTCCCAGCAGGGACCAGTGCGGATCAGAGAGCAGAATCCACCTTCAGATGCAGTCTCATCCCCCTTTCTTTGGTGTTCAGTGCTCGGGGATTATATCTGAAACACTCCTATCCTTTCTCCACAGCTTTAAATAGAAAGCAGATGTTTCCGGATGGCAAAATGCTTCTTCAGGCAGACAATATAACCTACAGCTCCCTTGCATAGTCTTTTAAAAGCTGAAAAAACACCAATTGCTGCTCATTGAGCACATTTTGGAACCTGACAGTAATTGTCCCTAAGAATAATTAGATGCTCTGTGCAACATATGTACGTTTGGAACACGAAAACCACTCGGCATAGCCGCCGCTTCGGCTTTGAACGATTTCTGGCTCCGCGTGAAGTGATTCTGCAAAAGAACTGGCAGGACTACATTTTTCCCCGCTTTTTTTGCAGAAAAGAAAGAAAAATGAGGTTTTAACTTGTCATAATCTTTCACTCGCTCAGTGCCAGGCTGTTTTCTGACATGAATCTATGAAGCCTCGTGATTCTTATTTTCCTACTTCTATTCGATTTGAATTGCAAAAAGTGATTCAGAAATTATTTCTGCAGCTATTTAAACATTTCAAAGTCTCACGGCGTTCCCTACTTTGTCTTGACTCTTGAGCTCCTTCAAATAAACATCCACGCAGTACCCAGAGGAGTGTCTCCCAGCCTCGATGGTGAGGTCCTACCTGGCCAGCACCACAGGCTTCTCTGCTCTACCCCTCACAGGGCCAGCTCCAAGCACTGGGAATATTCACAGGCTCCAGGCCACCTGCCTTGCGCTGCCCTGTCACCAAACTGACTTCTGCTGTTCTCGTGTGTGTGTGTGTGTGTGTGTGTGTGTGTGTGTGTGTGTGTGTACACAGGTATACACATGCACATGTGTGTACATATTGCTTTGAAGGACAACCTCAGGGGTCATTTCTCTGGTACCTCCCACCTTTTATTTGACACAAGGGTCTCTCATTGGCCTAGAACTTCACCACATAGGCCAGGCTAGCTAGCCAGCCAGCTCTAGCCTCTGCCTGTTCCTGCCTGCCTCCCACCACACCATTACTGGGCTTTCAAGAGCACGCCACCAAACCTGGCTTTTTGCATTGGTTCTGGGGAATCTAAATTCAGGTCTTCGCACTTATGAAACAAGGAAGCCACCACCCTGGGTCTTCTGCTGTTTTCCTTTAGGACTTCTGTTGTTTGGGAACACTAGGGATCATACCCAGGGCCTCACATATGCTAGGCAGGCATTCTGCAGCTAAAATGCCCCAGCCCTCTTCCAGAAGTTCTGAAATCTCTACTTTCTTATTATATCCATACCAACAGCCAGGGCCATTTCCTACCACAGCATCTCACGAGGTCTGACGTGTAATCCATTTTTATTTTGTTTGTTTTGTTTTCATAGTGCCTGAGACCTTGTAAATGCCGGGCAATCCTCCATTACCATGTTACACTCAGAGCCCTCTCTCAGGATACAAGCAAGGACCAGAAGCATTGCTCACCTGGCCCCTGGCCAGCATTCCAGATGGCTAACAGGCCCCTTGCCTGCGAGGCCAAATACCCCGAGACCAGACAGAGAGATACAAGAGAGGAAGGTGGAGATGCAGACAGAAAGTCTCACGTATTCTCTCAAGCAGAAAATCTAATTCACAAGCACATTGGGGTTCTACTCTCACACAAAATCCAAATAGTAGGTTACCACTATTGCAGAAATGACTGCATACATGAATAGTAAAATATAGTGAGGTGATGAGGTATAAAATCACTAATTAAAAACAAACCAATGTGTACAAATTATGTACAAATTAGACAGAAATTATGATTTTTTAAAAAGTTCTATTCACAATAGCAACCAAAAAAATACAGTGTCTAGGGATCTATTTAAGAAGTATGCAAAATATATTAAAAATAAAAATTTCCAAGGTACATGGAAGAAAACATTAATAAATACGACATACCCCATTCTTACATAAAACAATCAATATGAAGATGTTAATTGCCTCTAAATTAATATGTAAGTAATATAATGAAAATATCAGCAGAATTATTTTTATAACTGGACAAGGTCATTTATATAGAAAACTCATTATGTGAACAAAGTCCAAAAAGCAAAAAAATCTGAAAATGAAGAGCAATGGGAGATATTTAGCTATATCAGATACTGAAATATATTATTATAAAATTAACAGCAAACAAAAAGGGAAGTGTTAGCAAATATGCAGACACATTCATAGAAGAGAACACAATCTATAAATAGAAGCCTCAGGAACTGTGTGCATGGTACAGGCAGTTCTGCCCATTTTCAGGGACAAAGAATTATTCCACACATCTTGTTCCAAGAATGCACAACTATGCAAGGAACTTGAACCTACCAGGCTTGACTCAGAAACCCATCTCCCTTGCCCGTCTGAGCCCCTTCAAGGGGACCACAGCTGCCTCACTGTGTTAAATTATTTTCACACATCACCAGATGCTAATTATCACACCTG
The DNA here is from genome assembly GCF_949786415.1 of Peromyscus eremicus. Lineage (NCBI taxonomy): Eukaryota > Metazoa > Chordata > Mammalia > Rodentia > Cricetidae > Peromyscus > Peromyscus eremicus. The sequence goes on along the minus strand of NC_081416.1, from coordinate 116,607,318 downwards.
ATAAAATCAGAGACCTCAGAGTGAAAGCATTTGCCATAAATCCTCCTAGTTCACTGACAGGGGATTTCCCCTTTAAGGTCACATTTACACCAGAGAGCAGAAGAGACAAGTGCCCCCAATGAATGATGACAGGCTTGATTAATGATGCTACTTATTCCTTGGAGTGTCTGGCAGCTTTTAAAGAGCATTCAGCACACATTCTCCTGTTGTGATGTGGGTCTAATTAAGTTCCATAGGCCAAGGCTGCCCCAGGGAGGACATCTGATCTGTTCTCATGTGCTTTGGATCTGGAGAGCCAGTAGTAGAGAAATGAACCAGGAAAGCAAGTACGGCCATGGGCGGAAGTGAAGCTTCTCTCTGAGGACGCAAGGTGGTGAAGAGCTTATGGGGGAGGTGAGAAGGTGGGTGAAGGGTGAGGCCACTCATTACAAAGCTGCAATGCATTCCCTGTTCAAATGCCCCCACACACACACACACACCGGCACAGACAACACTCTCCCACCCCCACACACCCTCCCTCGCTCCTGGATAGAGGTGAATGTCTCATTCACTAGAACCGCTGGGCATTTACAGGAAGGGCTATCAGGAGATGGGGCCAAGGGCAGGACACAGCCAGCTGTGGATCCTGAACACCAGTTAAGGAAACCAGTCTTCATCTCAAGGCCAGCATCTGTCGACTGTGCTCCACAGAAAATTTATATCAAAGCCATTTTCTATTCCAAATGCATTCCAAAAAATACATATGTAGGGAAAATGTTAAATGCATTTAGATATCTCTTCCCATAATTATGCAATTACACTTTTAAGAAGTGGCATTCTTAACCCAATACTGCTGGGAAATCACATGGATGCTATATCTGTCAAGTGAGCTACACCCAGTGTGTAAGGTGTACTTATAGACTACCCTAGGCATGCATGGACATTCTATTCACTATATGCCATCCATAGAAAGTATCTTAGAATTTCAGCACTACTCATCATTTTATTCTGCAGAAAGCATATTGAGTATCTAAACTATTGTATTAAAAAAAAAAAGCTCATCCCAGGGCTGAGGATATGACCGAATTGATGGAGTGCTTGCCTAGCATCTACGAAGTCCTGGATCAATCCCTAGCACTGACTAAGATAGGTATGATTGGCACATGGCTGTGACTGCAGTATTCGGGCAGTGGCGGCAGGAGGATCAGAAATTCTAGGTCATCCTTTGGCTAAGTAGTGAATCTGAGGCCAATCAGGGCTACATGAGACCCTGTCTGGAAAAAAATCATGGTGAGTAGAACAAGTTTTGAATAAAAAAAATCAGAATTTTACACTTTACAAACTGTGAACCTCACAGCCAAGAATTGGAAAACATCCAAGTAATGATTTCTGGAAAAAGCAGGTGGTGAATTGCCAGGCTCACGATGCTTAATGATCTCTGGGACAGCCTAATTCAAGAGAGGGACAAATCCTGCTGAAGGAACAGTGTGTGTGCCTCTTCTTGCTACAACACATCTGTGCACACAGATTTCCATATTAGACCACAATGGAGCACCTTAGAGCTGACTTGATGCTACACAAGGCTGTGACTTGGCAACACCATTTCTAATCTTAAGCAAGGAGGATTTTTTTAAAGACTATGGAAATAATGTTCTCAGTTTTAAATGTTGAAGGATCTTATATTCACCTATAATAAAAAATACATTAGATGTTTGACTAAGCACTCTGTCTTAATAAGCTAGAATTTTCTTTGACGTTTCACCCTGATACTGTTAAGAAGTGTTATAAATAAGTGTGACTAATCAGTAGCAATGAAATTACTGCGAGATCGTATCTTGCTGCCTCCTCCTCACTTTACCTGGGAGTATGTCAAGTTTGATGATCTGTTGCTCTCCCATTAATATACCAAGATGGGCCGGGTGTGGTGATGCATGCCTGGAACCCGCACTGGCAGCAGAGAAAGATCACCTCAAGTTGGAGACCAGCCTTGTCTACACAGCAAGTTTCAAGCGAGCCAGAGCTATATGGTAGGACTCTGCCTCAAAACGATGCCTAATAAATAAATTAAATTAAAATTTGAAAATGAAAATTGCTTTTTCATGGTAACTAGAAAATGCTGTGTTTAGAGCAAAGAAGTATCACAGTCCAGAAATGCAATGCAGAGGGGTGTCCGCAATGCAGAGGGGTGTCCGCAATGCAGAGGGGTGTCCGCAATGCAGAGGGGTGTCCGCAATGCAGAGGGGTGTCCGCAATGCAGAGGGGTGTCCGCAATGCAGAGGGGTGTCTGCAATGCAGAGGGGTGTCTGGCACCTGCATTGAGAACAAACGGAAGGAAGGTACCATAAGCTGCTCCTGGGGCACCACTGTACAACCCTCCTGGAGTGGAGAGGCGAATGCCTGGTCGCGAGCAATGAGAATAGGCCACCAGGAACAGGCCACTGAGACTTTGAAAGTGGCATTAGGAGAATGTCGGGTTTCCAGTCCAATAGGTACACAACTGAGAAGTTACCGTGCATCCTAACTGATCAAGCAATAACCTGAGCTTAGCTCTGTTACCAGGCTCTGTCACCGCTTCACACTGTCCCTGTGTCACAAAGGCCACAGCAAACCACGGCTCTCTAACTGGACACAGAGTCACAACTCCCCAGAGCAGAAACCCAGTGCTAACCAGGGCAGGAAAATCTGCACTGCAGCCCATGAACTGCTGAAGTCTCACTATGGACAAGTCTGCGGGTTAAACACCGTGGGGACTAGTACAGAGTTGTATTATGGTTGGTAGTGATGTTTTGGGGTGTTGAGTTGAGAAGGATGGAGTTGTAATGGTTAATCTTCACTGTCAATTTGACTGGATTTGAAGTCCCCATAGGAGAAACGCCTCTTGAGCATACCCGTGAGGGGGTCTCTATAGAGAATATCCACACTGAGTGCTGGCGACACCATCCCAAAGACTAGGGTCTCAGGCTGAATACAAAATAAAAGGGGGAAGCAAGCTGAGCACCCCTACCCACTCTTTGCTTCCTGACTGCAGACACAATGTGGCCAGCCACCCCATGCTCTTGCCGCTTGCCACATTGCACTGGGGTCCATCTTTCTCCAACCGAAGACACAAAGGAAGCCTTCCTTCCTTTAGACTCGTTTGTTACCCCGATGAGAAAAGTAGTGAACACAGGGTACCTCTACTCGTTTAACTGTTTACTTTCTGGAGCCCCACCAAGTTCTGATGGAAGATCAAAGAAAAACCCAAGACTCTTCTAGCATGTGGAGAGGAAAGTAGCCTTTAAAAACACCAGCAGTGTTCTGTCCTTAACAATGTTTGCCTCAGGAGAAACTAACGTGCTAGGAGCATTATCAGAGCCTAAATGACCCGGGAGACTGGGGTTACCCAAATCCAGACCCCTCAGCTATTTAGTCCCACCTGCGCAGTGGAGCTGCTGGACCACCAAGACTAAGAATCCATCACGAGACTGTTAGGACCCTCTCCCCAACACAGCATACCAACGCACTGCTGAAGACAGTTCCTATACCTATATGCCATGTCTATCTTTCAATAAAAAATTACATGGAAGGAATATTGGAATAATCAGATCAGGAATTTTCAAAACTGTGATTAATACATTAAAAAGGTTTGATGGGAAAAGTTGACAATGGGTAAAAACAGATGGTAGTTACTGTGAGCAGAGAAAGGGAGAGTCTAAGCAAGAATCAAGCAGGAATATTGAAGATTAAACCACCACAGGGGCCAGCAATGGTTCAGTGGGTGACGACTGTGTTAGTCTAACAACCCAAGTTTCATCATCAGAATCCGAGTAAAGGTGGAGGTAGAGAACCAACTCCACAAGATTGTCCTTTGACCTCCATATGCATGTGGTGGCAAGTGGGTGCCCACAGACATGCACCACACACAAATTGATAATGATGGTGATGATGGTGGTGGTGGTGATAATGATGGTGGTGGTGATGATGATGGTGGTGATGATGATGATGATGATGGTGGTGGTGATGATGAAGATGATGGTGATGATGATGGAAACAAACTGAAGGGCTGAGGATAGTATCTCCAAGCTTAAGGTATGACAATGGAAACTTTCAAAGCTGAAAAGCACATAGTAAAGAGTGAGGACCCCCCCCAATACAAGAGCTGAGGGAAAACTATGACAGGTATGACATGAATAATATGACTACTAGAAGAAAGAAATGAAGTACCATTTAAAGCAACAATGACAGAAAATTTCACCCAAGTTAATGTTAGACACCGAACCACAGATCCAGGACAGCAAAGAACATCAAATTAAGGGCTAAATGAAACCATAAGCTCTAGTTTGGTTTTCTGTTGGTGTGATAAAACACTGAGCAAAAATAACTTGGGGGAAGGGAGGGCTTATCTGGCTTACAGGTTACCATCTATCGCCGAAGGACAGGAACAGGAACTCAAGGCAGGAACCTGGAGCAGAAGCAGAGACCATGGAGGGATGCTGCGTGCTGGCTTGTCCTTAAGGCTTGCTCAGCTTTCTCTTTCTTTTTTCTTCCTTCTTTTCGTCTTTCCTTCCTTCCTTCCTTCCTTCCTTCCTTCCTTCCTTCCTTCCTTCCTTCCTTTTCTTGTTTTGGTTTGGTTTGGTTTGGTTTTTGAGACGGGGTTTCTCTGTGTAGCCCTGGCTGTCCTGGAACTCACTTTGTAGACCAGGCTGGCCTCGAACTCAGAGATCCTGTTGGGATTAAAAGCTTGTGCCACCACCACCTGGCTTTCAGCTTGCTTTCTTATACAACCAAAGGCCTGCTTAGGGGTGGCACTTCCCAGTGAGCTGGGCTCTCCCATATCAATCATCAGTCAGTAAAATGTCCCACAGACTTGCCCACAGGTAATCTGATGGAGGTAGCTCTTCAACTGTTGTTCTCTCTTCCCAAGTGAATATATAGTTAGTACCAGGTTGGCAAAAAATAAACCAGAGCATCATTCCAATACTTATCACATGAAAACTTCAGAAGACGAGAAATAAAACCTTAAAAAGAAGCCGGTGAGAGAGGAATGACCTACCTTACCAATATGGGACGAAATATGAAAACATCTGACCTTGTTTCACATACCATATGAGCAAGACAAGAGTGGGGTGCAGTATTTAATGTGTTGAGGGAGAAAAGACACAAGTCTAAAATTCTGTACTCTGCAAAATTATCCTTTGGGGGTGAAGGAGAAATAAAGAACCTTGGCTAAAGATTGATGGAGTTCGTTGACAATCAATGTGCCTTGCAAGAAACATTAAAGGGAGCTGGGAAAAAGAAACAGGATTATGTCAGAAACTGAGATGTACAAAAAGAGACAGGCACAATAAGTGAAAGGGAAAAATCACACTGTCCCTTATTCTCAGCTGCCTTAGACAGACAACAGGGTGTTCAGACAGGAGTAAATGCAATGTGCCTTACTGTGCCTGCATACACTCACACTCTTATATGTAAGTGTGACAGGACACAGTGTACCTTGCTGTGCATACAATGCTCACATTCCTATATGTAAGTGTGAAAGCAGACAGTGTACCTTGTTGTGCATACAATGCTCACACTCTTATATGTAAGTGTGACTGGAGACAGTGTACCCTGCTGTGCATGCATATGCTCACACTCATATGTAAGCGTGACGGCAGACAGTGTACCTTGCTGTGCATACAATGCTCACACTCTTATATGTAAGTGTGACTGGAGACAGTGTACCCTGCTGTGCATGCATATGCTCACACTCTTATATGTAAGCATGACAGCAGACAGTGTACCTTGCTGTGCATGCATATGCTCATACTGATATGTAAGTGTGACAGGAGACAGGGAGGGCACAGGTGGAGGGGGAATCAGGGACATTTCACTGCTGTAAGACACGTCTGTCTGTGAAGCACGACACTGTTATTTGAAAGTGGGTTTGGGGTGAGAATGTAGCTTGGTGGCAAAGCCCTTGCATTCCTTAAACCACAAAAGATAAAAGAAAAGTATAAAGCCAAGAGGTGGGGGGGGGGTGGACAAGAGCAGAGCAGAGAATCAAGTAAAAATTAACATATCTGATAGACATTAATTCCATTGTATCACCAATCACCTTAAATGTCAATGTTTTAAATTCATCAGTTGAGAGATCAGACTAGATTAAAAAAAACAAATATATGTTATCAATAAGAACTACACTTTAAATATAAAAGTTAAAAATAGATTAAAAGTGAAAACAGGAAGATACATCATACTCATAACTCATCAATAGATAGAGAGGCTAGCTAGACTAAGTTCACACCAGGCAGATGTAGAAGCACTAAAGGTTATCAAGGCTAAAGGGGGCCTTACACTTGAGGGTCACTACTCAAAGGAGACAGGGAATGCTTGCTGGGTGTGCACCTCCCACAGTGCACCACCACATGAGACAAAGCTGAGAGAACTCAGGGCAAGGCAAACCAACCCACCAGTGCCGGAGACTCTAACAACCCCCACGACAAACAGACAGATCCAGAAGGCAAAGGCATCAGTAAGGACACAGCTGAACCTAATATCACCATCCATCAGCTGGAAAAGATTGACAGCCATAGCTTGCTTCATGAAAAAACAAGATTACACACAGCCCAGCTCGCAGGGAGTATTCACCTAGACAAGACTACATTCTGGGCCACAAAACATATCTTAACAAATTTAAAAGAATAAAAGCCGCATAATGTCTGTTCGTAAGAGTGGAATTAAATTAGAAATGAATTGTATACACTGATGACATGACCACCCCACGGTATGGTTAAGGGGAAGATTTTTATTATAGATATGAGAGAGAGAGAACAGCCAGAGGCAGCTGAAAGAGTTCATAGCAGAGAGAGGAAGCAGTAGACTGAACACGGCCAGCAGACTGGACATGGCTAGGGCTATCTATAAGAGTGGGCAGAGTAGCGGGGGTAGAGAATAGAGAGAAGACAGTGAGATAGGAACAGAGTAAAGAAGGGAGGGAGGGGGGGCATAGAGAAGATGAATGAATACAAAATAGCAGGGTTATAAGGAGAATGAGTACCTGGGGGGAGGGAAGCCCGTGAGCTGGAGGAAGTTTAGGGTAGAGGAGGAGGTGAAAAGGGCTAGGATGCTAACATGAACTTTGAAATGTGTAATGGGTCCTTGTGATACTGAAGGAGCCTGGAGGCCAGCAGGAGCTTTGGTGTGCTAACAGACACAGGTAGTCATTTGTCCCTTCTTCCAGGGACAAGTGAAATGACTCCTCTCAGTAGAGGGGAACCAGCTTCACAAGTTCCTGAGGGATTCTGGCTTTTATCTAACCACCAAAAGTCCTCTTGGTCCAGGTTGAGCCCATTTCTGGACACCTGGACTGCCTTTTGGAGTCCGGGGAATCAGCGTCTCCTTTGGACCTGACATTAATAACAAGGTGGATGTATTAGTTTTTCTGTTGTGGAGTTAAAACACTGATCAACCTGGGAGGGAAAGGGTTTATTATACATGATAACCAAGTGAAACGCCCTAGATATATAAGGCAGTTTCACTACTTGAAAATCAATTAATATAATCCACCACATCAATAGGATAGTGAAGGAAAATCACATTATCATATCAGTAAAGAAAACGTGTTTGACAAAATCTAATGCTCATTCATGTAGAAGAAAAACTTCTGTCAATCAGCGATGACCAGGGAGGACTTTCTCAGCTTTGCAGGGGACAGTTACAGAAAACTTGGCAACCAGCGGAACAGTCAGTGGTGAGAAATTCAGAAGTTTTACTATTTTTTTTCTTTCTTTTTCAGCACCGTGCTGAAAGTCCTATCTATTGCAGTAAGTCAAGAAAAGGAACGAAGATATGCAAATTAGGAAGAAATAGATAAAAGTTTCTTTGCTCACAGATAGCATCATAGTCTTGTAGAAAATTCAAAATTCTGAATAGACTTCTGGAACAAGTAAGCAATGGCAGTACATAGGTCTAAACTGAACTAAACAAGTAGATAATCTGCAACACTCTGGTAAGAAATAGCAAAGGACTAGGTGAAGAGACCCTGTATTGGTTCTATTGTTGAGATGGCTTAGTCCTGAGGAGAGACCCAGTGCCTGGGTCACACAGTGGACAGCCTCATGGTGGGAACACACGTGAAAGAAGACCATGAGGAAGGAAGCGGGCAGGGTTTGAGGAGACAGGCTTGCTCCCTTATAACTAATTCCTCCATGTGGCATCAACCCTCTCAGATGGAGTGCCTCCAATGGCCACATCCCATCCAATGGCCATGTCCCCACCAATGACCATGTCACTATGTCCCACCTCCTAGAAGGTTCTACCACTGCCTATATCACAACATGGACCGTGTCCAAACTGTGGCAGAGATATATTCCATATTCATGGACAAGAAGAGTCAAGAGTGTCAAGATGTCAGTTCATCACAACTTTACCAACAGATTCAGTGCAACCCTGTCAAGATGCCAGCAAGTTATTTTGTAGATATTGAGAAATTGAACAGGTACTGAAACAAAGAGGCAAAGACTCTTGGCATCTTTAAGAATTACTAGAGGCTAGGGGTGCAGTTCAGTAGTGGAGTGCTTGCCTAGCATTCAGGAGGCTCCTCGTTCAATGCCCACCCCACCCCAAGAGTAAAGTCAGAGGGGAGAGAGGAAGGGAGAAAGAGAGAGAGGAAGAGAGAGAGAGTGACTTACACAGAATACTCAAGACTGTGTGAAATTTGAAAAAATAAATAAATAAAAGAGATCAATAGAACAGAATCCAGAATCCCAGAAATAGTCCCCCATAAATCCCACATAAATATCAAAGATAATCTTTTCAACAATGCTGCCAGAACAACCGTACATTCAGATGTGGGAAATAATCCAGACCCAGATCTTACACCAGTCTCAAAAATGAACTAAACGTGATCACAGACTTAAGTGTAAAACACAATACTATAAAGTCTCCTAGATTAAGATAACATAGAAGAAAATGTAGATAACTATAGGTATGGTGATCACTGCAAAATACAACACCAAAGCCTCAATTCATGAAAGAAATAACTGATGAGCTGGGTTTCATTAAAATTTAAAACTCTTAGCCAGACATGGTGGTACATGTCTGTAATTTTAACACATGGAGGGCTGGGCAGGAGAGTCGTGAATTCAAAGGCTGTACTACAGAAAGATCTTTAAAAATCTAAAACTTTTCCTACATGAAAGACTGCGTTTAGCAAAATAAAAAGACAATGAAAAGAAAACACTTCCAAGAAGCACATGTGAGAAAGGATTGTTATAAAAAATATACAGAGAATGCTTACAAGTCAATAATAAGAACATGGACCGAACTGAAACCGAACAGGACAGGCGATGAGACCCTCTTTCTTTCATCCATGTAGAAGGCAGAGGAAGAAGAAAATCGCTTGAGCTCTGGAGTTCCAGGACAGACTGGACATCACAGTGTGACCTCCACACACCTAACACGGAATACCTAACATCTGGTGATGCTCAGGACGCATCGGTGAGAAGGACATATAGTTGATGTCTCTCAGGCCATTCTGATCTGCATAACAAAATACCATAGACTGAACAATTTCAAAAAACATAAAATTGTGCTGACTTCAGCAGCACATATACTAAAAATTGGAACAATACTACAGAGAAGACTAGCCTGGCTCTTGTGCAAGGACGGCATGCAGATTTGTGAAGTGTTCCATGTATTTAAACGGAAAAAAAAAAACAATCCAGAAAATTATTTCTCACAGCTTTAAAGGTCAGGGAAGCCAAGGTCCGAGGCAGGTTTATTGTCTGCTGAGGGTCAAATCCCTGACTACAAGGTGCGCTGAATACCAATGGAAGAAGAGAACAGGGGCAAATTCCCTCTCCACGAACTCTTTTCCAAGGGTTCTTAATCCGCTCACGAGAGCACAGTCTTCATGACCTAATCGTGTCTGAAAGCCAAACCTCACCCACAATACTGTTGCATGAGGGTGAAATTTCAACAAGACATAAATATTCAAATCACAGCAGCCAGCAAACAGGCCTATAAAAGGGCAGTCAACATCATATGTCATCATTTGCAAATGAAAACAATATACCATGACTTACTTATTAGGGTAACCCAAATCCCAAACACCAATAACATCAAATTCCGGCGAGGATGTGGACCACCCGAAACCATCATCCACTGCTGGTAAAAAATGCAGCTCATCGAAAAACAGCTTTGCTGAACATTCTTTTAACCTATGATCCAGTAACCGTACTTCTCAGTACCTACCCAAAGGAATGGAAAACCAGCCACACATAAACTTGAATGTGGATGTTTATTCAAGTTCTATTTGTAATTATCAAGACTTGGAAGCAACGAAGGTGTCCTTCATAATGGGTGGATAGATAGATGAACTGTAGGTACAACCAGAATCAGAGTATGATCCTAACTGTCCAACAGTCTATAAAATGCAAACCTGTAGAGATCTACAGAGACCTTCTAAAAAGATCAGTGACTGCCGGTGTGGGGGAGGAGACAGGGGATCTTCAGGGCAGTGAAACTCCTGGGTATGATCCTACACTTCTCATTCCTCATTTATCCACACCCACAGGAGGTACAGCCCCAGGAGTGAGCCGTACACTGCAGACATGGGGCGACAATGACGTGCCAGTGTAGCTTCTTCACTGACTGTAGAGGATGTAGACAGTGGCACAGGATGCCGGCAGCGTCCACGCTGCTTATTTTTCCTATTGCTGTGACAAAACATTTGACAAAAGTGACTTAGGAAAGGAAAGGTTTCTGTGGGCTCACGGAGTGAGGATATAGTCCATCATGGCGGGAAGACATGGCGACCGCCAACGCTGGGGGGGGGGGGTTTCCCTCCTCAGTTACACTCTCAGGACAGACCCTCACATATACTGAGAGGTTTGTCTTCAGAGTTACTCTGAATCCCTTCAGGATGCCGTAACATGGGCCATAACATGAGAACTCTCTGGAGGTTTTTGTTCCGGCTTTTTTTAGTTTTTCCTTTGCTGTTGTTGTTTGTTTTTGTTGTGGTTGCCTGCCAGCTTTGCTGAGAAAATAAATGCTAACTCATAGGTGATGAATATCCCCCCAGAAACCCATGTGTCAAAGGTTTGTTCACACCCAGGTGGAGCTTTTGGGAAATAGAACCTCTAGAAGGTGGGGCCTAGGAAGTGGTCTATAGCCCACTCCACAAGGTGGAATCTATGTCTGGTATCAATAGCTGAGCCAAACCTTGCAGCTGGCTAGGACACAGACCTTGAGGGAAAACCCAGCACTATAATTCTGCTAAATGGACCTAGTAACCAGCTGCTCCCTAAGTTCTTCTCTCTATATCCATAGATTAGCACATCTCAACCCTCACCAGAGAAGCTTCTTTTTGCAGTAGATGGTGATTAATACACAGACCCATAACGAATAAGCACGCAGAGAATAATAGTGTGGAACACACACTCTAACTGAGACATCTCTGTCAGGCTGCACCCCCACACAAGGCTCGGAAGCCATAACTGAAAAGGGGATAGAAAGAATGTAAGAGACAGAGGGGGTAGATGTCTGGAGCAGAACTGATTTGCTGGACAGGTCAGTGCGTGCGGTTGTGCACATGAATTCACAGTGGCTACGGATACATGCGCAAGATTGTCACATGATCAAGCCAGCCAAAATCCCACCATGGATTGCGGGGGAGGTGGGCTCCTGAAGTCCCATCCTTATGAGATTTTGGTGCTTGATGGCCGCTGGAAGAATGATACTGTATTTTCTTTGGGGTAACTGATGCTCCAGCAGATGGTCTACCTACCACCCCTGCACATTCAGATAGGACTAAATGGACTCCGTGAGTATGGGGGCAGGACTAGATAAAATAAAATTTAAACATAAGAAAAGATTAGCCATGACAGCATGTATAAAAATGCCTTTTTGGTATAAAGGGCAACCTGCAAAGGGAATACTGTAATACGTTAATTACAGCCAGAAGACACTACTGCACAGATTCCTTTTTCCCTTAGACAGCTGAACCAGCCCAAAGAACCTGTAATAGCTCCCTCTCCCTATGATCATCACAAGTTAAACAAAGAAATCCTCAAAAGGAATAACAGTGTGCTTTCATAATTTAATTTTTTTCTAAGTTTAAAAAATGCAGCATTCTGGGGCTTTTTTCTCTGACTGCCAAATTAGTGGGACTAGTCTTGGCTGCTTTAATGAGTCCTCTGTACCTGTTAGGATCCTGGGTAGCAGCTGCAGAGTGCAGTCTAGTTCCGGTTCTAGAAGACAGCCCTTGTGGGGAGTGGCTACCACCTTGACTTCCGGGGAGTGGCTACCACCTTGACTTCCGGGGAGTGGCTACCACCTTGACTTCTGGCTGGGGGGCGGGGATGCTGTTTTTGTTTTCTGAGGAATCACACTTGTTTAAAATTAGAATGTGTGGTGTGAAGAGGCTGGCGACTCGCCAAGTCAGTTACAGAAAGTGTAAAACACAAAAGCAAAGGTGCAGGCATGCCTCAGGAACACTTGTGATGTTTTTATCTCCGCTGACACTTGGTCTCTCCGGCAAATGCTTATTTTCTGTGTGTGTGTGCGTGCGCGCTCCAATAAAGCTTTATTCACAAAATAAACCGCAAGAATAGAGTTGGTACACTTGGTAGATTAAAAATACAGGATTTCTGGCTACATTTACATTTTAGGTAAACAGTGAATTTTTTTAAACTTTTTATTGAGGTATAATAAATTCGGATGGTTGCCGGGCGGTGGTGGCGCACGCCTTTAATCCCAGCACTCGGGAGGCAGAGCCAGGCGGATCTCTGTGAGTTCGAGGCCAGCCTGGGCTACCAAGTGAGTTCCAGGAAAGGCACAAAGCTACACAGAGAAACCCTGTCTCAAAAAACCAAAAAAAAAAAAAAAAAAAAAAAATTCGGATGGCATTAAATCCTCTCTTTTGAAGTCCAGACTTTGGTGGCCTTCACAGGAACTGGCCAGCATCTCTACAGACTCAGGGCAACTCTGAGCCCACCTTCACTAGCAGCTCTGTGATAACTCTGCTCTGGCTTCTGTCTATGAAAGTGCCTACTGTGGCCATTTCGTATAAACGGCGTGCAGTACGTTACATTGGAAACTGTCGTGTGCCATTAGAGCTCACTGAGAAGCCGTCTCTGCATGTGTGGTCCTCTCCCTGCCTGTACTGTTCAGAACCAAGCAGATCTGTCTCAATGTGTCCTCTAAGGCTTCTTATCTGGGGACAGGCTGCCAAACCCCTACTTCTGTGACAAGGCAGGGGAGGGGGAGAGAAGAGCAAAATAGCCCGAGAGTGAAAACACCAAGTCCTTGAGAACAGCTAGAAGGTAGAGCATTTCCAACAGATGGTACTATTGTTTATCCCATGATCTGAAAATACCTGCAGTGGGAAAGAGTCTGGCCAGGTAAACTCATTCATGGAGAGAAACCTCATTTGGGGATACCAGCTGACCGCCCCGGCCCTCAGTTGGCTTATGCTGGGTGTCTTAGAGCCCTTGATTTGGTGATGTTGACCATGTCCGCTGCTCTTTGTTCCTTTACTCCATGCAAGGAGACGCTGTTTTACCTGGGACTCCATCAGCAACTCTAGCCTCTCTTTGGGGCTTTTCTGCTGGATGTTTTGAGCACCCAATTGGATAATTTTTATCCTATCATCTATCTATCTCTTGCTATTCATTTTTCACTCTGGATTGCTATATACTTAATGACCTCACTCATTCAAATATCAAAGTCTGGCTATCATAGATCATTCTCTGACTCATACAGAAAAAAATGGAAACCATCTATCATGTGGCTCTAGCTCTCTGTTTTTCTCCTCCCACTGAGCATGTTTTCAAAGCTCATCAACAATATAGCATGTATTAGTTCTCTCTCTCTCCCTCTCTCTCTCTCTCTTTCTCTCTCTCTCTCTCTCTCTCTCTCTCTCTCTGTGTGTATGTCTCTGTGTGTGTGTGTGTGTGTGTGTGTGTGTGTGTGTGTGTGTATGTAGGTGCCCATAGATGTCAGAGGCATTGGATTCACCTGGAGCTGAAGCTGTGAGTCACTGTACATGGGAGCTGGGAACCCAACTCAGGTGCTCTACAGAGAGGTAGGCACTCTTAACTGCTGAGCCCTCTCTCTAACCCAAGCACTTCGTTCTTTTTATGGTAAAATAATATTCCACTGTACGGGTATACTATACCTCGCTTATGCCTTCTTCAGTTGACAGATACTTGGGCTGTTATAAATAATGATGCTATGAATATTCATGTACAAGGTTTATATAGACAAATGCCTTCCTGGCTCTTGGATACATATCCAGGAGTGGAAGCTGTGGGCGATTTAGTAACTCTGTGCTTAACTTAAGAGGCACCAAAGCAGCCGCACCATTTTGTCTTCCCACCAGCAATATATCGGGATTCCAATTTGTCCACCTTCTTGTCAACACTTGTTATTGTCTGTCTCTTAGATTCAGCCCTCCTGCTGGGTGTGGGTGAGGAAAGGATACAGAGCACACCTCGGAGGGAAGTCCCGTGCCTATCTGAAGGCACTCTGCGGTCCAACCAGGCAGTTCGTGTGTGTCTATTCTGCATCCTCACCGCCACCCTTGGACAGCTCCTGCAGGAGGAGGGAGCTCACCTCACACCGGGCTGCTCACTGCAGGGTCTCTTATTAACGGAAGAAAAGATTTTAACACCTTGGATGATATCGAAAACTCAAAGAGAACCAGGGATGGAGAGGACAGGAGGGGTCAAGAATTCGCGTAATAAATGATTTATATGCAGTGCATCCTCGGGAGACATGCTTGCAGGTACCACTCGTCTAGGCTCTGCATTCTCTGCATGTGAGGCTTGGCCCCTAAGGAGGGGTGACTAGAAAAGCCTGAGTGCCAAGAACAACCGTTTTTCTTGCTTTGCATCCAAATTACTTTCTAGAAAGCCTAAGCTGGGTGGAAAAGTGAGCTTCAGCTCCTCTGGAGCTTCCCTAGGGCAGGTGGGACCCCTCATGTGGCTCCTCACTAGGTGCCCACAGCAACAGGCCTCTCCAGCCCTCATCTCCACCACACCTCGATTCTGTAATTTCATCCCAACAGCAACGCTGTCCGCCCGTGGCTCTTAGAACAACAACGGAAGGCAGTGCCCAGGAAGGACCTGCCACACAGTCGAGCTCTGCTGCCTTAGGAGACGATCCTGCTGCAGGTCCTCCAAAGGCCCTCCCCTCCCTACGGGGCAGATCTGTCTGTCTGTCTGTCTGTCTGTCAACTCCCTCCTGTGTCAGAGCTTCTCAGGCTGTCCAAAATGAGTGCTTAAGACCATAGAAAGCAGTTTGATGGTACCTGGAAGAAATAAGTACAGAAATGCCACATGGTTCTGCGATTCTACTTCTAATCCAGACCCACAGAATCGAAAGTGGAGATGCAAAAAGGTAATTTATATATCCAAGTTCAGAGCGGCACTATGTGCAATAGCCAAGAGGTAGAAATGACCCAAATGGCCATCAAGAGGTAAAAGGATAAACAAAAACATGATACATGTTCTTTTTGTTTTGTTTTGGTTTTGGTTTTGGTTTTTTTAAGACAGGGTTTCTCTGTGTAGCTTTGGAACCTTTCCTGGAACTCATTCTGTAGCCCAGGCTGGCCTCGAACTCACAGAGACCCACCTGCCTCTGCCTCCCGAGTGCTGGGATTAAAGGCATGCGCCACCACGGCCTGGCGGTATACATGTTCTTTAACAACGGACACCTGATACAGTCTACAAACATGGTCAAGCCTTACAAAGACTGCGTTAAGTGATGCAAACCAGCCTTAAAAGGATAAATATCATGAGTCCACTTATATGAGTCAATTTTCCAAATTCACAGAGACAGAAAGAATAGTGATTACTGGTTTGGGTGGTGGTGGGATAACTGCTTAATAGGTACAAAGTTTCTCCTTGTGGTGACAGCCATGCTGTGAAGGTACTGAGGTCCACTGGCATGGACTGGAAAGTGACCAGACAAGGACTTCACACTGTGCATGTTCACTACAACCAAGTGCTGGTTGCTCACAGACTCCTGATGAGGTTGGGGATGAAATGAGTCCTCAGGAGGAGGGCAAGGACGGGGAGGGAGAGTGACCTTGAACAGCTCATTATTGCCAGAGGAAGACCAGATGGTCGGTAGGGAAGACAGGCAAGCACGGGGAACAGGGAACAAGGCAAGCACATTCTGGGAGGTGGGGAAGCCCAGTTTTTGAGAGGGAATGGTCTGCAGGGTGAGAGGACTTAGGAGAGCCAGGAGGGGTGAGGACTGGAGAGTTCCCAAGAAACACAACTGGCTACAAGCACGTGACAGGAAGTCACATATGCTCAGGCTCGGTGGTGGAGCGCTTGCCTGGCACACACAAGGCACTGGGTTCCATTCCCCAAACTGAAAAAAAAAAATTACAGCTCAGGAAAGAAGAAATGTGAGGTAAGATAATCAGGTCCTTTTTAGCATCAAATTGCAGAAGTTGAAAAGAAACAAAATTATCAGACATTCTGGAGCTGGTGGAGTCGCACAGCCGTGTGAATGTGGGCAGTGCTCCGAGCTGTACCCCCCAAACTAAAATGGTTCCATGGTGGGTCCATCTTACTACAATTAAAAAACAAAACAGATCGGAAACCCCTGCTGTGTGCTCGGCTGTCTCTTTACCACTGTTGATCAAGTGCTATGTGACAGATCTCTACAGCAGTCTATTGACTGTCACATGTCAAAAACTTAACGCTGCGTGCTCCTGAACCGAGCAGGCCTGTCTCTAAGAGTGTGTTGAAAGGCAGTAAAAAAGGACACTGCAGAGATCTTCTGGAATGTCACCGAAGAGCTGCTTATTAAAAACAAAAATGGAGGCTGGAGAGAAGGCTTAGCAGACATGAGTGCAGAGGGCCAGAGTTCAGTTCCCAGCACACCATCAGCTCACAACTACCTGCAACTCCAGCTCCGGGGGCATACAACACACAAGTGTACACACCCCCAACCCACACATGCACATAATTAAAAATCATCTTTAAAAACAAGAATAAGTGAAAATAAACCCCAAATAACCAACACACCTTAGGCAATGGCTAAAGTATATGTTCACGAAAAAAAATGTTCACCGGGCAGTGGTGGTGCACGACTTTAATCCCAGCACGCAGGAGGCAGAGGCAGGCAGATCTCCGTGAGTTCGAGGTCAGCCTGGTCTACAAAGCGAGATCCAGGAAAGGTACCAAAGCTACCCAGAGAAACCTTGTCTCGAAAAACCAAAAAAGAAAAAAAATGGTCACCTTGTAAGATGATGACGGATTCTAATTAGTGTTTCCCTGCATGGAAACACACTCTTTTCACCTTCCCCACTATGGGGCTTGTGTAGTTTCAGCTTTGATTTTAGTTTTTTTCTCTTTAAATACAAAGTCTCATATAGCTCAGGCTGGTCTTGAACTCGATATATAACAGAAGTTGTTCTTGAACTCTGATCCTCGGGCCTCCACCTCGTAAGTGCTGAGGTCACAGGCTTATGCCACCAAGCCCAGCCCATTGTGCTTTGTTCTCCACTTCACTGTTACAGAACAAGGAGGCCACCAACTACTGCGGAGTCCAAGACTGGGAGCCCCTTCCCTGTCCCTCTTTGTCTGTCTGCTGTGCACATGTGTGTGCACATGTGTTTGCCTGTGTGGGGACACATGTGAACACTCATGCACATGTGTGCCTTCATGGAGAGGCCTGAAGTTGATGTTGGGCGTCTTCTTTGACTTCTCTCATTTTGTTTTAATTTTCTTGTGACCTTGTCTCTCAGTCGAACTCAGAGATCGCCAGCTAGTCTAGCTGGCCATCCTGCCCTGGGGATCCCCTTTCTGTCTCAAACCATGGGGATTAGAGGCACCTGGCACACCTGCTCTGTTTTTATGAGGCTCTGGGGATCTGAACTGTGGTCCTCGCATGTGTACGGCAAGCGCTTTATCCACTGGGCCATCTCCCCAGTCCTCTGGACCTTCCTCTACCAAACACAACTCACCAGACCTTGAATGATTTGAATATCACTTGATCACTTGGTATCTATTGCCTCAAAGAACTAAAACCACACACACACACACACACACACACACACACACACACCTTATACACATACACACCATACACACACACCATATACATATACACCATATACACACACGCGTACTCATGCATGCATACACACAAACACCCCAAAACTGAACCCAGAGGTTCCAAAATTCCAACAATAACCAGTCAACACTAGGACTCAGATTATGAAGTGAAAAGGCCAGTTACAAAATAGTATTATTCTATGCCAACCCTCATAAATACGCTTACTAATAAGCAAATACTTAGGCTACAACTGTAAAGGAACGGAGACAGTAATCACTTTTACTTGAGAATCCAGGCTGCTCTCAACTGCCCATGTGAGCACCTGTGTGCATGAGAAGGCATACCAAATGCTGACCACAGAACTGAAAAGACCAAGAATCAGTTTGTTGAATGCATGCAAAGTCCAGATAAGGAGCTTTGATGCAATGTAAAAACCGTGTCCAGGTAAGAGAGGGGCATGTCTCTTGCTTCCCAAGCTAAAGACCAAGCACAGAACCGTCTGGACCAAAGAGAGCAGGAGTGAGCACAGACAAGAAGAGTTGGAGAGGGAAACACTGCAAAGAACTGCAGATGACAGGAGCTGACAGGGACTGAGCACCCAAGGAGCCGAGTCTCCAAGAGTCCAGGCCGTTCAGTAGGCCCAAACCACACGCCACCCTGGAAAGAGCCAGGGTCCGTGTGTTTAGTTTCTAGCTCACAGTGAATGTACTAGTTTCCGACCTACTGACCAAGAAGTATCCATTTATCACCTGTCCTTCCCCTGGGGGTGATTGGAAGACTTTAGTCTTTCAGGCAATATTTATAAAAGAGACCCGAACATCACAATGTAGAAGAAGCAGAAGAAAGTGACCTTAAAAATAGCTTCATGAAAATGCTACAGGCATTTAAAGAAAAAATGAAAAATTCCCTTAAAGAAATTGAGGAAAAGACAAACAAAAAAAATGGAAGAAATCAATATATCCCTTAAAGAAAACCATGAAAAAACAATTAAACATGTGAGGGAAAGAGTTCAAGACCTGAAAATTGAAATAGAAACAATGAAGAAGACACAAACAGAGGGAATGCTGGAAATAGAAAACCTGAGTAAATGAACAGGAAACACAGATGCAAACATAACCAACAGAATACAAGAGATGGAAGAGAGGTCCTCTGGTGTAGAGGATACAATAGAGGAAACAGATTCATCAGTCAAAGAAAATGCCAACGCCAAAAAAGTCATAACACAAAATGTCCAGGAAATCTGGGACACCATGAAAAGGCCAAACCTAAGAATAATAGGGATAGAAGAAGGAGAAGAATACCAACTCAAAGGCACAGAAATATATTCAACAAGATCATAGAAGAAAACTTTCCCAACTTAAAGAAGGAAATACCTATGAAGATACAAGAAGCTTATAAAACACCAAACAGACTAGACCCCCCCAAAAAAAGTCCCCACGCCACATAATAATTAAACCATTAAACATACACAATAAAGAAAGAATAATAAGAGCAGCAAAGGAAAAAGGTCAAGTGACCTATAAAGGCAAACCCATCAGAATAACATTTGACTTCTCAATGGAGACTTTGAAAGCCAGAAGGTCCTGGACAGATAGAATGCAGACACTAAGAGACCATGGATACCAGCCTAGACTAATATACCCAGCAAAACTTTTAATCACCATAGACAGAGTGAACAAGACATTCCAAGACAAAACCAGATTTAAACAACAACTATTCACAAATCCAGCCCTACAGAAAGCACTAGAAGGAAAATTCCAACCTGAGGAAGTCAGATACACCCACAAAAACACAGGCAATAGATAACCTCACAGAAGTAAATCCCAAAGAAGAGAGAATTTGTTTGCACAGTGACCGGTCCAAGTCACATGTGACTGCCAAATAGCTTGCTATTCTGCAGGAATCCACCAACGTGGCCTCAAGAATGCAGGTGTGCTGGTTCCCAGCTCAAGCTGCCTCAAAGCAAAACAGCTGCCTTTTGTCTGCTGGATAGAAGAGAGTCCTGTGGGCACCTGTCCCCTCTCCCAGGCCCCTGGGTGAGGACTGCTAAACAGCCAGCCTTTTCTTTCACACCCAAGGACACAGGGCATGGCACTCAGGGCATGTGCAGAAATGTGAAGCAAGGCAGATCTGCTCATGGGGACAGCAACAAGTTCTGGGATATACACAACGAAGTGATGTGCTGAGAACTTAGTATTACAGAAGGTTGACATGTTAAGGGAAGTCTTCCAGGAAGGAGGCCTGGTCAGTAAGAACAACTGTTCTAAAGCCATGGCAAGTTTACTGTGATGTGGAGACAGTATGCTACCCACCAGCCCTTTGTCTGCTGGAGCCCTAAGTACACAGTAGGTCCAAAATATCCGCTGAGCTAATAATATGGCCAGGCATAGTAGTGCATTCCTGATCCAGCAATTTGGGAGGCTGAGGCAAGAGGACTGCCATGAGTTCAAGATCCAAACCCTTAACAAACCTAATTATTTGACTTTAACATCTTGTGGAGGTTATATCTCATATGTCCATTCTATTACTTCCCACATTGTCAAGGCCAGAAGCATAGACAGCCCCATCCTGCCTACAAGAAGGAGCTATGGTGGTTCCAGACTAGACGTCTTTCCACCTCTCAGGGGCTGTTGTGGAGACGAGAGAGGAGGTGAACAGGTGTAGAAGGATCCCATGCAGACACCGCTCTAAGGACAGCGTGACACCAGGGGGTACTGCTCTAAGGACAGCGTGACACCAGGGGGTACCACTGGGCTTAGACTGCCCTCCAGCTGGGACCGATTCCCTCTTCTACCCAAATATTAGAACCTCCCTAAGCAGACAAGGCTTGGTGGTCTGCTGGGAACTTGTTTCCCAAATTATTGTCTGCAGACTTTCTTCACCATGCTCCCTTCCACGCTTTAAGATCGTCTCTACCCAATAACGCATAGATATATATCTCCAGCTCACATGTCTCTCCTGAACCCCACGTATGCACCTCATCTCCCTGCATGGTGACCCGCACCATGTGATCTGTCCCCATGGCAGAATCCTGTGAGTTTCCTACCAAGCACAGGGTAAAAACGACCCTCTGTGTCTGTCTTCTCCAGCAGCCCCGGCCCTCAGCTTCCTTTCCAGTGCGGTTCCCTCCCATGAGCCACAGGAGTGTTAAAAACTGCACAGCGCACAGCTCGGGGGTACCAAGCAATGTATGGTAGTAAGGGATGTGCACACCTCTTATGCTAGTCAATTGCCTGGGAAGTAACAGGTATCTGGAAGGGGCCCAGAGAGAGAAGTTAAGTGGCTTTTTCCAATTTGTAGAAAGCTGCCATTTGAGCTGGAAGTGGCCTTTTGGGAAGGCAATGTCCTAACCCTGAGGGGCAGTGCAGGGCCAAGGCAACAGGAGTCCATGGCGGCATGCTGTGGATGGTCTTGTCTACTTGCCTAGGTGCTCTACAAATATTTTCCATGTGTCCACGCCACTGGAGGATTGGGAAACGCTGGCTAGAGTACAATAGTCTCTCTGTTTCTAGATCGTCTCTGTTGGCAGAAAAACAAGTGTGAGTTTCTCCCTTTCACACCTCTAAGTCAGCACGTCTGCTCCACCCAACATCCTCCTTGGCCCCGGGGCTCTACTTGGCAAAGTCACTATAGGCTGCTCGTCAATACCGGACCAGGGACAGGCTGGTCTCTCCTGGCCAGATGCCCAGGACAAATGGCTCTGCCCACTAAATGGACCAATCATTAGCTATGCCAATCAACCACCGCCTTTCAGACTTCAGCTGGCACCTGTGCTCTTGGGGCCCCTCCCACTACATATAATTATACGTACGCCACGAATACAATAATTCGGTTCTCCCATGGATCCAATAAAGAAAGCTTCACTATCAAAATGAACTCAAAATCCTGCACTATCTGTAAAAGGTCAACCAGATATGAACTGTTAAGTCCAGGAAGAGTTCAGTCAGTCTACAAACACAATTGAGCATTATGTCACCATTTTAAAAAGAGAACATCATTGGATTAGATAAATACTGTCCCCTGTAGAGGCAAGAAATGTGCTGGGATTAGAATTCTTTCTGTGTAGTCCCAATGTCATGGCCCTGAGTGCACTCGGAGGAGACATGTCTAGCATGGAGGTCAGAGGGAAACACGCCCTTCCTGAGTCTCCCCCAGCTGTTCCAAAGCACACAGCACCTTCGTGAGGTGTCTGAGTCGCTGTGACAATTTGTTCTATTGGCCCCTGTTTAGGAGAAAAGAAACACGGTCCATGTTCCTATCGTCCCAGCATTCTCTAGCCTGTCTGCTCTGCCCATTGTCTAGGATCCTGCCCAGTCTCTGCCCTGAAGACAGTAATCATGGAACCTGTGACTTCCTGTTCTAATTTGGCCTGAGCACTTCATGGCACACCCACAGCCTTCTGTCTGGAATTCTTTTCATTCTTCTCCCAGAAGCCATGAATTTTTTTACCTGCCAACTGCCTCTTTCATAGCCTTCACCCTGTTCTGTTGGTGTTGACCCTCAGGATGCGTGAGAAGGCAACCGGAAATCCTATCTCTCTACTTTCCCCTCACACTTGGCTGCTGTAGCTGGAAGCATTAGTTTTGTAAGCTCCTGTACCAAATTACCACAAGCTTGCCGCCATAAAATAACTTAAATTTATTTCCAAACACTTCTAGTGGCCAAAAATGCAAAACAAGTTTCCCTGAGCTGAAACCATGATGCCAGCAGAGTAGTGCTCCCTGCCCACGCCCCCCCCAGAAGCTCTACGGGGAGACTGTCCCATCCCTTCCAGCTTCTGGAATGAGCTCACTGGCTCATGGCCTTTTCTTCTGTCTTCTGCCATAAAGCAGCACCAAGGTTTCCTCTGCACAGACCCTCCAATCACTGCCATCTTCTGACTGTAATACATTCTCCTTTGTCCTCTCTGTTCCCACACTCATGACTGCATTGGTAATTCAGGATAATCTCCCCGAACAGAGTCCTTTGCTTATTCACCTCTGCAAAGACTTCTACCATCTGTGGTAAGATTTCTAGGCGCCAGAGATCAGGGCTGCTATCTTTGGGGCATACTTTTCAGCCTACCACAGCAGGTGTAAAATCTGGGCTGAGGATGTAGCTCCCTTGGTAGAGTGCTAGCCTAGAAGGCACGAGAAGATGGATCCAACCCCAGCACCACATGGACGAGGTGTGGTGGCTCATGCCTACAATCTCAACTCTGCAAAGACAACAAGGGCAGGACCGGAAGGACGGCTCAGTGTGTAGACTGTTTGCTCCACAAGTGTGAGAACCTGAGTCCAGATCCCTAGAATCCATAAGCCAGACATGGTGCCGTACATCTGTCATCCCAGCGACCCTCCAACCAGACAGAAGGCAGGGACAGACATCAGAATCCTGGGAAGCTCAAGGCCAAGGTGCCTGGCACACACAACGGCAAAATGACAAGAGACATCCTCTCACAAAGTGGAAGGTAAGGCTCCAAACCCGAGGTCAGCCTCTGACCTCCGCTTTCAGGCTCTGCCATACACATAGCTGCACTCATAATACACACACACACACACACACACACACACACACACACACACACACAGAAATTACTATTATTATTATTATTATTATTATTATTATTATTTTAATCTCTCTCTCTCTCTCTCTCTCTCTCTCTCTCTCTCTCTCTCTCTCTCTCTCCCTCTCTCGGTTTTTCGAGACAGGGTTTCTCTGTGTAGTTGTGGTGCCTGTCCTGGATCTCGCCTGGCTCTGCCTCCCGAGTGCTGAGATTAAAGGCGTGTGCCACCTCTGCCTGGCAACAATAATTTCTTCAGCAGGTTGAAAGCTTACTTTCTCTCAGGAACCATTTAGCAGGCCTTGCCTAACTCTTCATGCACCCATCTCATCTGAGGTGAGGTTTGGGGCACTGGCTCCTCCTCTTCCGTCCCCAGTATTGGATATTCTGTGTGGATGGAGGAAGGCTTTACTCTAGAAAGCCAGCCCACACTTCCAGCCTGGGATGACTCAATGATGTCTTCATCCCTCTGATAAGCACCGTGTTCCTCAGGCCTCCAAATAAAGGCCCAGCTACAGCCCCACTTCCCACGCCTGCCCTCTCTGATGGGTGGGCTCGGCCGAAAGACGCTCTGGGGACCTGCAGGCTGCACGGCTTCCTCTTGTGTTCTCTGACGTTGTCTTTCCTCCCCTCGCTCTCTGCCATCCAGAAATGTGTCGAAATCTTTCCATCGCTGTTAATTCCCTCTTATTCATTTGGGTGCCCTGGGATTATACTTCCCTAATCTCTTTATTATTATTTAATGGGTTCTGGGCAGAGAAGGTATAAATACGCCCAAGATGAATCCTCCATCTTGAACTCTACGTTAATCTTTAATTTTCAGTTATAGCTTGCATATGCTTAAAAGATAACAGACATTCTCGTCTAAAGCCGCAGGCTCCTGTCAGTGGGTGAGCATGAAGACTGTCAGCGGCTTCCGATGGACAGCCCAGCTTGCCAACTGGCCCTGCCTCCAACACAGGGCCCTTCCATGGCTGGGCACTGCTGCCTGCCACAGATCAGTCAGCACACATTAAGAACTGGCCGACCACATGAGGACTTCCTCTTTCCAGGATTTGTTTTCAAGCAAATTAGTTCTTCCTTCTGATGCCAGAGGCAGCCATTTGCTACTGCCTGACTCAGGGACACCTTCTGCAGGTTCCATCGGCCTCGGGGAACCTTTTTACTCAAAAGCAAAGACTTCACGATACATCCCTGCTTTACAAAGGCTCGGGTTTAAAAATAAACATGGGCATTTGAAGGAATACAAAAATAGTTCGTGCCCTCAGCTCGACAGAGCCCAGTGGCACGGGGTGTATGCTGGCTTGGAGGATACCCAGAGAGGCCAAATTCAACACAAAGCCTTCATGGACCTCAAACAAGTGAGAAATTGGGGTAGAGAGCCTTTGTTGTATGATTGGCTCCTTTTGTCATCCAGGGCCATCCATACCCAGTTCTCTCCAGCCATAGGCATTCACCCTGCCATGCTATTCATAAACCAGTTGTCAAGCAGTTCCTGACCTGAAACCCAACACAGTCTCCATCTGCCTTTGAGGTCTCCTCCTCCTCCTCCTCCTCCTCCTCCTCCTCCTCCTCCTCCTCCTCCTCTTCCTCCTCCTCCTCCTCAATTTTTGTATTCAGCCAACAGGCTTAACACAATGGAAGCTCCTGACAGGCTATACCTGTCTTTCCATGAGCTGCGCCCTCCCCCGGAAATGCCTTTCTCACAACCCCCAATCCAGCCCACTCCCCCTAGTCAAAACTCTATCTCCCTTCAAGGCCAGTACAAATTAGTCAGGTCTTCCATCAGAACCGCCAGTCTGAGTTCTCCCACGGAAGTTCAATTTTCTCTGCGCTTCTTCTGTAGCCCTTGTATAGTACTCTGACTCATGTCAGAGCAGCTCTAGATGTAGCCCTTCAATAATGCTCTGGACCCCCTAGGCAGGGATCAGATCTGCTCTTCTGTGGACCCTCAAGTACCTCAGAGGAGGAAGTGTGGGACTGGAGAGATGGTTCATCAGGTAAGAGTGTTTACTGCTCCTGCAGAGGACCCAGGTTCTCAGCATCTACATAGGCAGCTCACAACTACCTATAGTTGTGATCCTGATCCAGGGGGCACCCAAATACCCTGGCCTCCATTGGCACCTGTACTCATGTGCACATACTTGCACACACACACACACACACACACACACACACACACACACACACACACAAATGCACACAATTTTAACTTGTAAAAGTAAATCTTAGAGAGACTGACTAAACCCAAGACTTATATAGTGCAGAGAAACCAATACCAGGTCACCAGGACCCAACATAATTCCAAAAGTCAAGCAAGCAGACCCTTGTGGAACTTGAGACTTTCTGTAGCAGGACCTGAGAACTTTCTGTAGCAGAACTGCTGGCTATGCCAGCATGTAAGCACTCACATGCACACACATAGGAATGCCCAAGTGTCCTATACCCTCTTCGCTCCATGTATCTGGAACCCTAATTTACGCTTCCCTACTGGGAATCTGTTCCCTATGTCCTGCATAAGTGACCTTTCCCAGTGTGCCCTACCCGGCCTAAAAGAAGGCGAAAAGCACAGCTTCCTGGGTAAACTCACAGGCTGTCACTCTGTCTTACTTCCTGTTTCACAGCCAGATTCAAGACAGCCGGACACCAAAGCTTGAGTCAACAGAGAGGCTAGAGGGAAGGGCACCAAGAGAGAGGGAGACCGGGAGGAGATGGCCACAGACACCTAGTAAGGCTCTGTTCAGACGTCTCTGGGAGATCTAAATGATCCCAAAGCAAACAGTCACATGGTTTCCTGTCACCCTGTGGATACACTGGCTGCTGTGTGGATAACGGGTCATGACCAATCAGGCTGGGCCTCCACACAGGATCTTCTAGAGCCCTTTTCTGTTCTGGAAAAGGTTGGGGGCTCTGCTGCCAGCAGGAGGGTCCAGACAGCTGGGACTCATATGTCCTGGCTCCAGTCTGGCTCAGAACAGCCCGTGCTTGTTCCCATGAACTAAGGGCTTGTCACCCAGCTACTACACAGGGCCAGATGCTCTGGGTGTGCCAACATGTCCCCACTTCATTTTTACCTTCTCAAAGCGCACTTCAAACTTCTATTTGCTTATTTCCAAGCATTTTTATCTTGGGCTTCAGGACAGCTTATATTCCTTCCGTAAGGAATCTGTCTTCTAAATAGAAAAGTCCTTCCTGCGGACCCACAGCAACGCTGAGATCCACCCTACCAAGGTCTCAGGGGGTTTTTGGAAGAGGCAGTGTCTAGAGCTGCAATGTTTACCAACCATTTCCTATGTGGCGGGCATCATGCTGGCCACTGACGGGCACCTGCCCTTCCCTCATCTTCCCAACAACCTTGAGATGGTCTATTTTGCAAAGGAAACCGGCAAAGAGCAAAGATTAAGTAGCTTGCCCGAGTTCATACACCATTCATTACACAATGGTGCCCGCGTCACCTAATCCCTGCGATGCTGCAGGCTCCCTTTACATCCATTCCACTGTGTGTACCTCCTTTTGGCCACACCTTTGTACTTCCTACCCTCCTTCCAGACTCCCTGAGCCCTCTGCCTCTCCTCCATGTTCAGGATGAAGTGCTCTGGAGACGTTCAGCTGGTTCCTGAGTAACCAGGTTCATCCTTGTGCATCATTGCAGGCCAAAAGGAATGATGGTCAAGTCCTGACTCATCGTGAGACTGTCAACCAGAAGCCCTCCTTGCTCCGGAACTCCGAACATCCTGTTACTCCCCTTGCTTCTTGGTGACTTGGGCTCCCGAATCACCGTCCTTCTCTCCTCCGCCACCTCTGTTTTGATTCTTGGTGATTTCTGTGCAGACACAGATGACCCTTCCAACCAGCCTTTTAGGCTTGGGTTTCTTCCTCTCTCAGCCTCTTCTAACTGTAAGGGTGACAAAGACAGGCCAAGTCTGTCCCTGTAACCCTGGAGATGCACAGTAAATATCAACCGACTGAATGGGTGGTTGGGGGAGCTGAGCACGGCGTGGCTGGGCCCACTCTGCTGTCTTTGCAAGACTAACCTCCGCCTGGGGGGGTCCAGGACAGCTGTTCTCACTGGCCACCATTCGAATGCAGGCAACCTAAACAAAGCTGTTGGTTCTGAGAAGCCCCAGCATAAAGCACCAGAGGCCTTCAGAGCATACATCTACCTCAGCCATCCCAACATTTGATCCCAAGGGTCTAGGGGAAACTAACTCTGCCAAGAAAAGGGTCAGAGGCTACCTGACACTCTCCTCCTAAAGAGACTGCTCAGAGAGCCTCCACCATGAGTTTCTCCCAGGAACAAACACTTAGAGAGACCCTGTGTAGGCTTCACATCACGTGAGTCCAGGGTCTGAGTTCCTCGCCAACTGAATTTATGATTTACTTGGTTAATCTACCCTTTGGTGGATAAAAGGACTTGATCTAGGAGAAAGAGCCTACGGACAAATCAAATAACTTTTGTAAGATGTGCAAAGAGAAGCCAGTGTGACTGCCAAGGCTTGAAGCTCCCAACTTCTATGAAGGGTTGGGGACCAAATCCTGAAACCTACGGGCTACAGGTTCCTTCCAGTTCAACAGTGGAGGAGAGGCCAGCTTTTGGGCATCTCGGACACAAATAACGAAGGTAACCACCACCGAGTGTGGACAGAAGGAGCATAGGAAGGATTCTGAGTCACAGCCAAAAGCAAGCAAGCAAGCAGTGTGGTCTCTGGAAGGCTTATAACCATGCTCTGTGTCAAGGTCAAGATCGATTCAATAGAGCCACCGATCCAGCCCAGCAGGTTTACTTATTTGACGTTTGGATTCTTGTTACATAATCTGAATTAACACCTTAATAAGTGTGGCTGTGAGAAGCAATACAATAGGACAGAAGTCCAGTCATTCTGAGAATCTCCACTGAGATCTGGGAGAAGGACCAGGGGAGAGGTGGGAGACAGAGAAGGGAACGGGAAGATAGCCGTGTTATCGTATAATCTGGGCGGATGGAGTTGGGCGACTGACTCACGTCAGGGTAAATCTGTTCTTCCGACCTCTGCTCTTAAAGCTCTGTGGCCACAAGCCCCTTGAGGCACATTGCTGCTTTCCCCTTTAGACCTCTAGATGTTTTTTCTTCCTCACGGAACTGTGAAAGTCTGACACAGTATGAACTTTAGAGCGGCATGTCTTTGAGGAGGACGACATATAAAACCCCCACTTTCATCCAAAGCCTTGACTGTGTGACTTGAATCAAGTGACTTAACTTCTCTCAGCTCCAAATTCTTTATTTCTGAAATGTGAAGCTGAAATACTTAGATGAAATACTGCATATAAATGATGAAGAAAGATTAGCTCCCTTGTCCCGGCAGAACTCACGAGGTCCCACAACAACCTTGTGGCCAACCCTATGTCTGTATACCATATCACTCTGTGGCCTCAAAGACAAAGCCTGTGAAGTCACAGAATGGGCAGGCAGCCAAAAATGATGGGCTGATCCCAAAATGTCACCATTGACAGTGAAGGAAGACTGTCGGGGGGGGGGGGGCGGGGGGGGGGCGGGGGGGGGGAGTAGCCTTCTTCTTCCCTCAAAGATCCTCCAGAAATTTCCACTGAGTATGTGAGGAAGTCAGGGTCCACGTTACCGTGGTGGGGAGGACAGAGACCGGGTCTGAGGCCCCCGTCATCTCACACGGCCAGCCCTTGGCAGCGGAGAAGCAGATAAGACCAGCCAAGAGGTCACTGGCTGATACAGCTGATGCCGCTCAGAGGATGCTCTGTAACACACGCCGCCTCCCCCTCTTCTGTGACAATTCCACACTTGTGCCAATTTTGCCAAATGCTTAGCAGGCAGCATTTGAAGCTAATCGATTTTTTTGCAACCTGCTTAGGTCCCCCAGCTGGCTTTACCCTTGAGAGAGAGTCCTGGGGCCCCGGTGTGACCAGCCTGGCTCACACTGCCGGGGCTCAGTGTTCTCCATTTAATTATTTAAGGCCACGAGGCATTGTTTTCTTCATGGGGCAGAGCTCTCCGAGCATTTAAAATTCATAGGAGAAGCCAAGGAGTAGCTTTTTTTAGCTCCCTCCCTTGAAGCAAATGATATGTCTTTCAGTCAGTCCTCAATTCCAGTTTTCCAGAATATTCTACCCTCGATAAAGCACGCCTGCTTAAAGAGAAGAAAATAAAAAGAAAGAAAACAAAAACCAAGCCAGGTATAGGGTAGCAGAGCAGGCCTATGATCTCAGCACTTGAGGCTGAGGCAGAAAGACTATGTATGGCAAGTTCAAGGCCAGCCTGAGCTACACAGCAAAACCCTGTGTCCAAAGCAATCAAACAAACAAAAATAACAACAACAAAACAGGGCAGAACAGAACAAAAACTACCAAAAACAAATTGAGAGCAGGGAAAGAATGGAAAAGCCCGAGAAGGAAGCATGAAAAAGCCAATGTACTAATCAGCAGCTTGATCCCAGGGGAGCCACCTTTAAATTTAGCAAAACGGATTCTGTCGGTGCCAAAGTAAGGGAGAAGCCTTAACCATCACTGGGAATACAGAGTGCTGGGTGTTAGGCTGGGCGGGTGCTTGAAAAGCTAAAACTGGGCTGACTCCAGGCTTTGTGACCCCAACTCCAGATCACAGGAGAGAACCTGGTAGTTCGGTGACTGAGGCCACAAGATGGTGGGCTCGAACACCTAAAGGCGCCGAATAAAACATTTCCCACTGCAGAGGAGGGAGCTGAGGACCCTCAGCACTGAGGGCCACCCACTGACTAAGGCAGTGTTTAACAAGCTGTCCCCAGAAAGGAGACGTGGGCAGGTGTACTGTGCTTCAGCTGAGCACCTGGGCGTCTCAGAGCTCTGTGGCCACTGGTGGAGCTCAGCCCTCATCTCCTGAGGACCAGGAAAAACTGGCCGCACTCAGACGTGTTTATTCCTTCCCACAAGAAGCTGTAGACAAAGTTTTTGCCTGCATCACAGGCCGCCTACTTCTGCCATCTGCCCTGTGCAGACCCATGGTAACAGATGCTCTCGGGCTCCTTGGCTGAGGAGAGGGAACCAAACAGGTACTTTTCCCTGCTGACCTACATTCCGCTGGCTGGGTAAGCACAGTAGTCCTGGAAACCTGCCCACGTCTCTATGAGGAGATAGCCCTCTCCTGCCCCTATCCCCACCTCTGGGTTCAAGGTTTCCTTTCTCTAGGTTATATACACCAAGTTCTTTAAGCAGTGTCAACCTTTTGGGTCAAGGACCCTTTGGAAACAGGTAAAAAAAAAAAAAAAAAAAAAAAACTATGGACACCCTCCTAGAAGAGCACATACCAATCTATAACTCATTGTTGGAGGAGGAGTCCCAGAGTCCACACTGAGAACCCCTCTTCTCATCAGCCCCACCCCCACAAAGTCCAGGAACCATCAGAGATGAGGGCGTGGGAAGGCTGAAAGAGCCAGAGATAACTGTGTTTTCCTGACACCACGAGACCACTGGACTCGAACCCAGGGCAGCTGTGGCTGCCTGCACAAGACGTGGACACGATCAAGCCAGCCAATATTCTAGCCTGGAGGGGGAAGGGGTTCTCAAGCTCCCACCCTTAACCAAGGAGCTAATGACAGCTGACAGCTTCTGGGAATGGGAGCACCAGTTGTCTTTAGGGGTGCGGTCCCTGGTAGTTTAACTAAGCTCCCAGCCGACGGCCCCACACCCAAGAGTGTATGGGCAGCACAAATTGGCCTTGATGAGTGACTTAATAATAACAACAACAAAAGCAGGAAGCTGGGGTGGGTAAAGGGGTGGGGATGGACCTGGAAAGAGTGGGAGAGAGGAGGGGGGGGCATTTGACTATAATATATTGTATGAAATTTTCAAAGAATAAAAATATTTTAAAACATTGAAAAGGGGCCCTTATCATATGCAAAATATGTATTCAAAGACATGAAAATAGAAGGGGGCCTGATTGGATAGAGTGGGGAACAAGAGGAGTCGGGGACAAGACACAGGGGGCTGAATAGGATCAAATTATCTCACACATACAGGGGAAAATGTTACAGTGAAATGCATAATTTTGTACAAATAATATGTGCTAGCAATTAAAAAAGAAACTTATTCACACATATTTATCGAAGTAGACAAGGGAAAGTCTATAATAGAAGAAATCGGAATTATAAAGGGGGGAAAACCCTGTTAGGGAACTCTGTCCTCCAGACCCAACACAACTGCTGCCACCTTTCAGTCAGAGCTGCTAGGATTACCCACCAAGATCCTGCCAAGATGGGCCCACTATAGTCCCTCCTGGAAGAAGTTAGGGGACACTAGGCCTGGCCTTCTCAGAGAACATCTGAAGTGCTGAAGTGGAGGTGCTCTCTTCAGTGATGGAGCTGCCTGTAAGTGACCCACTGTCCTGTAGGTGACCCCACCCATGCTCCTGGAGGTAACCCCCACCCATGCTCCTGTAGGTAATTCCCACCCATGCTCCCATAAGTAACCCCCACCATGCT
Organism: Peromyscus eremicus; assembly: GCF_949786415.1. Taxonomy (NCBI): domain Eukaryota; kingdom Metazoa; phylum Chordata; class Mammalia; order Rodentia; family Cricetidae; genus Peromyscus; species Peromyscus eremicus. Next base: position 116,575,296 of record NC_081416.1, on the reverse strand, counting down.
CCCATAGGTAACCCCCACCCATGCTCCTGTAGGAAACCCCTACCCATGCTTTTGTAGGTAACCCCCACCATGCTCCCATAGGTAACCCCCACCCATGCTCCTGTAGGTAACCCCCACCATGCTTTTGTAGGTAACCCCCACCATGCTCCCGTAGGTAACCCCCACCCATGCTCCTGTAGGAAACCCCTACCCATGCTTCTGTAGGTAACTCCCACCCATGCTCCCGTAGGTAATTCCCACCCATGCTCCTGTAGGTAACCTCCACCAAGTTCCTTGGCTCACCAAGCTAGACTTGGGTGTAACTGTTTCTCCAGTCCGTCGCTGATGATCTGGGATGGACATTTATTCATCTCCCCAGGAAAAGTCACACAACAGAATCCTTCTCTTTAAGTATTTCTGTAGAACATATGCCCAGACCCTTTCATTCTGCCTCTCAGAAAATCCTTCCACCGTCTGCATTTAAACGACCTTGGGCACCCACCCAGGACCAAAACGTAACATTGCTTGCTGCCTCTTTCCCTCAAGTTCCTTCACACTTTAGCTAAAGCCTTCAGGGTTTTACTCAGCCTTTGGGGCAACCACCTCCCTAAGGTGATTCAGGGAGAACTCACCACCTCTGGAAATCCCCAGGTCCCTCTCACAATCACAAAAGCCTTGTCTCACGTCCACACACCACCCCACTGAGAACCCACTGGTGCTACTGGTCACCCATCACCCAAGATCCCCCTGCTCTGTGTATTCCAAGTCTGGGTGGGTCTTCCTTCCTTTATTCTCCAGAGTCCGCATGGGCCCTCTGAAACACGAATTCAGCCAGCACCATCTGCCCCTGCTCAAATATTCCCCTTCACCCCTTAACTAAACCCAGATGACCCTGAGGACAAGTCCCACCAAAACCACAAGCTGCTCTGTCCCTCTCACACCAGCACACTGAACACAAATGGGGGCAGCTGGTGACCTTGAAGCTCACTCCCAGTCCTAGGAGGCCAGGCCACTCCAGGCACCTGCTTCCTATGCACCTGCCTCTAAGTTACTTTGTCATTGGCCCAAAGCTTCAGCGTCTTCTACCAATCTTGTCAAGGCATCCTCATAGAAGACCCAAACACACTGTACCAGCTTCCTTGGCCCCTCCAGGCCAATGCCTTCTTCCTCATGCTCCTTCAGTGACCCTTGCTGGGTCCTTTAGCGACTCACAGCCACATGCCGGACCCATTCACCTTGAAATATGAACTGCCCACTCCCACCTTCTCATGGCCCATCCTTCTGGTCCATTCAAACTTCTCCCGCCTCACAGGGCCCTCCAATCTGGACGTAAGCCCTCTCCATCAGCCATGGCCTAGCTTCACACTGTACATCAGATAGCCCACACCCACCTGTGGTCCATCACTGCTACAATCCGAGGAACCCGGCCTCCCAATCAGGCAGCACCCCGACCTAATGTAGGCAGCCCACACCCAAGCCACTGGGCAAACTGGGTGGGTGAGTTTCGCTTTGAATCCGTGTTCTCTGACCTCAAACCGTCATTCTCCAATGGCTCACAGGCTTGTGCTTCTTCGGTAGGCTTGCCGTCCACTCCCTGACAACTCCCTCATTATCATCTCCTTAACTTCCCACCCCATTCTCCACCCGGCTCTCAGCCCATGACCCAGCCTCCCACTCGTCAAAGGCAGGAGGCATGGGACTCCTGTACCTTCCCACCACGCCCAAACCTCACAACGGCCTCCTTTTTAGAGAAAGATGTCCCTCTTCCTCCTCCGAGGTACGACCCTTCCCTGTTGCTCTAAACCAAGCTTCTCATCATCTCCAGGATGAGGCTCCCCCGCTGCCTGGCTTCTCTTGTAGCAGCCAGCCCAATCTGAAACTATGCTCACTGTAGTTCCCCCATATCAAAAACCTCCTGGCTCTCCCATACGCCCCTCCTTTCCTGCTTCCCATGTGCCTTCCAACACACTTGGCTCCGAACGCTGCCTTGAGACTGACTTACGCCAGGACACCAGCAGCCACCACACCACCTCTCAGGAGCCCTCAACCAATGCCAAAGCCCTGCTTCTAGGGATGTTTCCCCACCAGCTGCTACTCTAGGTTACCCTTTCCCAGCCAGCCACCCCTCCTCCATCCTCTTTGCTAGCTCCTTCTCCTACCTGGCCACTCAGTAAAGGATGGGAGCTCCCAGGCTCATCCCTGTCCTCTCCTTCAGCGACACTGCCCAGTCTTTTCCCTTCAGCACCCCTGCTGAGCCCCGTCTTATCAACAACTCCCTTCCCAGCTGTGCTCCCAAAGAGATCATGTTGGTATTGAACTGGGCTTCCTTGCCTGCCTCCTAACGGTTCCTCTTCCGGGATCCTCCACCGCTATTAGCAGCGTATGCCAAAGTCCTTCACTTCCTCTCTTTTCTTGACCCTGATGTCCTGTCATCCCGAGGACCATCTAACAGACCATGGACGGAAACTATCCCCTATGTGACGTTCCAGCCTCAGCATTCGCTCTGACCTACAGAGTCACCCTGCTTCAACCTTTTCCTTCCAGCTCATTTTCCACAGAGTCTCTGCCACTGTCTTGGAACCTAACGAGGATCTTGTCACAGACCCTCAGTATTACTCAGCTTTCTACACACACACACACACACACACACACACACACACACACACACACACACAGAGAGAGAGAGAGAGGGGGGGGATTAGTTGACTGATTAGAGGATTACAGGAGTCACTTCTCTCCTTCCGTCAGATGGGTCTCGGGGATTGAACTCAGGTTGTCAGGCTTGACGGCACGTGCCTTTACCTACCGAGCCATCTTGCCAGTCCCTACTCAGTTTCCTCCAGTCTCATCATACCCGTGTCTCTGCCACTTTCCCCAGTCACATCTGATTTGGACCTGGCCTACTTCTTTCTCCAACCCCTGCCCAGGGTCCTACCGTCCCCTGCTGAGATCCTGCCATTAGGGTCTGATGCTAGTTTTTCAAGCATTCAGGACTGCTCTCTCCACTCTGGGTCTGGGCGCCCGACACGGTGTCCACCTGGACACGGTGCTCCCTGCTTCCCATGGTGGCTCCTTCAGAGGTGCGTCTCCTAAGCACACACGCTGAAGCTGCTGTCAGCCTTCACGCCCTTCTTCCCCTCTGAGGACAACTTGCAGAGATTTTTACTGCTGGTTCATTGGCAGGATTTATTTCTTGGAGGTGGAGGGTTTGCTCACAGGAGCAAGCAGAGTCTGTCTCACTCACAAAAACGCAAATTTCAGGGGTAGGGGCATATCTGTTTTACTCATCAATGAGTCCATGTGGAATAGTACTTTGGACATAGTGGATTAAAATACATTAAAATTTTAGCTTCTTCTTCTTCTTCTTCTTCTTCTTCTTCTTCTTCTTCTTCTTCTTCTCCTCCTCCTCCTCCTCCTCCTCCTCCTCCTCCTCCTCCTCCTTCTCCTTCTTCTTTTTGATGTGGTGTTATTTAATTACCAATGTGGCTGAAATGTTTCTGTTAGAAAGTACTGGTAAACAGCGGTGGTATCATCCCAGATTATGGCACTGGTGACCTAACTTCCAATGACAATGAAATGTTTTATGCGGTAAACAATATAGAGGGGCACAAGATGTCGCGGGGTGCAGAGAGGACAGATAAGTTGGGCTAGGTGACAACATATTGGACATGTCAAACTAATGAGTCTGAAATCATGAGTCATCACTACTTAGCCAAATGCCTCCCAAGTGGCTTAAGTCAAGTATCCACACATGTGCAGATCTGGAGGCCACCACTGGGGTGACAACGGAGAATGTGTTTCAACATGGTCATACGGGGCCGTGTGGTGGCATGCTGTCTGGACTCAGTACCGCCATCTCCACATTCTCCTTCCCATACTCAGAGAACTGGAATTACTAGAAGAAACAAAGGTTTCTCTGGCCGTCTCCACGAGGGGCTTCCGAGCGGGCTGAGGGACAGCAGTGTGGGGAAATCACCAGTCCATCTTCCATGGCACAAATGCTAAGTCACACAGTGTAGGGAGAGAGCAGAACACCACAGCCACCCCCACACTACTTCTGCTCTCAACCAACCCTTCGAGTCTGAACATTAATGTTCACTCCCTCCAGGAGATTATCCGCTCCCATGGAGCAAGAAAATCCACTTCTCACAGAGGTTAATAAACTTACAGATCTCATTACTCAAAGAGGTCATGCTGGTGAGAATTTTAATGCATTTTTAAGAGAAAAAGTCTGGAAGAATATTAACAACGGAACAATGCTACTGTGAGATGCAAAGGCAGAGAGGTCACCCATAGGATGGAGCAAGGGCTCCTTCCTCGCATGGGTCCCCTACCCATGGATGGCAAAGCACTCCCAATCTGACCAGAGCAGGCACCATCACTGACCATGGGATCCAGGGCGTCCTGCCTCTGCTCCCACACCTGGATCTCTCAGCATGCTGGCTACTTGCCTAGCTGTGGCCACCTTTAAAATAATCTTCTTGATTCTTCAAGAGCCCCCTGAAGGCTGGTGATAAATCTGTCTTTGCTCTAGCTATCTCCCTGCCCCAATCCATTACAGCAGCTCATCAATTCATTCCCTTTCTTCTTGATCTAGCCCCCAGCTCCTGGCTAATCCTCAGTTAGCCCTGAAAGGGAACAGCAGACCCAGCCCCCTCCTCCTTCCTCCCAGCTTAATAACGCTATGGGGATGGGAGTGCAGCTCCACAGTGGGGCCCTCGCCAACATGCGTGAGGCCCAGACTTCCATCTCCAGCACTGCAAAATAAGCAAGTGGATAAACCAAAGTGCCACAGTACACACCTGCTCTCAAGTTCTTCCGGGACCTGGAGGGAGAACTTCCGGAGGCTTATGACTCCTAAGTTCCGTTCCTGCCTGCCTCCAACCTCACCGCCTCTTTCTCTAACATCGCCAACACCCCCTTTGCTTTGCTCTCGGCCTCCTCACACGTTCCACTTACAAAACGAAACTCACCCTTCCTTGGACCCCGACTTATCCTCACATTCACCTTCGTCTGCAATCACTTTCTACTCTCTCTCCAACTGTGAGTGGATTTGGGCTCTCCCACTTAGCTGAATCCCCTCTCAAATTCCATCAGTGCCCTGACACTCCCACTGCCATGATATTTAGCAGCAGCCACCTTTAGGGTCCACCATCCTCTGAGCTTTAGGAAGTCCCCAGCCTTGTTGAGGATAGCCCACTTAATAGCCTTATCTTCTATCGCTTCTACGGCCCGTCTCCTCCGCTTTTGTCTCTGTCTGAGTCTCCCAGTCCCATTCCCTTCTGGCCTGGTGATTCTTCCCTGCAAGCGTGGTTCTTTGCCTAGGTTTTACCTTTTGTCTTAGCTTACTCTTTCCCTGGCTGGGTGGTCAATCCCTATCAGGTGAAGGCTCCCAAGACTGTGTGACTATCCCAATTGCTGAGTTTGTAGTTCTAGCGTGGACAGACAGCCACACATGGAAATTCACCACCCGACACTGAACTCCCAGCCTTTCCTCCGGGAAAGACACCTTTCCTCTCCCTTCCGCTCCGAGCCTCAGCACCATCAGCCGCCAACCCTAGAAGCATCCACATTGCTGACAACTCAACCTGTGTCTCTCATTCCAGCAATTCTATCATGAGGACATCAGCCTCCAGCCACTGCGCCCAGAGAACAATTTTATTCTCTAACAGGATTAAGCTCGATTCTCAACTCAGCCACTTCCTGGCTCAGAGCTTGAACAGGTTGCCGAATCTCCCGAACCCAGCTTCAACTATTAAAGCGAGGATTGTCTCGAGGATGAAATGAGATGTGAGAGGACAGATATCACAGTCTCCCCTGATGTGTTTACCTGTGTCCAGACTAGACAAGCACACAAGAAAGACCCCTCCTAACCCCGCTGAGATCCCCACACGCGTGTTTATTGCGCTGTGTGTACCCCTGGAGTGACCTTGGAACCATCCCAAGGCTTGCACCGTCCTGTCTGTCTGTGACGTGTCTGCTCTCTCCTTTTTGGCTTTCCTCACTTCCTGCCTGGACTGTGGCTCTTTCCTGTAAGGCAGTGGTTCTCAACCTGTGGCTCTCGACCCCTTTGGGGTTGAACAACCCTTTCAGAGAGGTCGCCTAAGACCATCGGAAAACACAGATATTTACAGTATAACCCATAACAGTAGCAAAATTACAGTTATGAAAATCATCTTATGGTTGGGGGGTCACCACGACATGAGGAGCTGTATTAAAGGGTCGCAGTGTTAGGAAGATTGAGGATCACTCCTGTAAGGTCTCTTTCTTTCTAATCTCCTAAGTCTCTATGCTGCCCTTCATCACCGTCTCTAGAAAAATTTCCCTAAAATAATTATTCTTCCCTTCAGAGTAGAAGCTATCCCCTCACTGCCCACAGACTGAAGTCCAATGATAGCACGTTTCAGCCTTCTACACCTCTTTATCTCCAAGCCAGGGCCCCCACTGCCCAGGTCAGGTCTCACTCTGAGAGCAGGATTAACCGCTCCCTGACCATCTCAATCAGTTAACAGGTGGAGGACAGTGGATCTGAGGCTCTGGTGTAGCTCGGTGGATGAGATGGGGAGACGGCGGCTTCTTAGCGAGATGAAATGACTTATCCATGCTCACACAGCAGCCAGGGGCCTGGGGATTGATCTGTTCATCCGTACCCTCCCTAGCTCCAACAGACAGCCCTGCACGAGGACACAGGCCTCAGTGGGTGGAACAGTCGCACCCATCTTGAGTCTACCTGGAGGAGGCAGGGGCCACTTCTTCACATCATCTGAGCTAAAATGCACCTCGATACCGCCACCACCAACAGCTCCCTGCCCTGCCCCTTGGAACATCCTGGAGCAGGCTGCATCCCTTTTCCCATGAGGCCCTTCTCAGTTACCCTTCTCTCCCAGGATGCAGAAGCCAGAGCAATCCTCTTTTCTCCACTTATCTGAACAACTCCAATTAAACACTTTCCCAATTAAAGACCTCGGAAGGGCTACAAAGCACAGTTGGTGGGTCTGCAGTGTTCCTCACTAATTAGGTCCCTGTGGACAGCTCTACCCCATGACCCAGACAGGACGCCCCAGAGCTCCCGAAGGGCTGGCTGGGCTCAGCTGCTCTCATGAGGGATCCAGATCCAGGGTTTCCCAGGAAGGGCAAACAACAGAGCCTACCTGAGCCCCCTCACTCCAGCACAGTGGGAAGCCAGGATCAATAGTTCCCTTGGCCAGGAGGCACCCATGTACCAAACGGTTTCTTAAGTCAGAGAGTCCATGTTCTCACATTCCTCCGAGGAATAAGAAGAAGACTATCAAGTTTGTGAATAAAAATGCTGTTGAAAAAAAATCTCTTTAGTCTTTGACAAATGTCTAAATGTGTTCCCCACAAGTGTATTTTTATTCTAACAAGCTAATTTGAAATATAATTTAAATAATTATATCTCTACCAGAATGATACCATATGACTAACAGCACCTTGGTGGCAGAAGTACTGGAGACTTCATAGAGCTTTCAAAGAGGCTTCCATTCTGCCTCTTCCCACACAGAACACACCCCGCTAGGAGACTGGTGCATGATGCCAGCTCTCACCTCCAAACCTATAAATACGCTGGGGGCCGCCCGCAAGCCCAATACCTAGAAGATGCAGGAACACAGCACAGCAGTGCTGAAGAGGCCAGGGAATCAGAAACAACACCCCAAGCCTTCTGCTTCCGCCCCTGCCATGCATCTCTTTGCTCAATTCATTAAGCAGAATGGAACTCTCTCGATGTAGAAGGCCAGGGCTCGTACACTGGGGACTTCTGGTGTTCTGCAAATCCCTTTTCTCCATTGTAAATACACTGTGTGCATGCTGTCTGCTTCACAGTCGACGAAGCTGAGGGGAGTTCTTGTCTTCTCAAATGAAGTCTCTGTGTCTACCCCACGAGCCAAAGCGAAGTTTTAAATGCTTCAGGCTGAGGAGACACTGCTGATGTACATGTGCGTTTACTCTTGCGTGTTGTGTGTGTGTATTCTGTGGTACTGGGAATAGTACCCAGGGCCTTGTGCATGCTAGGCAAGGATTCTATCACTGAGCTACACCCCCAGTCCTGGTGCTTGCTTGTTTTGTATGGAAAAAAAAAGTCTTAAAACTAAAGCAAAGAATATAATGTCCTTCCTGCATGTACGTTATCTGCCAATCCTTTCCTTAAGGGAATTTTCTTTGAAGAGATGGACAATGGTCTTTTGAAGCACAAAAAGATTTCTAAATGGGGCACGGGGCTTTCTCTTGCAAGGAACTATCCCATCTGAGGCTCGAAGCAGAATTACTCTGCCCGGTATTTCTAAACAAGGATGTATGCTTCGAGCAGCTGGGTCTCAGTCCAGCACCCACCCTTAGCAACGACAAGGAGTCCTTAATGTCCTCACCACGATTCACTCAGGAGCAGTGACTCACCCAAAATTACCCAGGCTCCCCAAATTACCCAGCGCTAATTGTGATCCTGGTCTTCTCTGCCATTTTCCCCTTCAGTAATTCATTTAAAGCCAACAACCGCCTTAAGGAATTGTTGAAAAGTCTTTTTAAAAATACTCTGCCTTGTTCTTAGCAGATTGACAAAAATGTATCCGATTTGGCAAAAGGACAACTTAGAATTAGGTGTAGATTTAAATGATGATGTGTTTTTATAATTATTGGCAGGAGAAGATGGCCACTCGAGATATGTTTTGATGCTGTTGTAAAAAGCATGCTACAAAACAGACATATAGAATGATTTCATCTTGTTAAAAATATATTTCCCTTGGTAGACATACATCTAGACACACAGTCATACACACATGGAAAAGAGGCTGTAAAGACAGAGAAGCAACTGCTGATGAGGTTATCCCTAAGATGTGGGATGTAAAGTCGTTTTCACTTCCTTCCGCACACTGTTCTTCTTTAGTACGAGCATGCAATGTTCTTATAATTAGGGGGAAAAGCAAAGCTATTCTCATTTTCTTTAAAAACAAAAACAAACAGTAGATGAGAAAGGGTAAAGACCACATAAGGATGGGGCCGTAAAACTGTGTTAGAGCATTAGAGGGCTGTGGAGATGCCCCGAGGGTAAAGTGCTTGTTGCAGAAGCACTAAGGACCTGAGTTCAGATTCCAATAGCCACATAAAAGTTGGGTGTGGTGACATGTCTACAATGTGGAGGTAGAGACACGACATGTGGATCCCAGGGGTTCATTGGCCAGGCAATCTGACTGAAATGGTGAGCTCTGGGTTCTGTGATAAACCCTGTCTCAAAAACACGAGAGAGAGAGAGAGAGAGAGAGAGAGAGAGAGAGAGAGAGAGAGAGAGAGAGGCAGAGACAGCCAGTTGCAGGCACACAGAGACACCCAATGTCAACCTTTTGCCTCCTTCCACATGTGTAGATATTGGTCAGCATGTGCACACACACACACACACACACACACACACACACACACCAAAAACCTGAGCTAGGAGAACAGTTAGGAATGAGCTCTGATGAGTGTGCTTGACTCTAAGCTCCCCAAGAGGCATTACAGAAAAGAGACATGGTAATGTCTACAAACCAGAGACCGTTAAGAACAGCAAACCACCTGCTCCGCTCCAAGTCCTTCTTCAGGGGACTGTGCAAAAGCCACAAATGGGATCATGACCAGTCCTAATAACCGTCAAGGTTAAGAATGGCGAGAGGCTTCCAGTATGGATGATAAGATTTCCCCAAATAGAAGTGACCGCAGACACTTGGTCCAGCCCCTGCTACCCTCTGACCTCTAACCACTCACTCTGGTTTAGCCACTTGGCCCTCTTCACTGTTCACTAACATGCTGGGCATGCTCCTGCCTCAGGGCCTTTGCACGTGCTGTTGACTCTACCAAGAACACTCTCCCCTCATATCTCTGACGTGGTATGCTTTTCTTCCTCTAGGTCTGTGAACCTCTTTCTCAGTGAGTTCCTCCAACTGGTCATCTAAAACCTACTTTGCCCCAGCATCGTGGAGCCCATTTCCTTAATTTTTAAGGTTGCCTAATCAGTTGAATTTTTTAAACAAAACCAAAACAGTCCAAAGAGAACATTTTTTCATACCTGTTTATTTGTTCAGATGATATCTATGCATTTGGTATCTAGTCCCTTCTAAACTCTGGGACTTTCCCAGTGCAGACACTGAGGGAGATTGCTTTTTAATTAAACCAGAGTGATCCTAAATGCCAACAGCCTTTTGGTACCTCTCCAGTGAGACATCTGCCCTAAGCTCCCCAAATACATGGACATCCCACCATCAACTCTTAGACCTTTCAGATGATAACATTTTGTTTCCATCACAGCATTTAAACACAAAGCAAGTACCTGAATATGTGGCTTATCTCTCTTTTTAAATACATAAAACCCACAGAGGCAGGAATCAACCAGTGGGCCTGCTCATCTCTGGGTCCCCGACAGCACTGGACAACTGTCTCACAGATGAAGAATTCGAATGAACCTTAGTGAAGTTGAATAATAACCAAAAAAAAAAAAAAAAAAAAAAAAAAAAAAACCTGGACCAAGAGAAGACAAGTTCATTTTCAAATATTTTTAAATTTTATTTTATGTGATGGATGTTTGGTCTGCCTGCATATATGTCTATGTGTCTATGTACCATGTGCGGGCCTGGTGCCCATGGAGGCCAGCAGAGGGCGTTAGAACCCCTGGGACTGATGGTTGTGAGCCATACGTGGGTCCTAGGAGTTAAACCTGTGTCCTCTGGAAGAGCAGCCAGTGCTCTTAACCACTGAGCCAACTTTCCAGGCCCTGAGTGACTCTATTTTAGTTAACTAAGAGCCTAAAGTAAAGCCCTGTAATTTGTAAAAGAACACAGTGTGGTTCCGAGGTGGGAAAGAACATCAGAAGTTAAGCAGTATAGATCCCTGAAAGGCAGCCAACTGTATCAGATAACCAAGACTGTGGCATTCGTCCACCGCAAGCATTCGTAGCTCAACAAAACACAGGCGAGCCAGTAATACAGCCGATCTTATTTGTAAACACTGGCGAAATCAGCTGCGAGTCACAACAGCTGACAAGATGCCTTTTCTGCGGGCCATTTATAGACAGTAAGAAGATAATCTACAGCTCCAATACTTGCCTGACAACGAACCCACATCACAATCAAAGCAGAATGCCTGCTTTGGCATTGAAACAAAACTGTATCCAAATGTGATTCCTTTCTCTCTTGGTCCTGTGACTCCCCACTTAAGAAAATCATATAGCCGGGCGGTGGTGGCGCACGCCTTTAATCCCAGCACTCGGGAGGCAGAGCCAGGCGGATCTCTGTGAGCTCGAGGCCAGCCTGGTCTCCAAAGCGAGTTCCAGGAAAGGCGCAAAGCTACACAGAGAAACCCTGTCTCGAAAAACCAAAAAAAAAAAAAAAAAAAAGAAAATCATATAGAAGGGAATCCAAAACGCCTCATAACTTGAGGCTGGCATCCAAGCAAGGCTTCCACCATGCAGAGAGGGACTCAATCATAAGATCTTTACGGCAGGCCTACGAGGTCAGCCACTGAACCGCACGTTGGGATGCAAGGGTGAGGAGGTAAGTCCTATCGTTGTGCAATGATCGGAGGGCGATGGGGTGTTAAAAAAAATCAACAAAACCCGGACAATGACAGGTGTGCCATGGCAAGGGACTGTAGGGTACACAGGTGGGGCTGTGTGAGAGTTATGGCAACGAGTGTTCTGGATGTCATAGTGTGAAGGAAGGGGAGAAGATGTCTGCAAAGCCAGGGTAGGAGGATTTCAGGCACCCGAAGGCCCCAGGAATATGGATGAGCGCATTCCCAGCCCTGCAGAGAGTTCTACAGGACAAGGCTGAGCCAGAATGTACTTACTCCTATACTGAGGCTGAGAGGAAGTGAAGAAAGAAAGAGATCGTCGGGAAAGTTGGGAGGCGATGGATGGAGGGTTCCTCTGGAATGGAGGCCAGGAATCTTCAGAATGTAGTAAGTGGCACCACAGAGTGACTGGTGACGCTGGAGATAAGGCAGAGGCCCATGCCTTTGTCTGCTGAAGGGTGTTTAGACAGGAGAGTGACAAGATCTGATTTGCAATCTTAAAAGCCAGTCCCTCGGCTCCTAGGAAAAGAATGGACTGACGGTAACCCAGAGCGAAAGATGGGGGTGCGGGGTGTCGAAAAGTGTACCCATCCAAGAAGGAGGCAATGGTGGCCAGGGCTGGGGCCAGGGCTATGGTTACTGGAGAGTGTGCGTGCTCCAGATGAACCTGGAAAGTAGAACTCACAGGGCCAATAACAGCCTGGATATGGGACGGGGGAGAACCAAGGATGATGGGTAAATTATCAGAAAGACAGTGGGGCCACCGATTGAGTGGGAGGAGAGAGGGATGATGGGAACTAGAGGCAAGAGCTCCAGGGATGGATGAATTAGACACCCAGAGAAAGGTCTGTGGTGGGAATAAAAATGTAGGGTTGGTGGCATATCGGAAGTAATACTTAAAGCCATGCGGGCTGTGAGGGTAAGTTGAGGAATCAGATAAGATGACCAGGGAAGAGAGTATTGACAGAGAAGAGGAACCAGGACAAGTTCCTAAGCATCGCCACCACTGGGAGTCAGACAAAGGAGCAAGCAGTAGGCAGGCAGAAGAAGAACCATCAACAACATGGGAGGAAAGACAGAGGCGTGTGGTGTCAGAGGGGCTGGGAGGGCGCGGAATCAGGGAGGAAGGACCACTGGTGAGGAACACTGAGGAGGGGTGGGAAAAGGGCAGACATCGAGCAGTGTCTATGCTGAGGTAGAGGAAGAAGCCAGCTGGAGTGTGGTAGGAAAACGGTAGGAAAAGAAAATGAATGGAGATGATGGGTTTGCCCTGTCTTTGAGATATCCTCAGAAGGACGAGGCAGGGGAACAGAAGCAGGACAGGTACGCAGGATGGGGACAGGGAGTTCTTTTGAAGATGGGAAAGGCCAAACTGTGCTGCCCGATATGGCAGCCACTAGCTACATGTGGCTCCTTAAATCCAGGTCCTGAGTCACACTGGGCTCATTTCAAGTGCCCAGCGGCCTCAAGTGGCTGATGGCTGCTGTAACTGACCATATGGATTAGCACACTCCTGGTACTGCCGAGAGTTCTCTCCCACGGTTCTGAACTAGGGTGAGCTCCTATATTGACGCTGATGGGGCGTTAAGAAAGCGGTCTGGAAGGGGATGGGCGGAGTCTACACCAGTAGAGAGCTGAAGGGCAGCAGGAAAGACTGGCCTTTCAGCGAACAGGCAGGAGGAGAGCGGCAGTGGCACTCTTGCTGTAGGACAGGCAGGAAGATGGAGAGCTTGCCTCGGTCTGTGGCTGCTACTTTGTCCACAAAAGGGGAGGCAAGGGGTGCAGAAGGAAAGGTCGAGCAATGTCTGAGCGATGCCTGAAAGGAGCCCGCACAAAGCAGCTGCCTCGGAACGCTGTCACACACACTGGAGACATCACATCCCTAATGCAGGACACTTCACCGAAGTGAAAGGGCAGGAAACACCTAAGGGGGAATGCAGCCTCAGCGAGGAAGTCAAGTCAGGTGGCTGGCTCTTTATTTCCTTAAATCCTTGTCCGGTCTGATGGGGCTCTGACGAGGACCACAGCCAGGTCTGCTACAGGCTGCTGTTATTGGCTCGTCCTTCCCATCCTACACAACTCTCGGAAAGGATGGCAGTAGTTCTGTTTTTTATTAAAATGGCTCCCTCCATCCACCTCCTCTGCCTGGACTATTTACCTGCCCCTAGCTCCATCTCATTTTACAGTCATGGCTTGTACATTCACACGAACTACAGAAGGGACTATATTTTAAAATGGCAGGGAGAACTAAGAGCTACAAATCAGCTATTAGCTACAAGAAGTGAGTAATGCACATTTATTGAGTGATGTTAAAATTACATGAAAGACATGTTCTGTGTTTAAAACAAAATGCCCAAGCTACTCCTCCCTGTTTTTCCACAAACAAAAACTGTTTTCTGGTATTTTCTTTAAGCTTTTGTGAGTAAACATTTTCATTTCCACAGACGTATTTTAACCACATTAGCCACAGAGTTTCAATGTTTGTTTTTGATATGCAAGTGGGCTCCTCTGGGTTTGTGTCAGCTGAGGGGGAGGCGCAGGAGAAGAGTTAAAATTTCAGGTCCTTTTAACTCCCATCTTGAGACCTACATTTGCTAACTCCTTCCCAAAGATTTTGTTTTTAAGTATGAAATCTGAGAGCCTCAAAGATTCCCACTGCTCAGAGCTCAGCTCTTTCATATCTGCTGAGAGATGGCTGAAAATGTTACAAAAATCTGCCACCCAGCTAGGGTGACTCTGTCTATCACGTCCCCCACCCCCCACCCCAGTTGCCCAACATGTTAAATCTCTTGGATAGGCATCAATATTCCTAAGCAAATTTCCGCTGGGCCCCTCTGTCCCCCATGTTCCTGTTGGCCACAGCCCTCCACTCTCCTTCTCCAAGCTCTCCCTTGCTTGCCTCCGCTCCCACCAAAACTCTACCTGCCCCCGGAGAAAGCCATTCCAGAGACTTGCCCGGAGCTAGGCACAGCAAAGCCGCTGACCCTTAGGGACTGGTCAGGCCACCAGGGCAATCTTGCCTCTTTCCACTGCACCCATGCCTTCCCACACTAATCTATCCCCAAAGAGAAGCAACTTCTCTAGACCTATACAGCAGAAGGCCCTGGGTCCCACGAAGGGCTGTTCGAAGAACTCTAGGCTCAGCAGCAGGGGACAGAGATTCAAGACCTCTGGTTCACTCCAACCATCCTCGTGGTCCCTGTCAGGCAGTGGCCTTGCCTCTGCCGATGAGCAACCATGCACTAGACTCTCCCGTTTTACAAATGCATCAGCTGTGCAAGCTGGAAGAAGTCACCCAACTACTCCGGACTCGGTTTCCTCAGGTGGAGAGCAAGCACAATAAGCATTCCCTGCATGGAGAAGCACCATGAACGTGCGCTCGCTCGCATCGGTGAGCAGAGGTAAGGAGTTACTGTGTTATTAGCACAGTGGCTCCTGACTCACAGCGCCTACTGCTCGGAGAGACGCCGAGGAGAAATCAATCCCGCTTTGAAAATTACTTTATATACTCAGAAACATTAGTCACTTCAACTGAGCATCTGGAGCCTCACCTAGGTTCCTTACAGATTTCCACCATCCTCAGCCATCTCTCAACGCTGCCTGCAAGTCCACTATTCCTACGCCGAAGGGTTATGATTGGGTGTGTTTCCTTTCCAGGAAAACTTCGATTTCCATGTCGCTGGCAATACATGCAGCCGTGAAGAATGGCAAACTGCTCTTCACACTCACAGACCCAGGCCCTGGAGTTGGTCGCGCCAGGGGCAAGGAGACCGCGGAATGGCTGAAGCGCCGAGACCAGCCCGGGTGCGGGTCCCCGCCAGGTGTCTCTGCGCCGGGTTAGCCGAGAAAGGAAGGGCCGTGGGCTCCCGGCGCAAAGTCCGCGCCCAGGCCGGGGGGACCCCCCACCCCTCCCCGAGCTCCCGCCGCAGCACGCGATCGGCGGCCCGGAGCCCCTCGCGGCCGCCCCGTGAGCTCACTCACCCCATCTCCGGCGCTGCTCCTGCGGCCGCTCCGACGGGGCCCCTGGCGTTCGCTGTCCGCCCGCTCGGCAGCTGCTCCCCGCGCGGCACATGCGGCGGCCCGAGTGCGCCCGGCTCAGCCCCGGCGCCGCTCCATTCCGCCGGCTGCGCGGCTTCTGTGCTGGTGTCGGGGCCGCCGCCAGGCGCAGGCGGCCGGGAGGGCGGGGGCTGGGCGGCCGGGGGCTGGGCGGCCGCGCTCGGGCGGAGCCGCCGGTGCCTCCCGCCCGCTCCTTACGTAACCTCGTGGCCCCCGGGCCGCCGCCGCCGCCCGCCTGGAGCCGGGGGCGCGGCAGCGTGTGCAGAGCTCCCCCACACCCCGCCGCACGCCGCCGCGCAGTCGCCGCTTCTTCCCGCAGCCCCCTCCTCTCCTGGGTCGACCCTGCACCCGCGCGCCCTGCCAGGCTTGGCACTGCGCCTCGGGCGGGATGTCCCGCCTGCTGCTGGACTTGAAGTCGCAGCTGGCAGGGACTTTTTGGCCACCTTTAGTTTGCAGATGAGGGAACCCAAGCCCCCCAGGGAGGAGAAATGATATGACCAAGGTCATATACTCGGTTAGAGCTCAGGTCGGCAGAGCTGAGATCTGTAGGACCATGACTTGCTCCCCCTCCCTCCTTAAAGCCCACCTCCGTCTTCCTGCCCACTGTCTGGCTGGGTAGCCTTAGAGTAACAACCCCATTAAAATCCTGGAGGCTAATGTAGCAGGGAGGCTCCTATAGTCCAAAGCTGGTGCCCTGACTCTTCGCTGGGTAAAGACAGAATCGCACACCTTCAACATAGTGGGTTGGCAAAATTTAATAGACTTCCTTAACCTTGGCTAAAGGCAGTATCTTCAGCCCCCTTCCACACACCAAATGCTGATTCCCTACCGAAGGCCAGCACTGGCACCAACCTAACCATCACCTCCCTGGGCCTTCCACAGGATTGCTGCGGAGCGCATGCTGCCCACATGGACTGGCATCTCTGGACAGGGATCGGGGGAAGGCAAGGACAAGCAACTGGAAGAGGACCACCACCCTACCCCTGCCTCATTTCCCTCTGGGCATCTGTTGGCTGCTAGCTAGCCTCTTCTCCTCACGAGAGCACCAGCCCCCTGTCTAAACTGCGGTCAGAAATCTCTCATGTACGATTTGATCAGTAGCTTCCCTCCCACTGTCCTTGGGATGAGCCTGCCCAGTCCACTACCACCTCCAGCCTTTTCTCCCCTCACTTTGCCCTTGTTCTCTGAGCTCCAGCCAGCTGGCTATTCTTTCAGCCTTCCTATGTGCAATTCTCTCTGACTGGGAAGATTTTCTCCTCGTATTTCCTACTTAGACTTCAGATCTCAGTTAAGCTGTCACTTCCTTTGGAGGCTTTACCTGAGGCCATGTATGGCATTGTTCCTGTGTATTTTTCTTCCTTGCATGCATTGTTAGTAGTACCCACTGTAAAATTATTGGTTTAATATTCCGGACACACCTGCAAACTCTTAGAAAGCATGGTGTTTTGCCCATCATTGTAGCCCCACACCCTACAATGGATATTCAAAGTCTTCCACAAATATTTGTTGAATGCATAAGCAAATAGACCAAGCCCCTTCTACACAGAATTGATCAGGGTCTGTACACACAGGTGAGCCTGTTGAGACCCAAGACCAATAACCACTCCGTCCTGGAGAAGGCACATCTAACATAAGCTAAACTCCAAAGACCAGGCCTGTGCCAAGGTGCCTATGGGGACAGTGTCACTAGTAGGGGCCAAGAAAGAAGCTAGCAGATGGAGAATTACAAGCAGGAGCCAGCTCCTGTGTATTAGGGGTATGGAAGACAAGAATCTCTGAGTGAAGGAGCCCAGTAGTGCCCCCAGCTCTGGCTGGGAGTTCCCTTCTGCTCCAGGGATGGAGAAGACACACCCACATCAGCTTGGCAAGATGCAATGAGGCTGAGCAGGTGGGGTGGTGAATCACACTGCCTGCTTCACGGTTGGTCGGGGGGCAGGGCGGAGGGGGGGCAGAACCACCTTGGAGGTCAAGTGCTCTGTGATTAAACTGGCTGTCCTCTGGGTAGAAGGCTCTGGGGGAGGGGAGAGGAAAGGTGACCAGACTCAAGGTTTGGGAAGGGACACACTTTGTTTCCTCCACTTTCTCCGAGCTATTCCAAGAGGTGAGGCATGGGGAATGTGGCTTCTGCTTCTCTATTCCTCTCCTTCAGCCAAGGCTGGTGCCTTCTCTGGAGACTTGTCTGATGGCTCTGCACTCGGTGTCATCCTCTGGAACAGTCTTTACTGGCCCTCTTTCATCATCTTGGACTCTTCCCGAGAGATGGGCATTTCATTTCCCTATTAGAGGCCCTCCATGGAGGCCAGGGCAGGTACACTTCATTGTGGAACATCTCCCCTCCTGTGATCTCAGTGGCCCTAGCTGACAATGGAGATGATGGGTGAAACTTACTATTTCAAGAAGGCCAAAATGAAGAGAGAGAGAGAGAGAGAGAGAGAGAGAGAGAGAGAGAGAGAGAGAGAGAGAGAGTGAGTCTGTGCTGGCTGGTGGTTGAGGCCTGGCCAAAGAGAGCCTACGTAGGATAAAAACTGGGTAGAAGAGGAGCCAGTGATGGGGACAGCTGAAGATGTGGGAAAGAGGTGGCCTTGGAGAAAGCAGGGGAAGATGGGATCTAGGCCTAGTAGGAGCTAGTCCTGGAGAGAGGAAGAGATATTGCCTCAGTAGGCAGGAGGGCCAAGGGGATGTTTACCTGTAGGGCATCTGAGGAAGCAAGGATACCTAGTGAGCAAGTGTGAGGGAACAGATGGGGAAACAGCCAATGAGAAGGAGAGGAGCTGGGAAAATACAAGCGAGTGTTAGGATACAGCCATACTTGGGAATGAGCAGGGCAAGCGGTGCTTTAGAAGGCTGGAGGCCAGGCGTGGACCACCACAAGCTCGGGGACTTGCTTGTCATTCTGTGCAAGCATCAGAGGCTTCCAGAACAGACCACTAGGCACAAATGTTGGGCTGAGGAGTTTGCATTCTAACTGGACCACATCACATAACCTTGGGTAGCTCCTCAGCAAGCTATAGCCAAGCCAGTAATAATAAGGAAGTGAAGGGATGGGGCTGTAACTCAGTGGTAGAGTGCTCGGCCAGTGTTCTTAAAACTCCACTGCCAGTGTCACAACAAAAGGAAACAGAGTAGCTCCCTTGTGCCCACCAATTCAACCAAAGCCCCCTGGGCAAAGAAGCACTGTGCACACTCCCTAACAAGCCAGAGTTCCACAGCTCTCTGGCTTCCTGCTCTCAAGAGCTAGCTCTTGGAGAAACAGCTGATGTGAGGCAGGAAAGTGACAAGTTGATCCCTGAAACATCTTTATAGTTATCGTTATTATTACTATTCGTGCATTATTTGTGTGAGTGCAAGTATATACATGCTATGGTGCACATGCAGAGATCAGAGGACAGCTTTAGGGAGTCCTCCCTTCCACCGTGAGTCCCGGGTGTTGAACTTTACCCACTGAGCCATCTTGCTGGCTTCCCCAAAGCATCTCGTCACGCCCACAAATAAGAACATGCCCCCAGACCACAGCTATAGCTGAGCACTCACATCTGTAACCCCAGCATGTAGGAGGAGCAGTGCAAGTCCAAGGGCAGCCTGGGCTGTGCTGGGAGATGCCCTCTCTAAACACACAAACCTCCACCATGCCACAGAGTACAGGGCTCCACTGAAGGAGTTCTCAATGGCCAGAGTGACAATCTGAGAGACAGAGAGACTTGTATACAATTATAGCAGCAAATATAGATACATAGCCAGGCATGATGGTGTGTGTTTGCTATCCCAGCAGTTCAGAGACAGAGGCAGGAAGATCCAGGCCAATCAGGGCTAAATAAATAGTGGGACTTTGACTCCCCCGCCACCATCACAAAGGATACACAAGTTAACAGTGAGATGTATAAAATAAGTATATGCAGGATGGTTTAAAAATCACCATCGCCGTCACCTCAGCCCTGCTCCACTTAAGCATAGACAGGACTTGGTGACTTGACTCTAGAACAGACTATAGGAAACGGAAGAGTTCCCTTAGAGGGAAAGCCCCTCACAGCTGCTGTCTTAACCACAAGACTGACTAAGGTCAGTATTACCAATGATGTTTCATGCACGTTACATACTTCTTCTGAGAGGGTCTGAAGGAGAGCCTTCACTTACGTGATATTCCCTCGGAATCCATGACACCCGTCTACTAGTGAGAAATACTACAGGCAAAGTGAGTGTGAGAACTGTCCTCAAAACACTGGACCAGTCCTCAAAGCCGTCACAGTCATCATCACACACAAGGAAAGACAGACGAATCTCCAAGACCAGAGGAGACTAAGGAACGTGGCATACTAAGCTCAATGTGGTGCCTAAATTAGATCCTGAAACAGGAGAAAAGCTGATAAAATCCTGGGCTGACCAGAGGGCTCATTGGGTAAAGGTTCTTGCCAAACAGGCCTGGCAACTAACCTTCAGTCCCCAGAAACATGTCAACAGGAAAGAACCCACTACACAAATGTGCTCTGACTTCCACGTGCACATCATGGCACGAAAGCCCTCCCTGCCCCCACAAATAGTAAATAAAAAAAAATAAAGATTAAGAAAAATTAAGCCCTATGAAGTCTAGAGTTTGGTAATAATGTGCCCATGTTGGTCCCTTAGTTATAACAAATATTCCATGGTAATATAAGATGTTAAAAGGGAAGCTGGGCCATAGTACGTTACCCCTTTAATCCCAGTACTCAGGAGGCAGAGGCAAGCAGATCTCTGAGTTCAAGGCCAGCCTGGTCTACATAGTGGGTTCCAGGACAGCCAGAAATACATACTAAGACCTTGCCTTAAAAACACAAAAACCAAAGGGGGTGGCTGGCAAAAGGGACCAGGGGAAAGCTCTCTACTACTTTTTTGTTTTTGTTTGTTTGCTTTTGAGACAGAGTCTCACTATGCAGCCCTGGCTGAACAGGAACTTGATATGTAGATCAGGCTGGCCTCTAACTCACAGAGATCTACCTGCCTCTGCTTCGTAAGTGTTGAGATTAATTAAAGGTGTGTGCCACCACATCTGGCTTTCTACACTATTTTTGAAACTTTCCCCAATGTCTAAAATTATCTAAAATAGTATAAAATAATATAAAAAATAAATAGTCAGACTGAGGAGATAGCTCAGCAAGTAAGGGCACTTCCTGCCACTCCTGAGGACATGAGCTCAATCCCTGGAACATGGTGGAAGATGAGAACTGACCCTGGTAAATTGCTTCACACACACACACACACACACACACACACACACACACACACTACTATCAATAACTGTGAAAAGAAATGGAACATTCTTGAGAACTTCCTGTGCTCTCAGTCCTGCAGATGTTAGCCAGCTGCAGTACCAGAAAGGTGAGCATCCAGAACAAGTGATTTGAAGCATGTTCAGTCTCTGTGTCAGCAAGGCAAGACCTGAAGATTTAATGATGTTTGTATGACTCCTACATCAAGCCATTGAAATCAACACAGTTCAGTGTTTTAAACTGAAACCAAGTAAGAAATATATTTTATACTACAGCTAAATACTTCCAAGCTCCAGTTTTGTCTTCATCAAATGCAAACAAGTTACACAGATAATTCTTCTCCTCTCGCCTGCAGAGCATTCTGACACTTCATTCTGGGTCGTCTCTAAAGCCAGCCTACTCACAGCCTACTAAACTGATACTAGTGAGCTGGGTTTCTGCTGTTACTGATAGAGACTGGACATTGTTTCCAACCATGAGATAGTCCAATTCTCAATTGCATATGAAACAAATATCTTATTAAAGTCATGAATTAATGGTCACTGTTAAATATTATAAAGCTATTACGCCATATTTGTGAAGATAGAAAAACAATTATTCCTTCAACAAATATTGATCACTTACTATGTACCTGGCTCCATGATGGGTATTAGAGATAAAGTGCTCAGAAGGAAAGCCACAGTCCTTCTGTCATCTAACTGGAAGACTGCATGGAATATACTAACCCTGACTACACAGATACAAAGTTGTGCCCTGTGTGACTGAAAGGCTCTAATATAGGCTAGTGAGGAATGGTCTCTTTAGGAAGCCTGAGGCCAAGATGCATTAGTCAGGAAGGGTATGCAGAAGAGGTCCCAGACAGAGAAAACTGCACAGGCTCCGGAGTGACAGAGAATAAGGCATGTGGAAAACTTGAAGTCTGTCAGCCAGTGTGGTTCCAACGAGGAAAGTCCAGCAAACACAAGACAGGTGAGAGAGGTGAGGACCTGGGACTAGCCTGAGAACCTGCGGTTTATCCAAACACAATGGGAAGCCACTAACGGGCTGAAAATGCCACGATCTGTTTCCGTTTGTGAAAGGTCACTCTGTCTTCTGGGAGAAAGGACAAGAAGAGAACAAGCTTTGGGAGGAGGAAGTGTCAGATTTCTCCAGAGGTAGAGTCCCCGGTTGGTCTTCCATGCTCTAGTCTCTAGAGTCTAGTGGGCTGACACCACTGGTGGACACCCTTGACCCGTGTGAACACTGGCAGCCCTGATTGGACGCAGTGAGTTTCTAAAAAGAAAAAAAATAAGAAGACATGAAGTTTGGAGGGAGATTGGCATTGGGAACGGGGAGTCTCAGCAGGAGTCAGATGGAAGGTGGATTTACCCAGAACACATTGTATATATGTATGAAATTCTCAAAGAATAAATAAAACATACTAAAAAAGGAATCTCAGCTGAAACTTGGCTTGGGAAAAATAATAGTGAAAGCACAGAGACCAGTTAAAGAGGCTCGAGAACAGGTCTCAATCCAGCCACAGCCATCTCAGGACAAAAGGCGGATCCAAGAGGGACTCAACAGGAGTGAGTGATGTGTACGATGTGTGTAAAGATGAGTTCATAAAATAAGCTGGGTTACAGCTGCTCTCTAACTCCGGTGCATATGGACAGGGCTTCAGGATCACAGCCGAGAGACTGCAGCGGAAGGAGACCTGCCTCAGCCATTGGCCGTCTCTGTGACCTTGGACAAGGTCTTCCCTCTCTCAGCCTCACTTCTCTCATCTCTGAAGTGGGCCGCTTCATTGAATGTTAGGACGAGTAGATGAGGTAATGACTGTTTGGGCCCTGGTCAGTCCCTGTTGCATTACGTCATCCATAGAGCATACTCGCTGTGAGTGTACTGACTGGTGGCAGAAGTAGGGTGACATTTCTGTTTTTCTAGTGTGACTGAATTGATGTGGTCCTAATAATCAACATTTTAACCAGAAGCTGGGTGTGGCAGTACTTGTGTGTGATCTCAACATCTGGGAAGTAGAGGCAGGAGGATCAGGAATTCAAGGCCATCCTAAAGGGCATAGTGAGTTTGAGACCCTATCTCGGGTCAGAGGATGCTGGAGGCTACTCCCTCAATGCAAGCTGCTCATGCACTCCCTGCCACATACTTTTGCTCGCCTATGTGGAGAGTCTTCCACGGTGGTCAGAGAAGAGTGATAACCTGTCTCTTTTGAGATACTAGATAAAACTGGACCACCAACCTCCAACCTTTCAGTTTCCAAACTAGCTAAGTACCTTCCCTTAGAAAAGTGAGCTATAAATAGTCTTCACTGTTCCCATTGGCCTGCATCTTTCTCAAATCCATCCACCCCAAAAGTCCCCAAGGTTGTTGATAAGGTTTATCCACTTATTGAACCTTTATTGAACATCTATTCTGGGCAGGCTTGGGACCTCAGACAACTTAGCCAGGAAAGAAAACTAATAAATTTCATGAGGTACTCCTCTGCCGGAATAAGGCTGCAGAAAAGGCATATATGGCTTTAAAGGGCATTTGGGAGGGAAAGCCAACACAGAGAGATACAAGGGTGTTACTGGGAATGACACAAACATATATTGGTTACAGAAATGCCCAGGTGGCTGACTCAGTGATGGATGGTGGGAAGAGGCCAGAGAGTCACGTGAGAAGTTTTAACTTGATTCTGTATGCTTCAGGGAATACCTAGTATAAGTCCTGATACAGGGAGACAACATACTCAGTTGTATGTCTTAGATCCTCTTGGCATCAGTGGACAGAATGATCTAGAAGGACAGAGACCAGAGACAAGAGAAACTTGTTAAAAAAGACCTACAAGACACAGGCTTCAGTCAAGATGAGGCAAGGAGAGAAGGGGTCTGCATCAGTGTGAAGGTCAGGTATGAATGGAGTAAGGGGGCGGGGAGTGGCTGCTGCTGGGGGGAGGGGCTGGTCCTCTAACAATCCCACAACCTTGAGAGGCTGGACCTCACTGGCTGACTCCCAACAGACTCCAACACGCTGAGGCAAAAATAGAAATGACCATAGCTGCCCAGCCAGCTCAAAGTGCCTACAGGGGCACAGGGGCATCCAGGTCGTGCTGCCCAGATACCTGAGCTGTCCTGCACCGTCACCAGTTCCTTTCAACATCTGAATCTCCTCCACTGGACTGCGGTCTTCAAGGACAGGGTCCCTCCCCTGGACTAGGTTTGTTTTTCTCTTTGGGCCCCATGCTCAGACAGGCTCTCTTCTGAGTCCCCGTCTCCTGTTCAAGTCTAGCAAGAAATACAGGCCAAACCAAACGTTAGAATTGGGTCTCACTGTAACTGACAGGCCTGCCTTGGGGACAGGCATCCTGAGCCCATCACTGTGGTTGGGGGGAAGTGGATTGTTTAATGTGCAAGCTGGGGTGAGATACAGAGGCAGCTTCTCAAGACAGCCATTGTCTGAGACCGAGACTAGAGCAGAAACCTAGAAGAAAATCAAGAATAGTAGATTTGGGGTGGCGGCAAGAACACATCCAATGCCCACCTGAGTGTCTAATTACTTTTGTTTCCCAGTCCTAGCTACAGAATACACAGATGAATTCCTGCATGAAAGACAGAGGACAGAGTCAAGCTATACCTGGAGAACTTGCAGTGAGCAATCTGGAGACTGGACACAGTGCTGAGCCTGTCAGGCGGATGGAGTAGAAATAGATGCTTCAAACACGTTCTTCTCGACCATGGCTAAACATTAAAATCACCCCGGGAGCCTTGAGAAACTCCTCACACCAGGGCCCCCCTCCAGAGAGCATAACTGGTCCAAGAGGTGTCCAAACATCAGTTATCCTTTAAACTTCCCAGAGGATTTCAAAGTGCAGCCTTCTCCAAGCCTACTGATGTCCAAAGAGAAGCAGACAGTAGCCCCGGAGCTCCAGGTGTTTGGAAATGGATGGTGATGAAAAGGAACACACCCTCGCTCGTTGTCTGGGCTGTCCTGACAGTTAGGGTTCTGCAGAAGAAAAAAAAAAATCCCAGGACTCTGGGAAGCCAGACAGGTGCGATACTTCCTACGGACACAGGGCAGAAAAAAAGTGAGTTCTGAATTCCGTTTGCTCTCTCCAGGAGACACCAGTGCTGTATGGATGGATTGTATCTGGCTGGAAGCAACAGAGCAGACAGGCACATGTTTGTAAATCAGGACTAGCTGGGATGGGTCGGGTTCAAACAGGCCGGGCCTAAGCTGTGGAACCAGCCTTGGTGTCCATCAACAGGTGAAGGAGTAGACAGAATGAGATAGATAGACACTGGGGGTTCCGTCAGCCACAAAGACAAATGACACCACGACATTCGCAGGGAAGCGGACGGAGCTGAAGATCATTATGCTGAGCAGAAGAAATCAGACGGAGACAACTACTCCATGTTTCCTCATGTGTGGAGTTTATATTTCAACTCTATAGGTGTGCATATATCTGCACACACCTATGTAGATGTGAAGAGGTCTGAAGGGAGAAAAGAGAGGGGGCATATGTGAGAGTCACGTAACACGTGATGCGAAAGCAGAAGCAGGGACGTCTTGGGGTGAAGAAGGGGACCAGCCACGGAGAAGGAGAAAGAAGTACAACACTATACGAACCTGTTACTTTGTATGCTAACTACAGGTTACTTTTTCTCAACTTGACACAAACTGGAATCTCCCGGAAAGAGGGAACCTCAACCCAGGAATTGCCTCCATCAGACTGGCCTGTGGCCATGTCTGTAGAACACTTTTTAGATGAATGATGATTGCGGGAGGACCCAGCCCACTGTGGGCGGTTCCACCCCTAGGCAGGCGCTCCTGGGTTGTGTGAGAAAGCAAGCCGAGCAAGCCACAGAGAGCACGCCAGTAAGCAGTGTTCCTCTGTGGTCTCGGCTCCAGTTCCTGCCTCCAGTGTTCAGCTTTGAGGTCCTGCCCTGACTTCCCTCAACGAAGCACTGTAACGTGTAAGATGAAAACTGGTTTTGGTCAGTGTTTTACCAGAGCATTGACAGCAAATACCAGGTCACTAAACAAGAAAATTAATGAAGAAACAAACACATGAGGCTGAACCCCAGAGCCGTGTCTGAGGCAGAATCCACAAGATGAGAGAACCTGGAAGTCATGTGTGGCACCGGGACACTTGCCTGGAGATGCTAGGGTGGTACATGTATGTGGACATGTATGTGGAATCCAGGAGGGAAAGAGGCACTAGACATGCTGGGATACAGGAATCTAAGGAACAAACAAGAGGCACCATCCTTGGACTAGGGATCTAGCTCCACGATAGGGCACTTTCCCAGCATGCACCAGGCCCTGAGAAAAAGAAAAAGGACATGCCAGCAGGCAGTTAGCTATCATATGTCAACTGTTCAGAAGGGAGACGTGAGGGCCATTGACAGCTTGTGTCTGAGTGCAGGAGAGTGTGTTAAGTGAACACAAGTGGGCACAGGGAAGACAAGGGTGGTCTTACCAGAGAGGAAAGTGTAGGGATGAAATCACGGTCTTAGTACCCAGGGGGCCACCCAGTTCTAGATGTACATCAATTCCCCGTTGCCCCAGTTTATCTTCATCAAATACCAACTGTTAAAATATGAGAAGATCCTTTGTCAGTAAGGTAAAAGCCAACAAATAACACAAAACAAACCCCAAACAATGCAGAACAAGACACATGTAGGCTTACCACCCATTTCAACGTAGCAAATATTTACTGAACGCCTACTAAGTGCCATATTGACCACAGATGGTTTGGCTGGCATGGTTAGTTTATCAGGCACACAGTCCCACTCCCACACTCTTCCCAGCCCCATCTGGGAGACCTCAGTGGTTCCGGTTCCTAGAACCTTCCTCTAATTCGCCCATTCCAAACAGTCTTCTTGCAAGTCTAGGTCCTCACAGTGGGTAACATCTTTTCTGGAAACCACTGATTTCACATTGCGGTTCAGTGGTGAGCTCTCTTGGCTGTCTGTCACACAAAGCCCTGGCCTATGCTGTCCCCCCCCCCACCATCCCAATCCTTGGCTACTGTTTTAAGGCCCACCCGTGGCTCTTTCCTACTTCCTGTGCAAGGCAGAGAAAGATGATCTGGCCGCTGGCTGGGGAAGAAGGGCAGCAAAGAGATGGCCGTTCTACACACCTCCCCCACAGCTGAGTCTGTGGCTGTCCTCACTCAGTCACGGCCAGGATGACACAACAGAATAGTCTGCAGAGCACCTCCTGGAATCAAGACGGTATCGCTCTAGTCACATTAAGTGAAAGACTAGCGGGTCCCTCAGTCACGTCCAGCCCACAGAGACTAGCGGGTCCCTCAGTCACGTCCAGCCCACAGAGACCAGCGGGTCCCTCAGTCATGTCCTGCCCACAGAGACTTACCCTTTCGTCATTTTCTCTGTGGTTCCTTGCCCTCTCATGCACCTGCCAGATCCCTCCCACCCCTACGCTAGTCCATAATATGAGCATTGCCTCTTGAACAGACTCCCCCTTTTTGCACATTTTTGTTCTGTTCTGTATGATTTCTTGTTGTCTTTGCACATTCTGTCTCTTCTTTTTGTGAAGTTCTTCAGTCCACTGACTCTTTACTTCTTCAAACCATCACAAAGCTGGGTGTCTGGTCTACTTTACTCAGAGATCCCCTTAAATTACATGTTAACAGGTTTATTACTTTGTCTTCTGAACAAGTTGTTTTGTTTTTTTGCGACTGGGGCAAAATATATAACATTTACCAGGTCAATCAGTTAAGCGACACTGAGTATATTCACAGTATTGAGTAACCCTCATCTTCTGGACTTTTTCATTATTCCCAAATCAAAATAAGTGAGGTCTGGGGGGTTGTTTTTTGTTTTTTTCAAGACAGGGTTTCTCAGTGTAGCTCTGGTTGTCCTGGAATTCCCTTTGTAGACCAAGTTGGCCTTGAACTCACAAAGATCCACCTGCCTTGCCTCTGCCTCCCGAGTGTTAGGATTAAAGGAATGAGCCACCACTGCCAGCCAAATTAAGTTTTTTAATACTCAGAAAGTAGGGACATATTAACCTAATTTTTATTATTAGTTCTGCATGTAGCATGTGCTTTTTTTTTTTTTTTTTTGGTTTTTCGAGACAGGGTTTCTCTGTGTAGCTTTGCGCCTTTTCCTGGAACTCACTTGGTAGCCCAGGCTGGCCTGGAACTCACAGAGATCCGCCTGGCTCTGCCTCCCGAGTGCTGGGATTAAAGGCGTGCACCACCACCACCCGGCAGCATGTGCTTTTTAAAGGCCATTTTCTGTTGCTATAACAAAGTACCCCAAACTTAGAACTTTATATATATATATAACTTTTTAGCTTAGAGAATTGAAGATTGGCTGGGTATGGCCTTTAATTCCAATACTTGAGAGTCAGAGTACTGACTGAATTCAGAGTACTCTGAATTCAAGGCCAGCCTGGCCTACATAGTGAGACCCAGTTTTAAACAAAACAAAACAAAACAAAACAAAAAATCAAGAACAACAACAAAAACCCAAAAGCAAACAAACAGAAAAGATGTAAGACATGGCAGGAGTCTCCATGGCTGCTCAGACCCCTGTGCTGCAGCTGCTAACCCCTGTCAGGACCGTAGCTCTGTGAGTGGAAAAGAAGTTGAAGGTCTTAGGAGGCCAAGAGAATGGCTCGCTTGCTCTCTCTTTCTCCCTCCCCCTCTCTCTTATTTCCTCTTCCTTTCTTTGCCTCCCTCTCTTTCTCCTCTTATTTTTGCACATATTACATGATGGTCATGTGGCTTCTATTCATAACAATGAGCCTCAGAGAACTAACTCAGAGGTAGTGCCCATGACCTAACTGCCTTCCACTGGGCTCCCTCTCTTACAGGTTCCACCCCATCTCAACACTGCCACACTCCCCAGGCATCTAGCACGTGACCTTTGGGGTATGAAGTCTAGCTTTATCTAAACCACAGCAACGTCCCATGAATAACCTTGACTAAAGCTGACATGGGGCACACCTGTAATCCCAGCTACTCAGAAGGCTGAAGGAGAAAAATTGCAGATACCACAGGTTGGAGAGTAGCCTGGGAAACACAACAAAAGTTCATCTCAAAATAAATAAATAACTCCTGGTAGTCAGAGTAGATGAGAAGTTTAATATAAAAGATATTGAAATAGCACTAATATCAGCTCTTCAAGCTACCGCTTCTAGAATTTCCTACTAACACAACGAGAAAGTCTGGTCTACAGAGAAGGAAAAAATATTTATGAACTTATTCTAGCTGGATCTAAATCACACTAAGTCTTGACCTTGGCTGCAGGGTCTGAGTCTCTCCCAAACCCTAAGAAGATGAAGATGAGGCCTATGATCTCTTCTGCTTTGCCACCAGACTTTCGTGGCATCCTAATCCGGGTTACAAAATTAAGTTGAAGGAGGGATGGGCTGAGGCCCTTGCTGCTGAGTAAGATTCCTGAACAACTACAGTAGTGTTTCTCCAACTTGCCTCATCACCTGACTCATTTAGGCATTTATTAAACTTGCAATTCAGTACTGCTGGGGTAGACTATGAGAAAGTGCGTGTTTCATAATGGCCTGGAATGATTCTTGGGAAAGGATAAAGGGAAGTGCTCCATTAGCAAGGAGTGGCTGAGTAAGCTGCCTAGGGCTGCATAGTAAAGTCCTAGCCAGACAAACTACAGGAGCTGCTCCAGTCAGTGCTGTAGCCACAAACCCTTGCAGGTCCTTGGGGCCCGAGACATCTGTGTGTCTTCTGGTTCTCCTTCTTCCACATCTTCCACTAATACCTGAATACCATTGCCTCTTACGTCCATCTCTACTACCACGGCCTCGGATGATCCCATGTCCTGGCAGCCCATCCCTGTCTGGGTTCCCTGCCGTGCAGGAATGGCTATGAGATGTAGTCCTGATTTAGAACAAAAGAACCATGTATCCTTTGGCCAGGTATTAATTAGAGAATGGCTCTAGCCAGCCGGTGACATCATATTCTACCTCCGGATCCAGTTGGAGCGTTTCGTGGAAATAAGTTGGGAAGCTTATCTCTATGGAATCTGATGTAGTGTTTACAGAAGGAGACATCGGATACCGACAATAATTGCCGGAGCTTAAATTTCACCTTGTTCTCTTCTGATACAAGTCAGCGGTGTAGAGCTGGGAGGCTTACTGGTCAGGTGGCTCCAGTGTTCCCTATACCTACACACAGCACAACACAAGACAACCACAGGATCCCCACCGCTGCCTCGGTGTGCAGTGGCCAGAAGGAAAAGCAGACTGATGAATGCCCTTTGCACAGAGCCTGTTACCTCCTCTAGACGAGGAAGGCTTTGTCTTAACAAAACCTGTGGAACAGTGTGGGGTCTTCCCGGGAACCAGTGACTGCTCAAGGTCCCAAGCTTCTTAGGTGTGGGGACACTGGCCTAAAAGTGTCACATGGACTTCTTCAATGCTTGTTTTGCAGCAAACCTTTAACCCATCTGTGTGATTTCAGAAACGCCTCAAAATGAACACAATGTACAACATTTTCTAAGTTAAGTGAATTTATTAGCAATGAAGTCATAAGTGATTTCCCAGAGAAGACACGTCAGGAAATGCTGAAGTAAAGGATACTGGCTCTGAAGAAGCAGGCAGCTGCCACTTCTTAGAACCACGTACTTGGGGGTTAAGTGGTAGAAGGGAATGGCTAAGTGTGTGAGATGTCTGGATTTTTATCTGGGATCTCCTACTTATTAACTCCAGACATGTTATCTATCTGTTCTGGGCCTCAAGATGCCCATCTGCTAACGGCTGCAGAGAGGATTAGATAAAGACACACACTGAGTTATTGTGAAGCCACAGCAGCAGTCTCCTGATGGGAGCTGAGTCTATGCTGGTTCCGGACTTGATCTTCTGGTGGATAAACCAATGGTGGTTTTGGGGGCACAGTGAACAGGCACCATATAGTAAATAGAACAGCAAGAATACACTGTGATGTGTAGAGCTGAGTTGTGTTGCAGAATAAAAATTAAAAAAAAAAAAAAAAAAGAATACACTGAAGAGGGACATTATCTTCAGAGCATTTGGGGACACAGCATCTGGTGCAGGCCAGGACAACAGGCCCACAATCAAGAGGAAAGTTCGCTAAAGTATAATGAAGAAAATAAAAGAATCAAGTCAACCTTAGAAGAAGTTATATAGAAATGCATACTTACGGGGCTCAGGAGTAGAGTGCTTGGCTAGCGTGCACCAGGCTATGGGCTCCATATTCAACACTGGGCAGAAAATAGAAATAGATGTTTATGTGGGTCAATAAATGCTTTCTAAACACACACACACACACACACACACACACACACACACACACACACACACGGGGGCGGGGGGGAAGAAGAGGAAGAAGAAGAAGACTTGAATTCCACAATTTCTCTTAGACAGCATTGTTTGTCACCTGTGGTGTCCACATGAAGCCCATTGCTCCTTGACCACCTTAGGAAGCTGACAACCAGGGGTACAGTTCTGGACAACATACAAAGTGAGTTTCACTACAGTCTCCATGAGAGAAGGGAGTTGCCGTGGGATGTTTTTCTGTATGCTGTGAATATGTGTGGCTCCCATTGGATAATAAATAAAGCTGTTTTGGCCTATGTAAGAAAGCTTACAGTCGGGAGGGGGAAATCCAAGCAGAGATACAAAGAGAAGAAGGGCAGAGTCAGGAGAGACACCAGCCTGCCACCCAAAGAACAATAAGATGCCAGCAGACTGGTAATGCCACGACCACATGGCAACATATAGATTAATAGGAATGGGTTAATTTAAGATGAAAGAGCTAGATAGCAAGAAGCTGAAGCCATAGGCCATACAGTTTGTAATTAATATAAGCCTCTAAGTGATTATTTTATAAGTGGCTGTGAGACCGTGGGTGAGAGAAATTTGTCTGGACTGCTGGGCAAGGCAGGACCGGAGAAAATTCCATCTACAGGGGTATATAGCAGGAACAAGTTCTATGGTGATATTTGTACTGAAATGTGATTAGGTGGTGGTGGTGCACGCCTTTAATCCCAGCACTTGGTAGGCAGAGCTAGGTAGATCTCTGTGTGTTCAAGGATACAGCCAGCATTGGAGACACACGCCTTTAATCTCAATACCAACCATAGAAGACCTGGAGGTCTGTACAGACAGGCAGTGACTAGGAGGTCATGTGGTTGGGTTTACAACCAATGAGAAGGCAGAACAGAAAGACAAACACACAGGAAGTAGGTCTCTTTCGGAGAGGTAGGACCACAGCGATAGTGAAGGGTAAAGTTTTTAGCTCTTAGCTATTGCTCTGACCTCTTGGCTTTTATCTCTGTATTGGTTCTGTGTTTCTTATTTAATAAGACAGTTGGTTACTTCTACAAAGTTCTTCCTGCAGAGCCCCAGGAATGAACTGGGACTTTCCTTTTGAATCTCAATGGTCTCCCATGACTGGCATCCACTATTGTGAAGCACTGAGAGCCGAGGCACACAAAGGAGCTCCTCAGGAACACTTTGGAAAAGGTTTGAGTAGGAATGAAATGCTACGGCACTGGCCCACCCTGCAGCCATTTTTCAGATTAGAGACTTGACTTACTCAAGCTCCCACAATGGCTGACAGTGAATTCAGTGGCCTGCTCTGGGGAAAGTGGTTTGGCGTCTTTACAAATCACAAAGCGGTAGGTCTAAAAAGGATGTCTGGGAAATGGTCTGGGAAATTTAATGCCATGCTTTGATGGTTTTTAAGGAGTAACTCAACTTTTAGGAATGACAACGTGTTATAGACACGTGCAAAATGGCCCTGTTTTCCTAAGTCGTGAGTCTCTGCCGTTTGCTTCAAGGCCATCCAACAGGTGTGGGAGAGAAGGGGGCTAGGGTAAAAATAAAGGGGGGGGGACTATGAGTGGCTGATTGTTGACACTCCGGTCAGCCTGGCCCAGTTTACTGTTCTAGTTCTGTATGGAATTTTCCACTGAAAACTCGAAAAACAGAGAACTCTCTCTGAGTGGACGAGTCATCCAATACACATCTGTAACTCTAATATGCATTCTAGTCCTTCATCCACTCATTTATATCATTGTCACATGTGCCAAATCACTGTAAAATTCACAGAACATGTATTTAAGAAATACTTATTTCTACATTTATTTTGTGTGTGGGGGGGCGTTGGTACGTGCCATGATGTGTATGCAGAGGCCAGAGGTCACCACGAGGAAATTTGTTCTGGGGATCAATTCAGGTCATCAACTTTGGCAGCAAGTGCTTTTATGTCCTACGCCATCTTGTCAGCCCAAATTCTGCATTTGAAAGCATGCAGTCTAGTGGTCAGGACTGTATACACTGTTCTGTAGTTGCTCATTTTTCACTCACATCTTGGAGATGGTTCTATAACACCAAAAGAACTTCTCTTTTTTTTTTAAAAAAAAAAAAAAAAGATGCATTTTTATTTTATGTGTGTGTGTGTGTGTGTGTGTGTGTGTGTGTGTGTGTGTGTGTGTGAATTTTATGGCACATGGGTACAGGTAGCCTCAGAGGCCAGAAGGGGGTGTTGAATCCCCAGGATCTGGGGTTAAAGGCCGTTATGGGTCACCCAACATGGGTGCTGGGAACAAAACTCCAATTCTTTGCAAGAGCAGCAAGTGACTTTAACCACTGAGCCATCTCTCTGGCCTCTGGGCTTTTCCTTCGCACAGAGGCATGGTATTTTATTAGTTTACAGTGAGTTCAGTACTCTGGGCTTACAGAAATGAATACTATACGGTCCCTTTTCCAGGGCGAGGTTGGAAAAGACTTTCCTGTGAGAGGAGGAGAACAAATGAGAAGCTTCAAAGTTGACCATAATCTCTGATAGCTCCATAGCCAGGCCACGTGAAGGGGAAAGCGGTATCTAAAGTGAAGGGCTTGAGCTGAATGTAACTCTGTTGGCAAGGATGTGCTTGGCACATGAGAACTATTGGCCGCTGGCGAGGGAGACTATACGTTGTTGCGTCACTTCCCCTCTACCTCGAGAATGACTGTCCCACTGGCTTCTTCTCTTACCCTTTTCCAGATTATAGAAGACTTCCTTACTGCGGAAACTGAGACAGTGCATTAGAGAAGCAGGAAAAAAATCCATAATGGTTGTAAGCATGTTAAAGAGCTGCTTAACTTGTCCTTCATAGACAGTGTGATATATGGCAGGATCTCCTCCATTCCGCCTCAAAGTAGGGATCGGATGCTGAAGCTATGGTAAATGGCTATTTTAAGGAAACAAAATCATCCTACTGCATAGGGTAAAGAAGGCAGGTAAGGCATGGGACCTGACATGCTTATTGGAAATTATCTTCATGAGATTGAAGCCACAGTAATGATAAAGCTTAGAGAGGCAACAGGAAGAGAAAGACCAGTGGCCAACAGCTAAGGCTTCTGGATTCCAGCAAGTACTGGACAGTAAAAAATCTAGACAAAAATTTCTGCAGATTAACTAAGGGAAGGATACACTAGAACTTAGTTGTTAACAGATTTTGTTTTGTTTTGAGACAGGGTCTCACTCTGTAGTCCAGATTAGCCTGGAACTCACTATGTAGTTTGGATTGACCTCAAA
This sequence comes from Peromyscus eremicus, assembly GCF_949786415.1. Classification (NCBI taxonomy): domain Eukaryota; kingdom Metazoa; phylum Chordata; class Mammalia; order Rodentia; family Cricetidae; genus Peromyscus; species Peromyscus eremicus. The sequence continues at coordinate 116,540,940 of NC_081416.1, read as the reverse complement.
CTCATGACAATCTTCCTGCTTCAGACTCCCAGATGGCAGGGGCCGTCACACCTGGCTAGAATTGAATCTCTGCATCCTCCAAACCCAAGAAGATCCTGCCAGAGATGCTTGGTGACCTGAGCATGGAGCTTGATGAAGAGGGACCTAAGGTGTCTGTAAAGAGTGAAAGAGATTGTCAGTGGGGTGTACGTGTTGAGTGTCCACAACCTCTACAGTGCAGGTGTTGGCCGAAGCTAGAGGTATAGATATGGTTTCATAGGTGAATGGTGGAATAAGGAGAGGCCCAGGACAGCATCCTAGGCACCCCCAATCTTGGAAAGAGCAGCACCACAGAGGCAAAGAGAACCTAGCAATGCTTCTTCAATCTCAGACTAGGAATTCCTCCTGCCTGAAGGATAGGAGGTCTGGGGAAAATTTAGGGTATCCAGTTCAGCAAATGACTTGAGAGGGTCCAAGGAGAGGCCTGTGTTCCGGATCCGGAGAAGAGGTTCCTTATTAACCAAGGACCTCATCACCAGGGCTCTGACAAACAGACAGGACATTTCCGTTACAAACAATGTAATTTTCACAAAAATGGACCTAATTGCATGCCTCATACTACCCTCAAGGCTAAATTGGATGCTACTGACTCATACTTCTTTTTTTGTCTTCGGTTCCGATCCTTGTTTCCCATACAACTCAGTGAATGACAGCTCCGTTGTTCTTTCTCCTGGAGAATCTATTTCAGGGACAGGCAGTGGACAGTCTGTAGTTGTGTGCGCTATTATTACCCAAGGCCTGGTGCAACCCTTTATAGCGTTTATTTCAAAAGTAAAGAGAACAAACGAACCAGAGTGACATCTTGCCAGGTGACTTCTCCCAGCTGAATAATACCCTTTCTAAAGAAGACTGTGTAAGAAAAGAAACCCAAACCTCAGTCTGGCCAAGCAGCTTTGCACGTGGTGGTGGATTAAAATGCCCCCAGCTCCTGTCTAGTCAAAAATGATTTAGATAAAAAGTCTTGACCCTGGCAGTATTAAATTCCACTTGGCAAATGATTACTGAGCACCAACTGTTTTCCAGAACCTGTTGGAAATCTAGTCTGTGGCTCTGTTAGCACGAGGCTGCCCAGATGGAAGAAAAGGTGTACCCTGGATCCCTGGTGAGAAGTAGATCGCTCAGCAGGAAGGTACGTCTCTCATTTTCAATTAATAAACTGGCATCTGGTTTACTAAGAGTCTGGGGAGTTTGGTTAACAAAAGTCAGTTCTTGATGCTGAGCAACACTGGGTTTCTAGAAATTCTCAGCTCGCATCTAGATGCTGGGTCATGCCCTGCTGTGGGTGGGGGTGGAGTATGTTAAAAGCCCATGTCTCCCTCCTGGTATTGGGATGATTTTGTTTCACACACAACACTAACTCCTGTCTTTTCTCTCTCAAGAATTCTGAAGCAGGAAAGAGAGGGGAAGAGAGAAAGAGAGACAGAGAGAAAAGGACATCTGTTCAGGAAGGGCAGGCAGGAGGGCACCACTTTCTGACATTGTTTTTTCCAGGTTGGCTTTACATATTTATTCATATATATATATATATATATATATATATATATATATATATATATATATATATATAATTAAAGAATAATAGGTCATAAACTTGAAAGGGGAAACTTGGGGGATACATGGATACATAGGAGAGGTTGGAGGGAAGACAGGGAGGTGAGGAAATGATGTAATTATATTTTATTTAAATAAAAAGGAAATTAAAATCAGCAACAAAAGAAATGTTTAGAAAAGAAACTAAATGTGTCTACTGTCTTCTATTCCTTGTAGTATACAGAAGATTTATACGACAAAATAGATTTTCCTTGGTTTAAAAAAGCCCAGACAGTGTATCTGTGGCTGCACAATTTTTGTCTCCTAGTTTGTCCTTTCTCATTTCCATATGTGATCTGTGTTGTCCAAAAAGAGAAGATATAATTAAAGACGGTAACATTTATGATTGCCTGGGTGTGTCATTCTTCTTTCCAGAGGTTTTGTGTGTGTTTGGGGCAGTGAGTGAGGAGCAGCTATAGAACACAGTGATTAACATAGGCTCAGTTTCTGTCAGTCATTCAGCCTTATCCTTCTATGACAAAAAACAAATACGGAACTGACATCATTTTTAAGTACAGTCTGGTGGCCGTAGCACTGAGGTAGGAGGACAGAAGTCTGTAGCCCGATTGGCCAAGTGGCTTCAGTCTGCCCTTGTTCTGTCGATGTAACTTTGACTGTGAACTCATTTTAAAATTCAAATAGATTTAGAGGATTCCTGGAAGCAAGAAACAACAGCTCCGCTACCAATCTCTGGCTGTAAATGCAGCCCAGTGCTGGACCAGTGCCGCAAAACCTTCTCGTGGAAGAAGAAAATGGATTTGGGAACTACCCACTCTGCCACGGCCATTGTTGATTTACAACTCTCATCTTTCCAAAGTATACACTGGGAATTGAGTGACCTTCGGGTTAGATGTCTGCATCCTGGTTTTCACTGTGAACTCCTGACTTCCCTCTGTGTCCAGAGGCCATCATCCTGGGGCTTCATTCCCCGGGTTCAAGCTCGTGGTCTGGCTCTTAGCCCAGAGCTCCTTTTCTTCCCTGTCTTTTCTCTTCCTTCTGTTTCTTTCCTCTCTCTCCAAGGTGTTATTTGCAGACCAGAAAATTCACTGTACATGGGCTAATGAGTTGTAGTGAACTCAAGGACTGGTGTGATGTGTTTTAGAACATTTCCATCATTCCTTTGTAGTAAACCCCTTTTCCTGCGTCTTACCCCTGTCCATCATGGGTCTGCTTTCTGTCTCTCTGGGTTTCTTCTGTGAACAAAATCTGAGTCTCAGCTAGCTTCTTTTCTGTCACTGTGACAAACAGAACAGCCAGAAGCAACCTAAGAGAGGAAGGGGTTTATTTCATCTTACAGATCATCCTCCATCACTGAGGGGAGTCAGGGCAGGAACCTGGACCAGAAACTTTGGGGGGATGCTGCCCTCTGGATCATGCTTAGCTAGCTTTTTTATACATCCCAGACCACTTGTCCAAAAATGGTGCCACCCACAGTTGTCTGGTCCCTCATGAACTGATCAGTCATAATCAAGAGAATCCTTCACATCCATTCCCACAGCATTCCTCAACTGTGCTTTCTCCTCACAGACTCTAGACCATGTCAAATTGAGGGCTAAAACTCACCAGGAAGCTATCCAAGAACTCCTATACTCCTACCTCAGGGTGCAGTGGTCCCTAGCTATGAGCGTAAGAAGGTGCATTCCTCAGTTCTTCAGTTTCATGCCTGCAGACCTTAGGAAGGTGTGGGCAGGCTGCTCACAGAAAGCACTCAGGTGAATGCAGGCTGGGAAATCCTTCGACCATCAGGCAGGGTGCAGAAAACTGAAGACTGTTCCCGTGCTGTGCAGCAGAATTCAGGGCCTCGGGTGTAGGTGTTAACTCAGGTGAGGTGGGTCCTGGGGCTGGTTTGGATGATGGTATAAATTGTTCTGGGGCACAAAGAAATGAAGACACTTCTATGTGCATTGGACCTAGTAGACATCTCAGTCTGTGCGAGCAGTAAAGACATATCTGTCTTTGCGTTCACAGCCAGGAGGTAGGAAGGAGGCAGACAACAGGAGTCTCCTGCCTTCTTGTCTCACCTGCTTTTCTCTGGCTTCAGGGATGAAACAAAAGGAACTATGAACATGTCACTTGGACTCCAGATAGATGTCAAGTTCTGGCTCAAGCAGTCTAAAATGAAAGCCAACATTCCATTGCTCTACCCACAGCCGCAAACATCTGCATTCTAATCTCTTACCACAGAACAATCTGAGCCAGCCTGCTCTACAGCTCCTAGTTCCCAGAACTACAGCTCCAGCCTGTTCTGCAGACTCCTCAGCATCTTCCTACGTAGGACACAAGCCTGAGAGAGATGGACAAGCTTAAATCCCATTTTTTTCCAGTTAGCTTGTGTGACCTTAGGCAAACTGCCCATCAACGCTTGTTAATTTTTATAATTTAGGCCACGGAAAGTAATAATCTCCTTTCAGAATTTAGGAAACCAAGCCTCAGAAAAATATGTTTGTCAAAGTCACTCAGGTTGTCTGCTTGGAGTCAAGTCCCTTCCCATCTAAAAACACCAAAGATCTCCACAGAGCATGAGCTCTGCATCAGCCTGACCGGGGGTGGGGGTGTGGGGGGTGGGGGGGTAGGGGTGGGTAGTGGAATTAATGCTCAACAGTGTCAAATGGAACACCGTGATATCTGAGAAGTGCATTTCTCCAAGTGAGCCTGGATCACAGCTCATGTTCCAAATATGACAGGGACAGGATCGCATACAGGCTCCTGGTGGGACGTGGGAGAAAGGACTAGTCAGGAGTCCTGTGAAGGGGCTCATGGGGCGACAGAGTAACAGCTGGAGTCACTCTCTAAATCATATTCAGCAGAATGGCCAGTCTTCACCTGCAACAATCCATGTCCAGCCTTCTTGTGTGTGTGTGTGTGTGTGTGTGTGTGTGTGTGTGTGTGTGTGTGTGTGTGTGTGTTGTGTGTGTGTGTATGTGTGTGTGTGTTGTGTGTGTGTATGTGTGTGTGTTGTGTGTGTGCATGTGTGTGTTGTGTTAGGTCTATAAGCTTGTTCAGCTCACTAACTCCTTTGCTCTGCTCATCATTCTAAATGAAGACCCTCTATATTCATGGATCTGGTAGGAAATGTCTGTTTCTGAGCCCTATTAAGTTGTCATACGCTATTTTATAATAATGTAGACATACAGTTGTTACATCATATCTATCTTATGGATGATTCTTCAATTAATCTGAAGGTTTGTGTTACATGTTTTTGCTTTCTCTCCACACCCCAAGATGCTAGGCCTAAAAATAAAATGGATGTCAACAAATGTTTGTAGACCTAAAACCTTTTGGTTTTTTGAGACAGGGTTTCTCTGTGTAGTTTTGGTGCCTGTCCTGGATCTCACTCTGTAGACCAGGCTGGCCTTGAACTCTTAAAGATCCACCTGGCTCTGCCTCCTGAGTGCTGGGATTAAAGGCGTGTGTCACCACTGCCTGGCGAGTTCATAATTTTAAGAATATTTAGATTGCCAGATGGTGGTGCACACTTTTAATCCTAGCACTCAGGTGATAGAGGCAGGCAGATCTTTGAGTTTGAGGCTAGAGGCAGGCAGATCTTTGAGTTTGAGGCCAGCCTGGTCTATAGGACAGCCAGGGCTACACAGAGAAACCCTGCGGGGGGGGGGGGGGGGGGGCTTTTTGGCGGCTTTTTCCTAGAGTTCCATCAGAATAGAAACACAATTTTAAATGAATGACATAATTTTGTGTTTAGTTTGCAAAAGTGAGCAAATTAGAGTGAAACATGGAAAGCCTTTTTTTCCTGCAGAGAAACGTGCTTACAGCTCATTTCTTGCCAGTGGAGTTTAGTCACAGGACGGTTGTTAAACAACCACCTAAGAAGCTCTCACAGCACACGTGTCTTCAGAGGGAACATATGGGAGCCACCATCAGGTGCAAAGGGGCACCTGTGACGCCGAGACCCGGCTTTGCTGTGTTCCTAAGCCTTTTGGGTGTTTCCCCTCATTCCGACCCACTGGCTTCAATGTTTACTTTGATATCTGCCAACCATTTGAATTGGTGCTTCAACTGTTCAGACCATCTGCTGAGGGGGAACTTTCAGATTATGTCACAGTTTTTGGAATCATAAATAATACAGTTTGGGATTTGGAAGAGACCTTGGAAATCAGCAAGTCTAAGTCTTTCATTCATATGCTCACAAATGTTGCCTGCTCCTCGGTGTGGCAGTCCCAGCACTAGGTGTTGGAGATGCAGGGTATCTGTCACACATGGTCCCTGAACTCCTGGCACTTATGTTCTAGCAGGGCAGATGGGTAGAAAAATGTCACCGGCAACTGGAAATGCAACTGGATGTTGCCGGCAGTGTAGCCTGAGACCCCTCAGATCCCCAGAGATCTCCAACTCAGTGCAGCAGAATCTTGGCTCCCAACACAGGAAAGAATTTCGGGTCATAGGGAATGAAACCGTTGAGCGTATTGATTAAATAGAAGAGTGGTTCAGAGGAGACTCCAGCGTGAGTGTGAGGAGAGGACCCCTATGTGCCTCAGCAGTCGTCATGCCTATGACTGGCAGCTTTGAAAGGTAGTCCCACCAAGTTCAGATATGAAGGGAAGCATGTGCTGGCACTCATATTTTTGAATTCGCAGAATTCTGTCCTTAAAGAGGAGCCTTCCACATTGTGAAGCCCTTCCTGTAGAGAAGGGGGTATACTCGTAAAAGCATCAGTGAAAGGAAGTCTTACACATAGGTCACTGGAGGGCTGGACGTAAGACATGGCTCTTTGGCCCTTTTAACCTCATTGGTGAGATTTCTCAGAAAGGAGTGTGTGGTGCTTTAGCGGGTAGTCTAGTTAGCCATGTTGAAATTTCAGGGTGTTAGTCAGTGGGAGTTAGAGATCAGAACCAGGAGGGTGGAGGAACCCCCTTTTTTTTCATGACCCCTCTAATTCTACCTACTACCTAACTCCTACCTACTCAAATAAATTAAAATGGAATGGACTCATAAGAGATAAGTTTTAGATACATGGCTGGGTGATTACTGTAGGAGGAGGAAGTAAGTAGGAAAAGACTTATCAAATGCAAAACCGGAGCAGTAATCAGGGGCCAGATTGACAAGCAGGAACTGAGTGTCGACTGTGCCTCAGGTTGCCAAGGTCTATGCTAATTTCTAAAGATGTGAAAGATACAGGCTCCGCTCCAAGAGTTCATAGTGTAGGTGGCTGTAAATGAATCACAAGTGATTGTGACAAAGTTGTAACTATATATGTGAAAGACACAAAAGAGGAAATGATCGCCTCTACTTGGAGGTAGCTATTATGGAAGTCCTCCTAAGGATGAGGAGTCTAAAGTTTACAGGAGAGTGGGGGAGCACTGTATGCAGAAGGTACAGTACGGGGAAGCACAGCCCGAGGTCTGCCAGGACCTTACAGTCTCATGGGGGTGTGCACTGAGGTCTTTTAGGGAGGGTGGTAGGAGACCAGAGCGCAAGGACTAGTGCACACTAGGCTAGTGTTCTCCCACTGAACTGTACCCCAGTACTAGCCAAATCTTAACAGTTGTGCATTATACTTTGAAGAGTTTGAACCGTTTCCTAGAAGCAATTATCTGTCAATCAAAGGGCCGAGAGATGCAGCTTTGTTGGTAGATAACTCTTCTAGCACATGTGAAACCTTGGGTTTGATTTCTGGTCCTGGGGTGAGGGAAGAAGTCACTAAAAGGACAGATCACGGGGTAGATGGAATCAATTTTTTGTTCTAGAAAAACCTACTCTGAGAGGTATCCATGAAACAGTTGTATTATTATCAAGTCTGTATATTTCATACAAGTAAGACTATTTGTATAGTGTAGAGGAGGGTCTAGCGGGGAGCAGGGCTGAGTACAAGGATCAGTCAGATGCTATCCTGTTCTGTATGAGAAATGATGAGGACCAGAATTAAGAGTGACACAATGGAGAGGAATGGATGCCCAGGGGCTGAAGTCCACAGCAATCGGGGAGGAACTGTGTGTGTGTGTGTGTGTGTGTGTGTGTGTGTGTGTGTGTTGAGAAAAAGAGAAGGATCAGGAAGTGTACTGGGCTTCTGGCATTGGGGACTGAAAGGAAGAATTCTTTAGAAAGTGGACCAGAAGCAGATAAACAGGTTCCAGAAGAAAGATGAATGTTCTTTTAGACATATCTTGCAGATGCCTGCTGGAGCTCCAGATGGAAATTTCTAGTACGCAGGAGTATTTACGAGTCTGGAGCTCAGATGTGATGGACGACTGAAGATATCCATCATTGAGTCATCAGCACAGAGACGGAAGCTGAAGCGACTCGGGGACAGACTGCACAGACAACACAGGGAGAGTGTTCAGGGTCACGGAGACACCAGCATTGAAGGCTGCTGTGTGGCTCTTTCCTTGAGGCTGGATGTGATTACAGGCATGCATTACCGTGCCTGGTTTCATGCGGTACTGAGTATTGAACCCAAGACCTCATAGACCCCCCTCACCTGCAAGCACGTATACCAACTGAGTCACACCCCCAGCTCAAGCATCACATCTTTTTTTAAAGAAGAAACAAACAAACTTTTCTGACTTGGGTGAGACCGAGGATCTTTCCCACCCAGGGGTAGTCAATTTTTAAGATGGAAGTGTTCAGCCAGAAGCCCATCTTTGATACGCACAATAACCCTGTCTGTCTTCTGCCTCTTGATCTCCTGGTCCTGAGTGGGGTCACTAGCACCTGTGAGTACCATAAACTTTCTTTTCTCTAGCTGTGCTGTGCCTCCTGTGACCACATCAGATGTCATAGGAAAGAACACTAAGGGCCACATCACAACACGAAACAATAAGAAACAGCGACCAGAGCAGAGGAGAATCACAGGAAACTTAGGATAAGGGAGGACTGGTTAGAGGAGGAAGGGGATGAAAGTATCAGTGCTGACCAGGTATGGAGGAAACTGGAGACTCTCAGACTCAGTTCTCGTGAACTTTGCCAAAGTGGTGTCCGTGGAGTGCCTAAGGACGTAGGCCTGGCTAGTGACTCATAAGTGGGGAAGTATGAACTGCAGGGGTGAAATTCTGTTTGTAAACGGCTCCCTTCAGGGAGCCAGTTAAGAGTGCACAGGATTGAGAGCAGGGCCTCAGTTTTGATACTGAAGAAACCTGAGCAAGTCGAGGGAGGCGGGGAGAGGCAGACAGGGGGAAGGCTGGAATACAGAAGAGGGGAGGAAGACCAGCAGGAGCAGCGTGCAGAGGAAGAGAGAGGGGGCTGACCAGAAACCACAGCAGCATCGGGAGCCCAGGAGACAAGGAATGAAGTCCAACTGAAGGCATGGGCCTGAGGGCCAAGGGGGAACTAAAGCTACAAAACAAGTGAATGAGAAGACTGAGGCCCAGAGGTTCGCTCCGTGATCCTCCGGGAGGGAGACGGAACTCAAGCCTCCTGACTCTACCCCATGTTCCTACTTGACCCTATACACACATGCTTCCGCCCACCCGCAGTCCCTGCATTAAATGCCTCTGTTAAGATGGGCCTTTTTGTGCTTTCTTTTTGAAAGGTTACTGGAAAAGACTGGCTTTTCCTAGTAACCAAAATGGCAAGTTTCCCAAGACTCCTGAGTTAACAGCCGAGGAGGGGCTGGAGAGACCGCTCAATGGTTAAGAGCACTGGCCAAGCCTATGGAGAATTTTCTCAATGAAGTTGCCTTCTTCCCAGATGACCCTAATTTGTGTCAAGTCGACATAAAAACGAGACCTCACAACACCCATACATAAACAAAATAAAAAATTTAAAAAGACCCAGGGGACTTGACTCTTAAAAGTGAAGACAGCAATTCATGCCCAGATAAGCACCCTGATTTGCATATATCATTTGTAAGTTCTCAGAAAATGTTTGTAAAATTCAAATTATGCTTATAACTTCACTGAAAAGATTGTGGAAAATTACCCCGAGGACAGAATATGGTGTAGAGGAAAGAGTGGTTGAGAGAAAGTTCTGGGTAAGTCTCATGGGCTCTGCATATACTTTAGGTCCCCTCTAAGTACCACATGCATTATGAGGTGGTAGATAGGACCGAGGCACTTAAGCACTAGCCAACAGCGCATGTAAGAGAAGTCAGACAGGCACAAAAAAAAAGAATATAAAAAATAATAAAAAGTAAAGAAGGATTCTAGAGACCAGAGCCATGGCTATCCGGGCAGCAGCGGCAAATGCAGAAGGATCGGCCAAGAAGGCCTTGACTTTTTCAGCAAGTGGGAAGGTGTACTTGTTCTCTACAAAGCCAGGGCTTCCTGATGGTAGAAGTAAGCACTAATATAGCATGTACACTCATAGACAAACTCTGGCAAGATCGTGAGCATGCTCCCGGAGACAGAAATGCAGCTTGTCTGTGATGTGAAGCGTGGCAGGGCTGCTGTTACCACCGTCAAACGCTTGGGATGATCAGCCCAAAGAAAGGGGAAATTTCTGCCTGTTCATCAGCCCGGCTTCCCCGGCTTCCACGGTCTCCAGTCTTTATCAGTGTCCACACTCAGTACTCCAATGATGCCCGCTGGAGATTTAAATAGTGGTGATGTCTACAGGCCGCGCTAGCAGTGACTTCACATGGGATAATAGTACCAGAACAGCCGATGACTGGTATTTTATTAGACAGGAATATATCTGACTGTAAAGATGTTCTCCATGGCTTACACAAAGCCTACACTTCACTGTGTAAGAGACAGCTGTTTCTCCAGAGTGGAGCTGTTTCCAGATGACCTGGAATGGTCTTATACATCATGGTCTTCTTGCTTACCTCAACCATGGCCTTCTCTGAGGGACACAAGCATCTGTGGCATCTGTTTAGAGCCCACAATGAAGTATTTTGGATAATAATCTAGAAGTTGGAAGCCGAGATAGTAAAGAAACATATAGGATCCCTCCCCATGGTGGAAGGGGAGTCCAGTTTCTGCAAATTGTCCTCTGACCTGTGTGCACAATCCAGGACACAGGTATGTGCACATATACCAAAAAAAAGTTGTTTTTTTTTTAAAAGAAAGGAAAGTTCCTGGACTTCCACACCTCCTTGCCTTCCACAGCAGTGTGTCAGAGAGTACTGAAAGGACCAAGCAGATGCCATAACAGGCTGCTCAGTCTTCTCTCAGAGATCAGGCCTCAATTTCAGTTTCCTGAGACTTGAGCAAGCAGTTTCTGGGAGGGCCATGAACAAAAGACATAGTCCTTGCAGTAGCTCCCTTTCTGCACGTACTCTGACTGCTCAAAGTTCAGCCAGATGTTTACTCTCTGGGGCCCCTCACCAACTTAGAGTTATATGCAGTACATGCTTGGCCAGCCAGCCCCCATGGTGGCTCAAGGACAAAGCCTGGGACTTGTGCTGGACTGCCCCCAAAGTAATAAATTGTAACCACCAACCAGTAAATTCAAAGGTTACATACCCTCACCCAATTAAAAGAGAAGAGAGATAAAAATAAACCAATCCGAGTTGCACCCATGCAAAACTCCCCCAACCCCCCTGAAGGGCTTGTGGATTTTGCCTTTAAAAAGCTAGCCCTGGGCTGGAGAGATGGCTCAGCGGTTAAGAGCACTGGCTGTTCTTCCAGAGGTCCTGAGTTCAGTTCCCAGCAACCACATGATGGCTCACAACCATCCATAGTGAAATCTGGTGTCCTCTTCTGGCCTGCAGGTGTATATGCAGACAGAACACTGTATACATAATAAATAAATTAATTAAAAAAAAAAAAGCTAGCCACACAAAGAAAAAGCAAGTTCCTCCTGGCCTCACGGTTACTACAAGTGAGTGCTTTGGATCGAGCTTCCCTGCCTGTGGCTTGTAAACAGAAATAAACCATGCTATTGCATTCTGTACCTAAGGTCTGTGGTGATGTCTTTGGGGTCCCAATCTGGGCATAACAGTACCACCAAGGTTTAAAGACTCTTTCTTTCTTTTTTTTTTTTTTGGAGACATGGTCTCTCTACAGAGCCTGGTCTGTCCTGGAACTCTATGTAGACCAGGCTTGGCCTTCAACTCAAAGAGATCTGCCTCTGCCTCTGGAGTGCTGGGATTAAAGGCATGCACCACCATCCCCCACCTGACAATGTCACCCTTACAAGGATACCTGGTTGCTGTGGATATCACTCTACATAAATAAACACTGATTGGCTAATAGCCAGACAGGAAGTATAGGTGGGACTAATAGAGAGGAGAACTGAGGAAGAAGGAAGGATAGGAGAGACTGCCTGGAGCAGCCGCCAGGACAAGGAAGATGTAAAGTACCGGTAAGCCACAAGCTACGTGGCAAAGTAAAGATGAATAGAAATGGGCTAAATATAAGAGTAAGAGCTAGACAATGATAGGCCTGAGCTAATGGCCAAGCAGTTTAAATAATGTAAGCGTCTGTGTCTTTATTTTATAAGCGGGCTCCAGGACTGGCGGGACTTGGTGGAACCCAGAGAGAAAAGCTCTCCAGCTACACCTGGTGAGAGAAAGGCACCCAGTACCTACTGAATGGCCTTTTTCTGTTTAGAGAAATTGATGCCTTGAATCCTCCCGTCCAATAAGGGAACAAGTCCACTCTGTTTTTTCATTTCATTAGGGACTAGCAATATGACTCGAGTTCTGCCTATGAGATGTCCCTTCAGGAGATTTGATTCTCAAAGCAATCAGTGTGAAGACAGAGGATTTGTGGGCTTCCTTTTGGGCAGGGAGTCTATAGGAGCAGAGGCCCTGCCTCCCAGGGCTCTGTTCTAAGTGGACTAGGTGGCTGTGGAGGCAAGGCGCTGCTGCTAGTCTTGAGCTGTGATTTGGGTTTGGGTGATATTTTGAAGGCACATAGAAGACGGAATGGTTGACTCTAGAGAAAATCAGAAGCTCTATGGATTGAGGGCTGACACTGTAAGAGGTCAACACATGAAGATAAGATGATTACAAGAGCACAGATAATATTAAGATACATAATCACTAGGTATGGGTGTTACAGGCAATGAGGGGTCAAAGTTCAGCATTGCCGCTGAGGGATCCTCAGGTCACTTCTCAAGTGCAGTCAGGCTTCTTCACTGAATGCTGCTGCTACAGAAAAGAATTTCAGGTGGACTCGGAATGCAAATGGTGGAGTTATTGATGAGGAGAAGGGAGATACACCTGAAGAGAGTCAAGTACGAGTGTTAGGAAAGGAAGGAACACATCCAAATGCTTCGGCAGCAGCTGTATCAGGAACTTTGGGGCTCTGGGAGTCATATTGTTTAAAGGATTAATATATAACTAAGTTTGAGGAAAGAGAGAAGAATGTGTTGACCTACTTACTCCTTATCACAGGAATTTTTTTATAAATGAAATTATAGGTGATTTATGACAGCACTGAGCAGGCTTGCATATGAGGAAGAAATGTAACAAAGGTAAAAACATGAGTAAAATTGTAAAAATAAACAAAGTAATTTTGTTATACATAGGTCATTCAGAGAAGTTAAGACGTATGTTTTTATCCTGAGCGTGGTTTATTAGTGATCTTACGGTCTTGTTTGTGGTCTCTTAGGAAAGGGATACAGTGTCTTTATTCAGCTTCTGGGTTGGGCAGTCTCTAGTCAGCAAGAGAGAAGTCAGACCGAAGTGGGTGAAGGTGGGCTCTTTTTCTCTCCTACTTCCTGTTACCTTTATCTCTTTCCAGCCTGTCTCATAGGGAATAACAAGTTGTTTAATGTGGCTTAAGACTTTTGAGCTAGGGAATCAAAGTGAACACAAGGCTTTTGAAGTTCTGTAGACCCGATCCATGCTGTCTTTACTGGCTGTCCCCTTGAGTGCGTTATACGGCCCCTTCCTTAGCCTTCAGAATTATCTTTAAAGCGCTGTTGTAGGCTTTTGCCTTGTTGCACCTGCAAAGGAGGTCACCAGCAGCTCTCCTGGGGCTCTGTGTGAAATCTGACCAGGGCTCTCATTCTGGAAGTGCCTACTCAAACTAGTAGCTGATCCAGAAAGGTGATCTCAATATCTGCCACTAACGTCCCCATCGGTATGTGGAGGATATAGGTTTCGTAGAGCTGAGTTAAGTGGTCTTCCTTAAATGAATTATCCAAGACATTCATCCAATGAAGGAAACCATGGATACATAATAAAAGTAATCAAGACACTCAAACAGTAAGTCTCATTGTCCAAGATCACTTACGGCCTCTGAAAATCGGGCTTTTTCATGTTGCTATTTTACCCAGGACCTGAGTTAGTCCGTTTTGCATCCAGATCATCGAGTCAAGGTAAGGCTTAAAGTTATAGTAATTGTGTTGTCTTATTTTCCTATTGCTGTGCTAAAACACCACAACCAAAAGCAACTGGGGAGAAAAGGATTCATTTTATCTTACAACTGTCAGGTGACATTCCATCACTGAGGGGAGTCACATCAGGAACTCAAGGCCACAACCTGAGGGCAGGGATCGAAGCAGAGGAGGTGAAGGGATGCTGCTTACTGGCTTGCTTTCTTGTACAGCTTAGGACTACCTCCCTGGGTGGTACCACCCACACTGGGATGGACCTCCCACATCCATCATTAATCAAGAAAATGCCCCACAGGCCTGCCCACAGGCCAATCTGATGGAGGCATTTTCTTCATTAAGATCCCCACTTCTCAGATACGTCTGGTTTTGTGCCAAGTTGACAAAACCCAACCAGGACATGTGTCCCGCTGGTGGGAAATGAAAATGCCACAGCTACTATGGAAAACATTACACCAGGTCCTCAAAGATTAATCGGTAACATCTCTCTAAATAGAAAAAAGGCATTCAAAAGATATCGGGGGCTTTTCTCTCACCAGCTATACTAAGAGTGACATCACCTTCAGACCCTGTGTGGTGCTCTTTGATACAGTGCTCTCTGATACAGTGCTCTCTGATACAGTGCTCTCTGATACAGTGCTCTGAGGCCCAGGAAAGACAAGGTAGCCTCAGAACCCAAGAATTTTCTTTTCTTTCCTGTTATTAAAAAACATGTATTTATTTACTTATTAATAGGTTTACCATTTGATGCAGCTATTCCAATTTTAGGTACATGCCCATAAGCATTGATAACGAAGACTCAACTGGTTATCTGTGTCCACATCATCCCTAAGAGTCAAAAGCAGAGACAGCCCAAGCAGCCAGCAATGGGAGAATGGGTAAGTGAAATATAGCATAGACACACAATGAAATATTGCTTAACTTTAAAAGGGAAAGATATGCTGACATATGTTACAATATGATGAACCTTAAAGAAATTGTGTTGACATGAACTAAGGTGGTCACAAAGAGGAACTGAAGTATGAGTCCACTGAATGGAGATGCCTAGAATAGTGAGATTCACAGAAATAGAAAACAGAATAGTGGCTGTAAAGGCCTAGGGAGAAGGGGAAATGGGAAGTTAGTGCTCCACTGGTACAGAGTTTCAATTTAGGAAGAAATAAAAGTTCTGAAGATGAATAGTGGTGATGGTTACACAATGTGAACTATTTAATGTCACTGAACTGTGCACACAAGAATGGTTAAGGAGCTGGGTGTGGTGGCGCACGCCTTTAATCCCAGCACTCGGGAGGCAGAGGCAAGCGGATCTTTGTGAGTTCAAGGCCAGTCTGATCTACAGAGCGAGTTCCAGCAAGTGCTAGGGCTACACAGAGAAACCTTGTCCCCTCCCCAAATTTTTTTAAGGTTAAGGAGTTTAATTTCATATATTTTACTGCAAGGATGCACTCATGAACTCATGGCAACTGTATGGTAGCCTGCCCAAAACCCGTGCAAGATCAAGCCAGTTAACATTTTGGCATGGGGTTCATGAGCCCTCCCCCAGCTGAAGAGCTATGGGTAGCTAATGCCTTCTAAGGGAGGGAGAGTAAATTTCCTTTCAAAGCGTGGCTCTTGATAGGTTGGCCACACTCCAGTGGACGGTCCTATACCCAGGAGCATCTGGATGGCACAAATTGGAGTCGATGGACATAAAGTTGGGGGCTAGGGTGGTGGGGGTGGATCTGGGTTCAGGGGAAGAGCTGAGGGGTATATATGATTACGACACGTTGTATGAAATTTTCAAATTCATAAAAATGCTAAAATAAAATAAAGCAAAAACAGGTCTTTTAGAGTTAAACAGAATGTCTGCAACTACTTGAAATAACCTGATGTAACATTTTCATAGAATTTTCTATTTTATAATTTCATTTTTTTAAAGACAAAACATAAGGTCATTTAAATTCCATGGGCCAAGGGTATGGCTGCTTGTTGCTGTCAGGAGACAGCGCTACGTAAGGGAACTGTGACAGGCCATTCTGGAATTTTCTGCTTTGTATGCCTTGTAAAATGAATGAAAGCAGACCTAGTTCCTACCCCACACAAAAATGATGGCAGTCGTGATGAATACAGAGAAAAGGAATCTCATGAACCCTTGCTGTATATACAATTGCTTCTTAATGTCAGACGGACTTGGCAGAGAGGTGGAGGAATTTCTGGTTTTCTAGTAGAGGACCCCAGAGAGGAGTAGATAGAGCTTCTAAACCGAAACATCGGGTTTGCAAGAACATCAGTGCTTTGGCTGGATGAGCTACACCTCAAGGTAATGAAGTTGCCATTTTCCATGTGGGCTTCAGAGAGAATCTATTTTCAGGTTAACTGGTAATTTTCTACCACTTTGTTAGAATCATCAACCTGCTTGGATAATTACACCTGATGATTAAAGAAATGCCTTTACCATGCACCATTTGCTTGGAATTTATTGATCCACTTAATATGTTAGAAAGTCCTTGTTATAAGAACGTTCACTTTTGGAGGTGGATTACGAATTCAAGCAGTCTTTAAAACAATGCATACAAAGAACTTTTAGTTCTTTATACGTTCTACAATAAGGGCATCTTTCAGAAAGCTGTACTGAGAATGGGAATTTATAGTCCCCAAAAAAGACGCATTTATTTTCAATTAGAGGGAAAACTACCAAGAGCCTCTGTAGCTCTGAGTGTTGTGATGTCCAAAGATGTACTTACAGAGCAGGATGAGACTATAATGTACCCGATAGCAATGGGGAATGAAGAGCTGCCAGTGCAGAACTGTAGCAAAACACATTTAGTCTGCATCTCTATGTGATCATCAGAACACGAATAAATGGCAGTGTAGAGCTGTCAACCACAATTCCAAGGTCCACGGAGCTAAAAGCCATGCATTACCCAACCCTAATGTGTTACGCACACAACACACTTTTAAAAAGGCTCCTACAATCCTTCCTCCCCCTTTTCCATGGGGTTCTCAGAGCTCAGCCCAATGTTTGGCTGTGGGTCTCTGCATCTGCTTCCATCGGCTGCTGGAGGAAACCTTTCTGATGACTATTGGGCTAGGCACTGATCTATGAGTATAGCAGAATATAACTAGGAAACATTTCATTGACTTTTTCTTTTGTTTTGTCAATCATATTTGGTTCTACTCTAGGTCTCTGGGCCATCCAGCTTCTGGCTCCTGGGCATCCAGGCATGGGCTCCCTCTCGTGGTTTGGGCCTCAAATTAGACCAGCCATTGATTGGCCACTCCCACAAACCCTGCTCCACCATTGCCCCAGCACATCTTGCAGGCAGGACAGGTTGGGCCAAAGGTTTAGTGGCTGGTTTAGGGTCCTAGTCCCACCACTGGAAGCCTTGCCTGGTTATAGAAGCTAGCTGGTACAGGCTCTGTGGTGGCTATTCTTGACTGTCAACTTGACTGTATCTGGAATGAACTACAGTCCAGAAATGGAGGGCACACCTGTGATCCAGATCTTGAGGCAGGTAGACACAGGCCTTTGATCTGAATCTTGAGGTGGGATGACACAGGCCTTTAATCCGGTCTTGAGGCTGGAAGACTCTCTCTTTTGATCCAGATCTTGAGGCACACCTTTAATCTGGGCCATACCTTCTGCTGGAAGCCTATACCAGTACATCAGAAGAAGGAAGGGTGTGTTTGTCCTTCACCTGCTTGCCCTCACCTTGTCAGCACATCCATTCCTTCACTGGCATTGGAGCATGCTTCTTTGGGATTACAACATATACAGACCAGCTGAGACAATTGGCCCTGTGGCACTGAGCAGCTACTAGATTCTTGGACTTGCCATTGTTGGACTGCAGCCTGTAAGTCATTCCAATAAATCCCCCCATACATGTGTGTGTGTGTCTGTGTGTGTCTGTGTGTGTGGAGAGAGAGAGAGAGAGAGACAGAGACAGAGACAGAGACAGACACACAGAGAGACAGAGACAGCGAGAGAGAGAGAGAGAGAGAGAGAGAGAGAGAGAGAGAGAGAGAGAGAGAGAGAGATTCATTCCATAAGTTCTGTGACTCTAGAGAATCCTGACTAATACAGGCTCCGTATCCTCCACTACTAGGAGTCCTTGCTAGGGTCAACATCATAGGTTCCAGGAAGTTTCCACTGTACTAGGTTCTAACATTGCCTCCTAAACAGCCCCTATTCCAGTCGTCCCTCCCCATATTCTCTCCCTCTGTCCCTCGATTCCCCACCTGATCTCCCCTGTTCCCATCCCCACCCACAAAATCTATTCTATTTTCCCTTTCCCAGGGAGATCCATCAGACCCTCCTACAGCCCTCCTTGTTACTTAGCCTCTCTGGGTCTGTAGATTGTAGTGTGATTATCCTTTACTTAACAGCTAATATTTATTTCTAAATGAGTACATGTAACGTTTGTCTGAGTCTGGGTTGCCTCGCCCAGGATAATTTTTTTCTAGTTTCATCCATTTGCCTGAAAATTTCATGATGTCATTTTTTTTTCTAACGGCTGAGTAATACTCCATTGTGTAACTGTACCACATTTTCTTTATCTATGCTTTGATTGAGGAAAATCTGGGTTATTTCCAATTTCTGGCTATTATGAATAATGCCACTATAAACATAATTGAGCAAGTGTCCTTGTGGTATGATTGAGCATCCTTTGGGTATATGCCCAAGAGTGATACAGGTGGGTCTTGAGGTAGATGGATTCCCAATTAGCCGACGAACCACCATATTGATTTCCACAGCAGCTGTACAAGTTCGCACTCCCACCAGCAGTGGAGGAGTGGTTCCCTTGCTCCACATCCTCACCAGCATGAGCTGTCACTTCTGTTATTGATCTTAGTCATTCTGACAGGTGTAAGATGGAATCTCAAATTTTGACAGTTGATTGATCCAATAAAATTCATCATATAATATAAAAGGAATTTTTTAGTCATTTAAGAAAAAAAGTTACATTGTCAATGTGTTCTAATAAAAACTGGTGGGTTTTTTTAGTCTTCTTCATATATGTTTCATAAATCTCAATATTGATTCTTTGAAGCAAATGTATGAGTTCATTCACTTATAGTAGCAGCATGATACATGTAATAAAACTGTATAACTTAATTTTTTTATATATTAGGATTTCCTATATGCTACTATACTGGTGGGTTTTTGTCAACTCACACACAAACTTAGACATATCTTGGAAGTGGGAGTCCTAATTGAGAAAAATGCCTCCATAAGGTTAGCCTGTGGGCAAGTCCGTAGGGCATTCTCTTGATTCATGACTGTGGTGGTGCCATTCCTGGGCAGACAGTACTGATGGTATAAGAAAGCAAGCTGAGAGCAAGTGATGAAGAACAAGCCAGTAAGCAGCACTCCTCCACGGCCTTAGCTTCAGTTCCTGCCTCCAGGTTTCAGCACTAATCTCCTTATGCTGGATTGTAACTGTAAGCTGAAAGAAACCCTCCACACCCCAAGTTGCTTTTGGTCATGGTGTTTAACACAGCAACAGAAACCCATACTAAGACAGAAATCATAATTTTCCTAGTTTGTATAACTTTCAAATTATTTATTATTTTATAAAACTAAATAGAAAAGCTAACTGGTTAGACCCTGTTAGAAAAATTTGAGGTATCTATTCTGCGATATATATTTATTGTATAATGTTTTAAGGTGAAATTGGTTTTAAAAATGTTGAAGGCTATTGATTTATATTATTATATTAAAATGACCAGGACTGCAATTAGTTTGTTTCTAATGGGAAGTACTATGTAGAAAGCAAAACTATAAAAATATTCTAGAATTTCTAGATATCTCAGAGTCTTGACAACACTTCTGAAATAGATAAAATGTAGTTGAAAATATCTTGGAAAGTCTATCGGCTTTAAAACTTTGGTTTTAGTTGTAAGATTTTGTTTCTGTGCACTGTATGGAGTATTCGGAATGCCTTCTCCATAATCATTAGGTATTTGAATACCTTCTGTGAATGCCATCTGGTAGATTTGGCTATTTGACATTTATTACGAGGCTGACACCGTAACACCACACACTTACTTTCTTTGATCTTAAAAGATATGTTATTATCTAAGCAACATAAAAAAGTAAAAAGGAAATACAGAGTTTAAAAACCCACTCCATCCTTGCCTTGCAGAGATAAATACTGTGTGCCCATGTCTTCATCTATAAACTCTCAAGTTTTCTTTTTTCTTTCTTCCTTCCTTCTTTCTTTCTTTATTATTTATTTATTTATTTAATTTTGAGACAGAGTTTCTCAGTGTAACAGTCCTGGCTGTCCTGGAACTCACTTTGTAGACCAGGCTGGCCTCAAACTCACAGAGATCTCCCTGCTTCTGCCTTCCAAATGCTGGGATTAAAGGTGTACACCATCACTGCCTGGCAGGTTTTCTTTTCTTTTAAACTTCATTAATACTAAAAATATCAAGAAACCATATGATAATGATAACAATTTGAAGATATATCTGTGTTCCTGTATTTGCATTCCTGCAAAAGAAAAAAACCTAGAAAAATCTAATGTCCATTTATCAAATATAAATAAGATAAACCTAATTTTACAATAAAAAATAAGTAAATCATTATAGCAGGTTAAAAAACTGTTTTGTTTTGTTTGAGACTGGGTCTGGTGTAGCATGAATTCTAATTGGTCTTATTAATGAAAAAACCTGGAATCAGATATCAGGGTGAAAGCTGAAAGATAAGAGAAGCAGAGCAGCCAGCCACTAGTTCTTACCTCTATGAAATCCTCAGCCAACAGGGAGCTGAGTTCCTGTCTCCTCCTGCCTTATATTCCTCTCTCCACCCAGCCATATCACTTCCTGTCTCCACCTCCCTAGTGCTGGGATTAAAGGCGTGAGATCCCAAGGGCCGGGATCAATGGTGTGTGCCACCACTGCCTGGCTCTGTTTCTCTTTTAGACTGGATCAATCTTGTGTAGCCCAGGGTGGCCTTGAACACACAGAGATCTGTCTGCCTCTGCCTCCGTAGTGCTGGGGTTAAAGGTGTGTGCCACCACTGCCTGGCCTCTATGGCTAACTAGTGGCTTAGCTCAGCACTCTGATCTTTAGGCAAGCTTTATTTGTTAGATTACAAACAAAATATCACCAGCCTTGTTCTGTAGCCAAGGCTGGCCTTTAACTCACCTTATAGACCAAGGTATCTTAGAACCCATGGCAATCTTCCTGTCTCAGTCCTCCTAGTGCCGGGATTACAAGCATATGCCACCACATCCAGATCTGTAGAATGTCTTAACCACATTTGTCCTGACGCACACCCGCTATTATTGTCATATTCTCATCCTCCCCAGGAAATATTCTTATTGCTGCTCTTTTTAAAAAATGACAAGACTGACTTGACATTACCTCTCTTAACATGAAAGGAAAGCCAGTTGTAGTGTGATTTCCTTGTTACTTCATGTCTTTTCCAAGTCTACTCACCAACAGACATAACAAATTCAAGTTTTACTTTACGTATTTAATGATAGGGCTGGAGAGATAACTCAACTTCCGCTCTCACAGGAGACTTAGGCTTGGTTCCCAGTACCCATCAGGTGGCTCACCACCTTCTCTCCAGCTGCAGGGGAATCCAGTGTTCTCTTCTGGCCTTCATGGGCATCCACACATGTGCATACACACACACACACAAACACACACACACACACACACACACACACACACACACACACACACACGGATACATGTAAATAAAAATAAAAAAATATTTAATGCCATTAAATAAGTCACTTGTGTTAAATCTGTGGGATTATAAAAAGTATTATTTAAAATTATTAAAAGGCTGTCAAGAGTTTGAATATACAAGTTTTAGACTCACTGTAACTTTTATTCCAAATACACTGATAAATTGGATATTTTATTTCTTAACCTACCTAAGTGTCTTAGTTACTTCTCTATTACTGTGACAAAACACCATGACAAAGGCAATTTATAAAAGAAAGCATTTAATTAGGCTCATGGTAGCGGAGGGTTAGAGTCCATGATGGTGAGCAAAGGTATGATGGCATGAACAGCTGAGAGAGCTCACATCTTGAACTGTAAACAGCAGGCAAAGAGCACACTGGGAATGGTGTGGGCTTTTGACACTTCAAAGCCTGTCCCCAATGACACACTTCCTCCAACACAAGGCAACACCTCCTAATCCTTCCCAAATAGTCCACCATCTAGGGACCAACTATTCCAACATATGAGCCTAGGAAGGCCATTCTCATTCAGACCACTGCACTAAGTTTTGATGAAATTTTTAAAAAAATAACATAATTTATTGATTCTTTGGGAACTTCACATCATGTACCCCAATCCCATTCACCCCTAGTCCCCCCATATCCTCCCCTCACCCCTGCAGCATACCCCCTCAAGAGAAACCCCCCCAAAAAGAGTTCAGATGAAATTTTAATAACTATCAAACCAATACCTCCAAAACTAATGAAAGCTATTTTCTGGTGGATAGTTTTAATTAATTTTCCCTAGAGTAATAATTAAGCTGGTATAATGCACACATAATTGACTTTAAGGTGGAAGGATAGGGGGGTGGTACGCCTGTGTAGCTACAATTTATAGCAGTATTTCAATTCCCCATTTCACTTATGTGTAGACATGCTCTGGTGACAAGATGGTGTATAAATAATAATTTAGGATACTTGCTTTTTAGAAAGGAGCACAAATATTCATACAGCAATGAATTTTCTAGTTTGAAGGCTATTCAGTAGTGCGATTTTTAGATTAATCTATATCGACAAAGTAAATCAGAGAAGGCTGCAGGCTATGTGCTTTCTAAAGCATTTGTTTCTATGTCAAATGGTCAATATTAAAATCTCACGATGTAGTGGGATGCATACCCTTCAGACATACCTGCAGAAGAGAGAATGTTGGTCCTATTCCACAGATACTTGCTCAGCCATGTTCATTGCTGCTCTATTCATAATAGATAGGAAATAGAAACAACCTAAATGTCCTTCAGCCGATGAATGGATAATGAAAATGTGGTTCATATACACTATGAATAATATTCAGCTCTAAAGAAAAATGAAATCATGGGATTCTTAGGTAACTGGGTAGAACTAGAAAAGATCATATTGAGTGAGGTAACCCGGACCCAGAGAGACAAGCATCACATCACTGGTTCCTAGCTCCAGTTCTTCAGATTGAGTACATAACCTGGAGAAACTGCAGAAACCAGGAAAGTAAACGGGGACCATTGCAGCTGTAAGGGGTGAATGAGCAATGGGGGGGGGGCAGCAGGGGACAAGTGATCTGAAGCGAGAAATGGGGGTAACGGAGGGGGATAATTAGAGGGGGGAGAGGGAAATACAGAAGGGGAGGGACTAGGGTAACAGTAAGGATGTCTGAAAAAGTCGTAAGGAAGTATAATTTGAAGTGTCTACCTAAAATACATTACATGGAAACCTGTGTATACATATTAGAGTTCAATGAAAATTTTCCATCTGGGATGACAATGCTCTCCACAAGAGTCATAGACTGTCAAACAAAAATCCCAACCCCAGGCATGAAAAGCTCTTTTGAGTTGTTGGTCAGGGTTTTCCAGAGAGTCTCAAAACATAAGCTACTGCTGTTACCCTTCATTCCCCACAACCCCCAGGGGTGGAAGGTAAGTCCCCATTGCTGAAGACACCATGCACTTTGGACACAGAACCCAGAGAACCTGAAATGGATCTGACCTAAAAGCCTCCTCTTTGAACACTAGCTTTCACGGTACCAGAAGTGACCACGCAAGCTTCCAAAGGAGGGAAGCGACCTATACCTCGATGCCTATGAACCACAACAATTACCAGCATGGCAAAGGGTGCCATCGTGGCACACATACCTTGGTGGTAATGAATAGTTCTCTAATTGGACTTCAGCTCAACAAGAGGGAGATCATGTTTGGTCCTGGAAACCTAGCCAAGTTCACAGGGCTAGTGAATTCACAGATCTTGGAGGACAACTTACAACCATCTCTTTACAAAACCAACATAATCCCTAACTACATCCAAATATTTATCCTTATACCCACAAATAAATATGTTCTCACTTCACATCAAGGAGACTTCTCTGGAACAGAGACCATTTCAGAAAACCACAACCAATCAAAATGCAGAGTTGTGGAGTCCAGTCCAAACTGATACATCTACAACACAGCCCCTGAGAACAACCCAAGGCTCAGAGAACATCATGGAGGATCAGGGGGAAGGATTTGTAAAATTTTAGGATCAGTGAATTTGCTGTGAGATTGTGTCTCTTTAGAAATGTCAAAGAGGCTACTATAACCATGAAATCTCATCTGCATGGTTGGCTAAACATGACCCAAACAAGGATGACACCAATAGGCACGCTAACAGGGAAAGGAGAAAGCTCACAAGGCTTCAACCCTAGACAAAGAGCTACAGACGGCTAAGGAACACCGAGAAGAGGAGAAACAGTCATTTCCGGGGAAGAGCACACCGAACTGGCTATCCAATACCAACTGGTCAGCCCTGAAAATGTACACATAAATAACATTACACACACTTAACAGGTTGTATTTATACATTTAGGAATATATAAATATTCACAGACACGTGTAACAACAACAAAAGGAAAAGACATGAATGTGAAAGAGCATGAGGGAGGGGTACATGCGAGGCGTTGAATGGAGGAAAGGATGTAATTATAATCTCAGAGTTTTAAAAATTACTTTTAAAAAGAGGAAAGGCTGCCAGGACAGGTTTTACCTTTACTTCTGGAAGGGAAGTCTGCAGACAAGAGGGCTTACTTACCAGGATCGTTGGTTGGCTGCTAGTGCCTATGCCTGTAGTGGCCACACCACTTACCGTACGGCCCTGTGGGCAAGGGTTTGCCTTTGTATTTGAAACTTTGAATCAGACTGAAAATGTCACTGCCCTTAAGAGGATACCAGGTAGACACTGGTAACTGGCAATGGAGTATTTTGATCCTGATTGCAAAAGAAAGACTCACAGCTAGTGATTGTGAGCCACATATCTACCTAATTTGGTGTCGTGGCTTGGTACAAGGGCATTTGTGGCTCTGTAAAGTTTCGTATTTGAGATTTATGAAAGATGCCACTTGGAGGAGACAGTTGAACTTGAGGATGACACGGGAGTTAATGATGTTAGTTCTCTTTTCCATAGTGGACAAGGACCACGTAACTGATGAAGGGACAGACACTAAGGGTTTAGAACACAGATACTTTAGAGGGAGAGAAAAGAGACCCCCAGAATGGAGCATGTCTGGTGGGTCATTCAAACAGAAGCTGTATTGAGAGGGCTTTAATGAAATGTGGATGATCTTTTTGATTCTACAGAGACTTATGGCTGTTACCAGTGAAAGAGAAGATTGGTCTAGAATGTGGAATAAGAATTTCTTATTGCCTTCCTTAACTTTGAGAGGAAAAGATGCATTTTTAAAGGGGGAATATTTAAAATATACTTTATACTTAGCACTCTTTCCGAGGAACTGGGTTTTGTTACCAACATTCACAAGAGTGCACACAGCCACCTGTCGTTCCAATTCCCGGAGATCCAATACCCTCTCCTGGCCCCGAAGTTTCCTGCACATGCACAGTGCACACATCAGGCTCACAAAGACACATAAATCATTTTAAAAGATTTTTAAATGTGCCTTTAAAACATGTCTTGCTCTATAGCCTAGACTGGCCTAAAAAGCTCACTCTGTAGCCCAGGCCAGGTCAGGTTGGCCTCAGACTTGGGGCAATCTTCCAAATGCTGAGGTTATATGCATGGGCCACTCTGCTCGGCTAAGCTCTGCTTTTAATGGATTATTATAATATGGCTTCATTCCACAGATAAGAACTTAAATTTTTATTTTTTTACTTAATATGTATGTTGTGGTGGTTTGGATAGGAATGGCTCCCATATGTGTTTGAAAGTCTGGCCCATAGGGAGTGGCACTGTTAGGGTTAGGTGCTGGAACTGAATCCAGCTTCTCTGCAGGAGCAATAAGCATTCTTAACGGCTGGGCCATCTTTCCAGCAAAGAGAGTTTTTTTTTTTTTTTTTTTTTTTAAAGAGAGTATGTGCTAGTAAATGTTTGCAGGCACCTATTTTTCACATTTAAAACTTATCTCTTTTTATTTTATGACACAGTTTACCTTCTAAAGGATTCAGAGAAATATTTATATTTTCTAACATTTATAAGACTTTGCCTCAAGGCTAGTAGTTTACTGAATTTTATTGAAAATGTGTACATATACATATACATGAGTATACTTGTGTATAAATGCATGTAAACATTTTAGGATACCTGAAACTGTGATGATATACCTTCAATTAATGTTGTATCTGTATTATAAAAACATTAATAGTCAGTGCTATGCATCTTGATATAACTGTGCCTTACAAGAGGTAACATCCTTGATTTGATGAGATACAGCATTCAGAAAAGATCCCGGACATAAAAAGGAGAAAGGGTTTAATAGCAAAACTGGGACCTGACCTGCGCCCAAGTCCTGTCTGCTCTGTCCTCCGCAGGATGCTTTGGACAGTGAGCGTTTCCAAACCTTGGTTCCCAGAATATTTCTGCTGCTAGAATGATGACATATACTTGTTTTTCGAGACAGGGTTTCTTTGTGTAGCCTTAGCTGTCCTGTAGACCATGCTGGCCTCCCAAGTGCTGGGATTAAAGGCATATGCCACCACTGCCTGGCTAATAAATATTAAAAAAAAAAAAAAAAAAAAAAAAGATAGGGTCTCATGTAGCTGAGGATGAACTTAACTCACCCCATCTCTCCTCCACCTCCCAAGAGCTGGTATCACATGGGGCATCATCACATGTAAATTTGTGCTCTTAAACTACTTTTACACTTCAATTAAGTGAAACTGAAGTTCCTTTTCAGTGCCAATTTCCCAGGCTCAAAGAGGTGGGGTTTTCACTGTTCCCTACTGTTTTTCTTGGGTCACCTACTCAGTCAGTGTGGACATCCCATTTCTGTAACCTTGATCGTGATCTCTCTCTTTCTACTTGACACCAAGACTTTCACACTCCCCATCAATACTATCCTATTTTTGTTAAATTGATGTTTCTAAACTATGGTCTGGACTATTCAGTTCCACTTTTCATTCCACAAGTATGGACTGAGTGCTTACTTTATGCGAAGCACAATGTTATATACTGTAAGATGTACAAACAAATTTAAAACTGTAGCCTAAAGTCAGAAAGTGGCAATAACATACAGTTCAGAAAGCATCGTGGAACCCAGCAGAGGTAGAACTTATTTCCAGATGGTGATGTCACACTGTAAAATCTTAGAGAATGGATATAACTTGTCAACATCTGGAGGCGGGGTGTGTGTGTCTTTTATTTGTAGAGGAATGGTAAGCATTCCAAGCACAAGGGGACACTGGCAATCTAGAGAAATGTAATGAATGAGTAATTCATGAAGAAGTACTGCAGAAGTACCATAGGCAAGAGAATGAAAGAGAAATATCATAAAACAGAATTTTGAAACCAAATTAATATTCTGGGCCTAGGCAGCAAGGGGCTGTTGAGTATCTTGTATTCCAGCTGTGCTTGAATATGACTACGCTTATAGCAGTTATGCCTAAGATATGCTGGTAGGGGGTGCTTTAGGAAGAAGGGCATCAACAAGAAAAATGCTGCATTCACACTGTTCCGGGGGCGATGAGAACTTTGATGAGGTGGAGGCAATGGGTCTGGGAGTGGATGGATGCCAGTCACTGCAGGGACAAACAGCATATGTCATCTGACTGAGACGTGGAAAGAAACAGTATCCAATTTAGACACAGAACTTTTCTTTTTCTTTTCTTTTTTTCTTTTTGGTTTTTCCAGACAGGGTTTCTCTGTGTAGCTTTGCGCCTTTCCTGGATCTCGTTCTGTAGACCAGGCTGGCCTCGATCGCCTGCCTCTGCCTCCCGAGTGCTGGGATTAAAGGCGTGCGCCACCATCGCCCGGGCGGACACCGAACTTTTCAAGTTGATTGTATTCCCAAGAAAAGTGGACTGTCCGGGAAGCGATTTGAGAAAAAGATCAAGTTACAGCTGGGATGGTCAGCGTTTCCGCACTTGCAAACTCTCGAGAAGAAATCGCCAAGCCTTGGGGAGGGATCGGGCCACAGGCAGTGGAGAAGTGGACACGTTTCTGCAAAAACGTAAAGAGTGGCCCGCAGGAACCTGACTGCCGAGGTTTGCTCAGGACCGGGTCGGCCTTGCTCACGCGGTGCCGGTGCCGTAGTCTGCTCCTCACCCCGCCGCCCCGGCTCCGCTTCCGGTCCTGTTCGCGGACTTTCAGTCCCAGTGCGCCGACGACTGCCAGTCCAGGGGACTTTACTAGATGGCGACGTCTTTCACCCTTCGGTAAGACAGGCGTGCAGTCAGGGCAGCAAAGAGACAGCACCGCCCACCTTCGCCAAGTGGTTCGAATCTGGGCAGCTTCCCATCCGGGCGCGCCGCAGTTCGAACACGAGGGGCGTGGCAGGAAGGGGGCGGGGAAAGGCGATGCACTCTATGGATATCGCGAGATTTGTAGGCGGCTTCTTTTTTTTTTTTTTTTTGCGCTCCGGAAGCGGAAGTGGAGTAGTGAGGGATTCCTGCGCGTTTGGTTACCTTGGAGAGCTGCTCTGGGTGCTGCTGTGTGGCCATCCGAAGTCCCTCCAGGGCGGCCCGCGGAAGGGTGAGCACAGCCCTGGGCGGATGAGTCTTCCGGTCGGGGCGGCGGAGGGAACGGGGAGGCTGGAGCCGGGGGCCCCGCGGTCTGGAGGCGGTGGAGCCCCGAAGTCGCTCCTCCTCCGGGCCTCTTTCCCCTCGGGTCTGCTCTTTAAGGGGCTTCTGGAAGGAGCCGCTGTGTCGAAGCCGTTGTAAGGCACGTGTCCGATGGGCCGAGGTCGGGGAAACGCACTCTTCAGTGCGTCATCCTCGTCTGTCCTCCGGGCTCACCTTTGGAGAGCCCCCGAAGCCCTTTCTGTTAGCCGTGACCAGGGTGCCTCAGCCAGAGCTCTGGGGTTTTACTTGTGGAGAAGAAATTAGTGGGGTTCAAGGGCAGTGGAAGGTGTAGCCTTTCATTCCGCGGCAGCCACTACCACCAAGAACGTGCGTCCTGTAGTAACTAGTTACCGATGCTTGAACTAGCGTGTTGGTTTTGAAGACCCAGACGAGGAGGCTCGTGGCCTCTTGTAGCTCTTCAGTGGAAGAGCGAGTTTCCTCTTTGAATTGTTAGGGCTGAGATTCTGAAGAGTCCTTTGAATCCAGTGCCCTCAAACCGAGTCGTGTATGTACTCATCCTCTCTGCCCACATCTTTTTTGAGAGGAGAGAGAAAGGAGAGAGTGAGAGAGTGAGTTGATGCTCACAGAGGTCAGAAGGGGGCGTCGGATCCCCTGGAGCTAGAATTACAGGCAGTTATGAGCTGCCCAGCGTGGGTACTGGGATCTGATCTATGGTCCTTTGGAAGAATAGTGAGTGCTCTTGATTACTGAGTTAGCTCTCCACCCCTTCTCCATCTTTTGAGGTTCCTTTAAAACCCCTGAAGCCATATTATCTATATTTTTTGAAATTACTACTACATTTTTCCTTTTCCTCCTCCTAAGCTCTCCCATGTATCCTGCTTGCTTTCTTTCAAATTCATGGCTTCTTCAGTTGTTTTATATATGTGTTTAATGTGTGTGTGTGTTATATAGTGTATATATATGTATATATGTATAAATTGCTTAGTTTGTATAATGTTACTTGCATGTATATGTTTTCAGGGCTGATCCTATATGGTATTGAATAACCGGTTTGTGTGCTCTGCTCTTGGGAAGACTATTTCTCTTGCTCTTAGCATTCCTTAGTTGCTTGTAGTTCTTTGTTGAGACCTCTTGAGTTTTCCCCTTCCAGGTGATAGCTTGTTTATTGGTGTTGTCCCCGTATTTAATCAACCTAAATATTAAACAGTATAGTTGCCTCAAATCCTTGGGTTAAGTAAAGCTTGCATTAAGAGTTTGTTTAGAGCCGGGCGGTGGTGGCGCATGCCTTTAATCCCAGCACTCGGGAGGCAGAGGCAGGTGGATCACTGTGAGTTCGAGGCCAGCCTGGGCTACAGAGTAAGTTGCAGGACAGGCGCAAAGCTACACAGAGAAACCCTGTCTCGAAGGAAAAAAAAAAAAAAAGAGTTTGTTTAAATTCCACTCTCTTGAGTAAACAAACAAGATACTTGTTGATTGTGGTAGGTAGGGTATGGGGAAAATGTAGTGCATTTTCCTTGCCTTATGAATTTACTGTCTGTCTTAATTAGGAATGGGATGTCTTTCTGTCTCTGTAGTGGCTTCTGTGGTTAGTATGGAAACACGGACACTTTTAATTAGTTGGGAGTTTTTATTGTTGGCTTTTTTTTTTTTTTTCTCCCTTTTCTTTTTGAGACAGGGTCTCTCTATGCAGTCCTGGCTGCCCTGGAACTCACTCTATAGACCAGGCCGGCCTTGAACTCAGAAATCCGCCAGACTACCTCCCAAGTACTGGGATGCATGTACCGCTACACCTGGCCTAGTTGGATTTATTTTAAACTCATTTGGTTTTTGGTATTTGACATTAGTTTGCCAATACCAGCTGGGCACATAGAGGTATAATTAATAAGACATAATCTCAGTAGTAGCTGGAAAGGTAGAATATCCAGATATTGTTTCTTGTATTTTAATAACAATTCTAGTTTAATTTTGTTGAAATAAGGATAGTATTATGTTATGAATGCTTGCATTTTTTGAGAAAAAACAAAGCAAAGAAGATGCTATCTTCCAGTTAAACAACTTATGAAAAGCTTTAGTAGAAGTTTAATTAGTACAGGAAAAAAAAAATAATTGAGGATACCAGGGGAAAGATTTGGTTTTAAGCTTTTAACATGATGTTAAGTATGCCTCAAATCATAAAATAGGTTTGGTTCCTTTTTCTTTGCCAAGGCTGGTCTTGTATATCTAGGCTCAGTTGATCCTCCTGCCTCAGCCTGAGGAGTGCTAGGTCTACCAAGAAGTTTTGGTTTAGAAGTTTTGAGGCAATCAGTAAAAACATGAAGTTTAGATTAGGAAAGCTATGAGATAGAGAAGCTGAACAGTACCTGATCAAGGAGGACTGGGAAGTGGAGACTACTTATAGAATTCTGCAGTTTCAAGGTCTTGCTGAAGACTATTCCTTGAGGATTAGACCTGCAAGTTAAGTCAAATCTTTTCCTGTAGGCAGAGGGTTGAAGAAATTTTTTTTAAGTATCCATATATTATATGGATAACTCAGCTGTTAAGAGAGTCATGTTTTTAATTTTTATACTACATTTGTGTGTGGGTCTGTATGTCATAGCACACATGTGGAGATCAGAGGACCACTTGTGGGAGTTTGGTTTCTGCTTCTACCATATGGGACTTGGGGATTGAACTCAGGTCTTTAGACTTGGCCCCAAGCCCCTTTACCAACTGGGCCATTTTGCCAGCCCAGATTATACTGTTTATATCCATTAGACAGTATCTTACTTATTAGTGTCAGGTGTTTTGTCTTGTTTTTTTTCATTTCTCACAGGATCTGGAATAGGAGTAAATTGTGTAAGATTGTAAAATGGTTGCCCAAACTTTAATAACTGTGCACCTAAATGCCTGTTTTTATGTATGTTGCTTGGGTTGGCTTAAAACTCCTGGGTTCAAACAATTCTGCTTCAGTATCTGAAATGCTGAGGCTACAGGTATACATCACTGTCCCCAGATTCTCCCTTTTCCCCCTCTGTGTGTGTGTGGTGGTGGTGGTGGTGGTGGTGGTGGTGGTGGTGGTGGTGGTGGTGGGCGGGTTGCTGGGGTTTTGTTTTGTTTCGTTTTTTTTAAAAAGACAAGTCCTTGGTTTTTCTTTTTTAATTAAATTTTTTTAATTAAATTTTTTTGTTCATTTTACATACCAATCAAAGATCCTCCTCTTCCCTCCTCCTGCCCCTCCAGCCTCTCCCTCCTAACCTATCCCCCATTCCCTCCTACAAGAAGGTAAAGCCTCCCATGGGGAGGTATATTTAGTAGAGGCAGGTCAAAGCCCCTCCCCCTGCCTCAAGGCTGTGCAAGGTATCCCACCATAGGTAGTGGGCTCCAAAAAGCCTGCTCATGCACCAGGGATGGATCCTGATCCTACTGCCAAGGGGTCCCTTAAGCAGATCAAGCTACACAACTGTCTCCTTATGCAGAGGGCCTAGTCCAGTCCCATGCAGGCTCCACAGCTATTGATCTAAATTTCATGAGTTCCCACTAGTTTCGTTTGATTGTCTCTGTGGGTTTCCCCATCAAGATCTTGATGCCCCTTACTCATAGAACCCCTCTTCTCTCTCTTTGACTGGACTTCCTGAGCTGAGCCTGGTGTTTGGTTGTGGATCTCTGCATCTGCCTCCATCAGTTACTGGAGAAAGGCTCTATGATGGCAGTTAGGGTACTCACTGGTCTGATTACTGAGGTAAGCCAGTTCAGGCACCCTCTCCACTATTGCTAGTAGTCTAAGCTGAGGTCATCCTTGTGGATTCTTGGGAACTTTCCTAGCACCTGGTTTCTCCCTATCCCCATAATGTCTCCCTCTATCAAGGTATCTCTTTCACTGCTCTCCCACTCTATCCCTGTTTCAGCTCAACCATCCCATTCCCTTATGTTCTCATCCCCCATCCCCTACCCTCCATTGCCCACCCCTCATCCCTAGTTTACTCATGGAGATCTCATCTATTTTCCCTTCCCATTGAGATCCATGCGTCCCTCTTTGGGTCTTCCTTGTTAGCTAGCTTCTCTGGAGCTGTGGGTTGTAGTCTGGTTATCCTTTGCTTTACATCTGGTATCCACTTATGAGTACATGCCATGTTTGTCCTTCTAAATCTGGGCTACCTCACTCAGGATATTTTCTAGTTCCATCCATTTGCCTGCAGATTTCCTGATATCATTGTTTTTTTACTGCTGAGTAGTACTCTATTGTGTATATGTACCACATTTTCTTAATCCAATCTTTGGTTGAGGGGCATCTAGGTTGTTTCCAGGTTCTGGCTATTATGAATAATGCTTTTATGAACGTAGTTGAGCATGTGTCCTTGTGGTATGGGAAATGTAAATCAAAACAACTCTGAGATACCATCTTACACATGTCAGAATGGCTAAGATCAAAAATACTGAAGACAGCTTATGTTGGATATGAAGCAAGGGGAACACTCCTCAACTGTTGGTGGGAATGCAAACTTACATAGCCACTTTGGAAATCAGTATGGCAATTTCTAAGAAAATTGGGAATCAATCTTCCTCAAGACCCAGCTATACCACTCTTGGGCATATACCCAAGGAATGCTCAAGTCCTTGGTTTTTCAAGACAGGGTTTCTCTGAGTATCCCTGACTGTCCTGTAGACCAGACTGGCCTTGAACTCAGAGATCCTACTGCCTCTGCTTCCCCAGTGCTGGGATTAAAGGTGTGGGCCACCACCACCTGGTTCATTGTTCACTTTAAATTCAGGGTACCCTTACCCACCTTTCTCATAGTTTTGGTGGCACTATAATGTGTCTAATCATTTGGTAGGAAGCCTGAGATTCATCCCTTATTACTCCTCCCATATCTAATTAGTGACTTTTTCTTCCTGGAGTTCTTTTAAAATTGTTTTCTCAGCCCTTACCTCACATTAACTTTTCAGCATGTTATCTACATTATTACAGCAATCTGCTTTAGTTTAGTTTCATTAGTCCCTACCCAGTTACAAAAGGAGTCCTTCAAAATACTAAATTGGACCTTGTTTTTGTTTTTGTTGAGATGGGATTCCACTATATAGCCCTTGCTTGCTTGGAATTAACTGTAGACCAGGTTGGCCTGCAGTTCCTCCTGCCTCTGCCTCCTGTTACAGGTGTGTCTCACCACACATAAAGGTAGATTAGATCTTCAGACTTCCCCTCTTAAGTCACCCACCCATACTTCCCATTGCCTCCCAGAAAGAAGATACAAAAGTATTTGTGTTGGATACAACATTTCCCACAATTTGTCCCTTGTTTACTCTCTAGCTTTATTTCTTGGTGTCTTCTGCCTATGTTTACATCATATCCATCTTCTTCATACTTTTTATTGTGTGTATGTGTGGGGTGCATGTGGAAGCCAGATGTCCACTCCAGGGTCATTCTTCAGAAGCTGTCTACCTTGATGTTTGAACTAGGTCTTTCACTGGAACCTGGGGCTTGCCGATTAGCTAGGATGGCGAGCCAGCAAGCTCCAGGGGTCTGCCTGTCTCCACTTCCCCAGCACTGTGATTGTAGGCCTGTTCCACTAGACCTGGCTTTTTAAGTAGGTGCTGGAGAACAGACTCAGGTCCACATTCTTGCAGGACAAGCATGTTACAAATTGAGATATCCTCCCCAGCCACCATATCTGCCTCTTCTAGACTGGGGACTCTTTGGGGATATGGCCCATGATATATTGTTCATCTTAGTATTGCAGGCTCCAGTAGCACAATGTAGTCAAGAACTGTTACAGTCTTAAGTTTAAAAATACTTAGGGACTTTGTTAATACTCTGTCCAAAATAGTTCACTTCTTGGGTTTTCATAAGCTGATAAATTAGTATTAATTTTTTAAAAAATTCTTACAGATCCTAAAAACTGTACAGAATTTCAAGATGAGTGATACTTCTGAAGTGATTCCAGATTTTGAAGAGATGTTTGCAAGCAGATTCACACAAGATGACAAAGAGTACCAAGAATATTTGAAACGTCCTCCTGAATCTCCCCCAATTGTTGAGGAATGGAATAGCAGAGCCGGTGGTAACCAAAGAAATCGAGGCAACTGGTATGTGTTATTTCCAGAAGATAATACAGAGGGTTATCTGGGGAAAGATAGCTTTAATATGCCTGCCCCTAAAGCCAGGGCCAACCTGTGTTTTCAGTATGGTTCACCCACAGCCCTGGGACAGTGCCTGGAACATAATAAGCACTGTAAATACTTGCTTTTTATGAGTCTTGTTTAAGCCAGGCATAGTGATGCAAGCCATACTTTCAGTACTTAGGAGGCTGAGGCCATAGGTTCATGAGGTCTAGGCTAGCCTGGGCTATCCAGTGAGACCCTGTCTCAAACTAATATTTTCTTTACAGATATACTTAATAAAACTAGAGTTTTGTACTTGATTTCTTAAAGAAGGTATTGTTTTTGATTACTTTAGAAATTTTATAAAATGAAATGGAAAATTAAATGTAATAATTCAAAACTATGAAGAAGCCAGACTGTTTTGTGCATTTTGGTAGGTGTCAGGTGATCACAACTGGACTTGTTCCCTGCCTCTGTCCAGTAAAAGGTGTCCAGTGTGTGCTGGAAGAAGGACTTCAATCTTGGGGGAGTATGGCTAGTGCTGTGACGTCCACAGAGAACTAGGTTTTCCACTCTCAAGTAATGTGTGTTACATTGAGCACGCAAATGCCCTGGGGTTGGTTTCCTGGGTTTTTATTTTTTTAAAGAGAAGTTAATATTTTGTTTTCTTTTGGTAGGCTGCAAGATAACAGACAGTTTAGAGGTAGGGATAACAGACGAGGATGGCCAAGTGACAATCGATCAAATCAGTGGCATGGACGGTCATGGGGAAACAATTACCCACAGCAGAGACAAGAGCCTTACTATCAACAACAATACGGACAATATGGTCACAACCAGCGGCCTCCATATAGTTACTACTGACAGAAATGTTACGGCTTTCAACAAAAGACCATTCATTTTGATAACGTGTTAAACGTTTGGTTGTCTTCTTTTGGTCATAGTTTTTCATTCTATTTTACAGAATGGGTTGTTAATTGTTTAGAACTTGAGACTTGAATAAAATTGATCTTGCTAGAGATGTGATGATTGGTAGTAATAAAGTGGATTATATATGATTTAATAATGTTTTGAGTTTGGTCTGTTTTCCTTATTTGGCCTCTAGGAGTTCTGTCTTTAACACAGAAATAAAAATGATTAAATAGGAAACGCTAGCTTTTCCTTTATAGAAGAGTAACGCGCTCAGATGTATTCACCTCGGACATTTCAGAGTGAGGACAGTCAGTGTGTGAAAACACCCGTGATTACTTATGGTGTATTATACACAATAGCAGCAGTTGAAAGGTAAACAATTATATTTCTTTGAGTTTGTCATGTGATTATGGTTTTTTGTGGTTTGTAAGTATGAGTCAGCTCCAGAACCAGTTAGTCTATGTGGAAGGGCTCATTTTCATTTTCAGTGCGGCCTCCTGAAATGGTGGGATTGTAGCACTCAACAGTTTTTCGCAAACTTACAACAGGGAAGAAATGGATGTGCTCTATAAACACTCAAAATACTCATGTAATACTGCTGCATTTTAGCTATTTTGGTATTTAACCTGTATTGATTTTACAGGGTTATTTTCATTTTCAAATGCTTACCTTTGATGATGATTCTTACAATACAGTGAGGCTGTCACTTCTTTCAGAACAATCATTCTTCAAGTATTTTTATGATTACAATAGATTTATTCAAGTAAAAAAATTTAAAGACATTCAGTATATGTGTACAAAATGAAAGAATGAATAAATGCATAAAATGTGTGCAACTTTACTCTTATATTTTGACAGCCCATTTATGTACATGGTAATGACCTACTTGGTTTTTTATTACACTGTTCTTTATATATATTGAATAAGAGTTAACTTTCTAAGGTTGCCTTTTCTCTTAGCCCCTTGAGATGGGCTTCCAGGTTCTCTATGATCTGAATATATCCTCCCTGAGTCCCTCTTCTTGAAGAGCCATCCTCTTAGGTAACTTTTATTAAAAAGGTTCTAATACATTAAGTATTCACAATGAAGTAGTGAGATTTTAACATAAAGTAAGGCTTTTCCATGCGCACCTCTCATTCTGTTGATAGGTAATGGGCCAGCACTATTACATGAAGGTAAGTTTTGATATTACAGATACTGAACTTGAGTCAGGAATCACCTAGCTACACCACAGGATCTTCTTTAAAAGACGGGTTACCAAAAATCTGTCCACTGGTAAAGCACAGACATTAACCAGTTAGGACAGAAGCTGACTGTGGCATTACAAGCAGATCCTGTGCTTGTTAGCTCTTGATGCCATTAGAGATGTGGGCAGAAGAAACGCAATTGAAGTGAGGGGTGCTTCTCAAGATGCTCAGAAGAAAAGTTGTTTTCTAACAGTATTTAAGTATTTTAATATCTGCTATATGTAAATATGGTCCTGGTTTTTAAAAAATGAGTGAAGTCCTTTTAACATCAATTATTTTTTCATTCAGTATGAGTAACCCAATGTGGTAGGTGACTTCCAGTCCCGTCTTTAAAGGTCCGTGACTTGAAGAAGTCGGGTCAGGTTTGGATGAATAGCGTCCTGTTTAGATGGGGCAGTCCTTACCCTGCCACCCTTGCAGAGTTGTAAATGGTCAAAGGAAGAGTGAAAACAAAAACTGAAACCATGACCAGAAAGCCCTCTGTTATAAGCACAGCAAAGACGTTTGTTGGGAGGGAATACTTGGTAAATTGTGAAGCAGAGTAGTGCAAGATGTCAACTCACAAGACAGCCAGGTGTGGTGAGCACGCCTGATGTCCCAGGGAAGTCCCTAGGCTGCGTGGTGAATTGTCTCTAACATACAAACAAGATGAGGAAAGGCAAGAAACAATGACAGGGATTTATCATCATTTCCTTATGTGTATCCATATGTAAATTGCAAAGGGAGATCAAGTTATAGTTAGGAAATAAACACTTCAAGTTTAGAAGAAGCTTATATAAAAGCTAAAATTAGTGCCACACACTGTTTGGAAATTGGCACTCACTTTAAAATGTGTTGATTATTGAACACATCAGATTAAATCCTTTGAGAACAGCTTGCTGGGGACTTAAGAGTTTTCTGGCATGTGTTTTGCAGTGTGAGAAGGATGTCGGGTATCTAGCATATAAATAGCCTAGTGCCATTGCTTTGAGAGTAGGTTTTGGGTTCTTGGAACCGTTTAGGAAAGGCATCTGAAAAGATTCCTGGCATTCTTAAGATGTTTAACAGAGAAGGGTGAAATTTCCTTTTGAATTTCATGTACCTCAAGGAAAATACACGACCTTATGGAAAAGTTAAAGGTAAAATGTCCGTTTTCTTTTTTATCATTTAAGAGTGGGATTTTTCTGTTACTTAGGTTGGTGTTAAGGTCCAACCCCAACCTATCGAAGGGTCCCTTGAAGTGGGGAGTGAGGGATTGAGGAATGCTAGATAGAAATATAGATGAAGAAAAAGACAGACACGGGATAGCTTCGGGAGGGCCCTGGGTCAATACTCAGCAGCCTTGAGTTTATTTCTAACCTCCCACAGGTTGGCCTGGAACTCCTAGGCTCAAGCAGTCCCCATGCCTTCGACTCCTGAGTAGCAGGGGACTGCAGGTGTGTGCCACCCTGCCCAACCAAATGACAGTCTTAAGAGTGCTAAAGTAGAAGGACATGACCTTTCATCCTGAAGGCTAATGACAGAACTAATTTTGAATTCTAATAAAAGTACTATACTTTGTTCTTAACATTGTTACGCTTTAAATTTTTTTCTACTTTTTATTCCGCTTGACTTTTAAATTTTGTGTTGGTCGGTATTCAGTATACCTGAGGAAATTTAAAAGGACGACAGGTATTTGAGGTTCATGGTCTTGGGGCTTCTGTCACTTCTGTCATGTCTGTCACGGTTGGCTCTAATGCCTTTGGGCTTCTGAAAGGAGCATGTGGCAGAAACCTGTTCACCTCATGGTGGTTTGAAAGTGAAAGGGGGATGAGGTAAGAGGCTGGAGCTGGTTGGCCCTGCCTCTAAACCCCCAATGACACCACAGGCTGGGACAAAGCTTTTCACACATGGTCCTTAGAATCCAAAATATGTGGTTGTGGGAATCTACACCCTGAGCTATTGACTTCTGTGTTGTTGATTCTGGGGATGGGACCTCACACACGCTAGGCAACTCTCCTTACCCCAGCCCCATCTTTACTTTTTATTTTGAGACAGTTTCACTGAGTTGCCCAGGTTGACCTTGAACTTCCAGTCCTACTTGGGATATTGACTTTCAGTTAGCACTACTGTCTATGGTAAAAGAAAATTAATACTGTCAGTATTCAGCTTAATACTTGAGGATTAAAATACAGCTATATATGATGTTCCCAGATCCTGCTATGGTATTAGAGAACAAATTAAAATCTAGATCCAATTAGTAGATTGGACCCCAAGGGAACCTTGAGAGCAAATATTTCCTCCTTTCTAGAAGTTTGGTGCTGCTTTTGAGGAAAGTAACATCCAAAATGTGGTCCTGAGCCAGGATGGCTACATGCTGCCCATCAGCAGAGCTGTACATGTGAGGGCGTGCAGGGGTGAGGAGGGAGTAACTCTTCAGCTGCTTGAACAGTGCAGGAGCCTTGGCACCAGAGAAAACAACTTACTCTGAGGAATTGTTATCCATGTCATCAGATTAGAAAAATGGAGACGAGCAGCAGGTGGTACCTGTCAGATTTACATTTTTACAGGGTAGGTAGGATGGAGGAGCAGCTTAACCCAAGATAGGCTTCCAACAAACCTACCAACAGGATTTGACTGCTCCTTGTAAGATGATGTAAAAGCATGCACATAAAAAGGATGGAATCTGATGGGTGTGGTACATGCCTTTAATATCATCACTAGGAGGCAGTTAGAAGGAGCGCTCGAGTTCAAGGCCAGCCTGGTCGATATAGTGATGTTCAGGACAGCCAGGGCTACATAGAAAGATCTTATCTTTAAAGAAAAAAAAAAAAAAGGAGGAGGATGGAATCTTACCATGTGATGACATGGATAAACCTGCTGGAGGTTACTGTGGTCAGTGAAATAAGCCAGACACAGACTTAATTCCACATCTCACTAGCAGAAACAAATTATGTTGACCACATAAAAATATGGAGTAGCACCAGGCAGTGGTGGCGCACGCCTTTAATCCCAGCACTCGGGAGGCAGAGGCAGGCGGATCTCTGTGAGTTCGAGGCCAGCCTGGTCTACAAAGTGAGTTCCAGGAAAGGCACAAAACTACACAGAGAAACTCTGTCTCAAAAAACCAAAAAAAAAAAAAAAAAAAAAAAAAAATGGAGTAGCACAGAGATCACTATAAACTAGGAAGGTGTGGAGGGGGGGCAGATAGACAGGGTTAGTAATGGATTTGAAAATAAAATTAGTGGTGGGAAGTAGTTCTAATATTCTTGAATGGAATCATTGTAAAACTCATACTTTCCAAAATAACTAAAGAGCTGAGTTCCTGACACATAAATGATAGTATGTGAGATGATAGAAATGTTAATTACCCAGATTTGGTTGCTATACTGTCCACATGTATCAAATTACACTATATTTCATAAAAAAAAAAAGTACAAATACAGCTGGGCGGGCAGTGGTGGCGCACGCCTTTAATCCCAGCACTTGGGAGGCAGAGCCAGGCAGATCTCTGTGATTTCGAGGCCAGCCTGGTCTACAGAGGGAGATCCAGGACAAGCA
This sequence comes from Peromyscus eremicus, assembly GCF_949786415.1. NCBI lineage: Eukaryota > Metazoa > Chordata > Mammalia > Rodentia > Cricetidae > Peromyscus > Peromyscus eremicus. The sequence goes on along the minus strand of NC_081416.1, from coordinate 116,500,683 downwards.
CCAAAACTACACAGAGAAACCCTGTCTCAAAAAATAAAACAAAAGAAAGTACAAATACTATAACAATTATAAAGTAAACAAGTATACAGCATTGGACTAGGTGCATAAGAACACATAGAACACAGGTTCACACCTCCAAAATTTGAAGAGGGCCTTTGTGGGCTGGATTAAGAGGTTCAGCTCACAGTCTCTGAGTTCATAGTGGATCAGTCCTGTTGTTTCTGGAAGATGCTGATTCCTTGGAGTCATCATTCCTTGGTGACCTGTACCAGGCTTTTTCTTTTAGGCCACCAACCAGCTCCCAAATCATGACACAGAGACTTATTAGTTTTAAACGCTCCACCTAGCTTAGGCACGTTTCTAGCTAGCTCTTTTAAATTAACCTGTTTCTCTTTATCTATCTTTTGCCTCAGAGCTTTTTACCTTTTCTTTCATGGTGTCTCTATGACTGGCTGGTTGGTGGCCTCCTGGCTTCTGGCTCCAGGAGTCTCCTCTCTTCTCTCATTCTTCTCAGGCCTAGATTTCCTCCTATCTATTCTCTCTGCCTGCCAACCCTGCCTATCCTTTCTCTACCTACCTATTGGCCATTCAGTTTTTTATTAGACCAATCAGGTGCCTTAGGCAGGCAAGATGAAACAGCAACACATCTTTACATAGTTAAACAAATGCAGCATAAACAAAAGTAACACCTTTACACAGTTAAAGTAATACTCTGCAGCATAAACACATCTTTGTCCAGTTAAAATAATATTCCACAACCACCACCTCGGGATCTTACACTCTCTTCTGCCTCCTCTTCCACATAGATCCCTGAGCCTTGAGGGTTTTGATGAAGACATCCCATTCAGGGCTCAGGGCTCCAAAGCCTCTCACTCTGCATGCACATTGTCCAGTTGTGGGTCCCTTTGCTAATCACCATCTACTGCAGAAAGTAGCTTCTCTGATGAGGGCTGGATGGCGCTCTTCTCTATGTGTGCAGCATGCAGAGGACTTGTACAGGTCCAGGCCAGACAAAGTCCCAGCACTAAGAAGGGGAAGTGGACGCAGTCCCACCCCTAACCAAGAAGCTGTGTGCAATTGATACCTGCTGGGGCGGGAAATCAGTTTTCTCCAATAGGTATCACTGGGTATATCCACCACACTCCAGGGCAGGCCCTCTGCCCAGGAGTAGTTAGCCAATACAAAACAGACTCCATGGTTTTTGTTTGTTTGTTTTAGAATTTTTTTCTTACTGATTTTTGCCTTTCTAAATTTTGTTTTAATTTGCATTTTTTGTTTTTGGTTGTTTTTCCTGTGGGTTTTGTTTGTTTTAATAGAGAACATGAAGTTCAATGGGTAGGGAGGATCTTGGAGGAGTTGGGGAGGGAAAAGAATATGACCAAAATATATTATATATATTTCAGCTTACCAGGCAATGGTGGCACATGCCTTTAATCCCAGCACTTGGGAGGCAGAGGCAGGTGGATCTCTTGTTGTACCCGCTTTGAGAAACCCCCGGAGAACACCAAGGAGCGGGGTTCCAACGCAAGCACATAAGGGTCCTTTTATTTATTGTCAGGTTCAACCTGAGCCACCGCACGGCAGATGGAAGGAAATGTGGCAGCAGCCTCGAGCCCAGGTGTAGAGAGTTGTTATAGGGAAAAACCACAAGCTGGGAATTACATGCTTTGGTGACTTAGGATTGGATATAAGAGATATGGGGCAAGGTGATTTTTGAAACTATTGGTCTAGACATTGGGCATGAAACCACAGTTGAAACCACTGGGTTAGGCCATAACCCGCTGAACAGGATTATCTGGATTGCTCAGCAAGATTATCTAGATATCTTCAAGGGCCATAAACCTCAGACAGAATGTCTGCAGGAGCATACTGCTCTGTATCTGTTGAGTTGTCATGGCACATTCCTGAGGACCTTCCTGGAACTGAGTACAGCAGGTAGTCTAAGATGGTGGCCCTACCCTAAGAGGGAGTCTGTATTGCCTTCACCCTCTGAGTTCAAGGCCAGCCTGGCCTACAGAGTGAGTTCCAGGACAGCCAAGGCTGCACAGAGAAACCCTGTCTTGAGAAACAAAACAAAAAGTAGTTCAGCTCACAGGGCTGGGGGTGTAGCTTTGGAAGAATGCCTGCCTAGCACTCACAAAGTCCTGAGTTTGTGCTCTATAAGAATGGAAGATCAGAATTACAAGCTCATCTTCAGCTACCTAGTGTGTCTGAGGCCAGTCTGGCTGCATAAGAAAGACCCTGTCTCAAAAAATTAGGGTTCAGCTCACAAATACCCCACCAGTATCTTCGTGGGCTGACGGACTGATTTAGTGGGTGTTTCATTCTGTCCCTAAGGGCACAGAGAACCCTATGTATTAATTACAGTTAAATTTTCTCTGGGTTTCAGTGACATCTCCTGAGACCAGTTCTGGGGAGGATGTGATTATGATCTCATGGTGTTTTTCCACCGCTGGTGCCGCCGTTAACTCCCCAAAGTCGCCAGCCTTTGTCTGAATGAGGTAAACAAGCTGGTGTCATCGCTAAAGCCAGAGCGCTTTGTTGTTTTGTGAACTTTTTCCTCTTTTATGTTTCTTTAATTATGTATACTCCATGTATATACAAAACAAATGCAAAACGTGAGTGAGATGGTACAAAAATAAGTAGTCTTCACCCAAACATATATTCTTTTACCGGTTTTACCCTGGTCACACAGATTTATAGAAATTATATATTTCTTCCTTTCTTACACACACACACACACACACACACACACACACACCCCTCATACACTTAACAGACTACAACAGATATCACTCTAGGTCAATAACAGATTCAAAACTAATGATTTAATTTTAATAATATAGTAAAGACTTGCCATTGATTAAATGATTATTCTCTTGGTAGATACTAGGGGATTCTCTTTTCATTTTCCACATGCTAACATGTGCTGCATTACCTTGTTTTCCACATGCTAACATGTGCTGCATTACCTTGTTTTCCACATGCTAACATGTGCTGCATTACCTTTGTATACATACCCTTTAGTGCTTTTATTTGGTGCTCTGTGGAAAGTACTCTTAAAAGGAGAATTGTCATGTTAAAGGATACCACTTAATACACTAGGAGGTCACATGCTCATCGGCAACATGTAAATGATAATGTTTGTATTGTCCTTGAAGTGGGAGGATCCACTTCAAATGTGGGTGGCACCATGCCCTGGGCTGGCGCCTTGGCCTGCATAAAAAGGAGGAAATGGCTGATCGCGACCATTCATCTGCTTCCTGACTACAGTGCAGTATGACTGGCTCCCTGGAGCTCCCTGCTGCTCTGCCCTCCCCACCATGCCGGACTGTACCCTCAAACTGAACTGAAATAATCCTTCTTAGGTGGCGTTTGCCAGGTGTCTGGTCATGAAGGTGGCCAATATGCAGAAATTATATAGTGCTTTTTTCCCCTATGACTTCAGAGTTTTAAGAGGTTTTTTAACCCTGACATTGGTACTGTGTGGGTGAGTGGGTGAAGCACAGGATGTGCCCGTGAGTGGGCACACACGTTAGGAAGGTTGAGAACCACTGCACTGGACCGTCTCACTGACCCACCTGCAGCTTTTTGTCTGATTGGTCACAAGCGTCTCAGTCTTCGTAATCCCGGCTTTTACTAGGACGTTTCACTGTTGGCTGTCAGGGAACCTTTGTCACCCGGGACACTGCACCGTTTTGTCAACTCCTCTTTTCTTTCTCAGGCATTTTCTTATGTCTTCAACCACTGGTTCCACATTTTGATTCTCTCCTGGGATTCTAAATACGTAAGCATTGCTTTTTCCTTTGACTTCCACAGCTGCCTTTTCCGTTGCCCAGGCTTCTCTGACTTGGCCTCGTGTTTTCAACCCTGTTATTTTGTTTCCAGCATGGTCTTTAGTTCTCTGGTGATTCCTTTTCTTTTTATTATTTCCAAAGATTTACTGTTTTTAATCATGTGTATGTATGTGTGGGTGCGTGTGAGTGTGGGTGGCCCAGTCCAGAGGTGTTAGACTTCTCCTGGAGCTGGAGTTAAATGTGGGTGCAGGGAACTGAGCTCGATCCTCTGGAAGGGCGGCATGGGATCCTAAGTGCTGGCCAGCTCTCTGGTCCTTTCTTTTTAAATTCAGTTAGACCTGCTGCAGATGCTTCACTGTGACCTGAAGTGAGCGGGCATCCTATGTGGCAGGAAGCTCCCACGTGGACAGAGCAGCTTAGAACAGGATTAGAGGCTCTCTGCTCTACTGATAATGCGCTTCCGTAGTCTTCTCTGTGCTCCTGACCTCCAGGGATCTGAGGACACCTAAGGCTTTGCCATAATTTGGAAGCCCCTGTGACAGCGGAGCACATCACAGGTGACTTTCACGTGGAAATGACTAAGGAAGCTCTAACTTCGGCTTCAGAGTTTGGGGATTCCTTGGCTCTAATCCCAGCCTAAGATGCCTTCAAATGATGGCACTGTAGGTTTCTCAAAGGGACAGAGTGTTCTCATTAGAAGACCTCCCTACACAGCCTATCGATTGGTGGGTGTGTTCTTCAGTCAAATAAACCGGCACGTTAGGGACCTGGCTAGTTGTCTGCTCAATCGGAATCACTGACTAGGTGGGATTTCTGGAAGCTGTGGAGTAGAGGGCTTTGATTCCTGCTCTCTTCCCTGGCACTCGCCTGGACTGCTCAGCACCCAGCTGGCCCTCGGCCAACACTGTCCGGAGAGAAACGACTTGCAGCGTAAGAGGATCTAAGCTCGAAGCACATCTCTGGAAATGTGGAGCCAAGTGTGTGAGAACAGCCGTGCGGACTTCCGACAGCTGAACTGACGAGGATCGTCAAGGGACCTGTCGATTTCTGCCATGCTGTCACAGTGCCACCTCTTGGATGGAAACTGAAATATCTGAGCTTTAAAGTTGCCAATCACATATATTAAAACGATTGAACATGCGGTCGTGGTAAGTTCTAAGTACTTATATTCTGCCTTACAGTTAAGGAATTATTTAACCAAATCCTTGAAAACTTGAGATAGAACGCTGTAGTCCACAGCCTAGAAAGCCTTCTAAAATTCCCATCTTTAGCATTTTGGAGACTTAAACACTGCAAAGGTCCCACTTGGATTTTCTGGTTATCTCTATCCTCTAGCCAAAGGAAGGGTGTGGAGTGACCCCAGAAATCAAACAGTTGTGTGGGAGAGATTGTCTCTTCTGGTGGAAGCGAGGGGTGACAGATGTGGGTGGGGCTACAGTACAGCATCACCCTGACACTAGTCCTCGGTTATCTCAGACCTCATTTATAGCTGTGGCAAAGCCAGGTTCCCCAGATAGCAGAGGACGAGAAAAGCAGTATAACAACAGGTCAGTCTGTAGACTGTCAGTATTTGTTACTCAGAATTAATTGGGGGTGGATCGGGCTAGAATCATATTACCTGAAAGGGGGGTAATAGATGTTGGGTTTTGTGTCCTTGTTCTTGGCTCTACTTCAGTATTCTTGAGGTGAAATCCAACCCTGGATCCCACTGAAGAGAGCTGCCTAGTCAGCCTCCTCTGGCAGGTCAAGGTTCCCATCAGTGAGGACGAGAAACAGTTAGACTGCTGAAGACTACCATATTTACAGAGGAAGAAGGGTCTCCATCTAGAACACAGCCCCTGGACCAGTTCCTTGATGGTGTCGCTATGATGTATCTTTTATTTTGCTTGTTTATTTGGAGGTAGCATCTTGTTTAATTCAGGCCTGACTAGAACTTAACTACACAGACCAGGTTGGCCTTGAACTTTCGATTCACCTGCCTGAGCCTCCCTGAAGTGGGATTATAGGCCTGTGCCACCACACTTGGCTGTGATGCATCTTTCTTGTTGGAAAATATTGTTATGAGTTGGGCAGTGGTGGCACACACCTTTAATCACAGCACTCGAGAGGCAGAGAAAAGCAGATCTCTATGAGTTCGAGGCCAGCCTGGTCTACAAAGAGAGTTCCAGGACAGCCAGGACTGTTACGCAGAGAAACCCTGTCTTGAAAACAAACAAAAATGGTATATTTCTTTTAAAATTATTAGGCAAAGGCTCCTTCTTAAAATATGGCCACTTTGCCGGGCAGTGGTGGCACATGCCTTTAATCCCAGCACTCGGGAGGCAGAGCCAGGCGGATCTCTGTGAGTTCGAGGCCAGCCTGGTCTACAGAGCAAGATCCAGGACAGACACCAAAACTACACAGAGAAACCTTGTCTCAAAAAAAACCAAAACCAAAACCAACCAAACAAACAAACAAAAAATATGGCCACTTACAGTGAAACAGAACTGGTGGGTGGCAGACAATTGTATCCTAGCACTGGGGTTGAGGTAGGTGAACTTGAAGTGAGCAGTTGAGATTAGTCTGGGCAACATAGTTAGGCCTCATGTCAGAAAAAAAAAAAAATTATTGTAGTAAAAACTGCTGGCTTTGATTCTGGTATCCATTTCGCTCTACTAGTTTACTCCAGAGTATGCTGATCCTATCTCCAGCTCTGGGATGGGCCTGAATGGGCCTAAAACAATTGGATAAACATCTTCTAACCATTGGTTAGTTACTTACTTATGGGTTGTCACTTCTTGCCAAGAGGGTAGTTTAGACACTCCTGTGATCTGATTTGGTGTGAGGCGGAAAACACCACCAAGCTCTCCTTCACAGCCTCCTTAGCAGAGGGTCAGCATGCAGATGTGAAACCCCAGGCAGGGCCTTTTGCCTCATTGAAGAAGTGGGCCTGAGCATAACACCTACACCACGGTGGAAATGAAGTGGGATCTTTGTGACATCAATGAGGACCTCTGTGACACCTCTGGACTTTGTGAGCATGTTAACACATCCCCTCGACATGTGTTTCTGTGCCATGAGAAAGCTTCCTGTAGTGAGCCAGGCATGGCCACAGGTGAAATGACTGTGGTACCCAGTGGAACTGTGGGAAAGTTCTCCAGCCCAAACCAACACAGACCAGTACTCAGAAGCAGTGTGGTAGAGGGTCTTACAAGACAGGGCAGCTGGTTTAAACCAGTTCTGCTACTAACCAGCACTGGGCTCTGGATAAGCTGCCCAACTGATCTTGTCCTTGGCTCCTGAAAGGAAATTTCTAGTTCTTTTACATTAAGCATTTCTACAATTGCTGTTTTTTGTGGACTATGGCACACACTACAAATCAGCAATTATGTTATTTACTAAATGACTGTAACTTGGCTGGGCGCACTGTGCATGTCTATGTATAATCCAGCTCTTGGGAGCCTAGGGCAGTAGGAGCTGCGAGGCTGCACACCAAGCTCTACATCGTGAGACCCTGTCTCAAAGACCAAAACGAAGAATGACAATCTAGAGTACTGTAACATAGGTCAAATATATAAAATGTATTTATATCTTTTCAGCTATATATACATACACAGGTACACAGGCTGTATCCCAGGCTGACCTGAAACTCTATTATGTAAAGGATCATCTGGAACTTCTCATCCCCTTGCCCTCACCTCCAGAGTGCTGGGATTACAGGTGTGCACCACCATGCCCAGTTTATGCAGTGCTAGGGATCGAACCCAAGGCTTCATGCACAGCAGGGCGCACTGCCAACTGAGTACGACCCAGAAACTGTGATTCCTGATGGGCTTTAGAATGAGAAGGACTTCCAGGTAATTTTTATCCTCTTCTTTTTAAAAAGGCTTTTTAAAAAAAAATTAATTTATATGATTCTGTGTGTGTGTGTGTGTGTGTGTGTGTGTGTGTGTGTGCACATATGAGTGTGGGTGCCCTCAGATCAGAGGCATCGGATCCCTTGAAACTGGAGTTTCACAGGGAGTTGTGAGCCATCCCACACTGGGTTGTTGGGAACTGAACTCAAGTCCTCTCCAAGAGCAGTAAGCATTTTTAACCGCTAGCCATTGTTCCAGCCACTTTATTTTTTTAAGATCTTTGGAGACTCCTAAGAACTTCTAGATTTGAAGATTTACAAGGTTTTCAAATATAATTGACATTACAAGTCTATGATTTCCACAAAATGTTCCATATAATTTTTTTAAAATATAAAAAACTATTTTTGCATTTAAATAAACATCTTGAAATAGAAGATGGGACTGTGAGGCAGCATGAGAGGTTTCTCACTTGTAAACTGAATCAGAAAGCCCCAGAATCCAGAAACCCTGAGACATGAGGCTAACAGCACCACCGGGAGTAAGGGAGTGGGTTCTTATGTCACCTTGTACGTTGCGATCCTCAACTGGTCTCGCAGAGTCTGCAGATCAGAGGCACCATCGTGGATAGCAAAGGGTGAGGTCAGCGTCCTGACTGGCTTGTCCAGCTGTTCCGTGGTGATGTCTTGAAATTAGGGTAACATATTTCAGGCTGTTTGCATTCAGGGATTTTAAAGGTTTGTTTATCTATTTAATGTGTATGTGTGTGCCTGGAATATACATATGTGAACCACATACCTGCAAGTGCCCTCAGAGGTCAGAGAAGAATGCCAGGACACCCTGGAACTGGCGTTTCAGTGTGAGCCCTCTGATGTGAGTGCTGGGAGCTGAGCCCGGCAAGGAATTTTAGAGCCTATATTTAATGTATAGACTTAAATTTTCTACTACATTTATTTATTAATTATTTATTTATTTATTTATTGTTTTTTTTTTTCCAGACAGGGTTTCTCTGTGTAGTTTTGGTGCCTGTTCTGGATCTCGTTCTGTAGCCCAGGCTGGCCTCGAACTCAGAGATCCACCTGGCTCTGCCTCCTGAGTGCTGGGATTAAAGGTGTGCACCACCACCACCGGGCTCTACTACCTTTAATCTCATTTTTATATATGTATTTCATTCCCTAAGTGTGGATACATATATATTTTCCTACTTAGCCACCTCTGTGTTGCTATTGAAACTCCTCCAGGACGTACTTATCATTTCCTGCCTTTATTTTTTTTCAGCTTCCTTCTTCAGTTTCTCCAAGACCTCTTCTGGAGTCGTCGAGGCCAAGAGCTTCACCACCTTTTCCCGAGATTTACCACCCTGAACCAGAAAGAAAAAGACACACTCAGCATCCCAGTACGGGCAGGAGCACAGACCTCTGTCCCCACTGCAGCACGTCCTCACAGGGTGTCATCGATGGCCTCTCCCAAGAGCCTAGTGTGGGTGGTTTAAAGAAAACAGCCCCCAAAGGGAGTGGCACAATTAGGAGGTGTGGCCTTGCTGGAGGAAGTGTCACTGTGGTGACAGGCTTTGAGGTCTCTTTTGCTCAAGCTTCACTCAGAGTGACACTCAGTCCACTTCCTGCTGCCTGTGGATCAAGATGTAGTCAGCACCATGTCTCCCTGGATGCCGCCATGCTCCTCACCATGATGATAATGAATTAAACCTCTGAAACTTAAGCCGCTACCTCAATTAAATGTTTTCTTTTGTAAGCATTGCCGTGGTCATGGTGTCTCTTCACAGCAAATTAAACTCTAAGACATCTAGGCACTCTCTCCCCTGGACACTTCTATTTACAACAAATTTGTAGGACTCTCCTGAGTTTTTGCCTTTTATTTCAACTTTTATAATAAGTTTAGCATTAAATTTTCAAGATGAATGTTTACAATACTCTATTTTTTTTTCTTTAATATAGGGTCTCATGTAACCAAGATTAGCTCAAACTCAATATATAGCCAAGGATGAACTTGAACCCTTGATCCTTTCTGTCTCTCTCAAGTGCTGGGATTACAGGTACTTCCCACTATGCCTGGCCAATATTCTAATTTCAAGTAATTTGCTTAAATTACAAAGGAAAATAATTTTAAAATATTAAATATGAAAATTTAGTATAAACTTTTTCTAACACCTAAATATAAACAGATTGCTTTTTTAAATTGTTATATACTTCTGAAAATTTCAAACAAAAAGCAACCACACATCTAAGTACTATGATTTCACAATCATCTAAAACAATTCTTAAAAAGATTTATTTGAAATATACCTTTTATAAATCACAGAATTGAGCAAGGATTTCTCTAGATGGACTGTGTGTGCACACAGAAGAGCGGAGCATGCCTCTGGGCTCACATCAGACCAGGCACTGCCAAGGTCAGGCATGATCTGCCACAGGTTGGGGAGGTAAAGGAAGGAAGGGGCCTGATCAAATGGATTCTTAGGTGAAGATTATTAATAGATCATTAATCAAGTCATCGATTAGTCAATGACTTTAAATGGAACAGGTATGAACTGCAGGGTACATACAGCACTAGAACACAGGCAGAGCTTTAAAAACATGAACGTGGCCTGCTTCCTTGCATACGGATTCTAGGTCAGTACGTCTACAGAGATGCCAGGAGCCTGTTTTTAAAAATCATCCTCTGGTGCTTCTGAAGTAGAACCAAGGTATTAACTTCATATGAACTTGTCTTCACAGTAGGACTCCCCTAGAGAGCAGAACCAACGTGGGGCCAGAAATACTTGGTGAGCTTCTCAATGGAGATGACACACAGGGACCATTTTACACTATTTCAGCATGGTGATGTCTTGAAGGAAGGGAGCGAGATTAATCTGACAGTAGGTACAGGTAGGAATTTAGAAAGGAGAAAAACGCTGTAAATGAGCAAAACGAAGGACTGGCCAGTCTCAATACGACAGAGGCAGTGTAGATGAAAGACACCATGCAGTCACAGATTTTTGTGTTTAAATGAATAAAGTTTTTTTTTTTAAACCGGCTTTATAAGACTGGAAAGATAGTTCAGTGGTTAAGAGCACTGGCTGCTCTTCCAGAGGACCCAGGTTTGATTCCCAACACCCACATGGTGGCTCACGACCATCTGTAACTCCAGTCCTAGGGATATGACATGCTCTTCTGGGCTCTGAGGGCACCAGGTATGGACGTGGTGCACGGACATACATGCAGACAGAACAGCCACACACACACACACACACACACACACACACGAAACTGTTCTTAAAACTGGCTTTACAAAAATTATAGAAAATATGAACTCTGATCAGTATATAATGATTTAAAGGGGAGAGACCCACCTTGTCCAGAACCACATCACTCTTCCTGAGCTCCAAGACCTTGGAGAGATACCGACAGAGCTCCGCATTTGCTTCTCCCTCTGATGGAGGTGCCGCGATTGCCACACCGACGGCCTCGGTGGTCAGATCTGGAATGAAACGACATGAACTTCGTCCTTAAGGGGCTCTTTCCCTCCACGGAGCCAGGGACTGTCAAGCAGTTTGCATTTACCTGGGACAGGCTTTCGGTTACTAACTGCTGAACTAGGTTCAGTGTCTTGCACACAAACCAGGACTGAATGAATGTTAAACTAATACCTCAGGGAACACAGATAAATCAGTCTCTACAGTCGTAGAACACACACCCACAAAAGGGAAAACCCTACTAACTGGACAGGTCTAGAGTCCTAGAGAGCATCTTGGACGTAGGCGACTAGAAACTGCCTTTGACTGGGAAGAGCTCCAGAAGGGAGTCGGGAGCTGGGCTTCGGCTCCACCTATGTCACTCAGGAACTGCAGAGATGAAGCTGCACCCAGATCACACAGGATGCAGGGTCTCACACCAGGAAAAGCCAAGCCCTAGGCTAGGTTCCTCTCTTCCGTGATATGTATCTTCAATGCCTCCAATATTCAATGCATTTCACATTTATCTAACAATCACACTGCTTTCAGGAGCATGTAAGCTTTCCCAAAGGGCGTCAGCACAGTGCCATTATTAGCCCCATTTTACAGGCGAGGCAACTGAAGTCAAGTAATGTGCCCTGTCGTACTTCACAGTTATTAGGAGAACAAGGCATTTACTCAGAGCAGTTTGCAAATGAGCTGGAGCTGGCCCTGCATCTGGGGCCACTCAGCCACGGCCAGCCATATACTTGTACCCTGTGTAACAGCTCATCTGTGCACTCCACAAGTACGAGACGGTGAAGTGGCTCTTCCGTCGCCTCTCAGGTCAGTTTTTCATTTTAGCATCTTTGAAATCACAGAAGAGTTTAGTTGATCTGATTTTTAAAAAATAATGTACATAAATACAGTGTACCTCATAGTTGATTCCATCTTAGATTTGGCTTAGGAAACACTTGGCCAAAAGGTTGGGCTTGGGGCATAAGCCTATAATCCTAGCACTCAGAGACTGAGGCAGAAGGTAAGTTTGAGCCCAGCATAGGCAATTCTTATCTTAAAAAAGAAAGAAAGAGCCGGGCAGGGGTGGTGCACGCCTTTAATCTCAGCACTCGGGAGGCAGAGCCAGGGGGATCTCTGTGAGTTTGAGGCCAGCCTGGTCTACTGAGCGAGATCCAGGAAAGGCACAAAGCTACATAGAGAAACCCTGTCTCGGAAAAACCAAAAAAAAAAAAAAAAAAAAAAAGAAAAGAAAGAAAGGAAGGAAGGAAGGAAGGAAGGAAAGCAGAAAAGCTGGCCAAAGTATGGGCAACAGATACAAGACAACCAACCCATTAGCACAAACCAGGCCTATCTAGCACTTCGGTTTGGGTGTAGTGTTTTCAAAATATAAAAATAATTTGGTATACAAAGCTTTATCTTGAAAATAAAGATTTTTCAAGATAATTCAGTTCAAACTTTAACTTTGCCTAGGAATTAGTCAGGGGTCTCAGCTGAGGTTTTCTCCCATTTTCAGGTTAGTGGTCGTTACACCACACCAAGTATCTCTCCTCTCTGTCGCTGTCTCTAATCTTTAGAACAGGAAAAGTTAAGGCTAGTCTAGGCTATACATATGTTTCCTTGTGTGCTTCCCGCATGTTTTGTTGTTTAGAGACGGGGTCTTGTTTGTATTCCAGACTGACCTCAAACTCAAGATCCCCCTGCCTCAGTTCCTAAGTACTCATGAATTACTGGTACATGAGACCAGGCTATCTCCAAAGCACCACATTTTTAAAAAGGAAGAGATACAACTTGGTATTAAATATTGTGCATTTTGTTTCAAATACCTTTGTATGAGAACATAGGGTTTTTAAATAGAGAAGCTGCCAGGCAGTGGTGGAGCACGCCTTTAATCTCAGCACTTGGGAGGCAGAGGCAGGCGGATCTTTGTGAGGTCGAGGCCCGGTCTATTGAGCGAGATCCAGGAAAGGTGCAAAGCTACACAGAGAAACCTTGTCTTGAAAAAACAAAATAAATAAATAAATAAGCCTCTAAATCACATATAAAAATACATTTATAGTCTCAGGATAGGCTGTCAGCCAACAAGGCAGAGAGAAGGTAGAGAAACAGCGTGATCCACACAAGAATCCCATCAGTGCTCACATGTACCTGTCACAGCATTTTGTTTGGAGCCGGGTTTGGCATGGATAGCGATGGTGATACAACCTTTAGGATCAGTGGCCACAGGCCCTGCAGGAGGAAGTGGTGTCTCTGGTTCCTTGGTTTGGTTTTTACCCTAAAATGACACACACAATGTTACAGGTTACGGAATATTTCATCACACTTTTATTTTGACACATTACTACCCCTCGTCTTGACAAAACTGGGCCTCCCATCCAGCAACCGGCCACGAAGGTGCTTCCCCACATCCCTCAGGGACCAGTCAGTCTCCCATCAGCCCATAGCGTTTGTACTGCCTTAGAAGGCCGGACTCTGGCCTCCACACTTTTTTGCTCCTTTCTCTTGTTAGCTTTATAATTCACTTTCTCCACAAATAGAGACTATTTATTACTATTTATTATTTATCATTTATTTGGTGTAGCTCAAAGCTGGGAGAGAGAGAGAGAATGAATGAGTTTGGATCTCATTCTGGCTACCTAGAACTTGTCCCTATAGTCTGCTTTATAGTTACTATTCCTAGAGAGTAGAGCCATTTATTAGTCATCTTTATATCCAAAGCACACTAAAGCTCCGAGTGGGTGAGAAGGTGAGGGGGAGGTTGCAGAAAGAACAATAATGACTGGCACTTAAACGCCATGCTAAGAACTTTTTATTCATACATTCCAGGGCAGTCTGCAGGCAGTGGGTATGAAGAGATACTCCCTGACCTCAAGGAGCTGGGATCACAGCGCGAGAGAACCATAATGAAGCCCATAATTGTGCTAAGTGCACCATACACAGTACATTACTGCACGGAGAAAGGCAGCCAGGGCTGGGGAGCTGGGGAAGGTGCCAGCAGGTGGCAGTGCCTGAGCTGAGTCACAGAAAGGAGTTGGAGTTTGTCAGGGGAGGGAGTGCTGTCTCCTTGACCACAGGGAGGCAGAATGCACAGCCTGCCGGGAAGTGCAGCCCTGGAAGTGGGGAGCGAGGCGGAGGTCGGCAGGTGTGCAGTGGAGCCTGGATCTGGTGGTCCTCGGGAGGGCTAACGTGCGGCCCAGGAAGGCTCCGACAGGAATGAGTGACCCGCTGTCAGCGAGGTCTTCACCCGCCCGGCGCTGCTCTATTCCCTGCTGTGTAGTCCCGTGGCCCACCCTCTCCACGCCACGGCACTTGCCACTGGCCTTGCTCGTCGCACCGGCTTTCTTAGGCATTGTGGAAGCAGACAAGAGTCTAGCAGGGACCGAAACGCCGCGACCCACCGCGAGCTGCAGCATCCCAAGCCAGCAGGAGGGCCACGGCGCGGCGGAAGAGTCCTGTGCGCTTGCGCACATCGCGGGCGGAAGCGGCATGCGCGTCTGCCCTCATCTGAGAGCGCCACCTTGCGCCTGGATGGCGCGGGCTTCCTTCTTTGGGAACCTGCCCGCCGGGGGTGTGATCACGTGGTGAGCCATCTTTGTCAGCAGAGGCAAAGGTGTCACCCACCCATCCTTAGGAGTGAGTGACAAGAGCAGCCAGTCTCAGCGCTCGCCTGCTCCACGCGGCATCGTGGCAATTCGCACACTGCCGTGCGAAAGGAGAGGAGATACACTGTGAAATGGAATACGACGGGAGCAGAGGCAAGTCAGTACAAGGGCTGAAGTTAGGGACTGGCCTGTCCAGTTAGGTTAGAATGTGTGGACAATATACGCCTAGAGGTGGGAAGACATCTGCCACCTCAATGGGAGATGGCTCTTAACCGTTTGAGGGTCTTTGGGTCTTGAATGGTCAGAGATGGAGGGAAGATCACACAGTGCAACTAAGACTGAAGATGCCCAAGTCTGGGGCTGGTGAGCAGGGTTGGTGGTTTGAGGTGAGTTTTTAGGGTACAGTAAGTTTGAAATGATTGGAGAGATCAAAGTGGAATAGTTACAGTTATCTGAATACCTAACTGAAGCATCAGAGACCTGTGCGGGTGATGGAGAACAAATGGTAACAAAAGGAAATGGACCGTCAGACACATCCCCAATGCGCAGAGCTGACATGCAGGTCCAGCACTGAGCAAGAAGGGTCAGGGAGACAAGCCACAACTAAACACTAGCCAGAGGTAGTACAGTGCAAGGGCAGCTAAGGGAGATGGCTTCAAAGCGGTCAGCTGATACTGATTTTTTTTCTTATCTTTATTTTTTTAATATTTTATGTCTTGAGTGCTCTATGTGTATATTTGCACGCCAGAAGAGTCATCAGATCCTGTTAGAGATAGTTGTGAGCCGCCATGTGGGTGCTGGGAATCGAACTCAGGACTTCTGGAAGAGCAGACAATATTCTTAACCACTGAGCCATCTCTCCAGCCATGGTCTGCTGATAATTGTCACAAAAGAAGTGAATTGACCCAGTATTCACAGGTCTAGAAAATGAGTATTGGTGACCCAGATAGGGGCAGTTTTAGTGGATAAATAGAAATGTGTAGATAATATTTCACACTTTGCAGTGAAGTAACAGGAATCTGGAGGGGCTTGAGACTCGGGGACTTTAGTTTTTGAACCAGATAACTGCATTTGAAAGCATACTAATGAGCTAGAAGAGAGTTCAGAAGCAGGAGCTGGAGTTTCACTAGTGGGGAGGTGCTTAACGTAAGAACTAGGAATAGTTATATAGTGTTTGGAAAATGGCAGAACCGTCTATGGAAACTCACCCAGTGGCACTGACAATCTGATTCAGGTTGGAGCCAGAGGAAGTCAATATCCCAATCTCCACTTACGTCATTTTTTTAATGCTGAATACATGTTCCACCACTGAGCTACACCCCAAGTTACAGGACTTTGAATGCCTGGCCTCAGCAGCTAGGGAGCCAATCACATTGATCTGGGTGTACACGAGAGGACTGAGGGTCACTGAAATGGTTAAAGACCAATGTCCAACTGAACAGGGAGGGGAGTCAAGAGGTTGACAAGGCAGATGTCCAAGGGCTGCAGTGTTCGGATTCAGTAACAGGTGGGATTGGTACGTGACTGCTGAAAACAGCCATTAAAGGTTGTGATCAGAACGGGGCATCTCAGTTTACTCTCCAATGACACATTCCATATGACAAGGTTATGAGATGTGGTCATGAAAAACTAGACACTGAGGCCAGCCTTACTGCTCAGGCACGGATCCACGTGTTAAACCACACCACACCTATTTCTTTTGAAATAAGCTACAATTGAGGCACAAAGTAGAATCAAAATTATACTATGGTAACTTGGTGGCTTTTTAGGTGAACTCATGAAACCCTCTAGAGACTGGACAATCAGGTTTTTTAAGAGGGGAGGGGGGGCACGTTGGTGAATTACCGATGGTACCTGCCAGGTGTCTAGAGGGGTGGAAGGAGAGGGAAGAGGTGCCCTGTAAGGAAGCACAGGTACCTCCAGAGAGTATAAGGACTCCTTCACACCAGCCAGAAAGAACAAGAGCCCTCGGCTCAATCTGCCACACACCTAAGAACCTGCCCCTGCAGAAAGGACAGGGACTGTGATCCAGATGGTAAAACCCACTGCAAATGTCAGATTCCATTTTAAGTTCGGTTTTAAAAACCTTACTCCAGCTTCAGAGTTACTTTAGCTTTGCCAGTGGAGTTAAAAACTTAAAGCACACAGCAAGAGTAAAGCTCTTGGTCACTCTGGGGCTGCTGTGGTTCCCTCTTGTTCATTTTGTTCAATGTGGCCACAGTTCACGTTTTCAATGTGGGGACAAGAACAGAGACAGAAGGCCGAGGAAGGCACTAACTAGTAAGGGAAGAAGGGCAGTGAGAGTTGAACATTTTGCATTTCATGTACCACATTTGATGGCCTCTCTTTTGTCCTATAAGCATTTCTATTCCATTTTTTTTTTTTTGTTTGAAAGTATGTCTACCTAAAACTTTATGTGGACCTAAAACACAATGTTTGAAAGTACAAATATTGCAACTTAATTTGTTGGGCAGATATAATAGCAACGCTACTGTAGGAATACTTTTAAGGATATTGATATTTTACAGTAGAGGTACAAGTTAGTCAAATTATTTTTATTATTTGGGGGAGGGGTTGTTGTTGTTTGGAGACAGGGTCTGTGTAGTCCTTGCTGTCCTGGAACTCACTCTGTAGGCCAGGATGATTTCAAATTCAGAGATCCACCTGTCTCTGGCCCCCAAGTATTGGGATTAAAGGTGCGCACCACAACCACCAGCTCTTTGGATGTTCTATTTACCAACAAGTCAGAGAAGCTGAGAAGCAACCAGCTGACCTTGCCTTGCCTTTTTTTTTTTTTTTTAAACCAGAGACCAAGCAAGAGACGTTCCTCTTCACTTGTCCCAGAACCAAAAAGCCTGAACCAGACTCTAGTCCTGCCCTTACCTTCCTTTTAGTCTTCTGTCCAAATTCCTGCTTCTCTATGGCTAATTCTGCTCAGCTAGTCACTGGCTCCACCCCATTCGAGGTTAACTTTATTAAGTCTCGGAGTGTCACATTGTGAATAGCCCACAACAATGTGCCCTTGTTGGACGAAGTGTGTCACTGGGGGTGGGCTTTGAGGTTTCAGATGCCCAAGACAGGCCCAGTGTGGGTCTCTCTTCCTGCTGCCTGCTGATCCAGATGTAGAACTCTCAGCTACCTCTTCAGCACCATATTTGTCTGTGTCCCATCACACTTTCTGCCATGACAATAATGGATTAAACTTCTGAACTATAAACCAGCCCCAATGAAATGTTTTCTTTTATGAGTTCCCATGGTCATGGTGTCTTTTTACAAGAATAGAACATCTGAGTAAGGCACCTAGCTTGAATTCCATCTGTAGTGCCAAAATGCCAGTCACTGCAGCCTGATGATTACTGTGTACTGGCCTCTGCACTAAGTACTTCGCATACATTCTTGCTTGTCTGCATCAATATGTGTTGGTATTACAGTGTCCAAATAAAGAAGTTACTATTTAGAACGTTTACTAAATGGTGCTGGGTACAATTTGAAGTCTTTATGGCCAAAGCTATTAAGCAGAGAAAATACTTTGTTGATAGACTTAGTTTAAACCTACACATTGGGGCCATGGCAGAACCCTGGCCACAGGACTGGAAGGCCCTCCAGGCATGGCCAGATTGGCTGGAGGGGCATTGACTGCGGGGCTGTGGGGCCACAGACAATAATTAAAATGTCAGTAGATTCATGTGCAGCAGCTAAGCTTACATCACCATACCTTCTATAGTGCTACTCTCTATGAACCCATGGGGGCCATTTTCATTCAAACCACATTAGGCAACTGTCCCACACTCCCCTCTGTAGTACTGACTAAAACTACAAATACACAAGAGCTAAACTTTAATTAATTATAACCTTTGTTCCAAAGTAGTGTCTCACATTCAACTTTCACAGAAAGAGACAAATGACAAAAAATAGATAAACAAAAAGGATCAATTTATTCTAAAAATTCCAGGTGATGTCCCAATGTCAGTGAGTGGTTCCGTTTCTTGTACCTTCCATTGACTACATTCCATTACAGTTGTTCAGTAAAAAACAAGGCATGGGAATGCCCCAACGTCAAAAGCACTAACTTACCTCTGGCATGCAATATGTGTTAAGGAAGAAATACATCCTCAAATGGTTACTACAGTCTTTGCTAAACTTCAGTTATGCAGAATCACACATTCCATGGGTATTCCAGCTAATGGAGGCTGGCAACACAAGATCATGGTACCAGAGCAAACAGACCCTGGCCACCAGCACATCACCTCCCTGACCTCGTGAAAATACAAAATATTACTTTTGATGAAATCCTTTATATCCTATTTAGAAAAAATTCTTAAGTTGATACTTAGAAGAATTTTTATTTTTAATAATTTTCCACATCTATCTGAGACTGATACGCCTTCGGCTTAATTTATACAAGGTTTATTTTTTTGTAAGATAATCATTTTCAAGAGGAAAATGTTATCTCACTTGTATTTTAAAAATCTGCTTTATATAAAAATGTAGAAACGTCACATTGTCAGATATCCTTCTGCCCGACTCTTACCATAGGTGTGCCAGTCCATTAACAAGGTTACAGATCAAATCAAGCATCTTTCTCTGGAGGTGACGAAAAGCCTCCTTCCTTTTCGGCAGGAGTACTGGTTGGACAGCTTTGATTTCAGAGCAGCTGTTAGGAACTTAGTATTCTGTCCTCTCTTGCTGTGTCCAGTCACTGCAGCACTATAGTGGTGTCT
Source organism: Peromyscus eremicus (assembly GCF_949786415.1). NCBI lineage: Eukaryota > Metazoa > Chordata > Mammalia > Rodentia > Cricetidae > Peromyscus > Peromyscus eremicus. The sequence goes on along the minus strand of NC_081416.1, from coordinate 116,481,285 downwards.
GTCTCCACCTCCATCATATCTCAGCCATCTAGCAATTACTGGCAGCACCCACGACAGGCACAGTGGGAGAGGAGTGGTAAAGAATCCATCTTAGCCCGCCCCTGTAGATCTGTTTATTTCAGTTATTGTGAATTTGTACCAACTCCACTTACAGCTTTGAAACAGTACTATGCAACACACTATTACACTATTACAAAACACCCTTTCTGCAAATGTACTGGAATTTCTCTTGGGTGTTTGTTAGGCTTACTTTTAGCACTATTCCAAATGCTAACAACCAGATATTTCAAAACTCCAAATATAAAGTCAGTTTTCTTAATTTTCTGAAATTAGTTATTTGAGTTAAAAAGAATTCTGTAGGAATACTGACCCATTTCACCTAACTTTCAAAATAGTAAAAATAAGATAAAAAAAAAAAAGTGAAAACACCCACATCTGCTATATATGACAAAAATCTTTCGATTCCCAAATTACTGAAAGATCACGAGTCAGTGGACCTATGAAATCACACAAGACAAGCGGGAAGACTGCGGTTTTCACAAACTCAGTTCTCTTTGCCCCGACCGAGGGTTACAAGAAAATGGAAAATCTGCCTTTGAATCATGCAGAGATTTAAATAAACTTTACTTCCTCTAAGAAACTAAAATGTTTCTTATTCTGTAATTATAAATACTCAAGACACTCAAACTATTTGTGGCCAGTTGTTTATGCTTTTGAGATTAGACTGAATGGTCGGTAACACTAGGTTATGTATAAAATATTATTTCTGGTATTTGTCCATCTTCTATTGAAGTGCCATTGTTATTGCCAGGGGAGCTGAAAAATAGAAAGACAGTCTTGCTTGCAGCAGGGGTCTCATGGACGACTTTCTTCAGTCCTTTTGTGCCGTAGTGAGAATCTGGCCCCTACAGGAGAATAATGGTTAGTGGCTATCATCTGAGAGGCCCTCAGTACGTTCTGATCTGACTACTGGTCTACCCTCGTCCTACAGATCCAGTGTAAAATTTTCAGTCAGTCATTTAATGAAATATGAAGTTTTTACTTAAAAACAATTTAAAAACACCAATATAGAATTAGGCCATTAACAACTGTGGAAAGGTTTTAAGGACACAATTCTTTATCTTCCGTGGAAAGTTCAATTTCTTTAAACAATGGAGCAGTTCTTAGGAAGCACTTTCTCTCAGAACAGCAGTGTTGGGCAGCACTTAAAGCAGCGGAGTATCTTACTTAGCTCTGCTTCCTCTCCCCTTTCTAAGATACTCCCCAGCATACCAGCAACTCTGTAAACACGGAAGCCAGGAGCCAGGAGCCCGTGCAGGGCGGCTGCGGCCTGGGCCGCTGAGTGCCTCTTACCTTGAGTGTTGCGCATGCTGTGTAACAGACATTGGGCAGGATCTCTATAGGTTCTTTGAACATGACCCTGAATGTGTTAGCAGTCCCGTCACAACTAAATCCAGTATCATTTTGTCCCAAGGTTTGTTTTTTCTCATATTCAATGATCTGTGATTTTTAAGAAAAGTAACATTTAAGTTAAACTGTAACAGTCTTAAAGAAAACATGAAGTCTCTAGAAGTTGCGACAATAGACTGTAAACTTCCTATGTTCTAATTTTTCTCTGCTTATCTCTAGTTATCAAAGATGCCTTTTAAAGCATTTGATGATCAGAAAATAGCTCTTTAACTCACACGTCATGGTAAGAATGGGGAAGGCATCAAGCGTCGGGGGCTTGGCTGCACAAGAGGGCTTCCCTACAAAGTGCAGGCTCGTGTGTGAACTTGAATGCAGACTCCAGCCGGCATGGCAGTGCACGCCTTTCATCCCAGCACTTGGGAGACAGAAACAGGCTCTCTGTGAGTTTGAGGCCAGCCTGGTCTACAAAGTGAGTTCCAGGACAGCCAAGGCTACAGAGAAACCCTGTCTGCAGTGGGGTGGGGATGCAGACTTGGGATATCGGAGGGAAAAGAATCTTTCCTCCTTGTTTAGCCCATGTCTTATTAATAGGATAATCCTCTCAACATTTTCAGTTTCAGTATTTACTGGAATTAAAATATCCTTAAATTAAAATACCCATGTCTGTGAATAATTACAATTAGTTAGTTCTATCTTACTGGTTCTAGGTGATCTTTGGGGACAGTAAGGCACCAGGAGAGTCAAGCCAATAGAGGAAATATGCAGGCAGTGCCAGGTTAGATGATAAAGCTGGACAGAGAGGAAACTGCTTCTGTTTAAAGAGGGGTGACGCTTCCTGGAGGACGGCTTGAAAAGCTGAAGTCAGAGCTTACCAAGTTACCAGGAGGGCTTCCATACATGGGGACAGTGCCCTCACAACCTGCCTTTCTGCAAACAGTCTAGGAAACAGTAATGAAATGGGCTAAGGTTGGAACAGCGGTTTCTCCGTAGGGAGGGCGGGCAGGAGGATCATGAAGAGTTCCTGGTGTGGTCTTGTCCTGTCCCTTGACGAGGCACTAGTTACACAGGTGTGTACAGTCTGTGAAAACTGAGCCATACATGCCATTTACTAATATAACCTACCCCACCTCCCTTTTAAGACAAGGTCTAACTACGTAGGCCTAGCTGGCCTGGAACACTCAAGGGCTGGGATTAAAGGTATGTACCACCATGCTCAGTGAATATACCTTTCAAGTATCTACTACCCGTTTAATAAAAAGGAGGCTGTACCCATAAAATTAAAATCTCTAGAAAATACCGTTACACTAAAACAAGGTGCCATTCTTAGCATATAGATCTATTTTCAACACCTTCCTGTATTGAATGCCATCAATTTATATACTTGCTGCTTCAATACTGCTGTCCCACGGGATTTGGGAGAACTGAGATGGAAGGGGATGGGGAGGTGTTTGAGTGATGTAACTGCTACAGTCCCAAGAGTCTATCTTTCTTTAATGGTAGTCCTTGTAGCTGGTGGCAGTGGAGATATGGATCAACTTTCAAAAATGTTCCAAGTTATCATGTCCTTCTTCTATCACACAAGTCTCTGGTACTTTCATCTGTTAATATAGCTGAGCCAGCCAAAGTCGTGTCTTGAGATGTGCATGGCTCTTATTTTGGGTGAAAGGTAAAGTGGATCTCAAAACAAAACAAACAACAACAACAACACAATACAAAAGCAGGCACATAAAGATGAACTTTCACCTAAAAACATACCATCTCTTCCCTTCCTATGTCATGTGACTTCCTTTCTCTGTCACAAGTCTCTGGGATGAGGACCCAGCTCAGGTACTAAGAAGAGCTCTCAAGACTGGAGAGCTGATTCAGCAGGTAAGAAAACTCAGTGCTCCTGCAGAGGACCGGGTTCAGCTCACAACTGTCTCTAGCTTCAGTTTCCAGGAGCTCCAATGCCTTCTCCATCTCTTTAGGTTCTTGCATGCACACGGTGCACATACATACCCTCAGGTATATAAACATACACACAAATAAATACTTACAAAACAAGCAAAAGCCCTCTAGATGGTTCTACTGAAACGGAAAGGTCCTAGGGAAATGGCTTGCTGGGGAAAGTATCTGCTGCTCAAGCATGAGTGCTGAGTGAAGATCCCGCCGAGCAGCTACATAAAAGCCAGGGGCAATAGCATGTGTCTGTAACCCCAGTGACGGAGAGGTGAGGTGGGGACAAAGACAGGGGGATCCCTGGAGCTCACTGGACAGTCTGCTTAGTTAAACTGGAGAGCTCTAGGTGAAGTGAGAGACTGTCTCAAAAAAGAAGATGGAGAGTGCTGGGCAGTGGTGGTACACGCTTTTAATCCCAGCATCCAGGAGGCACAAACAGGTGGATCTCTGTAAGTTCAAGGCTAGCCCGGTCTACAGAGCTAGTTCCAGGACAGCTAGGACTACTCAAAGAAACTCTGTCTGGAAACAACCAAGAAGATGGAAAGTGATCCTGGAATTATTTTCAACTTCAACTTCTGGCCTTAATCTGCACTCATACCCACCTGCACAGACCAACATACATATGTACATACCACTACCCCCACCCTACCCCCACACACCAACTGCAAGGAAACATTAATTTAGAGGATTTGGCATTATGGTATGTTAGGAACCACACCTCAGCTGGTAGACACATAGTATTAGGAGAAGTTGCCCAGAAAAATGAGGCTTTTCAACAAGGGTTAAACTGGCTCTTCTAACGCGGTAACATAACTAGCTAGGTGAACTAACTTCAGTTTGTGCTTTATTTAGATGGACTTCTCTAATGCGGTAACATAACTGGCTAGGTGAACTAACTTCAGTCTGTGCTTTATTTAGATGGACTTCATGGAGTATATCTAAACAGTTTTAAATACTGGTCAACACTCAGACGAAACATCAAGAAATTTCATGTGAAAATCCACCGATTTCTGTCTCCTTGCTATCTTCAGACCCTTGTGTCCAGATGGGAACTATTTATTGGCAGGGGCTAAGTAGTGGCTGCCTTTTAAAACAAACAAAAAAGCCAAAAGTAAGGAGAGGAACTGAAATCTTTTATACTCTTCAAAGATCTGCTGTTTTTCTGAAGAATCATGGAGGTCTCAGTATCCAGAGCCCAGTTAGTAAAGTGCCAAAAAAGCCAGGCAATGGTGGCACACTCCTTTAGTCACAGCACTCAGGAGGCAGAGGCAGGCAGATCTCTTGAGTTTGAGGACAGCCTGGTCTACACAACGAGTTCCAGGACAGCCAGGGCTACACAGAGAAAGCCTGTCTCCAAACACTGCCCCTACAAAAATAAGCTGGGTGTGGTGGTGCAAACCTTTAACCTCAGCACTGGCAGGCAGATGTCTGAGTTCAAGGCCAGCTTGGTTTACAAAGTAAGTTCCAAGAGAATGAGAGACTGTCTCCAAATAAAGGTAGATAACACCCGAGGAATGATACCCAAGGTTGTCTTATGGCTTCCACACTCATGCATGTACATAAACACGTGCCTCTGCATACGTGAACACATAACCGGACACACAAAAACTGCATGAAAATAACTTTCTCCTCTATTCCTGGCTGTTACAAAACCAGATCTTTGAATTGCTGTAGTCACAAAGAATACAAAGTAGCAACATTTTAAAAAGCATGCATTTGACTACAAGGTTCAAAGTTTTTACTATTAAAGAGAATATAGTGGTAACATTTATAAGGCATGTTTTTTGCTTTATTGATAAAAGTCTGAAACATGTTTTACTTCCTTTTCTCATATTTTTTCTTTATATATAAAATATAGGCACAGTATTGTATAGTTCATAAATAAAAATGTAACATTGATATGTTTTCAAAAATAATTTTACTTTACAGGGTATGCAATCCAATGGGGAACAGCAGTTCATTAGGAAGGATGGAACAGAAGGTGTTTAACATCTGTGTCCTATCTATAAGAACTGAGGAGGAGCAGAGGAGGTGTTTAGCATCTGTGCCCTATCTACAAGAACTGAGGTGGAGCAGAGAGTGTGTTTAACATCTGTGCCCAATCTATAAGAACTAAGGTGGAGCAGAGGAGGTGTTTAACATCTGTGCCCTATCTACAAGAACTGAGGTGGAGCAGAGAGTGTGTTTAACATCTGTGCCCTATCTACAAGAACTGAGGTGGAACAGAGAGGGTGTTTAACATCTGTGCCCTATCTACAAGAACTGAGGTGGAGCAGAGAGTGTGTTTAACATCTGTGCCCTATCTATAAGAACTGAGGTGGAGCAGAGGAGGTGTTTAACATCTGTGCCCTATCTACAAGAACTGAGGTGGAGCAGAGAGTGTGTTTAACATCTGTGCCCTATCTACAAGAACTGAGGTGGAACAGAGAGGGTGTTTAACATCTGTGCCCTATCTACAAGAACTGAGGTGGAGCAGCCCTCAAGATGCAGCAGAGCAGCATGCTGGCACACACCTGTCATCTCAGCACTAGAAAGACAGACACAAGGAGGAGGATGGCAAGTTGAGACCATCCTCAGATGCAAGACCCTGTCAAAATACAACAAACACAAAAACAAAACAAAACAAGAATGTAGCAGTATTTATTCAGACACTCCTAAATCAAGAGAATGTTTGAGGCAGTGTGAAGTAATGAGATGAGTTCAAAGCACTCAAGTTCAAGTAACATGAAAGGGAAGAAGGGTATTTAAATCAGTAAGACAGAATTACTATAAGGGTTTCCTGGACAAAAGTTAGCTCTGGATATGCTAATACTTTTGTAAAGGACCCCAATTTCCTGAAACCACAATTTTTACAACAACCACAAAACAGAAATGGTTTAAAATACTACTGATGATTCCTGATTCCTTTGACAATGACAATGAAATCTGGGTTTTTGTCAAGACAGTATTTATTGCAAAGTAGCTGCTATATCTCAGGATGATAACAGGGATGGAAAGTACCTGTATATTCACTTGATAATCCGTGGGCCCATGAATAGATCCATACAAACCAAATCCAACTACAGAGATTCTTCTGTTAACTGTGAACCTGTGAGAAAGGATCCCATTACAAAATAACAGAAACAATTCTCTAAGTGTTCATATTTTGAAGTCTATAGCTCTTTAAAAGTGTTACCTGGATTTTACTTACAAATAGAAATGATCATAAAAGACACTTCTGAAAATGTCACCTTCAGTTCCTAGTGTGAACTGAAGAGGAACTCAAGGAGAATTTATTCTGTATATAGTCAAAGGATTGTGACCTAAATCCCTGCTTTTATTGAAACGGTTGGTTCTATGCTGCACCCATCCAATCTCCCTCACGAACATACTGGTCATTAAGATCAAAGTCTCAAACTTGGACATTCTATCAGTTCAGTAAATACTTACCGAGGGCCTATCATACTGTCACTGTGAGTGGCCAGTCAGGAAACAATGGTGAACAAGGCACAGTTTCTATCTTTGCCACTTGGGAGAGAATGATAAACAAGCAAAGGGATAGATAGTAATTATAAGCTGTGGTAAGAGTTGTAAATGCACTAAACCAACAACTGATAGTAGATGAGTGGAGACAGGCACCATGAATAAAGGGTCCATAAAATAATTAGCAAGTCTAGTTTGGACAATAGTCAAGAAATATTGATCTATCTTACTTCATTTACTATATGTGCAAGAAAAATGACATTAACTACAAAGGCAACTGAAAAGACTGTATTAAACACAGTAATTATAGATAATCTGTAATTCTCAGCATTTTCATCTAAAGTTTCGATTCAATCACTATTAGTGATACTGGCACACCACTAACTAGAGTTTAGTAGGTAGTTCCTATGTGCTGAGCCGTAAGCTCCATTTCTTACTATAACTCACCTTCCTGCAATAGCACACCAGCCCTATACATCAGTGAACTATCTATATCTATATTTATTATCCCAAGTTTTTATAGTCAAAGAAATAAGCTTTAGCCAGGCATGATTGCAACTACTTTCATGGTCCAAGCTACCCAGGAAGTCAGAGCAGGAGGAAAACTTGTGCTCGCAAGATCAAACCCATCTGGACAACACAGTGGGAGAAAAAAAGAGAAGGTGCTGGAAACACAAAGGTCAAAGGTCCTGCTCACAGAGTACTAGGGAAGCCATGAATACTAAACATTGAGGGTTGTCTTTTCAAGGAAAAAGATGTATAACCTGTTTTCTGCCCAGAAGGCTGGGATTAGAGGTGGCTATTAGCCTAGGTGATCCATGCACTATTTGTAGGACCAGGACATACCAAGCTCGTACAAGCAGGACTGGAGATACTAATACTCTAAGTGACCTTTGTGTTATTAGTATGGCAAGGGGCTCTCCCAAGCTCCCACAGGACTGGAGGTGGCTAATAACCCAGATGACCTCTGCCCTATCTACATGACCTAGATCACACCAGATCCTCCCCTAGGCCCTTAGGATAACTCATGTAGCTTATCTATAGAACCTATCTTCATGGGAAGAAATGACATGTACTTTGAGAAGCATTTCAATATAATTATGCCCCCTTGTGCACAGGACACTGTGTTACACCAGGAAACTTTCCCCCCAAATTGTGCTTTACTTAAATGCCTAAAACAACCTGCCCAGTGTCAGCCTCTAGAAGCTTGAACCAACACTGGCTACTGAGTCGTGTTGGACTGGATTTCCTTCTAGTCTCAAATGGAACATTACTCTGCTGGCACTAGTATTTGCAGAGACCCCACAAGAAGGGTGGGGAGAAAGATGAAGAGAAGAAATGAAGGCAGAATGGACAAACTGAGCTTTAAAGAAAGAAACACTCCTAGGTCAACAGTCTTGCCAGCTGGAACATAATCTCACTCAGCTCAGGCTGGAGATGAAGCTCAGTGGTGCAGCCCTTGCCTAGTGCATATGAGGTTATTCTAACCTCAGCACCAAAGGGGAGGGGGAAACGCTCATGTTCCTTCCCCCATGCTATGTTACATACCCAGTACAGTAAGAGGACCACTCTAAAAAATTTCACAGTAATTTTTAATCATTAAAATCAGTATTTTATCTTTTTAAAGATAAAATCGGAAAATGGCCCAGATATGTAGTTGGGTGGTAGAGAATGTGTTTAGGTCCTGTAGTAGTCAATCCTCAGCACAAAAGAAAACCAACTCAGAAAATGCAGCTGATAAGTAAGTAAGTGAGAAAACACTGAAAGCGTCTCATGAATCTGGAGGTGAATCCTGTCAACCACCTTCTCTATGAACTATATTAAAAGTCATCACCAGACTCTGTATTTTCAACTCTTACTCATGTAATTAATCAATTCTTCGGATAAATCTAGGGTTTTTGCAGTTCTTAATTATATGATAATGTATGATTCAGAGCAAAACTGTTTTATAAAGCTTTCATTATTTTCTTAGAATAAATTCCCAGGAGTAGTATTGATGAAAATCAAAGGCACACTCTTAGGCATTATGATATTTGTCAAACTGCTTCAAAAAAGTTTCATATTTGTCATTTATTTTTAAACTTCATGGTGATTTGGGACATAAAATTCTTTACCAAACAATAATCTATTTCAGGTTTAGAGAGGCCCACATCATCCTCGTCTGCTGTAGTATGTTCAAAGTTTCATTTTTGTTTAATGTTAAAACTTGAATTTATATGAATATTTCATGTGGTCAGTAAGGATCCAGTAATCCTTCCTTTTTTACCCCATTCTAAATGCTCATCTGGCCTCATGGTTTCTGACCTGTATAGTGCAATCCATATAACACTTCTTCTTCTTTTTTTTTTTTTTTTTTTTTGGTTTTTCAAGACAGGGTTTCTCTGTGTAGCTTTGTGCCTTTTCCTGGAACTCACTTGGTAGTCCAGGCTGGCCTCGAACTCACAGAGATCCACCTGCCTCTGCCTCCCGAGTGCTGGGATTAAAGGCGATAGACTCATCGTTCTTTTTCATATTTGAGGTGCCTCTCTTTTTTAGAAGAGAATTTATTCTTCCAGATTAACTTTATATTTTGTTAGGCCACTCCGCTACCAAAAACATGGGTCTTCTGAAAGGAACTTTCTAACATACTCAAATTAATTTAGAAAGTTAACATATCCTTATTAAAGTGTGATTCCAGCCAAACTTCTCTAGATCTACATAGAAGTACTAATGCTGGACATTTCGGAGTTTAATCCTACATTATTACAGTAATGTTCAACATAATAAAAATATAATTTACTATAATATAGTAGAATATGTACTTAAAATGTTATTTACTTACTATAACTCAATTTCTTTTACATTTAAACTCTTGGGTTTTCTTACTGTGGCAGTACATATGTAAATTATACCACGCTAGTCATTACATGTACAGTTAAGAGGCATTTACATCACTGTACAACTGTCACCACCATTCATTTCTGTAACTGAGGGCTTTTTATTTTAACAGAGTTTTTAGTAATGGTAAGAATAATCTCAAATTCACATTCTGAGCAGCAGTTACTCTTCTATTAGTTCCAGTAGGCTGTTTAGTAAGTTCTCTTTTAAGGTTTAGGCACAAGGAGCCAGTGACAGAACAGAGTCCCATAACCCAGAACCCCAAAATTCATGAAAGGAAATTTACTGTTGTGACTGTAAGCTGTAATCATATTTTATTTACAAACTAAAGATATTTAGTGCAATTTTACTGATTTCCATATAAATAAAGCTCGTATCATTCATTGTTGCCATTAGTAATGATGTGTATATTCCTATACACACAAATTTATACCCACACGTGCATACGTCATATGTGAAGACACACATAGACACCCCTACCTATCTTCCACTTCAATCCTACGAAAGACTCATCCTACACTGTACCTTCATTTTATGAAAGAGCAGCTGGAGTAGAGACATTCAGTGACTTGACCAAGGCTGCTCTATTACAGATGTGTCCCTGGACCTAACCCTTTAGATGCAGCCCAGGGAAGTTTCCTGCACTGCACTGCACTGCCCTGACCTTTTCCATCTCTGCAGGAAAGCTGAAACTGGGAGGCAGAGCTTCAGCTTGCCTGGGAACATGCAACTAAAGTCTTTGGCAAAAAAGGACTAAAAATTCTGAGGAATGATTTTAGAATTTGAAACAACTTTCAGCCAGTAGGCAAGTTCAGATATGGATATATGAATACATGGAACTGACTCAACTTTTATCAAACATTGGAATGTAAGGTATTATATATCAGTACATATATATTGAGATGTACACTTCAGTTTACCTGCTAGTGTCCTACCAAAAGTCTATATATTGAAGTACTAACTTTACTATCAGCTTCATTATTTCTCCTTAAATTTTTATTATCAGCTGTATTTATTTCTCCTTTGTATTACAGAAAGGCCATTTATCCCCTGAAGTATGCACTATGAATTTCATTTCAAGTCGGTAAAGGAAGAACTACAAAATATTGCCTGGCAGTGGTAGTACACACCTTTAATCCCAGCACTCGAGAGGCACAGAAAGGCAGATCTCTGTGAGTTTGAGGCCAGCCTGGTTACAAAGCCAGTCCCAATGACAGCAAGGGCTGTTACACAGAGATACCCTGCCTCTGAAGGAAAAAAAAAAATTACTACAGAAAACCTGAGCTTCCTAGAGCTATACACTAAGGTCCACCCTGTTCTGAGTATATGGAGCTCTTGTTTATGACTGCACCAATGACCACCGAGACTCAGCAAAGGTGGTAGGCATCTCTAGCTAGAGTTTCAATTCCTACTTTCTCTTCAGTGATCAACCACTGTTAGTGAAATGTTTTCTAGACTTAAGCTACTAACAGGTATCACCAGGTAGAGGTAAAACGTTAGCAAAAGCACCCCTACCCACCTCCAGAGTCTTGCTGTCTATACGAACCATTTTCTTATAGTCTCTTCAGTGATGAGCTACATTAACACGTTAACACTGAGCTACCTCTTCACTCTGCAAACACACTCTATCTGCTCTCATGGCACTGTCCTGTTAAGGTGGAGTGGGTATGTAGAATTTCCTCTATGGTGAGGTGGATCCAGATTATGTGTCTTATTCAACTCTTATCTGAATTTTGCTTCCTTCAGTAACTAACCACACGGTATTTTCTTCTTTCAGCGCTCAAGGGAACTGTTCCTTGAACGGTTGATAAAAAACTCACCTGTAAAAACTTTGTGAATGGACAGTTCTCTGATAACTTTTAATTCTTCCCAGGGTAATTGGTCTACTCAGGCTTTCTTCTTCGGTCAATTTTGATAATTTATATTTGCCTATAAAATGATCCATTCCATCAAGATGTTCAATTTATTAGCACAGAGTAAATCCAGAATAAAAGTAAAAAATTCAAGCATATGATAGTTGCATTTTGATTTCTAAAAGGAATTTCAAGAATTGCTTCTTCTAGGATGGTTTGTTTTATTGATCTTTTAAGGAAAACAGATTATGAATTCATTAACGTTTCTACTTTTAACTCACTACTGTCTTCATTTGCCTATTTAATTTCTCTAGTGCTCCTATGTTCATTTCTACTTACTTGGATTAAATACTTAAATCATTTGTTCCTATTCTTATATGCCAAATCATTTGTTCCTACTCTTATTTTTCCTTTGTGTGCAGCTATGGCCTCATCCTGTATTAAGCAAACTATAAAATGAAATAGTGGTTAACTACCTCTCAAGACGAGGCTAAAGGCTAACCACTAACGGCTGCCCTCCACCCCCATGCCAAGCCCCCACTCGGACAGATACCTGATTCTGTCACTTGTTCCACTATAGCCCCAGCGGCTCTCTACTTGCTGGAATCGATTGATGCAGCATTCCTTCCCTCTGAGGCAGCATCGTGGTCGATCAATGTATTCTACTCGGGGTTTAGGATTGACAGTAAAATGAAGAAAGAGGTTTACCACTTCACGATCTGATAAAATTCCAGACTGAGCAGGACCTGTAGAAATAGAAAATAAACTTAGCATATAAAATTTTAGCATACATTTGAAGTTTTGATCAATCCTTGAGGCTAATCTGAAAGAATGTGTTAAGATAAGTGAAAACTTAGATGGAACTCCACTGTAACAAATAATTTTTCTGTCTTCTCTCCTGAGTACCACAGACTTCCATTCAACCAAAGAAGCATTCTCTCTGTGGCAAATCATTTCCAGGACAGACAGGTACTTGTGACCCTCCAGCTCCCACTTCCTACTTGTCTGAAGCTATAATCTGAACAAGGGACATTTCAGCACAGAACAACAGAGAATAAAGCTTTATTTCTGAGATTTAGAAGCTAACAGAAGGTGAGAACTATGGTTGGGAAGCTATGGAAATAGAAAACTACACAGTACAGTTTCCCAACTCACTATTTCTTATTGGAGAAAAATGCTAAATACTTTATAAACTTACCAGAATTAATGCTGCTCCTTCATAAAAGAGGCCAGGAGATCCCTTGCAAAGCCAGTAAAACAATGGAGTAAGAGATTTCAAAATACTAGAAAATTTGGATTAAAAAGCCTACTGATTTTAAAACACAGAATTATATAAATTCTGTATGAGAGCCAAGTGTGGCGTGCATGCCTGTAATCCCAGAACTTGGGATACAGAAGCAGCTGAATTTCTGTAAATTCAAGGTCAGTACACTTCACATAGCAACTTCCCAGTCACACCAACTACATAGTGAGACCCTGATTCAAATAAATAAATAAATTTAAAAATCACATACAAATGACAAAATGTACTGGCTTGACATATATGATACAAGCTTTACTACTTGTAATCTCTGGATAAGGAAAGCGTACAAAGCAAGCAATCAAGAAAGAGGATGAGTGGGGAAGGAAGGAAGGGAGAGAGGGAGGGAGGGAGGGAGGGAGGGAGGGAGGGAGGGGGAGGGGGGAGGGAGGGAAGGAAGGTAGTAAGAAACAGAATTGAACCTATTCATGATGAGACAAGAGCTGGATAAAAATTCCCTCCAGATGGATTAAAATTTTAAGGATATGGGCTGAGGAGATGCCTTAGTCTATAGGATTGAACCCCGGCACCCATGTAAGAAACCAGGGATGGTGGTACATACTTACAACCCCAGCATGGGGAGGCAAAGCCAGGCAGAGTCCAAGTTAGAGATTGTCTCAAAAAGAAAACCAATGTGGACACTTCCTAAGGAACTGTAGTGGGTAGCCATTCCAGCTTTGATCTGGAAGTTCCAACCCCCATTGAGGCTTCTGTAACTGTCACACCTTGTAGGTGGGCCGAGAGAGAACCTTGAAGACCCAAGATTCCAATGTGCTGGCTCTCTTGGTTCCTGGACCCTGGACGCTGGACGTGGACCAAGCAGAGTTCTCCAGAGAACACCACGGGACTGTGCTACACCTTTCTCAGACCCTGTTACCTATCCTTTCATTTGTGAGTTACCCCACAAAATAAACCTCCCTTTTAACTACGTGGAGTTGCCTTAATAATTTCACCAATATCTGGCACCCAACATGGAGCACGGACTCACGACCCTGAGATTAAGAGTCTCATGCTCTACTGACTGTCCTTCTGAGGTCTTTGATATAGTTGAAGACTGGAGTTTTAATTTTCCTTAGTTATGATAAGAGATGAGTTAGATATGAAGCCTTAGACTCACAAATATAGGATAGGATACCTTCTTAATTTTGCCAAATACAGACTAGATATTATAAATAGACTAGATAGTGTAACTGTAATTCTTGCTTGATAACTGTTTTGTTATCTGTAATTTTACTATGTCAAAGTTAAAACTTTGCTTTTTGAAAAAAAAAAAGGGGGGGGGGAAGTGCTGTGGGATGTTTTGTATGTTAAATGTGTTGCTCTGATTGGTTAATAAATAAAACACTGATTGGCCAGTAGTCAGGCAAGAAGTATAGGCGGGACAAGGAGAGAAGAGAATTCTGGGAAGTGGAAGGCTGAGGAGAGAGACACTGCCAGCTGCCACCTTGACAAGCGAGATGTAAGGTACCGATAAGCCACGAGCCACATGGCAACTTATAGACTAATAGAAATGTGTTAATTTAAGATATAAGAACTAGATAACAAGTAGCCTGCTGCAGCCACACAGTTTGTAAGCAATATAAGTCTCTGTGTGTTTACTTGGTTGGGTCTGAGCAGCTGCGGGACTGGCGGGTGAGAGAGATTTGTCCTGACCATGGGCCAGGAATGAAAACTCTAGCTACAAGGAACGATACTCAAGGCTGACCTCTGGCTGCTGCTGCTGCTTCTTTTTTTTTTTTTTTTTTTTTTTTTTTTTTTTTTTTTTTTTTTTTTTTTTGGTTTTTCGAGACAGGGTTTCTCTGTGTAGCTTTGCGCCTTTCCTGGAGCTCGCTCTGTAGACTAGGCTGGCCTTGAACTCACAGAGATCCGCCTGGCTCTGCCTCCCTAGTGCTGGGATTAAAGACATGTGCCACCACCCCCTGGCTGATCTCTGGCTTCTACATGTTTGTGTGTAACATTGCAACACACACACACACACACACACACACACACACACACACACACACTTACACACTTTTTAAGGTTAAAAATGCATGAGAATTTTCCTTAGTTGAAAAGAAAGTCTTTACTGGGTGGTTGTGGCACATGCCTTTAATCCCAGCACTCAAGAGCAGAAGAGCAGATGCAGGCAGATCTCTGAGTTCAAGATCAGCCTAGTCTACAAAGTGAGTGCCAGAATAGCCAGAGCGACACAGAGAAAACAAAACAAAACAAAAAAGAAAAAACAGGAAGTCTTCAGGTCATGAAAAACATGTAACAGCTTAAAGAAAATAAAATAGCATTCACTAAAATTAACAGAGGGGTAAATCAAAAAATTAAATGTCTGTTGTATAAAAGTACCCCTAATACATCATCAACAACCAACTGGAAAGTAAAGTAATGTAAAATCCTAGAGTACCTGACAAAAGGTATGTATCCTTCTAAAGAGGTCATAAAAAGACTGGCCAAGGGAAATAATAAGCCAAAAGGAAACAGGATCACATCAACATAATAGATGAAAAACTGTTAAACTGAATAGTATTTCCAGAAACATATCCTTGAAAACTGAGAGCAGGAAAAGATGTTTACAGATGAGCACAGGGGAAAAGACTCTGATGGCCGAATACCTGCTGTGAGAAATACTCATTATTTAGCTTGATGGATGATCCCAGATAGAAGAACAACAATCATCAGAAAGGATAAATTTACAGGTAATCTAAAATGACTACTGATTTTTAAGATAACATCATCTTTTTTTTTTTTTAAGATTTATTTATTTATTTATTATGTATACAGCATGTATGACTACAGGCCAGAAGAGAGCACCAGATCTCATACAGGTGGTTGTGAGCCACCATGTGGTTGCTGGGAATTGAACTCAGGACCTCTGGAAGAGCAGCCAGTGCTCTTAACCTCTGAGCCATCTCTCCAGCCCAAGATAACATCATCTTATGGGCTTCAAAATATATGAAGAGTTCAAGTACATGAAATGGCAACAAATACTGAAGAGTTAAGTATTAGTAAAATCTTTTGTACTGCATGGGAAATTTTAATTTGAAATTTTTAATTTTTAAGAATTACCTTTAAAATCTCATAAGGAAGCATTTGTATATTATCAAGTAACCCACCAAAAGAATAGTGAATGATACTGATTTCTCTTTATTTGCTTAACTTTTCTTGCTTTCACTAAACAATAGTAAAAGAATGTTTATCAAGCAACAAAATACCAGAAATCACTTGGTTCCTCCAAAAGAAAAAGGGGGAGAAAGAAGAAACAAACAAAATCCACTACAAACCCACAGCTGAGTCAGGAACAAGTAGCAAGATGGTAAACCAAATGAACCAATGACCTACTGAATGTAAACCAAATGTACCAATGACCTACTGAATGTAAACCAAATGAACCAATGACCTACTGAATGTAAACCAAATGAACCAATGACCTACTGAATGTAAACCAAATGTACCAATGACCTACTGAATGTAAACCAAATGTACCAAGGACCTACTGAATGTAAACCAAATGTACCAATGACTTACTGAATGTAAACCAAATGTACCAAGGACCTACTGAATGTAAACCAAATGTACCAAGGACCTACTGAATGTAAACCAAATGTACCAAGGACCTACTGAATGTAAACCAAATGTACCAAGGACCTACTGAATGTAAACCAAATGTACCAAGGACCTACTGAATGTAAACCAAATGTACCAAGGACCTACTGAATGTAAACCAAATGTACCAAGGACCTACTGAATATAAACTAAATGTACCAAGGACCTACTGAATGTAAACCAAATGTACCAAGGACCTACTGAATGTAAACCAAACGTACCAATGACCTATTAAAATGTAAATCAAATGTACAATGATCCAGTAAATGTAAACCAAATATTCCAAGCAAAAGATGATGCTCAGCCGGGCGGTGGTGGCGCACGCCTTTAATCCCAGCACTCGGGAGGCAGAGCCAGGCGGATCTCTGTGAGTTCGAGGCCAGCCTGGTCTACTGAGCGAGATCCAGGAAAGGCGCAAAGCTACACAGAGAAACCCTGTCTCGGAAAAACCAAAAAAAAAAAAAAAAAAAAAAAAAAAAAGATGATGCTTAAATTGGATGCCTTAAAAAAATGCAACTTAGGCCGAGCAGTGGTGGCTCACGCCTTTAATCCCAGCACTTGGGAGGCAGAGGCAGGCGGATCTCTGTGAGTTTGAGGCCAGCCTGGTCTACAGAGTGAGATCCAGGAAAGGCACAAAGCTACACAGAGAAACCCTGTCTCAAAAAACCAAAAAAAAAAACAAAAACCAAAAAAAAAAGCAACTTATAAGAACATAACTGATATACAAAGACAATAAAAACCTAATAAAAAGAATGGGGAAATATAGAATACAGTTTGGAAAGATGGTTTAATAAGTAATAGCATTTAACTACTCTTATAGAGACCTGGTTTGATTCCCAGCTCCAAGGGGATTCAACACCTCGGCCTCCTTGGGCATCTGCACTCATATGTATATACCTCTCACACGCATACAATTAAAAATAATAAAAATAAATCTTTAGAAAATATAGACTACAAAAAAGCTTTTAAAAAAGATTGTAAAACTACATTAGTGTCAAAGATGTAAAAAAAAAAGCTTTACTAGATATAAAGTGGGATATATATATCATAAAGGAATAAATTACAAAATTTAATGTACCTAATGTTAGAATCTTAAAATATACAAATAAAAGATTTATGGAACCAAATAAGGACTTATTTTCAACCAAAACCCAAAGCCTGAACCTATTTCTCTTAGTAATGGACAGGACAAAAGGAAACAGTAGGTACACACAAATTTTGAACACTATTTTTAGAATATTTATTTTGTAGATACAGGATAATGAAATTGTTAGGCAAGTATAGAACTCATTAGATTTTTCTGTACTCAATGACTCAGAATACAATCAACTTAGAGTATGGATATTTATGTTGGGACATAAAACAAGTCTCAACAAATTTCAAAGGACTGAGATGACACAGGATTTTCTAACTACACTGAAATTAAGAGAAAAAAAACAGAATGCTCAAATATTTGAAAATTAAAACATACACCTATAATCACAGCTCTGAAGAGAAAATTCTCCCACAAAATTAAAATTGGGTTTTTAATTGTTGCTGCTGTGGGTTAAACCCAATCCCATATATATGCTGGGAAGTCCTCCAAGGTTTAAGATGAAATAAACCCTTTCCTCCCCAAGTTGCTTTTGGTCATGTTTTCAATCACAGCAGTAGAAAACCAACTACCTCCATAATGATGCAGAGTGTTAAGAGAAGACAGTCATGTGAAGAATCAGACTGAAGTTAAGTGTCTTAACTTCGTTCTCCAATGTTAGAAGAACTTAGTTCTTTCACTTTGGAAAACTGACAGGATAAACTACTGCTAATCATATTCATTCTCAACTTAGTAGTTCTACTCTTCTACGTTCAATAGAAAATATTTATATGTATACCAAATGACATATATATGGATGTTCTTTTGAATTTTATGAGTTTATTCTATGTGTATGACTGTTTTGTCTAAATGTATGTCTGTTCATCATGTGCATGCCTGGCACCCATAGGGGACAGAAGAAGGCATCAGGACCCTTGGGGTTGTAGTTACAGACTGTTGGCAACTCTCATATGAGTGCTAGTCACACACCTGAAATTCAAAATCAGGTCTGTCTCATTTTAAGCAGAAGTAGCACCCATAAAGGCCAAGAAGATTTGTCCCTATAGACTTGGACAAGGCACTTACCTTTTCTATTTACTTCTCTAAGCTATAAAATGTGGATGTTATCTTGAATTGAAATTATACACAAACATATTTATTTTGTAACTAGTACTTAGTAAATCATAGCTTCTCTTCTGGTCTGGAAATAGTTTCAAATTAGTGAAGTTACAGCCTTACCTGCTGCAAATTCCTCAATTGTCATCAGTGGGAACCGGATTAAGGAAAGTGCTTTTCCTAGAACTTTCTGTTTGTTTCCAAACGTCACAGGCAATTGTTGTCTCTGACATTCTGCTTCTGCCCAACGTACAATAGCTCCAAAAAGTCGACTTTCTCGAATACTTAATGTGTCTCTTTCTAGAACTGCACAGAGTGTATCTACAGAGAAAATACAATAATAAAGAACATTTTGCTCTTTAATAAAGTATTGTTTATGTTAAGTTCTTAAAACTCAGCTAAACAAAGACCACACACACACACACACACACACACAAAAAAAAGCCAACAAAACTTCAGACTAGACACTTAAACCTATTAATAAAAAACTAGGATTTCCAGGTAAGATGGTGGATTAGCAGCATCCTCTGTGCAACCCAGTGAAAAGAAGGAACCGGGATAAAAACAATAAACTTTTACAATAGAAAGAATTGAAGAAAAAAGAACTAAGACTAAGATGAGACCTCTGCAGAGCCTCATGCTGAGATTCTCCAGCAGAGCTCTGAAGTGAACATCCTGGAAGAAACCACCCTCATCAGGCCTGGCTGAGACAGACAGAGAAGGCAGCAAGAGCTCTGCTGAACTTGCTGCAGTCTCCTTGTGCAGGTAGGAGGAGACTGGACACACCAGAGGTCATTACTCACAGGTAACTGACTGTGGGACTGGTTCAGGTGGTGGGAGCAGTGTAGGACAGGACCTCAGCCTTCCAAAACCCTGAGACGACTCGCCTATTCTGTTTAGTGAGTGATCTTTTCTGACTTACTTCCTAATAAATTCCTTATAACTCTTCAGCAGACTCTCTTGGATTTCTCGATGTAACTGAACCCTCAAACACTAGAGATGACATGTTACAACTAATGTGGGGTAGAAATGGAGTCTCTGGCAGCAAAGTGAAGCCCCTACTAGTCCTCCCCACAGCCCCCACATGTAATCCCTCACAGCAGGAACATCAACCTGTTTGAATGACTGAGACTAGCTGATATTCTGAAAGGATCACTTTGACTGTAGTAGGGTCTTGTTTTGTTATGTTTTGAGTAAGTATGATGTATTTAGTGGTTTGAATAAGAATGGCCCCCATAAGCTCACATATTTGAAAGTTTAGTCATTAGGAAGTGGCACTATTTAACTCGAGAAATCCACGGGAGTCTGGTTAAAGAGTATTAGGGAAATGTATTAGGGTAAATTGAGGATATACACTCACGAACACAAAATGGAGTAGACAGCTGAAGTCATCTTCTGATCTGACTGGAAGTGAATCCACCTAGCAGTTCAATCAGACCAGGAAGCAGACAGCAGAGGGGCTCATGACCATTCTCCCTTTCCTTTAAGAGGTCAGTACAATGTCAGGAAGCACTGCCCTATGGCCCAAGGTCATGGGTGGAGCAAATACCACTACAACTATTAGAGAAGGATCAGGAGCTGTGGCCTTGTTGGAGGAAGTGTGTCACTGGGGGTGGGCTTGGAGGTTTCAAAAGCCCAAGGCCCAGCATCTCAGCTTGCAGATCAGAATGTGGCTCTCATCTACTGCTCCAGCACCATGCTCTCTGCCATGATGATAATGAACAAAGTCTCTGAAACTGTAAGCAACTGCCCAATTAAATGCTTTCATTTATAAAAGTTGCTTTGGTCATGGTGTCTCTTCATAGTGACGTAATAGTGACATATGTATGTATGTACGTATGTATGTATGTATTTTTGAAACAGGTCTCACTAGGTAGCCCAGACTGGCCTCAAATTTGTCATTCTCCTGCCTCTGCCTTCTAAGTGCTGGGATTACAGGTGTACATCAACATCTCTACCTATGGCTATTGTATTGAGAAGAGATTGTGGTGGAGGCAGGAATAAAAGTGTAACCAGTTAGGAAGCTATAGTACAAACCCAGGTCAGAGTTGACAGTAGCCTGGACCAGGATGGCAGATGGAGTATCAAAAACTGATCATAGGCAGACTATTAAAATAAGGTCAGTTATTTTTAAGCAATAGCAGCCCCAGAAGTAGTGAGTTCAAAGGAAAAGGGACCTTTAGAAGCAAGCATACTAGAATACAATAAGCTGCAGTTTAACAAAGAGGAAACATGTAAAAAGTAGACATTCATACTTAATAAGCAAAGCAATCTTGTCTTATACAAGAGCTCAAAAAAATAAGTAAAACACTTCAGAGTCCCTAAATGTGTCACTCTAGAGTAAGAGTAAAATATAATGAGCATTAATAATCACAAGAATATATGATATTTATTTAGGAAACATTGTTTAATAAAGACAGGTAAAGTAAAATGTACTTTATCTTCCCCCAAAGAACTATTCTAATGTATGCAAACATTATTTTATGGAATCTTATTTTCTAAAGAACATAAGTAAAACAGGCACTACTATAAAACATCTAAGTTACATCTACAATTTTTAAATTACATTTATTTAGTGCATGTGCAGATGTCTACATGAATGTGAAGGCCAGAGGACAGCTTGGGAATGGGGCCAGTTCTTCTCTTCTCCCAGGTGGGTGCCTGGCCTTAAACTCGGGCTGTCAGGATTGGCAGCAAGCATCTTTACCCACCAAGCCATCTGACCGCCCACACTTTAAATTTAAATTAAAGGCATGCTATATTTATATACAGCAGAAATCAACTAACGCATTAAACATGAGTAAATTATCCAGAAAGACATATAAAAATTATTTTAAAAATCACTTTCTGCAGAACATACATTCACACTAAAGGTCAAATTTTGTTTATCAAGGGTGGGTAACACTGAAAGGTATTAGTCCTTAGAACAAAGTAGGGTCAATAACATGTTAAAATTTGGTTGAACAAAAATGTCTTAAAAACTGACATGTATTTATTATTTATTGTCGGGGGTGGTGTCATGGTATGGAAGTGATACATGGAAATCAGAGGACAATCAGTGGGCGTAGGTTCTTTCTTTCTACCACGTAAGCCTGGGCACTCAGGTCACCAGTGCAAAGGTCAGCACCTTTACTCACTGAGCCTTCTCGCAGTCCCCGGTATTTCTTTGTTTTTAACATCCAATTGTTCTTGTTTTCACTGTAGCTGAGCAAATGAGTTTGAACTAAGGCTCTATAACGCTTTTCACAGTTAAGTGAAGGTTAACATACTTCATTATTTGTTGGATTAAGAATACACAATGAGAGCCAGGTGGTGGTGGCACACGCCTTTAATCCCAGCACTGGGGAGGCAGAGGCAGGTGAGCAGGAGGCCAGCCTGGGCTACAGAGCGGGATCCAGATCAGCCAGGGCTGTTACACAGAGAAACCCTGTCTCGAAAAACAAAACAAAAAAAGAATACACAGTGAGGGACTGGAGAGATGCCGATGCCTCATATGTCAAGAGCACTGGCTGCTCTTCCAGAGGACCAGGGTTCAATTCCCAGCACCCACATGGCAGCTCACACCTGTCTGTAACTCTAGTTCCTGAGGATCTGATACCCTCACACAGACATACATGCAGGCAAAACACCAATGCATATAAAATAAAATTAATTAAAAACAAAAAGAATACACAGGGCTGGAGAAGGCTAAGTGGTTAAGAGCACCAGCTACTATCCCAGAGGATAGTTCCCCAGGTTCAATTCCCAGCATCCATGTGGCAGCTCACAACTGTCTGTAACTCCAGTTCCAGGGGATCTCACACCTTTACACAGACACATATGCAGGAAAAACACCAATGCACATAAAATAAAGTAAAATCATTTAAAAAAAAAAAAAGAATATACAATGAATGAGCTGGGCATGGTGGCTAACTGCTATAATCCCAGTGCTCTGAAGGCAGAAGCAAGAAGATCATCACAAGTTCAAGGCCTGCCTGGACGACAAAGTGAGTTCCAAGATGGCCTGGCCTACAGTGTGAGACTCTGCCTCCAAAAAATTCAACAAAGACAGACCTCCAATCTAATTCATTAATAACTTGAGTTAAAAATAAACTGAAAGTTGGAGTATGATACACCCCATCACACTGCTCTTGTTGGCACAATGTGAATTTTTACAGTTATTGTGTGTGTGTGTGTGTGTGTGTGTGTGTGTGTGCACGCACCACAGTGTACAGGTGAGAGTCAGAGGACACCTTATGGGAACTGGTTCTCTGATTCTACCACATGGTCCTGGGCCTCAAACTCCAGACACGAGGCTCAGCAGCAAGCACTTTATCCAGTGAGCTGTCTTGGTGGCCCAAGTCCATTCTGTTCCATCCACTCAACCAAGAATCTTCTCCCTAAAGCAAAAACCTAAGATAGCATATCCCTTCTTCTGGAACACATGCTCAAACCCTAGAGAAGAAAAAAAGTCCCTGAACTTAAGACAGCTCTAAGAACTTGAAGCCAGGGCCTTCTCCTCTCAGCTCCTATACTTTCTCTAGAGTTCCCAAACTCAACAAGTACATGTCAGGCAAACGGGCCTATGACACAGACACAGGTGGAGGAACACATAGGTCCTTGTACTGGCAGGCTTCTACTGGCAAATGTGTTAAAAAAATCATAGCTGAGCCTAAGATGATAAAAATGTAACAGATTGTCACTCATAAACATAATACAACACTGGGTGTTAAACAAATTAGCAAATATTTATAGGGTATCTACTTAGCAAACACCCACACTTTTAAGATTCCCAGGCTCTAATGGCATGAAAAATATAAAAACTATGTATAAAACAATTGCCACATGTAAAGCACACATGTAATGCAGGTAGTATGACTTCATGAGCAGATGAAAAACAAATGGAGCACTTGACAGACCCTTAACAAGAAACAATTAAGATTAAACAATGCTTCATTAACAACTCGAGAGTGTACTAGCTTTGCCCTTCAGTAAAACACAATGTACGAATTCTTCCCAAGGCACTTGAGAAGTGAACAGGTGAACCGACAATGGAACGCTAATCAACTATAAAGGAGAAGTACACTCGGTATCCCGGAAAGGGTAAGGTGTCCGATCTCAGACGACTCACGCCAGTGGTCTAAGCTGAGTGAGAACTACATGGTTGTCTGGAGAGCAGCTGGTCAGGGTGTTAACACACATGGACTACGTTCTGCTGTCTTCTGCACTAGAAATACCGTGGGAAACAAGACAAAGGCCCTGCCTTCCAGGAGTTTATAGTCTAGGAGAGGAAAGCAGACAACCAACACTTAAAAAAAGAGGAACACAACGGGCATTGTGGTGCATGTCTTTAATCCCAGCACTTGGTAGGCAGAGGCGGGTGGATCTCTGTAAATTAGAGGCCAGCCTTGTCTACAGAGTGAGTTCCAGAACAGTCAGGACTACACAAAGAAACTCAGTAAGTTTTTGGTCTTGAAAAACCAAAGAGAGAGAGAGAGAGAGAGAGAGAGATATGAATACCTAGTTAAGACTCTCAAATGGCAATAAATAAGAAAAATAAATCAGAGCAAAGAAACAAGAATTTTGTTTAGGTATTTAGTTTAATTAAGTAAGTCTGACATAGTCTGTCTCAGTTAACCTGCGGGCTGAGAAGCAGGTAGCCATACAAAGATTCAAGGGAAAAGGATTCCAGTCAGAAAGAGTAACAAATATAAAGGCTTGAAATATAATGACACCTGTCCAGTGTAAATGGAACAGGAATGAACAAGAAGCAAAAGACCAGGCAGTTGTACTGAGTAGGAGCTGTTAATTACAATTCTGTTTCCTTGTCTTAGAAAGTGACTAGTCTTGTACATACTAGCTTGTCCTGAAGTCAGGTGGATCTTCTGACTGAATTCTGGACAATGAAATAAAGGACAACATAAAGAAGCAATTTCAGAGCCACGTATTTTAATATGTGGTTATTTCCCCTACCATCTACTAGCAAGACACAGGCAGTAATCAGACCCTGAGAGCTACCTCTGGACATTACTCTCTGTGGCCCATTACATAAACGTAAAATGACCTTGCTTTTGTGTTGGAGCCAGAATACACTTTGGGGTTTGTTACTACAGCCAAGCCTAATCTTTCCTGACTTCCACAGGGCCTGATTTTCTAAGCTTTGTAAGAAGTTTGAATTATACTCTTACTGCAGTGGAAACAGAAGTAATACAGCCTGAATTTTCTATTTATGAAGATCACTCTGAGCTATCCAAATGAGAAAGAACACTGGCTTATATTAGGTGGTAGCAGCAGATAAGAAACAGTCAAGGTCGGGCGGTGGTGGCGCACGCCTTTAATCCCAGCACTCGGGAGGCAGAGCCAGGCAGATCTCTGTGAGTTCGAGGCCAGCCTGGGCTACCAAAGTGAGTTCCAGGAAAAGGCGCAAAGCTACACAGAGAAACCCTGTCTCGAAAAAACAAAAAAACAAAAAAACAAACAAACAAAAAAACCAGTCAAACATAGGGTTTGTTTTGAACATGGAATCATGGGTACCTAGTGTGAGACTGCATGTGGGGCACAAATGAAAAAGAATAAAAATCAAGGTTAAGTTCTGGGGTTTAAGCTTGAGCAATCTGGTCTAAAAATAGATGAAAAAACATTTCCTGTTGTGACTGAGAGAAAGGAATACAAAAATTTTTAGAGCATCAGACTTCTTGGTGAAGACTAAAAACAGCCAGAAGAGAACTGAAGAGTTCTAACACTGAGAAGGAAATTAACAGTTCTCTTTTGACTGTTTTGTATAAAATATGTTTAAAAATTTCTACAAATGAAACAGACAACAAGGTATATGACTTTCAATGCCAAAAGAGAGGGACTTAAAGACACATAATTCCAGTTCACCATTAAAAAAAAAAAAAGATAGTTTAAAGCTATGAGAATTAGCTTTCTCTCCTCTACTACAAAACCAAGTTCAAACCCAGAGCCCGTCACTGCCTGGTCCTCTGCCACTCGGAACAATGTGCCAGCATTTCCCCAACTTCACACATACCCCATGAGGCACCATACCACCTACCTCTAACGCCTAATGCTATCCGTTTCACTACTCAGAACTTTGTTTCTTGTGCTGCTGGGAATGGAATCAGGGCCTCACACAGGCCAGGGAAGTAATCTACCACTCAGCCATCCTCAGTCCAAGTACTATCCATTCCTTAAGGCTCCTGTCAGCACCTCTTTCGCCATAATTTCCCTAACATGACCCCAATTGAAGGTAACATCTCTTATTTTCTGCAGTTGCCAAGTCATTATTTCCCACGTCTGATACCTACTTAGACAGGCAAAAGTTCCGGCTACATGCTAGCTATTCCATTAACATGATAAATCCTAATGTTCACATATTTTGTTCCTTGACAAAATCTCTAGCTAGTGATTATTTAACAAAACAAATCACATTTTACTCTTCTTTTTACTTGCTCTAGGACCCTAGTACAATCCCATGAAGATGGTGAGAATCTTAGTTATTTGGTACATTTTGGAGTACACTGAGGTAGTTAGGATTTCCAGGAGTATTTTCACTAAAATGAAAGGAAGCACAACTCATAAGGAGGTACTCCTTCAGTCATTTGGAGAAAACACTAATGGACAGTTTTCCCGCCAGGCTGACAAGACATGGCGGTATCTACAGTGTAAACATTTGCTCCACGGGGACTTACCTATGTCAATATCAGTAAAGCCTTCCGCACTTATTGCATCCACTGTGCTCTTGTCTATGGTGTCTAGACAAAGACTGGCCAGCTGAGGTTCATCGAATAGCCGCGCCTACACACACACACATACACAGAAAAAATTCATCTTACTTTCAGTTACTTTACCTTCAGGCTGTGCACATTCCAAGTTGACAGTGTAGACAACTGTAATCGCTAATTATGCAAAAATACTGACAATGAGAAATGGAAGGCTAAAGAATACTAATGTTTCACTGAGCAATGAACTCACATTATCAACCATCTTGCTCCTTTTACTTTCCTATGCATATACACTACAGCCTACTTTCTTAGCTATTACTTAGTCTGATCCTAAACAAACTCTCTAGATTAGATAAAGCACACCAAACAGGTCCAGTGATGTGATTTGTTTGTCTAAGATCATGTAGTTAGATAGGCTGCAGTCTAGTATTTAAAATTTTAGTCTCACCATCACCAGTAACTAGAACATCAACTGTCAAGAATAAAAAAACAGATCAGTTTTGTTGTTGTTGTCGTCAACATTTCCTGTTGTGAAGGAAGTGGTATAAGAATTTAGAGCACCACAGCTCCGGGCACCCAGCTAATTAACCACGCCAGAAATGACACCCAGAACCTGGCATGACTGCAAAGTCGTCACTTAAAGTCAAATTCTTTTCTTAAAGATGTATTTATTTTTATTTTATGTCTATGAGCATTTGCATGCATGCATATATATGTACTATGTGTGTGCTTGGTGCCTGCATAGACCAAAGAACATTGGATCCCCTAGAACTGGAGTTAGGTTAAGACACCATTCGGTGCTAGAAACTGAACCTAGGTCCTCTAGGAGAGCAGCAAATGCTCCTTAACTGCTGAGCCATCTCTTTAGCCCCAGCAAAATTAATTTTAAAGGACTCAGTAACTGAGTTTCTGTGCATGTGTGTGCACATATGTATAGTACACACACATATGTATATGAGTGTATTGTGTAGGTAGATGCAAACTCATGTGCACACAGTGGCCGAGGATGATGTCAAATGCTTTCCTCGCTCACTCTTCACCTTGCTTTTTAGAAACAGGGTCTCTCACTGAACTTGAAGATCAACAGTTCAGCTAGGCTGGCTGGCCATGAGTCTCCTGAATCTTCCTGTCTCTGCCCATCAATGCTGGAGTTACAGATGCACCCTGACACGCACAGCACAGCTTGAACGTGGGTATCAGCGATCTGAATGCATGTCGTCTTCATTTTACAGGAGCATTTCACTGAGTCATGTCTCCAACCAGATTCAGTAATTCAGATGCAAACGAACAGTGTTCTCATTAGATTACACACTGGGCTTGTTTATATTCATTTGCTTTGTCAATTTGCTAATTTTAGCTTTAAATAATAAAAAGGTGTTAATATAATATTAACTCTATTTCATGTAATTTTCCCATAAAATTTGGAATTTTAAATTTATAGAAAGTTTTAAGGATAGCACGTGTGTACACCCTCAATGTATCCTATATCCAGATTACCTATCTAAAAGTTATCTACTATATTCTGTTTATTCTCTTTCCTTCATACAAATCTGTGTATACATACACCATTTGTGAGGGGGTAAGCCATGAGAGTAAGCTGCATATATTGTGGGCTTTTAAATTTCCTAAGAATAAGGATATTCAGGATATTCTCATATAACTTTAGTTTTGGTAAATACAAAATTAATACAATATTTACTAATTTACTAATGTTGGCTGATTTCAGTTTTGTAACTTTGACCTGGTCCAATTTTCTAACATTTTTCTGGTACAGGATCCAGTCTACAACCAGAGTATGTACATACTTAAAGAAAAGTTAATGCATTTTTTATAAAGTGAAACTCTAACAAACAGATTTTTGTTTCATTTTTTGTTTTTTTCAGGCAGGGTCTTTCTATGTGCTCTGGCTGTACTAGAACTCACTATGTAGACATGGTTGGCCTCAAACTCACAGAAATCTGCCTGCCTTTGTCTCCCAAAGTGCTGGGATTAAAGGCATGTGCCCACAGGCTCAGCTCATCAAGCAAAACAAGAGTTTTGGACAATTTTTGTGGTAACTATTTTTAATCCTTAATATACTATGAGCAATAGTACTGAGTTCTGTATGGAATCTGCTGCTTCAGGTTTCTCAATGTTTACTTTAGCACCATTTCTGGTCATAAGTCACAAACGTGCTCTTTGTATAAATCATGTAGCAGATGCTAACTCTCTGTTTTAGAGTGAACTTCTACAGATCCAAGTGAATGATCAGGCTTACTTTAAATCACTTTTGTGAGAGGTCCAACTTCACATGATCTGGTTCTCAGGCCAACAAAACTCAAGTCTTTTGTTTCCCTCCCTCACATTAACATGCTTGCTAATCGTGGTCCAGAATCACTAGTATCACCTGAAAGCCTATTAAAAGTACAGATTCTCAGGCCTCATCTCAGACCTAATGAACAAGAATCTAATGCATCATAATAGCCTGATTTTAGTCTCTTGGTTTATAAATAACAATAATTGAAATATAAAAGTTGTTACTTAGCTGGGCATAGTGGCACATGCCTTTAGTCCCAGCACTAGGGTGGCAGAGGTAGGTGGATCTTTTGAGTTCCAGGCAGCCTGGAAAGCCAGCACTACACAGAGAAACCCTAACCCTGTCTTGAAAAAAAACGACAACAACAACAAAAGTTGTTACTTAATCTGCTCCAATACATTAAAACTCCTTGAACAATAATCTTTTCAATCTTAGAATCAACTTATTTATTAGATACTTTTATCTAAATTTTTTTAACGTAGTAAATAGCACACATTTGTTATATGGCTTTGGTTAAGTTATTTCACCTCTGCCTCAATTTCTGCCTATCCCTAGGACTGAACACATGGCCTTGCTCCTTCCCTAAACCTCCTCATTCTTTCAGTTTCTTAATGGTAAATAAGTTTCCACTCTGAATAGCAATAGTTCATGAAGTTATAATAAGGCTTAAATTGATACCTATAAAATACTAAGAAAGCAAGCCGGGCGGTGGTGGCGCACGCCTTTAATCCCAGCACTTGGGAGGCAGAGCCAGGCGGATCTCTGTGAGTTCGAGGCCAGCCTGGGCTACCAAGTGAGTTCCAGGAAAGGCGCAAAGCTACACAGAGAAACCCTGTCTCGAAAAACCAAAAAAAAAAAAAAAAAATACTAAGAAAGCTATTTGACTCAACAGCCACTACCCAATACACTCTGCTATTATTATTAGCTTGGTCTCTGGCATATGTGGATTTCTGTAACTATGGCCAAGAAGAGTGACATCAGCAAGTTCTTTCTTCAAGTACAAATATTTAATAAAAGAAGTCTGCTTTTAAAGCACCCAATAAACAACTGTAAAGATGAGCTCGGGGCCCTGGCATCACTTACTGTGAGGTTTTAGACAGGCAGTTAATTTGCCCAGATTTTAATTTTCATTTATAAAATGAGAAATGACCTAGGAGTCACCAGTAATTATTTCTAATACAAAAATTCAAGAAGAATATATATTGTTTCACATAGATGCATTATGTTGTCCAGGCTGGTCTCAAACTTCTGGACTCAAAATAATCCTTCTGTTTCAGCTTCCTGAGTATTGTAACTAAAGGCATGTGCCATCATGTCAGGCAGGATTTTATTTTATCTATTCATAATTTTTAAAAGTTCATATAAAGTATTAAAACACTATCTAAAAAGAGAAATAATTTATTTTCATCAAAAAAGTTCAGATTACAAACACAACAAAATGCTAAATATTACATGTTAGGGATGGCTAATGGTCCTTTAGTTATGTTCTGTTTATAAAAACATCACCAAGCTGCACACTTACAGTATGTGTACTTTTCTGTATGGACTGTACTTAATGTGGCACAAAAAGTATTTCATATAAACCTAATACCATAACTGCTCCAGTAATGGGTTAGGAAGCTTCCAGGCATAGGCACAGAAGTAAAGATAGTCAATCTTAGAACCTCTCTGATATTAAATACTCAATGTTTATTTCAGATTCAGCAAAAATTGAAAATGAAGCTGTCCAGAAAATCTTAAATATATTTTCCCAAATAATCACAAAATAACTATATATACAAAAATAACTACATATTTTAAAATAATGATCTAGAATTATCCAGGTAATATTAATATTTATATAATATTAATTAGTAATATTTTTATATAAATATGTTCAGTTTTTATTGTTGTTTTTTGTTGGTTGTTTTGAAACAGGGTTTCTCTGTGTAGCCTTGGCTGTCCTGGAACTTACTCTGCAGACCAACCAGGCTGGCCTCAAACTCAGATGGGGAGAGACTCCTTGTAAGCCCTATCCCTGGAGACCTTTGGCAGCTGAGACCCCTTGAGCTGGGCCTGACCCCTGAGGAGCTCCAGGCCAGGCTCCAACCCCCAAACTTCCCTAAGGGCCCTAAGTGTCCATTCCCAGGCCAGAAGCCAGGTCCCACCCTACAGGGAGAAAAAAAAAAAAAACAAAAAAACAAAACCACGAATCCCTGACTCTCCCCAAGATCAGGCTACATAATCCCTCCAATCCCAGGCCACCTTGGAAAACTCGCCGTGCCTCCCCACCTCAAGAAACCCTATATAAGCCTTGTGTTCTGCCCAGTTCTCTGCTTTGTCTCACCCAGGCAGAGGCAGTCACTCTCCAGGGTCTTTCCTTCCCAATAAATCTCTTGGAAGGTTTGTTGTGCGGTGTGACTTTTTGGTATTCCTTGGCTCCTGACTACCAGGATAACTTTCCATCCAAGCTGTAACACTTACACCAAGTGCTAGGAGTAAAGGCATGCACCACCTCACCCAGCTTATGCTCAGTTTTTAAGCTACTATTTTAGCTATATTTACTTACCTGAGTAAGCAACATAAAGGCATTATCTGCCCTAAGGTGTTTGGTGAGAAATTCTACACAGTGTGCTTCCAGGGCAGGGACTGCATATTTCTTGGCAGTATAAAGAGTGGTCATAACAGTTTCTGGCCCAATCTGAACTTCATCTGAATACAAAAATCTGAAAAGCAATGAAAAAACTTAAATAGATGATCAGCATTGTTTTAGATAAGCAATCCATCAGAATTAACCTTTAAATAAGCAAACAAAAGAAAAAAAACCCTGAAATTTACATCAGAGTAAGATGAACCTATACAGACATCATACTCTTATTCCTGAGAGGCACAAAGTAATTCCATTTTCAGAGGAGGTTAAGTAGTGCTCAGGAGACAGATGCCAAACAAATGTTCCTTAAGTGAAACTTCGGCTCTTTTTAGTACTCGATAGCTGCTTACAAGAACAGTAGTTCACTAATGTCTCCCTCATCAAAGGATATTCCCTTGAGTAAATTTACTGTTAGCTAAGGTCACATCTCCAAATGATAAAAGATTCATTTATTTCTTGATAGCAGAACCTTCTTATTCCTTAAACCCTTTCATAGTCATTCCAGAATCAGCACAGACCACAGACTAGAGAGCTGGGGCTTTAGAGAGGAAGATAATGTAATAATCCAGTTGGGCTGTATCCACAGGTTGCATATTCATGGACTCAGCCAAATCTCTATCAATAATACGTGGGGGGAGGGGGGGTTGGAGGCAGTGCTCTCATTATCTACTTGGTGTGTGGCTTTAAGCAAATTATCCCAGTGTGACTCCCCAGAGATGAAAATAGCAGCACATACTTGTAATGTTGTAGTGAGAATGAACACAATTTAAAACATACAGCACTTTCAGTAGAGCCCAACAAAAATTAATCAGAGTAAATGTTAGCTGTTCATTAATATAAGGTCTCATGAAATTTTTTCTTCCTCTGTATTTTGGAGTAGTTCTTTTCTCTATCCCCCCTCCCCCCCCCCCACACAATGACATTCAGATTTCTAGAAATTCTGCTTTGTTCCTGATTGTTCTTCCCTCCACAACTTTATGTCTTTGTTTTATGGACACAAAAACTTCCACAAGTTTCCAAGACACTTAATAGAAATGTTTAGGTTTTCTTCTTTTCTATGCTTCCTTGAAATTCCTACGTTCTGTTTATCTTTGTCATTCACATTCACATTCTGGTTTTCTATGTGTGTCAAGGGGTCAATATCTCTAAATTCAGTAGTTAGCAACTGTTCTAGGTCCAGATAAAAACGTCTTGCAAATGCAAAGCCTGGGTGGGAGTTCCCAGTATGTGGAAGCTGCTGACCAGCATCTTGCCTTACAGTGGGAAGCCAGCCTTGAGGTCAAGGACCCTCATGCCATTATGAGAGCTTTACCTAGAGGTTCCAAAAGCACAGCAGCAGTTCTATCTGTTGCCAGGCAGTCTGCTCAAGTTTGGAGGAACCTTCAGCTGTCATCAGTACATGGTTGAGGACGTCTATAAGGAGGGTTTAAAAGAATCTCTATGTCTTAGCACTAGACTTTCTTTCTACCCTCTTCACTACCAACTCCTAGCTGGGGTTCTACCAGAATAGCTCCCGGCTCCACTGCAGCTCCTTCTGCGACTCTAGGCTCCAGATTCAGGACTCTCATTTTACCCACACAATTTCTAAGTACATTATCTGTTTTCTACACCTTGGCCATTCCTTTTCTTCTCTGTTCAATATGTAATAGGCATATTGTCTTTCCTATTATCATTTTAATTGAAGGAAAGATAGGAGATAAGAACACAAAGCTGAAGTATATGGTTCTATATCAATCTATGTTGGAGGCCCCAATTTAGGCGGGAGGCATCAAATACCTGTGACTACATTCTAGGTACAAAAAAGAATTGTGTTTTAGATTATTCTGCATGTGATCCTTCACATTCAAATTGTTTTTATTAAATTTCACTTCAGTAATAAGCTTTAGTTTATATCAAGGAACACAATCATTATTACATTAAATAATCATCTGACTCTAAAGCCATAGCTTGCAGACATTGCTCATTACTACAATAATACCCTCTTTATAAAGGCACTTCAACTGGAACATCAGTTTCATTATTGCTGTCAGTACTAGAGTTACAGATCCCCTAAGCAGTTTGTTTTTAAGTTTAGAAACACCATGAATTATTACTGCTCAAGCATGCTTCCTTTTTCATATCTGTTGCTAAGACAATTACAAATGAATGCTGTGGCTTGTTCGCAACATACTTTTTTTGTATTAGCCTAACTTAGTGCTATTTTGGTTTTTATCCTTGGATTTCTTATAAGATGCTTTAAATTATTATGAGACTGCAAGTTAAACACTGGATTGTAAACAGTAAGGGAATTTTCCCCCTGCAGCACCAGACAATGTGTGGGCAAATTTTAATGATTACACATTAACAGACTAGGCAAAAGTCTCTATGTAACATCAACAAGGGGGATAGGGTAGTATTTTCATTTCTAATAGAAAAGTTACTAAAAATCCAAGAATCCTCTTGCTCATGTTTCATTTATATGTTCTCTGAAATATATTTAATCAGTAGAATTTCTTTTTCTTTAAAGATTTGTAAAATTTTATGTATATGAGGCCGAGTGAGTTTGATACAAGAGCCTACAAAGGCCAGAAGAGTCTCAGATTCCCTGGTACTGGAGTTACAAGGGAGCTGTGAGCTGTCATGTGGGTTCTGGGAACTAAATCCTGTTGTCTACAAGAGCAACAAGTCCTCTTAATCACTGAACTATCTATCTCTCTAGCCCCCAATTGGTAGAATTTTTATATTAAGGAAACCTAAGAAAGACACAACTAAAACTTAACCCTGACATGATCATAATTCTCTAATTTTAATTATTAGTGTGCGTGCATGACACATGTGTGGAATTGGCTCTCCCCTTTAACCTGTACATGCTCGATTCCGACTGTTGGCTTGCACAGCAAGCACCATAGTGCAGGCCAACTCTTTGTATTTTAAAGGGACAGCAGAAGCTCCCAGACACAACCTTCAAGGCCAAGAGCATAGAACGGAGAAATGACTGTACGTCATCAAGTATATCTGTTTTCTTATCTACACCCCAAAGATGGTCTCCAAAAAGATAAAAATTTAAGGCTATATTTATTATAACTTTTAAGAAAATTTGAGCCAGGCAGTGGTGACTCACACCTTAATCCCAGCACAGGTGAGTTTGAAGCCAGCCTGGTCTACTGAGCTAGTTACAGGACAGCCAGGGCTACACAGAGAACCCTGTCTTGAAAAAAAACAAAACAAAATAAAGCACCTTTTTTTTCTTTCTTTCTTTTCTTTTTTTTTTTTTTTTTTTTTTTTGAGATAGGGTCTTATGTAGCCAAGTTGCAGGCCTTAACTTTCTGATCCTCAAGCCTCCACCTCCCAAATGTTGGGGTGACAAGTGTGCCACCACACCTGGCTAATTAAAATAATTATATGCACATGTGGTGGGTGTGTGGAGGCTGACTTCTGGAACACCATTCAGCTCCTGTGAAGGCCAGGGAGCCCCAGGGTCCTCCTGCCTTAGCCTGCCCAGCCTTGGGACTGCAAGTACCTGCCTGCCACATCAGGCAATTTCATGCAGGTTCTGGGAAGCAGATCTACGTTCTCCTGTTTCCAAGGCCAGCACTTTACCATTTCAGTTGTTCCTCCAGCCCTGAATTAAAACAGTTTTGGAAGGATAGAGTGAAACTTGATTTTATATTAGGGAGAAACGAGGTTACAAGACCACATCTGAAGAGTTTTTTATCCCAATGATCCATTTTATTCAAAAGCATTCTTTGAAGGACCATATATATATCATTAGGCATTGTGATAAATAACAGAGCTACAGAAAGGGTAAGATAGCTTTGTGAGTGTAAATTTATAGTTTGATATTGAAATGTTTAAAAAGTAACACACACCCCCCAAAAAAAATAAACAAAAAGCTGAGTGGTGGTGGTACACACCTTTAATCCCAGCACTCCGGAAGCAGAGGCAGGAGGATCTCTGTGAGTTTGAGGCCAGGCTGGTATACAGAGAGCATTCCAAGACAGCCAAAGCTACAGAAAAACCCTGTCTCAAAAACCAAAAAGAAAAAAAAGTAATGTCACAAGAACATAAGTGTCAATTAGGCACTAATATACAATAACTAATCACTTAAGAGGCCCACATTAAGTCACGCCTTCTAACATCAATGCTGTTACATAGATCTCTGTTGGTTCACATGATTCCCATTCACTACTCATCAACAAAATGTAGCAGAGCAAATGTCAGCTCCGAGCCTACGCTTTAAGAATACTTGGCAGCTCCTACTTTTGTTCAAGAAATCAAGCTGCTGAAACGACCAGCTGGAAAAGGCACATGGAAAAGAAGATCTCAGACTATTAGAAAATCATCTCAGAATCTGAGTCAAATCCTCCATATGACCCCAGCCATAGATGCTGTCTGAAATCCATGCATGAAACCTTAAAGATTTGCCAAACAATCACCCAGGAGAGCCCATCAACCCAAACAGCTCTGAAGATAATGAAATGGCTGTTTAAAACCACCAGGGGTTGGAGTGGTTTGTTCTAGGGTAACATGTAACCAAAACAGGCCGAGAGATTAAATGAGCTAGTGTACAAATCTGCCCGGGGGGAAGGAAACAGTGATTTAATCAAAAAAGGAAAGCCCCAAATTATGACCTGAAGTATAATAATTACTGTCTTTTAGGTAGAGGCTGCACAGTTAGAAGAGGCCTTGGAAGGCAAGCATTAAAATAGGGAAAATGTCACCAGTAGTAATTGGGTGGGGACACATCACAAAGGCCTTTAATACCTCTAAGTATTGAACTTCATCCAACAGACAAAAATCCCTAAATGATTCAGAGAAATCATAGGGTGACATGAGTGCTAGAGGGAAAAATGTCAACAGAGAGAAGTCTAAAGACAGTAGTTTGGTAAAGAAACGCAAGGGGGAAGGGGTAGAACACTCTGGCATGGTCCCCAAATGAGAAACGTGCCGAGAAGAGGAGCACCAAAACTACAACTTCCTCCCCGGGACTCCTGAATAAGAGTGCGTGCGTGCGTGCGTGCGTGCGTGCGTGCGTGCGTCCGTTCGCTCCATGTGTTTTGTGTGCTCCCTCCCCAGGGTTATCAAGAGCGTACATCTTATCACATCATCAGGAATTCACTCTCATTTCTCCCAACCCTCAGGACATTTAACACAGCTGACCAGCTCCACAGCTGGCGTTTGTCCACTCTCTCAGGATACCTCCTGCTTCCGTCTCTCCCCTGACAGCTGCCTGTTTCATGCTCCCTTCCCTCCCACATCTCCACAAGCTTCCAGATCCCCAGGTTCATCCTTGTACTTCTCTTCACGATCCACTTCTTTCCCAGGTTAATTTCATTCAGTTAAATCATTACCATTCACTCTTAATTTTCTCTGGTTCTACTCTCAAATAGAACCGGAATTTGACCACTTCTCATCACATCCCCTACCTCCCTGGAGGCGCACCATCATTTGAGTAGACTACAGCAAAACCTCTTGATTTATCATCTGCTCCGTTTTACTACCTGTATAATCTCCAAATAACAGCCAGATGAGATTTTAAGATGGAAATAGGATCACAGCACTCCACCTAAATCCTCTACAACTTTTCTCTCGTCCCCAGATGAGAACTCACAAGTCCTTCCTCTCAGTCTGTCACGCCCTGCCTGGTCTATCCTTACCACTACCATCTGTTCATCTGCTTAAAGCACACTAGTGTACTCTTGTGCTCTAACAGGACAAAGTTAAGGTCTAAGATGTGCTCTTAAGGGGAAGGGTGCCTTAACACTTTTAGATCGGCAGTTCTTAAATTTAGTCAGTGTAAAAGTCACTTAGGAAAAGTATTTAAAACGCTTTAAGGTTTCACCTCTAAACATGACACCAAAAGGAGAGACCTAGAAACTGAACATCCCGGTGGATCAAGGTGCAGGTGACCAAGGAATCATTTTGTTGTATTTCTTTTCCTGGATGTACGTGTAGGCAGGTACACAGTGGCACACACATGGAGGTCAGAGGACAGCTTGCAGGAGTAGGTTCTCTCCTTTCATCATGTGGCTCACAGGGATCTAGCTCAGGTCTGCACTGTGCCACGTCTCTGGCCTTAACACTTTAAAAAAGACTTCTAAACTGCGTAATTTAAGCAAGCTGTATCTAGTCCTCCTAGTAACTTCAAAATGCAAATGACCCAGATACTAGCCTTGAGGCTGCACAACTATCCCCATAAATGAAAGTGAATTAAATGCTAGAACTATGAGAACAAAGACAGAAAACGGTGCCGTCGGTTTTCCAATTCAACACCTCTTGCTTAGCATATTGGTTTGCCTTCTCTCCTATCTCCAGGTACAGCGCTGGTTCCATTCCTTCTCAGGCGTTACTATGGTGCAGGAAATTCAAAATGCTACCATAAACATTCCCCATAGTGTTACCTGGTTTTCATAAACATCACAGTGATTGCATTATAGTCCATCAAGTGGACCTAGCATTGTTTATCAAACAATCAATTTATTCCCTTGGCTTGACTTCTTTCCACATTATTATGAAGAATGCTACTGTAGATCTTTTTTCGATGTTCCTATGTGTGGAAAAGAAATCTAAAGTGTCCAACTTTTTTTCAAAGGCTTTTTATGAACATTTTTCGTGAGAAAGTGTTCCTATAGCCATCTTTTAAAAAATTTTTTTGGTGGGCCAGCACTTCGGGGGCTGAAAGCAGGTGGATCTTTACGAGTCCGAACCCGCTTGGTATACATACTGAGCTCCAAGTCAGCCAAGCCCGCATAATGGAACCCTGTCCCAGAAAATAAAAAAAAAAAAAAAAAAAAAACCCAAAACAAAACAAAAAAATTGGGGTTGATGAAAAGGAGAAAGCATTTCACTATTTTAATTTGCACTTCCTAATTTACTAAAGAGGTTAAAGGTTCTTTAGCTGTAGTTCCTCTTTTCTATTTATCTTGTCCTTTATCCATTCATTAATGGGACCGTAATATTTATCTCTAGCTGCTATTTCACTCCGTACGCATCTTCTTGACCAAGCTGGGAGCCTTCCTTTGTGGACGCTTCTGTTCCACTGACCTGCCTGTTTACGTCAGAATTACTCAAGACTCTGCTAGCTTAAAAACACACCACTCGGGCAGCCAAAACCATCCTAGTATAATGAAACACACATGGTCCTCTGGGAGCTGGCTCAGTTATCTTGGGCGAGTTGCTTTTCTGGTCCTTTGTCCCATTTGTAAAATTGGGGTAAACAACACGATCTACCTCCCTAACAGGACTGTTGCGATTAAAAACGAATCACGCCAAAGTGATACTCCCTTCCATGAAAGAAAACTAAACAGCTATCGATCTCCTACTCTCGAATCATCAGAAAGCAAACTCTCAACACCAGTAGCGGGGGTTTAGGGTACAGTAAATGTCACCTTGTTTGCCGGAACACGAAGCAGGTCAGCTAGTACCTGTTAACGGCTCTTACTTTGGGGGGGGGGGGGTGTTGACAACAAACCGTGAAGAACCTGACAACACCAGTCCTCCAAGATCCTTCAGCTACCCGGCCCGTCCTCCAAACAAAAACAAATCTTGCAAGTGGGCCATCAGGGCAGCCCACCCCCGTCCTCGGCTCTGCCCACTTGACTCTGAAGCCCGGGCGACAATTCCGGCCCCGGAATGTGACAGCGCCCTTCAAACGGCAAAGCGCACACCGCTGGGATGACGACCCTGGCTTTCACCGTAACGACTGGCCCGAGCTCCCCGAGCATCTCCGGCCGGGGAGGAGCCGAGGGAGGCCGGCGCGCCTGGCCCAAGGTCACCCGGGAGTGGGCGCCGGCCCGGCCGGGTGCCGCCTCCCTCCGGGCCGCCGGCCACGGGCTCCGCGCGCCGCGCCGCTCACCTCAGCAGCGCCAGGAAGGCAGCGGGCTCCACGTCCGGCAGCTCGATCTCGGCCGACGTCGTGGCCATGCCGCCGTTGAACATGGCGTCGAAGACGGCGCTGCCGGCCGCCAGGACGAAGCGGTGGGCGGGGATGCGCTGCGGGCCCCCGGCGGCCGCCGCGCCGCGGCCCTTGCCGAGGACGAAGCGCACATCGCTCAGCAGCTCCGAGTTGAAGAGGAAGGCGAAGCGCTCCTTCAGCGACGCCTTGGTGGCCTGCCAGTTGTAGAGCGGCTCCCGCTGCAAGGGCAGCAGCGGCCCGAGCGCGGACGGCGACGGCGAGGGCGCGGGCGCGGGCGGCGGCGGCGGCGGAGGGGCCGGAGGACCTAGCTCCGCCTCAGCCCCGGCCGCCGGCTCCCCGGCCGCGGCCGACCCGAGCGAGGCCATCCTCCCGCTGCGCGGCTCCGCTCACTGAGCGAGCAGCCGACGCGCCGCCGCCATCGTCGAGCCGCCCCGAGGCCGGCACCGCCCCCTCCCTGCCTTCCGGGAAAGGCGCTTCCGGCCGCGCGTCCCCGCCCTCCGGCAGGGCGGCGTTGCCGGGGCGGGAGGGCGGAGGGGGAGGAGGAGGGAGGAGGGGGAGGGAGGAGGGAGGAGGAGGGGGAGGAGGAGGAGCCGCGCGGCCTCGGGAGTGCTCGCCGCCCACCGCCCACCGCGCCTCCCCGCCGGCGCCCATCGTCTCAGCGGGGTTCAGCCGGCCTCTTCCTCTTGGCTGCCATGCGAGGACGCGGCCCCAGCCCTCTTGGTGGGGGAGCTGGAAGTGGAGGGACCTCGAGGGCATGGCACGGGAGTTTGTGGAGGGGAGACGCCCTGATGTCGTCCAGCCGGGATGGTGGCCCTGTCACCTCCCCGATGGCTGCACCACCCTGGACTCCCCACTAGCAGAGCTGAGAGGCTAGGAACCCCACTGATCTCTCCCCGGGTCTGCAGGTTCCTTACCCCTCCGGTCTGTCCAGGCTCCACTACGCGCCCCGAGAGCAGAGCGAGTTCCTCCTCCATTTCCATGTCTGTGGTGGAGGCTCCTGCCCAACCCTCTCCTAGGCCTTGTTTCCAGTTCCTATACAGAACAAACCACCCTGTAAGCCAGAACTGCTCTTGCCTATCCCAGCAGTTTGGGAGGCCGAGGCAGGAAGTTGGCTGCAAGAGGGAGACCAACCCGGGCTGCGAACAGAGACCCTGTCTTAACTCCTCTCCTCTCAAAAACAAATGGGAAATGCGCTGACGTGTGAATCTCCTTTCAGGCAGTGTAGCTATGTAGTTGTCAGTGTGTGGGAGCCTTTCTTGAACCTTGCAGAAATAAGTAGATCCCAAGATAAATCAGTTGTTAGAGGCAGAAAGTAAAACGGACCCAGAGAATGATTCATTACTAGGTGAGAAACCTTCCGGTTTACAAATGTCAAGTAATTTAAGAGTCCTAAACTTGGCCGGGTGGTGGCCGCGGCGCATGCCTTTAATCCCAGCACTCGGGAGGCAGAGCCAGGCGGATCTCTGTGAGTTTGAGGCCAGCCTGGTCTACAGAGTGAGTTCCAGGATAGGTTCCAAAGCTACACAGAGAAACTCTGTCTTGAAAAAAAACAAGAAAGAAAGAAATGAAGAGAGAGAGAGAGAGAGAGAGAGAGAGAGAGAGAGAGAGAGAGAGAGAGAGAGAGAAAGAAAACAAGATGGAGGAACCTTTGCAGTATCTTGCCCTGTCATAATATAGCACCTCACTCTGGCTTACTCTCCCACTCTCAACTATACAAATATGAAAAATATATAAAAGAACTGTGTGAGGGCATCGCTAAAGGAAAGATTATTTTGATACTTAATGAAACAGGAAGGAAGACTTTCATTAAGATTGCTGCAAAGGGGCATTGAAAAACCAGACTCAGCTGTGAATTCCGCAAAGCTAGCTAGGGATTTGTGACCAAAAACCAAAGTGAAAGTCAACAGATGGAAACTTAAGAGGACACATGAAGGCTAGGAAGATTCTTGCTAGAGTAGATGCTTGCTAAGACTGGGTTCTGACAGACTAAAGGCAGGACAGGGGCTTCTATTGAAGCCTAGTTGAAGAGGGGTTCAGAACTTGCCTAAAATGTGACCAATAAGAACGTACCCACTTTGTAGAGGAACGGATACAGAGATCTTGAGACTTGAGGGAACAGAATCCTTAGGAGAAAGAAGCACCAGGTCAGCTTCTACTCTTGAGGATGTTTTCTGAATTGTTGTTTGTTTCCCAAGCAGAAAGACTTAAGGAAACACGTTGTGAAGCTGCAAAAGCTGGGGAAAGTCTTGGTGATAGTGAATGGCAGAGAGCTCAAAACCAGGCAGGACATTCCAAGAAAGGAAAACCACCAATATTCATGAATATGGGCGCAAAAATCCCCAACAGCAACAACAAACCTAACAAATCGCATTTATCAACATATCCAGAGTAGCATGCTGGGGCTAGAGAGATGGCTCGGTAGTTAAGGCTCTTCCTGCTCCTCAAGAAGACCAGAGTTTGGTTCTCAGCACCCATGTCAGGCCCTCACAACCTGTAACTCCAGCTCCAGAGCACAGCTGCCCTCTTCTCTCCTCTTTGGACACCCACACACATGTGGCACACACATACCTATAACAAAAAGAACATAAATTTTGCTCAGTGGCGGTGGTGGTGGTGGTGGCTGCGGCAGCTCAGGTGCATACCTTTAATCCCAGAGCTCAGGAGGCAGGTAAATCCCTGAGTTTGAGGCCAGCCTGGTCTACAGAGTGAGTTTCAGAATAGTCAGGGCTACAAGAGAATCCCTGGCTCAAAAAACTAATATATCTGTAAGTTTTTAAGTATTAGATACCATTATCAGGAGGAATTTATTTTAGCAATGCAAAGTTTATAAAGCTATTAGTATAATATACAACATATAAGTAGAATAAGAGACAAAAGTTATATCATCTCACTATCTATATATGTATACACACACACACACACACACACACACACACACACACGCGCGCATTTTGAGGCATACTCATAAAGCCCAGGATGGACTTGAACTTGCTGTGTAGTGGAGGGTGACCTTGAACTTCCTACCTGCACCACCACACCTTCACCCCTTTTTTCATGTAGTTGTGGGGTTGAACTAGGGCCTTTTGCATACTAGACAAATACTCTACCAACTGATTTACACCCTCAGCTCCCAATGTTTTTTTTTAAAGATTTATTATTTTTATGTGCATTGGTGTTTTGCCTGCATGTATGTCTATATGAAGTGTCAGATCTCCTGGAACTGGAGTTACAAGCAGTTGTGAGCTGCCATGTGGGTGCTGGGAATTGAACCTGGGCCCTCTGGGAGAGCAGCTAGTGCTCTTAACCACTGAGCCATCTTCCCAGCCCCCCCCAATGTTTTTAATTATTATAAAATATTATCATTTTATATTATAAAATATATTAAATATATTCTAAAATAACATTTTTGTAGAGACCCACAGAGGTTTCCTAGTGAGAACTTACTCAGGGTCTGAGAATCTGAACTTGCTTTACCCAGCAGGGCTGCATAAGGGGATGATTTGACTACGGGCGTGATTACCAAGTGCAGACCCTTCCACACACCTGGTATGCTTTGATCTAGCAAGGGGGAGGTCTTTTGTCCCGCCCCTTGGCATTGTTATAAAAAGCCTTTTTGAAGAGACATATGAGGCCGGTGGGTTTTGATCCAGGTTCTCTCAAAGCTATCCTGTGTTTCTGTCTTTCTCCTCTTTGCTATCTTTCTACCTAAAAGTTTCTTATCCCTCATAGGAACCCTTTTAAAAAGTGGGAGCTGGCCTCCCACAAATTTTATATTATATTATAAAATAATATTATCAGATATTATTTTATTATTATAGAAATATTAAACTAGAACAGAAAAGGCAACTTCACTGTGGTGGTTTGAAAAAAGATGGCCCCAAAAGGGAGTGGCACTGTTAGGAGGTGTGGCCTTGTTGGAGGAAGTGTGTCACTGTGGGTGCGGACTTTGAGGTCTCTTTTGCTCAAGCTTCCCTCAGTGTGGCTGTCAGTCAACTTCCTGTTGCCTGCAAGATGTAGGACGCTCAGCTCCAGCACCATGTCTGCCTGCCATGATGATAATGAACCGAACCTCTGAAACTGTAAGCGAACCCCCTCAATTAAATGTTTTCCTTTGTAAGAGCTGCCATGCTCATGGTGTCTCTTCACAGCAATAGAAAACTCTAAGACACTCACTCTGACAAAGGACATAAAGAAAATTCTTAGTTAACTTCATATTTAAAAAAAAAAAAATTCTCCCTAAGATCAGGGAAAAGACAAGGATGTCATCTGCTTTTACCACATGATTACAACATTGTACTAGAGATTTGGCCAGGCCAATTAGTCAAGAAGAAACTATCTACACTTGTTTTACATGCAGAAAAGTCTCGAAGACTGGCTAGGCATGGTAGTGCATGCTGTAACTTAACCGTCTGAGGTAGGATGATTGTCAGCTCAAGGCCAGCATGAACTACATAGCACAGCAAGTTCCAGGCCAATATGGGCTGCACACCTGGACCTCCCAACACAACAAAGAAAGGGAGAGAGAGAGAGGGCAGCAGGGAGGGACTACAGGCGCTCTTAGCAAAATATATAACAAGTTCAAGATTACAAGATCTAAGAGCTACGGAAAAATCAGTTATACTTCTGTGTGCTAACAATGAATAATACCAAACAAAATTAGGAAAATTATGTAATTTTGTTAAGAAGATGGCTCAGTCAGTAAAGTGCTTGCCTTGAAAGCCCGAGGTTCTGGGTTCTGTCCTCAGAACTCATGTAATACTCATCAAGAGAGAACTGCTTAAATTATGGTTTACTCAGATAATCTAAAACCATAGCCATTTAAAAAATGAGTATTGTAGGAGACAGGGAGGTCTTTGTGCTCCCAGATAAACACTAGGGAATCCAAAATGTTAAACACACAGGGGTGTCCCTTCAAAGGAAGAAATGCACAACCTGTTATTGCCCAGAAGGCTGGGAGCAGAAGTGGTTATGGTCTAGTGACCTGTATGCTCTTTGTGTGGTCCGAGACCACACTGGAGCCTCAACAGACCCTTATCATAGGCTTGTTATTCTCAGTCAGTGGAACCCGTCTTTATTGAAGGTGTCATGTGTACTTTACAAAGAGTTTTGACGGGTCATGTCCCATCTTTATTTAGCTTACTTTGTTCCTCAAGGAGATTTGTATCTGCTTTGTTGTGCACACGGGACTGAGTTAATTATCACCAGGAAAATCTTCACCAAATTGTGCTGTGCTTAAATATGCCTAAAAACATGCCTAAATAAACTAAACTACTCGGGGTCAGACTCCCAAAGTTTGAACCAACACTGGCTACTTAGTCATGTTGAACCAGACTGCTTTCTTGCCTCCCGAGGATTGTTACTCTGCTGGCCGTGGTGGTCACCAAATCCCCTGCAGAGTATCGTGTGTGCTGGTATGGAAAGCTCTTTAAGTTGTATTATTCAATTTTTTAAAAAGGAAGATAAATATGCCCCCAGACTGGGCTAGAAAGATGGCTCAGTGGTTAAGAGCACTGGCTGCTTTTCCAGAGGATCCAGGTTCAATTCCCAGTTCTCACATGGCAGCTCACAACCATCTAT
Source organism: Peromyscus eremicus (assembly GCF_949786415.1). Taxonomy (NCBI): domain Eukaryota; kingdom Metazoa; phylum Chordata; class Mammalia; order Rodentia; family Cricetidae; genus Peromyscus; species Peromyscus eremicus. Next base: position 116,436,561 of record NC_081416.1, on the reverse strand, counting down.
AACTCACTTTCAGGAATTTGACATTATATTCTGGCCTCCGAGGTCACCAGGCATGCAAGTGGTACACAAACATACATGGGAGATGGCAGACAAAACCCATGCACATACAATAAAAATCAAATGTCCTCAGAACTATAAAAGCTGAGATAAGATGCAATATAATGGAGCATGGTCATTTACAGACAGTCTAGGTCAGTATTTCCCAATCTAGTGACAGTATATTAGCCTTGACCTCTCCTTATTTCATTTCCTCATCTATAAAATTACTATATCATAGATGCACATTTTATGAGGAACTTTTAAGAAAAAAAATAATGCAAAGCTAAGCAGAAAACTGGCATGTGCAGCCTTTGTTACACAAGTCTTTCAAACTTTCCGGCACACTTGAGAGAGGAAGAATGAAGTCCCCGGAACACTTCTGTAATGCTTTGCTCCTGTGGTTTCAATTCTTCATATAAGAAAATGTTTTCTAGAGAGAAAGCAGAAAGATTGTATTCTAAAATGATCGGAAGATCATTGTTGGTTGTTGAGTGAATGTTGTCAGCTTTCACAGTTGTTAGTGGAGACTGTCGATTTTGTAGGGTGTTCGGAAATCCAGGGAAGATTGATGCTTCTCTGTGGGAGCTATAACAGACATTTGTATAATACAGGTGTGTGTTTTATAAACACAGGGATGCTGATAAATTTATTCTGGGTGATTTCACAAAAAGGATATGACTAGCTAATTGAGACCAGTGACTTACCAAGAATAGTCCTGACAGGAGGAGACTTCTTGATCAGCTGTAACTGAGAACAAAATTCTCTTATAAATTGTGCATTGATGGATTGGAAGAAATCAGTAGACTGGTCGACTTCAAGTGCTACAAAAAAGATTTTTTTTTTAGATTTATTTATTATGTATACAGTGTTCTGTCTGCAGGCCAGAAGAGAACACCAGATCTCATTACAGATCTCATTACAGATGGTTGTGAGCCACCATGTGGTTGCTAGGAATTGAACTCAAGACCTCAGGAAGAGCAGCCAGTGCTCTTAACCTCTGAGTCATCTCTCCAGCCCCTAAATGCTACAAAATTTTAACCTTGTTTTTCCTCTACTACTCACATGTTCTAGGGCTGATTCTCAGCTATAGAAAAGTTCTGGCCCAGCCTGGTCCTTGGCCTTCTGTTGTGCTGTGGGCTTGATCTACACAATAGGCGGCTGGAAGCTGCCTAGAAGGTTTTCTTACGTTGTCGTCTAGCACAACGGTATCCTGCTAAACCCAGCTGAGTGCACCCCACTTAGCTCCTTATTATGCTCTGACTCAGGGAAATTGCCATGGAAGATTTTCTTTTTCATAAGCAGCAGTCAACCAACTGATATGAAATATCTTATTTTTCAAAGTTGTGTGGAGATGTTGCTGGTCCCTGCTCCAGGGAACTGTCCTGAGCTTTGGCTTCATGAGTTTGAAGACAAGGCTTCCCTGTGGAGATGCTATAATAAATAGAGATATAGAAAGCATGTAGAAGAGTCTGGTGACATGTATGTGCTTGACATGGATATCTATTATATATGACTGATAAATAGTAGTCTGCTATACTTGTAGAGACTAAGGAGCCCAGAAACTCTATTATAATAGACAGACAGACAGACAGACAGACAGACAAGAAAACATTTCATATTAGTAGGGAAAGCATGGAATTCATTAGTAAAGGTACTTTATAAAATTTCTTAACTTGCATGAGTTAGATTATGTTTCTCTTCCTATATATTTGAAATAGTAGTCTATTTTAAAATATGATGAAAATCTGGGTGTGTTGATTCGTGTATGTAATCTCTGCACTCAGGTGGCTGAGAGAGGTAGATTATGAGTTTGATGCCAGCCTGGGATGCATAGTGAGTTCAAAGCCAGTCTAAGCCATATAGAGGGATCTTGCCTCAATAAAACATAACATAATAATAAAAAGGAAGAGCAAGGAGGAACAATGCCAAGAAGAAACTATAAAGGAACCAGAGTCAAATTCAAATGGAAATGACTGCTTTTAATGTAGGAAATGCTTTTCTAAACAGGACATCAAAATTAATACTCATAAAATAAAAAAATACAAGCATGTTAGACTACATAATGCTGTTAAATTCTATCTGCCCAGAAATAATGCGTAATAAAACTAAAAGTAGAAAAAAAGAATATTGAGTTTATATGATTTATGACAATGATGTGGTATTGTAATATATAAAATATATAAAACCTTTGTAAATCAATAAGACAAATGCCCATCCCCCTCTTTTGTTCTGGAACTCAAACCCAGGGCTTTGTGCATATTAGAAAAGTACTCTACCAATGAGCTATATCCCTAGCTCAATCTCCCCTTTAATGGATAACAGTGAATTCACTGGAATAATTCAAAAGTGTATGTCCACAGTTTAAAGCCAATGAACTTCTTAAGAAATTCTGTCTTTAAGAAAGAGAGCTGGGTGTAGATTTTAAAACAACAAGGATATCAAAGTGTTAGGATGATTTTTAAAATGGAAATAACCTAGACAGATACTTGACTGTTGTTCTAGGCTGGTCTCTGTTGCTGTGATAAAACACTGACCAGAGGCATCTTGGGGAGGAGAGGGTTTAGTTCGTCTTATAGATCACAGTCCATCATTGAGGGAAGTCGGGGCAAGAACTAGAGGCAGGAGCCTGAGGCGGGAACTGAAGCAGAGACCATGGTGAGACTCCGCTTACTAGCTTACCACCTTGCTTTCCCTGGCTTGAGTTCAGCCAGCTGTCTCACACAACTTCCCTCGGTGGCACCGCCCACACTGGGATGGGCCCTCCCACACCAACCATTAATCAAGAAAATGCTCTGCAGACGTGCCCACAAGACACTCTGATCTAGGCAATTCCTTAATTCAGATTCCTTTTCCCCAAGTGACTGGATTTGTCAAAATGACAGCGGAAGCTAACTAGGGCAACTCCTGTACAGTCTGCCATGTGATGGACTAAATATTATCTGTTGGAAAGAGTTTCATTGCTGTGAAAAGTGTTCTCAGCCCGTAACACCGACAAAAAAAGAACAGGCTGCATAGTGAGGTCCACAGCACACCGTCCTGTCCTCTGGGCTCAGAGTACGGCATTTTGTTTGAAAAAGGCTCAGCTCGAAATCAAACTCCCTTTTTCTGTGTTTCTTTAAATACTACAGCAGCAACAGCAATTTGCCGTGTCCTCAGCTAAATGCGGCTTTCTTATGGAGTCTTTCTTTCTCTGCTCGTCAGTGCTTTCTGGAACCCAGCCTAGGGAAGGTAACATATGCCACCGTGCGTGCTAGTTTATAATTAGAACAAATGTGGGGGCCTAGAAGAAAAAGACTTACTGGCAGAAAGGCATTAGGACAGCTCTAGAAAAGGCAGCCGGACAAAGGGAGGAGGACAAGATCTATTTTGGATCTCTTAATGCCGAAGAAGAGAAGAGATCTGGAAAGTGTGAACGATTAGGTCCTTGGAGTTTGTGTGTTTCAGGGAGTGCGCGGACCGGAACGGTGGCTGCTGCTGGGCTACCGTTGAAAGGATGAGCACGGAGGGTATAAATAGAAGCTAAAGCCGAAGAGCCAAAGGCAGAAATACTCACGCGTGCCAGAGAAACCGATAAGCATGTGAAATCATATCCTCTACACTTAAGACTGCACTTACTCCTGGGACTCCAGTTTGAGCTCCAGGGAGGGCAAAGGTCAAGGTGAGAAGAGCCCCAGCTTGTCCTTCATACAGCTTTTAAACCAACCCCAGCCTCCCACAGATTTCACTAGAACTCAGAGATCCGGCTGCCTCTGCCTCCTGAGTGCTGGGATTAAAGGTGTGCACCACCTCGGCCCAGCTTAATGTTTCTTCTTTAAGATAGATTTATCCTCCCTCAGAATGAAAGGGTGGAGATTCGGCCTCCTCATCAAGGTCATTTGGAGGAAGTTCAGTGGTCAGAGAGGAGATGTTGGTGATCAACTCCTGAGCCTCTTTCAGCTCCTGGGATTAAGTGAAGAGCAACTAGACTTCCATAGACCTGCTGGGTGGGGCAAAGTGACCTCCTTGCCTGGTGGACAATGTGTCAGTGGAGCTCAATGGGTCAGTCAACGCCCAGCTGAGGTTGAGCCAGCTGGAGAGCAGCCCTCACCTCCGACCAAGAGAAACAAAACTAGGCTGCAGGTTAGCACGACTTCTAAGGTCAGCTGTGGACACCAGAGCGCCAGGGCCAGGGCCAGTATGTCAACCATCACCAGCCCACACATATCCCAGGTCCAGGACAAGGACAAGGACAAGGTAGCTGAGTATCCCAGCAGTATCCTGAGGGCACGTGGTCCTTCCAGATTATACAGTTTACAGATAGGCTGGGCAGCAAAGAAGAATCTAAGAGCCTCACGTCACTCAGTGGATGATGGGCTTTGTAGGGACTGGTTGTCCTCCTGTCTTGGACAAGTAACTGAAACAAGCTAAAACACATTTTCCCATTTCATCTAGTAGGTGGGACCTGCTAAGACCTTTTTGCTTTGAGATAAATAAGGAAATTCCATTCTTCAGTGTTTCTGAGTATTGTGTGGGTACATTTACTACTCTTCTGTGTTTATTTTTCCCTTGACTTTGCCAACTTTTATGGTTACCATGAGAGTAGTTTACTTTGACCATTTTTCTAGACTTCTGATTAGAATTTAAGGAGGAAGCTCTAAACATTACTGCCCCCACACTACCCTTTAATTATTAGCAAAGGTTTTTAATATTTTTCTCCATCCATCATCCAATCATCTGTCCTGAAAAGCAGCCGTTTCTTTGGAGTCATGTACCAGGTACAGAGAGAGAGGGTGGAGAAGACGTTCCTTGACATCATGCTTCCAGAACAGTGACTCACAGTGTTTCAGCCACTTTCCCCCCTGGCCACATAGATGTCTCACTTCAGCATCTGAGTGCTGCATCTAAGTCTCAGGACAAGATGGCAGTCATCTTCTGTGCTGTGGAGTATGTTGAGATGCATAACTCTATATCAGACCCAAGATCTTAGTGGTTGTAAAATGGCATCTCATTGGTGGGTTTGGTTGTATTTCCCCAGGCATTAATGTACTTCCCTCATCGTTAATTCCAAGTGCCTCTTGGCCACTTTAAAATTGGGTTGTTGCCGGGCGGTGGTGGCACACGCCTTTAATCCCAGCACTCAGGAGGCAGAGCCAGGTGGATCTCTGTGAGTTCGAGGCCAGCCTGGACTACCAAGTGAGTCCCAGGAAAGGCGCAAAGCTACACAGAGAAACCCTGTCTCGAAAAACCAAAAAAAAAAAAAAAAAAAAAAAAAATTGGGTTGTCTTTTGAGTTTGAGTTGTAAGTATTCTTCATAGGCTCTAAATACTGGAGCTTTAGTGAATGTGTGGTCTGCAAATATGGTTACCATTATATTTGTTGTCTTCTTACTTTCTTGTAGTGTCATTTGAACCTTAAAACTTTTTAATTTTGATTAGATCCACTGGTCCAGTTTTTCTATTTCCTTTTTTTTTAAAGATTTTTTTAAATTTTATGCATATGAGTGTTTGCCTGCATATATGTGTACCATATGATTGCCTGGTGTCCTCACAGGCTGGAAGAGGATGTGGGATCACCCTGGATTTGGAGTTATAGACAGTTGTAAGCCATCTTTTGGGTGCTGAAAACCAAACTCTGGTCCTCTGCAAAAGCAGTAAATACTCTTAACCACCATTTTTGTTAGGGTTCATATTGCTGTGAAGAGACACCGTGACCACAGCAACTCTTAAAAACATTTAACTGGGGCTGGTTTACAGTTTCAGAGGTTTAGTCCATTATCATCATGGTGGGACATGGCAGCATGCAGGCAGACAAGGTGCTGGAGAAGGAGCTGAGAGTTCTACATCTGTATTCTCAGATGTGTGCCTCTTCCAGAACCTCCAAGCCGCTGTCAGGATCAGGAACAGGATATGCTGATTCTCATCTCCCCTAGTTAACACCAATCTAGGACTCTCAGACAGAGCGATCAGGAAAACAACAAACAAACAAAACCATCTAAAATGGAAAGTAGGAAATAAAACTTCTTATTCACAGATTATGTGATCCTATATATAGAAAGCATCAAAGAATACACACTCAAAAACCGTTGCTTAATTTTACAGTGCGGCGGATATAGGATCAACTCCTAAAAACCTGTTGTATTTTTACATGAGCAATGGACTATTCAAATACAGTTTTTAAAAATTCCATTTGTAATAGCAACAAAAAGAATACTTAGGAATAAGATTGGTGAAGGATGTACAAGTTTTGTTGTGTGTGTAGGAGTGTGTACATTCATGTGTGTGCAGATGCATGTGAGCATGTGGGCACTTGCATGTGGAGGTCAGAGGACAAACATGGTTCCTCGGGCTCCATCTATAGTTTTAGAGAAAACAAAACCAAAACCCAAAACAAACAGTGTCAATCTTAGTCAGTGTTCCATTGCCATGAAGAGACACCATGACCACAGCAACTCTTACAAAGGAAAATATTTAATTGGGGCTGGCTTACATTTTTGGAGGTTTAGTCCACTATCATCATGGTGGAAAACATGTCCACACTGGGGTAGACCTGGTGCTGGAGAGGTAGCTGATGACACACTTCCTCCAACGAAGCCATGCCTACTCCAACAAGGCCACACCCCCTAACAGTGACACTCTGGTGACCAAGTATTCAAATCTATAGGCCTATGGGGGCCATCCTATTCAAACCACCACGGTGTCTCTAATTGATCTGGAACTTGTCCAGTAGATAGGCTGACTGGCCATCAAGCCCCAAGGATCTGCCTGTCTGTACCTCCCCACTGGTAGGATTATAATTATGCACCCCCATATCCAGCTTTTTACACAGATCCTGGGAACTCAGTTTAGGTCTTCACACTTGCAAGGCTAACACTTTGCTGACTGAACTGTGGCCTCAGCCCAAATGATGAGGTTAATACACTGAAGACTATAAAACTCCGCTAAAACAGAATAATATCTAAATTAAATGGAAAGACATTCTAGGTTCCTGGATTGGAAGACTTGATAAGATGGCCGCTCTTCCCAATACTGTCCACAGACTGGGTACAAGCCCATGTAAACGATGACCTTTTTGAAGAAAGTGGAAAAATAAAAGTTGAAAAAGAATTGCAAGGAGTCCTGTTAGCCAAAACAATTTTGAAAAATAGAACTAACATTGGTAGATTTATATTTCCTAATTTCAAACCCACAAAAGTATAAGAATTAAACCAGTACTGGTATAATAATAACCATACAGATCCATAGACTTGAAAGTCTAGAGATAAACCCAAACATCTGTGGTCAGTTTCAACAAAGGTACCAAGTCGATTTAATGGGAGAAAAATGGTGTTTCAGTAAACGGTGCTCAGACAAATGGATATTTACATGTAAAAGAATGAAGATGGGGCCAGGCAGTGGTGGTGCACGCCTTTAATCCCAGCACTTGGGCGGCAGAGGCAGGTGGATCTCTGTGAGGCCAGCCTGGGCTACAAAGAGAGATTCAGGGCAACCAGAGCTACACAGAGAAACCCTGTCTTGAAAGACCAATAAAATAAAATAAAAAGCATGAAGGTGGACCTTTACCCCATATCATATACAAAAATTAACACAAAATGGATGCGTGACACAGGCCTAAGAATTAAAACTACTGAACTGTTAGAATAACCATGAGGGTAAATCTTCACAGTTTGGGATTTGGCAAGCAATTCTTAAAAAGGACACTAAAAGTCTCAACTGAAAATAGAAAAATTAGGGGCTGAGAGACAGCTTACCATCTTATCATTGATTGCTATGCTTACATATCCTTGCCTATGGGGTAGCTCTTCCCTGCCGGGAAGGCCATGTTCTCAGCGCATAGCTGTAAAAAGGACATGCATGGGATAGTGAGAGAGAAAGAGAACACTCCACCATTCAGCCAGATCAGCTGACTCAAACCACAGCTACCCTAGGCAGACCACCTTCCCGTCTAATGGTGGCATCTTCAGGGCATGTCTTCGATCTTTCTCCATTGAGTATGATGCTAACTCCGGCTTGTTCAGAACTGCTGTTTATCACGTTAGGGTAGTCACCTTTTTAGTCCTAGTTAGTTGAGGATTTTTTTCATCATGAAAGCCATTATATTCTCTGAGATCCTGAGGCCAAAGAATGTTAAGATACTCGAGACCAGTTTGAAAGCTGCTGGTATGGGTAGGGACTCATGAGAAAAAGCATTTGAAGCCAATTCACCTGGCTTTGAATTGCAGCTGGGCCACAATTTGCTACATGACACATGACCCGTTTACTTTATCTTTCCACTCCCCATTTTCCTTACTACAAAATGTTAGCAATTACTCAAAAAGGAGTCAATGTAAATACTAACTGCGGATTTCTTTTTCTTTTTTTCTTTTTGTGGTTGTTTTAAACATCCTCGCTGTGTATCCTAGGCTGACTTCAAACCCTTGAGCCTGCTCTTCACTTCCTTAGCATTACAGGCATGGGCCACAGGGCTTAGGTTCTCACTGGTAATTTCTGTGCTACAAATTTCCCGAGGTCTACTCTACAGGAACTTAATAGTTTGACTTTACCTTTGTTTAATTCACGGTGCCTCGTTTTGTTTTTTGTTTTTTTCAAATTCCCATTTCTGCATTTGCTGTTGTTCAACTTTTTGTGGCCATTGCTACCGTCCCACTTTTAATCTACTTTCATCATTTAGCTCACTGTTATTGTTAGATATCTCTGACTGGTTTTGATGGGATCAAATATGAAGCAGATAACTAGACATAAAAGTCCAATTTGCATCGTGTCAAGATTTCTGTGATAATAAAAATAACCCTAGGGCTGTAGGGCATTGGGACACTTCTCTGCCCCACGTGTTCTGAGCACAGCTGCTGTGATTCTGCTATGGGGATTTAAATATGACCTTCCACGAAAAACATGTCCTGGCCAGAAATTAAATACAAAGCAGCAGGTTGGGTTTCAGAGGCCGCTTCTCTAGCATCTGCTGCCTCTTGGGTTACAGGGAAATAAATATAGATGCTGATTATGTGAACATGTCTCATTTAGCTCGGCCCATCTCTGCTTGTTCCCGGCCCTCGGAAAGCAGATAATCCAAGTACAAGCAGTTGTTTGACTCTCTCTGCCAGCTGCAGAAATCCCCCTTCTTTTCAGTACCAACTTTCCTGTCTTTGCACTTGGATTCATCCCGTTATCCAGAATTACTCTGTGTATTCTCCTTCTGGTGTTAATGTTCCTATGCCATGGCTCCTTTTCCAGATATTTGTCAATGCATGGCTATGCCCCATCATGGAAGGTTTCCTCAACCCTGCCTCAGCCTCCGCTGCCTCTTCTTCCTTCTTCTCAAAGCACCTTTATCTCCTCACACTCCACAAGCCAGTGTTGTCTGGTTCCGTCAGCACTTCCGCATGTCGCCCTAACGCTGCTGGCTGGTGATCTGTTGAGCCCACGGTCTTTGTCTTCTGTGTGACATCTTGGGCACGATGGTTGACACGCACGCTCTGGAACTTCCTTTTGCCTGGACTTTGTAGCACTGAGTTTCATAATTTCTCACAGCATCTTTAAGCTTTCCTCTTTAGTCCCCTGTGTCACGAGTGCCTCTTCTATCACTGTGGAGTGCTGGTTCATGGTTCCAGCTTTGGACCATCTCACTTCCCACCCTCAAACCAGTTTCTTCATGTCTCAGCTATACCGACAATTCAGCTAATGCTGGCGACTTCATGTCTCTTTCCTGGTCATTCTTCGCATAGGTCTTGTTTTTGGATGTCCACATTTCTACTAGAAATGTCCTATCAGTGTCCCACACATCAAACCAAGCTTTACCACATCTCTTTGTCTCAGACTTTCTTATAAACTCAATTGTTGCTATCTTGAAAAACTTCAGAGCCAAGGGCCCTGTCTTCCTTGGGTCTTCTATTGCTGTGATAAACACCACGACCAAGCCAACTTGGAGAGGAAAGGGTTTAATTAATCTTACAACTCTCGGGTCGCAGTCCATCACTGAGGCAAGTTAGGGAACCTGGAGGCAGGAACAGAAGCAGAAGCCATGGAGGAACGCTGTTTATTGGTGTTAGCGTTCATGGCTTTCTCTGCCTACTTTCTTATACCACCCAGGACCAACTAACCAGAAGCGGCATCACCCACAGTGGGCTGGATCCTCCCACATCAATTATTAATAAACAAAAAATGTCATACAGACTTGCCTACAGGCATCTGATGGAGGCAGTTTCTCAACTGAGATTCCTTTTCCAAGATAGGTCTAGGTTTGCGTCGAGTTAACAAAACCCAGCTGGCACACTCCATCAAGATGACTCAGTAGCTAAAGGCAATTTGTCACCAAGCCTGATGACCTGACTTTGATCCCCAAACCCATATGTTGGAAAGAGAGAGAGCAAACTCTGAAATTGTCCTTTGACCTATGCCTCCGTGATGGAGCACATGTACCCACACATACCCGTCATACAGTAAGTGAATGTAAAGATATTTAAGAAGTCCAGCCAAAAACTCGAGTTGTGAACTGGAGAGAAAGTCATGCTATCTGGCTTTTGCCTGTGGTCTCAATAGTCACTTACAGCAGAATGCAACAAAACCATATAACACATGTCAGCCATTGTGTTTACCGATGGGGTCACTCAACTCCATTCCTGTCTCATGAAATGGCACCACAGTGCAGTCAGCCACAAGCCATGGTAGAAGGCCTCCAGTCCCTGGTGCTGTGCTGCTCTGTTTCGTCTAGATGAACTTGGGCAAGGCTTTCAGTCTTGCCAAGCTCCTATTTCATCACCTGTCTAATGGACATATAGCATTGTTATTTGTTTACTAGGAATAACAAAAGGGTTAATTGTTCAGACTCACAGCTCCCAGAGATCTCACCCAATACTGGCCTTCACTACTAATTAAAAAGATACAGAGGACATTGAGTCTAGCACCAGTATAAGGCCGTCTGGGACCAGCGTGAAGGGCTGGCCTCTCCCACAATGGGATGTACAGGAGCCCATAAGGAATGTACCGGATTATTAAGTGGTACATGCCAGACACTTCTTACACCAAGAAGCTAGGAAACACCCTTATTGTATACGCCAGCAATTAAGGGACTGTCACTAACGCTTTCCACTATGCTAGGTCCCTTAAATGCATACACCCAAGATACCATAGTGCACATAAACCAGCCATAGCCTGCTAAGTGTGCTGCATGGAAAAGGCCTTAAAAAATCTAATTGTTAAATAACACCAAGAAGTATTTAAGAGACCAGTTTCGGTTTTCTATTTTTCACTCTTTTCTTCTTTTCTTTCCTTCTTTCTTTCTTTCTTTCTTTCTTTCCTTCCTTCTTTTTTTTTTTCAAAACAGGGTTTCTCTATGTAGCCCTGGCTATCCTGGAACTTGCTCTGTAGACCAAGTTGGCCTCGAACTCAGAGATCAACCTGCCTCTGCCTCCTGAGTGCTGGGATTAAAGGCGTGCGCCACCACTGCCTAATGGCTTTCTCTTTTTCTTTGTTTCTTTTTCTTTCAACGTGTTCCCCTTCTCCTGTGATGTTCTACAAGACATACAACCACTGCCCATCAAGCTATTTCTTCTTTTTTTAGACTATAGAACCTGGTTTCATCCAATGGCAACACATGCCTGAGAGAGCCTGACTCTGGTTTCAGGAAGTTACCAAGAGTGATGTTGTGTCCTCGCCGGTGATTCTTTCTGAACTGATCAAACCATGAGTTCCAGCCAATGAGGAGGTTTTTGTGGTCTAGTTAAAATTAAAAACCCCAGAGGAAAGAGGCCTGTATTAGCAAGCTTAAAGGTGAAAATCCAACATGCTGAGGATGGGATTAAGAGGGCATAAAAAGGCCGTGTCCTTAATGACATCCTTGAGCCTTGTTTCTCAAGACCTTTTCATATCAGCTTTTCAAGGATCGTCTTCCTTAAGCTAGGTGGGGTACGCCTGCTGATACTTAGAGTTCCCTGGGTCCCCAAGGGAAGCAAAGCCTTAGGGAGCTGTTTGAGGATCAAGCACTGGGTCTAGCACAATGGCAAATTCACAAACTCCTGTGATCCAGCAGTGAGGAGACAGAGATAGGAGAATAGTGACATCCAGGCTAGCCTGGGCTACACAGTGAGAACCTTGGTGGAGAGATTGAGCAGAGAGAGCATTCAATAAATCTTTATCCTTCAGCTGTTTCCTGATAGTTTTTCCTTTCTTCCTTAATTTATAAAACTCAAATTATTTTATTTGGGCAGCAATAAGCGTAAGGAAGGAGGAAGCCATCTCCAGGTTCCAGAGAAAAACCACAAAACATAACAGAACTCAGGACATTTCAGAGAATCTTGGTTTCTTTGGCTCTCTTCCTCCTCCCTCCCCTAACCACCTGCCATCCCTAAACCCTCTCATTACTCTCGGGCAATTAATCAGCAGACTCTGGGCTCCAGTTTCTAATTAGCATGTCCTTTCTGCTCTTGTTGTAGCTGCCAGGCACAGGGCCCTTTGTTTCCTGCTGAGATGAGTGCTCTGTTGCTCTTTGCTGCCCACCTCCTCCCGCTCACCTGTTCTCTGCACACCTACCAGCCCCAGCTACTGAAATAGCCCAGCAAATGTGTCTCTCTCAACAACTTTCCACTAGTTCCCTGGCCCTTAAGCGTTTCCTCCATGGGGCCATTCCACCTGCTCTTTGAGAAACCTCCTCCACTCTGCTCCTTCTGGGGTCACATTTGCTGACTTGCCTGTACCCTGAGGTTCAGGACATGTCATCTCTTGAGGTGCTTTCAAGAAGAATGGTCCCCATAGGCTCATATATTTGAATGCTTAGTCACCGGGGAGTGGCACTACTTGAGAGGGATTAGAAGGAGTGGCCTCATTGGAGGAAGTGTCCCTGGGGGTGGGCTCTCTTTCTCTTTCTGTTGCCAACTCTCAGCTGTTTCTCCAGCACCATGTCTGCCCGTGTACTGCCATGTTCTCCACCATGATAATGAACTAAACCTCTGAAACTGTAAGCAAGCCCCAATCAAATGCCAATTTTTTGTTTGTTTAGTTTGGTTTGGTTTTTTGAGACAGGGTTTCTCTGTGTAGCCCTGACTGCCCTGGAACTTGCTCTGTAGACCAGGCTGGCCTCGAACTACGAGATCCGCCTGCCTCTGTCTTCCAAGTGCTGGGATTAAAGGTGTGTGCCACCACTGCCCAGCTAAGTGCTTTCTTTTGCAAGAGTTGCCTTGGTCATGGTGTCTCTTCACGGCAGTAGAACAGTGACTAAGACACCTCTGAGTGCAGCATCTTGACATGTGAGAAAATAACAGAAACAGGAAAACCATCATTTCCCCCTCATTCTGTTCCCCTGAGGCAAGTCAGAAAACTTTCACTCTAGAGGTGCCCTTTCTAGACCTTGAAGAAAGGGATCCCCTCATCTCTGAAAACACAGAGATGCCAAGAAGAACCTGAATAAACAGGTCTGGTGATGTGATTGCTGCCTTTGTTCAATTTTATTTTCCCACGACTATACGGTTTTCATCAAATAGCATAAAATACACAGGCTTCTGTGTTTCTCCAAGCCTTCATTTCTGAAGGCTCTGGTGTCACAGAAAAGTTATACATCCACTTATATGATTTTTCTCTTGATTATTTATCTTTTGTTTTAGGTGCCTCAGCCACGAATCTAGCAACCGGTAAGGAAGGTATCGTCTCCCTCACAATCCCATGTGCTGTGGGACTTACACTCTCATTGTGTTTTTCATGTGTTTGTGATGAGTGACATGTCCAACTCCCTTGTAGACTGTGAATGAGTTGGTAACTTAGCCACAATGCCTAGTACAGGAAGTGTCCAGTCAATGCTGAAATGTCCTTTAGATGTATTGGCATTAAATCGGGTAACCTAGGCAGAAGCTCACTTTGCTCTCTAGCACTGAGAGGTGTAATTAGTTAATCTCTGTGTTGTATTTTCTTCCCACTTCCCCTTTCTACTTCCTGACTCTAGGCCAGTCTTGCCAACACTAGGATCAAGGAAGCGGTGAACTACTGAAGGAAGAGTGAATGTGGGCGACAGTTAACGCTCCCAACACCCAGACTTCATATTGTCTGCTTATCTGTTACTCAGGGTCCCACAGCAGAGTGTGTGAAACAGCTTTCATGGTGACGCGATGCTCATGAAGATAAACTTACAGGGAGAAAATGTTTACTTCACCTTAAAGTTTCACAGATTTCTGTCCTTGACCACTCAGCTCAGTAGCTTCTGGGTCTGAGGCAGAACATCTGAAGCGTATGGAGGAAAATCATTCTCCTTGTGGCAAGCTGGAAATAGTGAGAGAAACTGGAAGAGGCCGGATGAAATATGCCCTTAAGATGCACTGAGGGGACTATTTTCTCCAGCAGCCCCCACCCCAACTGCCCTTCCAGTGAGAAGTCATCAGTGGTTAAGGCTAGTGCCCTCATGGGCCAGTTAACACCCGCCCCCCCATAGCTCCTCCAGATAGGGACCAAGCTTTGAACGCATGAGCCTCTGGAGGGAGGTGGGATGTGACATGACTCACATCCAAGCCACTACAGATTGTAAAAAGCAGCAAAAGTCATTAACTCTCCCAACTGTTTGCTAACGGGCTGGTCAGTGATAGACAGTGTGTGCACTGGGTCGGTCCACAGCCCACCTCTGCCACTGATCCTTCTATTTGGAAACATTTGCCACGTCTATATCTTTGTTTCTTTGCTTTTTGTTAATTAATTTTATGGTTGAATTCTTCTAAGTAAGCCATTCTCCGCCGTCACTTTAATCAACTTTAGGAAATTCTGCAGGTCAGCAGTGCAGGAGAGGCTGACGGTGAGGGGGAAGGCCATTGAGTCCTTGGGAGGAACGGGCTCTGAAGTCAGCGTGAGCGGAGCCGGAAGGCATTTATAAATGTGAAGAGTTGCGTCATTTACGTGGTGTTGGTCTAAGGAGACTCTTTGAGGATCTTCTGAATTCCTGGCTAGCGTCTTCAGTCCTTTGGGTTTTCGGTTCCCTGTTTCCTGTGCTGTCTTCTTCCTTGGAACTCATTTTATGTATGCATGTATTTATTTGTTTTTGCTTTTATTTTCAAGACAAGGTTTCTCTCTGTAGCCTTGGATCCTGTCCTGGAACTCACTCTGTAGACCAGGCTGGCCTTGAACTCACAGAGATCTGCCTGCCTCTGCCTGGCCAGAACTCATTTTATTTTTACTGAAAAGTATTTTCGATTAATTTTCTCATCTAGGGGGTATGGATAGTAAATATCCTGAGTCATAGCGTGTCTGAAAATTGATCTGCTCTTTAGCATTTTACTAATAATTGAAATTTTGGCAGAATTTGTTATTCTAGGTCCAATGTCTTCCTTGCTAACTTTGTTTTCTAGGACCTAATGCTGTTCATGTTGGTGACAGTTCTGCTTTTTGTTCCCCTGAAGGAAATACCAACTATTTTGTGATTTCCTTCTTTTTTTTTTTTTGGTTGTTTGGTTTTTTTGTTTTTCCAGACAGGGTTTCGCTGTGTTGTTTTGGTGCCTGTCCTGGATCTTACTCTGTAGACCAGGCTGTCCTCAAACTCACAGAGATCCGCCTGGCTCTGCCTCCCAAGTACTGGGATTAAAGACGTGTGCCACCACCGTCCGGCCCGTGATTTCCTTCTTAGAAGTGGAGTTATAAAATATTGGTCTTTGTGTCCTGATTTTAATTTAATTCAATAAAGCTTTATGGGTGCCTTTTGGGTGCCAGACACTGTTGGGTTCCAGAACTGTTAGTTAACAAATAAGACAATAGTTGCCACCTTCCTGGAGCTGGCAGGAGGGCAGGGAAGCTAGATCCTAGCTAACATGTATAATGTGTGAGAAAAGTAGACAGTATGCTAGTGATGAATAGTGCTATGGGGAAATGAAGCAAGCGGCCCAGAGTGAGGGGCATGCTGGGAGGAGATTTTCAGTCTTAAAGACTCATGACCTTAAGTAAATGTTTTGTTGGGCATGGAGGTGCCCATCTGTAATCTCAGACTGGGATGGTGATGCAGGAGGGTCTCTGAGAGTTCAAGGAGATCCTGTCTACGGGATCTACAAAGTGAGATCCTGTCTTAAAACACCAACCACCAAATCGACCAGCCAACCACCAAACTAACCAGCCAACCTCCAAACCAACCAATCAACCACCAAACCAAGCAGCCAACCACCAAACCAACCAACCAACCACCAAACCAAGCAGCCAACCTCCAAACCAACCAACCAACCACCAAACCAACCAACCAACCAACCAACCAACCACCAAACCAACCAACCAACCACCAAACCAAGCAGCCAACCTCCAAACCAACCAACCAACCACCAAACCAAGCAGCCAACCACCAAACTAACCAGCCAACCTCCAAACCAATCAACCAAACACCAAACCAAGCAGCCAACCACCAAACTAACCAGCCAACCTCCAAACCAATCAACCAACCAACCAACTAACCAACCAACCAACCACCAAACCAAGCAGCCAACCACCAAGCACAAAACAGAGAAACAAGGACACTGTCCCGTGACTCCAGACGTTTCCTCCATCTTTTCCTGATCGCACAGTTGCTGGACTTCTACTTCTCTCCCCTCTTTGGTACTTCCAGTCCTTTGTGTCTCTTACTCAGTAGTTCTCAATGTGTGGGTCACGACCTCCATTGGGGTCAAATGACCCTTTCACAGGGGTCACCTAAGACCATTGGAAAACACAGCGATTTACATTACAATTCATAACAGTAGCAAAATTATGGTTATGAAGTAGCAACGAAAATAATTTTATGGTTGAGAATCACTACAACATGAGGAACTGTATTAAAGGGTCCCAGTGTCAGGAAGGTTGAGAACCACGGCTCTGTATTCTGAGATTCCTGGAGCAACTGCTTTGTCTGTGTTCTTTGGTCCTTTCACACAGCATCTCCCTGCACCAGGCTGTTCCTTTTTGGAGCACCAACCAGCTCCCAAATCATGACATGGAGACCTGTTAGTTTTGAATGCTCAGCCTTATCTTGGATCGTTTCTGGCGAACTCTTTTAACTTAAATTAACCGGGTTCTTTTTATCTACCTTTTGCCTCAGGGCTTTTTACTTTTCTTTCCTTCTGTATATCTTTTTTAAAATTTTTGTTGTTCATTTTTTTAATTAATTAATTTTTCTTTTGTCTTATGTACATTGGTGTTTTGCCCTGGGTGTCAGATCCCCTGGAACTGGAGTTACAGACAGTTGTGAGCTGCCATGTGGGTGCTGAGAATTGAACTGGGTCCTCTGGAAGAGCAGTCAGTGCTCTTAACCCCTGAGTCATCTCTCCAGCCCTCCTTCTGTATATCTTATTTTCACGGCTTCTCCTGTGGCTGCCTAGCTTCTTGTCCCGGGCATGTCGACCTCCTTCTCCTTGTTCTCTTCTCTCCTTCTCTCGTCTTCCTCCTATTTATTCTTTCTGCCCACCAGCCCCGCCTATCCCTCTCCTGCCTAACTATTGGCTGTTCAGCTTTTTATTAGACCAGTCAGGTGCCTTAGGCAGGCAAGATGAAACAAATGCAACACATCTTTGCATAATTAAACACACATCCTTACATCGTTAAACAAATGCAGCATAAACAAATGTAACACATCTTTGCCCAGTTAAAATAATATTCAACAACACCTCTTCTTACTCCTATGACACCTCAGACTCTTCTAAACAGTAACTAGTCATTAAAGAGAGCATTCTTTGTTCCTAAGTTGCCTGTTTTCTCTAAGGTCAGCTTTCTTTTTGGACCATCTTTCCTCTGTGCTCCTGATTTTCCTGATATATTTCGACATCTTTGGCTTTGACTTGTATTTATGGATAAAGGACTATGGTGGTCAATATGCATATTTTTGTGAGTCTTTGCGGATGTGTAGGTTGCTCATCAGGCCTTCCTTAGCAGACAGACTGTGGGAGGGTTCTGTGTAAGCAGGCAGGATCAATAGAAATGTAGAGACCATTTTCTAGTGTTTGCAAGAGAAGGAAGCAGCAGGCTTAGGGGTGCCCATAGAATACCAAATGGGCTTTGTTCTAGGGGTAGGGTGCTCTAACACTTCAAGCTGGGGTCTGCTTCATTTGGGGGCCTACACCCTCCAACAGTCCCTTGGCGAATCACCTATTTCCTTCAGGAAGTACAGATCCTGGTTAGCAAACAGAAAAGCTTCTACTTTAGGCCGTTACTTGGTCTTGCAGGGAAGAGGACAGGTATGCCCAGCCCAGCTCCTGAAGGGCCATCCAGAGCCACCTCCCACTCTGCATTTGTTGACTCTGACCTTGGACTTACTCATCTCCCACAAGAAGTACTTGGTATCTCAGGTTTAGGTTCCTTCTGGTCTCTCATTGTTGCTTCCTGTGTCACCGTGGCATAACAAAGCACTCCAAAATTCAGGGGTCTAGGACACCAAAACTTTGTAATTTGTAATGATTCATGTCAGTGTTGGGCTGGCTGGAAGGTCCAAAAATGCTGCCTATTTGCTAGGATCATCTATAGCTGTCAGCCACGGCCCTGGTCCTCTGTGTTGGCTTCTTCACATGACTACTGGGACTTTCCTCACCATAGGGTAGCTGCAAGAGATTCCAAGAGACTGAATTCCAGAGGCAAAGACTCCTAATGTACCTCAGCTTACCTGTGCTACTGTCTCACGGAGAGGTGTAGCTCGCACTGCCAAGCCTGGTGTCACGTGGCAGGGGAGGCATGACTCACTGCTCCCCACCCCCCATGAACAGTTGTCATAACCTTCTGCCTAGCCTTCAGACTTTGTGGCCTATCAATCATACCTTTTTTCTTTTTAAGTAGCATATTGTTTCTAAGCCCTGCTCCAGTTAGTTCTAATCCAAAACTTAGTGAAGTCATTTGGCCATACTTCAGGACCAGTCTGAACACTACAGAAACTTGGAGTTTTGATATAGGACTTTATCCCAACTCACTTTTTTTTCATTCAGAATGTCAAATTATCTATTTTCCATACTTACTGAAAAGCTTACAATTTTTTCTTCTTGCTTGCTGGCTGCTGTAACCTCCCTCTCCCTATCACTGCTTTTGTATTAAGATTTCCTCCCTTCCTCCCCTCCTCCTTCTCTCCCTCCTCCCCCTCCCTCTCCCTTTCAGTGTTTGGAGACAGGGTCTCATATCCTAGGTTGGTCTTAATTCAGTACCTAACTGAGGCTGACTGAATTCTTATCCTTGTATTTTCTAAGTCCTGGGATTAGAGGACTATGTCATCAAGCTTGGCCTTTTCTTCGGGAGTGTATGTTCATATTTGTGTGCATACACAGATGTGTGTTCATGTGGAGGCCAGAGGTCACCTTGGGTATCATTCCTCAGGTGCCAACCTCCCTGGTTATTTTGAGATCGAATCTCTTGCTGGCCTGGACCTTGCTGATTAGGCTAGATTGGCTGGTTGGTTATTTGAGCAAGAATGGCCCCCATGGGCTATTAGAGTGCTTGGTCATCAGGGAGTGGCACTACTTGAGAGGGATTAGGAGGTGTGGCCTTGTTGGAATAGATGTAGTCTTATTGGAGGAAGAGCGTCACTGGGGAGGGGTTGGGAGGGGGATTGAGGTTTCAAAAGCCCAAACCAGGTCCAGTGTCTCTCTATTTCTGCTGCCCGTGGGTCCAAATGTAGATCTCCCAGCTACTTCTTCAGGACCATGTCTGCCTACATGCTGCCATGCTTCCCATCAAGATGTTAATGGACTAAACCTCTGAAAACTGTAAGCCAGCCCCAGTTAAATGCTTTCTTTTTCTTTCTTTCTTTTTTTTTTTGTAAACACTTTACCAAGAGAAACTTACCAGTGTGCCCTCAAACAGGAAAGAGTGCCACCATGAGGCAGTGATCTCTACCTCGTACTTAGACTAGAGGTGATGGTATAAGTGCTGGAAAAGTATCTTTGATGCATCACTGTCCCCAGATGTTATAAAATCTCCCTCCGAACCAAGTCTAAATGTTCAGAGTGTTCTTATTGCCATGAAATTGCTTTGGCCACCCAAGTATACTGAGTGACACTTGTCAACATGCCAGTCACCCGCAGGAGGATGTCCAGAACACAAGCCTGTATTTACCATAGGAACGCTCCCTTAAGAAGATCGAGGGAGGAGTTTTTCTGAGCAACTGCTCTGTTTTTTATCTTTCGGCACTGTGGATGTTATAGCTGTGTATGTTTCTTTTTTTGCTCTGGTTGCTAGGAAACCCGAGGCAAAACTGCAGACCTCCACTGGCAACAGCTCGGTACCTTTGCAGACCTTTTACACACCCTCTTGTTTCATTTGCTTACTGCTCTTTTCTACAGCACTTCTATTTCTGATGCCCCCACTTCTCCTCTGCAGTCAGTGTGGAGCATGTCGTATGCTTGGCACTGTCCGGGGCTGGACACTGAGCAACTTCACCCGCCCCCCCAAGATCCTTATCAACAATTTCAGCCCACTCGCGGCAACTATGGAGTTAAGCAGTCATATGCACTGAGAGCTTCTTCCAGTCTTGAGGTTTCGGGAGGGAAGTGGTGGGTTATTCTCTCCTGGCTTCTGCCATCAGACGGTGTCCTCATTATCTACCCCGTGAGTCATACGGTCCTTTCTTTGGTCACTTCTGTGTCACCACAGTGCATCCCACAGAGCATCCTGCATGCCTCATGCATTCTCATCTAGAACATGTAAGCTTTTGTAAGAACACATACTCAGCTCTTTCCCTGCCCGACCCCCTTTGCAATACTGGAGCTCAAACCCAGGGCCTGGTGTACAATAGACACGCGCTCTATCCCTGAGCTACAAACCCAGTCACACAAACTCAACCAAAAATGAAACACCAGAAAAGAGGCAGCGAGGGAAGGCCCTGGGGCCAGGGGACTAAGAAGTGAAAGGTTGGCTGATTGCTGTTGAAGTTTCCGGAAGGCTGTCTATCTAAGGGACCTCATCCATAATTGATAGATGGGATTTCTTGTTTCCTATGTGACCAAGCTCCTCAGGGTCTTGCTTTCATTTCTCCTCACTGCTGGACACAGATGTGCTGAGGGGAACCTCCAGTTTAATTCTCACTAGTCAGTTGTTGAGTTGATACTACAAAAATGGTGTTCGATTTCTATTTCAGGACACTTGGAATCAATCTGGTGCTTGGCTACAGCTATAGACTTAGCATTCACAATTTATAGGATTGATACTTCTTAAAAAGCAAATAAAAGACTACCTATAAAACAAACAAACAAACAAAACCCCTGCATTACTTGAATGCCTTAAAACTTTAAAAAATTTGTGTGGATGGGTACTTTGCCTTCATGTATGACTGTGCACCGTGTGGGTGCCTGGTGCCTATGGGGGCCAGAAGAGGGAGTTAGATCCCCTGGAACTGGAGTTACAGATGGTTGTGAGCTGCAGCATGGGTGCTTGATATTGAACCTGGGTCCTCTGGAAGACCAGCCAGTGTTCTTAACTCCTGAGCCATCTCTCCAGGCCCTCTGAATGCCTTTTTTAAAAATCTGGATTTGTCCCTCTCTCAAACTTAAATTACCAAGCTGTGCTGAGGGAGACTCTGACCTCCAGAACAAACCTAGGCAAAACCTGGGGTGCATGCACCCACATTTTCCTAAGGTACCATTCCCAATGCTCTGCTGCTGGCTGGCTGTGGGATCCTGAGAACAGCAACTGAAAGGAGATGTGAGTTCATCATTTTTCTTCTTTGTCCTATGGCTCTGAGCAAAGTCAGCTAACTTCTTTGAGGTTTCTACATCTCTATCCTCGAATGGCTCTACATTCTTTAGGGACCTGCTGTGAGTTTACCAAGAGACAATGGCCAGGCAGTGGTGGTGCATGCCTTTAATCCCAGCACTCAGGAGGCAGAAGCAGGTGGATCTCAGTGAGTTCAAGGCCAGCCTGGTATACGGGGGTGAGTTCTAGGACAGGTACCAAAGCTACACAGAGAAACCCTGTCTCAAAAAAACAAAAACAAAAAAACCCCAAAAAAACAAAAACAAAAAACAAAAAAACAAAACAAAACAAAAACAATGATGGGTGTTGCTTTTTAATAGGTACCACAGGGTACCTGTTGCAGATAGGATTATATTTTCAGGGCTGTGACTACTCATAAGCCCAGGGCATGTCCCTATGAGCGCTTCCCACTTGCTATTTATATTTTCAGCTTCAAGATTAAACAAAACAAAACAGAACACTGAAAACGCAAGTCCAATCTGCCTGTCGTAAACTTTAAAGCGTTGTCAGCTCTCGGCCCAGGGATGTTGGTTGATTATGCCGTCAGGGTAGGTGCCACTAAACTGCCTGCTGGTAGCAATGCCCCCTGACCAATCTCAGGTAGCTCCTGTTTGCCCTTCTGACTCTTCCTCTATGTTGAATCCGTGGTTTTGGTCTTATGGCCTGCCTCTGTACTGATGGGATCCAAACTTGTATCTACAGCCTTTGCCTCTTTTGCTGGCAGACTACGACTCCCAGTTGCCCTTGGGATGGTTGGAACACCGTTTGTACTGAAAACCCCAGAACAAGCTCTTATACAGTCTCCTCCCACTTTGTCCAATTCTTCCTGGCATCTTTCACGTTGGTTTCCTCCTCCCTTTCATTACCATTGGCTTGGTTCTGGTCCTATCGTCTCTTGCCAGGACAAACTGTAGGAGCTTCCTGATTGGTCTTCTCTGGTAAGCAGCTGTCCACACCACAGGCTTTTAAGATGCCCCTCTCATCCGCTCAGCCCTTCCTCACCCTTACAAGTGGCTTCCTGCATGTGAGGTTCTGTGAGGGAAACCCTGATCACTTCGCATCTTCTCCTCTCTGTCCCACAATGTTTCATCATTTCCACCCAGAGCAAATGATGTGCAGTTCATGGCATGGCATGCTCTGTGGCATGTTCCTGAGCCTTCTTTGTTACTCTTGAGACAGGCTCTCATGTATCCCAGGCTGGCCTTGAACTTGCTAGGTAGGTAGCTGAGGATAACCTTGAACTCCTGAATCCCTCTACCTCCATCTCCTAGTGCTGAGATTTCAGATGTGCCCCCATCAAATCTAGTTTTATGAAGTGCTGGAGGGTAGAGCCTTGGGGTTTGTGAACACCAGGCAAGCAAGCACTCCACCAACTACATTCCCGGCCTCAACTAAACAATTTTCATAAATATAATTTTGAATTTAAAACAAACCAAGCATGGATGAGAAAGAAGTAAGTAAGAAGATGAGGTCCAGCAAGTGTCTAGGTAGACAGGAAAGATAGGGCAGCCAGAGGGCCTCAGGGTATTTAGAGAAGGCTAAAGCAGCCAGGCATGGGAGGTGGTGGAGGACTGGGCTGGCCTGGGGAGCTGGCCAGGAGGAGAGAGGCACTTTGGGGAATGAAGGAGGGGGTAAAGATAAGGAGCAATCATGGGAGCGGGTGCTGTCCAGGTTCCCCCGAGACTTCTGAGAGAAGCTTTGGAGAAGCCACAGTTTGGGTAGAGGTTTTGCTTTACCTCTATGTGCCCGTTGCTTTACCTCTATGTGCCCGTTGCTTTACCTCTATGTTGCCCTGAGTTTTCAAGAAAAGCTAGAATGGGAATTAGGAGCGCTGGCTTTGGAACAACTGAATGGCCCAGAGCAGGCTCTTGCCAATCAGTGGTTCATTTTGCTCACGTTTAAAATGAGCCAAATGAGACTGTGGTGCAGACAGGAAGACATGCACTCTGCGGCTCCCGTGGTTGCCCAGGAGCCCACTTCTTGTCCCTTCCCCAAGGCCGTATCAACCAGGCTCAGCCCCAGGGGGCTTCCTGAGCACCCTCACCAGAAAGCCAGCTCAAGCAGAACAGCTGTCACCATCATGCTCCACAACCAGCCATCTGTCTGGCAATATTCCGAGGAGAGCCCTTGCCTTCTAGTCTTTGTAATCCCGGGGACCTGCCAGGCTAGCTGGTGGTAACCTGGCCTCCAAGAACACTTACAGGCAAGGAACGAATGTTATCCCAGTGTCCTACACCAGGGCATTCTTCTCAGGGTCAGTTCTGCACAAAAAGGACAGGGAGCGGTGTGCTGAGCAGTGCAGGGGAAGCATTTCATACTTGTTAACTCTGTTATTTTCCACAATCGTACGATGGAGCAGGCTATCCCCATTTCACACAGAGAGAAAAGATATGGAATGCTTCAGTAACTTGACCAAGGTCAAGGGCTGGTGAGCGAGTAGCCAGGGTGAAAACCAAATATTTCCACTTGTCACAAGAACCTTGGTTGCGGCCATTGATGACTGCTTGGGGGGCGGGGAGGTTCCAAGGTTCCCGGAGCATCTGTCCCTGTGGGTCTCTGAGCCGATCTCGCGGGCCTGCACGCTCTGACACCCTCGGGTCTGGCTCCACCCTCCGCTGGCCCTTGGCTCAGCCCAGCGCCGCTCCAGCTCGAGGATGCCCAGCTCCCGGCTGTGACCCACGTCCCTCGCCCGGCCACTCCTTTTCCCTGAGAGCAAGCGTCCTGGGGCACTTGTCTCGCCGCGGTGGCCTCTGAACCCCCGCATTCGTTAGTAGGAGCAGGGCGGGGACACCTCTCTGGATCGTACCGCGGCCCTAGCGCACCCGGGTGGCGCCAGTGCGCGCGCGGGGCAGCTGCGGGCGACGGGGACGCGCGGAGGGGACGCGGCAGGGGGGCGCCTGGAAGGGCAGCGGCGAGGGGCGCGGCGCCGGCGGAAGCTGGGGTGGGGGCACCCGGGTGCGATGCTGTGAAGGGCGAGCGACGCGGCGGCGGCAATGAGTGCCTCTGCGGCCACCGGGGTGTTCGTGCTGTCCCTCTCAGCCATCCCGGTCACCTACATCTTCAACCACCTGGCGGCCCAGCACGAGTGAGTGAGCACGCGCGGGGTCGGCAAGCGCCTGCAACTTTTCCGCGGGACTGGGGTCGCGTCCAGGGAACTCCACTCCCGGGGCATGAGGGAGCCAGCCAGGTCACCCGGCCCCAGGTGCTCGACTGGGCTAGGGCAGTTCAAGGTCTGAGGGCTGGGCGCCTGCTCTTTGCTGGTATTGAGTGGGTAGCTGGGATTACGGAGGTCAATACCGCAATGCTCCTGCCTCCGAGGCTCTCAGACACCAGATCAACACGGGAGGCACGAGCCTGCCTTATTTGATAGGATCGTTTTCCATGTATGGACTTTCACATACTTAACCACTTTTTTTTTTTTTTTTTTTTTTTTTTTTTTTTTAATTTTAGAAACTGTTGTGAGAAACTAGCAGAAATAGCCCTGGTTCTCTGGGCCTGGCTTTGCTGCTGACGGGGTGGCCTGGCTTTAGTGTTCTGGTCTGACAAATGGACAGTATTTACACCCTAAGGATCTTGTGAGAACTTTGTGGAGGGGCGCTGCTGATGGAATAGGATGCTGGCCTGGATCAAGGGCACAGCGGCGCAGTGCCGAGGAAGCGAGTGGAGCCGAAGGCGTCCATGAGGACTCTGGGTCCCAGTCTCGCCCTCCACTTCTTTAAAGGGGTGTCTGACTGACCAGCCCCCATGGGCAGCGAAGGCCCGGCTGGTTAGTGGAAAGGCGCCAGCGGCGGCCCTGCTGAAGTTGGTTGCTGCCTGCTGGAGGAGGAAGTAACCTGCTGTGTTTTCCACAGCAGTTGGTGCTAAGGAAATTGCATCAGTCTATACCCTGCAACCCCCTCCAGACCTCCAGACTGCTAGCCGAGTATGCACACAGTCATGGATTTTCTCTCACGGCTCTGGTCACCCCATCCAGACAACCTGAGCACTGAGCTCTCTTGGGCACAGGTTGCCTCTGCCCTTGGACCAACCCCGTCTTTGGGGCATCTCCTGAAACGGTGGCTCTGGGCAGTCAGATGTTTTGTGCCTGTCGATAGAGTGTACAGGGAACTTGGCTCCTAAAGCAGTATAGTACCATGAACAGCGCAGTGAACATTTATTGAACACCCCCTCTGTGCTCTGAACCCTTGCAAAAGTTGGCTGAGAACAGGCCAGGAATTGCTGAGGAGCCATGAATTAAAATAGACATCAACAGATACATAAGCAGAGAATTGCGTGCTATGAAGACAACAAAACACGGTGGCTGGGGGCGGGGGCAGCGGCTTGGGAAGGTGTTTTGGAGATAGGGATGCTTCAGCGAGGGCAAGATCCAGGGGCAGCAACTTTGTGAGCATAGGGAGGGGTGAGCACGGGAGGGGGTGAGCACGGGAGGGGAAGGAAGTGGTTGTGATAGGCAGGTGTTTGCTGGAAGAGCTGTCTAGGAAGGGCCACTGCTGGTGGTGGTGAGGATTTGATGACTGTGTTAACTGATCAGTGCTGCGGCCCGGAGTGAATTAGTTCCAGCCATTCACCCCATCCTCCTCTAGGAGAAACCCGGCAATCCATAACACCTCTCTCATACTTGTTCGCTCCCTTCTTCCTCCTGGCCCCCTCCTGGTGAGTCTACTCTAGTGTCTGTGCCCTCCTCTGAGTTCTCTTTGGCACGGGGCTTCCTTCAGCGCCTGCCTCCTGTCTCAACCCCCTGCTGGCATCTGAGCCTCAGCTCCCAACCCACCCCCACCCCCAGAGCGTCAATCCTCTTTGATTTTTGACACTGTCCACCTTCTTGTCTCTGTGGCTGTTCTGTCTTCCTTTCTCCCCATTGCTGGTTGCTGACCACACACCTAACTTGATGGCCCCAAGTAAGTGAAACCGCCCCTTTTTTGTTTGTGGGTCCTTCCTCCAAATCAGGGATTTCTGCTTTGAGCCCCCCAGACTCATGACTCACGTTTCCCACAGCACAGAGTTCTTTCCTGTGGCCGGAGCTCACCTTCCCGGGCTGCAGCTCACCTGGGTACTGCTCTGCCCAGCCCTGTGTGCAGCCGGCTTTCAGTTACACTCACCTTTCATAACCCAAGCTTCTGTTTCCCCAGGCCTTTTATGAGACTCTGAGAAACAGGATGATCAGCTAGATTGAAGGGCCAGGAAGGAGTTAGGGGGCTCTCTCACATGCACCCGCATATGTTCAGTTATGGTGAGATCTGAGGACAGAACCTTGCAGGTGTTCTGGGGTATGTGTGAGCTAGGTAAGGAAGGGGGAGGGCTGGCCTGGTGTTTGCTGGGGGAGCAGCCTAGAAAGGGCTGTATGGCAGCCCAGAGGAGTCAGCAAAGAGCACCAGTAACTTTTCCCACCACTCAAGGCTAACAACCCATGCCTTATTCATAGCACCCTCCACCCATCACCTGGAGTCGCAGTCAGACCTGTTTCTGCCCACCTTGGGCATGTGTTGTTCTCCCTAGAGGGTCCCCAGGAACAGAGCTGGGCGACAGAAATGACCTACTGCCCCAGTTTCTCTTTGCCTGTCTTCCTACCTCAGAGGTAGAGAGCGTGAGAGGACACTCTGAACTAATTCATGCTGTCTGTCCTGCTCCATCAGAGCCCAGCCCCGTGAGCATGCTGGCTGTGAGCTCAGCCACTGGTGTCCAAGGATGGGGTCATCTGCTGACTAGCACCGGCCTCTGGGCTCATCGTTGACACCCTGTCATATGGCTCACCTCCCTGCTCTTCTCCTCCCTGGGTATCTTAGAGCAGCATCATGCTCGTGAGTCATGGCAGCTTCCCCTTTCTCCGCTCTGGGCCTTTGCGAGGAGCCTGGAGAATCCGCAGGTGTGGGGTATCAGAAACCTTCCTTTTTTTTTTTTTTTTCCCAGCACAAGACCCGGTTTCCTTCTCATCATGCTATAGAATTCATCCATGCACGATCCAATCTCTCACCGACCACCACTGCATCCATTATCCATGTCTCTTACCCGTTCACCATTCACCTGTCCATCGTCTCTCCTTCTACCCATTCATGCCCCCTTTCCTGCCTCCGCCCTTGTCTTCCTCTTTCCCCAGGGGGATGGGGTGAAGACTACCTGAAGATCCCAGTGTTTAGGCCATGGTGTGGAGGTGCCCCAGCTGTGGATCAGTGCTTGTAGCATCACTGAGTGTTAGTAGAGAGCTGATGGTATGTAATTGACAGATAGGGCCACACAGGTATTTGTGCAGGATGGGAAGCCCAGCTAGTGTTGGCAATCTGGGTATCTCTATAGGGTTGGGGTGACCTTATGGGAAGCAGAGCTCAGAACTCATGGAGGTTAAGTCCCCTGTAGACAGAGGCCACTTGGGTTCATCTGGAGTCTCCTAAGGCCAGCAACAGTGCCTGCCACATGGGGAAGCACACTGCAAGCTATGGGTCTCTCCCTGGAGAGTGCAATCTTTTAATGCAGTTCAGTCTGAGGGTTTATGGCTGGCCCACGGGAGGTGGCAGACTTAGTGGTTAGACCCGTTAGCTTTCAGGGTAAGGCGTTGGAGAAACAGGAGGGTAGAGGCCGCTGGGCTGCAGCCATGTTAGGGATGAGGGAGGGTGGGGAAGGAACATGCACACGATGCAGGTGGGAAGGAAACGAATGAGCGACCTGGGTTTCCGGGCCATGAGCGTTAGGGGGCTGTGACCCAGAGAGGCCAACGTGCTGTAGATAAGCTGCAGTAACTTTTCAGTGCCAAAGCTGAGGCTGGCTTCCAGGAGCCTGCTGCAGCACAGGGAGCAAGAACCTTCAGTAGCCAGGAAATTCCAGGCACCATTGTGTTGACTGTGATTAGTGACCACCTCCCTGCTTTGGTCCCCACAGTTCCTGGACCATTGTTGGCGTCGCTGCCCTCATCCTGCTCCTGGTGGCCCTTTTGGCTCGGGTCCTTGTCAAAAGAAAACCCCCGCGGGACCCTCTGTTCTACGGTAGGTAGGCTGGTAGGTGTACTCTTCAGAGGGAAAGGGTTTGTATCCACCCTGGCAGGGAGCTGGGCATTGGGTACATGCTCCTTCTGGGCTGCTCTGAGGCCAGTGCTGACAGGAACTGGAAGTGTAGGGCTCTTCAGGGCCAGGCTCTTCCCGCTAAGCTCCCCTTCGTGGTGTCCACTTTCTAAATAGAGTTCTTCCAGGGAGTGAGTGGCAGGGCCAGGCGGGCCTCCTCCAGGCACCCTGGGAGCCCCCAGCCTGCTCTTCCCTCAGCCTCCAGGCTGGGCTTCCTGCCTTCAGCTGGCTGCTGGCATGTGGGATTGAATTTACCATGTCTCACTCTACGCCAGTGGTTCTCAGTTTTCCTAATGCGGCCATCCTTTAATGCAGGTCCTCATGTTGTGGTGACGCCCCCAACCATAAAATTAGTTTTGTTGCTACTTCTTAACTGTAATTTTGCTACTGTTAAGAATTGTAATGGAAATATCTGATATGCAGGATATCTGATACGCGACCTCTGTTGCAGATTAGGGGTCGTGACCCACAGGTTGGGAACTCTGGTCTACACATTTGTGTAAAGAGGAAAATAATGCCCTGGGGAGCTGGTCAAACATTAGCATTTGTTAGAGACTTCGATCAGCACCTGAAAAATAAACATGTGTATTAAACAAACAAACAAACAAGGCATTGGTTGAGCACATCATGTGCCTGACAAGGTTCTGAGCCCTTCAGAAGTATTATTTTAATACTCATAACAAATATCCCTCCACTTGGCTAGCTAGAGATGCCAGAAATGTGGTCAGAATCAGGGGGAACAGCTCCGGACCCCTTTCATTATACATCCTGCCTCAGGCAAAGCTGTGGCTGGTCTTGGGGTACTTCCTGTGGCCAGGGATTTTGTTGGGTATCTTACTCATTTCATTTCTGTTGATGTCAAACAGGCCTCACATCTCTGTAGCTCTAGCAATGGGCATCTATTTCTCTTGCTCACCGACCTGTGGGTTGGCCGAGACACCCTGTTCCAGGCTGTGAACAGATTTAGGACTCTACTTGTGTCTCCTCATAGTTCCCACAGCATACACCGAGGGCTGGAGGAAGGACAGCAATGTCCCCACTGCCTTGGTTAGAGCTGGCCCCTGTCACTTCCAGCTCCATCTTAAGGTCAGAGCAAGCCTCGAACCCTCACCAAAGGCATGGGAAGCATTCTCTGCCCACTATGAGCCTTGGCAAAGGTGGAGAAGGAAGGAATTATAAATGACCAGTTTCTCTCTGTTTGCACACACACAACACTGAAGCTCAGAGAAATCGTGAGCCTCTCGTGTCTGGCTGTGCCTCTCTGACTTCAGAGCTGGGTCCTTATTCATGTTGCACTCTACCTGCTTCGATCTGGTCCAAGAACAGTTTCCCTCTGCTGTTTCTCCTTCCTCCTCCCCACCCAGGGAGCCCACGCTTAGCCTACTGATACATCCCCATCCTTGAGGCAAGCAACCGCTCTTGTGTCTTCAGTTCTGTTCCAGCTTTGAGGACACTTCAGCCTTGGGTCCAGCCCTGGGCCAGGTTCCTCATCTATCAAGAGGCAGAGACTGTGTGTCACCTCTAAGAAAGTATCTGACCCTCCATGGGTGTCACCAGCTGTGAGTGGATTACACACCCAGTGCCTTGTTTTCCAGGAGACACGTGGGCCTCAGTGGAGCCCAGTGAAGCACGCCTGGGGACCCCTCACCCCCTTTGGCTCCCCCCTGAGGTAGCTTCCCCACTCTCCGTTTGTTTTTTTTTTTTTTTTTCCCATAGCTTTTTATATTCACAAATTGGGTTTGCTACTGCCCCTTCCTGTTCCAGTCTCGGATATCAATTTATTATAACATGAAAATGCAGTTTTCTCGATGGACTCGCACACCCTGAGTGGGATCGCCAGATGTTCAGAAGCTCTGGCCCTTAGTTGGCCACTCCTAGTATTAAAGCCCAGTTAGGGGTTTTGTACAACTGGCCGGATTTGGAGATGCGGCGGCTTTCCTCCGGGCATCCTCAGCTGTCCCATCTCATGTGCATTTTTAAAAGTCACTGCCTTTTGCCGGGTGGTGGTGACACACGCCTTTAATCCCAGCACTCGGGAGGCAGAAGCAGGCCAATTTCCAAGTTCGAGGTCAGCCTGGTCTACAGACTGAGTTCCAGGACAGCCAGAGCTACACAGAGAAACCCTGTCTCAAAAAACAAAACCAAACAAAAAAACAGAAACAAAAACAAAAAACCAACCAACCAAACAAACAAAACCCCAAACAACAAACAAGCAAAAAGTCACTGCCTTTTTCCTTAAAGCTGTTGACTGCCACTTGTACACCGGTCACCCACCTGTCTTGAGGACCTCCAGGGAGGACTAGGCTAGTATGTTGGACACACTCTTAGTTGGCCTGCATGCCACACTAAGATGTCCTGCCTTTTCTAGACCACCTGAGTATCTCTTCGGCTGTTTTATTACCGGCATAGCTCCTGCTGCTCAGGTGGGATGTGGGTTTCACCTGAGGGAGTGAGGATGGTGGAGGCGGCCTGGAAGAATCTTCTGGGACACTGATTCTCTGTCTCTGTGACATGAGTTCCCTCAGTGAGGGCCTTGGATCAGTACAGGGAGGTCCATGAAGAGAGGTTAATGTCCAGCTGGTGCGCAGTACATGCAGTCTGGAAAAGCATGAGCAACACTGCGTGGTACCTGGTGGGCACCCCGTCCTTGTTGTCTCCCATGGCGTGCACTTTCAGCTGCCGCCTCCTTTGTTCCAGTGTATGCGGTGTTCGGATTTACCAGCGTGGTGAACCTCATCATCGGCTTGGAGCAGGATGGCATCATCGATGGGTTTATGACCCACTACCTGAGAGAGGTATGGGGTTGCTCGGGGGTTGTACTGGGACCGGGTGGCTCAGAGGCAGTCCCCTCATCCAGTGTAAGCAGACACATGACAGGCTAGCCACAGAAGACAGAGGGCCAGGAGGGCACTCTGTCTCCACCACACCTCCTTCCCTCCAGAACTGTTTTCCTTTTAAGTGAAGAACTTCAGGTGAATTTAGTATTTGGGGTTCTCTTACTGGATGATAATTTCAGAGATCCCAAATTCGTCTTAAACATCTCAGGTGTCAAAGTCTAGTCTATCTATAATCTCACTCAGTATTTGGGAGGCAAAGGAAGAAAGAAGGATTACTGCAAGTTTGAGGGAAGTCTCACAATATGGTGAGTTCCAGGCTAGCCTGGACTACAGTACGGGACCCTGTATATATATATGTAATATCAAGTTATTTACCTAAGCTTGCTGAGTCTGGCAATTAATACCCTACCACAAAATCACAGCCCTCGAGGAAACCAGTCTTGTTTTCTAATTTATAGTGGGCTGAATCCAGTCCTAGAGAGGCCAAGTGACCTACTCAAGGTCACACAGAAAATATGGAGCAGAGATTGAAACAGTATTGTCTATGGACTTTCTGTGTTTCAAATAATGGGGAGCTTTGTTTGTCTCCCCAGGAATGTGTGAGGGGAGCGTTGGAGCCAGGGAAGAAGGCAAGCTTGTGGGTATGGGGCCGTGTCACACAGTGAGATGTGCTATCCATAAGGCAGCTTCTGCAAGGCCAGCAAGGGCAAGAAGATGGCCAGTGGCAGTGCAGGGCAAACAGAGAGAGAATGAGTTTCAGGGATTCTGAGTGGGATTTCGGGTCAAGTTGTGGGTGATGGAGAGGAAGGCCTGGAGTGATGTCCTGATTCCTGTTTTGGGGTTTGTTGGAATGCTGGTGTTATTAAGTCAGAAGCTTGAGGAGTGAAGTTCTAGAGAGTCCTTGAATCCAGCTGTTTCTAGCCTTCAGGAGGTCACTGTCTAATGAGAAGGGAGGATGGCTTTGGCCTGGGTATGATGGCAGAGGTACACTCTCAGCACAGATGCAAGGGCTCTGGGAATGAATGCCCAGGATGGCCTCTTTGAGTTGCTGGCATTTCCATAGCATTTCAGAGTGGCCATGGGAGAGGACCACACATACTGCTATATGGTGCAAGGAAGGGAAGGCCTTCTGGGGCGAAGGGACAGCTTGGACAAATGTCTGGAAAGGAGGCCTAATAGTGTCTGTCTCCCCAGGAGTGTCTGCAGGGTAATGCTGAGTTCCTCTGGGACATGTGGAGTTTTGGGTCCTGGAGGGACATCTACTAATGCCCCAGCTGGCAGGGCTCAGCAGGTCTTCTGAGGAATGACTCCATCAGAGAGACTCAGGAACCACCCAAATAGAGTTGATACTTCAAGTTGGAGAAGAGAGTTGCTTTTGTGGGGGATGATGGACCATGGTGGGCAGATAGAGGAGGCAGAGGGAAGCCTGGGGAGGAGGCCAATGAACCAGAGGAGGGGCCTTCAGGAGGGAGGATGCTGATCAGGGGGCAAGCTATCTATCAACCCTGTGAGGTTGGCAAGAATTTGGGTAGGAGGTACAAGGAAGGAAGCTGGGGTGTAACAGTGGTAGGATCTGCGGGCCTAGTGGAAGAGATGGGGTTTCGACCTGCAGCCTTTCAGGAAGAGGGAGGCTGCATGAGTCTTGCCTTGCAGCTGGAGGGTGGTAGATGGGAAGCAGGGAGAGGTGAGGTACCCATTTGGAAATGTAGCAGTGGCTCTATGGGTGACTTTGAAGGCCTGCCCCACGCTGTGATGAAAAGGGAAGGTCACCTAAAGTGACAGCATAGATACTTAGTGAGATTTGTCCAAAGACTGCATAGAAGAGCTTGGAGCTGGCTGAGCTGGGTGTGCAGAGGCCAGGCAGGAAGGGCCTGGCTGGAGGGAGAAGCAGGCGAGTTGAAGGAGTTCAGGTGGGTTTGAAAGGTCCACACGTGTCTGTGAAGCTCCCCGAGGAGGCCGGTGCTGGCTTTCAGAGCTGAGTGTGTAGGCAGGAGTGACCGGAGCCATGAAATCAGTTGAATTATGTACCACGAGTGAGAGGGAAAGGCAGTGGCCAGGCAGAGGGTTAGAAGTTTGGGTGTGGCTTTTTTTTGGGGGGGGGATGGTGGTGGCTGATGTCCTTGCCTGAGGGGAGCCACAGAGTTTCAGAGAATACCTCCTTGACTGGTTGATACAGTTTGGCTGCTCACGCATATTAGGGAGACATGCGAAGCAGTCTGGGAGGGCATGGTCCTAGGGAAGGGAGAAAGAAAACACCACTGAAGAGTCCATGTCTGACAGGACCCCGGAACATGACTACCCGGGAAGGGGAAATGTTCATAGTTCATCATACAATCTTGTGTTCATGAAACTGAAATATCCCAGAAGTGTGGCTCTTGTTGGTAATGTAAGTGCTGCTCCTTATTAGCTATGTGACCTCAGGCAAGTCTTCAGGCTCTTGAAACGTTTTCTCCTCTGCAGATAGACGGTCCTGACCAGCCCACAAGTCTGCTGGGAAGACTGAATAAAGGGCAGGTGGGAAGCTATGTGTGGAATTGGACATGGGCACCTCCCCATGGACTGCCCAGCCCTCCACAAGATTAGCATGACTGGTTAAGGCCAGCAGGTGGCACTAGTGAACAGGGCCTTCCTGGGCCACCCTTCCGGCCAGGGTCAAGTGCTTACAGACACAAGTTTGGCCTTGCTCCAGTTGGCTGAGATTGCCCACACAGCCACCTGATGATGCCTTTGTATTGTAGTACAAACCTTTGTTGAGTAATCAAATGCCAATTTGTTAGAAATTCTATTTGACACCATGGCAGACCCTGGCTTTGACTGCCCCAGGCTAAAGTCCTATTTTCTGCAATCCTACCAACTGTGTGGAAGTGGTTTCGTCTCAGTGAAGAAACACCCCTTAGTTCTGTTGTTTTATTTGCAATAGAGGTCTGTTGTCCTGCATTTGAAGATTGGAGCCTTCCTTAAAATGGCTGCTTTTCAATGCTTTCCTTAGGGTGAACCATATCTGAACACGGCCTATGGGCACATGGTCTGTTACTGGGATGGCTCTGTTCATTACCTGATGTACCTGGTGATGGTGGCCGCCATAGCATGGGAGTAAGTAGCTCTCCTGGTGTGTGTGTGTGTGTGTGTGTGTGTGTGTGTGTGTGTGTGTGTGTGTGTCTGTGCCACTTTTGCAACTGATAAGGGGTATGTAAGGAACATGGAATGTCAGGATGTATGTATGCCACACACGAATGTCAGGACAGGAATGTTCTATGAGTTGGACAAAGCTTTATTTTCTCTGTATCACTGTCTTTGTAAACATATCCCTTTGAGTTCTCCTTCTACCTTGGTGGCAGCTCAGGCAGAAAGCGGTCCCTTAGGTTTCTGTTTTTGTAAGAACAATCTCTCTTGGCATGGTGGTGTATGCCTCTAATCCCAGCATCCAGGAGCTGGGGAGCGCAGATCTCTGAGCTGCTGACCAGCATGGTCTACAAAGTAAGTTCCAAGCCAGGGCTACATACACAGTGAGAGCCTGTCTCAACAAATAAACAAACACATGACATCAACAATAAACTCACTGTGTGCGTTTGTGTGCGCGCATGCGTGTGCATGTGTGCTTATATGGGAGTGTGTGCTCATTCATGTAGGCTAGTGTGGAGGTCAGAGATTGATGTTGGGAGAATTCCTCAATTTCTTCTCTACTTTATTTTTTAAAATTACATTTTATTGTGTGTGTGTGTGTGTGTGTGTGTGTGTGTGTGTGTGTGTGTGTGTTCATGTGCAGGTATATGTATGTGAGCTCTGGTAGGTATTTGGAGGTCAAAGAACAGTTTTACAGGGATGGGATCTCTCCTTCCACCCGGAGACCTAACTTAGGTTGGCAGCAGGTGCCTTTCCCACTGAGCCTTCTCATTGGCTCACCCCATAGTTTTTGAGATAAGGTCTCTCACTGAATTTAGAGCTCACCGTTTTGTCTAGACTGGGTGGCCAGCAAGCACCTGGGTCTCCTTTGTCTCTGCCCTTAGCCTGATGCTGAAGTTACTGATGCACATCACCATGCTTGGCTTTCCACGTGGGTGCTAGAGACCTGAACTTGGGTTCTCATGCTTGTGCAGGAAGCACCTTTTCCACTGAGCCGTCTACTCATCCCCAGTTTTAGGAACCCAAGTCCAGCACATTGTAATTCAAAGTTCCACCTCATTTCAGTCCAGAATTTCTCAAGTTCAGGTGTGGTCCTAGGGGTTGGGAAATTGCACAAACTTGGGGGTTGATCATACCCCTCAATTCTTTGTGGCTGGCTCCTCTGGGAGCATGTCTCTGTAATTAAAGAAACGAGGGAAGATTTTTGTGACGGTTGCTGTTTTTTGGGTACCAGTACTCACTGCTGTGACATGCTAGCTCTTTCTCACAGCACACACAGGCTCTCTGGGGACTCCCACGGCAGAAACTTGTGTGCCACACCCCCTGCAGAAGTAACCAGCAATGCTGGCTGAATTCTCTCTTTGTCCACTGTGACTTCCTAGGGGTTAGCAGGCAGTCTTGGCTATGGCGTTTTCCCACACAGCTCCTGCATCCCCAGCCTCTGCATGGCCCTAAGTGAGAGGAGGTCTTCCAGTTCTGCTCCCTGGGAGGCTACAACGCAGCCCCCTGAGCTGTCCTCCCCTCCCCTCATCATGCTCTCCAGGAGCGGCATTCCGAGACTAAGCATTGCCCTGGTGGGGTGGCTCCATTTGGGTTGGGGCCCACAGCAGAGCAGAAAACACACAGTGTTCTCCATACTGGCCCCTCCTTTTGGATTCTTCT
Source organism: Peromyscus eremicus (assembly GCF_949786415.1). Taxonomy (NCBI): domain Eukaryota; kingdom Metazoa; phylum Chordata; class Mammalia; order Rodentia; family Cricetidae; genus Peromyscus; species Peromyscus eremicus. Next base: position 116,400,234 of record NC_081416.1, on the reverse strand, counting down.
CAGCCTCTAGTATGGAGCTGTTTCTGGGTTATCAGATGAAGGGACATTTGGCCACCATTGAGATTAGATCTGTCCCTTTAGACCACAGGGACCTGTCGTCTCTGGGGCTTTAGCCCAAACTCCGTGTGCCACAGAAAGTCCACTTTACATTAAACTTTCATCCTTGATCCTTCTTCCCTATGCTGTGAGTTTTATACACAGTGTGGAAATACAGTCCTAATCAGTGAAGACCATGTCATAGGTCAACATGTGTGTTGTATGGATAGCATAATTTCCTACTGAAAAGGACACCAAAGGGGTAGGAGTGAGGGCTCGTTGGGTAAGCATCAGGACACAGGTTCGATCCCCAGCATTCCTGTAATAAGCTGGGTTTGAGGGCTTGCACCTGGAATCCCAGTAATGGGGTGTAGTGAGGAGCAAAGAGGTTCCTTGAGACTTGCCATCCAGCATGTGTAGCTGAGGTGGCCAGAGCTCTAGGCTCAGTGAAAAACACTGTCTCAAAAAAAAAAAAAAAAAAAAAAAAATGAGGTGGAGGGTGATTGAGAAAGGAACCTGCCTGACACAGCCTTCTGGTCTCTACAAGCATGCACATGAACAGGCCTGCACATACATGTACACACACATAGACCACCCGTTTGCATGCCTGAGTGCACAAGCCCACAAAGGGTTCTGTACCATGTCACATATGGAAGTGATCTTGATTATCAGGGTTCCCTATGCTTATCACTTGATTCAGTGGGTTTCTATTCAGGTACTTCTGTAACTAGATTGGAAGACAATTCTGAGGATTGCCTTTTGTATCCCAAGACAAGTATACTGAATCAAAATGTTTTGTTGTAGGGAAAGCTACAGAACCATTGGCCTATACTGGGTCGGATCCATTATAATGAGCATTGTGGTTTTTGTGCCTGGAAACATTGTAGGTAAGAAATGTTATTTTAACAGTCATTGGGTTTTTTTTTTTTTTTTATAATGGGGTTTTTAGATAGAAAAGTTGTTCTTAAGCTTTATAGTAGGTTCTAAGCTTATAAAAACTATTTTGCAAAGTTATTCCTACCCGGCTCTGTGCTCTCATCTTTTAAGAAGTGTGTTAAAGCCATTTTCAGAAGGGTATACTGAACTGGTAGTTAAGCAGCCAGCATTTAGTGCACGGATACGGTTTGCAGCTCTTTGTATTATATGTTGCTTCTCACACACTATGAGAACTTATGGTAAATGCACCCGGAAATAAATATTCTTCCAGGATGAAGTAAAAGAAGTCATTTAGACATGCAGAAAATTAGGATATATGTGTTAACATAGTTTTTAATATTGTAAATAGGACATCACTATTAAGAAATATCTAATGGTTTTGACTTTTTTTTGTCTTATCTAACAAAACTATTACTGGTTCATTGCAAAATTTTAGGTGATTTGAGGTTGTAGGTAGCTTAAATATTATTGTTTAGATATGCACCAACAGACTTTTGGCCATCTTTTTGACTATCTCTTCCTCTCTTTTAAATAGGAAAATATGGAACACGGATTTGCCCTGCATTTTTCTTAAGCATACCATATACATGTCTTCCGGTGTGGGCTGGCTTCAGAATCTACAACCAGCCATCAGAAAACTATAATTATCCCTCAAAGGTAGTTTTATTACATTTAAATGTAACAATTCAATACTGGTGTGCAACCTCAGGCTGGCATTCTGGCAGCTGGTAACTTACATGTTCCCAGACTCCCCAGGCTCACATCTCCGTGAGGACAGAGCATTGGGGCATTCAATCCATAGGACTATGTTGATACCTTGCCATTTGCTGGCATCTTTGTTAATGTGGCAGATGGTCTGCTTCTGTCTCAATCCATCTGCTTCTACTGCCCAGGCTACACTACGGGGGACTTCCCTTGCAGGGATCACCTTGGCTTCTGCCACCCTTCTGTGTTAGTGTGACAGGTAAAGTTCACAGCATGTGGTTTGCCTGGGTTAACGGCCTGTGTGTGAGCACCTGACACTTCTTTCAGTAATACCATTTACTGCTGAGGTGTTCAAGGTAATGCACAAGGCCATTGGTTCTGATCCCTGGGGATACAGGCCCCAGGACAGTGGTTGCAGGAGCACCCCCAAGACTCCTCCCCTTCCATTCACTGCCAAGGGGGTCAGTATGAAGCAAGGCTAACCCCACAGGTCTGCTTAAATCTTCATTTCTAAGAGAGTGATTTCCTTCTCTTCAGTTTATATTAATATATCCTTGGGTAGGGTCCTTTAAATCTATCTGATGTGTGAGAACAAACTACTAGTTAGAACATGATTACTCACCTTACAAAACTATTTTTAGTTTAAAATCATTATTCACTTATTTACTTTTGAGGCTCTCCCTAGCTGGCCTCAAACTCTCCATGTAGTCCAGGCTGGCCTCAAAATCACTGGGCTCCACCTGTCTTGAGTGCTGGAATTAAAAGTTTGCGCCACCACATCTGGCCAAAATTATTTGTACAAGTTGAATTCATTGGACTACCTTTTTAGGGGAGTGTTGGGGTTGAATTCATGGCCACCCGTGTGCTGAACAACCACTCCACTACGGAGGTTTACTTCTCGCTCTATGTACATTATAATCTACACATAGTTAATTTGTAAATATTTAGCTACTGCTGTGTAAACTCAGGCCATCAGCAGCTACACTCATACATCTCTTTCAGAAGTGAGTGGGTGTTAGAAAGAAAGGGTAAACAGTAACCCTAGTTGGCCCTGGCTCCACTGCTTTGACAGGGCTCCATGTCAGTGTGTGAACAGCATTTGCATTACGAGACACACAGAATCATTTGTGTTGTTACTTTAATGGTAAAGCACAGCTATGGGCATTGTTACACAGTGCTGTTAGGAACCATACTCAGCGCAAACAAAACTTAACAACCACAGAATCACCCTGCAAAGCAGTTTAGCCATGCTTCCAACCCATTTCCATATCAAGGGCCTGTCCCGAGACAGTCATCGCAGACACAAGGCAGAGATTTCTGTGCAGGGCCGCTCTCCTGAACATTAAGTGGTACAATGAAAAAGTGCCCAGTGTCTTGCAGTGGGAGGACAAGTATGGTTTCCTTAGGGTATTTTCAGTTTTTAATCACTTGAGGATGTGCTCACAGGCAATTAGTTATTCAGTGAAGAATGCAAAACTGTTTATATTCTAAATTCTATTTTTGCAAAAAAAAGGTTATATGTGAGTCTATGCATTTATATATAAATGTATAGAACATACATGAGTCAGGCATGATGGCACACATGAAATCTAATCCTAGCACTTGGGAGGAGGTGGCAGGATAATCATGAATTTGGGGCCAACATGAGCTACACAGCGAGTTCTATGTCTGTCTCCACCACATAGATGAGATCCTGTCTCAGAAAACCAACCAACCAACCAACCAACCAACCGGCTTATCAACCAACCAGCTGACCAACCAACTAACGAAACAAAACTATACATGACTAGGAATGTGTGTCAACCACTAACAGTTGACAATTCTACAATTTCATTTTTCAAATGCATATAGCTTTTTTTTTTTGGTTTTTTTGAGACAAGGTTTCTCTGTGTAGCTTTGCACCTTTCCTGGATCTCGCTCTGTAGACCAGGCTGGCCTCGAACTCACAGAGATCTGCCTGCCTCTGCCTCCCGAGTGCTGAGATTAAAGGCATACGCCACCACCGCCCGGCTTATAACTTACTTTTATAATCATAAAAATGTAGTTTCAAGAAAAAAATGGACTAGAGCTGGATGGGCCTCAAATCACCTGGCTTAGTAGCTCCATTTCATAAAAAAGGGAATATACTGGAGGGGAAGATACTCATGATGTTCAGTGGCCAGTGGTCTACGATGTGAATTGTGCATCTTCCAGACTCATTAGTCATCAGCTTGGCATTTAGTGTCGCAGACTTGTCCCTGGCTTTGGGATTGTTCTCCAGCAACAAACTCCATTTTAGGTTCTTCAAGAAGCCCAAGCAAAGGCCCTGCTGAGAAGACCATTTGACTTGCTCTTGGTTGTGTGTCTCGTCTTGGCGGCTGGATTTTGCCTGTTCAGAGGCTTGGTAAGCATAACATCAAAATAACAATATACTATTCCAAACAAGAAAAAAGTCTCTGTGTGTATGTGTGTGTGTGTGTGTGTGTGTGTGTGTGTATACGTATAGTGTGTGAGATCAAACTGATCACCTCTTCTTCCTGCCACAGCCTAGAGCTCTGGACTAGCTTCCTGTTGCTCTCTTGCCCCAAGTGCCCCACTCACAAGGGATGGCTCATCCCAGGCTATCTCATACCTCCTCCTTTGGGTCCTCAGATCAACTTCTGTTTAGAAGTACCTTCCTTTCCTTATTTTAGGACACCTGAAAAACTGGCCATTAGAATCTCATTGTTTCCCTTGATCCCCCCCGCCCCCCCCAGCCCCCCGATTTAAAGGCAACTATCTTTGGTTAGGGTGATTCCCTAAGATCTCAATACAGCTGTGGCCCAGAGCAACCATGTATTCTCAAGAGTAGGGGTGATGAGATCAAGAGGTCCCTGGGTAACAGTTCTCACCTGTGCAGGGTCATGTGAATTTCTCACTGCTCAGGTTAATGCTGAATTAGGATTCAGGTTTGGAGTTTGATTATAGGAAGGACTCGTGAGATGTTTTTTTTTTTTTTTCCCTCTTTGCTCTTTATTGGTTTTTGTTCGTTATTTGTTTTGGGAGACAAGTTTTCTGTGTAGTTGTGGAGAACACTAGCCATTTGCTAGTTGTGCCTTAGAAAAATGACACTCTCTGACCTGTCACTTCCTTCTCTGTAAACTACTAGTGCCTACCTTATATCGTTTTGAAGATTAGTGACCACCCTCCTTGGTAAGGGCCTTGTACAAAGTAAGTGTTCAATACACAACTGTTGTTAGTCTTAATTCATCAGTGATTCTTCACAATGACCCAGCTTTATAATTTATTCTTAGAAGAAATATTTTAAATCTAGGAATTATTTGCTTATCATATTCAGTTTCACCAATTACCAACTATTCTAAACTTGCTGGGTTGCACAAGTTGAGAACAAGCCATGGAACCTGTTCTTTGGTTGGTTTGTGCTAATTTCCAAGTTCAGTCACCACCACACAATGAGATCCAACTGCATCCTCCCATGTCCTGTTCTCTGTGTACATGTGTGCTGGGTGGGGCTTGCTCAGATGAGGATTTGGACCAAGGCCCAACTCTACTGCTAGCCTGCAGTCCAGGTTGTTATTTGGTAGAACATTTCATTTATGGCCAAGGATATGAGGAATGGTGCCTGAGGGGGAACTGTCTCAGTGGTTTGCCAAAATCTATTCTGTGGCCTAGAGTGTCCTCTGCAGTGACTAAATCTGCTCTCTGCTCTTTCCAAAGTGGACAGGAAACGGCTTCACAGGAAGACCCTGCTTTCAAATCATCCCTTACTGCTTCCATATGCTCTGTGAGGTACTGGAGAGAGGCAGATGCTATTTTTGAATCTTGCAAAGCACAGTATGATTAATTTGGTACAGAAGTGTTATTTTTCTTCTGATAGAGACTAGTTGGCTAGCTATTCCCAAGTGGAACTGGTTATCTCTACCAAGAGCTGTGCTTTGGCTCACTAAACCTAGATGCTGAAGCTGTGAATATTGGAGAGTCCCAAGAACAATGACCCACTGTTGACTTAGGCTTAGTCCTCTAGAGAAGTCTGGATATCTGCTTTTCCTGTTACTGACGGGCCTGTAAATAGTTTATGGTGAGAACTGAAGTGGCTCTCACTGAAGCTGGCACACAGCCTCATCTGCAAACCTAAGAACGGGACTGTCATAACGAACTCATTTTGTCCTTAGATTGCTCTGGATTGCCCAGCCGAGCTCTGCCGACTCTACACACAGTTCCAAGAGCCCTACCTAAAGGACCCTGCTGCTTACCCTAAAATTCAGGTCAAGTTGTTACAAAGCCTAAGGTTTTTTTTTTTTTTTTTTTTTGAAGTCAATTCTCATATTTTAAATGGATAATGAGGTGTCTACACATAAGTAGGAATTAGCATTTATCTTTGAAAGTGTTTCATGTTTTTGCTTTTTGTTAGGTCAAGCTGTTAATTTGCTCATTTCTTTTTACACAGATGCTGGCATACATGTTCTACTCTGTCCCTTACTTCGTAATTGCACTTTATGGCTTAGTGGTCCCTGGATGTTCATGGATGCCTGATATAACGCTGGTCCATGCTGGAGGTCTAGCTCAGGTACTCAGATAAGAATATTCCCTTTTGAGAAAGTTCTTTAGTGACCTAGTTGTCACTGAAATTATGAAACATGTCTCTGCTCAATGTTTTGAGTAGAAAATAGTTTCTAGTTTATTGGATGACATTTCTGCCTCTCTCTCTCTTTCCCTCTCCCTCACTCACACCAGTGATACCACCTGGTAGATGTAGTTATCTAGTGAAATTAGGGTTTTCCCCAGAGTCACAAAAGTAGCAAGTGGCACTCTGTTACAGAATTGTTTCCCAGTCTATGAACATTATGGCTACTGAGAAGAGCTGAAAGCTGTAACTCTTAGGCTGTCTATTCTATCTAAATGAAGAGTCTAAGAGCTCTGCCACACAATACTCAACAGAACAGGGAGGCTGGCTGTAAGTTCTGTTTCTAGAAAGCTCAGCCTGCCCTTCAGTCCCTCACCCTGGCACTTTGCCATGTCCCTGCCTGACAGCAGGTGTTTAATGAAAGCAACATTGACCTGGAAATGAGTGGGGCCCACCCAGAAGCAAAGCACAGTAATTATACAATCATGGCACAGTAACCAGGATGGCAGAAAGACCCCAGAATCATAGTGTTGAAAAATACAGTACTTATGGGGTCAGTGGTTAAATCCTTCCTGGGGTACTGAGTTGGACTAGTCATAGAAAAATAGATAAAACCTGCAGAAGAAATACTCCTGGAGAAATGCTTAGCTACTTTGCTTTGTCAGCTTCTGAATCCCCTATCCTCAAGGCCTTGATTTGGGCTTTTATTTCTGTCTTTTGATATCAACTGTAAGCTGGTAACCAGTCTCTTCAGCCCCGATTGCTGACTCCTAAACTTAATTCCAAACTTAATCACTGCACCTGGATGTCTCACTAGCACATCAGGTTTTTTGAGGCACTTTGAGAAACTTCTGGAGTAAAATGGAAGCAGCACTTTTGTAATGGAAATAGGCCAACTTGAGACTTTAAACACATTTGCAAAGCAAGTATCAGTCTATAAAAGAAAACACACTTTCCAGTTTGATAAGAGTCTTGCTTTGTAGCCCAGAATAGCCTTGAACTCACGATCCTCCTGTCTCAACCTCCCATCATGCCCAAGGTAGCATGTCAATAGAGACTCTTGTCCTCCCCATTCTCCTGTTGCCCATTTTCTTTGTTCTCTTCAGAAAGTACAAGCTCAACTAAACATTTTAAAATAAAAATCAGACTATATTTTAGGTCAAGTTCCATTGGGGGACTTAAAAATAAAACCTCTCTCTTTATACACAGTGCTTGCTATAGGGCTAAAGTTGTAAGTATAATTTGAGAAGTAACAGACCGAATCAATTACTTATTAGTGTTTTCCATCAACTGAAGTATAGTCAGTTCTTAGTTATGTGCAGGTTCAACCAACTTAAGTATGTTAAGGCCTATGATGGCTATCAATTGTGAACAAAAAGCCGACTTTTCTTAGTCCCTAAAAGACACACTACAACTGTTTACACTGCATTTGCAGTTTGGTCCTGTAAGCCATCTAATGTAAGACATACAGAAAGATGTACACAGGATGCAAACACATTTTATACAAGGGCTTGAGGATCCAAGGATTTTGACATACATGGGATGTCCCAGGGTCCTGGAACCAATCCTCCTTGGATGCCAGTGGGTGACTGCACATTGTCAGAATCATTGAAAGTGAAACAAAACAAAAACCTAGAGTTAATCTAGTCAATATGACTAGCAGCAAGAGCTGATAGAAGTCCCTTGTTGTCACTAGTTAATTCAATGACCACTGTCACTTTACTTCTCTTCATCACCAATTTTCTTTTCTGTAAAGTTGCTGAGGATTAAACAGGGTATTACATAAAGAGCTAATGATAGTGCCTGCCATGGAAAAGCTATGGGACTCCTGTTTATTATTATTGTATAGATTCCCAGAAAGAATTTAAGAGAAAAATGCCTTCTTACTGAGATTAATTCTTCTACAAGTTAACCGAAGTGTATCTCACATCTAATGACCTAAAACAACAACAACAAAACAAAACAAACAAACAAAAAAAAACCTGGGCAAAGGTTTGGGGACAGATACCTGGTGGGCATTATGTAACCCCACATCCACGGGTATGTGTGACAACTGAGTCAGGTGACATCCCTCCAGCTGTTTCCTCCACTCCTGGCTATACAGGGATCTAGAGGTACATCTGTGGACAGTCTAGTTGAAAAGAGTTGACTTTCCTGGAAGTAAGTTTCGTAACATTTTTTCTTCGCAGAAATCTTTGAGTATCTTAAAGTTTTAGGAAGCTCCCGGACAATTAGGCTAATATAAATCTTTCTGCCATCTACTCTGGTGCTTTATTACCAAGCATCTTTGACCTTGAGGTTCATTTTTTTACATGCTTATCCTTTGATAGAGAAGTTAAAAGGTCAACAAGGGGACCTAATAACAAGGAGCCCAGGTTGTCATCAGGGTGCCAGATCATAAAGTTACTCTCCACCTGAGGTGGGCCCCGATATCTGGTTTGTGGTGGAGCAATAATCCAATCTGGCCATCTGTTTCTAGAGTCAGTATTATTAGCTTCTATGCTATTAGTCAGAAAACCCTAAGGCAACACGGTTCTAGATTATCTACTTGTATTACAGGGACCCAACACCTACAAATTTCACCCTCTAACATTCATGTGGACATGTAAGACTCACTTCTTTTTGGAGACAGGGTTGTGATTAGTGAGGAGATGGATTAGGATAGGGTCATCTTTCTCTAATATTCTCTATCAGGAATGGAAGCTATTAAAATTTAGCCTTTGCTTACTTCCATTACCTCATTTTACATTCTAAACATTCAATCTGACCAAAAAAAAAAAAATCATTATTTCTGCAAGGTAGAAAACTTAGAATTAAGTCAAAGGGAAATGACTAGGGGTGTCTGTCAGCCCCATCACTGAATATTGCAGTCATAATTGAAATGCAGAATTGGGCAGCACTGCATTCACTCACCCACTCACTCGGCTCTGGTATGGTTCCCAGGCTGAGCTCCACAGGCCGTGCAGGAAGCAAGTGTGCTGGACACTCCTTACCAAGGTGTCTGGGAAAGGAAGCCTCTTCAGGTGACACTTCTTCTTGTATCAGAATCCTGAGCACTCAACACTAGCGAAGCTACAGTTGGGGGCACCACTCAGTTGGCTGCCACAAACACACCCTGTGCAGTACCAGGAGCTGCAGACAACTGGCCTCAGGGTTCTTTTCTCACATGCACACACCTTTTGGTAAGAAACGTTACAATCTTCACCCCTTGTTAATAATTCTGAGTAGAATGGCTTGCTATTACAGGTACAGAGAAATGCTTTAAAGATTCTTTTTATACTCTGATAGTCACAAGACCATTGTTGTTGAACGTTTATTGAACTCTAACAATGTGATAGGTGCCACACAAAACATTTGACACAGTATCTGCCCAGTGGGCGTACAATCTAATCTAAGGACACAGATCATTTTTTCAAATGTTGCCATGAGCTTACTGTTCATGAAAATGAGGTATTAACCGCACTGTTTAGTGCAGAAAAGGGCCCACAGAATCACTGACCTTTCAGGCAGGCTTGCCTATACAAGTACACACAACTGCTTATGTTACTTATTCTTGGAAACTATGGGTGGCATTTTTCTGGTCGTTTTATGATGTACACAATAATCTACAAGGAGAATCACTAAACCCACAAATCTGACAAAAACCAGAGTTCAAAACTGGCCTCTAGTCCAGAATAAAATTGTTATATATTCAGATAAACAGCTATTTAAAGTAGGACCTAGAGAAAAATAGTGTCAGAGGCCAAGTTTTGTTCAGAGTCCCAGACTGTCCACAACTGCAGCTCCTCAAGGTACCTTCCAAAGTGCCCTTTATTCTCAAGGTCTTTTGCCTGTGGAGCCCTGAGATGCAAACATTTGCCGGGCCTTCGGCCATCTGCCCTAGGGAGGTGTGTCCGAGGGCAGAGCCCTCTCAGTGCCTGTGGACCACAATGCAGACAATCCACCTGTTGGTCCTTGTCAACACACCACAGGACTTTTATTTTATCTCCAGAGTAGCAAAAACATATTAGAGGTATCCAGAATATATCAGTAATTTATAAATTGTAGCCCATTAAAATATCTGCCATTGATACAAATTCCTAAACATGCTGTTTATAAAAGCTTGCCCTTTTCTTGTCAAGGTCAAATCAAATGCTAAATAGAACTTTTATGTTAGCCACTTAGCACAATCAATGTAGGAACTGTAAGGTAACAAATACATTAAAAACAAATTGTCTAGTGATTCATTCTTGTTCCTTCCACCTCTTTAGATTACAGTATCCTTTATCTTTCCACTTTGATAATAGTATACCAATGATTTATTACTTACTGCATCTAAACCCTCAGTCTTTATTAATGTGTATCTTGAATTTCAAACACAAAAATGCAGACTTGAGGTTTGCATTTTATAATAACTTTTTCTGAGAAAATATTTTCTCGGTTTTGAAGCCCGCTATGGCCTGTATTACTTTTCTAATAGTTTTTCTCTGTGCTTATGAAAAGTACTAAAAACAAACGAGCCAAGCAAAACTCAACAGGCACATTCTGAATAGTCTATGTATATATAAACAGAGGGAGGCTCTTGCCTTTCTGTTCTGAAACCTGGATTATGCTGACCACTCACAATTCTAAATAGATTTCAGTCCGATTTGAAAAGGTTGCCTGTGTACATATTTGTCATTTTATAATCATTCTGCTATCCACAGCCAAGCTATTAACAAGTGTGTCTTACAAACAACCAGAGTGCAATTAAGTTGCACAAAATCAAATACACAAATAAACAAAACTACATGCTGATGGGGCTCTGAGCTCTTGCTTCTAGTAGTCAGTCTGATCAATGACACTGAGATCTTCAGTGCTTCTCTTTAAGTAGCTCATTATACTAACCACAGTTTAGCTTTTGAACTCAACTTCATTTTGAATTGTGAGACTTAGCTGAGTGTCTATGTAGTGTTCCTAGAATTCAAATTAGAAATGTTTGGTATTCGGCACGGGTTAGGTTAAAAAACCACAACTTGGAATGATAAAAGCACACTTTAAATAGGATACATTATTTGAATAGTTACATCAAGAACGACCTTAAATTTAGTGAAAGACCATGTATTAAGACTGTGGATTACCTAAAGGAATTTTGCTTTGAAGACAGGTTTTGAGGGCACATGGTCTGAACGAGTCACCCAGAATGCATCCTTAATTCAAGTGAACGATCTCATGCTTACTTTTTGTTTTTTGTTTGAATGTAAACAGGCTCAGTTTTCTCACATTGGTGCTTCCCTTCATGCTAGAACTGCTTACGTCTACAGAGTCCCCGAAGAAGCGAAAATCCTTTTTTTAGCATTAAACATAGCATATGGAGTTCTTCCTCAGCTCTTGGCCTACCGTTGTACCTACAGTCCCGAGTTCTTCCTAAGAACAAAGGCCGATGAAAAGGTGGAATAAACATACCTCAGTTCTCTCTGACCCTGTTATATGGAACGGATGCTCTACTTCATTCCCTTCCAGGATACTCACGAGAATACAGATTCTTGTTCTACAGTGGATGTGCGAGTGAAATAATGGTATTGTATAGGTATATTCTCATTTTTGAAGGGAAATTCAAGTTGAGAAACAGCTTGTTTAAAGAAATATATCAAAATTTGTCTGTGAATGTGACCATGGATCTTAACATTGCACATATTGTGTATGAAAATTACAACTCTAGTGCCTACAAATAGCATAAAAATGAAACTATTCAGAAGTGACTAACCATATTCACTATGCATATGAAACAATTCAAAACCGCAATTACAGGTTGGAGAAATAACTTTGTATGAATTGTATGAGTCATCGACAACCTTAATATAAATGCCAGATCATCATATTCTTAAGTTGTTTGAAGTGTCTTCATAAGGAAAGAATATTACTTACTGCTGTTTTAAAAAACTGCTATCCAAACTTCTATTGTGAACTTAAATGGCTAAGATGACACAAATCCACTTTATTAGTAGCCTTAATGAACACTTGTTTTATTGGTGGCTGGTAATATTCCTCTTGTGTTTCTGTGTATACTTTCAATAAAATTTTTTTGGTGTTTTATGAAGACAAACTTTGTTAAATTTGAAGTATTTTATGTATACATTTTCATGACAAACTTTGAACTTTTTATTTAAGAAATCTGTTTGTTTTATGTTCCAATTTAAAATGTTATCTACATTCTCCATATGTTTTAGTGTGATCAATGAAGAGGTCTTTTGATGAATTTCATTAATTTTAGAATAAAATATTTAAAATTAAAAAGTACCTTTTAAAGATAAAACCTGATATGGCACCCTGTCTCTTAAGGAACTTTCCATACTTGGAACTAAGTACCATAGAGAAACCACTAATTGCTAAATGACAAAAAGAAGCCCCAAACACAGTAGCCTCTTCAGTATGCCCTGAAGGGTAAGTGGACTGACTGCATTTAGCTCTCACAGCCCAGCATCACCTTCATCATCACGTGACACTGGGCTTTTAGGTCATCTTAATAGTTTGTCTTCATGTTAATTAGTTCTTCAACAACATAAGACACCAGAGGGAAGTGGGATGCACATACAGTTGTGTGTCAACATAGGGGCCACTGAGCTGGTGTTTTCTCAGGTGTGCTGGCAGATCATACTGCTACGCCCTCCCATCCCTCCCAATGTTTTCAATTAACCTAACATCCAGAATAAAGAGAAAAAAGATAGAAAATAAAATCCTCACCTGCACTTAATTCTTATGTCAACTTGCTGTCAATTTTTGCTTTAATATAGGAATTACATTAATACTTCACATTACACGTATGAAGCCAAATAAGACTAACTCAGTTGTTTACAACCTCAAACCTTACTCCCAGTACACATTCCAATAAATTTATTCTGTAAAAACAATACATTTTTTTTGTTTTTGATTTTTTTTTTACAGTAAACTTTTCAGCTACAAACCTCAAACACACACGGAAGAGATGTTCCAAGGACGAGCATAACAGAATTGATGAAACCCAACTGACTAATGTGTTCTCACAGTATAAGCTGGCATAAAAATAAATAAGACTCTCTAGTATCACAATAGCGACAATAATGTACACATAATAATCATTTGCAGATGAATGTTAACTACTCTGATTCTAGTTCCAAAAGAAAAGTTTATTAAAAGTCTATATTCAAGAGTCAATGCTTTGTCTGGTTTCCCATAGTGCTCCTGCTGATTTCAGCTTTCAAGTGTAAAGTGACCACCTTGAGTGATTAGCTCAAATCATATTGGCATTGGGAAAAAATAAATCCTTGCTTTATTTTGGTCTAACACAAAAAGACTCACTAGGTTCACATATACACTTAGTTTGTGTACACAGCAACATGAGTTTTGAGAAGTGTAAGTTCAACTATCTATTTCTAATACAGAACAGGTATTGTACAATATGGTTAAACTTTACACATGGCCTTCAAATTGAAAGATGACTTTCATTTCATCTCCAATATACCAACAATATATATCTAGGAGTTGGCTCTTGGGTTCTGTTAGAAAGAAAATCCCATTCTTAAGTATTATGTTGAGTAGTCATCTAAAAAATATGAATTACTATTTAACTGAGTATTTGATGATGGTGGGATAAAGGCAGGAAGCTGATGACCAGAACTGCCTTGGAAAAGGAGCCTAGACATGGAAAAGTCTGTGCAAAAATCTTGACAATTCTTAGTGGTTAAGGGCAACTTCATGCAACCAAGTAACACAAAATTAAGTCAATAACCTTAAAAAAGGTCAAAATGTCTTTTTTTTTTTCCCTTCAACAGAACAGAGAGGAATGTGAATAATGCACACACACACACACACACTGGGTGGGGTTCTGTCAATGACAACAAAGACTGTCGGTTCATATCAAATCCAGGAATTAGACAATCAAACAGTTAACCTTCTTGTGGTTTCTCTCAATATGCAGCATTCTTACGGTAGTTAGGTCTGTAAAAAAGCAAATAAAACAAGCCTTAGATGAGCTAGGATACTAACGAGGGAAGCCAGCCATTCACACCTCTGGGGCACAGCACTATTTTTTCTGAGGTCTGAATCAACACTAGCATATGGCAGCAGTAATACTTAGCAAAACAGCTTCAGAGGCTTTGCTTTTTATCTAGCAGAAAGTTAAATGCTATTTTTAGTGTTCTGCTATAACAAACAAACAAAAACCCTGAGGAGTAAACTTTGTCAGCAAGGGCATGGTGGCACCTGCCTTCGATCCCAGCACTTAGGGGGAAGGGACAGGTGGATCTCTGTGTTCCAGGGTAGCCTGGTCTACAAAGTGAGTTCCAGGACAGCCAGGGCTACACAGAGAAACAACCCTGTCTCAAAAAACAAAAACAAAACAAAATGAAATTAAACTGTCTACTCTCTGGTAGGGAGGAAGGTGTAGTAGTGTGCAAGGAACTGTTTACTGCAGGTATACACAAAGCCACCAAAATAGATATAATCTGTGTTGCAGGACTGTACTGTAAGGACAGTAAGCTGTAGAAAACTGAAAATCACATGGCTGCACACAGATCACCCAAAATAGTTAGGTACTTGTGGCACACGGCATAACAAAGTACAAAAGTTAACAACATCAGTACGTCTAGTCTTTGATTGTGCTTCTGAAGAAAATAAAAGATGAAACAAAGTCTAGATTTCTTTTAAACTTTATATGGATACATATGACAAAGATAAATTACTCCTGTTTCATAAAAGAATTACAATTTTAACTTAGTTTTCTATTTTAGGTTTCATGTGTGTCTATTTGTGTGTGTAGGCCACAGAGCACACGTGAAGGTCAGCTGACAACTTACAGGAGCAGGTTCTCTCCTACCATGTGGATTCTGGGATCAGGACTCAGGTCCTCAGGCTCTGTGGCAAGTAACTTTATCCACTGAGCCCTCTCACAGACCCAGGAATTGCATTTCGATTTAGACTCCACTTTAAATTGTGTCAGGTTATACTTCCCCAAGGAGATGCTATTTTTGTGTTCCATCTCATTAACCTAAAAATATTAACCACTCACGGGATGGGGAAAAAAGGGAACCCAGACCCCAAATATTTTCCCCTAAAACAGCGTGAGTTACCTCACAAATAACTCAACACACGTGCATGTGATGCTCCCATTTAACCAAAGCCTGCCATACTTACCCTATCAAATCACTATAGGACCTTCACAAGGAGAGATCAAGCTTACCATTTCCACAGGGGATAAAGATAGACTTCTGAACTTTTCTGCCCCTACCCCAAACAAGGAAGCTAGTGGATCTTTATTTTTTTAAATCATATTTACAACCTGTGAATCTGAAAAAGTCAATGTCTGGAAATTGACTTATTTATTAATAAATGAAAATACTAGACATATGATTATACTCACAGATACTTAGGAGGACTCTCTTCCTTTGGAAGGAGGAAGATACCCAAATAATAAGAAATTGTTAATCAATCAAAGAAACCTTCAACAGTATATTTTATTAATATAATGTAAAAGGCACTAAATTCTATGTTTATGTGGCAGGAAATTCCTTTAACAGCTCTATTCACATTAAAGAATATTTTGAAGCAGATCCACAGTAGTCTCAGAGGACTGTCAATGCACTGAAGAGGTGATGCCACCAATGTGACTTCAGGAACACACCTCTATTTTTAAATAAGGCACTGTCAAACGGTGCTTGTGGAGCAACTGCAGAGTCTCTGACTTTTAAATGTCTGTGATGACTACTGTACTCACTTCTAGTCATTTCTAATTCAGAACTACCGGGATCTATGCTGGACATAGGACTCTAGGTATCTGCCAGGCCTGATACTTCTCTACCTAAAGAGGCAATGTGGTGCTCATGCTTTGTGGTCATCTTTTGTATGTTGCATGGATATGCTGACATCTGGAGGATCCAGATTCTACCTTGAGGTATTTTAATGGGAGGCACACTGAAAGGCTTTACAGGGCAGCAAAGTTAATGGATACCCAAAATACGGCAGGCAGAAGCCAAAAGGATTTTTTCATGGAGTACCATTTTTAAGTGAAAAAAACTGATGTTAAGATTTGGATATTTGGTGAGTTGAGCAGTAAGATGAAAGTCAAAATTACAGTGAGACTCCATCTCATCCCAGTAGGGACGGCTATCTCTCATCAAGAAAACAAACAACAAATGCGGCTGAGGATGCAGGTGGAAAATGGAACCCTAACACAGTGTTGGGGAAACAAACTGGCAGAGCTACTATGCAATCTGTATGCAGGGTTTTCAAAAGACTAAAAGTAAGGGCTGGGAGATGCTCCGTGAGGAAAGTGCTTGCTGCTCAAGCACGAGGGCCTGAGTCCGGATCATATATACCACTCCTGAAGAATCAAAGCATACAGTAGAGGTCCTGTACACCCATGTTTACTGTGACACTTACTCACAACAGTTCAGTTATGGAATCATGCTAGGTGCTTATGAAAGGATAAGGAAAACTTGATACACACACACACACACACACACACACACACACCACACACATACATACACACACACACACACACACACACACACACACACACACGAGTTTTAGTCATAGAATGAAACTGCTGTTTGAAGGAAAATGACTGGAACACAATGATTTAAGTAAGACTTAGAAAAACAAATAAAACTTTTAAAAAACCATATACAGATTCTAGATTTAATATAGGAAAGGGATAAGCTGGATGTGGGAGGGGACCAGGCCTGGGTAAATATAATAATAGTATAAATGGATGAAAACTTCTTAATGAATCTGTGTAGTTATTATACACTAATAACAAGCTTTAGTATTGGCCACTTTGTAAAAAATATAGTGACTTACTAATTCATAGGAAAAATAGACAGTATTTGTTGCCAATGATAAAATTTGATTATTTTAGTGAAAATTATTATTTTAAATCCTCCATGTGACAGCTTCTTGACATTTAAAGACTTCTAAAAGATAGTGATATTTAGAGACATAATTAAAATATACTAAACAGATCAGCATTTGATAGTAACCAGTATTTCGAAACAAGTGAAAGCTGTGTGATATAGTCTAAGGGATTGTACTGAACCAAAACGTGAATAGCTCAGATCCTCTCCTAGTCAGCATCAGCTGTCAACTTGACACAGCCTAGTATCATCTAAGGGAGTCTCAACTGAGAGACCTCCCAGATCAGATCGTCTGTGGCCATGTTTGGGAGCAACTGTCTTGACTGACGATTGATGTGGTAGGGCCCAGCCCACTGTGGTCAGCATCATCCCTAGGCAGGTGGTCCTGGGCTGTGTAAGGAAGCTAGCTGACCACAAACCAGTGAGAGAGCCAGCGCATGAGCCAACAAACAGCATTCCTTCATGGTTTCCTCTTCAAGCTTCTGCCTTGCTTGAGTTCCTGCCCTGCCCTCCCTCAATGATGGATTGTGACCTGAAATGTCACAATAAATAAATCCTTTCCTCTTAAGTTGTTTTTGGTCAGTGTTTTTTATCACAGCAACAGAGTGAAACTAGACAGACTCCTAATGCAAGTACCTTTTAGGACACTACTCTTCACAAGATAAGAAATGAAAGAGCTACAAACAGGGAAGAAAGAAATCATCCCTATATGCACCTGACAATCCTATACTTAAAAATCTCAAAGTTTCACTAGAAAATCCTTAGACCAGATAAACATTAATTAGCAGGATGCAAAAACAACATACCCAAATCAGAAAACTTGTTATACACTGATAAAGAGTTTGTGTAGAATCAGAGAAAACCATCTTATTTATTTGTAATAGCACTAGGAAAAGTAAAATGCCCAGAAATAACTCTAAGCAAGGAGATGTAAGACCTTCACAATGACAACTTAAAGACACCAAAAAAAGAAATTGGGAACCAGGAGATGGAAGGGTTCTAAGCTCATGGACTGGCAGAATCAGTATTGTGAAAATGGTTACATTACTGAAAGTGATATACATATCAATACAATTCCCACCCAAACACCAACAACACTGTTCAATGAATTACAAAACACAATCCTAAAATACAGCTGGAAATGCAAAGGACCTCCACGAGCCACAGTGATTCCAAACAGAAAGAACAGTGCTGGAAGGATCAAAAGACCTGATCTTCAATTATACTGCAGAGCTACACAAACTGTGTGGTCTCAGCACCGAAACAGATATGAAGTCCAATGGAATAGATAGAAGACAGAGGACCTGGAAATAAAGCCACCACATCACAGCCACCCAATCTTTATTTCTGTCAAAACATATATTAGGAGAAAACTGCCTTTTCAATAAATAGTTCTAGGAAAACTGGATATACGCCTGTAGGAGAATGAAACTAAATCTGTATCTCACCCTTTATAAAAATAAATTCAAAATTGGATCAAAGATTTTTATGTAAGACCTAGTAATTTGAAAATGTTAGAGAAAAAAAAGCACATAAGGTTGAGAGGAGAAAGTGGTGTTAAGGAAAAGGGGAGGAACTGGAGGGGAAGAAATAGGAAGTGTGTTTGATCAAAACACATTATACATATGTCTGAAATTCTCAACACTTTCTTTAACCTAAAAAAAGTGAAGGAAAGCATAGGCAAAGTATTTCCAAACACAGCAATGGTTACATTCTGACTTTCTGAAGGCGTTAACAGCATGAGAAATCGTCCCAAGGACTGATGGACGGGATCACAGGAAACTACAAAGTGAAGGAAGAACTCAGGAAGGTGGGCGGAACGCCAGAGTGGGAAAAAGTCTTGGCCAAGTATGCATTTCCCGGGGGTTAGTATCTAGAATATATGAGAAACTGCAAAAACTGAACACTAAAAAGATACAATTAATAAATTAACATCCTTTGGATTCTATATCCCCTCCCCCTCCCGCAGACTGAGCTCCCTGTCCTCAACCTCCTGTACTGTAGTCCAGCTGAATTCAATTCTCTGCCCTCTGTGTGCCCGCACAGCTCAATCTGCCTGGAGCAAACACAGTCGTTCCCACTGCTTACTTCAAATTCATGCCCACCAGCCCCAAGTGGGTCCTGCTGCCTTAACAATCACCTTCATTTCTCAAGTCCATTCACTCTCCTAGTCTTCTAAGTGACTATTTTAAACCTCTTCCTCTCTTTTGGAACTTCAGCACTTTTTCCTGCACCCCCTCAAGTGATGACCCTGTTTCCTTAGAAAACAGAAGTGACTACACAAGACTTTTTCTTAAGCTCTCCTCCCAGGTACCCATTTCTCTGTATTTGTGTCTAATAGTCCCTCACGATGTGTACTCATCTCATAGTTTCCTTTGATAATTCATCTACTGAACCATTCTTGAAGACTGTGCATCAAGAAAAAAGGTCCTTTGACATTCTATCCCAGCTCGTGATTACTGCATATTTAAAAATAAGTTTACTATGAGGTTATTGGCTTTATGAAATACCATCACTCATTAGAGAGCTACTATTAATTTCAAGGGTAATTGACCAAAGGCACATGAGTGAATCCAGGCAGAAACTCATACTCTGTGACAGATGATTCCAATAAGATGGCTAAAACAGTTATGCTTAAAGACAGAAAATACTAACCACACAAAGAAAAGTAAATAGCCAACTACATAAAATTAAGAAAGTATTTTTTTAAAGCAAAAGAAAGTGAACTGATAAGACAGAAACATTAAACAGTATTGTACAGCATAAGCAAAGTCCTATAAATGAGTAAGAAAAAAGCCTAAAGGGAAAATAGGCAAAACCCTGGAAATGTGTATCGTGAAGAAACATGGCCAGTTGACACACATAAAAAGAAGCTTCTCACTGACCATACTGCATTGATTATTTTAGAGCAATATGTTGTCAAAAATCCAAGTCAGATGACACCAAGATAACTTTGGGGCTTTAACACACTATTGGCACTGTCGGTCTGAGCATAAACTGGGCAACTCCTCCCGAAAGTGACTTGGTCCAACTGAATGCCATAAACTTGTACTTCAGCATCTTCAGTTCTAGTTGCATACTAAGAAAACTTGAGTATGCGCATTAGCAGACAAAATGCTTACAGCAATATAGTTCTAAACTACTCAAAACTGGAAACAGGCCAAATATCCATTAACAGCAGACTGAATATACATATAAATTGTGGCAATATTCACATTCCATTATATATGCTATATAAACTGACAATTATACAGCACTGAAAAAGAATAAGGGCTGCCAAGATGGCTTGGAGAGTAAAGGTATCCAAGATCTGAGCTGGATCCCCAGGATTCATGTCAGAGTACAGATTCTTGAAAGTTGTCCTGGAACCTCCATACATGCACCACAGCAAGCTGTGACATTCCCCTACCCCCAAGTAATAACTTTTTTTAATTAAAAAAAATCAAGTCTGCTGCTATATATAAACAAATGAATGAACCTTAAAAACACAGTAGTGAGTAAAGTCATCATTAAAAAATATTCATAAACAAGCCAAACTGAACAATGTTAATAAAAATGGAATAGGAACTTTTGTTCGTTTGTTTTGTTTTTTGAGACAGGGTTTCTCACTGTAGCCCCCTGGCTGTCCTGGAACTCACTATGTAGACCAGGCTGCCTCAAATTCAGAGGCCAGAGAGTGCTGGGATCAGAGGTGAGCGCCACCATGTCTGGTGAATGTGGGAACTTTTAAGGAAGCATACCATGATAGATTGATGAAGGAGAGCTCTAGGAGACAGGGGAAGCAGAAGAGAATAGTGACTGGTAAGAAGAGTCAGGAGGAGAAAGTGCCTAATGGCATTAAACGCTGCAAGAGAGGGTGGCAGGCCAAGTGTGGGGATGCACCCTGCAGACCCAGCATTCAGGAGGCTGAGGCCTTGAGGCCATGAGTTTGAGGCCAGCCTGAGCTACACAGTGAGTACTAGGCCAGACAGGGGTGCACACAAGACCCTGTCTCAAAAACTGAGTGGAAGGGGAGGAGGAGGAGGAGGAGGAGGAGGAGGAGGAGGAGGAGGAGGAGGAGGAGGAGGTTGAGGCAGGCTACCCGAGTGACAGGAGTGAGAGAACAGCTGCAAGCGTCCTCCAGAGTAATGCCAGCTGACTAGATGAAGAGAGGAGAGGCTGAGAGGCAGCCAGGACTGTGAGCACGGAAGAAGAGCTACAGAGTCAGCTAAGAGAGGACAGCAGTGTGCTTCCCAGCTTTAACCATTCATCCCTCATTCAATCAACTGCAGGCTGCCAGTCAATCCTGTTAGGCTAGTGTGCACCGCTCAAGTCTTAGCCCTCACAGGTTATTATCTGAACACAACTGGTCTACAGAGAAAAAAAGCTATGGGAAATGCCCAGGTACACAAATGACCTTTACTACCACTTCTACAAAGGTGGCCCTGCCTCTAATGCTAGTCAACAGAAGTTAACAAGAGTCAGTAAGGAAACCTGTTTCTGTAGGTCTTTTCAGTATCAGTACTGAAATATAACTTGAATACTAGTATTATATTTGCATATGCCATTGACTTTGTGATAAAAAAAACCAGAACTGTTAAATTTCAATTTCAATAATTTGCAAACTACTTTAAAATACTCAGAAGTTGCTAAAGTAGTTTGAAAAATAATACATATTCAGAGCTCCAATGTCCCAGGAAGGTATAATGTCCACATGGCTCTCTTCTGTCCTCGGACTAACCCCCTGACCACTCACTCGGGCTCTGTGAATGCTGACTTCCCGAGGGAAGTCGTCTAGGTGACCAGGGATAAGGAAACCATCAGCACGTCCTCACCCCTTCCCCGGCTTTCTGCAAGTCTGAAGTCGCGTTCCTGGTGTCACTGCCGGCGTCTCCGCCCTCCGAGCTGCTTTTGTTTTCCTCTTCTTTGCAGTCTTTCTCATCCTCATCTCCGGGAGATCTCCGGGACTGTTTAGAAGACTTCTAAACGTTTAGACAAGTCAGAGATTAGAGTCAAAAGCAGGGCTCCAACTGCACAACTGTAAGGAAAGAGGTGCAGAAGGAGCTGGTTTGCATGTAGTCTATGTGCTCGATGTAGCACACACAGGGAACACATTCAGTGTGCTAAGGCTGGGCTAGGTCATTTTACTTCTTGCAAGAAGTGTGATATTAAAAACTGGACTATACAGATACCCACAGCATGACTAAATACGACTAGGTGAGTACCTACAACCTTAGGAGACCTTTAGAACTGAAAGCCACGTTATCGTAATAGAAACCAAGTTCCGGAGAATCGAGGTGAACTTTCCAAGACAACACATGGCATTCAAGGTAGAATGTCTCTGCAGCTGTTTGGCTAGGGACATACACAGAAAGACCCTGACAAAGCTTCTGTATCGCAGCATGACACAAGCAATTTAATCTTTAAACTATGGGTAATTACTTAAACATCAAGAGTATACTGACGAACCAGTCCATTGTCTTTGCTATCTTGCATTTGAAATCAAATTATAGTTTGCAACAAAAGTTGCTTGGCAGAATAGTACTAAAGTTAGAAAAAGATGGCTTCAATTATGTGTCTTATTTATAATGGTGAGATGTATCATTTTTAACATTTCCTTTTAAAAGACTTTTTTGAATTTTTTAGAACTAGATGTACTTATTGTGCACGAGTATGTATTTGTATGGGTGCATGCACCTACAAGGGCATGTTTGGAAGTCAGAGAACATCCTGTGGGAACCCATTCTCTCCTTCCATCATGTGGTTCCTGAGTCTAACTCAGGTCATCAGGCTTGGTGGCAAGTGCCGTCACCAACTGAGTCTCATGATGACTGCTCTTAGGTTTTTGTTTTTTTGTTTTTTTTTTTTTTGTTTTTTTGGTTTTTTTTAAGTAAAAAACAAGTTTAATTCCAAGCATATAAACAATAAACAATGACCACTAGGCAGAAAACACAAAAGCTAAGCTGTTTGTTCACATGCAGTCCTTTTAACATATTTGGAACTTGACCAGCTTGCCCATCTATCTATTAAATCCATATTTCTCTTAAGACCAACCTGGGGTACATAAAGCAGTTTCTCTAGGGAAAAAGGAAGAAGGGGAGAGGGGAAATATTTTTTAGTCAACCTTCAAGTACTTTAAAAACAAAAACTAAGGTAAATTGACTAAACCAAATCATTTTTCTTGGCCTTCCAGTAATGAATTAGCAAACTGGGGCCCCCTCATAAATCAGTTCTTAAAAATTATTTTATTTGTGTGTGTGTGTGTGTGTGTGTGTGTGTGTCTGGCTCTCTACGAGGACAATAAGTGCTTTTAACTTCTGATCCATCTCTCCAGCCTCTTACACACATAATCCACTTTTTTAAATGCAGAGATTGGCTGGTGAGATGGCTCAGTGGTTAAAAGAGCTTACTTACAGAGGATCTGGGTTGAGTTCCCAGCACTGATATGGTGGCTAACAACCACTCATAACTCCAGTTCCAGGGAATCCAATGTCCCATTCTGGTCTCTGCAGGCAATACACACACACACACACACATACACACACACATTTAAAATACAAAGAGAAAGATCTTCTAGTTACATAACAGAACACATAATTAGACTGCTTCTATTTTACTTGATTAAAACTACCAACCTCACTTAAAACGTTAATTTAAAATGTTATCATTTTTACCTATTAGATTAAAAACAGATTCATTTACAAAGTTTGGAGCATGTTCAGTTAATGACATATGACAGTATAAAAGTAACTTTTTCATTTTAGTAGACATTATGTATCATTTGAAACGTGCTAACTGCATTTAACAGTCCTGACCTGACAGGTGACAGAGGAGCTTGTGACCCTTCTATCTCCCGAGGGGAGGGCTGGGGTTACAGACATTCACCCTCCTGTACAGAACCCTAATATACACAAAACGCCTGTGCAGGGCATGACACAAATACCAAGTCTCATACCAATGGGAACCAGGGCACTACTCGATTTGTACTAATGAGTGATGACATTTAGTATCTCAGCAGCAAATCTGGGTGCCAAACTAACTTTGTAAAGCTCTTCAGATCATTACTCCTCTAAGTTTCTTTTAAAATGGTGTTTATCATGTTTTATCAGTAAGGTACTGAATTGGTTTTATGCCTAATTGTTGCTTTGTTATCTAAAATTCTTGCTCTTTTAGCTTCTTTTCTAGTTTAATTTGTTGTAAGGATCTGATAAGCCTTAACTGTAGATCCTTTGCATATAGAGTACTTTGAATCTACACTTTTCCAGTATCTGCTAGTGCTTCCTTAACATTAATCAGCTATATACTTGCTGTTAAAAGATACGTAATTTTCCTCAGATCTGCTGTACTTTGGCTTCTTATTTTGATTATTGAGTTTTTTCCACTCACAGGCCAATGAAATTCGGTAAGTAGAGGAGATGTGAGATAATCCCTTTACCTGACTGGGATGTTACAGAAGGTTTTCAGGTGCAAAGGCAGACTACTCAACTTGAAGAGACATGCACTATATTCAGCACCAAGAAAACACTGGGAATCCAGAGAGTAGCAGGGTATAGTAGAAAGTAGTTCTCCAAGTATCATTTCCACATGAGCAGACTTATAAACTAGATCCCCCACCCTTTCCTGAAGTTCTGAAACAGCAGTTCTGGGGGCCTTAAGGCATGCCAACAGCATTTCACAGGACTCTATGTGACATTAACAGTAAAAAGCTACAGTCTGACTGGGCTTTTTGGCTCATACCTGTAATCAAATCTTTTGGGAGTTTGAGGCAGGAAGAATACCATGAGTTCAAGTCTAGTCTGGCACATAAATTGAGTTTCAGGCTAGTCTGGATTACAGAGATAGACCCTCTACAAGGAAACAAACAAACAAATACACACAGCCCACTCCAACACACAAATGTCTACGAAAAGTTAGAATTCTGGGCTGGGTAGTAGCTCAGGTGGTAGAATAGTTACCTCGTATGCACAAGGACTTGAGTTGACTTCCTAACATGGTACAAAGCCAGCAACGGTAAAAAATTAAACAGTTCTTACTGGTTCATTCTATTGAATTAAAATGAAATAATCCTTTAACCAGACACACTTCAGCCCTCACCTTCCCTGCTGTAAAGTGTTGACTCTGTCCTAACTCTGAGTCTCAGTCCTGTTGATCTCTGAAACATGCAAGGAAATAGTGACAGGGAAAGGGAACATGTCCACTGTGAAAAGTGTCTGAAGCCATGTGTAGCTTTCACATAATTTAGGGTTACAAACACATTCCATACAAACGCAGCAGGCAATCAATTAAGTAAAAATAACTCAAATGAATGTTTAAGTGAAACCCAAATGCTAACAGAAATTCAGCCTAAAAATAACGGCAATGGAAGAAACAGTCTGAGAGGGGAAATTCTTATTTTTTTTAATAATTTGTAAACTTTAGCCCATCAAAGGCAATCATTTTTGTTTGCTTATTGTGTCACATGTGTGTATGTGTGTGCACATGTGTCCGACTCCTCCTCCTCTTTCCCTCCCACTATTTTCCCCTCCAAGTGCTTTTGTTTGTGCCTTTTTTTAATTTAACACCCACTGCATTCATGTAGTGCTTCCTGTATGTATATGGAACATAAATGGCCTCAAAGGTCCTGAATCTACCTTATATTTTTAGGTAGGGTCTCTTACTGAACCCGGAGTTCCCTGATTGGGCCAGACAGGCTGATTAGCAAGCCCCTTCAAGGGACCATCCTGTCTCACCTATCCTGCTGGCTCAGGGGTTACAGACACACGGCCCAGACTTCAGGTGGCTGCCAGGTTATCTTAAACTTGGTTCTCATGTGTGTGCAGTAAGCATTTTACCTACTGAACCATCTCTTCGGCCCTCGCAATCATGTTAGCAATCAATAAGGGTATATAGTGAATAATATAACTGGGTACATAGGAAGTAACAATGAATGGATACAATTTTACCTATGTGTTAGTAGGTGGATTTTAGCAACTGCCAAAGTAAAATCTTAATAGTCTGAGAAGCTCTTGGTACTTGTTTTCTCAGGTGTCTCTGAGAGTATATACAGCCAATAAATACAAGAATTGAAATAGAAATACTTTCAAGTACTCAATCATGTGACAGACTCTACTGAATCCTGAACCAATCTTAGGTCTTCAAGGATCCATTTATCTTGCTTTCAGTTTCTAAAAGACAAAAAGTTTTCATAAATCTCAAGGTTTTTCTGACTGCATATCTAAAATACTGTATAAAAAAACCTAGTCTTTCCATTTGTAAATCTACCATCATGTCATTGCTGCTACATTTGGAATAAAACCCAAACTCAATTATACAGCTTACAAGTCTGCACTGTGTAGCATTGACCTGTCTACCTGTGCCGAGTCAGGTGCAGTCAGATGTTCTAGGCAAGCACTTTGCTAAGAACTATACCTCCTCAGTTCTCCTGCTGTTCCTCTCCTTCTGTCACACACACGGCTCCCTCCCCCACCCTTCGATCAAGTCTTAGCAGAAACTTCACCTTCGCTTCCCAACTCTGGGTTTTTTTGGTCTCATTCACTTCCTTCTTAACTCCTTTCACAATCTACAATTATTTATTATTTACTTGTTTATTGTACCCCCTCTCCCTTTTTATGGAGTCGGGAGTCCTCACTCCTGCTCACCCAGTTCAACTCAGTGTCTGGAGCAGCTTACCTGTATGCTTAGCTTTCCTCCTTCAACTAAGCATGTAGTACTTTCAGGGCACAGCCTTGAAGAGTCAGGAGTGACTCCCCTAACACCTCAGGCTTTCTGCCTTTCTCTCTGGTATACAACTGCCTCTAAAGTTTGTAGTGTGTGTGTGTGGGGGTGGGGTGGGGTGGAGGGCAGGGCTGAATCACATGCTTTAGACAAGCACTTTGCCAAGGAACTAGACCTCCCACCCAATCTTCAGCCTTTAGTGAGTATGAACCATTAGCAGCGGGAGGGAGGTTTTCAGTGACCTTTGAAGTGTAGGACTTTTTCCGTTTTGCGCCTCCTTTCTCATTCTTCCTTTTGCCTTTTCCATCTTCTACTCTGTCTCCTTCTTCCTCACTGCTCGCATCTGCAGTATTTCCACCTTCTCCCTCAGTTTCTGAAGAGCTCTGTTGCTGAATTGTCTAAGGAAAAAAATCAGCCAATTACATTTTGAAAAAGAACAAGAACACAAATTGTGGAAACAATCACTCTGTTTAAATTTCAAAGACTTTGGCCTGCTTTTAACTTTTTCAAAATACAGGACTATGACAGCCAGGCATAGTGGCACACATCTCTAATTCCAGCTACTTGGGAGGCTGAGGTAGGAGGGTTGCTTGTAGCCAAGAATTAGAAGCTAACCTCAGTAGCATGTGAAATCCTGATTCAATTAATGAACCAAATGGCTGTCAAAGTCAATTTTTCAACGGCCACTTAACTCAGACTCTTCCGGGCAGGAGTTGGTACTTAATAAAAAACTGCTGCTAGAGCCAAAGAAGAACTCTGCCTTCAAATGAATGGAAGGCAAATACTAGCATGAAGGACATTTTACAAAGATGCACAAGAGTTAAAAGCAAGGGATAAGAGTACAACAAGAGACTGTGGTGCAAACTATTACCTGGTACCCAGTAAATTTCACTCCTGGGTTATTTTCAATTTCCCATAATCCTTCATTAAATCCTTTCCGTTTGTTTGACTTTCCAAACTTGTCTTTGTATTCCTTATATGGGAAAAGGTCTTTAGGACCTAGAAATGCACTGCAGAGATAGATCAGAAATAGAACTGATATGCTGACTTTCAAATACAAGGTATTTTAAATATCAGGATCAAATATGATGTCAGAGCACATTACAATAAACATATTTAAAGTATATATAAACCCAGTGGGTTAAGCACATATCACAAGATGCTTTAGAAACATATTTCAAAGCAATAAAAATGGATATCTGAGTATATAAAGCCAGGAACTCTGGGCTGTCCAATTTGACTTTACATTAATATTACCAATATGAGTTGTTTAAAACTGATTTCTAGTTACCCAGGTAGAACTAGAGCTATTTACTTTGATTGCTTCAATTATCATTTCAAACTAGTATTTATGTTAATCTTACTGTAGGTAAGGGTTTGTGAGATTTAGAATAGGAATTTAAATGATTTAATTCCATATAGTACTTTAGAATAGTCAGTCAATATTATTTCTGTAAACTGAGTAAAAGGGGGAAGAGAACAACCCAGAAGTAGCAAAGTAAATAGAATCGTATCTAATTTAAATCTTTCTTAACTAAATTAATTGTAAGCATTAAAAAGTAGTTAAATTCTGTAGCTAACAGACTGGGGCACTCTAAACAGAATCTTTAGCATCATTATTTGTGATCTTAATCTAGTGTGTGAAACTACTGAGGCTCACTTTGGCTGACATCCTTGAGACATTTCAAATTAAAGTCTATGTACCTATTAATTTAACAAATACCAGTTAAACACCTACACCGTGTCAGGTGTTGTTGCAAGGGTATTGAGAATTTCACAGAGAATAAGGTACAGCCATTGCCGCCTTCAGGAAGCACAGTGCTAAAAGTGGTGTTGACAGTAGAACAATTAAAATGGTAAATGAAACACATATTTCTTGTATTCAAAGAGGGATGGTATCTTAAGTTTCTTTTCCTGTTGCTGAGATAAAACATCCTGACAAAGCAACTTAGGAAGGAAGGGTTTATTTGGCTTACAGTTGAGGCTATTATCCATCACTGTAGGGAAGTCAAGGGATCTGAAGCAGCTAGACATATCACATCCATAGTCAAGAGTAGAAAGCAATGAATCAATGCATGCACACTGACGCTCAACTCACTAGACGCATATAGTCCATCTTAGGGAATGGTGCTAATGAATCAATGCATGCATATTGACGCTCAACTCACTACACGCATATAGTCCATCTTAGGGAATGGTGCTCTCACAGTGAGTGGGTCTTTCTATCTCAAATAACCAATTAAGAAAACCCCTCACAGACAACTTAAGTCTAGATAATCTCTCACTGAAACTCTTTCCCTGGGAGTCTAGATTGGGTCGAGTTGACAATTAAACTAGCCATCCCAGAGGGATAGACTAGGGATGACTTCTATAATTGTAGCTATAAAAATTGGGGAAGACATCTCCAGAAAGGGAACATCTAAGGAAAGGAGGTGAAGGAGCCATCTGTGCTGTTACCTGGCAAAGAATTATGTGTCTGAGAAACACCAAAGAGGCCAGGGCAGCTGGAGTGAAATCAGTAACAGCAGAGCAGTATGGGTAAGGTTAGAGAGGTGACAGGTTAGTGACGGATCACTTAGGGCCTTGGAGCACACTGCAAAGGTATTAAGTAATATGGGAAGCCATGACAGGTTCTGAAATATGTTAGTATCATCATCTGGCTGTTATGTCGGAAACCAAGTGAAGGTTAGCTACTAGGATGTGAGCAAGAAGTCATAGAAGGCTATCGAAATAAAGGAGTGATGGCAGCTTGAGCCAGAGCATAGTTGGCGAAGAAATATCAGATCCAGAACTCATTCTCAGGCAAGAAATTTTGATGTAGAAACTGGATTTGAGGTTATCTATAAGGTTTCAGAATGAGAAATAAGAAAGCTGGAGTTGTTATTTACTGAAATGTTATGATTTTTCTTTTGAAGGAGAAGAGTTGGGGTAGAGCTCATTGTTAGGTATAAAAACTTAAGTCCCAGTTAAGACATTCAAAAGAAGATATCAAGTAGGGAGTTAGAAAGATCATTCTGGAGATTAAAGAAAACTATGAGCTAGAGACAGAAATTTAGAAATCAGCAAAAGATGATACTGAAACCTTTCAGTCAACATGTTAACTCCATTCATAAACTTCATTTTTTGACTGGGTATAGCAATGATCTCTCACACTGTCCAGCTGAATAAAAATAAACTAACAAATCTATTTATACTAAGTGTGTTGGTACACACCTATAAAGCACATGGGAGGTGGAGGCAGGAGTTTGAGCCCATTGTGGGCTATGTTAAACCCTGTCTATAAGGGAGAAGGAAAGACAGTTTTATCTAAGAGTGTAGATCTGGTAGTCAACCATACTCCAGGAAGACCACATGCGGTGGTTTTAAAGAACATGGCCTCCAAAGGGAGTGGCACTATTAGGGGGTGTGGCATTTTTGGAGTAGGTGTGGCCTTGTTGGAGGAAGTATGTCCCTGTGGAGGTGGGCCTTGAGGTCTCATATATGCTCAAGCCACACCCAGTGTTTCAGACCACATCCTGTTGCCTTCAAGTCAAGATGTAGGACACTTGGTTATTTCTCCAGCATTATGTCTGCCTGCACACCACCATGTCACACCATGATGATAATGGACTAAACCTCTGAAAATGTAAGCCACTCCAGTTAAATGTTTTCCTTTATAAGAGTTGTCATGTCATGGTGTCTCATCACAGCAATAGAAAACCTAACTAAGACACCACACATCCAAGACTATTTGGGCAGTACAAATTGGTCTTGGTGGTTTAAAAAGAAAAGACACAAAGTTAAATGAGTAGAGAAGAAGGTGTGGGCCCAGGAAGAGTTGGGGGGAGGGGAAATGAAAATGCTCAAAACACAAAACCAAGATAAAATTTTTGAGGGGTGGGTTGAAGTCTTATTTGATGAACAACATGAGAAAAAATGGACACTGCATATGGCTAGTTTACTTTCAAGGAAACTTGACAAGAATTATTACTATGGCTTTTGATTTTCTTCAGTCATTGATCTATGTACAGGAAATAAGTGTGGGTTAAGCTGCCTAAAGTTTGTATTGCCAGTTAGTAGATCTTTAAGGGCACATTTCTACTTCCAGTGACTTACAGAATGCCTTAAAAAACAAATACTTACCAAGGGAATAAAAGTAAACACATAATTTTAGTAAATGGTGCATACAGTAGAAGTGTGATTTTTTTTTTTTTAAATTAACTTCTGCCTTGTTCCAAAAATGCAACCAGATAATTTGGAATAGGTTATTCTAAGGAAAAATCAGAACAATGGTATGCACATAAAATAATATCAGGAGTGAGATAAATAAAATACATATCACAAAGCATTATGTATTTATAGGTAACACATTTACTTCTAAGCTTTCTAGTAGCCCAAGAAAAGGCATATATACAGTGTTTATTTGATGAAAATAGGACTTGGGTTTAGCTTCTTGCCTCCTTGAGGACTTGCAGCTAGTCCAGCAAAACACACACACACACACACACACACACACACACACACACACACACACAGAGAGAGAGAGAGAGAGAGAGAGAGAGAGAGAGAGAGAGAGCGAGCAACAACAAACTAAACTCAAAACAATACCAAAAAGCCCCTACAAAACATTATTTCCTCAAAGATATACACTATTTCTCACATAAGAAAATAAATCTGTCTTCAGGCCTTTATTGTGGTGCTTTCGAGACCAGAATGAAGTGAAGTTAGAATGGGAGAAATAGCAAGCTAAGATTTATGCCAAACTCTGTAACATTTAAATGAAAATAAATGACACAGTCAGAGTATGGCAAGGCTACCAATTGCCCCCCAGTGTCACTCTCCTCTTTTTTCATTAACAGATCACTTCTCCCATACTTTAGAACTGCTCAGCTGGAGACCATTTCCCAGCTTCCTCATTGCTGTGTGTGACTCCATGAGCAAACTCTTGACAACGGAATGAAAGCAAGCAGAAGTCATCTAGGGGCCTTTCTTGCCATTTCCTTCCAGGCATCCTTGTTTTTCACTCTTCTTCTCTCCTCCCCTCTCCACAGAAGATGCACATGTACAACTGAAGCATGTTAATATTTAAAAATACGCAAACAAGCTGGGTCTTTGTGAAGGCAAATGACTTTACCCCAGGTACTCAGGAGGCAGAAGCAGGGGGATCTCTGTGAGTTCAAGGTCAGCCTGGTCTACAGAGTGAGGTTCTCACAAACAAAAGCACACAAGAGTAACAACACATCAAGGAATGGTGGGGTCTGAGGGAGGGTGCTGAGTTCTTAGAGCAATGTCTCTCCACTTGACCTGTGCCCACTTCTGTATTATTGTAAAAGAAGAAAATAAATGTCTATATTACTTGAATCTATATATTAACAACCTTTTAAGGAAACCTTAAAAAGGCAGTATATTTGTTTTAGGTCTAAAGTTGAAAGAGCTTGAGAGAACATAACTTTGTCCTATAAAAAGTGAGTGGAAGAAGCTTCTCTAAAGGGGACATCTATAGAGTTCCAAAAGGGGTTACTGGGAGTGCTAAGTCAACCACTCTAGGACTTTACAAGTGTCCTGAAAGGAGACCTTGGGTTGATAACCAATATTTAAAATAGAAACAGAAACGGCATTCAAAGCAAAGATGTGTTTTCAGTAATCAAGACTTCTATGAATAACAACTTATTTTATGGTTTGAATTTGAAATGCCCCCTCTCCTCTGCTCATATGTTCGAACATTTAGTTCCCAGATGGTGATGCTAATTTGGGAAGTTGTGGAGTCTTATGAGGTGAGGCCTGAAATGATAGGTCGTTAGAAACATACCTTTTAAGCTATACCCATCTCTGCCCCTGGCTTGCCTTTTCTACATGTCCTAGTCCACCCTGTAAAAACCTATAACCAGATGGGAGGCGGTGGCATGCACGCCTTTAATCCCAGCACTCAAGAGGCAGAGCCAGGTGGATCTCTATAAGTTCAAGGCCAGCCTAGTCTACAGAGCAAGATCCAGGACAGGTACCAAAACTACATGGAGAAACTGTCTTGAAAAACGAAATCAAACAACAATAACAACAACAACAAAAATCTCTATAACCAAATATTCTTGCTGACACAGACTCTACCACGCTTTCCCTGCTGTGATGAACTGAAGCCATGAAACAAAATAAACATATCTTCCTAAAGTTGCTTCTGTTGTGTTTTACTTTGTTACAATATGCAAAAATAACTAATATACCTTACAATAATAAAAAAAAGTTTGGTTACTTTAGAAGTGGATATAATGACTAACAACATATAAAATAGTACAGATTATGGGTAAGTATGTAATCTAGTGGAGTAGTATAGATCATGGATAAGTATGTAATCTAGTGGAGTCAAATTAGAGAGGTTGAAACTTAAAGCTATTTTGTTAACTTACGTTTCATGGGTACCAAAAAAGAAGATAGGATACTTGTTGGCTGGAGGCTTCACAGCTCCCTCTGGGAGTTCGTCAATCTATTAAAGATAAATTCAGTTATGAAATAATGCTGTAAACACAATATAAACATTGTTTTGATAATTTATTGCCAATTATAAAATAATATTAGTGTAATAAAAATTCTAATAGTTTTTTCTTAAACCTAGCAAAATTATTCTAAACATCCTATTTGGTCCTACTTAAAACTGTAAATTGTTACCCATTACAATAATTTATTGAGGCCAAACTATTAATTTCTTTTGACTCAACTCCTGGAAATCTGTTCTAGTGAAATAAACAACAGAGAACCAAAAGCTGTACTTTTAAAAGCAATGATAAACACATATCCCTAGCATACATTTCAACATAGGAGTTATGAGAACTAATAATGCATTATTATGCAATCATTGGTCTGGACCATGCTGAGTTTGTATCTCCATCCACGTAAGCCTTAAAAATACACATTTATTATTTCACTTCCATGTTCCACATTCTATAGCTTTTTGTTGCATGTATCACTCCTATCTGAATCATTTCTGGCATTTTTAAAAATAAAGAGAAGTCAGCTCTTCCCAAGATCTACCAGTTCTTACTGCTGAGGCTGAAAACTTCAGAGAGGATAAGGTCAAAATTCCTTAGAATATTCCAAGAAATAGTCACTCTTCTCCTCATAGCACGACTCCACAACACGAGACTAGACGGACTTATTTATAAGCACGCCATTTTTAACTCTGTTGTTGAGACGGGGTTTCACACTGTAACTCAGGCTGGCCTGAAACTCACTGTAGCCGAGGCTGTCTGGCAACTTGTAGTCCTCTGGCCTTTGCCTCCTGAGCGCTGGAATTACAGACAAGCACCAGCATGCTCTTTTCTTTCAGTCTTCTCTGATGGCTGAACTTCCCAGTTTTTCAGAGACATATATTGTTCAATTACAAAAATGAATATTTGTTTACAATATTTTGTTAACAAAATAAGCTACAAGAAGTCATCAGCAATTTCCCAAAATGCTTATCTAGAAATGGTTTCTAGTTACAATACAGCTTTCTAATTTTACCCTGAACATTTCAACTTCTGCATTCACATATGAGGGACTCTGAAATTGAAGATTAACATGGTAAATCTACCTGTTGGCCATGCTTTTCTCTGGCAGCTAGATATGGCTACAAGTCATGACTCTGTCACTAATGGCTATGTGATCTTGGGCTAATTACTCAACTGTAGTTTCTTCATCTCTTCACATGACACACACATTGTTACTGTGACTATCAAATGAAAGGCAGTTTAGAATCCCTAACACCAGGTGCTCAATAAATAAATGATAAGATAGTTATTATTACCATAAGCCTATGAAACTTTCTAGGGGCTGTATCTTGTTTGTATGTGTGCCTGCATGTGGAGGGCCGAGGCAGACATCAGGTACCTTTCTTCAATTGCTTTTCGCCTTTCATTTTTGAAACATGGTCTCTCCCTGAACCTGAAGCTTATTGATTCCACTAGGCTGGACAGCCAGTGAGCTTCAGGGATCTGCCTGTTTCTACTCCACGAGGATCTGAACTCAGGCTCTCATGTTTCCCTACCAACAGTCATGTCCCTAGCCCCTGTAGGAGCTGTATCATATTTAAAATTCTATCCCTAACACTATTGCTTAAATATGGTCTGAGAATATCCTTCAATAGTTCATCTGTTGGAAGCTTGGCTCCCCAGTGTAGGGATGAGAAGAAGCAGTAAGACCTCTATTGGAAGCTACTGGGAGGTTGTCCTGGGAAAAGATTACATAAGGTAGTTCTGATAGGATCCCTGAGTTCATTCTTATAAAAACCAGAGCCCGCCTCCTAAATTACTCACCATTTCCTATCTTTCTATGAAGTAGTTCCCTCTTGACACATTTCTACCATTATGCTACCATTCACCATGAGGTGAGGAAGGGAAGGCACCCTCACCAGAACTGCTGACATGCTGTTTGGACTTTCAGCACTCACCCACAAACTAATTCACTTATGTAGGTATGACACATAGTGGTTATCAATCTTTGTTGTTGTATGGTAAAATATCTAACATATCATAATGGAAAAAAAACCCTCATGACTTGTTAAGAAAAAACAAAAACTTTATGTTCATCATTGATTACAATTATATGTATGTATTTTCATAGACAGAGACTAGGAAGGAATAGGAAACTGTAAACATCTAAGTGTGAGGTCTGGTATTAAAGGAGAAAAATTTTCCCTTTTCAATTCCCTTTTTGTTGTCATAATTTGCAAAAGAAAACCTTTATATCCGAGGACTATATTACCATTATATAAATAGAAAATTTATTGTATTTCTTTATTGCTGCTGTTTTAATTGAACCCCTAATGATAGAGACTGGGTGGTGGTGGCACATGTCTTTAATCTCAG
This sequence comes from Peromyscus eremicus, assembly GCF_949786415.1. Lineage (NCBI taxonomy): Eukaryota > Metazoa > Chordata > Mammalia > Rodentia > Cricetidae > Peromyscus > Peromyscus eremicus. The sequence goes on along the minus strand of NC_081416.1, from coordinate 116,364,595 downwards.
CACTCTGGAGGTAGAGGCTGGTGGATCTCTGTGAGTTTGAGGCCAGCCTGGTTTACAGGGCTGGTTCCAGGACAGCCAATGCTACAGAAAGAAACCCTATCTTGAAAAACAAAAACAAACAAACAAACAAAAATATCAAAGCAAGTCATTTCAGTGTGAAGAATTTTGCTTCATTTATTTCTGAAAATTAAAAAAATATATGACCAGATTTTCTAATTATAACATGTTCCAAAATTAGTCTGCCAACTGTAAACAATCTTAGAGCTAGTCAACACATGCATGGGCTATGTTTTTAGTTATTGGACAACAGAAAGCCCAGGACTATAGCCCCCAGAAATCAGTCTTTAAAGAAGCCTCAAGTGATTTTGACCCATACTGTAAGACTTGTCAGCCTCTTGTGGTTCTTGTAGATGAGCTGTACTGTTTGTATTAACATGAAAGTCCTCTAAATCTTTAGGCTTTTGTATTCGGACTGAAAAAAATATATCAATGCAAGCTTGTTTTCCTAATTCTTTAAGGAAGTACTATTAAATATGTAGCCTTTTAGAAAAAAATCTTATAGAAATTGGAAACTCACAAGTAGTTAAAAAATAGGAATCAAATTCCAGGAGTCAAAATGAATTACGGAACAGATCAGACTGGTTTGATATAAAACAGGCATTCGTCTGCTGAATAGAATCACTATTGTGTGATATAAGCAGATGTTTTGTTATTAAAATAAGATTGGCTTGTTTTCTTGTGTATTTTTAAAAGCTAATATTACTTCTACATGTTTAAAACTAAGAAAAATGTAAACAAATTACAATTCTGAGATTTTTTTTACTTTTTTTTTTTTTGGTCTCACTAGGTAGTCCATACTGGCTTCAAACTCAATATCCATTTGACTAGGCTTTCTGAGTGCTGAGATTATAGGCATGCTCTACACACTTAGCTCCTCACAACTATTTTTCTTTGCGTGTAACTGCATATTTGTGTAGAGGCCAAGAGGCCATGGGTGTCTTCCTCTAGTGCTCTATTTTACTCCTTCGAGATATGGTCTTACACTGAACATGGAGCTCACTGGTCAACCTTAGGTTTGTTTTTAAACAAAGCCCCAAATCCTCACTTTTGAAGCTATCATTCTTTATGTAAAACACTATTGTGGTGTTCTGAATATCTCACTATTTTTAGACGTCTAAACGCTCCTATCTTCTCTGATGTTGCTGGTACAGAGTTTAACATGTTAACTAGGCTTATAGCAGTGGTTCTCAACCTTCCTATTGCTAAGACCTTTTAATATAGTTCCTCATTTGTTGTGACCCCCAACCATAAAATTATTTTTATTGCTACTTTATAACTGTAACTCTGCTACTTTTATTAGTTGTAATGTAAATATATCTGATATGTGACCCTTGTTAAAGAGGGTTGTGACCCACAGGTTGAAAACAACTGGCTTAAATGATAAGATTTGAAAGTTCAACAACATCTGATATAATTGGGAGGGCCTCTACTGACAGCTCTCCCAACTTGTACCTATGGATACGGCCCTCATACAAATAATCTTTTCCAATCAAAGACATCAGGCAGAGCTCCTACTATCCCCAAATAGCAGCATTCAGTTCCCTGTCAACCCCTGAAATTATTCTAACAACCAAATGTATCATATCCTCCTGCGGTAACCACATGGTACCTGATCCTACTGAAACTATGAACATTTACATTGTCCACTATTTCTGAGTAGAACTACCATTGACCCTGTGTAGTGTATGGTGTCTTTTTTTCACTCCAGGCTTTGAGCAATGCAATTAATAATCTGTTGCCTGTTGTATCTGCCCAGTATTTAGCCATCCCCACAACTATACAGTAGGGAATGAATTAGTGATTAAAACGCACCAACACGAGGGTAATGTAATCATAACATGGAGACCAAGGGATTCCACATGGTGGTGAATAATGTGAATAACTTCTGTGCTTATTCATTGAGAGTCTAGTTGGTGGCTGAAGGTGATAAGTGGTGAAGGGTCAGAAGTCCTAAGGGGCAGGGCCTAGGGAAAGACTAAGGCTCCTCCCTGGGCAAGATGTCTTCTCTTAGAAGTGATCATGCTCAGTTCTTTTACTTCATTCAAATTTCTGTTTGGCTTCATGAGAAAGACTCCTTTACAACCTACTTAAAAACTACTTCCTCCGGGCGGTGGTGGCGCACGCCTTTAATACCAGCACTCAGGAGGCAGAGCCAGGCGGATCTCTGTGAGTTTGAGGCCAGCCTGGTCTTCAAAGTGAGTTCCAGGAAAGGCGCAAAGCTACACAGAGAAACCCTGTCTCGAAAAAAAACCAAAAAAAAAAAAAAAAAACAAAAAAAAACCAAAACCAAAAAAAAAAAAAACAAAACTACTTCCTTCCCTATCACTTTTTCCCCTTTCTCTTTTTAACACTTTTCTGACACAGGAATGTATGTCTGTACATATCTGTCTCTTGACATTGAAATAATCTGTTAGAGAAAAGTTTTGTTTTACTCACTACTGTAATCCCACTGCAAATAGCAATGCCTGAATGGAAGAAGTTTTAAGTTGAATCCTAACTCTATGTGCCATGTGTCTGAAAAAGGGGGTAGAAACAGAATCAAAATATTGGGAGATAGCTTAGAGGGTAAAATTGTTTGCTGCCCAAGCCTGGCAACATGAATTTGAGTTCCATTCCAGGAACATATAATAGAAGGAGGGAGCTTACTCCAGAAAGTTGTTCTCTGATCTCTCTGCATGCTGTGGCATATGCACACCCCTACTCACAGATGCAGAGTATCTTGTTTGATATAGGTTCTTCCTATGTTTCATAGGGGTGCCTCAAACTTGCAGTTCTCCTATGTCAGCCTCCTGATGAGTTAAGACTGCATGACATGTCGCTGTATACAGCAGACATCATTACTTGTTTATTAAAACTATTAATCATTTTCCTTTGTGGCTTATGAGTTTGGATCTTGCTTAAGGGCTTTTCCTAGTCCCAGATTACAAAAAAAAAACAAAAACAAAACAAAACAAAAAAAACACATTTCTCATGTTTTCTCTACCATTGCTTTCCAGGTCTCACTCTGGCCTTAAATTTAGCAATCTTCTTGCCTCAACATCCCAAGTGCTTGGATTATAGGTATAAACTACAATGCTAGATACTTTTGTGGTTTTAATGAATTATTTTCTTAACCTAGAAATGTGCCTGAAACTGGGTACAGGGAAATGGACAAAACATAGACAAATTCTAGTAATGCAACTTACTACAAATATTTAAGAAATTGGTACCATTCCTTTTATTGTAAAATTTAAGAAATATACCACAGTCTAACAATTCTACTGCTAGTAAACAGTCTATCCTGTAGAAGAGCCTGAAACCATAAAGAAACCAATGTTCTCTGGAGCTCTCCAACCCAAAGAAACATAAGGCCATTAATATAGGTAGAAATGGTTCAATAAATGTTCAATAGTATATACTACCGTAAGCCCTCATAGACCATATAGTCATGATCTATTATGTACTTGAAAAGCTAGTAATTTATCGAGATCAAGTGGATACACACTGGGGAAAAAAAGGTAATCTCATAAAACTGTTAGTGTGTTCGTTTAAATATAAAACATTAGAAGGGTATATTCTGAACTGTGTCTACCAGTTACCTTTGTAGGGTAGAGTAAGTAGTGCTACACATTTACATTTTCTTTTGAAATGAAAACACAAACACAGGTACACAAAATGGTGATGCATTTCATATTTTGTACCAGCTCTATAAAACCTGTCTAAAAAAAGAAATGCACAGGGCATGGAATTCTCACTAAAGAATGGTTAGAGAACCTATCATGTGCCAAGGACTATTCTTGGTCTACATGTGCCAAGGACTATTCCTTTAGCCAAGCTTTCTAAGGACAGGGCCCATGAAACCCGTCTGACTAGATAGAACACCTTTTCCCACTGAAGATAGCTTTTAGAGCCTCCAATTCTACACAAGGTTGGAATTTTAAAGAATCTTAATTCCACTGTATATGGGGTGTGTGTGGGCAGGGCACAGCAAGTAGCCTGCTGCAGAGCTGGGGATAAGACTGGGGTATTGGTTTTGGGGGAGCTGAGCTCCAGAGAGGTGAAAATCTGCAGTTAGCCTACTTGCTTCCTGTGGGCTCCTGCTGGAGTTGGGGGCTGGAATAAAGCAATGGGGATAGTTTAGGAGGGGAAGATCTGTGTGACCCACTGGAGATGGGGGGCAGGGGGAAAGGGCAGACTCAGCAGGTGGTCTGCTACAGAGCTAGGGATAAGACTCAAAGCAATTCCACTAAAATCAGGAACAAGACAAGATTGTCCATTCTCTTCATACTTACTCAATATGGTACTTGATATTTACTTAGCTAGAGTAATAAGACAATTGAAGGAGATAAAGTGGATACAAATTGGAAAGGAAGAAATCAAAGTATCTTTATTTGTAAGTGATATGATAGTATACATGAATGATGCTAAAAATTCTATCAGGGAACTCCCACAACTGATAAACACCTTTCAGCAAAGTGACTGGATACAAGATTAACTGAAAAGAATCAGTAGCCCTATATTCAAATGACAAATGGACTGAGAAAGAAATCAGGTAAACATCTTTCACAATAGCCTCAAAGAATATAAAGTATCTTGGGTTAACTCTAACCAAGCAAGTGAAAGACTTGTATGATAAAAACCTTAACACATTGAAGAAAGAAACTAAAGGAGATAGCACAAGATGGAAAGACGTCCTATTCTCATGGACTGGTAGGATTAACATAGTAAAAATGGCTATCCTACTGAAAGCAATCTACAGATTCAGTGCCATCCCCATTAAAACCCCAACACAATTCTTTACAGATTGCAAGGACAATTTTCTGCTTCATATGGGACACAAAAAACCCAAGATAGCTAAAACAATCCTGAATAATAATGCTGGAGGTCTCACAATCTCCAATTTCAAGATCTACTATAGAGTGACGGTAATAAAACAGCATGGTACTGGCACAAAAACAGACACATTGATCAGTGGAACTGAACTGAAGAACCACACATAAATCCACACACCTATGGACACCCGATTTTTGATAGAGCAGCCAGAAATACACTCTGAACAAAAGAAAGCATCTTCAACAAATGGTGCTGATCAAACTGGACAGCTGCATGTAGAAGAATCCAAGTAGATCCATACTTATCACCCTGTACAAAACTAACTCCAAGTGGATCAGAGAACTCAACATAAAATCAGATACACTGAACCTGACAGAAGAGAAAGGAGGGAATAGCCTTGAACTCATCAGGAAGAGGAAAGACTTTCTGAGCAGACCACCATTAGCACAGGCACTAAGATCGATAATTAATAAATAAATGGGACCTCATAAAACAAAAGAGTTTCCGCATGGCAAAAGACACCATCATTTGGACAAAGTGGCAGCCTACAGAATGGGGAAATATATATGTTATATATATATATATATATATGTGTGTGTGTGTGTGTGTGTGTGTGTGTTTTATATACATACATATATATTTTTTCAAACTACACATCTATTTGGGATAATTTGGGAAGAATGCAGTCAAAATCCATGTAAATTTTATTCTAGCATAACAAACAGGGTGGAGACAGCAAGAGATGGAGAATGCTATGCTGTGGCTCTCCTTTGCCCTTTCTCCAGGACTTCAACCTATAAAAAGAAGGTCCCTTGAGAGCTGAAGGTATGCATTCTAGATCTTTAGATGACACACATCTGTGAAATCCTTGAGAGAGGCTGAAGACAGAATCATTCTGTTAGGTACTCTGATGGCAGCATGAAATCAAGGGTGACTGCCAGGGATTCCTGTAAAGAATGCCAAACTCCATGGCTCACCCACAAGACTTAGTACGGGATTCAATTAAATCCTGTCCAAGAGGGCCATCTGGAGGTAAGGTGGTGACTTGAGGGGGAAACCAAGCTGAAAACATGAAAAGATGATCAGGGAAAAGACCACTAGGAGGATGTACATTTACTTGTCTCAAGGGGGTGAAGATGAGGTAATCCCAGAAATGCTGCTGGTAGGAGAGTTGCAGGCTGCTTTGAAAATGGCTCCTAGTGACTCCACTCCTGAGTCATTGTGTGTGAAATCTCCCTTCTAGAGTGCAGGCTAGATCTAGCTACACACTAGTAATGAATGGAACATGGCAAACGTGATTAGATGGTGCTTCTAGGTGAATCAGGACAAGGACTTCTGTTGTGCTGTAACCTGCTCTATTCAGCCCGCAAGGCATGGGGTACAGGACATCCTCCGACTGACAGCCGTGAAGAAATGAATTCCTTAGGTCAACAAACCATGAGGACCTGAATCCTTCCAACTACTCATGCATCTTGAAAGTGGATCCATCTTCTAATCAAGCCTTAAGGTAACTGTTTTCTCATGAAGACGCAGAGCCAAAGGATCCACACCTACAGAAACTATGAAATAATAAATGTGTGCTGTTTTAAGCCACTAAATTTTAGAGTAATCTGCTATCATGAAAATATTTAGTTTGGAATGGTAACATATTATAACACAGATTAGTAAGTAATATCATAAAGACAATTAGGGAGTCATTAAGAAGAAACTGCAAAGAATTCACAAGCAAGAACAATTGCCTCGTCCAAGGCAGCAGAAACACCAGGTTCCCAGTTGTTTGTCAAGTATAAGTAAGAACTTTCAACAACAGAAGACTGGCGTGTGGAAAGCCCAGAGTTCAATACTCTGTACCCAAATAAAACCAAAAAACTTTAATGCCATTTCTACCTCACTTCCACTCTGAGGTTACTAAAAGCTGAAGAATACGGCTACTAAGAATGTGGGGGAAATGGGTCCACAAGATAGGCATGGTCAGAAATATTACTTGAATCCTTTGCTACTGTAATAGGCCAGCATTCAGGAGGCATGTAGAAATTACTTTAGATAGGAAAAAACAGGCTGAAAGTAAAATGCAAAGTTTTTATCATTACACAGAATTCACTATATTTACTATTGATTTGTGTGTGTTTAACCAGATCTGACTTCAGGACTTTTCAGTAGCAGACCTCACTCAAGGAGGCAGAAGAAAGGCCAACATCATGTAAGTAGAGATAAAACATAGCTTCAACAGAGAAAGATGAGAAAACAAAGAAGTCATATCAGTTAAATTACACTTAACACCAACAGACATAAGCGAAAACTAACTAGGGTACATAAAGCATTTTATGAACAGTAGTTAGCAAAAGCACAGATATCCAACAAGCTGACAGGTATTATGTTATTTCCTTTTAAAATTAAAATCAATAACAATTTAAATATTTCTTCTCTAAAACCTAATAGTGTGTAAAAACCTCTTTGTCTACTGAGCAAACATGTTTAACAATAGAGGATATCAGATAATTGTGTTCACAATTTACACTCAACTGAGCACTGCTAGCTGTTTGTAGATTTAACTATTAAACTGTCCCAATGTTCATTATTAGTCTCATATTATTTAGTTTACATCCAAAATAAAGGTGCTGGTTAAAAATGGAAAGCAAAAGTAGCAAAGTGAACATGGAAAGAAACATTAGTGAAAAGCATAAAATAATAACAGTTCTGTATATTTCTCACATGTAAAAGTAAAATATTATGAATTGAACCTTGAGCAATGTATAGATTTTTTCATCTGAACCAACATTGAAAGGTTAATAAAAAGGGAGTAAGTACTTACACCAACTAGCACTTTATTTTTAAAATTAATTGCCCCTTAAGAGTGTTGTTTTGACTATCTGTTGGTTTCTTCTACATGTGTGCATCCATATTACACAAAAAGACATATGTAGCTGAAAGTTTCCCTGTGTCCCGCCCAGTCCATAGATGCTCAGACCCAAGTAAACACACAGAGGCTTATATTAATTAAAATGGCTTGGCCACTAGCTCAGGCTTACTACTGACTAGCTCTTACACCTAAACTCAGCCCATTTCTGTTAATCTAAATGTTGCCACGTGTTCTGTGACACACAGGTAAAGCCACAGAAAACCACTCTTTCCCCTCAGAAAACAGCCACCACTGTCTAAACAGATTTACCTGAGAGTTCACAAGTTCACAAGAAGATGGGAAGGTAAGCCTGTCTCTAAAAAGAAAAAGGATCTCCATGATCAAAGAGCTTCTGTGACATACCTGTAGCTGAATGTTTTCCTGTGTCCCACTTCTCACACATAGAGAGACAGAAGGAATTTATTTTTCTCTTCATTATGAAAATTCCTGAAACTGGCATAGACTAAGTGGCACAGATCCAATTAACTTAATGACTAATAATCCAATGATTATAAAACCTATACATTCACCTTTCCTTTAGAGATAGAATTGTACCTTGCTTTTCTGTACTTTTTGCCCTACCTTTACATACCAGTGCTTCAATCTCAATGAAATAGATTGCTAGGATTTGTTGGGTCATAGCTTATATATATATTTTCATTTTAATAGCTATTAGCAGACTTTTCAAAAGGGCTGCAGTAACTCCTATTTCCACCAAGGTATAAAAAGGAACTCCTTCCCCATCTTTGATAGCATTTGGGTGTTACTTTTCTTTTAAATTTGCATTTTCTGATTGATGGATAAGGTTAAACATCTTTTCATAGCTTTATTGGCCATTATAATTTGCTCTCCGGCAAACTGACTATTTATATTTCATTTCTCTACAGAATTTTTTTTTTATTATTCTCTGCCCTCTCTTACCCCCACATTTGTTATTATGTCTTTGGAGACATTTTATTCTTTTGAGTTCCAAGACACCTCCCTCTCTCCCTCCCTCTCTCTCTCTCTCTCTCTCTCTCTCTCTCTCTCTCTCTCTCACACACACACACACACACACACACACACACACACACACACATCTATCTCACCAACTACCTCGTCTCATGAGTCACCTGTATTTTCACTTACTATAGCTATTGGTGATCTTCATAGCTTTAAATGTCATCTATAAATTGATGAGTCTCATTTTGTAAATACCCAAATGCCAGAGCTTTCTGAGCCTAAGATCACATATAGAGGTTGTCCTAAAAAATTTGATCTTATGGCTTAACCTGCTGATTACTGCCTAAGTAAACAGCAATCACCATCTACACAGCTGTTTCCTACCAGACACTGGGAAGACACTCTTGATTGAATTTTCTTCAAAGGCAATACACCTCGGTCATCTCTAACTTCTTCTAATTATATTGCTAAGAAACATCGCCAAACTAGCTACTTCTTTCCAAGTCCACTGTTCTCCCCAGTCCTTGTTAAATCATCTAAGGCCCAAACTTTTACATGTCTCCTAAAAAGGCCCTTTCATTCAACATCCCTAATCCTTAACCTCCCCAACTGTGCACCTAGCTTCAATTCTTCAGTTCCTAAATATAAATCAGATTGTTGTTTGCCTCCTTGAAGACCCCTAATGACTTTTCACCACTGTAAATATTCTAACTAGATTATAGAACCCAAGATCCTACATAACAAGGCTTGTGTCTACCTTGCAAAACTCATCTCCTGTGTCTCATCACCTAAATGGGAATCTGCACAAGCCTTACTCATCTACTCGCTCTTTCTTGACTATTCCAACCTCACTGCTGCTTTTCCTTCAGGAGTTGTATGGATTTCTCCCACAGAATGATAAAATCTGCTCAGACATTCCATTTTCAGAATGGTCTTCCTTTGATCATGCGCGCGCACACACACACACACACACACACACCCTCTCCGACATCCTCATCTCCTCAGAATTACATCACAAGCACCCTTTTAAGCTTGCTTCATCTCCTGTTCGCTCATGGTTCCATTATATTACACATAATATTGCTTGTTGGCTTATCCACAAATCCCTTCTAAACTAAACATGTCACAAGAACAGAAACATTTTCCATACTGTTCAGTGTTTAATCCTAGCACCTGGGACAATGTCTAGTGTGATGGTTATTCTTGGTTGTCAACCTGACTACATCTGATCTGGTATCAACCAAGCAGCTGGGCACAACAGTAGATTTTCTTGATTGGATTATTTGAGGTGGGAAGGCCCACCCTAAATCTGGTCCACACCTTTTGGTAGCAACCCACATAAAAGGACATGGGAAGAAGGCTTTGCTTTTTGCCTGGTTATCCTCACTCTCACTGGCAAGTTCATCTACCATGCTGGTGAGACATTCCTTCACAAGTATTAGAACCTACTTCTTTGGGATTCCAAAACAGACTGGAGAACAGCAGCTATCTCTGATTCTTTGGGGACCCTAGCACCAGATTGGGACTGCTGAGACATCCTGTCTCATGGACTAACAACTTCTGGATCCTTGGCCTATTGAGGAATACCCATTATTGAATACTTGAACCACAGACTGTAAGCCACTCTAATGAATCATATATATATATATATATGTATATATATATATACACACACATATATACACACACACACACACATATATATATGCTATACATTCCTAGTCTTCTAGAGGTGGGGATATATGTGCTATGGAAATTATAGATGCTGAATCAGAAAGCATGTAACATTCAATTTCACAATATAAACTGTATTCCAAAGTGCTGGACCATTATATAATCCATCAGTCACACCATCACCAATATATGATATTTGCAAATTTCTTTATTTCTGGCGTTCCCATAATATTAATCTGTAATTCTGTCAGCACTTTTCTTTTTTTTTTTTTTTTTTTTTTTTTTTTTTTTTTTTTTTTTTTTTTTTTGGTTTTTCGAGACAGGGTTTCTCTGTGTAGCTTTGCGCCTTTTCCTGGAACTCACTTGGTAGCCCAGGCTGGCCTCGAACTCACAGAGATCCGCCTGGCTCTGCCTCCCGAGTGCTGGGATTAAAGGCGTGCGCCACCACCGCCCGGCTAGCACTTTTCTTATAAGCATTATACTTATAGGCATTATGTATTTCTTCAATGAAATGGCTGTTTGTGTAGTTTTGTTCATTTTTCTATTGAGCTGCCCATCTTTATCTCCTTGATTCATTATATACACTAGAGCTTTATAGGTTCCATGTGTTGTGAGCATCCTTTCTGATTTGTGGTTTACCTCTGCAACTTCATTATGGAATTTTTTAAAAGCTGATTTTAATGAGCTCAAATTTACCAATCTTTCCTTTTACAGTTCATCTCCTCTATGTTCTTGTCATAAAATTCTTCCCTGCTCTTGAGACATAATGATGTTCTCAGACATCCTAAAAATCTCTTCACACTTTCATCTGACATTTGTATACGTGTAATAATAGATGTTTGGTTTTATGTAGATGCTGTGACAGCTAACTCATCTGGATATCTGATTTGATACTAATCTTGACTCAACTTGATTAGGATTAAAGATGCCCAGGCAGTGAGTAAAGCACTTCTTTGGGTGTGCTTGTGGGAGCACTATCAGAGGTGATTAGATTATGGGGTGTGCTTGTGGGAGCACTGTCAGAGATGATTAGATTATGAGGCTCTGACCCCATCAATGACTTGACTAGTCAGAGGTAACAGGATCGAGGAGGGTGAGGACTAGAGGTAGTGGGTAACTGGAGGCATGCCTTTGAAGGGTCTAACTTGGGCCCTGCCCATGTTGTTACTCTCTCCTGCTTCCAGGCTACAGTTAAGTAAGTAGAGTTCTGCTCTATCATGCCCTTTCTACTATGGTGCTCTGCTCCCTTCCGGCATAAAGGAGTGGAACCAGATGACCAAGGACTTAAACCCCTAAAGCCGTGAGCAAAAACAAATGCTCTTTAAACCGTTTCAGTTATTTGCCAAAAACGAAAACAAACAGCCCAGTACAATGCACACGACTAACTAAGCATGGCGTATTACTTTAAAACACTCCTGTCTGTAATCTCACCCTGTCACCTACTGTGGATGTCATTATCTGTGGACCAGTTTCTGCACTCACTTCTATGTTCTGCTATTTTATAAAGTTCCATCATCTTAATTCTTGTTCAGAAATGTTTTGTCTTGGCTGTTATTTTACATACATTTAAAATAATAGAAACAATAATAAACATAATTGAAACACACATAATATCAGCAAAAATTACAATTAGACTAAAATGCATTTAAAATAAATGTGCAGAAAATTATAGAGACATTTAAATGTCTAAATAAATAGAGAAGTAAACTACATTCATGGATAAGAAACCTCACTTATTATGTCCGTTCTTCCTATATTAACCCACAGAAAGAACTTGAATCCAATTAAAATCCAAAAATCCCAACACAGTTCACTGATTGGAAATATTCAGAATTATAAGTCTAAGACTTTAACAACAACATGTTACCTAGTTCTAAACGCACAACTTTCTTTTAAAGGAAGTCTAGAGCTTTTTCTTGAATTATCTGCTTTGTCTTTTGGAATTCATGTTTCAGAAAGTTCACTTTCCCACAGTATACTTCATTAATTATTATTTTCTCTCTAATGATTTATTTTTGTTCTGGTTATTTCCCCCCAGGTCCCGCTTCTGTTTGGCTAGTTTATTTTCTGTAGCACTGATTCTACAAGCTGTCTGGGTGTTTATAGACTCCACTCTGGCTTTCCTTATTTTGTGTCATCATTGTTAACATGCTATTTTCCTCACTGAGAAAACCATTTGAAGGAGCATGGACTGGGATGAAGAGAAAGCATAACACAAAGGACACAGAGCCTCTGGGCAAGGAAGAAATAACGCAGAGACCAATGAGAGAGACACTGTATCATTTCAAATTTAGAACTGTAGCAATTATCTTACATTCTTCTGAAAACAGGGACATATGCACTGATGATACTAGACAAATGGCAAAAATCACACATTTCATAATCTATCAAATATCTCAAAAATTTAATCTACAGCAGTAATAATACCACTCTAAGGACTTAATACATCCTTCTGTAAAGTATTTCTTTTTTAGGGCAAAATATAAAGTAGTTTTGTTGTCTTTCAAAAAGTTTCAACACAAATGTAAACAAATCAAAACAAAATAAGAAACTATTTTGATGGTCATGTGCTCCTGACAGGGAAAGTAAGCAGAAGGAAGAAATTATCAATGTATGCTATAGTTTTAAAATCACACAATTATAAGTATTTTGATTAGGAAGCTAATGTTATTTTTGATGTAGTAATATAATTGCTAATAAAATAAGGGGTGTGTGAGGTTCAATGAGCTAACCGAATAAACCCTTTCTTCCCCAACTTGCTTGTGGTCAGGGTGTTTCATCACAGCAATGGTTAACCCTGATTAAGACATACTTCATCACAACCTTTTCCCTCTGGTTTTTGGAGAGTAAGTGGCCATACCTATTCTCCTGGACCTACCTCACTAGTTCTTCACTCATACAAAGGATCATTCTTTGGTTTTTGAAAGTAAAGGAAATTCTGACACAACATGGATGAATCTGGAGGACATTATGTTAAGTAAAATAAACCAGTCATGGAAACATATATAATGTATAATTCTACTTATATGAGATGCCTAGACAAATAACATACAGAGAGACAGAATGTACAACGGTGTTTGCCAGGGGTTAGAAGGCAGGAAACGGAGAGTTACTGTTTAATGGACATTGTGTTTCAGTTTTACAGGAGGAAATAAGTTCTAGAGATAGATGGGAGGTGATATTACATTACTAACTAATGTACACTGTGCACAGTTATTAAGCTGGTATATGCTTCATTAACAAGGAGCTGATACAGGAAGACTAAAAGTTCTAGGCCAGCCTGAGCTACATAAGAAACATTAAGTATTAAATTTTCTATCAAACACTGTAAAACTTGTGTTTTGGACAAGGAATCCAAGTCTTTTTATCTCCCCCAGACTTTAACGCAAATTTTAAAGTCACTCCCACCAGGTAAAACCTTTGTTTATACAAAGTCTCTGCTGCATTCTCTGAACTTAAATGAATTAAGTGGCACACCTCAGCCAGCTTTTCTTCATTTCCTTTCTGCGGATTCTTTTAAACCCAGCCAATCCATAAAAGACTGTGAGACTGGCCCCAGCCAATGGGGGAAAGCCACAGACAGCACCTGCAGTAGAATCAAATCCAAGCGCACTCCTGCTACCCCTTGCTCTCCTGCTTGGGTGAGCTGCACACCCTTTTGATTATGAGTCCAGTTCTGCCCTGTTGAGACACTTCAGTTGGAATGGTGGTCTTTTTCTTTGCAACCTGGGACATAGCTCTAATAATAGCAAAATCCCTGCCCGAAACAAACAAGATAGAGTTAAGATGGTTTTCTGGTATGCGTATTATACCATAACTTAAAAAACCACAATTACAACAAGCACATAAATAGTTCACTCCAAGTCTGAGTTATCTTTTTTCCATAAACTTTTCATTTTCTTAAGTAATGGTTCATGATATTTAAAATTTTATTTAAAATAGTTATATGTGTGTATGTATGTGTGTTGTGTGCCAGCTAGGTGTTAAAATAGTTGTGTGTGTATGTGTGTGTGTGTATGTGTGTTGTGTGCCAGCTAGGTGTGTGTGTGTTGCCAAGGAGGCCAAAAGCAGATGTCAGATCTCCTAGAACTGGAGTTACAGGTAGTTATGACCCACCCAATGTGGGTACTGGGAACCAAATTTGAATCCTCTAGAAGACCAAGCATTCTTAACCATCTCTCCAGGCCAAGTCATGATTTCTAATTGTCAAAACCAGAGTGATTTCCTTATTTACTTTCACTTCTTCCTTTACGTTATACAAGTGAATAAAGAGCACCAATTTTAGCAAAGCACTTTCTATTAACTGACTGGGATTCTAGGCAACTTAGTTGGTTGCCTAGATTAATACATTTAAATTTTTCTCATCTTCAAAATAATAACACTGGAAGTTATCTTAAATGTACATTTCAGCCATTTTCCTTTTGAGTACTGCCTGCAGGAAGGGAAGAAGCAAGAGAACAAAATGTCAAAGTAGGCTCATTCAGGATTTAGTGATCTCTCTCTAGGGCCTTTATTTAAATGCCATTTTATTGAAGGGGTTTCCTCTGAATATTCTATGTAACACAGAAACATCTTCTCTGCACTCCGCATACCTGGTAGCACATATCATCTCTCCTCAGCTATTCAAGTAATGCCTGAAGACAGAGTCTTTGCCAGATTCCAAATGTATAAACCCTGCCTTCAGACCAGTGCCTGGAGTGTAGACACTCAATTAATAGCAGCTGGATGAAAAGAGGAATAAACTTGCATTGCCAGAGTTTAAAGCACACAATTTACTGGGTAGTTTAAGCACGGGAGATAGGATTTCAGTATATCAATTACTATAATTTGGCAACTTGGAGGAGATACTTAGAATCTCTCTAGACTTTAGTTTTTTTCCACCTGTAAAAGGATGGATAATAATATTTATTATATAGGGCTTCCGTGCTGATTAATGGCACACAAATACGATAGAAATGCTCCGAAATTTCTCCTTTAAACATGGTTTTCCCTCTCACATTTACTTAGGTCGTGTGTGAGTGCTCTAGCGCTTATGGAGGTAAGACAGTAACTTTTGGACGTGGGTTCTCTTCTTCCACAGTCTGTATTCCACAAACTTGCCTCGTAGACCTGTTAGTTTTGTGAACATAACAGTCCTCATCCTTAGTCACAGAGGGTCCGACACTTGAACAGTTTAGCACTATAAACCCAAGCAAACTTCACAGCCTCAATATCAGTCAGGGAACATTATATAGTCAGACTGTAAATAAAGACGCGATTAGCAAATACATGGTGCTTATTACCCTCAACAAGTCATATACATGAAACTATAATAGCTTCAAGGTAGTTATAGATATATCAGCACTCGGGAGGCAGAGCCAGGCGGATCTCTGTGAGTTTGAGGCCAGCCTGGGCTACCAAGTGAGTCCCAGGAGAGGCGCAAAGCTACACAGAGAAACCCTGTCTTGAAAAACAAAACAAAAACAAAATTAGAAGGAAGGTGAATGTAGAAAAGTTTCAGCCTGTTTTAAAGCTTTGTGAAAACAAGGAATATATAGGTCTGGATGACTAAAGTTTCTAACAGACTATCACTTTCATTTCTTATACTCTATGACTTTCATGTAAGACTGTAGCTCTATCAAAATACAAAGTTCAGAAATGTGAGTAAATCATCATTATTTCTAAAACCCAACAATTACTCCATATAAACACATATAATACACAATAGATTAACTTCCTTTGGTCTAACAGACCAAAACCATGCTTTTAAATCAGTAAAAACTGATTTACTGGTAGTCAACCTAATTTTACATCATATTACATATAAAACTATCAGGCTGCATCACATGTAGAAGAACTATGGTTTGGTTAAAAAAAATTCTGGTGTGTGTGCTGGGCATTAGTATTTATTTTTTACTGTTGAATATAGCAAAAGCAAACAAAACAAAAAACTGCCATGTAAATCAACAATTACTTATTTTTCAGAGTCTAAATCTTCAAAACTAGTGAGTTAATCTTCATATAGGAGTCCAATGAAGTAGAAAGTTTTACTTTGAAAACAGCTGGTCTCATACTGAAAATCTACCAAAGATAGGTAGAGACAAAATTTGTTTACAATCCATTTAATATGTGAATTCAAAAAACTCCCTGAAAATTTATAATACTGCTCCCTCTAGATATGCACTTCCCCTAAAATTAAAGATGTCATTAGTACAAAGTTCTAGTTTGTACTAGTTTGATTCTAGTTCTTCAGACTCAAAAAAGGAGAGTTCTAAAGCTGAGTTATTTTCTGACATTTCTGCCTACATAATTTTTCCAATCTTCTGTGAAACTTATTTTTATATGTGTTAACCACTACTGGATCTTTTTAACAGCTTTACTCTTAAGCATATTTTCCATTAGAAACTCATTACTGTGTTATCAAGAATTTTCTACTGCCCATACAAGAAACATTGTCGCTACCACTGACTGTACCATCCTGTGGAAACTGGACAGCTCCACTTCTGGGTAGTCTTAAACTATTATGAGAATTTTCCTGAAGCTTGAGCCCCAGTGATCAAACAGGAAGGTTAATTTATTCACTGACCCATTTGCACATCAGCATAGTCATAGATCCCGCCCCCCAAATTCTGAAGCCACGTGGAATCTCTAGAAATGGTTCATTACACTTGGGGATCTTACAATGGAAAGTCCCCACAATTCCCAGAAGATAATGCCAAAATGACATTATAAAACTACAAGGAAAATGATGAGAAAGTACACCCACCAAGCCATGCAAGCATTTACTGAGGTTTTTACTAGGTTTCTTGCATTATGTAAGTAGAGCTGGGTGCTTTTGGAGGTACCTGAATAGCCACTTAGTATTTCTTTCATGCATAGTTTAGTAGGGAATCCCTAGGAAAGGGATTTGAGAAATTATCATCCTTCTTACTCTAAAGGTATGCTCAACCTGACAGACTTGAACAGCAGGAGAGTAAAAGGCTTGTCTTTTACCCCATCTGATGTCTGGAGAGTACCTGTTCTCTTTTATACATACAGATTTTAAATCCTTTACACAAGTCAATAATACTATGCAATTAACTCAGATTTGATTTTAATAGTTCTCTGATTTCTCTAGATGCACAACTACTATCTTATTTTATATTCCCTTGAATCAAAGGGCTTTTAAAGAGACAGACTAGAGAAATACAATATAAACCACTATAGTAATTGTTCTCTGATTTAAGATTGCCAGTTTTATAGATGCAGGACATATTGTCAGATGTTTCTTTAGTCCTTTCATCTAATCTAATGTCACACTTTATAAATTCTTGAGGCATTCTTAGTGGTAAGGGATTAAGATAAATGGTAGAGTGTTCGCTTAGGAATCCTGAGGCCCTGGGTTTGATTCCCAGCACTCTATAACAGAGCATGGTAATTCCTAGCACTCAGAGGGTATACACTAAAAGATCAGAAGTTTAAGGATATTCATTATTTCAAACTGGATTTGAGGTCAGCCTGGGAATAATGAGACTCTGTTTTAAAATAAGAACAAAAATATGATATTTATTAATTGTTAATCTTGAATGTATTTCTTAAACTAAAGTTTTGGGAATAAAAAAAATTATTATATTTACCTTACCATATTATCAAGATATATATGTAATATATACACTCTCAGAGATAATCAATCTAATCATAATTAAATAACTTAATTATAAATGTGTACATGTAAGCTGACAAATTTATTTATTTATTGGTGCTGAAGATAGAACCTAGAACTTTAGGCATGCTACACGATCTTAAAAAGTCGAGTCATTTACTTTTAGTGACCAGGAAGAAAACAGGTATTCTTTTTCTTAGCCAGTAAACATGTGGGAGCCAAAACTTCTCTGCTAAAGCAATTCTAGCAATATAAATCCAAAGCTCTAAAATGCATACATGCTCCATGACTCAAAAATATGATTTCTAGAGAATCATCAAGAAAATAACTAATGATCTAGCAAAAAGAATGTTTCTAAGTCTTGTTCTATAGTTATAAATTGGAATAACCTATGTCATATAACAGGAACTATTATAATTTATAACCATAGTAAGTGCATATTCACATTGGTTATAACTAGGTACAGTGATATTAATCTTTCTATAATGAATATTATTCATACAATACAACTTTTTACTCAAGAGAAATTAGTATCTACAACATGAAATTCAATCCATTTTTTACAAGTTGATAATAGTTCAAGTAATGTATAGTATTGTCAACTGTATTAGAGAAAAGACCACTAGTGACTTGCAAGAGTCCTTTATAAGTGGCACTTCTATTTTACCTATCGTGAGGACCATTGGTATTTTATAAAAGCCTCTTGGTGTTTATAAAATACAAGCCTCACAGTGGTAGCACACACCTTTAATCCCAGCATTTGGGAGGCAGAGGCAGGCAGATCTCTATGAGTTTGAAGCCAGCCTGGTCTAATTAGATTCATAAACTAAACTAGCCTAAATTATTTTCATTCTTTTTTGTCAGTTTTGTTTTTTGAGACAGGGTTCCTCTGTGTAGCTCGCTGTCCTGGAACTCACTCTGTAGACCAGGCTAGCTTCAAACCTACAGATATCCGCGTGCCTCTGCTTCCTGAGAGCTGGAATTAAGGCGTGAACCACCCCCACCAGGTTTCATTTTCACATTCTTACTCGTAATTTCTTTACCTATTTCACTAGTGACAGGTGACAACCTGGAGACCATGTTTTCAGTTGCAGGGCTTGAAGTGATCAGAAAGGCATTTTGTCATGGCCTATACCAATAACCACATCAAACAGACCAGGTTCTGATCTGACCTTCGGATACTCTCAATAATAGAAAACTTTCTCCTGTTTACTAGCTTATATTGCTTTAATACTAGAGAACATTTCCAATAAAGTTATATATAATTCTAAACTATCAATCTTCTTACAAAAGAATCATAAACAATATCTTATAGTGGAGATTTCATGACAGAATTAATGCACAGATTGGTATTAAAAATTTAAGTTGCCTATTTGCTCTCAGTTTATGTAAAAGAAATGAGACAGTCCGCCTGTTTCTTGGCAAGGTCAATGCAGCCCCGGAGGAAAAGGCTTAGAGAGCCTGTGCTATTCTCTACCTGAAGACAACTTCTCTGGACGCATACCAAAGTAGTGAACATTATGGATATCTTACTTTATGTTGAGATTGGAAAGAACTTAAATTCTTGAAAAAAATGTGGCCTGCTTTCCAGAAATAAAGTCTTATATTCTAGTACTTTATTGCCAAAGGCAAACAAACAAATATATGAACACTACCACCTGGACAGTGCTATAGTGAAGAAACTCAATTGTTCCAAAATGTTTACATTAATAAAGATTATAAAAATACTTTATATTTATGCTTTTTATGTGCCACAGATTTAATCTAAACTTTAAATTGTACCTAGCATTGTGCCTCACACAAAACAAAATCTCAGCAAGAGTTCAGCACTTCAAGCAATATAGGAGGGTAAGGTAAAATGCTTTATTGTAAAGTTCTCTCAAGTGAGAGAGGCCGAGACAGATCCAAAACGATCAAATGTGACTGAGTAAGTAAGGAACAGAAAGACAAATGCAGGCAAACAAATGACCCTGAACTCAGAACTCAAAGGAGACCTACGAGAAAGTTCTAGAGTAGCAAATGCAATCGGTTTTCCTCTTTGTCTTCAGTGCCTAGAGATGCAACCCAGGGTTTCTCATTGCTAAGTGAGCATGATCCCTGAGCTAAATCTCTAGCAGCAAAAGGAAAGCAAAACACTGAAATCTAAAAATGGGGAGATCTAATCCATGAAGCCTATAGGATCAGCTGTGTGAGAGGGGGTGCATTACCACATACTGCTCCAAAACTTGTTTCTAAAAACTAAGATAGAACTCCATTACAGAGCACAAATCGTAAGTGTGCAACTTGACAAGCTTTTCCGTGAGCACCCGCTTATCCAATACCAAGAGATGAAGACACGGAACAACTGCAGCGCTTCTTCGCCCTGCATGCTGGTCACCACGCTCAGCTCCGCTTGTTCCTGGACACCGTAGAAACAGATGTAAACTCATACACTGTCATGTCTGGCTTCTTTCCCTCAACTTTACTTTTATAGTGTGGGTATCAGTAACACATGACAGAGTTGTCTACTTATTCTCCTGTGAGGGGACATTTGGTTGTTTCTATTAGTCTATTATGAATAAATCACTTTGTATGGACACTTTTCTTCAGATCTTTTGGTGGACACTTATTTTTTTCTTGGTTCTATGATGACAGACTGCTAGGCCACAAAGTAGGTTTGTGTTCAATTTCAGTAGACAGGGCCAGATTTTGAAAATGACTACATCAATTACTTATGAAGAGTGTTGGAGAGTTCACATAAAAATATATTGAAACTTTGAGGCTGGGGGTGGGGGCTTGCTATGTTACCCAGACTGGCCTTGAACTTCTGGACTCAAGCCATCTTCCTGTGTTGGCCTCCTGAGTAGTGGGACTAAAGGTACGGGCTAATATGCCTGGAAATAACTTGGGGGAGGGGAGAGGAACCAGGGATTAAATTCAGGGCCTCATGCATACAAAGGACATGATTTACTACTGAAGTGATATATCAAGTTTTTCAATTTAAAAAGCTCTGGAATTGAAGCACAACGGCTTTGAGGCTATTCTCCGAACTGGATAACAAAGTGCTCAAAACTCACACACAAGGTGAATGGGGAATGTGGGAAGAAAAGACTTTTCTATCCGAATCTTTTATTCTTTTATCTAAAAAGTCAATTTCACTATCATTTAATATAAGAATTGACATTAATGCCCTTGTCTTAGGCTTACTGTGACTTACTGCCATTTGGGAGAGCTTGGTTGAACAGAATTAAGGAATATTTAATTCACCTAGCTTTCACCAAACAGACAAATGACTAAAGAAGTTCTACACAGGTAATAGTAATGAATACAAGCACACAACTTTACAAAATGACCCAACTGGCATGTGTAATCTAAAAAACAAAACCAAACCTCTTTAGATGATTAAAAGCTATGGCCTCCTGATCAATTAGGTCTCACAAGGCACAGGCCAAAAACATTCAAAAAACTACGGCTTAAAAAGATGGATTTAATACATTACTGTTAATATCTTGACAATAAAAGATTTGAACCATAAAGTATCCTTATCTCATGGTCATCACCTTTGGATAATTTTTATGTCTATTTTATAATGTACATAGTAGTAGTATAAAATAAGAGGCATACATAATTTTAAGGTAAATTTACACATATTAGAAATGCATGCTGAAATTTTACCAACAGGATATTCAATCAATGGAGTTCAGATCCTTCTTTATTTAGTGCATGTGTTTTTTTTCTTTAGTATTAGGCTAGGAAATCTTTATGCACAGATGGACTTCTAGTTTTTAAAGCTATATACAACAGTCCACAGAAATATCTAGCTGCCTTAATGTTAAAATGACACAGGCAAACATTAGGAAAGAAGGGAAGAAGACAGGAACTAGCCAGGAAGAGACACAAGAGAAATTTCCTAGTTACTGGTACTAGTCTACATCTTGGTAGGTATTTTTTATTGTATCTGTATATATATTAGTCAAATTCAGTCAATGTACATTTAAGTTTCCTTCTATGTAAATTTTACCACATAAGGAAAAAAAGAAAGATTCATTAAATATGCTGACCTATAGTTAATGACAAGCATATTTAATTAATTATAATATACATTATAATATACATTATAATATAAATTATAATCATGTCTATAACTTACTTTGAAGTATATCAAATTAAGATAGACTGCTGTATGGATGGAAGGATTGATATGTGAACAGGTATGTGATGAATACAGTATAATTAATAAAAATCTAAGTGAAAGATATATGTATGCTCACTGAATAATTGAACATCTCTTTGATTTTCATGGTAAAATACTGAAGAGCTGAAAACTGACAGACATTAACTTAAAATGGCATAATGGTACAATGTAAGTTATAAATTTATAATGGAAAAAGTAGGAATATTCAAGCACATTGCTTTGGGAAACAGCAGTATTTTATCCTCAGGGTATGTTTCAAAATTCACAGTGGATGTCGGTAGTGGGGACAGTACCATTGCCTATAAACACTTTTATTTTTTCTTGAAATACACATAACTATGAAAAAGTTAAACTTATAAATTAGGTAAAGAGATTAACAACAAAGAATAATTAAAACAATATATTGTAATAAGTTATTTGAATGTGGTCTTTCCCTGTCTCCCAAAATACTGTATAGCACTGCACTCTACTTTTGAACTGTGGAAAATGAAAGCACTGATAAAGGAGACTAATAAACTCTTTATGTAGTGAGAATTATCTATTTTACAGACTACTAAGTTGAAATTCAGAAAGATTACAGAAGTATGGCCAGACCACTAAGTGTCAAGGCCAGGCAGGAATGGAATCCAACTTTTCCAAGTCTTGGGTCCTCTTGACTCATATTTCTCACAAGGTGCCTCCTTGAACCAAACATCTTCCTCACAAGCAAGGGAACTGTTCTTCCATTTCTGGACGGACCAGCTCTGACTTTTCAGAAGCTCCTCCCTAGGGTATCAAGCTTCTCTTCCCACGGTAAGTGTGAGAGTCTCTGGAGCCTCACATATTGCAGTCCCCACATGACTACATTTTATATAAAGTGAAAGTACTGGAAATATGAATAAGATTCGTTTTCCAGTTAGTATTTTTAAATATCAACTGACAAAATTATAAGCACGTATAACATGAGGGATAATGCTGCATAAAACTGAGATGAGCACATGTTTTACCAAGCATCTGTAATCAAGAGTAGGACCTCAAAATATCTTTTTCTCCTCACCTTTACCTTTCCTCAGAATGCAAAATGTTGCTCATTATAAAATAATTTTCATAACCTTAGAACCTTTCCTTAAAGTTAAATGTGAACACACAGAGACTTTTCTTCCATGCATCATTTTAAATCTGAAAACCTAATGGGCTTGTGCTTTCTCATTTCCTTTTCTATCTTGGTTTGGGATTCTATCTTCCAGGAATTTTTTTGTACAAGTAGATACACTTTTGTAGCACAGAATTACCACAGGTGGACAACCTGTGAGAGCAGCATGTTAATGAGATTGTTTTTAAGCATTTTCTTTTGGACCATCGGAAGATACTTTTCAAAGGCAGGATTGTAAGGAATGGCTGTGGCCTTTCACTTTTGAGTATGCACACACAACCTCACAGCTGTATTATTTCTTACTTGACAAATACACACAGGGACTCCCTAAAAGACTCCTAAAGTCACACATCTTCCCCTTGTAAGTATTATATACTGTTTTGTAGCATCGAAAACAAAACAACCAGTAATTCTACACTGAAAACCTCGCCTTGTTTAAGGACCTGGGGTTCGTGCATGAAGAACTTTTCACAGCCTAATGGAGTCTGAGTGAGACAGATTTTTTTTTTTTTTCCTTCTTGATGCCTGAGGTTGTTAGTGTTGGAAGGAATCTGGAGATGGTTGTTTTATAGCGGTAGAAATGGATGTGCATGCAGTTCAAATGATTAGTTCCTAGCAGTGCCTAAACCACACACCAGATCCCCTCAATTCCCAGCCCAGTGTCCTTTCCATTTTAAAATCATGCCCAAACAAACGTTTAAAAATATGGTTATGTCCATCCATTACCTCAACTCCACTAAATTCCAGCCTGCCCCTCCTGATGTCACTTCCTCTTGTGAATGAGTGTTTTCCCCTTGGTCTTGTTATCTTCATTACCACACAGCACTTGAATTCACACTCTGTCAGCTTTTCCATGGGCTGTGTTTGTTCCTCCATGATACCAACACTGTCTCCAAAATGCCTCGACTATCCCTAAACTACATCTATTTCAGGCAGTCAACTGCCAACTATCACAAAATCAGAGGTAAAAGTGATTTATTTTTTCAAACATAAAGCGCGCACACACCGGGTAGTGCTTCTTCCTCAGTCAAGGGAGTGTAAGGAAAATGCCGAACGCCAGGTATTCAATGCAGATGCTTTCTAGAGAAAACCCAGCGACAGCCTCGCAATTTAGGAACAGAGCTACCGCGAGCTGTGGTTCGAGGCCAAGAAGGTGGTTCGGAAACTGACCTAAAACCAACATGGAGGTGAAAAGGCACAAGGAGCTTCCTGAAGTCCTCAGCCCGAGACACGGCTATCTGGTGTCAGTTTCTAAGAACGAGGGGGCACCAGGGAGGCACCCGGACAACGCGAGGGCATCGCGCTCGGGGGAAACTCAACAAGTCTGGAAGGGGAAGGAGGATGCACTGAGCTGGAAGATGCTGCCACGAGGCTCGCGCTGGCCTCGGCACGACCACGAACCCTTTCCGGGACTGACCTCCCCCACGGGCTCTCGCCGGCTGGGGGGGGGGGGCAGCCTTGGGCTCTCCTACCTGCCTCGACGTTCGCCCGGGACCAGGGGGGGTCTACCCGGGACCGTGCTGGGGAGCCGGCGCCTGCACCCCGGGCCCGCTTCCCTTCCCGGTCGGGCCGGACCCGCCTTCGAAAGTGGGCGTCAGGATGGCCGCCGGGCGGGCGGGCGGCCGGGCGAGGGCGCCGCCGGAACCCTGGCCTGGGACCCCGAGCCCGGCGGGCAGCGCGGCTCGCGGCTGAGCCCAGGATGCAGCCGGCCGTGCGGCGGGCTCGCGCCGAGGTGCTGGGGAAAGGGGGCGGGCGCGCCATCATGAAGGGAAAATGGTGGGCGGGCGGGCCCGCGGCGCGCCGCCGCCGCCGCCGCCGTACTCACCCGGGCGGGCCAGTGCGGGTAGCCCTTCATCTTGGCGAACACCAGGTCTCCCGCTTTGTACTCGCGGGGCCGCGGACGCGCCATCCCGGTCGTTCCCCTGCCCGCTCGTCCTTGGTCGCCGCGAAGATGCCGGGGAGGCCGCCCGCCCCCCTCCACGCCCCGCGCCCCGCGCGCGGGGCCGACGGGCACCGCGCCGCGCTCTTCCCCCGCGGGCCTCGAGCGGCCGCTCCGACGAGAGGAAGCGGCGAGGCAGCGGCCGAGGCGAGCGGTGTCTCTGCGTGTGTGTGTGTGTGTGTGTGTGTGTGTGTGTATGGGGTGGGGGGAGACCCGCAGGCCCCGGCAGATCCCCGCCCGGCTGCGGGGGAGGGGAGCACGCGTCCGGCCGCACCGAGTCCTGCTGCTGCCGCCGCCGCCGCCGCCGCTGCTACCGCCGCCGCCGCGTGCAGCTCCTAGGAGCCGCGTCGCCGCTTCCCCGCCGAGCTCTCTGGGTGCCGTGCGAGCTCCGGGCCTCGCGCCTCCTCCGAATTCCTCCTCGGGCAGCGACCGCAAACACGATCTTATTATTGTTCTCGCGCGCGCTCAGCATCCCCCCCCCCTCCCGCCCTCGCCCGCCCCGCTTCCCTCCCCTTGCGCGCCGGCCGGTTAATTCCTAGGTGCACGGCCGGCTTTCGCGGAGAAACCGCGCGCGCCGCCCCGGCTGGCTCGGCGGGCTGCTGGTGGGCGCGTCCTCCCGCAGCAGCGAAGCCGGTGCCCGGCGGGTAGGAGCGCCTACTCCGAGGACGCCCGCCGCCTGCTCTCTTTTGTTCTTGGCCGGGAGCTGCCTGGCGTAGCCCAGCCAATCACTACCCGGCCGCCCCTCTTCCCTCCTGCCCGCGCCCACCCCCCACGGACTGCAACCCTCCCCCCCCCCTTCGCGGCTGCCCCCCACCCACGGGCCACTTCTGCGGGTGCTGTCTGGTGAGTGGTGGGGGTGGAGGGGACAAAGGCGCCCCAGGCATGGGGATGGCCGCGCAGGGGACTCTCCGCCTGGTCACTAGGCTGCTGGAAAGAGCTGGCGACCTCCCTAAGGTTTTTGCCCCAGGTCTGCCTTACAATGCAGTGTGAGCCACCTAGGGCGAGCTGCTTCACTGGTGTCAAGGCCAGTCCTCACCGACAGGATGGCACAGTCGGGTTTTGAACATGGACCTGTGGTCCAATGCCTGTAGCCGTTATTTGCTTCTCTATGTGGGGGCTTCATAGGCCAGCAGTTGGGGGAAAAGGACTTAGCCTGACAAGTCACTTGTTTTCCATTCTGGCAACATGCTGGATAGCAGCTTCTGGTGATTTCTTAACACAGGTCAGTAGGTCTAGAACAAATGTGTGCATTCACCGTTGTTTTATTTGGAAACCAGCTGACTGCTCTCGAAGGCATTTTGGGAGCGAGAATCTTTATAACATCCTCCTTTGTGAGCGATAAATAAAATAAGTCCCTGTTTTCTGAATTTGCCTGATGAATGAATGGATGCTGCCTCTTCCATCACCATGAACACGCCTTCTTTCAAAGGTCCGCTGGTGCGGCTGTGGCCTGCACCTAGTTTAGAGGGCCGTTCTGGTTTGTGGACTTCCCTCTTTGCCATATCTCCCCGATATAGAGGGTGGCTTTTCCCAGCGTCTGCTTCCCTCGTTTGCGCTATAGAACCGTTTTACCGCAGGCTTCCAGGGCTGAGCTTCCAGTGATCGGGCCGTAGAGTCTGTAGACGTTCTCTGTGTTTACTTTGTTCACCTGGCCATTTCTTTACTGGTGCGTTTCCTTTTTGTATCTCTTAATTCTCCCGTCCCTCCACCCCTCACCTTTTCTTTAGGCTCACCTTCTCTTCTGCTGCAAAATAGTCTAGGTCTTTTGCCTTGGCTGTGGCGGCCCGATGATGTGCTTTTCAATTCTAGAAATCATGTTACACCCATCACAGGTACCTGTAGAGTGTCTCCTAGATCCTCATGTCAAAGCCACATCTCTTGACAGGCCACCAAAGCCCTAACTGTCTGAAGCCGGAGTGATCCGGTCTGCCAGTGGGCTCAAGGTGGTCATGAGTAGAGGAGAGAGTTGAGAGAAGTTATCCGTGTGAAAGCCTTGGAAGGAAGCGGAGCTGGGAAGCAACATGGTCACAGTTGGGTTAGACAGAGTACTCCAGTGGCCAGTACAGAGGTGGATCTGAGGGTGAGGCTGGAGCCAGGACCCTCACTGAGGAGGGACTTTCACCAGGAGAGAGAAGACATGGTCTCAGCCATCTTGCTGACTCATGAGTGGCAAGTGGGTAGGAGGAATGGAGACTAAAATACGATTCCTTGGTTTCTAGATTAAATAACAGGATTTTCAGCACTGCTGAAAGGTTAGGAAGTCTGTGAAGAATAGGCAGGTTTGCAGATAAGACCATGAATGAGTTTGGGGGGTGTTGAGATTTCTGTGGGTCATGTTTAGGGGCTGTTGGTGAAGGCAGAATGTAGAGATTCGGATGATATCAATATTGCAGGTGGTGATCGAAGCTATGACATGGTCCAGGAGCGTGTAGAACGAGAAAGCAATTGTCAAGTTGGAGACAGCTCACCAGAAGTTTAGGAACAAGTAGAAAAAAAACGTTCCGTGTCACAGGATCCAGAAAGTTGAAGCATTTCTAGACGAAAGGAGATGTCTAGGTAGGTGGCAGACAGAGGATAAGTGAACTGCTGGAGGAGATGGGCCCATTTCTTATGCTGACTGGGAAGTCATTGGTGACCTTTTGGGAACTGTTTGAATAGAGGTGGAAAGAAACCAGAGTGGTGACTGGAGGTGCGTCAGAGGCAAAAATGTGGAAGCAGAAAGTGCAGGCAGCTCGTTCTCCTTGAATAAATACATCGGGTTCTGACAAATACTAAGTAAACACTGTGGAGAAAGTCAGTAAGAAGGCGGGGAGGAGGGCTGTGCTGTTTGGTGTTAGGGGCAGTTTAAAGACAGGACAAACTGGAGTTTGTAAACGGGAAAACAGCTAGCCACATGGTTCGAGGCAGTGTCAAAGGGGGTAACTCACAGGACTTTGGTTATTCTGAGAAGGCAGACATTTCTCCCGGTCTTTTGGTTTCTTGTTTTCAATTGAGCCTGGCCTTTTACTGCTCAGCACGTATCATTGGCCCTAGTCTCATGCCCTAACCAAGCCAGACTTAGTAACACAAGAGCAGGGAATCCCCTTATGGGTTGTCTTTGGATGATCATCAGGACTGCCACAATGTGCCTGGCTAAGAGTCTGTCTGTGTCTGCAGCCAGGCTGCATGCAGACGTGCTGGGGAGGAAACACTGCCCTGCAGCTTTCACTGACGGCCTGACTGGTCTCTCCACTTTGTACAAAGGACTGGTGCTGTGGACATGCTTTATTCAAGTATTTAACAGATAATATGAAACCCTTTAGAGGTCTCATTAGCACCATACAAAAAGAACTTGATATATTTATTTAGCAAGCGTGGTCCCAGAAGTTGGTCTGTTTGTTATAAAAGCGCTTGTGAGGTAGAGGCAGGAGAATCAAAAGTTTAAAGCCAGCTTCAGGTACAAAATGAGTGTGAGGCCAACCCGGGTGATGTGAGACCACATCTAGAAACAACAACACAACCACATTCATTTTATTTCTGAAATGTGGAGGGAAATCTGCTTAAAAATTGTAATAGTATCATCTTTGATCGCTTTTAATTTCAGTATCCTCAGATCCCCTGGGCTGAGGCTTCTCTCTGCCTCTGGCTCCATGTTGACTTTGCGGTCCTGTGTCACTCATCTCAGTCCATGTGCTTTGTTGAGCTGGTCTTGCTTTCACCTTCGTATCTTAAGTTAGCATCCGATAAAGTTCCTGTCGTTCCTTCACATCCTGCCCCTAAATTCACCTTTTCCAATTGCCCAAAATCTCTTCTTTTCCATGAAATTATGTGCAAAGTGAAATGAATATATATAATATTTATATGATATATATAATGTAGACAGTGCTGAGCACACAGTAACTGCTTATTAATTATTAACATAGCAAGGGTTGAAAGTAACTGAAAAGGGATTCTGGGAAAGGTGGGCCTAATCTAACATACACAATCACTGTGTTAGACAAGAGCACTTGTGACCTTGCCTAAGTCCATTTCAACTGATTTTGCTCCTTGAAGCGTCTCTTAAATGCCAGCAACTCAGTCCCAAGATCTTACCCTGCTTGAGAGAGAATGGGCTTCTGGACACTTGACGTCTTCTTGAAAGTCGTAGCAAACTGCTGTGAGAGAACGCCCTCATCAAGTGTGCATTGGCGGCCGTGTCCAACGGCAGGAGGCACCATAGAGTCTACACCGGCTGGAACTGGAGAGATTAGGGGCCAGGAGGCATCAGCGGAGTGGGGATGGGTAGCAGAAGCACCCGGAGGCCAGCAGGCCGAGAAGCAGAGGGCGCCCTCATAATAATCTAGGGCATAGGAAAAGCCCACGCGTGATGCCGCTCGGACTGCCCGAGATGACTGCAGGGCTTGGGAATTCTGAGTCTGAGTAAAACCTATTTCACTGAGGTCATTTCCACTCTTCTTCCTTCAGCGTCCTGCTCCAGACTGAGGAGGAAAGTGGATAGGTTTAATGAATTAGTTGCAGAAGAGATTCAAGATGTAGAGCACATTAAATGCTCAAAGAATCTACACAATTGCCTCTCGGTTTTGTTAGTATTGTTCTCATGTGCGTGTGCAAGTTGCTGAAGAAAGCATTAGAGCAATATGAGTATCCATTCCTTCCTTTATTCCACGAATATTTGTGGAACACTGGTGTGCACCCGTCATTTTCTAGGGACCCAGGACCACAGAGAGCAAAGAGTGAGGGTACCAGATGCAGAGCCACCAGAGCAGGTGGTGCGGGATTCTGGGGAGGACTCTGAGTAGTATCTCAGGGGACGTGGAATGAAGGATGTGAAGGAAATGGTGTTTTCATAGTTCCCGGCTCAGGCACTCAGAGGCTTAGTGCTTTCATTTTTAATCCTCTTAGAGACCCAATACCACGTCAAGAATTGTGAATATTTTGTTGGTGTGGAGAGGGCGTGGGGTACATGGAGAGAGATGGTGTCCTAGATAGCTGAAACTGTCAGCTTGACACAGCCTAGTCAGTCACCTGAGAAAAGAGTCTGGGTTGATGGATTGCAAGATCAGATTGGCCTGGGGGCATGTCTGTGGGGGGTTGTCTTGACTGTTACTTGATGTGTGTGTTGGGAGCCCACTGTGGGTGGCAACATTTCCCCGGCAGATGGTTCTGGGACATAGAAGAAAGCTAATTAAGCATAAGCCTGCCATCACATCAGCAAGCAGCATTCCTTCATGGTTTCTGCTTCAAATTCTTGCTTGAGTTCTTGCCCTGACTTCCCTCAGTGATGGACTGTGACCTGGAAGGGTAAGTCCAAGGAATGTTTTGCTCCCTAAGTTGCTTTTGGTCAGAGTGTTCTATCACAGCAATAGAAAGGAAGCCAGAATCGATGATGAATAAAATACTGAACAAAGTGATGGAGTGAGGAGAGAGAAAACTAATCAGTTCTCAACTCTTACCATGTTCCCATTTGAGGTGCCAGCCATGTGGGTGAAGCCATATTGGACCCTCTCACCCTAGATCATCTACCCTAGATAATGCCATATGATAGCACAAAGGCAAGCTGTACCCATGGAACCATATCCCACTTACAGAATCACAAAAGGACAATAGTGGCAGTTCTTTTAGGCTATGAAAGTTTGAGATGGAGGGGCCTCACCTAAGCATTAGGACCTGAATTCAGTTCCTCAGCACCATTGGAAAAAATTGAGTACAGTGGCCATGCACAGGTAATCCCAGTGATGGGGAGACAGAGACAAGGAGACTTCTGGGGCTTGTTGGCTAGCCAGACTAGCCTAATGAGTGAGCTCTGGGTCCCGCTGAAAGATTCTATCTCAGAAAACAAAGTGGGTGACTCCTGAGAAACAACACCTAAGGTTGACCTCTGGCCTCCACACACTGCACACATATAAACACCTACACACCTGTACACACAAAAAAAATAATTTAAAAAAATGTATGTATGTATATATGTATGTATATGAGTGCTCTGTCTGCATGTTCCTCTGCTCACCAGAGGAGGGCATTGCATCTCATTACAGATGGTTGTGAGCCACTCTATGGTTGCTGGGAATTGAACTCAGGACCTCCGGAAGAACAGCCAGTACTCTTAACCACTGAGCCCTCTCATTAGCCCTAAAAAAAATAATTTTTAATGTGGGAGCAGATTGTATTTAAGAAAAGATAACAAAGGCAGGGGTTAATAGCAGTTTAATACAGGTAAAGAGAGTTAGTGACCTCAATGGTCAGAAGAAAATGTTGAACTCAGAGATAAAAAGACTTGAGGAACTTCATATAGTCATTTCAGCATTCTGTTGCTCGTATTTGTAAGTACCTGTGAGATATGATTTTTCTGTAGTCTAAGATGGAGTCCCAAGTGATGAGACAGAGAACGAGATGGAAGGAATATTGCTATCGGGAGTTTTCTGAAACCGAAGATACCACTGTGGATTGAACAGTTGTGTGCACTCCCCCTACAACCCCAGTTTGTATGTTGAAACACCAGTTCTCAGTGTGATAGCATTTGGTGATGGGGCCTGTTGTGTAGCTCTTCCCTCTGAATTGGAGATTCGCTCCTGGAAAGAGGCTTCTGAAGACTCAGGATGCAAACAAAACTTACAGGTCTCAGGAAGCTCCTGAAACTAAGAAAATTCACAGAGAACCTCCCTGTGGTTAAAAAAGCAGTGAGGGCTTATATAAGCTGGGGTAGGCTTTTCAGTGATGCAGCTGCCTTTGAGAGTCCTCTGCACCCTATCTATAAGCCCTCACCCACACTCCTGTAATTAATCCTAATAAACTCTTTGGATCATCGAGTTAGACTTGAGTGGAATCATTGGTCTGTCTTTGGTGCCCTATTTGGGGTGAATAGACATTTGTGCAAGTTTCCTCCAGGGAAAGACACCCAACAAGGCCTTTGAGTATGAGGTGGACTCTTAGCAGGGGATTAATAATACCTTTATAAGAAGAGGTGGAAGAGTTTCTTTCCTCTCTCTCCATCATATAGTGAAAAGATGGCATCTGTGAACCAGAAAGAGCCCTCTCACCAGATGCTGGGGCTGGTAGCACCCTGACCTTGGATTTTCCAGCCTCCAGAACTCCGAAGATAAATGTTTGTGGTTTAACCTATCTGTCCATAGTATTTTATTATAGCAGTCTAAATTGACTTAGATAGATATGAAGCCATAGATTAAAAAGTATTTTGAAAGCCAGGCAGTGGTGGCTCATGCCTTTAATCCCAGCACTCGGGGGTAGAGCCAGGTGGATCTCTGAGTTCGAGGCCAGGCTGATCTACAGAGTGAGATCCAGGACAGGCACCAAAACTATACAGAGAAACCCTATCTCGAAAAACAACAACAAAAAAAGTATTTTGAATGTCAATTATGGTTAATACAAAGACAATTTTACTTAAGAATCTTATGATAAAATCACTGGAACACATAGATAATATATATAAAGAAGATGGGAAAAACCACATTATCTTCAGAGATACAACAAGATAAAGTGCTGATTTACCAACAGAAAGAAGTAGCAGCCTAAAATGCTAAATCAAGTTAGCTTTCAAATAAAGGAGAAGTAAAGACTGTAGAACTAGAAATCCAGAGAACTCATCAACATCAAGTTTACACTAGATGAAACACTAAAGAGAGATTGTCGGGCAAAACCGAAATGATCCTAAATTGAAGCAGGAAGATGCAGGAGAAGTGAACAATTGAAAGAACAAATATTGCGGTAAATCAAAATAAAAACAGTGTCTTAATTAGGCAGTGGTTACTTATTTGAGCTCTATATGGCAAGTTAGGAATCCATAAGAAGGGGGCTAGAGAGATGACTCAGTGGTTACAAGAACTGGCTGCTTTGGCAGAGAACCTGGGTTAGATTCCCAGCGCCCACAAGGCAGCTCACAACTTGTAACTCCAGTCCCAGGGGGTCCAACACCCTCTCCCAGCCCTTCCAGTCGGTATACACACATGCTGTACAGACATACATGCAGGCAAAACACTGATACACATAAAACACACAAAAAACAAAGGATAAAAATTTAAAAATATCACGATAACCCATAATCATATGTAATTTTATGCAGCAATTAAAAATTTAAACGAGACTGGAGGGATTGCTCAGTGGTTAAGATCATGTAGTGCTCTTGCAGAGGACATGAGCCTATAACTCAAGCCTCAGAGAATCTGATGTCTCTGACCTTCATGGATACCTGCACTCAAGTGAACACACACACACACACACACACACACACACACACACGTTAAAAAAATAAATCTTAAAAACCTGTGAGATTGTGATGAGTGAAATAAAGAGGTCTACATTCTTAGGATATGAAGAATTAACAAAAGTACCAAGATATTACATTTTAACAAAGACACTCATGAATTTTAGGATAATTACTAATTTAATAATAATTAAATGCTCAAACTAGTAAAAATAACTCATCCTCCCAAGTGGGAAGAAATGAGAAAAAAATCATATAATATGAAATAATTATACAGAACCCATAAATTCATAGATATCAATGATCACACTGAAGATAAAGTAACAGATTTTCCAATTAAAAGGTTGTCAAACTGAATTAAAAAGACTCTCGACTGCTAACAGATTTCTCCTCCTCTTCTCTTTTTTGAGAAAGTCTTACTTTGTAACCCAGGTTGACCTTGAACTCATTGCAATCGTCCTGCCTCAGCCGCCCAAATATTGGGGTTCTAGATAAAAGCTACCACTCCCACCAAGAGTAGCTTGAATAAAGATATTAAAAAGTGAAATGATAGAATAATAGTGGATACACAATACATCTATACTTGTAAGCTCAAGTTAATTCTGTTTAGAGAGTTTTAAATTCATATAATCGAAAGACTGAAAAGCAGTGATTATTCAAAAAGCCAGGAGGAAACAAAATATGACTGAAAAAGAATTAAATGTATGATAAAATATATCATATAGAGATTCAGCAACGTCAGAGATAATAAAATGGATATGCCACTGTAGAATTTGATCAAGATAGAGAAAGTGTAAATAACAAATCACAGAGATTAAAAAATGGTACATAATTTCAAATCTTGTGGATATTTAACAACAAGGACATTGTGGACAACTTGATGCCCATACATTTGAAATATTAGTTGAAATGGACAATGTCTTGGGAAATTCATCTTAGAAAGTTGACACAAGAAGAAAGAGAAGTGAGAATAGTACTCTGTCTCCCAGAGAAAGAAATTCCTCCTGTAATATAAAATCTGTCAAAGAAAATTCCAGGCTTATTTGTCTTCACTAGCAAGTCATAGTAAATATTTTTTGACTTAAACAATGCCAATACCATACAAAACTAGAGCCTACAAAGAGGGTGAATTTACAAAGTTGTTTAATGAAACAGTACAATATGAACATCAACATTTGACAGGTATAACACAAGAAAGGAAAACACACCAGCCTCTCATAATATAGGTAAAAAAAGTCAACTAAGTAGCAAATCAAATTCTGGTATGTATAAAAAAGATAATCCATCACAGCAAATTAGAATATAATCTAGAATGCAAGTCAGCATTTGAAAACAACTGATGTCATCACATTAATAGATTATAGGAGAAAAAATTGTGACTCTTTAAAGAGATTCAGGGACAGTGTTTAAGTTTAACAAATGTTTAAAATATCACAGAAAACTAGAAATAGGGATTTTCCTACTCAGATACAAGATATCTATAAAATACCTGCAGAAAATATCACACTCAGTAGTAAGTATTGAAAACTTTCTCCAGAATTATGAACAAAAACGGACATCTAGTAGAGTGTTTCATGTATTTGAGACTTGTATCTAAGAGTTCTTGTCCTTTGAAATATGGTTAAAAAAAAAGTAAAGTTAGAAAATAATAAATCCACATGTTTTACTGATAATGTAATTATGCATGCAGTAATTTTTAAAAACCGGTAGTAATTTTTAAAAACTCAGAGTTAAGAAGTAAAACTGGGCAGCGGTGGTGCATGCCTTTAATCCCAGCACTTGGGAGGCAGAGGCAGGTGGATCTCTCAGTTCAAGGACAGCCTGGTCTATAGAGCAAGTTCCAGGACAGCCAGTGCTACACAGAGAAACACTGTAACAAACAAACAAATGGAAGAAATTTAAAAAAGATAAGAAAAGAATAAGTAAATTCAGCAAGTTTATTTCTAAAAATGTTACTCCAAAAAAACTAATTGTAGAGGCTGAAGAGATGGCTCAGAGGTTACGAGCTTTTCTAGAGGATCTGGATTTGGTTCCCAGCACCCACCTGGGGATCTGATATTCTATTCTGGCCTCTGTGGACACTATACTCACATGGTGCACAGACATAATGCAAGTAAACACTCATAAACATCAACATATTTTTTAATTTTAAAGAAAAAGAAATGTGTTTATAACAGCCATAATTATAAAGCAAAATTTTAACTATGTTATCATTTGTAATAATACTAAAAATCAATTACTTATGAACAAATTAATGAAAGATTCTAAGAACCCTAAACAGAAAACTATAAAGCATTATATAGAGAAATTAAAGATAATATCAACATATCAGGGGAATTTCATGTGCATAGCCTGGAAACTCAGTATTATCCATCTCAAACTGGTCCATGGTTTCTAATTAAGCCACATTAAAATCCCAGTGGCTTTTTGGGGTATGTGGATCTTCACTTCTAAAACTTATATAAAATATAGAGTACCAAAGAGAAACTTGAACATATTAAAGAACACATTTGGAGGATTGGTGTTATTAGATACTAATATTTTTCAATATTAGTTCAATATACAGTGATCACGAGAGTAAGTTTTAGCACGAAAGTAGATGAACAGACAGTGAGATAAAATTGCAAGACCAGATACTAACCCACACATGTATGAATTTTTGAGCCTGTGTGATAGCATATACCTGTAACCCGGCATATAGCAGTCAGGAGGCTGAGATAGGAGGATTACTACTAGTTTGAGGCCAGCCTGAGCTATATAGTAAAAACTAGATGTCCTAGTTTGCTTGAACTGTCAACTTAACACAGCCTAGAGTCGTCTGAGAAGGGAATCTCAGTGGAGGGACTGCCCAGATAACATTGACCTGTTAGCACGTCTGCGGTGGATTACCTTGTTAACTGATGTCAGAGAGCCCAGCCCACTGTGGGCAGCATTATTTCCTGGGCAGCTGGTCCTGGACTGTATAAGAAAGCTAAGAAGATGGGCCTGGGAGTAAGTCAGTAGGCAGAGTTCCCCCAGGATTTCTGCTTCAAATTCCTGCTTGAGTTCTTAACCGGACTTCCCTTGACGATGAACCGCGACCTGTGGGCTTAAAGGTTTCCTCCCTTGAGTTGCTTTTGGTTGGAACGTCTCATCCACACAATAACAGAAAAAGGGACACTAGACCGACAGGCTAGCCATCTGTGTATAAAGAGCTTGCCTCAAGCTAAAGAAACAAATAAGCACACAAGCCACTGAGATATAGATGAATGGTTTCTGACAAAGATGCCACTTTGGAAAGAGTGCTGTGTTTTAGAAAAATGATTGAGGATCAATTGAGATGCTGATATTTCCTCTCTCAAATCTTGATATTTTTCTTTATATGGCGGTGGCGCATGCCTTTGATCCCAGCACTCGGGAGGCAGAGCCAGGCGGATCTCTATGAGTTCGAGGCCAGCCTGGTCTACAGAGTGAGTTCCAGAACAGGCACCAAAACTACACAGAGAAACCCTATCTCAAAACAACAACAATAACAAAAAAAATCTTTCGAGATTATAACATAAGCACATAATTTTCCTACTTTTCTTCCCTCCTTCCAATCCCTCCCATGCACCCTCTCTACTTTTTCAAGTTCATGGCCTTTTCAAATTGTTATTGCATGTATAGATGTATATATTTATATATATATTCCTAAATACATAAATACTGCCTGCTCAGTCTATATAATGTTTCTTGTATGTATATGTTTTCAAGGCTGGCCGTTTGGTATTGGAGAGTGAATTCATGTTCTTTTCCCCAGGGAGACTATTTCTCCAGCTTTCAACATTCTTTAGTTGTCTGTAACTCTTTGATGAGGCTTCTAAGCTTTCCCCTGCTATGTTAGCACACCTCTTGGTGATGTCATTGTTCAGGTCTTGTTTAGGCAGCCATGTTGACGAGATACCATGTGTGTAACCTCTTTGACACCAAATCTTGAATTTTATCTCATATAATACATGAAAAATCTTATGTGCTTAAATGTGGAAAAAAACTGGAAAAAAACAAGTTAATGACCTCAAGGAAGATAAAATTTCTAAAACAGAATATATCTCCGTCAACATAAAAGCTCTCTAACGGTAAAGGAAAGGACTGATACAATATAGTAAGATTTACTAATTTAGATGGTAAGTGAAAAGAAAAACCACAGAGTGTAAGAAAATATCTTCAAGACAGAGCTAATTAGAGGATTATGTCCAGACTGTAGGAAGAAATGCAGATTAGTAAGAAAAGTACCAAAACGAAGATGGGTGGAGAATTTGAACAAATTCTTTGCATAAGATGTTAAACACATGGAAAAATACCAGGTGTTCATAAGGATGTGGGACACCTGAAACCCTCCTGCACTTCAGTCCCCCTGTATCCTAGGGGTTCATGTAAAGGTGATGCCCACACTTTGGATGTCAACACTAAGTCTTGATTTTTCCCAAACACACACACTATGGCAAAATTTAATCTATAAATTAGGCACAGTGAGAGATTAACAGCAACCAAACAAGAGCAGAATAATTATAACACTACACTGTTATGAAAGTTTCAACTTAGGAATTATTTATTTCTGAAAAATTTCCATTTATTTTTACACCCGCAGTTGGTCACAGATAACTAAAAGTGTAACAAAAAATTGAGATTTAGAAAGAACTCCCCCACAACAAACGAAATCATGTGGTCCTTTGTCACTAAAGTTGGAGCTATCCACCACAGCTGAAGTGGTTTACTCTGTTTATAAATGTGAACATGTGTGCAACAGAAGTCAGGCACAACTGGTATATTAGAAGCATTATTCATGGTAGTCAGGGCCTGGGAATAAGCCAACTGTCTATCAGCACTAGAATGGATAAACGCACTGTGAGATAATCATATAACAGCATGTAGAAATGAAGAACAAATGGCCACTCTATGCAGTAGTGTGGATTATATTAGAATAACGAGCAAAAGCAGCCAGGCACATGAAAGAGTAAATCCCGTCTCATTTCTCTGACATCCAGTTCAGAGTTTGTCTGTGGCATTCAAAGTCAGGACAATGGTTATTTTGGGTAGAAAGATGGGATTTGGAAGGGCGTAGGGGACATTAGGGTTAGGGGTGCTAAATGATATTTATTTCTCATGGGGGATTGGCTGCACAGGTATGTTCATTTTATACTGATTCATCAAGCTCCTCGCAAGATTTTATACACTATAAGTATTATTCCTAGATAAAGTTTACTTCAAAATAAAAGTACTTATTGAGTTTTGGAACCATGGCTTAAAAAATGTGAAGTGAATGCCACATAAGGGCTTGTATATCTAATGTTTCCTTCTTTGAATAAGTCCCTAAAGGATGACGGGGATTTGTAGCTTTCAAAATGACTTCAAGAATGGGAGAGAGAATTCTTAGATGACACTTAGAATCTTGTTCAGGCCGTTAAAGGTCATTTATCAATAACATTTAAACTTTCCCAAAGGAGATGTTGTTTTACTCACTTAAGGGTGCTGAGAATTTATCATAAAACTGACCCAGCTTTGGGCTAGGGAAGGCAAGTAGGGTTCATCTGCTGTGCCAATTCTACCTGGAACATTAGTGATCACTACCTGGAACATTATCGAAGAATGCATCTTGAAACTACACATAGGATCAGTGGGAAATAGTCTGCCATCTCCTCAGCAATGTATGTAGATACTAATGACAAAACATGGGTGCATGAGACCATTGTAGCCATCTGGGACCTAAAATTCCACAATCATAGGGTGTTGGTGGATGATGCAGAGCACTGAATTAAAAGCATCGTTGGTCCAGGAGCTCACAGGAGGAACAAAAGGATGGATATTATGACAGAAAAGTCAGTGAACCAATCCACACAATTACTGTGAAGTAAATAAAGTTTGATGGAAAGACAAAGAATCGTGAAGGATGTTGGCAGTACGTCAAAGTGAAATGAAAACAGAACAGAAAACAATGCTGTATATCAACTTCTCCCAGACAGATGTTCCATGGAAGACTGTTCTTTAGGCTGTTTGTAAGCAGAAATATGCTCTCCATATCGGTTTTTGGCTCTGACCCATCATGGCAAAGAGCAGTGGGAGAAATGTGCACAAGCAAGCAAGAGACCTGATCCAGGAGGAGAAAGAAAGAAGAGAGAAGAGGGGAGGAACTGGTACCTGCCAGCCTTTCTGAGGACATCCCAGATGACTTAAAGACCTCCCATGAGGCCCCACTTTGCAAAGGTTCCGTCACCTCCTGGCAGTGGCACCCTGGGAACCAGCTCTTCAATCACAATGAACTGTCAAGAAACACAAACCGTAAGAGGTATTTTTTTAAAAAGCCATTTCAGAGTGCAACACAGTGGCACACAACAGAATTCTCAGCTATTTGGAAGGCGGAGGCAGGAGGATCACTTAGGCCTAGGAGTTCAGGGCCAGACTGTATAACAAAGCAAGTGCCTGATTCTTAAAAACAAACAAACAAATGCTGAGAACTCAAGGCGGGGCTAGGGAGATGGCTCAGTGATTAAGAGCCCTTTCCACTCTTGCAGAGGACCTGGATTCGGTTTCCAGCACCCTCGTGATGACTCACAACCATCTGAAACTCCAGTTCCGGAGGATCCAGTGCCCTCTTCTGGCCACT
This sequence comes from Peromyscus eremicus, assembly GCF_949786415.1. NCBI lineage: Eukaryota > Metazoa > Chordata > Mammalia > Rodentia > Cricetidae > Peromyscus > Peromyscus eremicus. Next base: position 116,324,526 of record NC_081416.1, on the reverse strand, counting down.
GCAGCCACTGGACATGCATCCGCGCACAGATGTACATGAAGGCAAAACATTCATAGACATAACATTTTTTAAAAAGTTAAAAAACCACACTGCTTTTTCTGAGCTGTAAAAACTTCAATTGAAGGTAATATTTTCAAATAAGATTTAGAAACAGACCAGCAAGTTTACATGCCATGCATATCATTATAATGGGTTAGCTTACGTAAATGGTCATTGTCACAGACTATGTTACAAAATACTTTAATTTCATTACATATTATTTTCCATATAGTGACTTTTACTATCTCCTAAAATGATATCTGGAACAATACAACATTTCTAAATCCTTTTTCAAAGCAATTTACTTTTAATTATATGTGTTTTGGGGGAAGTCTGTGTATGTAAATATATTACAAAGAGAAGTTTCCTTGATGAAGGGTGAAGACTATACTTACCTATGGGTATTAGGACAAATGTTTACAGATTGTTATTAGGGATTCTGCTGGTTTAATAAATTCGTGGTTGTAGAGTCTCCTCCATTAACCATGACTTCATGAGCACTGATTAGTTACCTAGGTTGCCAGTACCACACATGGCATCCCTCTTGTTCTGAGGGTCTTAAGTCCAACCAGAGAGCCATTGGTTACTGCCAAGGTCTGTGTGCCATTACTGCACCTATAGGGTTAAACATAATTTTTATGAAAAGGAAAGTATTTGCCTTTTCAGCACAAAATGTTCATCTAGTTAGTTACCAGTGCAAAGTATTGATGTCACACGTTATATAGTTTTTAGGATATAATTTTAATTGTTGAGTACACAAAATGGTTTTCAGCCACCCTGTGCACAGCTGGTGGTAAGTAACTTGCCTACTCATAATACAAAGAAGGAAGAGAAAAAGGGAGACGCTTTCTACCAGGAAAAGGTACTTAGTTATATAAAGAGGGATTGTTTCCAGCTATCTGAGGAAGAATTTGGTGCATTCGTTTTTCTTTTCTCTAATCTAAGTGCTTCGCCCACTTGGCTCTCCTCCAGACTTCTAGCCAGCTGGGACCGTTCACACTTGCAGAAGAGTCACCCACAGACTTTCATTATGTTTTCCCACAGTCGCCTTTGGGTTTGAGGATGAAGTGCTAGAGAAGGAACAGAGGACTGCCTTTCTCTTGGTCCTAGGAGCACTTGTTACATGTGGGGTCCAGGGCAAAGGTTCCTGTTGCTAGGGTTTATAACCAGGACAGTATATAAATGTACAGCAAAATGAAATCCGTAATCAAATCAGTTTTGGAAATGCTAAATTAAAGCACAGATAAGACATCTTTGGGAATTCCCAGAGCCTTTAATATGCTTACAGAATCTAAGAAAAGGGAGTCTTCAAGAGAAACAGAGTGGCGCTCAGTCAAAATGAGTTCACTCACAGTACCCTTTACTGTTGAAACAGCTCAAGAACCTGCATTCCAGAGAGCAAAGTTGGAAGAAACATGTCTCGCTTGGGGCACAGGGTTTCCCACCCACAGCAGTCTGGGAAGAAGGAAGGCACTGTCTGGGCCATGTAGTCTGTCTTTCCACTACTTACCTATCAAAGACAAGTCAGGAGGCCTGAAAAAAGAATCACCTCTAGCATTTGGGAGGAATTATAAGGAGAGGCTGCTGGCAGTTCTGTCTCTGATTGTGTGCTTGCTCAGTCCCTCGACTTGCTGACTTTCCCCTCTGCTGTGAGAGGAACATGTGTGAGCCAGGACAATTTGCCCTGCTTCATAGCTGCTGAAACATGGAAGAGAGAACATACACATAGGCCAAGGGCCCATGGATTGCCATGGAGAACAGATGACTGAGGGAGGGTGAGTCTTGCCCTGACCACCACAGTGGGCAATGTCGAGACATAAAACTATCTCAGGAATGTAACCTGATGCTGCCAGCTGGAATGTGGCTGTCGTCTAATGGCACAGTGCCAGCTCTTCACCAACAGGGTTGGTTGGAGTTATCACTATCCACATCATGTCAACAGACAATGACGTAAGACAGGCTTGCAGCAGGGAGAGGGGCATCTTCCTATCCGGGAGAGGGGCGTCACCAGGAAATAGTAATACAGATCCAGCCTGCTGCTTCCTGTGGTGACTCTGTGCCCTAGTCATGCGGTGAGATGGAGAGGAGCTTTCTATCACATTTTCAAAGGACACATTGAATCTACTGGACTGAATCTTTTTATTATTATTATTTATTTGTTTATTTTACATCTCAGCCACAGTTTCCCCTCCCTCCTCTCATCCCAACCCCTCCTTCCACATCCCCACTGTCCCCCCTCATTCACTTCTTCATTTCTATTCAGAAAAGGGTGGGCATCCCACGAATATTATCAAAACATGGCATATCAAGTTGTACTAAGATCTCCCTCATATTAAGGCTGGGCAAGGTGACCCAGTATGAGGAATAGGGTTCCAAAAGCAGGCAAAAGAGTCAGAGACAGCCCCTGCTCCCACTGTTAGGAATCCCACAAGACCCAACTACACAACTGTAACATATATGCAGAGGGCCTAGGTCAGTCCCATGCAGGCTCCTTGGTTGTTGATTCAGTCTCTGTGAACCCCTATGAGCCCAGGTTAGTTGATTGTGTGGGTTCCCTTGTGATGTCCTTGACCCCTCAGGTCCTACAGTCCTTCCTCCTGCTCTTTTGCAGGATTCCCTGAGCTCTGACTAATGTTTGGCCGTGGATCTCTGCATCTGTTTCCACCGGTTGCCGGATGAAGCCTCTCTGATGACAACTGGGCTGGGCACCCATCCTAGTACACCCAATAGGCGGGACAGACTGTAGGTCGAAGGTCATGTGGCTGGGTTGGTGTCCCAGTCCCTCTACTGAAAGTCTTGCCTGGTCACAGGAAATGGCCAGCTCAGGCTACAGATCCCCTATTGCTAGGAGTCTTAGATGGGATCATCCTTGTAGATTCCTGGGAGTTTCCCTTGCACTAGGTTTCATGCCAAAATGCCCCTTTTTTCCCATTCGTCTCTTCCAGCACTCTCCTCCTCTATACCCTCCCCACTCTATCCTCCCATTTCCTCCCCCACCCGATCCCCCCTGTTCCCATGCCCACCTGCCCCCAATCCACCCACAAAATCTCTTCCTTTCCCCCTTTCCCAGGGCGATCCATGTTATTGGACCTAATCTTAAGTTTAGGTAATTTGACTGAAAAGAGAATTCATCCAGTAGGAAAGAAGTCTCCCGAGACAATAAACATATAAATCTATCTCACTTTAGTGGCTTTAAAAAACATGAAAATTTGAGGCTTATTATCTCCAATGAAAGACTAGGTTTCTCCCTTTTATTACTGAATGACTTTTAATGTTAATTAATGTCTCTGTATCTCAATTATTTCTACAGGATGAAGGTTATCAATTCTATATGGTCATTATGAGTTATTATTTATACCTGCTGGACACATAGGGAATTTTATATAAATGGTGTTAAATGAATTAGGGCTTTGTATGGCATGGCACATATGAAGGAACATGTGACCTCTGCTCTCAACCAGGTGGCAGTGGAGCACCGTCCATGTAAGGTGGGCAAGCGCTCACAGTCATACCTTGGACTCATGGTGCATTTGATTTTGAATCATATACATTTAAACAACCTCATATACAATTAAACAACCAATATAGGGAACTGACCTATGCGAAGCTTGGCTTTTCAATGGTGGTATTCCCTGTCAAAAGGGCTGCGGCCTCTTGATGGACCCCAGCCCAGAACGGCCCAGTGTAGCAACTTCTGAGTTTCCAATCTGCAAAAGCTGTCAGAGGAAATGAATACTTGAGGTTGTTGTCAGCCATTAAAATCGTGCTCCAATTCACATTTATCCTAACAAGGCTTGGCTGCTTTTTCACAGGCTTGAGGAGCATTATTCTTTCATTTGCTCATTTATTTAGCTTTATCTTACTGAAATATACGGAATTTTCTTTTAAGAAACTGAGGAAATTAGTCTTTTCTTGCTTATATACATTTTGCATGTATTTTTAGTTTATATATATTTGACATTTTAATATGTATGTATGTATGTATTTGTTTAGTGTGTGTGTGTGTGTGTGTGTGTTGGGGAGCACATGTGCCACAGCACGTGCAGAGGTCAGAGGACACTTTGCCCGAGTCATCTGTCTCCTTCCACCATGTGGGTTTCAGGTCATTGGTCTTGTCAGCGAGCTCTCATGCTGGCGAACCCATCTTGCTGGCCCCAACCAAACTTTTAAATTCTAAAATTGAGCAGTCTTTCCCATTACACATTTGAATTTTCATTCTTAATTTACTTTTTTTTCACTCTGTAAATATGAAAATATTCATCCATGCTTTCCCATAGTCCTTTGATGGTTTAATTTTTATAAGAAAATTATTTTTATTCCTTTAGGATTGTCTTGATGGAGTGAGAGATAACAGCCTAGCCTACCAATAGTTAGGAAGGAACTGAAGCCATTTGCCAGCAAACAGCAGCACCAACTGCCCACTTGGTCCTTGGAAATGGACCCTTGCCCCCTGCAGTGTCCAATTCACCAATTCTACTGGTAAAGATAAGTAGCCCACAGTCAGCCTGTTGGCCAGTCTTCATGATCCGATTGGCTCTTCCTTCTGGTCTACCATCTCTTTACCTATGTCAGGTTCCATCTCCTCTTGGGTTTATCTGTGTACTTGACTCCTTCACTATTTGTCTGTTCCTGGACAGATGGTGCTCTTCTATTTCTGGACATCATGGATGTTTTCATTGTTCTACAGTAATTTTGGAATCACTTTTCAACCTCATTTAAGAAAGTAAATGAATAATACACATACACACACACACACACACACACACATTTTGAGACAGGGTTTCTTTGTGCAGCCTTAGCTGTCCTGGAACTGGCCCTGTAGACCAAGCTGGCCTCAAACTCAGGGATCTTGCCTCTGCCTCCCAAGTGTTGGGATTAAAGGCATGTGTCATTACCTCCTGAATATTTCATGGTATTTTTATTGCACCCAATTTTTGAAATACTGTGTCCCTATCAATGGTAAACTGTCTGTTGGACTATTTTATTTTATGTGTTTTTAAAGAGTAAAAAAATATGCTTTTGAGAGTTTCTCCATGTAAGTCCCATGTAGTTTTCACTGGGTTGGGTTTGAAACAACTGAGACTTAATAGATAGTCAATAAACTTATCTGGATTTAAGGCATGTAATTTACCACATTTTGACAAATTATCTAATCATGGAAGTATCAACACAACCAAGAGGACATATGGACATATCCAAGGTCTCTTCATATTTCTGTATAATAATATAATATCATCTTGACAACCATGGATCCACTTTCTATCACAGTAAATCAGTGTGCATTTTTTAATGGTGCATTTCATACAAGTGGAACCATATACAATGTACTTCTATGGTCTGGTTTCTTTTTAAGATTCATGTTATACAGTTAATTTTTTTATTGCTCAGTAGCATTCAATTATATAAATACACAACAACTTGTTTATCTATTCATGTGCTAGAGGGAATTAGGGTGGCATATTCATCAATTTTTCATTACCATACTGAAATACCCAAGGCAGGTTTATTTTGTAAAGTTAAATGGGTTTATTTAGTTTGCAGTTTTGGAGGCTCAAGGTCATGGTGCTGACATTGGCTCAGTTTTGATGATGGCCTTCTTGTTGGCAGAACCCTGAAACAGACCATGGCATAGAGAAAGTACATATCCGTGTCCATATCTGGTCTCTGTATCTCTTTTGCTCACCCTTCCTTCCTTCTTTCCTTCCTTCCTTCTTTCCTTCCTTCCTTCCTTCCTTCCTTCCTTCCTTCCTCCTGCCTTCTTTCCTTTCTTTCTCCCTCCCTCTATCCCTCCCTTCCCCCTCCCCCTTTCCTTCCTTCCTTCCTAGATAGGGTTTCACCCTGTAGCCAAGACTAGCCTCAAACTTACTCTTGAGTCTAGGATAGCCTTGAACTTGCTGTCTCCTCCTGTCTCTGCCTCTCTGGTGCTGAGATTCCTGGCAGACACCAAATCCTCTTCTCATAACGCCACCAAGCTTCAGTCTTTGCATTCCACCTTAATGACTTTATCCAAACCTGATCACTTTCCATATTCCCCAGCACTAAATCCATAGTTGGATTTAATTTCTACACTCTTACTACTATTACCATGCAATCTGGGGATTCCTATACATACAAGTTCAAGGAGATAGGCCATAGTCAAACCACAGCAGTTTGAACCAGTGTTTAGCTATCCTAGACAAACCTGCATGTGTATTTGCACTTAGATAATATGGACAAGAACTTTCTTCTCTCCTCAATAAGTGCCTTGGAGTGAAAGACTTGGGCACACAGTAGATGTTTGCCTGACTGATTAAAAAACTGCTAACTGTACTGCAGAGTGTGGCGCCATTTCACATCCCATCAGCAGCACGTGTGATGTCTGGGATTCCAGTTTCCACCTTTACTGCATCCCTTTACTTACTATAGCACCTTTACTCTGAAACACACTGGGCGTGGCCTTCTCATACTTCTTTTGAATGTGTACAGTTTTTATTTGGGGCCTTAGAAAAGGCTGATTTTTTTTTAAATAAATGTTCTATCAGTACTTGAAAGGACAGTGTTCAGTGAGGATGTTGAATTCAACCTTATTGGTTATAAAATGCAGAGCCTTCATGGGCCTGCTCATGTCCTGCTTGCTGACTGGTCACGTGCTGAGAGAGATGAAATACCGCCTCCTCCTGCTTTTGTGTTTTTTTGTGGGTTGCTGATAATTTCCTGCAGTCTTACTTTGTGAATTTCATTTCTTGCCCGAAGATTCATGGTGGCCATACTTTTATTAGGCATTGTCTCCTTTAACATTTCAAGGCCACTTTCTGTGTTTTGCAAAGGACTTCCTAATTTAATTTAATCTTATCTAATTTAAATAATAATAACTTTTTTGAGATAGAATATTACTTTGTAGCCTAGGCTGTCCTAAATTTTACAGTAATTGTCCTGCTTTGCTTTCCTGAGTGCTGGGATTATAGGCGTGTGCTACCAACCACACTTGGTTTAATATTATTTTTTACTCACATACACAAGAGGATTTATGCCACTAGAGCAGAGGCTGTGGACAACTCATATTTCCAATTGGGCAGGATCCACTTAGGCTTATAATAAGGAGCCAACAGGTGAATTCTGCTACCAGAATGAGACGGAATTTAACATCTTTATCCTTTCTGTTCCTCTCAGAATGTTTGCAGACAGCAACTACTTTCTTAATCAAATTGTAGCGATCCTCACGGAGATCAGGGGGAAGGCCTTTGGATTTAAGGATTCTCGAAATTGTGTTACCAGTCACAAAATGGACCTGTGCCACACCATGTGAGTCCCTCAGGATCACACCTATTTGGGAGGGAGTCAGGCCTTTCTTGGCTAGTGTGTAAATCTGTTCCTTCATGTCATCTGATGTCAGCTTCAGCCAGGTAGGGGCACTGACAGGTAGGGCAGCACTGACTGGAACAGGTCCTTCCCAGGAGCATGCCTGCGACCCGTGACAGTGGAGGTCTGGCAGCGCGGAGGACTCAGTGAGATATCTTCCAGAACAACTTCCATGCCTTCCAGAACAACTATCATCATAAGGTGAGAGGTAACAGATATTGGTGAGAATGTGGAGAAAAGAAAACGTTTGTACATTGTTGATGGGAATATTAAGTCATTAAGGCATGGGAAAAGTATGGAGTTCATAAACACTAAAAATAGAATTGCCATATAATACAGCAATCCCACTTCAGAGTATTTCCCCAAAAGGTTAAACTCAGTGTCAAAAGGATATCGACACCTCATGTTGATTGCAGTGTTATTCACAACAGCCACGTTATGGTATCAACCTGTATCCATCACAGATGAGTAACTAAAGAGAGTGTGTAATATACACACAATGGAATACCATTCAGCCTTTCAAAGGAAAGAAATTCTATTCTGCAATTCATGACAGTGGAGATGGAATTAGAATATACTCTGCTTAGTGAGCTAAGTCAGGCATACGAAGACAGATCTACACGGCCTTATTTGCCTGTTGGATCTAAAACAATAAAGCTCCTAGAAACTGAAGGGCAGTTCCTGGGCCTAGGGAGATACTGGTCAAAGACTAGCAAACCTCAGACAGGATTTGAGGCAAACTCTCAAACTGTTTGATGGATTGGTGGATACAGTTGAAAGTGCACTATGTATTTCGAAATTGCTGAAGGAATTTCAAATGCTGCTACTACAGACAAGAATCATTATCTGAGGTTATGAATGTATTAATTAGCTTGATCTCTCTATCACCTCCACCCTAGGCCTTTCCTAGGTCTCACTGAGTAGCCTAGGTTGGCCTTGAATGTGTAATCCTTCTGCCTCTGTTTCCTGAATGCTGGAATTACAGGCATGTGCTATTTTATCTTGCATATGAAGTTGCTTCCTACTGTGTGTGTGTGTGTGTGTGTGTGTAGAATATATACAAATATATACATAGTTCATTAATAACAATAAGAAAAGAATTGAGGACTGGAGAGGTAGCTCAGTGTTAAGAGCATTTGCTGCTGTTGGAGAGGACCGGGGTTTGGTTCCCGGCACCCTAGTCAGGTGGCTAACAGGTACCTGTAACTCAAGTTCCAGGGGAACTCAAAGCCACTCCTGACCTCTGCAGGTCTCTTCAGGCACCTGTACACACACAGCACACAACCACACAGACTCACATGAATAACTCTTTTGGAAAAGAAATTACTTATTTTTTTTAAAAGATTTACTTTATTTTTCACGTATATGAGTGTCTTGCCTACATGCATGTATGTGTACCTTGTATGTGCCTGGTGTCTGTAGAGGTCAGAAGAGGGTGCTGGATCCCCCTGGAACTGGAGTTACAGACAGTTATGAGCTGCCGTGTAGGTGCTGGGAATCAAACTTGGGTCCTGAGGAAGACCTTCCAGTGCTCTTCACCACTGAGCCATCTCTCTAGGCTCTGGAAATAAGTTATATATTTTTTTTAAATAGTTGAGAATGGCTGTTTCTGGAGAACAGGAGTGGAGTCAGGGAGGCAATGGAAATCAGAAATGCTAGTGATCATAAAAGCAACTCTAGCATTCAAAACCATAGATTTTTTTTTTCGAGGCAGGGTTTCTCTGTGTAGCTTTGGAGCCTGTCCTGGAACTCACTCTGTAGCCCAGGCTGGCCTCCAACTCACAGAGATCCATCTGCCTCCGCCTCCCGAGTACTGGGATTAAAGGCATGCGCCACCACCGCCCGGCAATATTTTGTAAAATTAAAACATCAAACAAACAAAAAACCTGCCATGGATAATAGCATAGAAAGAGAAACAGACTATCCCAGCATCCCCCTGCACCAGCTCCAAAGCCAGGGTGGGAGGGTCTCCTTTCTTAAGGAGTCGAGGCGACAGAGGTGGCCCAGACGGTGCTAATATTAACGATGGACAGTTTTGCAGCCTTGAAGGCACATAGCCTGAGTAGATAGGTGTGACCTGAAATCTGCATGGCAGCCTGTTTCTGAAAGGAACTGACTTCATTTCTCACTGGGCTCTCACCTGAGGGTGCTGTAGTTCGGAGCTCTCTTGAGAGGAACCCTAGTTGGCTGAATTTAGGCTACATTAGGATCCCTGCATACCCCTATCCCTGGGACCCCAGACACTCTACTATAGTGGCTACCTGTTCCATCTATGACCTTGAGGTGTCAGCTCCTAGGGAGTGGCCTCAGAGCTAGCTTAAGACCTGAGGGGCACATACTCCAAGCTCTTCTCTCTTCCCTCATGGGCTTGGACTGTGTGGATTGACTCGAGCGGCAGAAGCAGCTTGGGATCAGCTATCAGCCTTCCAGGACTCTGCAACGATTTCTCTTACCCTGTTTAGTGAGTTGTTCTCCCCAATTTATATCCTAATAAATTCCCCAATACTCCTTAAGTAGACTCCCATGGATTTATTGCAATATCTGGCACCCAACGTGGGACTAGGCCATCACTATGGCCCTAATGGCCCTTTAAGAGCCCACCTGTCCATGCAGGCTAGTTTAATTACTCTGGCCTGCTAGCAGCAGCTCAGATCCTGCCCGTGGAGGCCAGAAATTCCTGCTCTGCCAGAACCACGCCGCAGCCCCTCCCACCCTGTGCCTGTGTTATATACCAGAGCTGCAAACCCCTGCCCACTTCCACCGCCGCTAGCTGCACGTGGCTGTGTGCCCTTCCATGGAAACACACGTTGGCTTCACAAGTGGCAGCCTCAGGAACCAGACCTGTCTTGTGGCTCAGTACTGACACTGACTTCCAAAGTGCTACTGTAGGGAGGGGTCAGTGTAGCACAGAGGGGATGGAGGAGGAGGTGAGGTGCCAGCTGGCTGAGTCTGGGGGTGGCTTCATGTGAGTGCCAGGACCAGGACAGTGGCATTGGCAGTTGTCCAAACCCTCTCCCGATGTCAAATATCACTTACAAAGTGGGGAAGGAATTATTAGTTTCTACTACTCCCAACCCACAATGGAGTGCTGGGGCTATGTTCAGTGTGATGGCTATTCTTGGCTACCAACTTGACTACATCTGGAATTAACTACAACCCAAGTGGCTGGGTACCCCTGTGAGGAATTTTGTCTTAATTAAATCACTTGAGGTGGGAAGATCCACCTTTAATCAGGGTCACACCTGCTGGCAGCCTGTGTGAAGGACGCGGAAGAAGGAAGCTTGTTCTCTTTGCCTGCTTGTTCTCACTCTCACTAGCAAGTCCGTTCCTTCACTGGCACGAGAGCCTACTGGATTCCAGCATGAACTGAAGACCAGCTGAGACACCCAGCTTCACGGGCTGAACAACCGCTAGATTTCTTGATCCTTCAGTTGGTAAACAGACAGCCATTATTAGACTAGCCAGACTACAGCCTTGCAAGCCATTCTAATGAGTCCTGTACACTTCTATAGAGTCATTCTATCAGTTCTGTTCTCTAGAGACCCCTGACTAATGCCTCCAGCCATGATGCTCAGCCTTGCTCCAAGTGCACGGCCTAAGAAGGTCCAGAAACTCTGGTGCTGGTGGCATCTGCCCTCAGGCTCTTCTGAGAGATCCTCAGCCAGAGGACTTTTGCCTGGAGCCGGCTGCAGCCTGCTCACTATTGATCCCTGGAGGATGCTACAAGGAAAGAAGTGGGGAGAAAAGATCCTTGCCAATACTTGGTTTTCAAGCATAAGCACTGGGGGTTGGGGGGTGCTGAGGTTGCTTGTGGGTAGCAGCAGGGAGAAGTAATATCATTTTTTACTGTCTATGCATCTATATGAGTCCCTACAGTGGGGGCCCCCATGCCTTGTCTGATCAGGCACTTCTGACAAGATGGTAATGATGCCCCAGGGGGGATGCTGTCAGTCCTGCCCCTCTGTGTGAAGCACCTGGACCCACCACCAGTGTGTAACCAGAAGGCAGGAGCTCCAGGCACCTTACCATTACTAGATAAGTCAACCCTGGTGACCCATTGACATAGTGGAGCCAATGTCAATTATGCCTAAGGAAATTTCCATCACTTCTATTGAGTAGACAGATGAGGTGACTCTCCCCACCCCCACTTCTTCCTACTCTACCCCTGCCTGAAGAGCTAGGGTGTCTCCATTATTGTAGGGCAGCTCTCCTCCACCATCATCAGGGCAGCTGTGACCACTCACAAGTGACCCTCAAGACTGGCCTGTTACTGTCCCTGCTTAGAAGGAGGTGGGGGAGGGTCATTAAATCCTCACCGAGGATCCCGGCCACCCTGTCTTCATGTCCCTGCCTGTTATATGTAACTCTGCTCTAGCTGCATGTGGTCTCAGAAGGACCTAGAATATATGGAATGTGGAAGGTTGACTGAGAGGGGTGGGAAGATGCCATTTCTGCAGCTATGGGGAAGTTATCCATGCTGGGTAAAGCTTTTCAGTGATATGGCTGTTTGGGGGTCACCTACAAGTAAGTCTAATAAGCTCATTGGTTCATCCGACTGGACTTGGGTGGAGCCATCACTTTGGCCTGTGGTTGGTGCCCTGTTCTGGGTGAGCAAGTGTTTTTTCACATCTCCAGGAGAATGTCACATAACACTGATGGACAGTGGGGTTTTCCAACTCTGATATGGTATGCACTGTGCCCAAACTCACTAATCACAGCCAGAGAAGCTGCACGGAGATTACATTGAGGTACGCAGCTGGAAGTAATCTTGGCCTTGTGCAGCAAACTGATAACCCAAGATGAAGTTCTAGGAGGAAGTTCATTTAGAAAATTACATTTGTTCTTCGACAGTTTTCATATATGTGTCTGGTGCATTCTGTTTACTCTTTCTCTACACCTCCCCTTATTCTCTCCGCACCCCATCATTCCACTCCCTCCACCCCACAGGTCCCCGTCTCACATTCATGCCTTTTTAATTTTGTGACACACTGGTTTTTAACCAGGCCCTTCTGTGTGGCCATTGGTTTGGAACTTCCCTTTGGAGCTGAATGGGCCACTGTTAGGTACACAGTTAACTGAAGGCAATGACTGTCTCCCCCCCCCCCCCCCCGGGCCCCCAGAATCTATCAGTTGCCAATAGTTCGTCAAGGAAGGCTAGGGCCCCGGTCTTGTGCTGACCCAGTGTGAGCAACCACAGCTGCTAGGAGACGTGTTTGCAATGGCTGTGCCATGGCCTCAAAATAGCCGTTTGCAGCTCTGCTCCCTGTCTCCGGGCTCCGATCCCTCTTCTGCAGTGTTCCCTGCACATTAGAGGGGGTTGTTTAAATGTCCTGCTCAGGGCTGAGCACTCAACCAGCATATGTATTCTAAGCATCTCGAGCAGCTGTGAGTCTCTGCAGTCAGTGCAGAGACAAGCTTCTCTGATTGAGAATGTGAGTAGTGTTTGTCCATGAGTATAAACATTGATATTTAGACAGCAGTTTTTGACTGTGTCAATTTAGCTAAACAACAATAATGAGTCCCCAGCTAGGGCCTATGACCTCCCTAGCCATGGGCTTTTGCCTGGGTTTACAGTCTTGGCTCTGTTGTTTCTTGAGGTACTTGCCCTGCGGGGGAGGGGCTCGTGTGAAGTACCCTGCAAATTATTTGGTGCTTTCCAAAAACCAAAGGAATAATTTGACAGTTTACAATTAATCATGAAACAGTGGTGTTAGCTCTGAGCCCGGGACCTCTCAAGTATATGAAGAGTGGATTTTCCCCAGCAGCTACTGTTGATCCAAAGAGTTCCACTAGACCTAGTGAGAATTTAAATTTTTATCTGTTTTACAAACCCAGTGGACTTTAACCCTCAGATTTTAACATCAAGGAAGAAAATAGGTGATATCTCCAGTGGAAGATTTAGCACCGTTTTGAGCACATGTATGTGCATGTGGTGTGCAAATCCACAGATGAAGGCACAAGTTACTGTAACAGAGTGCAAACCCAGCTTGACGGTGTCTAGAATTCAGGGGACCACCATGTCAGCCCTCTTAATTCTTCTGGTGCTGGAATTGAGCTCAGTACTTCATGTATGCTAGGCAAGTACTCTACCATTGAGTAGCATGCAGTCAAGGGTTTAAATGTGTGTGTGTGTGTGTGTGTGTGTGTGTGTGCGCGCACACACACACAAACACACATGCTAGCATTGCTCACATTCCACACACAGAGGTCAGAGGAAAACTCTGGGGAGTTGTTCTCTCCTGCCACCTTGTGGGAACTGAGAATTTAACTCACTGCCCCCACCATCACCACACACACTCTGAATTTACTTAGGTAATCTCTCACTGAAACTGGAGCTCCCTGATCAGGCTAGTCTATCTATCTAGCTTGCCCCAAGGAGCAAGGAGCTTCCAGTCTCTAACTCTCTAGTATTGGCATTACAGGTGTGCCCTCACACTTTCCCGTAGGTGCTGGGATTTGAACTCGTTTTCATGCTTGTATGGCAAGGACTTGATCCTCCAAATCATCACCCTATTACTGGGGTTTTATATTGTAAATGTGAATATCCAATGAGCCTCCTCCCCGTCCTGGGGGTTTACATTTTACATGTGACACTTTAGAAATGTTTTACAATGAGTTGTGCCAGCCTCCCTAGACAGGGTATAATCACAAGTCTTACTGACCAGCTCCAGTGAGGTTGCATTGGATTGAACCACAGTTTCTTCACAGAAGATGCAGAGCAACCCTGGGGTCTATGACAAGTTGGTGAGCTTGTTAGGAAATGGATTTTGGAGGGGGCCAATGTCATCACGTACACTGAGCAACTGGATGTGGCTCCCTGGTAAACTACGTCCCCCTTGTCCTCACCGTTCTCTATAGCACAGCTTGAAAAGCAGGAAAGAGGGAAGTGTAGGGCAGGGATCAGCGAACAAGGGATTTTAGATATCATCTTCTGAATGGTTTTGGAGAGAAAAGTCTCTTTTTCAGTACCGATACACAAAGTAGTAAGTGATCTGTGGCCTTTATGATGGTGCAAAAGTGTACCCACACAATGAGACAGGTGACACTAAAATGGAAAGGCACGTCAGATGGTGATGTCCCGCTAGGCTAACGCTGTTCTGAGCATGGCTAAGGTGGGCAGGCCACTTGTGCTGTTCAGTAGGTTAGCAGGTTTAGAAGAAGATGGCCTCATCATAAATTGAAAAGCATCTGTGAATAAAGCCAGGTAGGAGAGGAGATGGGAAGGTAGAAGGTAGAGTTAGGTAGGGGTTAGAGTAACTACTATCTAGAATAATCTATGATACAATACAAAATAACTAGAATTATTACACTAGCACAAGAATAATTGATGTCTGAGGAGGGAAAATGCTTGGTTAGGTCATTGCATGCCATATACCTGCATTAAATTAGTATACATTAGACCATACATGTGTGCAATTATGTATTCCAGAAAGTAGTCCTTTCAGCATAACAGCTGCCATAGTCACCAAATCAGTTGTGCCTGCTTGCAAGAGGCCCTGAAGATCTAGCCTGATGACTGTGACAGGGGAGAGTGGGGGAGGGTCACTGGCTCCTTACTGAGATCCCAGCCACTCTTCCTAGCCTTTTGATTCAGATTTGCCCTAATTGCATGCAGCCTCTGAGTCTCCAGGTCCTAGGAGGTTTCTAGAGGAGGTGCTAGAGGAGATGCTAGAGAAGGTGCTAGAGGAGATGCTAAAGAAGGTGCTGGAGAGATGCTAGAGAAGGTGCTGGGGAGATGCTAGAGAAGGTGCTGGGGGAGTACTCTATGTCCACATATCCATAGAGAAGGAATTCTCACAACAGATGTGGAAAACAAACAGACGACATCAGCAGCACCTAAAAGAACCAACTTTGGAGAGTATAACACACACACCTCTAAGTCCAGCACTTGGAGGTGGAGGCAAGAGGATCAAGAGTTGAAGGACAAGCTGAGCTACAAGAAAACTTGTCTCAACAACAATAACCTCAAAGGAAAACAAAACCCCAATTAAAAAAGAAAACAAACTCAGTTCCCCCCCCCCCAACCCAAGGAGAAAATCCCAGACCCCCAATAAAGCCCCAGTCAGGTGGAAACGGAATGAACCCTATCTGAGGAAAGTAGAGGGAATTCTTGGATGGCAGCTACCCTCCACACCCTCTTCTTGTCCTTCGGTTCCCCAGAACACCCCAACACATAACCTGAAGCCATGTCACAGCTAAGGAGGTGGGGACTCCAGAGCTGATGTTTGAAGTCTCATATCAAGGTGTGCTGAGGGGCCAGGATCAGGAAGAAGGATAGGCTCCTGACAAATGTATTTCTCCCGTCATGGAGTCTACTTCTGCAAGGCAGATGCCAAACAGTGTGGCGGCTGGAGCCCTGGATTAAAGTTTTGTTTAAGGTGCTTAACTCCTGGAAGAGGGAGCAAGATCATGCTGGGGACATGTCCTCTTCTCAGCTGCCCTCAGAACATGGGCGGCGGCCCTGGGGGGAATTTTCCAATCACATTCCTAAATCTGGAGGACTCCAGCATACTGGACAGCACCCATTGCAATAACCTATGAATTCCAGCAGAGGGCACCCCTCCCTAACAATCTGAACTGCTAACAGCATTGCTTGGAAAGCCACACTATTTCTTTGTAAAACATTTTTTTTCTTGACCTCGGTATTCTTGCCCCTCCATAAAGACAAAGCACCATTATTATGACTAATAAAAACTCATCACTTAGACTCGGAAAGGTGGATTTTGCATGTTTTCTCTCATTTGTGGATCCTAGATTTTATATAGATACATAACACCCCCCCACACACACACACACACTTCACATACATAAACATGAAGGTTGATATTAGATATACCAAAGGATGTTATACATACACCTAAGAAAACAGAAGTGAGATTGGGGAAAGGCTCTGTGAGAGGGGAGGAGGGGGTGCGGAGGGTGAGTACAGTCCAAGCACGTGATACACATTTGAAAATGTCTTTATGAAATGTGCCACCATGCACAGTGACTATGTACCAATACAGAACCAAAACAAAACTTAGCAACGACACGGATCTATTGTAAAAGTGTCGGGTGACCAGTAGGAATCCATCCTCTGAAGTTTCCCTGTAGCTGCTTTTAAAGATTCTTGGCAAAACTGGCTTTATTGACAGCTCTGGGAAGAAGTTGTGGGTGAGGGGTGGGAGACGATAGGGATCACGGGGACCGCTCAGGATGTCACAGCTGGTGTCCAGAAACGCATGACACACTCCTGTCGCCACTGTCAGCCACTGGGCCGGTGACATTTCCCGTCATGGAGAGATCGATGTCTGCAGGGTTGCTCCCCTGGGTCCAAAGTTCCTCTGTAGATGTCTCATGATCTGTGTGTTGTGAGGACAGGCAGAGGGAGGCTGCCTGAGCCACACACCCACTACACTGTCCCTTTGAAGGGGATGAATGGCATAACCCCTGCATTTCATGCCTGTCTTACCGGATGCCCCTTCACACATCCCAGGATGCCTATATGAATGGGGCTCAACATATTGACAGATGACAACATCATGTCATAATGTCAACAGGTTGGACACCTCTGGTAGACCAATAGCTCTCAGCTCGGAGCTTTGTCACCACCCCATCAGGGAACAGTTGACAATGGATGGAGGCATTTTAGTAGTTACAGTGTTGTAGGGAACTCCTGGCATCTAGTGGGTAGAGGTCAGGGAAGCATCTGAATGCTACAGTGCACAGGACAGTCCCCACACAGACAGGATGACACGATCTGAAACACCAATAGTGCCGAGTTTGAGAACACGTGGTCTAGACTTGGGACTAGGGATTCTTAAAGTGTGGTCCCAAGACTTAGCATGTCAGCGTCACCCGAGGAATTATTACACACGTGGAGTCTTGGGCCCCACCTCAGACCTACTACATCAGAAGCTGGGAACAGGGCCTGTGCTGCAGTGTGTCTTTCAGATCTACGGCACACTCAAGCCCAGAGACCGGAGGTTGGTAGTTTAATAACATACGCGTAAGCTAGTTTGCGTATCATCTCTGCAGATTTATTAAGATCTAGGGTCTGAGTTAGTTGAGTTAGAATTGACATTTCTTACAGGTTTCAGGTAGTGCTACCAGTGCTTGTCCTGGCTCACACTCTGAGATCAACCCAAGATAGTGCTTCAAATTTACCTGTGTGAAACACGGCCCAACTACCTGTGGACATTTTAGATTCCCAGGCTCCCCTCATCTCCAATAAGGAGGAAGTTTCTGAAAGAAGGACCTAGGGATATGCTTGCTTTAATTTTTTTTTAATTTTTAATTTTTAAAAAACACAAATGTAGCCGGGCAGTGGTGGTGCACGCCTTTAATCCCAGGACTTGGGAGGCAGAGGCAGATGGATCTCTGTGAGTTCGAGGCCAGCCTGGGCTACAGAGTGAGTTTCAGGAAAGGCGCAAAGCTACACAGAGAAACCCTGTCTCAAAAAAACAAAAACAAAAACAAACAAACAAACAAAAACAAAAAAAACCCACAAAAAACAAACCAAAACAAAAAACCACGACTGTATTAGAAAATATAAGCAAACAGGGTTGAAAAGATTGGCTTGGGGGGAGGGATAGTTCAGGATGATTAATGACATCTCTGAGTTCCTCAAGCCTACACCAGAAGCTGTTGAACAGGGATGGGGGAAACAGCTGGAGAGTTTCAGAGGTTGTACCCAGGCCACAGAACAGGTGGACTCCATCAGAACTTCCGAGGGGACCTAGCAACTGGTGCTTTCAAGGTGGCCTAGGGGGGCTGGAGAGGTGGCTCAGTGGTTAAGAGTACTGACTGTTCTTCCACAGGACTCAGGTTTGATTCCCAGCCTCTAAATGACAGTTCACAACTGTCTGTAACTCCAGGATCCAACACCCTCACACAGACACACAGACATATGTGTAGGCAAAATACTGATGCACATTAATAGAAATAAAAAAAGCAGCCCAGGTGATTCCAATGTGCAGCCACATTAAGAGGCAGGAACCTTGGAACAGTCTGGCAGTTTCTCCAACATACAGTTACCAAATGGGCAGCAATCCCACTCCTAGATATCCACCCAAGATAATTGAAAACACACACCTTTACAAAAACTTGTCCACCAGTGTTCACAGTCATAACAGCCATACAGTGGGCCAAGTTGAAGAATGGACTAACACATGAAAATAGATGGGTAAACTAGATGGGAACCACACAGTGGGATGTTGTCTAGTGACAAGAAGAAATGACATGTTAAACACAGAAGAGCCTTGAACACGTGAAGGAGACAAGTTTCAAAAGGCCACAAATTGTATGAACCCATTTCCATGCAGCAACAAGAATGAGTGAGTCCATAGAAACAGAAAGTAGACTAGTGGTTGCTAGGGGCAACCACTGGTGTCTGGTGTGAGCTGGGAATTTCCAAAGAGTGAGTATTGAATGGACACAGTTTTAGTTGAGGATGAGGAAATGTTCTGGAACTAGATAGAAGTGGTACAACACCATGAATGCCACTGAAGTGAATGGTTTGAAATGGCTAAAATGGTAAAACGACAGAGATTTTTCTCAGGGGAGAAACACACCACAAACAAAGCTCCCCTCGGTGTTCTGTGAGCTTTCCTAACAAAGGTTTTAAGAACCAGGGACAATCTAGAGCCATTTATCTATTAGCTTCGTCAGGGGAAAACACTCTGACAGAGACAAAATGGCACAGCTGTACTCCTGTGGTTTTTGAACACTTGACCAAGATAGGGAGTAAAATGCCTTTGGAGTCTGACTCAAGTGTATATGGTCAGATCCTGTGATTAAGAGCAAAGATGCAGGGTTTCATCTGGGAGCTGGACTGAAACTTCATAAGGACAGGGGCCATGCCTAGTATACTTACCACTATGCGTTCAGCAGTTCTTGGGCTCTCAGTATTTCCCTGTTGATGAATACCACCCTGAAGGCCACAGTCAAGCTTCGCCACAATCAAGGTCAGTGACTACTGGCAAAAGGACCGTCCCCAGGTGGTGGGCACAGGATGAGGAAAGTCTGTGAGCCAACCCTGAGAACACGGTGCTCCAGGTGTAGAGAATGGGCTTCTCAACCCTGAAGTGGAAACAGTACCAGTCAAGAGGCTCCCTACAGATGATGATTGCTGAGCTGAATCTCAAAGGAAGACCATGGATTAGTGGGCTGGAGCTCAAAGGCAATTCCTGCAGGGCACATGTCATATACAAAGACACAAGAGGCTGAGCACAGAGAGGCACCTGCATAGGTCAGGCTGCTGAGCATGGCTACAGTCTTAAGTGGCAGGCTTGGCCTTATTGGGTTTTACCTGAGGATGGGGTGGGAAGCGGGTATGCAGCTAAATGTGGGGACATAGTCAAATGTATGTGATTGTGGAACTCCCTGCGACTGCTATGTGGCGGTTGGATTTGAGAGCAAACAGAAGAAGGAGTTCAGTGGGATAGTTTTAGAGGGTAAGGAGGAAAGGATTGTCTCGGTGAACAAAAATTCATTATGGGTATGAAGAAGAGGAGATTTGAGTGTGTGGGAGGAAGGTAGTTGTGTTGGGATTTGGTGACTGCAAACTACTGGGAGCGGGATAAAAAAAAGTGCTAGTGTGTGGCACCACAGGCCACATTTATTGAATGCTTATGTACAGGGCACTGGCCCATATGCCACATACCCACTGTCCTTGGTCTTATCATGTCTCCTGAAGTAGAGACCATTTTTTATTCTCACGATATCGATGTAGAAACTGTGACTCATCAAAGTAGTTCCTCATCAAAGTCACCTGGTTAGAATGTGGAGTAGCCGAGGTTTGACTATGGACAGTTGGACTTGAAGAGCCTTGGCCTTGACTGGAGTTGCTATTCCTCCCAGGTTGTCAGCTTTCATTGGTAATGATACATCTGCTCCCAGGTGAGGAAATACTCAGAGGATAATGGTTGAGTAAAGGAGAAACCGAAAGTGCTATTAAATTGAGTTTAGGGTAAGCTGAGCTGGAGAGGCTGTGGATTGTTCTGGGACCTCCAATGGGCATTTACTTACTGCCTGGGAGGGCACTTCTGTACGGAAGACTTAGAAGGCACTAGCTATGACAGGCGTCAGTTGTGGAGATGCCATAGCCTAGGGGAAAGAGGAGACAAAGTTCAAGTAGAACCAAGAGACCCCAGAGAACCAATCATGTCCTTTGAATGTAGCCATCGGGAAGTCACTGGGAACCCTGGTGTGAGTTGGGTCTTGAATAGGCTAACAGGAGAACCATGACTGACCAGGAGAAATCCAACAACCCAAGTGCCCTGAACGCAGGAGAGAGAATACCAAGAGAAAGGCTCGGAGTCCAGAAGGCTTGCTTTCCTTTACTGTTCAGATGAGAGAGAGATCTGCAGATGTTACAAGGGAACAGGTGAAAAGTGAATGCGTGTGGTGGTGCACCTCTGCACCCCAGTGCTTGAGAGGCTGAGGCAGGGGGATCTCTTGTTCAAGGTAGCAGGGATGTAGGGGGAGACCTTGTCTTTAAAAGAGGAATGGTGGAAAGGATAAATTTGGCACTGGATGGGACAGGAGAGGAGCAATGGGGTTCCACCCCTGAAGGTGGGGGCGGCAGGCAATGGGAAGAAGCCAGGAGGGCGAGTCGAGAGTTGCATCCTTCAGAGGAGGAAACTTCCGTGGAGTCTAGAGAAAAGTACAGGTTTGAACAGGACATAGGGACTTCAGAGAGGTGCCATTAGGCTGAGGGCTCCCACCACTGTGTTCTGAGGCTCACAGCTGCGTTTGCACCAAAGCACTCATGGCTGCCTAGACTGCGTAGTGGGTACCTTCCTGTGGTCCTCCCCCTTCTCTCCCTTCAGAACATACACCATGGTAGAACTGTACCACGTATGTCGTCTGTCTGCTTCCCTCACCCCTTTTCTGTCTCAGAGAAGTGCCTCATAATACGGTCCTCCTGTATTTTAAATGTTTCATGGAGGATTCAGACCTACATAGCTGTAAGCGGGGCAAACATCATCATCATCAAAACCCAGACAGGTGGAGCTAGGGAAATCTGGATCTTTCAGTCATAGGTGATACTAGGGAGACAGATGGGACTGAGTTGTGACGGAAACATGGCTAATGAGGATCCTGATCACCTTCTCATAGGGATTTGCAGGTCACTCGGGTGGTACACCAAACACAAGCTGGATCTTCGGCAGGTCTAGGCAGATGTGACCAACAAGATGGATGTGAATATGGACACGGTGACAAGAGCAGGGGCAGGTAAATGGATTCCTATCTAGTTATCTGCAGAAGGAAGTGAGGCCAGCTGCCATGTGATCTTGTGAATGAAGTTCTGGAAGAGCTACTGCAAGAGAAAGAAAGGAGAGCATGTATGCAAAGAAGGCAGGGTAGTGGGCAGGAGGATGGAGAGGTCAATGGAGGTAGAAAGACACTGCAGGTCTTCGTGAGCCTTGGGACGCTATTGGATCTCCTGCTGGCTGTTAGGGGAAGCCACTGGAGGGGGCTGAGCTGGGGCACTACACGATCTACTTTACAACTGGTCAAGATCATTGTAGCTGCTATAGGGTGTACCAATAGAAACACAAGACCATTTAGGATGCCACTGCTGCCATCCAGGAAAGATGAAATGGCTTAGTATGAGACCAGTATAAATGGTAGTAGATCGTTTCCCTCCAATGATGTCTTTTACTCAGTAAAATATGAAGGGCATCAAATATGGGAGGGAGGCTGGATGGACAGATGGGTTCCAGCTCTTTATGGAGTTAGCATTTACCAGGAAACTCAACAGTCTGCAAACTGGGACTATGTAGTTCTCAACATCACCATCTAATGGACTCGTAGCTTCCTGCACTGATAGAGTGACCAGATACTTTAATTATGCCAGCTTAACTGGGACACTGGATTTGTGAGAGTGGACAAAAAGTGAGGAAATTAAGTTACATTCAAGAAAAGACTTAAATGTTTCATTACGTTCTAAGTATTAGCCAAGGCTTATCTTGGACAGCACTGTATTTATGAAACATCACAGTATGTATTTTTTTTCAGCTCATCCTCTCAACAAATGACCCACTTCATCTCTTTGACCTCTTTATTGCAGTCCATTTTGGTGTAGCAATGTCTTGTCATCTGTGGACTTTTGATTCTCTCAAATTCACAGTGTTTCTGTGTTTGAATATATGAGAAAATCCACTTGTGAAAAGACAGACATATAAATAAAACCATTGGTATAAATATTTGCCCTTTAAACAAAAGGTATGCTGTATATTTTTATTAAATCATAGAAAACATTGCATACAAATTTTTTTCCATTTGGGGAAATTAGAATGTTGAACATCTCAGTAACAAAAAAGCTTGAAAGATACATCTCTCCTTAAGCAGAGACAACTTTTAAGTAATTTTTTTAAAGTTGAAATAATTGCTAACAGGTTTTGGCTTTTTCTGTCTTTAAGCCAGGGGAATAATATCTCTTATAACCATCAATTTCCTTTAAGGATTTTTAAATTAAGTCAACATGAGTCAAACAGTTAACTTGAACTCTGAATACAAAATCCACTTCTTTTAAAGTTGCGTAGCCCTTTAGAATATTGCCAATGCTGAATTCTGAGACAGTCTCATTTCACAGGGTTGATTACACATCTTTTCTATATGTTTAGCGGTGTGGAATAGATCTTGGAATAAGTTAAATATTAAGACATAGAACATGGCAGTAAGGTCCCTACTTTTCTTTCTACCAAATAAATCTCAAAGTCCATTCTAACCTTATACATTTGCCAGCGGGTGAAGAGCGAGGGTCCAGTGGTACTGCAGATACACAACAGCCATCAGAACCACGTTCTCTAAATAGCCTGGTGGATATATACAAATGCGTTAGGCAGAACCACACTTGTACTCTCCCACAGGGGTCACCAGGCTGCAGTTCACCACCCGAAGACAGGCTGTGGTTCTCCAGTGTGAGTTGTCACTTGTTCTAATTCTGAACAGACTCAGAGGTGACACGGACATGTCTGCACTCACACCAAATAGTTACATAATATAAACACAAGTTAAATATTATCAAAATAACTTTAAATTAAACTGAAGTCCACTATTCTTAAGTGCACAAAATATTTTCCCTCTAGCTTCTTAAATGCATGTTGCAGATCAAGGAGAATTGACAAGGAGCATATTGGGGGCCAACCAGCTTCCTCGGAGAACTCCCTGGAATTACATCCGAGACTGTGAAGGAGCAATTATTGACTCCCAATGGAGGGATGGTCTCTGAATGTCATTTTCCTAAACTCAAGTCTGGTCTTTGGATTCATCCAAAAAAGTGGGGGAGGGTTCCTGAAAACGACATCTTTGGGACTGGTGGTCATGCCCACAGTGACAGTGTTGTATTCAAGGAGACTTCTTCCCTGATACCTTAATACTGCAGGCCTCCTGTGAAGCTGTGCCTAGTTCCTGATCCCTACTCCCTCCTTGGTCTGTAGACCCGGAGGTGTCCTAGGGAACATGTAAACAAATCTGAGGGAACTGCCTTTCTGTGTTTTCCTGTGTCAGTGGAAGACCTCGTGGGCTAAGAAAAATAATAGCAGGAAGGGCTACCCCAGTGTCAGCTTCTCACAGGCTCGCCTTGTGCTTTTCCTGCTGTAGAAGACTGGACAGTCAAGTCACTTTCATCTGGCTTATGAGAAATGGAACTCAACAGTCCAACTACCTTATTCTTTGGATTCTCTTATTCCTGAACTCAGGGCAAACACCTATCCGAGTCTTTGGCTTGTTACTGGAGGGGGCTTGGAGATGAGGCCAGGCTCTTGTGCAGGTTGGGATTCTGACTGTGTCTGTTTCTACTGCGAACAGACGAAAACATGGTGTTGCAGCCTGGCACTTTGCACTTGTGGAGCTGGCGGAGGTGCACGGTTTTGTAATGGGCTCTAAAGGTCCCTTTGTTACTGTATATCTTTTGGCAGAGATGACAGGTTATGGGCAACCCGGAGGGCAGACTAGCAAGGCTCTGGTCGGCCTTCTCCATCAGGACACAGATGGGGTACTCATCTTCCCCAGAGACAAGGCTCTGGCCTTCACAGTTCCCATCACTGTCCTCCATAAGGGCGGCGCCTTCCTCGCTCACCCCATCAGAGTCCCAGGAGGAATGGCTGCTGCTCTCTGACTTCATACTTGAGGTAGTGCTCAAATCCAGGATGGTGCCCTCGCTAGGGGGCCCGGAGTTGTAACTCTCCAGACTGGCACTGTGAACTTGAGCTAGTGGGTAAACCAGACTGCCCATGCCACTTGTTCCCTTGAAGATGACCGACGTCTGCGATGCTTGTGGTGTGAAAGCCACATCTTGATAGGCCTCCTTGGCCACGTCTTGCAGAAGGTAAGCGGCACGGAAATGGTCCTCACTACTCTCCAATGCTTCTTCAGTCAATACTTTCTGGTGGAGGCTCAGGTTCGAGCTGTGTCTACGAGAGTGAAAAGACAGAGATGAGTGGGACTGTTGTTTTAGAGCCATTATTCTGAGTAGAAAGACTCAACAGACACTAGGAAAAACATGTGGTATGGTGGGGGTAATAGTCGGGGTTAGCATCCTGTGAGCTGTGCTATGTGGTCAGCAGATACTAGACCATGCTGTGGCTACTCATCAGAAGCCAGCATTCCCCAGGAAAGCCAACAGTCTGGAACTTCAAATTTCACCACCTGATTTAACTTCCTTCGTCTCATCCACAGAGGAGGTCGAGACAACTTTAATTAGGCCAACTTGATGGGGGCACTAGATTCAGGGAAGCCCAAGAAAGCATCAGTCACAGATGATAGGAAACTAAGCAGAATACTTTATTTCGATGAAATGATGAAAGATTACCACCTTCAATCCATACCATCTAATATGGTATTCAACACCTGACACACTGCCACTGTCATATATAGAAAAGATAGTATTTCGGGTATGTTGAATTAAACACGTTATTAAAACTTACATTCCCTGGTTCCTTTTGCCCTTTTGATATAGAACATTAAAGATTCCTAATGTGGCTTCACATCATCTTTCTATTGGATAGTGCTGGTCATGAGTAGACGTTCATGGTTCACTTTAGAAGTCCTATAGGTACAGCTGGCAACCTAAACAGCTGGAAGTGTGTGTGTGTGTGTGTGTGTGTGTGTGTATGTCTAGTGTAGGTCGCATCTGCAGCGTCTCATGATGAACCAGACAGGAGTTTTGCAAATGCAGCAGTGTGAGCACACTGCCAATCTTGCACCCAATCATTTACTCCTAACAGGCAGATGATGAGCATCCATTATGACACATGCTGTTTACCCCCATGTTATCATAGATGTAACTTGTAAAATCAATGTTGCTCTTGCTTAGGGATCCCCTGGTAACTTCTGACAAGAAAAAAAAACAAAACCCTTACACTAAAAGGTACAATCCTACAGGTGACAGAAAAAGGATCTCAAATAAGAAAAATGTCTCCAACAATATAGATGAGAATTATGCCAGAGTCAAGAAAACACCCTCTCTAAATAAATTAAGAATTAAATTTTCTATTCTAAATCTCTCAAGGTATGTGTATGAGGGAGTCTTAATTGTATTTCATAAAATGTATATATTTTGTCATGTACTTTCTTTTACCCCTTTATCCGTGTTTTGTGGACATGATGAGAATTATACTCCGAGATCACCCACTTTGCACACAGCTCTTCTCAGCTACGGCTCTGCCCTGTGATTATGTTAATGTTCCGCACTGAAAGGGCTGGCATGTGTCGGCAGAAAACCAGACAGCAGATGGACATATTAATTCCACTGCATTCAAGCAGTTGAAAAACTCAGACATGTACTGGAACCTACAACGTAAATCTCTGGATCTCATGTCCATTTCCTGGCTATCCAGTGGACACTAACAGCTTTCTCCTCCCTGTTCAGCCCTCAAAGGCTTAGCCATTCCTAAGGTGCCGTACCCTATGACCAGGACATAATACAAAGACTCTCTGGACTAAGTGCCAGGTTTTCTTTTCCAAGGACTTTGTGAATCTGTGCCTCCTGCCTCATCTTCCCATTTTCTTCCAACTCCCACTGCGACTCCTCCCTCTCACTTCTATTTAGTTGAGATCAGTGGCTCTCAAAGTGAATGAGCCTAGTCCCCAACATCCTTCCAGCAGCTCCCAAAGCAAGACTTCATAACCAACATTATTAATTCATGGGAGTTTCCAGAATGTATATAATGTGATATTGCAACAGGCCAAATGCAGAAGTAGCTGTTTTCTACTAAACCAAATATTAGAGATTTGCAACAATATAAAATAAAGCCATTTATCTCACTATAATCATTTTGGAAAAATAAAAGCCATTTCCCATTAATGTGCTATATTAACATACAATACGTGTATTCTTGTTTTAAAGAGATGTCATATTTTCCCAGTTCTTACTTCCCAGTACAGTAAACAATGACTGCTACAGCCTAAATAGAGCAAAGCACGTGCAGGTCCTTATTTGATGTACTAACAACAACAACAACAACAACAACAACAACAACAAATGTTATGGGACTAATACATGTAATACTTGCTGGCTTGGACAGATCCCTTAATCCAGGGGGCCTTTGTTAACATATCAAGGAGTCTAGCTGAGCACCCTAGTATGTGTCATTATAGCCTATATTTCACTGCAGCAGTCTTTATGGTCATCTGTATTCCTTTTGACTGTCTATTTTTTCCACTAGACTGATGACTTCAGTGAGCAAGGATTGTGTTCCCCAGCACCTACCACAGAAGAGCTGCTGATTAAATAAACATTTAAGATGCGTTCTCTCTCCTTCCCTCCCTCCCTCTCTCTCTCTCTCTCTCTCTCTCTCTCTCTCTCTCTGATCCTAGGAACTGCTGCTAGCAGGAACCGTGGCTCAAAGAGGGGAAGCTAGTTGCCTTAACGAACAAAATAATGCAGTTCTCAACTTTGACTTAGCTGAAGTGGGGACCTGGGCCTGGGTGTATCCACAAAGTCCTATTTAAAACGGTGTTTTTAAAACTGTAGTTTTTTTAGATCAATGTTCAAAGATCTAAATTATTGGAATAAAATGTAAAATAAAGTGTTGAAACATTTAGAATTCTAGATGGGATCTTGTATAGTCGAGATTTCTACATACATGCATGTAGTTCAGAACATAAGAAAGCACTAACTGTATGGAAATCGAGCATCATATGAAAAGAACTGTCAGTCTCGTATGTGTTATAATTTAGTAGATCCTGTAGACTTCACCGGTCTCATAAACAGCAAAGATAATCTAACTGATATGACTACCTCTTTTTATAACAACAGCTTATTCATAAGCAAACCCTCCTCTTCTTGGAGGATGAAGGAGAAGGACTGGTTCATTAATTAGGGGTACCCTAGTGGTTTGGTTTAAACATCCTAGCAACAGAAGGCAGGAATTTTAACTAATATCTCCTGTGCTTTCCTCTCTTCACTAAAGACAATGAGAGTGTTCTTATGAGCCCTAGCAGGAATGTGTGTGGGAGTCTTTACATTTTCACCCTCTGAAATTAGGCATTACAATTTGGACGAAGCTAGCGGAGGTGCTAACCTGCTTCAAGTCGAGCTTGTTTGAACAGATGTAGTTTTCACATCCTCGGAGCCATTTATCACACTGCATTTCATCAGACAGCTGACCCTTTCATTACACTCCTTAGGTCACCTCTGCTGTACTTGCTCTTCCTCTCCGAGGCTGGGAGGAGGACGACTAAACCGTGATTAGCCAAGTACACAAAGAGAAGCACCGTGCTGTGCTCCAGGGAGACAAGCCCTGGGAGTGTGCACTTCGAGCCAAGTCTGTGTGTTTTACGATAACCCAGCAACTTTCAAACATATGTAGGAGCCCCTGAAAGGAGCTGCCAGTCACCTTCATTCTTTGATAGGTTGACATCTTCAAAAGTCTCCAATCAAGCAGCTATCTATCCTCTCTGCAGATGGTGCAGGGTGACTAGAAGCCAGAGAAAAGGTTTCACGTGATAGGCTTCTTCATTTTATGAGATGAGAATTAGGCTAATTTTGAGAAATTATGTGGCTTTAGGAAGCCCTTCCTCCATTCTCTCCACAACGTGAGAACCAGCTCACCATTCTTTATCCCACACATCTGGGGGCAGATGTGTTTCTCAATTTGGGAACTCTCAGACTTTAGAAACATGGGATGATACATGTGCTGAAATATATCAGAGTATCTATGAATAAATTAATATGAATACAGTCATTAGTAATTAAATAGTACCAAAGCTACATAAACCCTTCAAAAAGGTAACAGTGGAAATCTATACCACAAAAAGCATCATGTCTTTCCAGGTCAAGTTTTGTGGCTAAATACTTTTAGACTTTTGGAACTGAAAATTCATTAATTTTCCACACCATCTGGGAACTTCCTAGAAATGCACACTCTCAGGTTTCACCCCTGACCTACAACAGCAAATTTTAGGGTTAGGGCCCAGAAGTCGGTTTTCCTGATCTTTCAGATGATTCTGATGCATGCAAAGGTTTAAACTGCTGTCTTAAAAGACAGTCTGTGTTGCCGACAGACACCTTACCTGTCCCTGCTCCTACGGGATGGGAAGGCAGCAGCACATCCCTCCACTGTGCATGTGTGTGTCTCTTTGGCATGTGTGTTCTTCTGATGTGTCTTCATACTGCAAGCGTTTTTAAAGGTCTTCTTGCAGATGTCACACTGAAAGCGATTTTCTTCCTTTGGCCTCACTGGGGCATGCTCTCCCAGGTGTTCCAGTTCTGTAGACTCTTCCAGAAAAGGAAAAGTCATCCCCCTGTTGGACAAAGCACTCAAGAGTCCCCCAGCCAGTAGGCGCTGCTGCAATTCCATGTAGTCAGGAAAGGGAATTTGGGGCCCCAGTCCAGGTGTGAAATGGCGCTCATGGCCACCATCCTCCACCTCTCTTGGCATTACTGAAGTGAATCCTAACTTCTGCTCAGCCTCCCTCGCTGTGTGTGTGGTCTGCTCAAGGGTTCTGCTGATAGCCCCCTGAGACTCAGTCACAGACTCAAGATGGCAGGGTCTTTCTCCTTGGGGGAAAGGCTTCTCTAAGCTTAGCTGTGTATGCTGCTCCTCAGGCACTCGGTCTGACTGAGGACTGCTGTCCTCTGGCTCATCTTCACTGACTACCTGCAGGGGCATGTCATCATCTGAGCTGAGACTGTGTCTCTTCTCAGCGATTTCCACAGCTTCTTTCTCTATTTTGATAGGCATGCTGGACTTCCGGGACTTCTTCTTGGGAAGAGCATCGAAGGGCATTTCTGTGGAAACCAGCTGTTCTGGGATCGAGGAGGACAAGAGGGGGAGAGAGGGCAGCACGCCAGGCGTGTTCGCCAGCTCAGCGGGAGTGGCTGGACTGCGGTAGAAGGGAAGGACTGGCTGGACGGTCCGTAGGTTCGGGAACAGCACGCCATTCTGCCCAATGCTCGAGAAAGCTGGCTGACCTTTGGAGTCCTCCACTGAACCGGTGTAGCCAGGGAGGGGCCCGCAGTCTGGAGACATCACCGTGAAACCCGGGCGCTTGTAGGTCTCGGAGCTCGCCAGGTTCAGGCTGTTCCTGAGGTCTTTGTCCCGGTTATTTCTGTTCATCGGCATGTGCAGGCGAGGGTTGGGGTTGGCGCTGTGTCGGTTCCGGCTCCTCAGGGAGCTGAACACCATGTTGCACCCTTCGATAGTGCACTTGTGCTTGATCTTCAGGTGGACGGCGTTGTAGTGGATCTTCAGAGTGCCTTTGTCATAGAACGTCTTCTCGCAGGCAGTGCAGAACACCCGGCCCTTCTTCGCACTCAGGCTGCTCCTCTCAGGCTTTACTTTGGCCTCAGGGGACAGCTGTGTCCTTTCAAGCTTAGTGGCAATGCTGTATGAGCTGGAGTCGCTTAAGTGTGCACTGTCTTCTTTTGGGGTAACAACATCTGGACACTTTAGACACGGTTCTTTATCAACCTGAAATGGTGCGGACGTTAAGAAGCTGCTGTCAGAGAAGGGCCCGTGCAGCTCCTGTTTGGGGTCCTGGCTTTGGTCCTGACCCTGCTCCAGCATGTACTGCTCAGGCAGTGAACCTATCAGAGCAGGAGGCAGAGGGTTGAAGAACTGGAAAGGCAACATGAAAGTCATATTGCTTATAAGGTTCTCAAAAGGGTGCATGCTGCTGGGGCTGCCTTTGTCCACTGGAGTGGGGAGGCTGGCACTCCTATGGCTGCAGCTCTCAATGAAAGCCCTGATGTCTACGTTGCCTGTGGAGGGTGGGATGATGATAGACTGCTCTTCTTTCTCCTGGATTGCCATGAGCTCCACTATGGACTTGGTCTCTCCGAAACGAAGAAACTGCTGCAAGGTGGCCACTTCTTCCTCACTGGTCATGATGCTCCAGTGATCCAACACCTTCCCCGAAGCATCCTAAATACAAACCAGAACGTAAAAGAACAGCCACTTCACTGCGGCTCATTCTGTTCCCCAGGAAGGTGCCATCTGATGGCGCCTCCACCAGACTACAACAATTTTTGTGCCTGTCAGAAAAACATTTCCTGTGGATCAACACAGGATTTGCAGAGTTCAATCCATGCCCACCTCACCTTCCCAGGCCAGAAACTGTGCATATCATAAACTACACAAATGTAAACAGTGACTGTACCATTAGCCCAGAAGAATGAAATAAAGGTGTATTACTGAAACCCAAGTCATAGAAATTTGGAAATTATTTTTCATCTTATTTCAAACCAGCTAGTTGTCATATATGATTTTTGTCATATCTGAGGCATGATGATTTTCCTCACTAAAATAAAAATACGTATCATTTGAAAGACAATAGTATCTTCATTGAAAGACTACAGAAGGGGCAGTAGAGTCTGGATATAGCCCAAGTGTTCATTTGCTGCAAACTTAATAATCTCCTAAACACCTACCATCAAAAACCAAATGAGCAAGTATTGATCTACTGCCCATGTTCATAAAGCAGAGCTGTAATTATCCTAGAGTGTTGGAGATCTTTCAAACTCTAGCAAGGCCTAACTTTTCCCAAAACTACAATAAATATTTTATCACAGAACACGTATTTGATGGCCTACTGAGATTTTTCACAGTGCATGTGAGAGTTTTGAAGATGAGGAGGAATGTAGCATCATAAATATTTCATGCACCAGAGGTTCAAGGTAATTGATTCCATATTTTTAATCCTAACACTAGAAAGCAAGATTATTAGGATCATTAAATATTGATCTATGTCATAATGTAAGACCATAATGCTACTCTAGGTATGGCCATTCCTAGTCAGCTGAGGGCCCCACACCAGAGGTGTGCACACAGGATCCCAGGAAACGATGACAAGCTTTAGAATTAGGAAGAAATGTGCTTATTTCTGGGTCTGCTATATACTGGTGGAATAAGTTTCAGTGCAAGTATAAAGCATTCAGAGCCTTCTGGGTTTTCAATTAGAAAACAAGGGTAAATGGGTGTGGTGCTGCACACCTTTAATCCCAGTACTCAAGAGGCAGGGGCAGGTGGATCTCTGTGAGTCTGAGGCCAGCCTGGTGTACAAAGAGAATTCTAGGCCAGCTAGAGCTACATAGTAAGACTCTATCTTAGAGAGAGAGAGAGACAGACAGACAGACAGACAGACACAGACACAGAGAGACAGAGAGGGGAAAACAGGGATATGTCTACTTCATCATGAAAGTACTAGAAGAGCATGTCCACTAATAAATGGGTGTTATTTATTTTTTATGTATTTATTTTTAACAATATATTCTACCTAAGACTGCAATTGGTATTAGACTTGAAAATACATGTATCTGCTGTTTCATTGGAAAAAATATTTAACCAAAGTCTGCCAATCTTCCTAGTGCATTGGCCAGAACAATGCTCTGTTACTTCAGGTAACATGTTACTTGCTCATAAAACACTTTGATTGCCTCTGAAGATGAAGCCTTATACCCACGGCATGACCTAGGAAAAGGGGCTAAATTACTCTGAAGAGAGACGAGGGGCTAGAAGGCTGGAACAATGAAGAGAGGAAGAGAATTTTGGTGGTGGTGAGAAGAGGATTTGAAAGTGGGGGAAGAAGAGTGGATAAAAGGAGCGAGAGGAAGAGGGACAGAGACGAGAGAGAATGGGTTGGGACATGAACACAACCATGTCACACGTGGGGCTGAGGAAAGAAACTCAGCAGTGGAGTGGGAGAGAGAGCCTTCCGGGACAGCAAAGGGGCACCAGCGTGTGAGCTGTATAGTGCTGGCATGTCAGAGCCCTTTCTCACCTCCAGTTCCCAGTAAAGTCCGACACACAGGACACCTCGGGTCAGTGGGTAGTTCGGGCATGATCTATGTAAAGGAGACAGTACCCAAAAGAACCCAGTGGTTTCCTGTGGAAGTTAGCTTAGTGAAACACGCTCGAGAGAGTGTGTAATGCTCCCACAGCCTGGAGTTTCCCAGAGACCTTGAGGAACGTCCAGGACTCCTCCCTGAATATGAATCAGGGGCTTAAGTCTTTAGGAAAAATTCAAAGGGAAGGACAGCCACCATTGACTGGCAGGCACTGGGTCCCAGTTACATGAGCACTCTAGAAGAACGGAGCTCACGCCACTCTACCTGTAACACATATCCACGGATATAATCCTGAAGGGTCCAGTCCAAGGCATGAAGGATCTGCAGAACCTCATCTTGCTTCAGCACACTGAAGAGCCGGTCCAGGAGGATCTTCAGGCGAACAGGGATGGCCTGGGTCCCATAGAGCATGAGGCTGCTAATATCAAACACCACACTGGACTGCACAATCTCCACTTGGCTTGTTGGATACACGGGCGGAATCCTCAACTTACTTAGCGCTGAAAATCAAGTGCAGGACATTTGGGAAAGCTCATAATTTTAGGAGAAACAGTGCACAGAAAGTCGGCTGGGGCTATTCTTAGTTGTCTGTTCCAACAGAAAAAACAACAAAGACTGAGGACTAATATCCTGAATAGCTATTGGCACTCATGTTCTTCACAGAAACTTCTAAAATCAAAACAACAGATTGAAGACTTTTCCCCCTTTCTTGTGACATTCCTGAGGAGGAAAATCTTCACAAACAAGGGAAGGGGCAAAGAAAAGGGGGGCACAAAGGCAGCAAGAACAGAGTCAAGAGAATGAAGTTAGGAATCAGAGTCTAGAGGAGAAGATGGCCTGGGAATCAAGGATCTGGGTTCAGGCCCTGATCTGCTGCTTGGGAGGAGGACTTTAGAAATGAGGCCGCCTAATCCAGTCTGCTCAGCTGCTGGGGGCTATTTCCATGAAATCAATCAAAGTTAAAGAAAGTTAGTAAGGCCATTCTCCGGCAGCCCTTGTCGCATTCCCAGCATTCAGCAGTTATAAGTGGTTCAGGACTGTCAGACTCGCCATATGCATAAGCAGGATGTCTAGTTATACATTTCATCTAAATAATGAATAGGGGATACCCTTGTATCAGGACACATTTCAGCCAAAAAATATTAGGGGCTAGTTATTACCATGGGACATATCTATATGTCCATAAAACAGCACAGAGGTTATCAGTTTTGACATATTTAAAACGGAGTTAGTAAGACAGTGTATAAGTTAAAATGTGAAGAGATAACTTATACAGCCTGTTACCAGGAGCACACTAGAAACCTACTATTTAGCTTAGGAGTCAGCTGTCTCTCTTTGGTATGAAATCAGTTCCTGTATAAATTTAAGTTACTAAGAAAGGCCACTGTCAGAGAGGGGAGAAATAGTTACCATGAGCCACCCATCCGTGCCTGCACTGTTCACACTGTCGGTGGTTTATTTTCCCAGGCTTGAAACTTGGGCAACTGCAGTTCAGAGTACAGCCGATAGCCTATAAGAGAGAACACGTGTATGTACACAACGTAAGAGCTATGTGCAGAATATGTTGCATTTATTCAACAAAATTCCCCTATTCCTAAGATTCACTCAGCAATGTGTGCCTTGTGCTGGACCAAAGGTGCATATTATACCATCGGAAAGAGGAGCAGCGAGTCCAACACTTGGGAGACCATGAACATCAACATAGACAATTCGCATACAAGAATAGGGAGAACCTATAAGGACGTATGAGAAAAGATTACGGTTTGAAACCTTGTTGTTATGAAGGTCACAGACAAATACGAAGTTGTACTTTCACCAAACTTCTAAGCTGACGGATACATAAAGACCAGCTTAGAACAAGTAAGAGAATTATCTGAAGCAAGGGTAATCCATGTGCGGAATCTGTTACCCTCAGACTCTTAAGATACGGTAGAGGTCGAAAATACTAAATAGATTTGAGAACATGTAATGCTGATTATACCATGTGACTGTCAAGAGACAGATATAGGTTGGGCAAGCCCTGCACTGATGCCTCAGTTAAATGCTATGGACCATGTCTTGTAGGGTGTGTGTGTGTGTGTGTGTGTGTGTGTGTGTGTGTGTGTGTGTGTATGTACCTGTGCAGTATACAAAAGTACAGTGGAAACAGAAAATAAAGATGCACATGTCCAACAAAGTCCTAGCATTAAGATCAATGAGACATATATACAAAGAGTGTGTGTGTGTGTGTGTGTGTGTGTGTGTGTGTGTGCGTGCATGTGTGGTGTTGTGCTGCATATTTGTGTATGCATGCATGTGTTGGTCCAAATAGGTGTGCACGTGCAGCTCAGAGGGTGATGCCAGGTCCCGGTGTCTTTCTCAGTCAATCTCCACTCTGTTTTTGAGTCAGAGTCTCACAGCAAGCCCAAAGCTCACCAATGCATATGGACTGGCTAAGCTGTGAGCTCCAGAGATCTGTGTCCGTCCCCACCCTGCCCTGTCCCACTCCTGGGGTTACAGATGTGTGCTGCCATGCTGGGCTTTTACATGCTTGCAGGGCAAATACTTTACCAACCTGTCTTGTAAGAATTTCTCAAAAGATAGAGGCCTAAAGGATGTAATCCATTATTATTACAAACCAACTAACAAACAAAACCCCTTAAAGGAGTCAGTCATCCGAGTTGGAACCTCACATGATTAATTTTTTCTTTTTTGGCAATAACAGATGCTTCTGGGTGAAATTTGTATGGTTTGAGAGAGCTCTGAAACTGGGGAGGGACAATGTTCAGAGAAGGGACAATAAAGTCTTTGAATTGGGGCCTGAACCTCTTGTCTACCAGTCAAGGGACTGTGAGGCACAGCATGGAGGACAAGGAAGGGAGAATCTGGCAAAGGATTTGGGAAATTCACTCCAAGAAGTGTGTAACCAGTCTCCCTAAAAACACACCAAACCAAACTAAACCAAACAAACAAACAAAACAAGCAAACAAACAAAACCCCCAGCTGCTCGTGGTACTGTAAAAGGCACAGCTACTTAGGAAGGGTCTGGCAGCTTCTTTAAAAGTCAAACATAGAGTTGTGTGTGACCCAGAAATTCTACCCCTCAGCGTACAGCCAAGAGAGTGAAAAACATATGTCCATCCCCAAATCATCTACATGGCTGTTCATAGCATTATCCACATCAGTGAGAGTGGGAACATCCCAATATCCACCAACAGATGATAAGCAAGGTGTGGTCTACCTATACAATGGAGTATTTGTGTTCTCACAAAGGGCCGGAGAATGGTTCTCTGCTACAAATGAGTGACGAAGTCAGGCGCAAACAGTCACATAGGTGTATAGTTCTATTTACATGAAATGTCTGCAGGCAGAGAGTAGATTAGTGTCTATAGGGAAGGGAGTGGGGATGGGAAGGGAGTGGGGATGGGAAGAGACTGTGATTGGGAAATGATAGAGTTTCTTTGGTATACATAAAGGAATATCTTGCTTTGTTGTATGTTCATTTATTGAGCTTGCAAATATCACACCTTTCACAAACTAAACATTTGTGACAATCCTGTGTTGTCTATTAGCAGTATTTTCCTAACAGCTCAGAGTTACCTGTATTTTTAAAGCAATAAACTATGTTTCAATTAAGGTATGCACACTTTAAAAACAACTGATATTTCACATTTAAGACTACATTATAATATAAACTTTTATATGCACAAGGAAATTTTAAAAAGTGTGATTTGCTTTATTTTGTAGAATTAAGCTCAGTCTCATCAAGATCTGCAGTAACTTTGCTTAACTTGTTGAGGAATTGTCAAGTTATCTTTGGAAGCAGTTGGGTTGTTCTACATTCTCATAGTAACAGATGAGGGATTCACCAAAACTTGCTATTGTTTTATTTTGTTATTGTTTCAAGACAGGGTCTTGGGCAGCCCAGATTGGTCTCAAATGTACTGTATAGTCAAGGATGACCTTGAATTCCTGACTCTCCTGCCTCCATCTGCTAAATGCTGGGGTTACAGGCCCATGCCACCTCATCTGATTTTTTTTTTAATAGCTATCCTGGTGATTCCTGTGGATGTGAGTGACATCTTACTGTGGTTTTATTCATGTTTCCCTGATGACTGATGGTTTAGCATCTTTTCTAGTTTACTGGCTACTTGTGTATCCTTGAACAGAGGATCTATGAGATTCTCTGACTTTTTATTTAAATTGGGTTGTCTTTTTGGTATTGTGCTTTATAAGTTCTTTTATGGCCAAGTTCAAGTCTGTCACCAGATATTTCAAGTATGTCCTTGGATCTTTTCTCTTTCTTAATGGCATCTTTTGAAGCACAGAAGTTTCAGATTTTGAGCAGGGTTTTTTTTTAAGGTGATAAAATGTCCTAAAATTAGATGGTGGTGATGACCATACAGCTCTGTGCATAAATATATTAAAAGCCAGAGAACTTACACTTTGTAAGGATTTATGGTTTAAGACGCACACCACAACCAAATGTTATTTAAAAATTGGTGGATCTACTTAAATACAGATGAACTTTTCCACGGTTTGGCTGCTTCCTACTGTTTCTTTGATTAGGATGGACCTGAGCAGAGCTGTAACCAGGAGTTTGAGGTGAAAGAACAGCTCCTCACAGCAGAGGGGTGCTAAAGACAGCAACGGCATTGTCTAACCTGCTCCAGAGGCTAGCCCCAAACGGGAACCATGAGAAAGGGAGTTTTTTGGTTGGTTGGTTTGTTTTTAATTTTGGCAAAGTCATACAATCTAATACAAAGAACCTTATGTAGTTATAGATCCATCCTACTTAATAAAACATTCTAATGCTACAAATTATTTTACCTTTTAAGAGTTTCTGCTTGTATGTGCACATGCAAATATATTAAACACATTGACATATGCATATATACAGCTATACTCGACTCAAGATTAGTTGCCTTGGAAGAAAATTTAAGGATAAAAGTAAATGATAATTTAATTTTCATTGCATATCCTTGAAACAAGGATTTACAAATTCACCATTAACTAGGTTTGGTTTGGGGCACATCTGCTATGTTGTCTAGCATCTCACACTTGGCTGCAACCCTATGAACAGATACTTACAAACAAACAAATCATTGCTTTATGGCTAAATGCTATGGAACACTACGTTATATAGAGCTGAAGTGATTCACAATCTGGATTTAATAAACATTGCTTAAAAAGAAAATATTTTAAAAGGAAGAACATTTCTTTTACCTACAATTCACTGAGATGTCATTTACCATGTTAGAAAAGGTATGGCTGGGTGTGGTGCCGCATGCCTTTAATTCCAGAACTCAGTAGGAAGAGGCAGGCGGGTCTCTATGAGTCTGAGGCCTGGCTGGAGTACATTAGTGAGTTCAGACTAGCTAAGGTTACACAGAGAGAATCTGTCTTAAAAAAAAAAATGCTATGGAAATCTACAAGTAAACTTACATTTAATTTATTTTGAAGCTTAAACATGTTTTAAGAGAAAGAGATGTCCTTGAGTGCATGCTTTCAATCTCTAAAGACTTTGCTCAAAAGATTGAAGATCGTCGTCCTAAGTCCCCGGAAATACTGTGTGAATCTGTCTCACGTTTGATAGAAAGAAACCACAAGGAGCAACTCCAAGAGTACTTCACAGCCTGAGACTGGAGCTTATTTTCTCCATCTCTCAACACCTCACTCCTATTTCCCAGCTTAGGACCACTGACGGCATTTCAGGTGCATAGATCTTTGTGGCTATCCTATGTATTAGTTAGTCAGTGACAACATTCCTGGCCTCTGCCATGCTGCCACATGCCAGTTAAAGTCTTCTAGACATTTCCAAATGCCTCTAAAACCTATTCATGTGTAATTGAGACCACTGACCTAATCTGGCCATTCAAGTATAGCAGCTTCTATTTGGGGAGCATGACTTTAAACAACTGTATCTATAATTCCCATGTGTAAGTGTTGATTTATGAGAAACATTCATGTGGTTGCACATGAAACTATTTGAATAAGGCTTAATAAAGCTTGTTAAGCATATATGGAAATAAATGACAGAGAAATTATTTATGAATTAGAAGAACCTAATTAGAATATTGAAGAAAAATTCTAATGTAAAGATCATTGGATATTTTCATGCATCTCAGAATTCCATCATGTCAAATTATAGCACCCTTAGCTAAAGACAAATTAAAACTTCTAAACAAAATCAAACCCCCAAAATTTTAATTACAAGACACAAGTCCCCATGTAAATGGAAAACTTGAAATTTACATGCTTTCCTTTGGGTCCCTAACACTGGTTCCATTCTTCAGAAACATAAAGCAGATGTTTCCAGCAATCCAAACTAACAAGGCATGATTATTGCTTCTTAGGCTCTTGTCTTAATCAAACAATTTCTAGAATTGTTATTAGTCACTTTGATGTGCTACAAATCAACATTCAAAATTCTGGCTTGCTGCTTTATAACCACTGTCTGCTCATTCATTCACAGCTGGTGTATGACACATTTGGTTATTTGCTATCTTGTGGTGGAAATGTATGGCCTGGATTTCAGATAGCTTGGAAGATCCGTTTCATTTCCCAGACAACCCTGTTCTACCTTTAGCTTGGGGAAATGCTTCCACAGGCCTTTTGCTGAGGGGCTGAGTACCCATCCAAGGCACACAGTGGGGTAGGTGCAGATGTCCAGCACTGGACAGTAGAGGCCTGTGATGGGATTTGAATTGACCCCAATAAAAATCCCATTCAAAGCTACTGTCATCTCTAGAATATATATAATACATTTTCATAGTCTTGAAGAAGGTAAGTAGGAGAGCTTTAGGATCCTCTTATATGTCACATTGACCCTTTGGAGGGTCCCGTGTGATCTGACAGAGGTAAAAGTTGCACTGCATCCAGCTGAGCAACTTTGTTTGTTCAAGGTGTTTAGTCTGCACTGTCTAGTACACTAGCTACACGAGGCTCCTGTGATCTACTTAAACAGAGCAGCATTTAAATTCTGCTCCTTGGTCACACCAATCACACTTCAGTGCTCAGGAATCCACCTGTGACTAGTAGCTATCACAATGGACAATGACGACAGAAAAGTATTCCCGTCATTACAGGAAGCTCTATGGGACAGTGCCAAGTCCAGGGTGGAGACCAGTCATTGCTTTTGACATGGTGAGGCTCCTGTTTAATAGGTCATTTCATTTCACCTTTACTATCTTCCTGTGAGGAGAGGATTATTTTAGAACACTTAAATTTATGGAAGATTCGTAACTTATTCAAGGACACACAGCTAGTTAGCTTTATCAAACATTTATTGTGTATGAGACAACGCACCAAACAGCATCCACGTGTTAACTGCATCTCCTCCTCACAACCACTAAGGGAGGTCGGTGCTACCATCCCTATTTTATATACCAAGAAGCTGAAGAATTTACAGGCCATCCAGGTGGTCTAAAATCTGAATATTCAGGGAATATTCTGTCTTAAACTATCAGTATTTGGTGTGGAGTACAGAAGCATTTAATCTCTACAACCTTTAGAGCTGGGCATTATCGCATCATCTACCAGATCAAGAGGTTAAAGCTCCACATGGCAAAGAAACGCCATTCAGTAAGTATTTCTGGAATGTGAGGGAGACATCATTCTAGGGTCTAGAATCTAGACTGTCAATGCCAGAGTTGAGAGAGCTGAGCAGAACGCTGTGCTGATCATTTATCTGCTGGCACGCAGAGTACAGACAAGAGGAAGTGCCTTTTAGGGAGGGCCACCATCAAGGGCCTCGAGGAGGACATACACGCTGAGTTCCAAGGGATAGGAAGGGTGGAGGCGGTATTTTAGAAAGCTCAGCAACTGCAAAGGCCGTAGATGTCAGAGACACTGGTGAGTTCAGGGAAGAGAAAGGAGGCCAGTGTAGCTAAAGAGTGAAGTTAATGGCAGGAAATAAGCCAGAGAGGAGACGGAGGCCATTCTGTACAGGGCCTTGTGGGGCAGGCTAAGAGTTTGGATTTTGTTCTAACATTGGGCCTCCTGGGGACAATACACAAGGAATGTAATGTGGTCTGCTGTTATACAGAGACCTCTGGCTACATGGCTGCCCTCCTTTCCTCCCACCCCACTGAGTTCATGTGCTGGCACCTTTGACTACACACAGGCCGCCAGGACTCCTGCCATCCTCAGAGGTCCGTTAACCGTATTGGTGGATACACAGAGGAGAGCTGAAGAGACCAGCTAGACAGTCAGAACACCCTCCTTGCCACCATGTCCACAGGTAGATTTCAGGTCCTCTGGCTCTGGTGGTTTGACTCTGCATAAACACAACTACCAAAACCTGATTAAAGGTAAAAGATTCTTCACAGTTCATCACCTCAGAAGACAAACAGTTACAACACCCATCGACTAGCCGCAAATCTCATGGTTGGTAAATTCCCCTACTGTACTGAGAGAAGAAGTGAATGATGAATGGATAAATGGAAGTTTTGCCTTGTGTAATGATTATGGAGGCCCATCTTGTTTCCTTCACATTTTATTTATTTATTTTACTGTGCACAGGCCCACATACCACAACATACATGTGGAGGTCAGAGAACAACGTGTGGGAGTTCGCTCTCTCCTTCCACCACGTGGGCTGAATCCAGGTACTTTGTGGCAAGTACCTTTACCCACTGGGCCATCCTGCTGTCCATGGTATCTTTTTGTTTTTCCCTGATATGCTTGGGTAAAAGAATTTTAGCTAGGCCTGATGATGCGGGCCTGTAATCTCAGTTATGCACAGGACTAAGGCAGGAGGATTACAGGTTCAAGGCTTGCCTGTGCTTCAAAGCAAATTCGAGGCCAACCTAGATAACTCAGTGAAACCCTGTCTCCAACAGAAAACTAGACAGAGCTGGGGACATGGCTCAGTGGTAGAGTGCTTGCTGAATGTGTGGGGCCTTAGATTCAACTTCTAGTACTAAAAATAAGAAACAAGGGGATTTTAATTTCCTGTCCTCACTGATGGACAAGCGAGTGGACACTGGCTCATAGCAGAGAGCAGAATGATGGAGCATTTCAGGAAGCTCCTCATACATGGGGACTGGTTGAACTTGGATTCCTTTATCTTCCTCCATCTTGGAACAAAAGCATGATGGCTGGAGTCCAGAGGGCATCCTGGAAGGCCCGGCGCAAGGATGGCCGAGAAGAAAGAGCGGTCACTACTGGCTTGGTGCTCTTTCCTAGTAGCCAAATGCACTCCTAGTTTGCACACTTACACACTGATCTTCCCACTGACTATTGAGAGGGCCACAGAACCAAAACAAACCAAAACCCACCTAGAAAACGGCTCCCTAGGAGAGATGGCTAGGACTAAGTCTGGAGTCTGCGGCCCTATCTTAATGGTGGGATTCCAAGGCTCTGCCAGATCCCTCGTGGTAAAAATCATTAAGTTCTCAACTTGAAATCAAAGGGCCCCGGGATGCCAAACCACAACTCACCTAAGCTTTAGGACAGAAAGGCTTCCGGCTTTTCCAGCTTTTATTTTTAAACGTGACAATAGATAACGGCTATTAGTTTGTTTGGGTCCTGGAAAATTTCGGTGTACATAAAAACTGCTGATCAGAACGAATTTTAAAGCTGCCAGGACTCCCTCAGCTGTGAGACGGAGGCTACAGTTTCTCTCCACCTGCAGTGAACTGGTCACTCTCCTCTGGGGCTGCAGAGCTGCAGTGCACTGGCCACTCTCCTCCCTCTGGGGCTGCAGAGCTGCAGTGCACTGGCCACTCTCCTCCCTCTGGGGCTGCAGAGCTGCAGTGCACTGGCCACTCTCCCTCTGGGGCTGCAGAGCTGCAGTGTACTGGCCACTCTCCTCCCTCTGGGGCTGCAGAGCTGCAGTGCACTGGTCACTGGGGCTGCAAAGCTGCAGTGCACTGGTCACCCTCCTCCCTCTGGGGCTGCAGAGCTGCAGTGCACTGGCCACTCTCCTCCCTCTGGGGCTGCAGAGCTGCAGTGCACTGGCCACTCTCCTCCCTCTGGGGCTGCAGAGCTGCAGTGCACTGGTCACTCTCCTCCCTCTGGGGCTGCAGAGCACTGGTCACTGGGGCTGCAGAGCTGCAGTGCACTGGTCACTCTCCTCCCTCTGGGGCTGCAGAGCTGCAGTGCACTGGTCACCCTCCTCTGGGGCTGCAGAGCTGCAGTGCACTGGTCACTCTCCTCCCTCTGGGGCTGCAGAGCTGCAGTGCACTGGTCACCCTCCTCTGGGGCTGCAGAGCTGCAGTGCACTGGTCACTCTCCTCCCTCTGGGGCTGCAGAGCTGCAGTGCACTGGTCACTCTGCTCCCTCTGGAGCTGCAGAGCTGCAGTGCACTGGTCACCCTCCTCTGGGGCTGCAGAGCTGCAGTGCACTGGTCACCCTCCTCTGGGGCTGCAGAGCTGCAGTGCACTGGTCTCTCTCCTCTGGGGCTGCAGAGCTGCAGTGCACTGGTCACTCTCCTCCCTCTGGGGCTGCAGAGCTGCAGTGCACTGGCCACTCTCCTCCCTCTGGGGCTGCAGAGCTGCAGTGCACTGGTCTCTCTCCTCCCTCTGGGGCTGCAAAGCTGCAGTGCACTGGTCACCCTCCTCTGGGGCTGCAGAGCTGCAGTGCACTGGCCACTCTCCTCCCTCTGGGGCTGCAGAGCTGCAGTGCACTGGTCTCTCTCCTCCCTCTGGGGCTGCAAAGCTGCAGTGCACTGGTCACCCTCCTCTGGGGCTGCAGAGCTGCAGTGCACTGGTCTCTCTCCTCCCTCTGGGGCTGCAGAGCTGCAGTGAACTGGTTACTCTCCTCCCTCTGGGGCTGCAGAGCTGCAGTGAACTGGTTACTCTCCTCTGGGGCTGCAGAGCTGGCTCTCTGGGTTCAGAAAACCAAATCACTCAAGCTGGGAGCTGTCGTCTCTCTGCAGCCCCCCGCCTCTTTGGTTCTATACTTATTTTTCTTACTCTTTATCGATTCCTAGTTCCTCCTCGCTTTTCACTAACTTCTTTCATCTTGTTAAGTTCTCCACTAATTTTCTCATATACGAAACCCCACAGAAGTGCAACTAGGATTCTGAAGATACTGCCGTCATTTGTCAGATGGGCAGTTAGAACAACTGGGAGGAAAAGGGAAGGAAGGCACTGAGGCTCTCTTGTGTGAGGCAGATTACCTGGCTGGCAGCACTGAGCAGAAGTCCATCTGACAAGCGCACAGACCAGATGCTCATCTCCCCAGCACATCATGCCATCACCTTACACAAACAAGTTTAACAAAATGACAATAATTTACTTACAAGTTTTATGTTTGTTTTATAAGCTTCGGTCAAGTAATTGGAACCACAGAGCGCCTCCTGCGATGCAAATGTAAGTCACTCCCAGGTTCTACTACAGGCAGGGGCACATAGCTTTTCTGGGAAAAGCCACACAACTAGGGCAGTCAAAAATGGCAGTGATGGGACTGGAGAGATGGCTCAGCGACTGAGAACACTGGCTGCTCTCCTAGAGGACCTGGCTTCAATTCCCAACACCTACATGGCAGCTCACAGCTGTCTCTACCTCCAGTTTCTGGGGATCTGACACCCTCACACAGCAAAACACAAAATATACATAAAATAAAATCAAATAAGGTACTTAAAAAAAAAAAAAAGGCAGTGACTATGGTTATCCAAAAATGAGGTTGCTTCATTCACAGGTTAAAAACCCAAGGCTTTGAAATGTACTCAAAACGAATGCAAAAGTCATTGACCACCTTTAAGAGAGTATCAGGGAGCCAACAAATTGTTTCGAAAACCAGTAAACAAAGAGGAAGAATGAAACAGCTGCTCTTTCCTACACAACTTGGGTTTTGGGGAAATAAAACCACTGAGGAGACAGGTTCTCTTCAAATATGAGTCCCCTTTCACTGTTCCTAATTAAAAGACAACACTCGGCCCCACTGGGGTCTGGATAGAAAATACATCCCACTACACATTTGGTGTTCTTGTCAGAACATCCAGCCTGTTGGTGACCACCATTCTTCACCAAGGCCGAGTTAGGAAGATGGGAGACAAAGGGTATGTCAATGGCTTCACAAGAAACTAACGTCAGAACCCAGACAAGCATTCTGAAGATGGCTGACTTGGCATTTTTCAACAGATAATGGCAAGGATTAAAAAAAAAGGACTATAAACCTAGAAATTAAAAGAGACAAATGGTGTATACATTTGGATTCTAATTTGAACAAACCAATGGTAATATAAAGTTTATAAGACAATCTAGGAAATTTGAGCATTGCCTGGAAACTTAATGATGTTAAGGAGTTATGGTAATTAACTATTATTATT
The DNA here is from genome assembly GCF_949786415.1 of Peromyscus eremicus. Taxonomy (NCBI): domain Eukaryota; kingdom Metazoa; phylum Chordata; class Mammalia; order Rodentia; family Cricetidae; genus Peromyscus; species Peromyscus eremicus. The sequence continues at coordinate 116,279,614 of NC_081416.1, read as the reverse complement.
TTTTGGTGCTGAGGCTTGAACCTAAGGCCTTGCACATGCTAAGCATTTGCTCCACCACTGAGCCACACCCCTAAATTATTTTAAGGTGTTTTATGACATATTGGATTTGTTTTTAAAAGTGGTTGCTTTTATATTTTACAGCTACATATTAAAATATTTTTAATGAAATTGTATGACAGCTAGGATTTCCTTCGAAGTAACGTGGGGTTTCTAGTGGGGGACACAGAATACAGATGAAGTTGAGGTCCAAAACACATATCACTAAATTTCATTTTACTATTATAATTATGTTTATTTAAACTTTCTATAATAAAAAGTGAAAAAGTAAATGAAGTCAAGATGCCTATTCCTAAAATTTCAATTTGTAGGAGTTGACAGATGGAGAACAATGCTGTGCAAAGAGGCCACGGGAGTCTTCCTCCAGGGAAAAGCAAACTTGTTCTTGTGTGCAAGCAAAATCCACGTCTGTGTGCTGGGTTCAGAAGCCTGGGCCACAAAACATAGGTTTCTGTTTGGCCAGTGAAAGCCAATTTTGAAAAGCAATTTAGGTGGGGTTGAGGGGTGGGATGGCCTGATGGGCAGTCAGGGTCTCTCTGTTGGGTTTATGGAACCATTAGGGCTCTGAACAATGGGAGACACTGTTTACCAACATCAGGATTGGAGATCATGATTGAGAGAGGGGACCTGGGGAGTCTCAGGAAGTAGTTAGCTTTGCAATGTAAAAATGATACCGAAGGGGAACTGGCAGAATGTAGCTTCTCACTGCAAGTTAGGCAAGAGGAGAGCAGCCAGAGACAAGGAGGGCCTGGAGATGGCCTGCAGAGAGAGGTCAGGGAGCTAGAGCCCCTTCAGGGGAGGGATGTTGGGTTAAGTCTACCTGTGAGCAAAAAGTACGCACGACACCTCTGTAATGTTCTCTTGGTGCCTAGTTCAAAGAGGATAATGGGAAAAATACTTCTTCTTTTGATGTTTATAAATCAAAGCCTAAATCCTATGCCAAAACAATTTAACATCTGCACCCTTTTTTCTTAAAATTATTAGTTTTGAAGACTGAAAATGTGAAAAATAGTAGAAAATATACAAACATCTTAGAAATCACACCTGAATGTTTCTTTAAAAATTTTTTTTAAATACATAAAAATATAAACGATATGGGCATACTTTTCCCCCTTATAACCCACATGTAAAAGAACTCAGAAGGAATAGTCATAAACCTTTGATAATGAAAGCTAAAAAGACATTGGTGATATGTAACACAGAATCAATCTTGGAAAATGGGGAATAAAATGAAAAAAAAAAAACCAACACTTTAAAATTTTAGTTAAGGTTGCCAGTTAAGCATTTAACACAAATTTGTTACTAATGATGTAAAAGCTAAATGTGAACATATTTAAGTAAAACTGTTCTAGGGATTCAAAGAGAATTAGAAACTGACTTTTTGAAAAGATAAACTCAATCTCAGTTATTTATGCCATCTAAATCCCCAACTTAAAATTCAGCACAGTGTATCATGAATCGTTACAGTTGGGGGTATGAAAGCTTGACAGTCACAATAACTCAAGAAACAGTCGGAGGACTATGGAGCTATGGCGATGCTTCTGGAGGCTGGGGAAGTGCTGAAGACAGTTTTCCATGTTCCAGTCTACGAAAGGACCACACAATCTGCAAGAGGGGACAACTGAACTAATATAAGGAATGGGAAGAAAAGTTAAAAGCCTAATTCAGAGTTCACCGGAGGCAACCATTTCCTCCTGTGTGAAACCAGCCTTCACATTTTATTCCCCTAACCTCTCTCTTCCTTCAGTGGAGAGAAATGGTCATCCCTGCTAAGCTAGAGCCCTTTTCTGATTGGTTAGGCTGATTTATAACAAACGGTCCGTGTGTGGACAGGAACCAGATAGCTTTTTCTCACCAGTAACTATGTAAGTCTAAGAAGGCCCCAGATTGGACTCTGGAGGAGCAGGGCTGCTTTCTGTTCGGATTCAGCGTCTCTGACTAAAACAGGCATGTGCATCTATGTTCCAGAGAAGGGCAGGTGCCACACCGCAACCTTGGAAACTCCAAAGTGAGGGGAAAAGGACTTCAAAGGACAATGAGATAAGCAAAGAGGTTTTCTGCTAGAAACCAATAAAGGGGGAGCAGGACCCCAAAACTTCCTAGATGTTCCCTCTGTGCAGCACCTAGTTATCTCTAACATCTCTCAGAAAAGCCACCAACGATAAACAAACAGATGGAAGATCTGTAGTAAGATATTCACAGTAAGGGAAAGTACAAAAAGCATGTATTGACTTCCTACACCTTGATCTTAGACAGCAAAGTCAGACGTCTTGGAGAATCTGGGTAGTTATGGTATTTCCAGTTTCTTCCTAACCAGACTGTTTCCGACAAAAGTAACTACCCGACTCTGAATGACATCTGTAGAAAAAGAAATTCACCCTGGGGTGAAGCACTCTACTCCTGCAAGTAATTTACCTTGCAAACCTCCCGGGCAACTCCTTTTAATGGTCACCGCCAGAATAACTTCCAAAGCCAAGTACAGAAGCTCAAAGCCATGTCTGGCCCCTCATACTGTAGTTTAATTTTACTAACAAACCAAACTTTAAAAATGTTCCCTCGTTTACACTTACTTCTTGGCATTCAGAAGTGACCAGGGCATGTGTAAGAGACAATTATTTTTCTATGGGAAAACCTAGATGGCTTTTCTCACCATAGGGCTGGGTCATCTTTCCAAGCTGATGATCCGAGATACAAAATGTGGGTATGGAGCTGGAATACAGGCCTAACTTCTGCAAGGCGAAAGGTCATAAAACACAAACCATCCTCTATATAAACCTTGTATTTCTAAGGTAATGCTTTATGTAGGTTAAGATTTCTTATGTGAATTACACAGATTACTGGTGCATATCCTAGGAGATACTCATGGGCAGATTATTCAAACTAGTAGCCATTTTCTCTCTGCGGGACAGAGCTCCACAAAAGCCTTACCAGTCTGCATAGGTGGAGATGATCGTACATATTAAATTATGCAGTTGTCTGAACACAATCTGAGTTCTCAAAGTGCAACAAGCTCCTACGTTAAGTGAAGAGCTCACCACAGTGTCTGATCATTCAACTACAACAGAACATGTTCAGTAGTTGAGTGGAGGCAGTAACAGTTTCTGTAAAATTAAGGACTGTGAACTTTACCAGACAATAAATGAAATAATGACTCATATAACACTCTTTTTTTTTAAGTGTCTGAAAGTATGCTAAAATAAAAGTTACCAAAATTCCTCACAGGAAGAGGGGCTACTGTCTATATCTATTTTAAAGCAAAAATAAAATTCAGCACAAACTGTAACATTTGAAATAATGTTTTTACATGATGTGCAAAACTTCACTTTGATGCATACCACTTTCAGTAAAGGCGTAATAAAATGCATCAACGAATTTGGAAAGGGGTAAATGAGAAAGTTGTATGCTTCACTACTCAACAAAAGTTTTAACACACAAACACTTATTTGTAAACTGAACCTCTTTGAAATCAGAAAAGATCCCATAAAAATCTAAAAATCTAATAGCATGGTGAAGGAAAGTATACACACACACACACACACACACACACACACACACACACACAAAGATTTGCCAAAATGCTGTTTTTCAGTTCACTTATATGGTCACACCAAAATCTTGTTGCTTTAATAAGACTCTACTTTTTAAAATAGTGTTGATACATCTGTTCTGTGTTTCCATGTAGTAACACGTACACGTACACGTACACACACACACACACACACACACACACACACACACACACACAGATTCCCAGGACACCCGTGGGGCCTCTTTCAAGCCCCTTAAGTGTTAACAGCAGAGGCCTGGCTGCGACCAGGCGTCTGGGCCGATTTAAATGCCCTCATCTTCAGAGGTCTGCGGTGAGCCTAGCTATAAAACTAGGGGACATTACCGAACCCCGGAGTGTCTGATCTTTCCCCGCAACACACACAACTTCACTCACACAATTAAGGCTGCTAGTTGGCATTCCATTTAACTGTCAAACTCAGGCCGGTGGCAGCCCCACAGCCACAAAGAGATGCCTTAAACGAGAAGAACATGTTTCTACACCGCATTTGAGAAAGTTTGGCTCCGAGCTATGCACTGATTGATATCAGATCCTTCTCACTGGCCTCTCCAATCTTGTCACATCTGGCTGACAAATCCCCAGGAGCTTATCCAAAGTCAGGCGGGCCGTGGGGTCAAGGGGGTCCTTGGGGAGGCAGCGCCCCGGGACAGCGGGCACCCCGTAGCGGATTCTGGGGCACGCCCGGCTGGAACCCCGCTGCCAGTGGCACGGTCGCTGCGCCTGGCAGTCCCCCAGCCACTAAGAACCTCACCACTGCCTGGCCAGGGTCCCTTCCTGTCACCCGGAGGCAGGCCATCCCCAAAGAGACTGGACCTTGGCGCTGGCTTCCCCATCGGCATCCCGATGTGTTCCTCCAAGTCCCTGCGCCTCTGGAGGACACGAACACCTCGCTGTCCCACGCGACAAGCCAGCCGGAAGGCGGGCAAACCTCCTCATGCCTCCAGCGCGGCTCATCAGCAAGTGTCCTCTTTAGACACGTCTAAGCTGACGACTTGCGGCGCTTTGGGCTTGGTCGCCTCTCTCTTTTTTTTTTTTTTTAAAAAAAAAAAAAAAAAAAGCAAGTATTTGTCCCTCAGGGGACCGGCGCCCCCTCCACGCCCGTCTCCCCGACTCTCCTCCCCGGAATGACCAAAGGCCACAGCTTGAAATACCAGACAGACGAACGTCCGCGTGCCAACAGCGTCGGGACAGGGGTCCCGGGGTGTAAGAGAAACGGGGTGCCGCTCCCAGGTCACCTCGCTGGGACTCGGGCACAGACCGCAGTTCGACCGCCCCGGGGCGCGCACAGCCCGCCCGGCGGCGGCGGCGGCGGCGAGCAGGTGGCCCTCATCAGGCGGCGCCCCGCGCCCCCCGCGCCCCGCGCCCCGCGCTCCCCGCCCCGGCTTACCTCAGCCATCCTGCGGCCACTGCGGAGCCGGCCTTCCCGGCGCGCGTCCCCTGCCCGGGCCGCTCCGCGTCCGCCCCGGCTCGGCGACCGCCGCATCCACGCTCCCGCCGGCCGTCTGGGCCCCCTGGCGTTGGAGAAGTGGGCGGCTCCCCGCGGCGCCCGGTGGCCGCGCCGGCCCTTGCGCCCCTCGTGCGCCCTCGCGTCGCCCCCGCGCCCCGAGGGGCCGCCCCTCGGCTCGCCCCGCCCCGCCCCGCGCCCCTGCTCCGGCCGCCCCGGGGGGCTGCGGGCGCCGGCTCCGGGAGAGGCCGCGTGCTGAGTTGCTGCCGCTGAAGCTGGCCTGCGACCCCCCCCTCCCCCGGACCCCCCGCACCCCCACTCCGCGCTCGCACAGCGGAGACCTCGGCCGCCCCGGGGCGCTGAGGTGTCTGCCCCCGCCGGGCTTGAAGGCACTTGTTGAGAAAGAGACAGACGTGTCGGTGTTTGCCTCTCCCCGGCGAGGGCGAAACGCTCTCTGAAGTTCCCTGGCTCTGCTCTCTGGGGCTGGGGCTGCCTCCCTCGCCTCCCCCGGAGGCGCCTCGGGTCCCAGGGCGGACGAGGCAGAAGGGCTGCGCCGCCCCCGCCCCACCGGGAACTTGGATTTCCACAGATGTGGGGACTTGGGTCGGGTCGCGGAGGCTTGATTGGGAACTCAAACACCCTGGTCCCTTGTGTAGTCTGCGTTCAGGTCCCGGTGTTACCGCTTTTCCTGGGACAGGTGGTGACTTTGCTCTCAAGCGGGTTTGACTTGGGCCCCTCACTGGAGTCTAAGGAGATGATGAAACGGAGTGCCCTGGATAAAACCAAGCTGGAGCTTCGTCCCACTCCTGGGAGCAGATGGGGAGGGGCCCACCTGGAGAACCTGCTTTCCGGGGCCTGAGGACAAAGAATCCTTCAGCCTTGGGAGCAGGCAGAGATGGCCCACAGCTGGTGTGAAACAGAACCAGGATTTCCTATAGCTCCGGGGCAGGGCAGACCCAGCACTTGAGGCCTGCCTGCTTGGCTTTTTAGGTCTGTCTATTTTCGAATTCTTCAGGGCCTAGACTTGGGAGTGACAGACCCCGTTTCCTCTCCCAATTCCTTGCACCTGCTTGGCTGCTGGTGGGCATCCTTGTAAAGGGAACATAGTCCCACACACCGTCTGAGATGCAGGGACAGTGCATGGATTGCAAAGGGGTGCGGGCTGCTCCGGAAGGCACGGGCTGACAGCAGGCTGGGGGAGAAAACAGGACACACAACGACAAAAAACAACGTGTGGGGATCTGGGCTTCAAGGGGATCTGGAGACAGGTATTTTGGCCAGGTGACTGTTGTGGATCTACACGGTAGTGCCCTTCCTTGCAGGCATGAAGTTGCCTGGCCTCATGTGATGAGCTTTGGCCTGTGGGGGCAAATTAACATTGCCACATGGCTAACTTCATTATGTAGACTTGTTTTATTAATGGCCAGGCTAAACTGGTTGGTTACCTTCTGTTCCTCTGCCCCTCCCCAGATCACTGCGGTCCACCACACCACAACATTTAGGCCTTTCTTCTGGTTCTTTCTGTCTTGGCTGTTGTTTCATGGTTTCTTCAAAGAGGGATGTGGCCCTGGCTCAGAAGCCTTCCCTGACCCACCAAAGCTCCACATATTTCTGCAACCTTCTCTTCCTCCTCCCGAAGCACTTGTTTCTGCCTCTTATGCTTTCTTCATTTTTAAAGCCCAGTTGTGTTGTATTGTCTTAACTCCCTGGTCTTAGTGGATTCTGGGCAATGAGTTGCTGCAGCAGACAGGGCCCTTGTTCTGTGACCTGGACGTACATAGCTTGTTCTCAGCGATTGGAAGGAAACTGGTGGAGGAAGCCAGCCGATTTGACCTCCCTTTTCTCATCTATAAAAGCAGATCTGAAACCTCATCTCGGTCCAGGCTGGCAAGTTAAATAAAACCATCTCTTCTCTCCTCTTACTCTTTCCACTAACACGCAGAGCTGATTTTTGTTTATTAACTAAATTAATTAATTTTTGTAGAATCTTAGAACATTTCTATCTGCTTGTTACAAATGCACCAAGGTGTCTAAGTCCCAGGAAATGATCCATTTCAATATTTTTAGGTGGTTTTTTTTTTTTTTCAGTTGAAAGTTTGTGTTCACTTCAACTGTATTTGTTTTAGTAAAACTTTGCACCAGGGACAGAGATGGGAGTCCACACGCTAACTCTGTTCCTTACAAACACAAGGAGGGGTTAAAAACAGGCTCCTCTCCCAGATACTCAGACCTGGGACAGAGAAAACACTTGTGGATTCAGGAAGGACTGTGGTGCAGACTGTGTAAAGATGGTACCGACCATGCTCCTGTTCATTTTCTCGGCAGCAGTGGGATCTGGCACAGCTTCCCTTCTCTTGGCCTCAGCCTTCCTGGTCTGGCTGATGAGGGCATCCCTGACACTTCACCCTGCTCTCTAAGCCCTCCTCCTTTGCTTTGGAAATGCAGCCTTGCTATTTTCCTTTTGTGTCTAGTTTTTTCTCTCAGGAGTAAGAAAACGCAATCCTTCCCCAAACTTCACCAGGATCTTTTTTATTTTTTTTTTATTTTATTTTATTTTTTTGGTTTTTCGAGACAGGGTTTCTCTGTGTAGCTTTGCGCCTTTCCTGGAACTCACTTGGTAGTCCAGGCTGGCCTCGAACTCACAGAGATCCGCCTGGCTCTGCCTCCCGAGTGCTGGGATTAAAGGCGTGCGCCACCACCGCCCGGCTCACCAGGATCTTTTTTAAAGCCTCTTGTCTCTGAGTTAGTCCTTTCTCAGAGTGGATGTGCTATGACTCCCTCTTCTAAGAGCGGCAGGCGGGTTGGGTCAGGGGAAGCAGGGACTGGAAGACTGTGTGGACAGAGGGCCAGTGCTGTCTGAAGTGGGCAGTTGTTCCTCTGCATGTCATCACCTGGGAATGTGGGCTCAGTTTTGCCAGATTTTCTGAGTTTTCAAGAAAAGCTGGAATTATTTGGATATTTAAAAGTTGGCATCTAATTCAAGTTTTTGATAAATATAGTATGAGTCAAACAAAATGTTTGCAAGCTGAGTCTGGCCAATGTACCCGTCATTCGTATCCTCTGCCATGTAGTGATATCCTCCTGACGCCTGGGCTTGTAGTACATAACGGATAGGCAGTAGTGTGGTAAAGTAGGTATCATTCCTGCTAGAGAACAGCTCATAGCCACTTGAGTCCTAAACATGTCTCAAAAAACCATACTGAGTTAAGATCCAACCTTGTTGTGGTTAATTTGGTTTACAAAAAAGTTTCAAATATTTACCTCCTGGAAGACCATTTCCAGTGTGCACAAATTCTATTAAATAGAGAATAGTTTTTAGCAATGTAATTATTTTATTTTACTACTACTACTACTACTACTATTTTGGTTTTTCGAGACAGGGTTTCTCTGTGTCTGAAGTGGGCAGTTGTTACTCTGCTTGTAGTCATCAGCTTGGAATGTGGGCTGAGTGGAACTCATGCTGTAGACCAGGCTGGCCTTGAACTCACAAAGATCAGCCTGCCTTTGCCTCCTGAGTGCTGGGATTAAAGTCGTGCGACAAAACCACCTAGCCAAGAAAAGTAATTTTAAGAAGCATTTTCTCCTGGAGTAGGGAGTGGGATGAAAAAATGAACTTGAAAAAATTAAACTAAAAAGCATTTTAGATCCCTTGAGTCACTGTATTTAAAAATCCTCTCATGCCAGCAGCTAGGAGGGTTGGGAATTAAGGATGGGAACATCCTATAACAGCAGGGTAAGCAGGTAACCTGCCTAAGGAGGCAGCCACCTCTCACCTGAGCCCATCAGCGGCTTGGAGGAGAAGGTGGAGCCAGCCTGGGGCTGTTGGCAAGAGGACAGAGTGAGGGCCAAAAGGGTAGGGCAGGCAGAGGCTTTGACCCAGAGCGTGGGCCGAGCTGGAGCCCCGTGGTGGTGGCCTCTCCTGAGTCGTCCACATTCCTCTGAGGACAGTGTCGGGAAACACCAGGAGGCAAGAGTCACCTCCCGGCCCAGACACAGACACCTGGTGGCGGCAGGTCTGGGCACATCTGGAAGCTCTGCTCGGTGTTGGAGCCTGACTAAGCATCACTCGGGCCAACTGGGCCCCCCCACGTGGCTGCCTGCTGCGGGGCAGGCTGGTCTGCCCCAAGCTTGACGCAGGTGTTGCAACATCCCCGCCCCCCCCAACCCCCCAAGCTCCATAGCCATTTGCTGTGGAGAGAGAAAGATGAGGCCATTCCTATCCCTCTACCTCTCACACAGGCCTAGGATTGAAAGCACTCAAGTACACTGCAGGGCCTCCAACGCAGACAGGAGTGACTGTCCCTGGTACTGCGGCCTTTGGAGTCCAGCTATCTAGGAGGTGGAGGGAGGGGGCTGTCAACGGAAGCAGAATAAAGGGAGTAGTAAATTCCAAAGGGAAAACAGACCCAGGCCTAACTGACTCTGAATGCTTCTGCAGGCGTGTGGCTTGGGCGCACCAGCGGCCCTTTCTGCAATCAGGGGGCAAAAATACCTCTTTCAAATGTGGACAAGCTGGAGACTTAAGATTCTTCCAAGTATAAAACTTGGGGGGAGATTGCAAATGTATTGATCATAGTTGGGGAATGTCTGAAGAGTGTGAAGTTAGGTTCTCAATTGGTTAGTCCCCTGTGTCTGTGGCCTTTGTATGTGAACATGTGTGGAGGTCAGGGGTTGACACTTGAATATTTTCCTCAGCCACTCTCCACCATCTTCCTTCTTTCTTTCCTTCCTTTTTTTTTTTTTTTTTTTTTTTTTTTTTTCTTAGACAGGGTCTCTTACAGAGCCAGAAGCTCACCCAGTCTGCTGGGTCTGGTGGCCATTGAGCCCCAGAAATCTGTCTGTTCCCTCTCAACCCCCAGCACTGAGGTTGCAAAAGTATGCTGCCACACCCAGCTCTCCGTGGGTGCTGGGGATCCAAACTCAGGTCCTCGTGCCTGTGTGGTAAGCACGTCACTGACTGAGCCATCTCTCGTCCCCCTGTGCCCTTTAGACGGTGACAACAAAGAGAGCCGTGGCCTGCCTTCCAGGCACCTCATTCTTTCTTGTCTAGAAGGTCCTGGGAAGAAACCACGTCTCTGGCTACTTCGTTTGGCTCTACAATTACATCTCTGAGCTCCAGGAGCCCCATTTCCAATTCATGTGTGGAAGAAATATTCAGTCGCTGGAACTCTCAGGCAGTTTACAGATGAGTTGATGAATTTGGGTTGAGTTTTATGAGGACAAGACCTACTGCTTTGATATATTTAGGGAGCGGGGAGGCTGGTGAACAGACGGCAGGACATTTTTAAGGTATATTTTTTAAGACGCCCTAAAACATGACATCTTCTGAAAATTTACCAGTCTGTTATCCAAGATGAAGGAGAAAATATTTGGGCTACCCTAAGTGAGAATTGAAAATAAAAGTCATACTGCTTTTGGAAATTGGGATGTCGTTAGGAAAGATGAGCAAGAGGATAGATTCTTAGGTCATCTTCAGTTACTCAAAGTATAAAAATGTCTTTTGGGTATCACTGTATATTAAGAGGAGAGAGAATTATGAAAAAATCCACAAAACTCTAAGGCCAGACTTGATGGCAAATGCCTATATTCCCAGCATTCAAGAGTCAGAAGGATAATGTGAGTGAGCTAGCCTGGGCTACACAGTGAATTACTGGCCAGACTGGATCACAATAGTGAAACTATCTCAAACAAATCCAAAGCCAAAATCACTTAGTCATACATTATTTTTTTTTTTTAAGAAGTAAAACCACCTTTCAATGTCTAACTTAGCAAATTTAGCCCAAATAGATGCTTTTTACTAGAGGGTATCTCTGATATTAAATAAAAGTCAATTAGCAATCTCGAATCCACACTTGAAAAGGATCAGCATCTAGCCATGATGGCCTCCTCACCTTCCATTTTATTCCTCCCAGGTTATGTATGGGCAATGTCTTCTCAACTGGTACTCAATCCCAGTCCTGGAGTTGATTGGCTCAGGAATCTACATGTCAACCAATCAGCATCAATAGATTTTTTTTTTTTTTTTATTCTCACAACAGGAGTTGGTTGTAGGTGACCCAATCGATTTAAAGCCCAGGACTTTGGTGGGTTTAAGAAGCCAAATTCTTCTTTTCCATAGGTGTGAGGAGGGACTCCAGGACTCTTATTACTACTTCATTCGTCTTGTGGACAAGGAAGGAAAGTCATTCTGGTAATTCGGCTGACAGGTGACGACGAGAATTGAGAGAATTATAGGAAATCAGGTGAAACTCTGATTAAAGAATCCCTGAAGTCTGTGATCCTTGGAGAAATGTAAAATTAAATTACTCCCATCATTTAAATGGAGATGATTTATTTCCTATTTTCAATAAAAAGCTGTTCAACCAAAAGGCAGAAACTTACACCCAGTTTGCCTGGGCAGAAGGATAAACAGAACACCAGCGTCCCAGGCAGCATCCTTTGTCCAGTGATCACACTTTTAAATAGTGCTGCTGTTAGAAGATTAGGAATCTTGGACACAGACTCATGGTCCATAAACCTGAGGCCAGGTGAGGTTCTTCCAGGTACGCATTCATTCTATCCATCTCTTTTCCTTAAGCTGAAATAAAAAATATTTCTGAGAAATGCACAGACCAATACTTCAACTTTTAGAAGGGGCTTTTCTTCATTGGATTTTGAGACTATGATGGGTAAGGACTTCTGATCTTTACTATATCTAGCATAGCACAATGCTATGCACACAGTAGGTGCTTCAGAAATGTGGGCTCTACCTATCCGTGTACAAGTGAAGAGACTTAAACACACACTCCTGGCTTGTAGCCTCTTAAATTTTCATTCGTATAAATGGCATAATGGAAGACTTCTAAAAATGTAATTGCTAACTGCGCTTGGAAATCCACTTTGTCAAACTGTGGCTTCTAACACCTTGTCTCCGACACCAAATCAGTTCTGATGCCTCCATTTCCCAGAGGTGTGGCTTTTAATCCTCAAATTGCAACGCAAGTTTTAACAGGCCGGTTCAGTCTGTCACCAGGAGTTTAGTAATTAACAAAATGCCACGGCGCTAATGGTTTATCAAAGGGCTAGTGAGCAAGCAAGAGACATGATACAGGAAACAGATCTGGCATGCTCACTGAAGTCATTGAAGGAGCACCCCAATTCTCTGTTCTGCTTCATCGGGGCCAGTCAGTGGAAGCCCAGGATTGGCCATAAATCCTGGGCACGAACAAAGGCGGCGGCGGGCTGCAGGAATCACACGCGTCAGGTCCTTTTCACAGCTGTAGCTCTTTTGCAACAGGCTTTCCTGCAAATGCCTTGCATAAAAGTTAGTGGTTTCCCTGGGAGTCCGAAACAGGGCACATCATCACCAGTGAGCAACCTGCAAGGAACGCCTGTGGTGACAATTTTGCTTTGTTCCCCGGGAGTGTAAGAAGCCCCGTCAGGACCCGGATTGCCCTCCACAAGTGTCGGGAAAGGAAAGTACACACGCTCCAAGCAAGGAGCAGTTCTCTTTATCTGAAGGAGCTGCCAAGCCTTAAATACTCAAACATGTAGGTGGACCTGAGTAAAGAGAAGACACAAATGTCCCAGAGATAACTTGGTAGAAGCCAGGACCAGAAGAGGAGCTGAGTGAGTTGATGGCGATGTAAGTGGCCCTGCAGAAGTCCCCTTCTTCAGAGCCTCATTGTCCTTCTCAAGCCTGACAGAAAGGTCGGGACACATCAGGCTGGCGCTTCTCCAGAGCGGGCGTTCTGCCTGGACCTCTCCTCTCACTTTCTCTCATCAGGACACCACTAATGGATTGCAGATGTCCCGTTTGGTTAGAAGCACGTTTCAGATACATCTGCCCTTCTTGCTTTTATGGAAAAAACACCTGCAAATCTTTATCTTTGGTTAGATTTACCACACATTTGAAGCTTTGAAATTTGGGTCCAGTGGGAAAGAGGAACATGTCACCACCCTCCTTCTTAAGTTGAATTCCATAGCCGACAATAGCTTTTGGGGGAAGATGTGATCATTTTTTTTTTCTTTAAGGATATTAGTCAGTAAGACTTCAACAGCCTCAGACCTATGTAGTGGAAAGTTAATTTCTTTAACTCTAGAGCTTGTGAAAAAAGTCCATGGTGACTATGGCAGACAAGTAAGTGCATGCGTGTGAGTGTGTGTGTGTGTGTGTGTGTGTGTGTGTGTGTGTGTGTGTGTTGGTGTATCTTCCTGATCTTGGGAGTCTTAAAGAAACTGAGACCATGGTACCAGGCAAGGAAGGAGAGAACAATGAAATGCTGGCACTCTGGCGAGGGTATGGCCACAGGACTGGCTTCCTGACAGAACGCTGAAAAGACATGTAGTGTATGTCTAATAAGTGAGTAAGTCCTTCTAGGCCTCTAGAAAGATTCTAACCACTCCCTTTATTCAACTTCAGGGTATTTCCTTCCATCATCCCAAGAATGACAAATGCCATTTAATATAGTTGTGGGATAACAAAATAACGAGCTGCCTCTGGGAACACTGAGAAGGAGATCCCACTAGGTGTGGCCTTGTAAGAAGGTAGGAAGTTCTGGCTCACCGTCCACCAGTCCTGGGACTTTCAGTAACATTTAACCAGTTGGAACCGCAATAGACTCATCTGGAACATGAAGGAGGGAAGGAGGTAGATGGAAGTCTTGTTTTTTTTTTTTTTTTTATTATTTCCACAAATAATTAGTGTCCTCTGCACACATGCTGTACAGACTGCAGCAGACCTAGCTCCTGTAGTCATGAGTAGCACACACACACACTGTACAGACTGCAGCAGACCTAGCTCCTGTAGTCACGAGTAGCACACACACACACACACACACACACACACACACACGCTGTACAGACTGCAGCAGACCTAGCTCCTGTAGTCATGAGTAGCACACACACACACACACACACACACACACACACACACACACACACTGTACAGACTGCAGCAGCCTAGCTCCTGTAGTCATGAGTAGCACACACACACACACACACACAGACACACACACACACACACACACACACTGTACACACTGCAGCAGACCTAGCTTCTGTAGTCATGAGTAGCACACACAGACACACACTGTACAGACTGCAGCAGACCTAGCTCCTGTAGTCATGAGTAGCACACACACACACACACACACACACACACACACACACTGTACGGACTGCAGCAGACCTAGCTCCTGTAGTCATGAGTAGCACACACACACACACACACACACACACACACACACACACACACACACACACGCTGTACAGACTGCAGCAGACCTAGCTCCTGTAGTCACGAGTAGCACCCCTCGGCAATTCTGCCACTTCCTGGACACTCCCACATCACACCAGTGTGAAAGCTGGCTTCGATCCTCTCACCCTGAATCAGTCTTCATCAGTTTCCAAGAGCATGACTATAATTCTTTGACTTCTTTGCTTTCCAATATTTTATTTCTTTCTTATTCATCGTTTTGTCTTTCCCCAAAGCTTGCTCACATTTCAGTGCGTTTGAACCTGCAGAGGGACTCTTCCTTGTCTGGGTCCTCTGTTATCCTTCTCCTAGACTCCTTTACTCACGCATGGAACCTGACCTTGTTTCTATGGGTTTGTTTGTCTCACTGTCTCATACAGGCTGGCCTGGAACTTGTGGTCCTCTTGTCCCAGTCTCCTGACCGATGGGAGTCCCACAAATTCCAATCATCTTTCCACACTTCTAGAACCACTGCTGGGATTTCCATAGTGATCCCATAAGAATACACAAGTGCTCACTGAAATCTTTATCAATTTATCTAGCAGATGTCATGGCATGGGTGTGGCACTAAGAGGACAACTTGTGGGAGTCGATTCCTTCCTTCCACCGTTTAGGTGCCAGGGATCGATTTAGGACCTTGGGTCATCAGCCTTGGCAGCCTTTGCTTGCTGAGACATCTCCCCAGCCCAGGAAACCCATTTTTAATCTCTTCTTTCTCTGCTCTCAGAAGAGTCCCGAGTCCCTCCCGATTCCTTGGAGTCTCCATCTAGTAACAATCCATCTCCTTTTCAATTCATTTTCTTTGGGCTCTGCCTATAAAGATTTTAAGTTCTATTTTAAAGGGGAACCTTCCCACCCTTGAAGGGACTATGATCTTGATAGTCCCCTTTTCCTCAAGTCCCCTAGTATTCACACCCTGGAGTAGCACCCTCTTCTAGGGACTGTAGACTTGACCACATAGTTAGCTTTTGTTAAAAGGTCATTAGTAGGCGTGATATAAGTAAAGTCTTGGTAAGTGCTTGTGCACCAAGTCTCTCATGCTCAGACCATTCCTATTTGGAGCCCAGCTGCCATATTATACGGAAGCCCATCCTGCCCTGAATGTAAAAACAGCCACATGGAATGGAATGGAGGGTTAGAGGCTCTGAAAGCATCTGGAGTGGCCTGTCCCAGCTAGGCCAACCAGATGACTTGCTGGCTAAAAGTACACCGAAGAGTGCCCAAAGGAGAAAGCGCTGAAGAACGACTCAAATATTAAGATGTTGAGAAATAATAAAGCATTCTTTTAGGCCATAAGCTTCAGAGCAACTTGTAGCAAGTAAGGAAAACCACCCTAAAAACAAACAAACAAAAACAACCCCCAAACTCCTTTACCTCCCACCCTCTCCATGCTTTCTCTCCTTGTCTAAGCTTGTTGAAGTAGTCTGTATGCAGTGTGGAAATTCCTCAATTTCTAACCTAAGAGGTGGTCTTCGGAACTGGTCCTCCTTGTGCTCATCTCATGGACCACTCTTTTCCCCACCCCGTTTCGGAGACTCCTCAAGCTCCAGGTTGTCCTCAGTCTTCTCTCACCACATATTTGCTGTTTCCTAACGGCCTCCTCTTCCTCTGCCTGCCCCTTTCATATCCCCGGGCTTTATTCTCAGCCAGCTGCTTTTATTGTTTTATTTTTCACACTCACACTCCGCCTGGATGATCTCTCACTGTATGATTCCAACCATAACCATATGCGGCTGCTGATCCCTATATCCAGGTGCTAGATGTTAGTTTAGACAATATGAAAAACAGGCATGTGTCTAAACCTGCAGGCCAATGAGTGTGTACTGGTTTTCTAGAAGCACCAGGCCATTTCCTGTCTCTCATGCCTCCAGTCTCATCTTCTCTGCCCAGACTACCTCACCTGCAGCACGTTGCTTCCACACCCTCCTGTTCAAGCACACTCACCTTTAGATGTCTTTGCTGATAGCCTCGGTTTCCCTTCGCATGCTGGGCCGGCCATCCCCATCTCATGGCTGTGCTCTGACCATAGATTTTCTTTGCATATATTACGTTCAAATCATACTCTAAATGTGTTCTCCCCTATTCAATTCTGAGCTCGCTGAGTGCCAGGACAGTGCGTTATTAATGATCATCTCTGGGAGTGTAAACACAGAGCTCAATGTCTCATGTGTCCCGGTCATAGGTGTTCAACAAGTGATTCTCAAAGCCTGGCTTACAGACTCTCCTCTTAAGGTCTGTGGAGTTCCACCCTAGTTGATACTTTTCATGTCTGTTTGTAAAAGGGAAATTGGCTATAACTGAATATATGTGAATCAAAGACGTTTAGAATCCACTGACATATTTAATGTATAAAATGGAGGGGCTGGGGAAATGGCTCGGGGTAAAGTGTTTGCTGAGCGAGCATGAGAACCTGTGTTCAAATCCCCAGAATCTATATAGAAACCAGATGTGGTGACACACATCTGTAATCTCAGCTCTGCTGGGTGGTAGCAGTCAGAAAAAGGTAGATCTGAGGCTTTCTGGCCACCCAGTCTAGTCAAAACAGCCAGCTCCAGGTTCAGCGAGGGATGCTGTGTCCAAAGTAAGGGGTCCAGCAATAGGACAATACCAACCTCTGGCCTCCCCACAGGCATAAGGTGGGCAGCACGCCTGCATACACATGTGCATACACACATTTACCATAGACACACACACACACACACACACACACACACACACACACACACACACACGTCAATTGGTAGTTTCTCACTTTTCCGAGTGTTACGGAAATACTTTTCTGACATGGAAATTACTAGTTCCTCTAAGATTTGATAGTATCTCCCTGCATTTCTGGAGATTACCTATTGGTGGGTATAGTTTTTTAAAAAATATATTTTAAAAAATTTTCCTCAAGTTTTTAGTATCTAGCATTTTCAATTATTTGTTTAGTTTTTAGTGATGAATATTCATCTAATTGCTGCTTGAAAATTTAAGAACATAATTATGTATAGTTACATAATTGAGAATATAGCTATTATTGTAGAAGTCCCCTCAAGCCTAATTTGCTTTTTCTCTAAATTAGAGCCGCTGCTACAGCTGGGCCCAGGGCACGCGCCTGCAATCCCGGCTTGAGAGGCGTCTGGAGGACAGTTTATTTTGCTTTAAGTAAAACAACATTTTTCATCGTTTCCCCTTAGGATTTCTATGGTGTGCTACTCAGAGAAGTTTAGATTAAACACTGAGCTAAGTCTCTAAGAATCACTTCATACATTCTGCTCTGAGAATGTCATTAGCCATATTCCCTATGCTTGCTTATGGGATGTCTCCATGTTTTTCTAAATGATGTCTTACTACGTTATTAATATCGTCTGTGTACCAAATGTCATATAAGGATGTCCAGCATATTAATAACCTCTTTTTTTTTTTTTTTTTTTTTTGGTTTTTTTTGAGACAGGGTTTCTCTGTGTAGCTTTGCGCCTTTCCTGGGACTCACTTGGTAGTCCAGGCTGGCCTCGAACTCACAGAGATCCGCCTGGCTCTGCCTCCCGAGTGCTGGGATTAAAGGCGTGCGCCACCACCGCCCGGCTAACCTCTTCTTTTAAACGTTATGATTTCTCATTTTATTGCACTGTGATCAGATCATACCAACATAATTTTTACTTGTTGGAGCTTCCTGGGGTCTTATATAAAATGAAATTGTGTTTGTGTTTATGATGTATATATTAACTGTGTGTTAAAGTGATGGTGTGAATACGTTCCAGTTTTGTTTTTGTTTTTGTTTGTTTTTTTTTTTTTTTGGTGCGATATTCTATTTACTTTGTCCCAGCTTAGTAACAGCAAATAAAATGGCCTCACTGTTATCCTGGTACCACTGTGATCCCAGCAGGCACACACCAAATAAATAACTGTCCTTGGAGTCTCTTTCATGAAATGAGTCTGGGAGTCCTAGTTCTCTACAGCAGGACCTGGTCTAGTTGCTGCGCTTACTTGGAGCCCAGGGGCTTCCTGGTAGCATTCAAAGTTTTTTCTATTTTCATACTGACATCTGAAGTATACTCTCCTGACTTTTAGCTCTTTGGAAGGATGTCACTATATATATTAAGCAAAGAAGTAATATTCATTAAATAGCAGGGTTTTCTTTTTTTGTTCTAGAATCCAAGCTAATGTCTTTTGACTCACTTTCATGGCAAAATGTTTATATAATACAATCAGATGACAAGTATATTAGTTATGTATTGCCACCAATTATCTGAAAGTTGAGTGTTTTAAAACAGTAAAAGGTATTTGTTGTTGTTGTTGTTTGGTTGGTTGGTTTGTTTTTCAAAACAGAGTTTCTCTGTGTAACAGTCCTAGCTGTTCTGGAACTGGATTTATAGACCAGTCTGGCCTTGAACTTACAGAGATCTTCCTGCCTCTGCCTCCTGAGTGCTGGAATTAAAGATGTGCACTGCCACTACTTAGCATTTGTTTTTTATTTTATTATTTTTTTGTAAATTCCAAATGTAAAGTGATACAGCTTCCATTCCAAATGGCTAGTCTAACTGTATAGAAGTTCACTGAGATGCATTGACTTTGGGTCTGTTTAAATGGGGTGGGTATTGTTTGTAATTTGCAAGGTTTCTTATAGTAAAGTTTGTAAAATTATTAAAAAAAAGTTTATTTAAAAAATTATTTTTAATGCTTCAGGTTGTGGCTTAGCTATGTCGTGCAACTAGGGATCATAGCTAACTTTGCAATAAGGGTATTATTGTAGCTATAGTCTTTTTAAGGTTCAACCATGAAAGGATTTACTTCTAACTAAGCTCATGCATGTGACTGTTGGCAGGCATCAGGTCCCGCTTGGATGCTTTGGGTGCTGAGAGAGTTTGCAGTTTCTGCCTCAAAAGTCTGTTCACAGAGAAGTTCCAACAGGGCAGAGTTTACAGCGAATGAAGAAAGACCAAAAGCAAGAGGTGCACAGAAAGACCATAATTGTTTCGTAACCACTCTCAGAAGTGACATCCCATCACCTTTGCTCGATGTTATTTGTTAAAAGAGAGTAAAGATACAGCCCACCCTGCTGTGGAAAGCCTTCAGGAGGAAGGGACCATGGGAGCCACCATCTTGGAAACTGCCCAGCTCAGCAGAAAACTTCCTTTTTGTTCTTTCAAAACTACAGTTCCCTTTTGTTCTAGTATATATGTATATAATATATACAGACACAATAACACTCCTTGCCTTTTCCTTTAAAACACAATGTAGCTCATTTAATTGCAATGGTAATCACTATTTCTTTTTCAATTGTAAGCTAATTCTGACCATAATGATGTTATTCACGTGACTTGCAAACAATCCTGAGGGTGTGAGTGTTTCCAGTCTCTGGAGATCTTCCAACATTGCCTTTATCTATCAACTGCTCATGGCTAACAGAGTTCTGGGGTCACCTCTCTGCTTTGGACCTGAAGAGGCTTCTTTCTCTCTCAGCCTCCATAGCTCCAGAAGACATGCCTGCTTATCTTTAAAAGGCAGAGTTTCCATACGAAGCTCAGGATGGCCTCCAACTCTCAGTTTTCCTTACTTGCCTCCCCAAGTGCTGGCGTTATAGGCGTGCACCACCCAGCTGGGTTTGCAATCCTGATTTTTAACTTAGTTGGCAGTCTCCCTCCCCTCAACCTATTATCAACTCATAGATTTTATTTTTTAAGAATATACCAGGATTTATATTATTGGAATTTTTTAAACTGTCATTTCTTGGATAAAGTCGGTCTGAAGTATTAGGAACTTCAGTCATTAAGTCCTAGGCAGTTGTTCCTTTTGTGACCAGGCATGTTTGATTCGCAGACTGCCTGTCAAGCCAGTTTAGTTCTTCCCCGTCTTCTGTCTTTTCCTTTGTTCCCTTTCAGCTATTTTATTGACTTATTTTAATTTGGTACATCACTCTTGATGCTTTGTATGGATAACTTTGTATGGATATCTTTGTATGGATAACTTTGGTGACTTTCATAAGCCTTTTAACGGAGGCGGGATATAATTTTGTCATATTCCCCCTTGGTGCTGACTTTTTCACTGATTGATGCAATGAATTCTCTTATCTCCTTGGAAGTACAGAACAGGTCTGTCTTCACATGAACCTACTTTGGGAGGAAGGCTTTCCTGTGGGGAAATCTTATGTAAGCTTTAGTGATGTGATGTTTTCCCCACCATGTTCCTTCTTCTTCTTTTTTTGTTTGTAAGTAAAAGTTTTTACTATGTTTGTCTAGAATATCCGAGTGATTGGATTGAAAGAAATAACAAATCAAAAACCTACATCCCATGATTCATTTGAGCACGGAGAGCTCTCCCTGGGACTAGTGCCAAAGGTTCAATCAGAAGCTGCCAACGGCTCCCTTAGGAAGTTCCTGGATTTGAAATGAAGGCTAGACCAGGAATAGCTGCAGGTTAGCTAATCTAAATCTTAACTTGGAATAATACCGGACTATAAATCAATCAATACATGCCGGTCACTCATCTCTCCTTTGCTGAGTGCTGGCCAGAGAGGATCTAGAGAAGACCAGTTCATTTTTATTAATGCTGCTGAATTATTTCTTTGTGTTGGCACATGTCTGGGCTTTCTCTCTCCTCTCTTACACTTCTTCAGGTATATTCAGGTCCAAATGTACAGTTTGTGTTTAATCTATCAATTCATTTCTCCTTATAGGGGCTTTCTGCCTTCCTTCGAATCCGATGTCATCCTCCCAGGTTATTATTTTTTTTTCTGAAGTAAATTTGGTAGTCTTTCCAGCGAAGATCTGCAAGTTGCAAATACCCTCAGATATCATGAATGTGAAAAGGCTTCATTTTTGTTCTCAGTGACAATAAAGTTCACCTATGTGAAGCGTTTGCACTGTCATCCCTCCCCCTACCCCTTAGCGAGTTCTGTGAGAAGCTGTCAGGCGTGGTCTCCGCATCCTTCTCTCGTCCGTGATCTGTCCTGTCTCTGTATGGCTTTGTTTTTTCTATATTGATTTCCTAAAGTTTCTAAGACTGTATCTGGGAATGATTTCTTTTCTGTTATCTTGCTCAACATTTGGATACACCCTTTCAGGATGAGGGAAAATTCTCATTTTGCATTTTTCTGTCCTTTGCCCTGATTGTTTTTATCTTTTCTCTCGTTGACTAACACTGGAACCTGTGTTAGAGTCTGAGTTTCTGAATTGCTCTCTGGTTTTTTTCTTTCACCGTGGGTTTTTTTTTTTGGGGGGGGGTGCGGCGTGTTTCGAGTTAGAGTTTCTTTGTAGCCCTGGCTGTCCTGGAACTTACTCTGTAGACCAGGCTGGCCTTGAACTCATAGAGATCCACCTGCCTCTGCCTCCTGAGTGCTGGGATTAAAGGTGTGCGCCACCACCTGTCTCTCATTCTTTTTCTTTTTCTTTTTTTTTTCCCCTGAAAGGCAGACAGTTTATTATAAATGTTTTGGAAGTCATTGTTTTTCTAAAGTCTTTTTTGTTATATATTTGATTCTGGATAAATTCTTGGTAATTTTCCCCTAGTCTGCTACTTTTCATTTCATAACCATTATCCATTAGAGCGCTGTTTTTTCATCAATGAATGGATTTTTTTTCAATTCTAAAGCTTATTATAAATATTTTCTTTTATCCCTTTATTATTTCATTTTTGTCTATCTTTAGTTTGATAACTTTGCTCTTTCATTTCTTTGAAGACCCTAAAATAGTCACTTTAACAATATTTGTAGAAAATTCTATTGTCATTTTATCCAGAATAAATTAATCTACTGATGCTGATTTAGAAGATAGAGACCAGACGGAGATCACCGTGTAAAGCTGAGATTACATCAGGATTCTCCTACCCAGTAATGAACTCTGAAAAGAAAAATAAAAGACAAAAAACAAAAATACCTGACACCTGGACCTATTTTCTTCTTTAATTCACATTTGTAGGCAGATGGGGGAAATACCAGCTTGCATGCAATCAGGACCTGAGAAAAACCATGTCATTTCCCAGCATTTGGCTCCAGGCTGCTCAGTGATGGTGGCAGCCATGGTCCCATTTCTCAGGATACTCTGCTTCATTGTATGATGCTCATTGTATTTTTGAGCATAAGTGTATATGAATGGTGTTCCATTTTTACATGTATCCATCATTGCCATGTGTTCAGAGTTGGAGAGGGACACTGGGCATTAACTCAATTTTGACTTTAAGTCCTGCTTCCAAATGTATAATCTACACTAGAGATTTAGTATCAGTTTCCTGTCTTCGGTGTCTACATTTCAATAAGGCATTCCCATTTCCAATAGAAATTAAAAATTCATTTCTAATGCACAGTAGACTGGATTCTTTAATTTGAAGTCTTATTTTATTAGCTATATTTAAAATTAACATAATCATTTTATACACTATCCTCTCACCCACCACTTCTATCTAAACTTAAATGGGTTATCAATCTGGCTTCGGATCTATGTAAAGGGGTATGACCACAATGTTAAGCAATTTCCAGTAAATTATCGTTATTAAATCTGTTCATACAAAGATGGGTAAGTCTCTCAGGCAGAACTATTTGTTCATAACTTAGCTCCTGGCCGAGGGCAGTGCTGGAGCCAATCAAGTGTGGTAGACAGGTCAACAGAAGCCCCTCTCCACCCATGGAGGCACTGGATCTCAGTGACTACTCCTATTCTGATGTGGTCACAGAATTACCAGAACATAACAGGGTAGAGGTGTCCTTGTGGATGACCAAGGGGAGGATCTGAGGAAACGGTCACTTGCCCCTCCTCCTCCTCCTCAGTCACCAAGGTGCAGTTACAACCCCTCTTCTTGACTTCTTTCACACAAACCTGTGTGTGTGTGTGTGTGTGTGTGTGTGTGTGTGTGTGTGTGTGTGCTTGTGAAGTGTGCATATGGACATGTGAAGATATGTGCCCTCTGTACTTAACCACCTGCAGCTACAAAGTAAAATGTTTCCAGAGAAATGTCTTCAACCCCTCTGGTCTGCTCTAGGGGACAGGCTCCTGTCCAGGGGTTAACATGAGGAGCAGAGATCTGAAGGGCATTGAAAAGGAAATGCTCCTGGCTCACAGTAGGAGCTCAATATGCTGCAGTGGACAACGAAGCGGAGCAGAACATGGCATTCTGTCTGTCTGTCTGTCTGTTTGTTTGTTTGTTTGAGACAGGGTTTTACTATGTAGCCAAGACCAGCCAAAAAACTTGTCCTTCTGCCCGGCCACCTAGCTCTGTTATCATGTGGCCAAGAGGATTGATTGGTTTTGCCCAATCACCTTGTGAATATTAAGAGAGAGCTCATGCAGGTGAGTGGAGGATACCCTGGAATATGTGGCCAGAAGGAATGGTGCTTTTACAATTCTCTTCCACTTCCTATTTTGGTGTGTTAAGCTGAGATGAGTCAGGTATAGATTAATTAATAATTATGAATCAGTGCTTACCATAATGCTTGTCGTGCAGGCAGCACAGAGATGGGATCAGGTTCCCTAAATTCTGTTTTCTATTAACCGTGTGTGTGCATGCACATGCACATGCCATTGTGCACGAGTACGTATAGGTGAGGGGTGGACGCTGGCTGTATTCCTTTATTGCTGTCCCCCACGTCCTTCCTCAACCTTCCCACACCTCCTTGTCCCTATTTAATAATATTATAAGAACACATTCTGCTCTCTTTTTCAGTTCTAGTCTACTAGTCTTTCTATCAGAGTTCGTTTCTTTTTTAAGAAGTCTGCTGCTATCAGCCAGGCCTAGGGGTACAAGCTTGTAATCAGACTACTTGGGAAGCTTAGGCAGGTGGAGTCTAAGGTCAAGACCTGTCGGGGCTGCAGAATGAGTTCAACCCAACCTGGCCAACCCAGTGTGACCCTGTCTCAAAATAAAAAAGCACAAAGAAGACTAGGGATATTTCTCAGTGGCAGAATACTTGCTTAATATATACAGTGCACTGCATTCAACCCATACCCAGTACAGCAAAAATAAAGTCTCTGAATATCAACCATCAGATAGATGTATACAACAGATACAGTGGAGTATTACTCAGCCTTAAAAAAGGAAGGAGATCTTGTCATGTGTTAAACATGTATCCACCTGGAGGATATTAAACCAAGTGAAAAAAGCCACTTACAGCTGAAGTCACAAGGGAGTGTATAGAATGGTGACTGGGGGAGTTGTTTAATGGATTATAGATGAAGGTCTCCTGGAGATGGGTTGCGCAGCAGGGTGATTACACTGACCAGCGTTGAGCTGGACACTTAAAAATGATCAAGGTATTAAACCTTTAAAACATTTTATCAGAATTTAAAAAAAAACAAAAAACAAAAAACAAGACAACACAACAGCATATTGTGACAAAGCCAGTGGGCTTCTGTGGGAATGCAACAGGAAGGTCCAGGCTCAGGCAGGGCCATCACCCCTGAGAATTCGTCTTGTAAGGCAGGATCTGCGCGGTGAATGGCGTCACCCAGAAGGCGCAGAAGGGAAGGGCTGAGGCAAGACGGCAGCGAGGTTGAGCGCGGGCTGTGCCCAACTTACACAGCCGCTGCTCAGTCCTTATCAGATCCTGTGCGGGTTCCTGCAGTCAAGCCGTTTCCGTCTCCGTCTGTCTACACGCTGATGCCAGGTTGATTTCTTTTCGCAAGCCACCTGGATCGTGTCACCCTCCCACCTTCCTGGCTAATCCTCCGGGAGCCCTGTTCACCTGGCCCCGCCCTGGCTCTGCAGAGTCGCTGGGCTCTTCCGTTGCTCCCCCGGGTGAACTCTTGCTCCGGTTCCATCCCTCTATCACGGTTCCTCAAACACTGCCTATTAGTTCTTGCCTCAACACCTTTGCTTATGTAATGTCTCCCTTCAAGGATTCCCTCCCTCTTCTCCTCAGGCCCTGGCCCTGCTTGTTCCTTCAGGTCGCACCTTCCAGTCCTGGGGACCATTTTCTTTCTGGCTTCTGTAACTCATCATTTTGGGTCGGCTGTCTTATCCCTTACCTTCACCCTTCTCCTCCCCCACGCTTACACACATGACTTGAGATCCTCCTCTTACTCATGCCTGAGCCCCTACCGCTCAGTGGCACATCCAAGGGGCCAATAACACTTAACACATACCAGGCGTCCCACTAGTAATTATTCCCTACGACCAGCAGCTTTTACCCGGCCAGTGGGAGCTGGGAGTCTCCGAGGCTGGTGTTCACTGGAGAAGTAGCCTGTTTACCCTCAGCACTGCCCCCATCCAGCTCCAGCAACCCTTCTATCTCCTCCTGACATTCTTGAGCTGAACATCTCCCCGCCAGGCCCTCCAGATGCTTAACAGGCTTATCTGCCTCACAGAGCAGGCTTCCCGGGCCAGCGGCTCCATCGAGGGAGATGCAGACGCTAGAAAACGGCACATTTTTCTAAAGTTCAAAGCTCTGAGGCCCTTCAAGGATTCTCCTCGGGGTGGCAAGGGAATCATCAGGTGAGCCTCCTGCACTGATTAGAAAAGCACAGCAAGTGTTTTAACTCAGGGGAGCAGCTGCTTTCATAGCCTGGCGTCGGGCAGAACCGTTCTGCTGGCAAACGTGGTGTCCTGGGCTGCAGAGGAGTGGGGGCGGGAGAAGGAGGCGGGCGCGGGGGTGGAGGGACCCACCTGGATGCCATCAGTCTTGTCAGAGTAAACAGAGTTGACAGGAGTGCTTGCCGGCAGCCTGGTACAGGTTAGGGGGGGTCACCGAAGCGGCCCGGTGACCTGCTTGCCTTAAGGTAGAGCTGCTCTGGAGTCTGTCACCGAGGACAGAGCTGAAAGCTCAGTCCTCCCAGAATGAACCCGTTTCCTGGCATTCCACACAGTTGGGAGTGCACGCGCTTTGAAAGTGTTCGCCATGTGAATCGGAGCTGGGATCAAATGCGCACATTTAAAGCAAAACAAACAAAAAGATCCCTCCTTCCACCTCAAAGCAGGGCCTAGAACATAGATGTCACTAGCCATAAAATCATTTTTAAAGAGCTTCCCCATTTTCTTAAAGCTTGAGGGTCTAGAAGGGATAGTCCATTTTATAAGGAGAATCCCATCGCTTAATTGCCTAGAATTTCCCCAACACAACAGCAGGGTTCTAACTTAAGCAAAGTTTCTTTACTGAAATTTTATGATAATATGGGCGGGGGTGGAATCCTATAATATATATAGGAGGTGGAAATCTTTTTTCCCCATAAAAACACAGGGCTGGAGAGATGGCTCAGCCCTTAAGAGCACTTGCTACTCTTCCAGAGGACCTGAGTTCAGTTCCAAACACTCCTATGGAGTGGCTCACAGCAGACTGTAATTCCAGCTGCAGCTACCTTCTGGTCTCTGTGAGGACTTGAATTTGCATGCAAGCAAGCACGCACACACACACACCCACATAAAATCTTAAAGATCAAAATCCACAAATACTCTATTCTTCTTGAAAAAAAAAAAAAAGAGAGAGACACATGAACTCCATAACTGTGGCACACTCAGCACACCTCACAAGAGTCTTCCCCCAAGTGGATGAGAAACTTGGAATAAGAGTTTGGATAACCAAGGTTTTTGAACTGGAAACCCTAGCAAGCCTCTCTTCTCCCCCCCCACCCCCCCCACCCCCCCAGCAAGCACTGAGGACAGTTGATAAGCACTGAATGTTTCAGGAATACACAAAGGTCAACAAACACTGATTGAGTCTTACAAGGTTGAAGGAAACCTGTCTGTGGTCTCCAAGATGTCCTGCTGAGTTGTTATGTGACCTTGGGCAAGTCACTTCCCCAGACCCTGTCTTCTTTCTTCACCTATAAAACCGAGATAGTAAAACCCTGGTGCCTCCCGGGTATTCCTGACTCTAATGAGGGCTAATAAAGCGCTTTGAGATCCTCAGGATGAAAGTCTCTTGAGAATTGTAAAGCTTGATTATTATGCTACAAACATGACATTCCCAGGAAAACCTTGGTCAGACTCTTACCCCACCTCTCAGGAAAGATTTAAGAGTGTGGAGAACTGTCATAAGTTTTAAAAGATGGAGACCTCCATTATGGCTACAAACTGCGCTGTGGCAAACTAGTATATTAAGGGCTATTATCATGAATAATTAAGGCCAAGTTCTCCTTGCAGATGAATGAGCCGTGTGGACGTGGTGATGCAGTGGGGTTTTCATTGTGGCTTCCTCCCCCACCAGCTTCTGTCACAAAATTCATTGACTCTCAGTGGAGCCTCCAGTGTGCATAGATTAGCAGGTTCACTTCGCATAATAGGTTGGCAAAAAGCACACTTCTGAGGGCTACTTATATATCTGCTCTAAGAAATGAACCCAATTAGAGGCCTCTTCCTTCTCAGTACAGAAGACAAGCTTCATTAATGATAATGAGGGTCTGAGCTACACCAGGCCCTAGGTTTGTAATTAATCTTGTACGGGCCTTCCCGCTTGCAAATATTGAAGAATATCAAAGTCATGAACACCGCCCCAGGCTAAAACCCGAGCACGTGAAAATAGGCGGGCAGGCTTGTGCACAGATGTTTTGGCTGATCATGGACAATGTTGCTCCTGATGATGCCCTCATCTTGGAAGGCATAACCATAATTAGATCAAATGAAAGCCTTCAGATAACTCACCAAGACTGAATATTAAAAATCCATACTTTCTATATTTGATGACATTTAAAAAGATATCCAAAATAAGTGACAAAGTAAGGATTTTAAAGACATGGCTAGAGCTTGCTGACTTGCTAAGTTCTAGACTTATGAACTACCCAGTCTCAAAAGGTGAGGAGGAATTGAGGAGACAGCTGATATTGATCTGGTGTCTCCACATGCACCATACACACTTGCGCACACACATGAACTTGTACACACACCACAAATACATGGAAAAGAGGAACTGAAGCTTCTGATGTGTCTGTATTAATGACTTAGGTTATGAATATCTCCAAACAACTTAAAACAAACATCCAAAACAACCTAAAACAAAGTACTAGTGACACACTGTGTATTCCTCTGTGATTTCTACTCTTCCTATGATTATTTTTCTACAATAACATTGCCTTTGGAATCAGTCAGTGTAAAGTAATTCACAATGCCAGTGTGCCTTGTGACCGTATTTAGTGTGTGTGTATGTGTGTGTGTTTGTGGGGTGGGTGCTTTCTTCTTGAGATAAGTAAGGCCCATGCTCAGATTTCTGGAATGTTCTTTGAAAGGTGAGAGCTGCTGGGTGACAGAGAAGGGGTCTTGCCACTTTAGTGGGCACTGTCCTTATAGCTAGGAAATGAATCTGCAGCTGATGTAAGGGTCCAAGTATGAAAACAAGGTAAGACCATTCATAGTCACTAGGCTTATAGTAGTAGGATAAACTAAACTTCAAGAGAAGCTGCAGTACTTCTCTTACTCAACACTGAGCTTTCCAGATGTCTGCTGTGCAGTGGCCACGCCCACACCATTACTAGCTAGAGTTTGCCCATCCCCAAGCATCCTTTCCTGCCTGGAACACTCCTGCTCACCTTTTTGCTTACAGTTCTAACACGTGCTGCTCTGCAGCCTTCCTCAATGGCCCAGAGGTTGAAGAAGGTGCTTTTCTAGTGCATTCACAAAACTGTGACAAGGGCGGTAGTGGAGGTGGTGCGTGTGTGTGTGTGTGTGTGTGTGTGTGTGTGTGTGTGTGTGTTTTCTATCTTCTATCATCCTGTATTGTGTCTTATCACAAGTATTTCTGGGTCTATTTATTTTTCTTTCAGGGCTTGAGCTATAGACGAGAGCACATCTGTTTCTGATGCCTAATACAAATCCATTGACCAAGAATCCAAGTATTTGCCTTCCAGTGTGGCCAAGTAAGGACCAATCAGAACAGATGCTGGCTATCAACCATCCTCAGGGCTGTGCTGGAATACAGCCTTTCACAGGCTGCATAACAGGTGTGAATTCTTAGTGCAATCAATTTGTCGGGTGCCTGAGTGACTGAGTACACCCTGGGGCTCTTATGATCACCATCTTCCCATCCTCAAAACAGAGAGGAAGGTAGCACCCTCTCCCATGATGTTATCAGTCTGTAAAGACTTAGATGAAGTGCCTGAGCTAATCCAAGTTGATTGGCTGTGCGGGTAGCCAAAATGGCCTCTCATTTCAGCTGAGATGTTACTACTAACCTATCAGGAATGGTTTGGGGAGGTTGGTCTGGTGCCCATCAGAGAATATTGAATGCAAGGGTCTTGAAGTGGTAGGCCGTCACTTCTTTCTTTGGGTGGCCCAGAAGCCAGTAAAGAGAAGTCAATTTGGAGACAAGCAGTGGCGGGTGCAATGCACCCCGGCACCACCATCTTGAGCTACTTTGCTTTCTCGGAGGGTGCTGCACCTCCCATCTTGCTGTGAAGTAGAGTCAGGGTAGATGCTTTTAAAATCCTCCTTGCCGGGCATCCTGAGGCAGATTTAATTGGAATCTCTGGGATTGGACTCAAGCGTGGGTGTTTTCTGAAGCCTCTTTGAAAGATTCCAATGAGCAGCCAAGTTTGAGGACAGAGCCAAAAGCCCACTGAGGCTCAGCAGCTCCTGTGAGTGAGTTGGTGTGAGACAACACGGAACAGTGAGGACTGTGGTAAACCGGAGAGCACTTGTCCTACTTAAGGATTTCCAGCTTTGAGAAAATGAATTCACTGTTCAGGCCAAATGAAACACAGCTGGCCGCTGGATTTAGCCCATGGGCCATTGATTGGCAGATCCTGCCTGTGACGATATTGCCTGTGAGGCCAGGGGAGGGTCTCGGAATAGGTCAAAGCCTGGGCTCAGAAAGTTCTGCGGAAGCCAGGAGCTTCCCAAGGAGTTCCCCTTCATTCCATTCTCTTTCCCCAAGCGGCAGCTCCCTAGACGCTGTTGTCGATGGGCTTTTATTTATTAATTTTACACGCGTTTACATTTTAGATGCCTTGAAAATGTGTCTTAAAGTGCCACTGTAGTAAATGCCCTCAAAGGTTGAATTTCAGCGTGGCAGAGTTCTTCCCAGTGATTGCCGCTGACATGGCATTCCCTGAAGCTTCTGTACCAGTCCTGCTCTGTGAAGGGAGGCAGCAGAGCAGGCTGCGGGTGCGTTCTTGAAGCAATCCCTCAGGTGTTCTCGGGAACCTGTGCTTTTCCAGACCACCCTTGCCCCCATGGGGTCGCTTTCCCGCTTGAGAGGTTTTCTACATACTTACCGCAGGACAGGCTGATATCTTTTCTTAAGCCCTCCTCCTGCCTACCTGCCGCTTGTCCCAAGCACAGGCTCCACTGTGTGCCTTCACTGTTCCTAGGGTTCCGAAGTCGTTGACTAAACTGGGTGTGGCCTGGGCAAGGCTGAACGAGTCCTGTCACATTTTCCTCCCAGCGCACCCCCGCCCGTTATTAGTAAGTAATTCCCTTACTTCACCTAAACCTCAGCAAAGTCCTTATCACAGGGCCACAGCGATTGTCGTCAGACTCTGTCCCTGGGTGAAGATGACCCAAGCTTCATTTCCTCTTCCCCTCCCACAGTCATCAGAGAGGTGAATTCATGCCACGTTCCATCCATCACAGCGGAATTGCTTTGCAGAAATTCCCCCATGTCGTGTTGAATTGCTGCTGCTTTCTCAGTTTTTCTCAATGAAAAAAAAACGTGTCATAATGACAGTTGCATAATAAACAAGTTCACATGGACCAGATGAACAAATGAATGGATGAATGGTGTCTCACCCTGGACGACCGGCTGATAACAGACAGGGCTTCACAGGGGAAAAGGAGGACAGTGGGCGGTTCCACTTTCAGTCCAAAGGTGTGGTGTTTTTTTGTTTTTTTGTTTTTTTTTTTTGTCTGTTCTCAGTGTCACTCAGATGTCAGAACCAGGAACAAAGATGAGCAAGTAAGTTGCTGCCCTCAGGGGGCTCCCTGGAGAGCGGGGTGATCCAAGAGGCTCACCCCAGTGCTCTGACAAAGAGGTGTGTGTACAGTGTGCTGTGGGAGCACAAGAAGGAAGTGACTAAGTCTGCCTTGGGGCACTGGGAAAGTCTCAGAGAAGCTGGGACATCAGGGCTGGGCTTCAGAGACACTCCCTTTCCCAGCATGAGTCTGACTCCAAGTGTGGGGACAGCCATCTTTCCCAGGTCTGTCCTCCCCTCAGACGTTTTTATGAGGACAAAAGGGGTAGTAATAGATGTTCCAGATCGTTCCTTTTCCTGTCTCTCCAAGTCCTCTTGTCTTCACACATCATATTGGGGACAGAGGACCCCAGAGGAAGGGTCCTGGGTGTCAATGGTCCGACTGATGATAAAATGGTAGAACCCAGACACGCTAGGAGGGAGAGTGGCGTGTGCCCAGGCCTGAGCCGGCCAT
Organism: Peromyscus eremicus; assembly: GCF_949786415.1. NCBI lineage: Eukaryota > Metazoa > Chordata > Mammalia > Rodentia > Cricetidae > Peromyscus > Peromyscus eremicus. The sequence goes on along the minus strand of NC_081416.1, from coordinate 116,248,051 downwards.
CGGGAGGAGACCTTCCCACCAGGCGGGAGTAGTCCTTATCACGGCCATCGGCCATCACTTGGAGTTGTGTGTGTTAGTGATAGTAAACAGCAGGGACACTTGAGGTCTTCCATTGCTTTGGAATTCTCTATGGACTCCGCCCCCCTTACTTCCTGACCCTTAGGTAGACCCCTCCCCTGTCCTCACCCTATTTGTCACTGGATGTATTAACTTTCTGTAAATTCAGACAACCTGAATGCTGAAGGCTTGCGTGGAACCTCCATAAAGTTCTGGTTTGTAGTCTGCACAGCCCGTGGCAACCGGCGGGAGACACTGGGGCCCTGATCTGCATATCCTGACCCCTCCCCAGGGAAACAGTACCATGAAGGTTCATTATACCCAAAGCCAACAGTTGGCCAGTTCTATCTCACCCTCCGGATATAAACCATGGGCAATGAATTGGGGAACTGAGAAGGCGATCAGAGATTCAAGGAGTCTCCCAGCTCCAGGATCAGGAGCAGATCAAGTGACATGATAGGGGACTTTTCTCTAGGATCACTGTAACCCTTCAGCAAGAGTAATCCTGGCCCTGGAGGAAGCCAGGCAGTTTTCCCTAGTGAGCAGGGCATGGTGTCTGAACCTAGAATAGAGAGTTAAATCTAAAGACTGTTTCCAGACAGGGCATCCAACACCCTCTTCTGGCTTCCAAGGGGCAGACGAAAGGAACTCATACATACATAAAGACAAACGCTTACATCCATAAACTTAAAATAATCTTTGTAAAAAAAAAAAAAAACCTGCTTGTTTCATATTGTTACCTGCAACTTCGTTCATTAATCTGGTGGTCTCTAAATTCTATATAAGATATTTAGGGAAACAAAAATTCTTCTGTAAGTATCTTTATGAAATTGACATACTTTCTGAGGAGCAGGGCATATTTGGTTGGCAGAATCATGTGTTAGCACAGTAGGAAAACAACAATAAACATTTCTGGAGGAATACAACAGAGACCGGGGTTCCCACGGCCACCCCTGCTTCATTTTAGTGGTTTATAGCATTGTCCTTGGTTTCCATTTTCTGTTCTTAAGAGTGTTGTCTCAGGAAAAAAAAGTGTTTGCCTCAGTTTTATGTTACATTCTCCTTTAAAGCGAAAGGTAATTGTTTCTGTATTACAAAGGCATTATGTAGTACTCGAGGAAAAAAAGTTCAAAAGCTCACCGACTCCTGGATATATATATATATCACATTGTGGGTGTTGTGTGTGTTGGGTCACATTTTCTTTGTCTTCCTTTTCTTTGTGTGTGTGTTTGTGCATGTGTGTGTGTGTATGTGTGTGTGTGTGTGTTTGTGTGTGTGTGTGTGTGTGTGTGTGTGTGTGAGAGAGAGAGAGAGAGAGAGAGAGAGAGAGAGAGAGAGAGAGAGAGAGAGAGGAGGGGATGCATGCCATGAGATGGGGGGAGGTTGAAGGACATCCTTGGGGTATCCATCCATGCCGGTCCACTCATCAGTTATTATAACTCTATAATAAAATTTCTAGTGGAGAACAGAAGACTTCAGTGGTTCTTAAAGAGTAGTCCATGGACCATCAGCATCGCTGAGGAACGTGTTAGCCATATACATTCTTAGGCTCACCCCAGACCTTCTGAATTACTGCTATTCCTGGAACGGAGCTTGGATGTGCATCTTTTGAAGGCTTCTGCTGACCCTGATCCATAATTGTCAAACTATTGGAGCACTTACTTATGCATTGTTTTGATCATTCTAGAATCATAAGTTACTATAGCTGAAGCCTAGTGTATTGGAATGTAAATCTAATATACTAATTTTGTATTGTTAAAGTCTTAGGTGTAGTCCCACCACTCAGGAGGCTGAAGCAGGAGGATTCGGGGTTTGGGACCAGCCTGGGCTCTACTGTGAGTGCCATGAAACACTGTCACAACAAACAACCTAAAGAACAAATATAAAACAAATGCCTCTGGTCAATTTTTTTTATCCACACCTTTTCTTCACACTAGAATCAACAATCGAGGTATTAAAACATTTCGTCTGTCTTTGCAAACTCTTAATTACAACTTCAGTATGGAGTTTAGAATCCAGATTGTTGTTGTTGCTATTATTTGGCAGTGTTAGGGCTTAAAGCTATAGCCTTTCACATGCTAGGCAAGTATTCTACCACTGAGCTGTATGTCACTATTTTAAGTAGAAGCAATTACTATTATTATTGTGTGTATGGTATGTACATGTATGTGTGTGTCTATGTGTAGCTGCCACAGTATGCATGTTAGATGTCAGAGGACTAGTCTACTTGATGACTCAGATTTCTATTACTGTGAGACGATACACCAGAAAACTTGAGGGGAAATGGCTTTATTTGAGTTTACAGTTTCTGAGGATATACAGTCCATCATGCCAGGGAAGTTGTGACGGCAGAGCCATGAGGCCAGCCCATACACTGCGTCAGCAGTCCTGAAACAGAGAAAAGACAGGGAGTGGGGGCAGGCTATGAAACCCTGGAGTTCACCCCCAGTGAAAAGAGCAAAGCTCTTTCTCCTAAAGGTTCGATAACCTTCCTAAACATTGCCACCAGCTAGGGACCAAGTGTTTAAAGATGGGAGCCTCTAGGGGGGGCATTTCACACTCAAACCACGACACATAGATTCCAGGGATTGAACTCAAAGTCACCAGGCTTGTGCAGCAAGCACCATTTCCTCCTGAGCCAGTACACTGGCCCTCCTCCTAGCCCTTCTTATTGTTAGTTTGAAAGAGGTGGGCTCTCTTCAAGAAAAGTACATTCACTGGATGGTGGTGGGGCACACCTTTAATCCCAGCACTCGGGAGGCACAGACAGGCATTGCTCTGAGTTTGAGGCCAGCCTGATCTACAGAGTGAGTTCCAGGACAGCCAAGGCTGTTATACAGAGAAACCCTATCTCAAAAAGACAAGAGAGAGAGAGAGAGAGAGAGAGAGAGAGAGAGAGAGAGAGAACACTCACATTTACTTTATATTTTATTTTATTCGTAATTGTCTCTATTTTGGCTGGTTTTAGAGCTCAGTATAATTTCCTTTTTCTCAGGCTCTTAACTCTTTTTTTTTTTTTTTTTTTTAATGTTCTGTATTACTACAAAGCATAAAACTACAATTCCCAGGCTGCACTGCTGCAGGCTCTTCTGTGTCCACTGCCTCACCTGTGTAGATCACATCTTAGGATGTACAGCATGTGCCATCATGTCAGCCACTTACTGCCAGGGTGGTCTTTCTCTCCATGGGTGCAGAGGTGGTTCTCCTGGGCGTGTGGGTGGAGGGAGGGCAAGGTGCTTGTTTTCCTGGTGATGACAGGGAGGGTGCAAATATCTTCCTTCCCTTCTTTCTTGGTCTCGGTTTGTTCCATGAGTTGAATATTAAAGTTAAGGAATTTTTTTTTCTCTGACTGCCTTAAATCTAGCATCTATTCTTTCAAGATTTCGTATTTTGTAAACTCTTCGTTTTCAGCATGGAATGAATCAAAAAGGCTTTCCTCGTGTTTTGAAGTGGAGAGGATGTTCCCAGGTGTGATGGCTGCTCCGGTAGAGTCTTCTTCCCTTCTGTGGTCTGTGAGTGAGCGAAGGATCCATTGTCCTGGGTTTAGGAGGCATGGCACTGTTTTCACTGTGCTTTGGTTTGAAGATCACACTTGGACCGAAAGAGGCAGAGACAGCAAAAAAACGAAGATGTCTTTGAACTCCCAGAATGCTATTGGTGAGAAGTGAGTGAGGTAACAAGATGGCTGCCTTCATGGACACAGGAGAAAAAACCAGACTGCAGAGCCAAGAGGTATGAAAATCCTTTCTGAGCAAAATAGGACCGACTCCTAGTCAAGGTGCCTCTGACCTTTTCCTGGTTTGATTTCCAAACTGCTAGAGACTAGCAACTCACTAGGAACAAGGCTCCCGGGCACTGACCACGGACTTCTGGCCTCCCTTACGAACAGGAGCGTCCAGCGTGCTTTTCCTGACAGTTCTCACTGTTAGGTGTGGATGGAAACAATGACAGTTGACATCTCACATCTCAGGTGTTCTAATGAGAGGAAGTGTACCCCAGAAGCTTCACTTGAGCTGAGGATGCACACGCACAGCATCTGCCTTGATTTAGACGGGAGGATTCTGAGCTTCAAGTTGATGCTCCACAGTGGGAGGCCTTGAGAGATCCTTGGTAAGGGGGAAAGGGGTAAATAGTTTGTAGTCAGAGGGTAAACTTGCATGACTTTGAAAATACATCCACAAATCAATTGTTCTTCTCATCAAGAGGTGAACTTTGATTCTCTCCTACTCCCAGGACTGAGGAACTCATTTCTACTGAATGGAGTATGGCAGTAAAGGATGGCATGCAACTTTGGAGACCAAGTCATGAAAATACATTATAGCTTCTTCCACACACTCCTTTTCACTGTTTCTCGGGGGAGCTGGATGCTATGTTTTCAGTCAGTCCTATGGGGAAATGCATATGGGACCAACTGGCCTCTTGTCCACAGTCATGGAAGTGGATTAGATGGACCCTGTAAAGTCTTCAGAAGACCGTGACAGCCCCTGTCAACATATTGGCTGCAGCTTCTTAAGAGATTCTGAGCTAGAACTATTCAGTTTAGCTGCTCTAGGTTCCTGATCAACAAAGTCAATCACATAATGAATGCCTAGTGTTTTAGCAACCGTGTTCTGGGATACTCTGTGATACAGCCCTAGGTAATTAGTACACGCATACACTGTCATTCCAACATTCACCTTCTGATTCCAGACATGGACCCAGAGAGAAAGGCCCTGAACAAGGTCTCTTCAGAGACAGCACTTACGGCAGAACTCTCAGAGGTCCCTGCTCCAAAAGTGCAGCAGAATGCCTCTTTATAAACCAAATATTTGTGTTACCAGCACCCAAATAAAACCACACAGCCCCACATGCAGGCATTACTCCTCCATGGGAAACCACTGTCTTGTGAACAGCCAAGATTAGTTATGCTTGGTGGTGTTCTTTACATAAACATGGAATCATAGCTTTTGCGTCTGGCTCCTAATACCCAGCATTGTGTTAATGAGATTCACCGAAATCATTTCATGTAGCTGTAGATTGCTCACTGTAATTACTCTGCCTTATCCTATTGTGTGAAATCCCACAATTTATTTATTATCCATCAACTAGTGATGGGCATTTGGACAATTTCCAGTTTGGGGCTATTACAAATAGTCTAACTATGAACATGTAAAGATTAGTTTTCTGATAACAGTGTCTAAGGATTACAAATGAGTGCAGAGCCTTCCTTCCCCAGTTTACCTTTCAGGCATGGCGAAGAAGAAACGGGAGGTTGTAAAAATAATGGAAAGAAGTGTTCCCTTTAGCTAATTTGAATCACTTCTAGAAGGCAACACATAGAAACAACCTATTCCACTTGGGCACCACCTGTGTACTGGGTGCTGGAGTCTGGTGGAGGGGTGCTGTCCTGTCCTTCAGATGCGTCTCAGGGCAAGGTAAGGACAGGGCAAGCGCCCCATGCTGAGACGTAGGACAGTTCTCAACAGAAGCGAGGAGGATGCCTTAATCAAGAAAGATACAGAGGGCTTCCAGGAGGGTAAGATTTGGATAATAGACAGAGCCAATTCTCAGCCTGGGGATGAGGTAGGAACAGGAGGAGGAAACTCATAGAGGGGGTCGTTGCTTGTAGTTAACCCGTCTCAAAAATGACTTGAAGCTGGGCAGTGATGTCACGCCTTTAATCCCAGCACTCAGGAGGCAGAGGCAGGAGAATCTCTGTAATTTCGAGGCCAGCCTGGTCTACAGAGCTAGTTCCAAGAAAGCCAGGGCTGTTACACAGAGAAACTTGTCTTGAAAACAAACAAACATACAAACAACCCCCCCCCCAAAAAAAAACCAAAACCAACCAACCAAACAAACAAAAGACTTGGAGAAAAACCTATCTCTTCCAGGTTCTCCTTACCAATTGTTAAAGAAGATGGAAATTTTCAGATAGGCCTTTTATTTCCCACCAAAGCTTATTTTCTTAAGGATTAACATGTCTGAAAGAGAGCACTCATTCGTCCAATGAACGTCTGTTCCATGTGCAAGTCACTGTCCTACAACACTGGGGATGACTGTAAAGTCCTGCAGCCTGTAGAGAGAGGTTGGGAAATGGTTAAGCTGAGAATTCCTGGGAATGCTTGCCACAGGAGGTCTGGTAACGTTGATGACGTCTTCATGGTGGGGGAGATATTTTCAAGTTGTTCTTTGCCTGGAAATAGTTCTCTTCACCCCCAAACACCAGATGCTGTAAAACTTCTCTTGCAGCTGCAGTGGTGACCAGAGATGCAGACTGGTCCTTATGAGGCAAAGGCTGTTTGGCACCAAGATGCGCACCAAAAACCATGCAGCGGGCATTTAGCAGTGGATATACCAGAACTCATGCCAACAGCCCAGGTCTGTGCAACAGCCCAGTAGGAACAGATCTACCCAGAGTTGTGGGACTTGCATTGGTTAAGATGTACTCCAAGTGTAATCTCTGAGCATCTGTAGTTACACAGACCTATTATGGTTGTGTGAAGGCCAAGGCCGAGGAGAGAGATTCCCAAACAACCCATGTGGAATGTGGCATGACATAGAGTCCAGAAGAGGACATGGGAGTGGCAGAAATCTAAACTAATGATAGAACACTCAGACAGTGTGTGAGAGGTTTTCACATATGATTGAGGGCCTCCATCAGAACTGAAGTGGATATAAACACCAGAACCCCAGATGGCTCTGACCACACACACACACACACACACACACACACACACACACACACACACACACATTCCAGAAGCTGTATAAGGGCACACTGCATAATATTAATTCAGTTCTCTGCAATCTGTCATGTCCAACCGAGACATGTTGGGCCTGTGCTACCCTAATAGTCCCAGCAATGCTCTGTCTTGGTGGATTTCTGGGTGAGCTGGTCTCTTCTCAGTGTCCAGGACCTGTTGTTCAGGCTGCAGTGTCTGTAAGGGTACTCTGGTCTTCAGAGTGAAGGCTCATGATACCTTAACAGAGAACCACCTTTGATTGTTCTATCTCAGGCATATGCTCTCCTGTCAAAACTAGACCAGCCCTCGAACAGCATGAGCCTGTGGAATGTCATTCTGCGGGCAACTGGCAGACAGAGACTCCCTGACCACCAAAAAGCAAAAGTCAGGGCTGGAGAGATGGCTTATTGGGTAAAGTGCTGGTAGTGCAAACAGGAGGACCCCAATTCATAGCTTAGCACCCATGTAAAGCTGGACATGCTAGTGTGCTTCTGTAATCCCCGTGCTGGGAGGGGGAGACAAGAGCATCCCAGGGGCTCATTGGCCAGCCAGTCTAGTCAATCAGTGAACTCCAGGTTCAGTAAGAGACTGTTTCACAAAATACAGTGAAGGGCCTGGGAAGACGGTTCGGAAGGTAAAAGCACTTGTACTGTGCACATCTGTATTCCAGTGCTCCTGTGCTGAGATGGGAGGTGGAGACAAAAGATCCTTCAGAAGCAGCCTTGTGTTCACAGCGGTGAAACAAGACCCTGTCTCACGCAAGATAGAAGGTGAGGACCAGCACTCAAGGCTGCAGTTTGTCCTCTATGTACGCGCTACGGCATGTGCTTATTCTCATAAATAAACACACAAACATACCTACACCCCCATGCACACACATCATGTACTCACAAAATTTTTAAAAATTGTAATAAAATCAGGATGATACCACAGTGTCAACCTCTGGCTTCCACATGTGCACACAGAGGTAAATGTAACTCCCACCCCACATACACTCATGTGCACAAACCCAAATACATCACATGCAAAGGGCGGGGGGAGCTAGGAAGAAAGGAAGAAAGGAAAAGAGAAAAGAAGAGAAATAAGCAAAAGTCCACCCCTTCATACACATGGAAGTGCCTCCTCCTTCTCCCAGCTCTCTGCAGAGCCCTGTCCTGCCCAAGTCCCCCTGGAAGTGCTGAACATCTGTCCCCAGGTGGTAGACAAAACAGAGTCTAGTCTTTCCATACAGCAGCCCAGTGTCATCTGAGCATTGCATTTGGCACAGGGGGAACTGGAAACAGAGAAGGGATGACCTGTCCAATGGCCCTTGGAGGGTGTGTATCATCCTGAGCAGCCAGGCCTCCTGTCTCCTCCAAGTCTTTCCTAGTAACACCACTTCCTTCCTGTGGCAAAGGCCTCTTATCCAGTCTCTCCAAATTCAACCAAACATCTTTCCTCGTGGTTACCTTCAAATCTAAAAATAAAACAGAGCAGCAAACAGTTTAAGTCCCCAAAAAGGTGTGACCATGATGTTGAGGTTAGCACACCTTGGGGTAGGCCCAGTAGGGAATCCATGGCCACTCAGTCTAATCACAACAGCTGGCAGACACGGGGCACTGGAAGACTTGGGGGAGTTAATCTTGTCTCCCACAGCCTCTTCTCTTGGTATTTCCTAAGGGCAGAGTAGGGCCTGCAGCAACTAGCTTTGGGTCTGACTAAGCGTTTTTTTTCTGGTGAAGAGCAAGCTGCAACCAGGACCTCATTCCTGGATGTGTGTAAGACCGGGGAGGGACCAAGCCAGAACAGGAGCTAGGCTTCTCACTCAGGCCCAGGTGTCCTTCAAAGTGCAGGGACTCTGAAGGCAGGTGGCTGGGCATTTAAAAATGCCTGGAGTTGACTGCAAGATTCTAAGAGGCTTCAGTCACACAAATATAAATTCAGACTTCTCCCTCATAACTAAAGACAAAGCATTTACATGTTATTCCTTGATTGCAAAATATTAGCTATTGAGTAGGAATACCACCACGTTTACATGTTCTAAGATACAGGTGTCAAAAAAATCATTTCATCTGAAACATTACCTCTAGTTCTTCATGTCAGTATGTGACAATTTACATCCTCTGTGCAGGGTGAGACATGCTTTAAACCAGTGAGGCCCCCCAAATAAAAACACCATTTTTCTCTCCTCTATGTTGATAGAGGCCGTAACAGTGAGAACCTCTCGTGGACGGACTCCCTACGGGGGCGGGGACAAGGGACCTTCTGAAGAGCTGAGATTGTTCTAAACCTGGGTCTAGATGACAACCCTTATGGATGTGTGGGTGAATGAAAAAGGAGGCTGAGTCTGTCTCAAAAAAAAGTCATCAAGATATACCCATGATATTTGTGTTTTTTATTCCATGTAAGCTATGTTTTTGCAAAAAAAAATTTAACAATTTTAAATGCTTTGATAAAGCAGTAATTTGGAAAGGGAGCATTCATTTCCATAATAAGCTAAACATGAGTAACGTGTATGATTTTACAAGCCACCTCTATACTCTTTCTTAGAACACTTTTTGTGCCCAAGCTCTTCCATTATAAAACATGACCAGCTGACTTTTAAGGGTCAAAGACGATTTTTCTCCATCTGTCATTTTTGTCCGTGGCAAATGTGGACATGTCATTTGGAATGTAGCATAGAGGCCCTGATGAAATTAGAAAAGCATGCGGAGATAAAAATCACTCAGGGATGAATCCAGACACTTCCTGCCACTTGACGGATGTCACAGAGCTGGAAGCCACCCTCCTGAGGGGAAGTGATTCAGCCGGCCTCAGCCAGATGTGTAGGAAGCGCCTTGGACCTACATGTTAACACTGTCCCGATTGTGCAGAGCATATGCTTTCAGTCAAGAGTGAAGGAGCGCGGGCAGGGCCACATGCCAGGAGTCTTTCAAGCATGGCCCACCAGTCAGCCTACAGCGCGATGCACTGATGCGTCCAGTCAGCAGATGTGTGTCACCACGACACAGGCCAGGGCTGGTTAGTCGGCAACAGAGCTCAGTGACCTAATACACACACACACACACACACACACACACACACACACACACACACACAGCCCTTCCTGAGAACCCGGTGCTGTGGTCGTCATGCTGGGGGATGAGTGCCAGCTTGATTGCAAGGCGGCTTGACACATGTGCTGAACCCACATGGAGTGGCAGAAATGCCTTTCTCTGTACCCAGCCTTGTGTCACCGACCTCAGCCAGCTGCCAAGGCACACAGGTGTGTCTCAGTAACCCAGGACTGGGGGGACTCGGGTGATCGATTACATGACGGCCTGATTTGGGAAAACTGTGTAGTGACTGGATTCATTCTCCTAGTGTGACTCTCCAGGGGCCCCAGCTGCCTGCAGTTATGACCCTCTTGTCTCTCTAGCAAGCCCACTCAACCCTCCCTGTCAGAGGAAGCACTAAGGGTTCGATTTATACAAATGTTCTAAACTCACTCAAACTGACTTTGCAATCTGCCTTCTCTGATGGTGTAAGGGGTGTAAATATGTGCAATCCCCCCCCCTCCAGGTCTTCTATGTACTAGTGAGGACATGGGCAACAATGTAGTGTCACTCAGAGGTACTGACATGGCTCTGCAGGGTAGCTAGCTGTATGCACTTGCATCAAGACCTCCTGAGACATCCTGGCGTGTTCCCACGGATGGGTACAGTTGGGCAGATAGAGGGGTACTTCTCAGCAGTTGCTGATGCCAGTTGTTCAGAAACCCGGCTGTGTCAAGTTAGGTTCTCACTGCTTTTACCTGCAGACCCCACCCCAGCATCAAATTCCCTGGTGCTGCTGAGGACACCATCCACATGCTCCACTGTCATTTTTGGCAAAGGCACACACCTGTTGTGTTTCCACCCAGACACCAGGAAAGCCAAAACGCCTTCAATCATCACCCTAGCTAAAAAAAAAAAAAAAAAAAAAAAAAAAAAAAAAAAAAAAAAAAAAAAAAAAAAAAAAAAAAAAGACTGCCTTCCTGTCCACACAAAGCTCTTACTTTATGTAATCATGGCTTTGGTTGCCCGAAAGCCAATCCTCAGAAAGGCAAGCACCAGAGAAGCTGCATCATGCATGATGCCTTGCTTTCCTTTAGGTCCCGGAAGAGCATATGTGGAGGCTGTGTGCCTCCACCTACCCACTGAGCACCCTTTCAGTACCACACACACAAAGCAGTTGCCAAAAAAAAAGCTAGCTGTGCCTTGTGTTTGTGGAGTGGATTCTGCTCGCCTGGCAGAGAGAGTTCTCAGGGAGAACGGCGGTCATGATAATACATACCTGTGGCTCATCACCAGTCATTTGCTTGGCTTTAGAATTTGTTTTTGTGCTTACGCTGGAATATGGGTCTGCCTAAGGCTGTGGGAATTCACAGTACTTTAGATAAACTAAATGATCTTCCCCTTAAAGGCCTGACTCAGGCAAAACTCAAGGAGGTTTTGTCTCTTGCTCTGCCACCCGCTCAGAACCAGGCTGGATTCAGAGGCAAGAACCAGAAGCAAGACATTAGCCTAAAACAGGCTTCCTACCGCCTAAGAACTAGAACTAAATACACACTTGAAAGACTTTGGACTAGTCTGTGAAGTGAATGGGGTTATAGCCCACCTTTCCTATGCCAGTGGCCACACCATGAATCCCTACCTCCAACGAGGCTTCACAACACACACGCACGCACGCACGCACGCACGCACGCACGCACGCACTCAAATCCTATTTCCTTCTTATCTTCCCAAGATGCCTTCACATACCGTTAAACACTATAGGCCCTGACTGGGTTTTCACCCCTGTGACTTCAAATTGAATATATCCACTGGCTAGCTTACAGAGACCACGTGTTTGGTCAAACACTGATCTAGAGGCTGACAGGAAAGAAGTCTGTAGACGTGGTTAACAGCCACACTCAGTGGACTTGAGAAGATTATGCCAATGATCTGGAGACCTTCTTTTGTCAATCAAAGGCTCAACAGCAAAGACTGTGATTGCCCAGAGAAGAAATTTTGCCTCAAAACTGTATCTTAAAAAACCTTCCCAGTCGAGGGCTGGAGGGCTCAGCAGTTAAGAGCACTGGCTGCTCTTTCAGAGGACCCAGGTTTGGTTCCTACACAGCAGCTCACAACTGTCTATGACTCCAGTTCAGGGGATCTGGCACCCTCACACAGAAATACACGCAGGCAGAACACCAATGCACATAAAAATAAATAATCTTTTAAAAAAACAACACAAAACATCTTCATGGAGTTGCAGGCTTTCAGACTTGCTGTGCCCTCTGCCCCGCATGGTGTGAGCCAGTTTCCTTGAACTGTAAATCTCTTCGCATTCTCTCTCCTCCTCCTTCTCTCTGTTTTGTTTTTCTGGAGACCCATGACACCCAACACAGTTCACAGTCCTGGTTCCTCAGCCCTGTTGATTTCCTTCAGTTCCCAACATCCAGGTCTGATGGAGGTTCTCCTGCATAGACCATGCACATAGCCCTTCTTGATTTTCCTAAATTCACGTGTCAGAAGGTCTCCAGCTGCTCTCTAAGGAAGCCCAAGGTCTACTTTTAGAACAGTTCCTTCCCTTAGCCCAACTTCACTCATAGGCTGAGCATCGAGTGACCTTTAGAGACCAGGGTCCATCTGAACATGGCTCTGAGGAATGGAGGCGTCTAGCTCCAAAGGACTCAGGATGACGGGACAGTGCCCTTGGGAAAAGCTGGATGTCAGGAAGGCTCTGAGGGCGGTCCTCAGGTGGCCCAAGTGTCTCTGGTTGCCACTAAGCCTAAGGAGGTGATCAGGTTTTGATGGAAGTGCCAGAGACCCACTGCTCGCCCCTGCTTCCCTTTAATACTTGCTTTCTCCCAAAGGGGAACCTGGTATTTCCAGCATTTCTTCAAAGTTGGATTCTGGGTTTTTGTGCGTATCTGGTGGAAACTATTTAAGTTGTTGGTTTTATTCAGGGAAAGGGCCTCAAGAGATAAATCAGAGTGGGGAACTACAGGAGAGAGCTGGCACCTGAGGAAGGGCACCCTTGTTGGAACACTATATATACTCCAAGAGCACCGGGTTTTGCCTGTTCTGTTTCTCCGGGCCCTAAGGTAGTACTCAGTACGTGACAGAGCATCGATAAACTTCTCTGAACAAATGAAGTGACTACAGCTGTTACAAAAGCCTTCCCATTCTCAGAAGTCCTGGGTGATGATTTCCTTAAAAACAATAAAACAAAACTAAAAGCAACATTCCTTAAAAAAAAAATGAAGACCAAAAATCCTTCACAAACTCTTAAAAAGTATTAATTAACTTTTGATTTTCTGAGGAAACATCAAATAAAGGCTCCTGGGATTATTTGTTCCTTCGGAATCCACTTCTTACCCAGCAATCATAGTCGGGCACTGGGCCCCAACCCCCTGGGATTTGAGCTGAGGGAAAGAGTACAGCCCCACCCTCCAGGAGCTCCTGTCCAATGGCAGACAGACAGGGCCTGATAATTACTACACAATGTGGTGAGTGTTCTCAGTCCTGGAGGGGGCTCCAGGAACCAGGGAGGGAGTGTGACTAACCTCTGACTGCCCCGGGGGCCTTTGGGAAGGCAGGGACTTGAAGCCTCAACAGGAGTTCACATGCCTGGCAAGGGGCTGGAGAGGGAAAGAGTCCAGATTCCACCTTGGACCACGGCTCCATCAGATTACACACGTAGCCGAGTTGCTGACAAGGAGCCAAATGGACAAGCCAAAGTTGGCTCTTTTTCCCTTTTCTCTTCTCTCCTCATGAGAGAGGTACTAATGAGTAGCCGAGCCCAAAAGCCAGGTGAGAGTAAGGAAGAGACTCAATAATGGGCCACATGGATGGCCAGCCTCCTCTGAGTCAAGCACATTGGTCCAAAGTCACCCACTAGAACTTGATAACCACATGGCTTCTCGGTCACGGCCCACCGCAGAGGCTCCTCTGTGACATCCACTTCACTTAGCACCTTGCAGAGATCCAGCTGCTGGGGGCTGCTTCATCAGAATGCTTGAAGGTAGGATAGGCAGGGATTCCTAAGACAAAGGGTAGCTGCCCTTCAGAGAGTGGGCGCTGCTAAAAACCTGTTGCCCGTTAATTGCTGTGGAGTGCAGCATGCCAAGGTATCTTAATTCAAATCTTACCTCACCATCCTAGGGACCTTTTGTTGCTGTAAGGATGGTCCTCGGTTCCAAGAAGAAAATTAAAGGCTGCTCCTGAGGTGAGCACAGTCATTTGGATGAAAGAAAACACATGGTTGCGTTTAGAAATCTGATCTCAACAAGACGGGGCACCACCTCCTGCCCAGAGAGGAACGGGCCACAGGATGCAAAACTGGAATTTATGTGAGACTACCTTGCCCCCATTGTGACATCTCTAGGTGAGCTTGACACACATTTTTTGGCACTAATTTGTTCTTGCATCTAATTGCTGTGGGTGCACATTGTGTGTGCCCATTTTCCTGATGGAAAGACTGACGGGAGGAGATAGGCAGAGGTGTTTTCAAACGTCTGTCCAAGTGTGTTTGCTCAGGGTGAACTGCTCGTACAGTTTCTGCCTGTGTGGGCTGTGTTTGCCACTGAACCCAGAGTCTTGGCGCTCTAGGGTTTCTTCCATCATCTGTCCCTGAACTTTGAGTCAAATGGCAAAGCCATACATTCATTGGCAGCCAAGTGTTTGTGGCCAATCACTGCCTCGAGAGCCAGTCCTCCTGGGTTTCTACTCTGACGCTTAGCAGCTGTGAAGGCTTGCCAAGATTCGCAGTGCGACATCCTGCCTCAGTTTCTTCATCTCTAATGTAGCCTTGACAACAGTGTGCACTTTCTCATAGGCTCACCACGAGGGTTAGCTGAGTATCTGTGTACCTTTTTTGCTTGCTTCTCTTGCTGCGTCGGACAAGGGATCATGTAGCCCGGCCTGGTCCTGGGCTCACTGTGTAGCCAAGGAGATCTTGATCTTCTGATCCCTTCTGCCTCTGCCTCTCAAGTGCTCAGGACATTCATAAAGCTTCTGCAAAAATACCTGACCCACGGCAATAGCCGAGCTTTAGGCTGATCACATAAAATCACCGACATCTATCCTCACTTTTACATGAAAAGCCAAGTTTACCTGGCTCACTGCAGTACATGTTTAATGATAAATGCCTTTTATATAATTATCATGTTTATAATATTTTAGCACTTGTATTATTATTGTCACTTAAATTCGTGACCCTGTTACTATATTTATATATATATATATTAATAAGCCTGTTTTCATTAATTAATTAATTCAATGTACTTTAAAACAATATGCTAATTCCATTTAAAAATTGTATGTCATAGAATGGTGTTGGCTGACATATACTTGTAGGTAACTGATGCCTACAGGTAATAAAAGGATCAAGGATTCCATGTTTTAGGGTCAGGGATCCATGACATGGGGCTGTTGGGGAAACTTGTCAACAACCTCCATCCAGCCTGCACACTGGCTGTGAAGGAGGACTGGCCGGAGGGGGGGGGGTCAGAAAACATAGTTGGCTTGTTGGGTGGTGGAGGGAGTTGCTTCTCTCTAAAAGCCAAAGCAGGGAGGCCCCAGGAGAAACTCTGGTCAAGCTAGAAGGATGTGGGTTCTACAGACTCCTGGTTTATCTAATAGCCAATGAGTCCCTAGACCTAGCCTGATACAGTGATATCCAAGATACACGGGAATGGAAGTCTTAGGAGAGGGAAGCTCCATGGTAGGGCTGCAGTTAGGGGAGAGGGCAGGGCCCATCCTCCTGTCATCTGGTCCCTGGGCTGGAGTTTTGGTCTAAATCAGATCATAAGATGAATTCATGAGTGTTGTGTTGGTTGCCGAGTTTGGTGAGCTGAGGATAGGTGAGTTTGGGAGCCCAGGACTCCATTGAGTGTGGTCAGAGGCACAAAGGAGGATTCTGAGATTCGGGGAGGAGAGACATGAGTCCAAAGACTAAAGACCACACCTGTTGGCATCAAGCCCATGGGTAGTGTGTTATTCCTCCTTAGGAGAGTCAAGGGCAGTGACAGCTGTCTTTTATTTCTTCCTGAAGGACCCAATGTCATTTTCTTCTGAAAGATGGCATGGAAATGACAAGGGGAGGGACAAAAGAGAAGAGGAGCTCTCAGTTGACAACAGCCACAGCAGAGCGTGTGAGCATCGCCTGGTGCGGGGCCCGGCCCTAAGGCTTCCATCGCATCCACTCACGCCGTCACAAGCCTCTACTGTCTTACTTCCTTTCTGCGGAGGAAGAGGCTGGGAACAGAGGTTCAGAGGCCAAGCTCTTAGCAAGTGGCAGAGCTGCTCTTCCCGTCCAGACAGCCAGTTCAGAATCTGTAGTTATTTGCTGAACAAGCCTTAAAGAAACAAGACTATTCAAAGCCTCAATGAAAATGACAAAATGAGCAAATGAAAAAATTTCCGAGGAACAGAACCTTCATGAACTATGAGAAGGGGGCCACAACCTCACAGGAAAGCGGGGCTTGAAAGAACAGCTGGCAGGTTTGAGGTATATAAAAGGATTTCTTGTTGCTCTCCCCTCAGTGAGTTGAGACTTGCCGAATAAGCTGCTTTCCCCCAAGCTTGTTTCTCCTACAAGGCTGCAAGGTCCCAGGCAAGGAAACTTGAGTGTCACAGATCACCCGCAAGTGGGGGAGGTGTGTTTGAAGCTTGTTCATTAGACTTTAGAATCTGAGCTTGAATCCTTGTGCTCTAAGAAGGACACCAGAGGAAGTGTCAGGGCAGATTTTTAGCATGCTTTGGGGTGTAATTATGCAAGGGAGGTAAGCTATAAGTGAAAGAGGAAGGGGGGACCCAGGCAGTAGAGGTATCCTTGTGACATTATGAATGGGAGGAAGACAGAGGGACTCTAATTATAGCACCTCATAATCAGATAGGACTGAGGACATTGTACATTATAAGGCAATGATGGTGACAGGTTTGAGTCCTCACATAACATAGGACCAAATGGGGCTCACGCTGTTAATTAAGCTATGCATGTTTCCCATAGAACGAAAACTCAAGGCTAAGGGATATTAAGCAAGTTTGTTCTTTTTTCTAATTTTATGTGACGACCCTTCAGATAATTTATCTTTTTTTCTTTTCTATTAAATGCATTTAAATGCGTAAACTTCCTTTTATCCACGGGTTTAGTTGCAGCCCACATATTGTGGTATCATATATCACTATCGCTTAAAATATTTAGCAATTTCCATTATGACCTTTCTTTGATGTACGTGCAATTTCAGAAGTATATGATTTGTGGGGTAGTATGCATTTGTAATCTCAGCACTTGGAAAACTAAGGCAGGAAAATCACTTGATCTCAAGAGTTCAAGACTAGCCTTGACGACAGAATGAGATCTTGCTTTTTTTTTTTTTAAAAAATGAGTGTATTATTTAACATCTAAACATTTGAGGATTTTATTATTACATTTTCATAGATGTGTAAGTTATCTTATGTAATATTAGAACGTGTCCTATGTAATAAAAATTCTGAGATTCATTTAGACCTACTGTTTCGCTCCTGTACTACAGAATCAGTTTTGATAAAGTGTCCTATGTATCCTTTAAAGGAATATGCACACTGGGACCTGGGGAGATGGCTCACGTCACACAGGTGTGAGGACCCGAGTTTGGATATACCTCACTCATGTGAAGTTGGGTGCAGTAGCACATGCCTGTCTGAGGTCCCAGGGCACCTATGGCAAGATGGGAGCGGAAGACGGAATCCCTGGAAGCTCACAGGCCAGCTAGCCTGGCGAAGGTGATGGAAAACAGCAAGTGATCTTATCTTAAACACAGTAGAAGGTGTGAGCTGACAATAGAGGCTCTCCTCTGACCTCCCCACGTGCAGCATAGCTCACATGTGCCTATATCACACAGACACACACACACAGACACACACACACACACACACACACACACAATGTGAGACTGCACATTGTGTGTGTGTGTAGGGGGGAGGGGCACTTGTGCCTTCAGATCAAATGTCTTCAGATCTTCTAATTCCATTGCTTATTGTTGGTCCCTCGGTCACCACTATGAAAAGTGTTAGTATTTTTTACTGTGAGGCAAAATTGAGCTTTTGTCTTTGTGAATACCTGCCTATTTCCAAGTTTCTCCCCTGTTCCTAGAATCACAGTCTCAGGGGTCCCAGATGAAATTCTGGGTGTTCCACTCATCTTCTGTGATGGTGCCAGCATGTTCCTCGCTCCCCAGCCCTGGGCGATTGCTACCTGTTACTGCGATGCTGCGATGCTGCTTCAGGCTTCCTGTTGCCATGAAGAGATAGAAGCCTGAGGCGGGGAGTGGCAGCTTCTCCAGGATCACCTCCCCAGGCTTGCCTGCTCTCCTGAAGTTCAACTCCTCAGCCGGCTGCCAGAAACTGGAATTACAGATGATTGTGAGTGTTCATTTAGATGGTGGGAATTGACCCCATGTCTTCTGCAAGAACAAGAGAAGCTCTTAACTGCCAAATCGTCTCTCCATCCCCTGAAGCATGTACTCTTCTACACGTATCTACTTGTGGCATGATAACCTGTATGTATTTTCTCTCAACATCACTCCATAAGAGTTGCATTGTATACTTGTTTAGAAACTTATATTCCTATATAAATTGCCGGTGTATGCACTTTTTTTGGACTGTCTTTATTTTTGAAATTGGATCTTAAAAATGGCTTTTTTGAAAAAAAGAAATCTATTTTATTTCTCAAACTTTAAAAAGATGCATTACATTTTGTGATTTCTCCTTCAGTGAGAAGCCACACCAGAGTCTCTGCTGCAGTTGTATTTGAGAGTTCCCATGTAGGAAGCCTACAGTCAGCACATGAAGCCACACCAAGTGTGATAGTCAGGAGACAGGGCTGAAAACAAAGACAAGGTCACACTTTTGACCTTGAAAGGCTTGGCCTTTCTAGGGAGTGATGAGTTCTTGTATCTGAGTAGTGTTAATCCAACTTGATGAGAGTCATAATAGACACATTAGAAAGGCACTGGGAAACAGTGGAGAAAAAAAAAAAAAACCTTTGGCGGAAAAGAAAGCACAGCTAGTCATCCTTAGCATTTGTGAGGTGTTCATTCCGTGGTACCCAAATATCTGATGCTTAATTCCATTGTGTAAAATGGCATAGTGTTTGCATGTAGCTGATATGTAGTTTCCAGGTTACTTATTATATACTACCTAATCAAATATAAATGCTATATAAATAGCTGTGTATTGCTTAGGGAATACACAAGGAAGAATCTGTGCACATTCAATGAATAAATAAAATTTTGACTCCTTGAAAAATAAATATTTAAGTTGTGCTTCAGTTGGCACAGAGAACTATGAACATTTTCATCAGCCAGCTAATGAGAGTGCCTGAGTTAGTCTTTATTAAAAGAGCTGAAATGAAACATTAACTCAGACCAGTGTTCACAAGTTGTGCGTGGCTGCTTGAAGAACTCAAATATCACCTTGTGTACTCATACTGGATGGAGTGACTCCCATGGAGATTACTGACCGCGGTTGTCATCGTTAAGAACTCTTAGAGCTGTGACAACAGAATATCATTTATGTATATGCTTTGTGGAGAAAATTAAGTGAAACGAACATCTTTTAAAAAATATTAAAGTCCTTATCTTTTCTCAATTCTTGCTTCTCTCCCATTGGTACTGTCCTATGTGTTTCTATTCTCCCTTCCTGTGTCCAGAGCAGATGTCACCAGGTGATCCTGAGCACTTTCCAGTTGAGTCACAGCTCAGCCTTAGAGGTGCTTCGTGCCCTAACTTAGCCGTCCTAATCTATGGACTACATCTGTGAGATGAACCACTTATGCCCTATTTATGAACCCCTGACCCTGCGCTCTCTTTAATTTCCCCCAAGATCTTAGAAATCTTATCCTCCAAACAGAACTCTGCAGTTCTGTGTCACACATAGCTTTCTTCCCAGTTGCTGACCACAACGACAGTCTCCTTTTCTGCCTCAGTTTTAGTGACAGAGGACTCTCCCAGTGACTGCCTAACCGAAACAAGACAGACAGAGTATCTAGGTTGGGACGCTCCACACTAGCAGTGAGTCACCTGTGTCTCTGAGAAGAAGAATTCTGAGAAAAAAAACTTGAGCAAATTAGCTCCTTTCCCTAAACAGCTGACATTTCCCAAAATGTATTTTGAATAGAAATGATGGTAAAGATTTGGCCCTAAAATGTCCCCAGCCTTCTGACTCAGAAACCTTTCCTTTGAAAAGCTTCCACGTAGGTTCACATCAGACTAAACCCAGTTACATCCTGAAAGAATCGCCTGTAAGTACCATCACACTGGGGACCAGGGCTTCAGTACACCAGTCCAGGAAGTACCATCACACTGGGGTGGGGCAGGGCTTCAATACACCAGTCCAGGAAGTATCATCACATGGGGGGGGGAGGGCTTCAATACACCAGTCCAGGAAGTATCATCACATGGGGGGGGCAGGGCTTCAATACACCAGTCCAGGAAGTACCATCACATGGGGACCAGGGCTTCAGTATACCAGTCCAGGAACACACAACTATCAGTCCGTAATAGTGGGGTCCTCTGTTTTATCACTTAGGTTGTTATTTTTTGTACTTATTATCTTTTATGTTGACAAGTTAAGTTTTGCTGAGTTTATATTTCTGATCTTTCTACAAAGTTTGGGATATTCTTCTTTATTCTCATTACATGTTATGTATGTTCAGTCCCCTTCTATTTACTCATTTGTAGTTAAAACTTATTTATTTGTTTGTTTGTTTGTTTATAGTTAAAATTCACAAGTTCAGAAGGCAGCCAGTTTTTGGTGCCTCATTCTTCCTTGATAACTCCTAGACTGAGGGCAGTAAAGTCATATTTGATAACTGAGGGATTTGTGGATAAAATTCTTTTTTGTTGACTTTTTGGTTCCTAGGTACCCTCAGCAGACATATATAGTATCTGACTTGTGGTGGAGGGAACTTTGGGAGACAGAGTCAAGTGAGAGTAACAGGTTTCAGACTGGACATGAGTGCTTAAGTCTCAGAAGTACAGGCAATTCTCAGATCTGATGAGTGATTTGCCAGAGAAACTTGAATAAAATAAATTTTATTTTAATTTGTCACCATGGAGAGTTGTGAAGTAATAACAATCAAAATCTCCGAAGTGGCTATGATAAGGCTTTTATAGCCCAAGGGCAATGAATGTTCCATGGTGAACTCAGCATCTCCGTTTTAGGGTCACTATTGCTGTGATGAAACACCATGGCCAAATCAACTTGGGGAAAAAAAGGTTTATTTAGCTCACACTTCCACATCACTGTTCATCACTGAAGGAAGTCAGGACTGGAACTCAAAAGCAGGATCCTGGAGGCAGGAGCTGATGCAGAGGCCATGGAGGAGTGCTGCTTATTGGTTTGCTCTTCATGGCTTGTTTAGTCTGCTTTCTTATAGAACCCAGGACCACCAGCCCAGGAGTGGCACCACCCACAATCACTAATTAAGAAAATGCCCAACAGGTTTGCCTGTAGCCTGATCTTATGGAGGCATTTTCTTAACTGAGGTTCCCTCCTCTCAGACGACTTTAGCTTGTGCAAAGTTGACCTAAAACTAGCCAGCATGATCTGTTTCATGATTTCATCCAAAGTGCCACAGGCTAAAGGCAAATAGACCGGGAGCAGGGAAAGTTAAATGAGGAAGCAAAGTGGTGACGTGGGGATGCATGTGACTCGTAACCCTCGAGAGTGGTCCTAACCCTGTCTGCGCTGCCCCTCACTTGCCAAGGGAACCTGGACTAGCACCACCCCATCTAGGACGGCATTTAGGTGGTTTCATAACTTTTCCAATCCAGGTTGCTTCTGACTAGAAGAAAACATTAATCCCCAACTCTGATTTTGGAATTTAGTAGTGCATGGACATAGTGAAGTCCCATGGCACCTGCTCCCCGTTTATAGTTCGTTCCTTTGCTACTAAGTCCTTTAGTTAGAAGAGAGTAGGGGCAGTCCGATCTGATGTGTGCAGCTTCCACAATCTTACTTTGTCAGCAAGTCCTCACAATGCCATATTTGCCAGGCAGCAACTCTTAGAAGGTATTTCCTACTATAATGCTGTCTGCAGCAAGAGTGGTGCCTCTTAAATGTGGACATTGAAATGTAATATTTGCACATGACAGACAGGTGGTTTTAGAGAAGTGTAAAGGACATTTGTGGCACCAAGAATTTATTCCTCGGTTTCCTGCCTTCCTTCTCTCTACAAATATATGAACATACTCCACCTCACAGTAACGCGGTCAGCTCTCTTGTCTCGCCTGGGAACCCTGACTTGTAGCATTGAAAGTCCTGGGTGTCCCCATAGTTCTCAAGGAAATGGGCACAAGTGACCAGGCATCATACAATATATTGAATAAACAAATAAATAAGAGTTCACACATCCCAGGCAGGAATTTGAAGATAAGATTTCACACAATTGAGAAAAAGAACCCTTAGGCACATCCTATGCTCCTCCATGAAAACTCCTGATGCTCACTTCAAACGCAAGTTCCCAGAGCACCCAAAGGTGGATCCACTGAGACTTAACGCATACGAAACTAAAGTAAACTAAACCACGGGGAGTTGTGAAATACGAAGGATCAAAATCGGAAACTGTCTCAGTGCACCGAAGTGACTGTGATAAAGGCTATGAAGTTCCCATGATAAACTCAGGATCTGTTCAGGAGCCCACTTACGACATCCAGCCAACTCTAAACAATTAATTTCCCCTCAGCTGTTTAATAACCAGACAATCAGAAATGTCTGTGCAAAGTATTGCCTTGCCAAAAATTGTCTACCAAAGCACACCGTACTAACCCCCCTGGTGTAACCATCACTCTCCAGTGCACACACCATCTCATCTAACCTTCACAGCCCTCCCCCACCCAGGGGCAGGGAGGCGAAACTCATGTTATTGTCTGAGTTTAAAGACTTGCACGGGAGCCCTGGCTAGTAAGAGACAGCAGAGCAGCTCGCTCCCAGCTCTCACTGTTGGATTAGTGACATAATAGAAAGGACAAAGGAGAGAAGGGAAGGACAGATCTCACTAAACGACACTTCTGCGTGACAGGCAGCAAGGAGACTTACTGTGCTGATCCGCTCTCAGCGGAGAAAACCTTTTGGATATTCAGCACGATTGGTCTTAACATTAAGACCTCCTTCATTAGATTTCATCATAGTCTGTAAACAGTAATTTGTCCTCAAATGTTCCCATGGTGGAAGAGAGACACAGAACAGAGGCCCCGCAGTCTTTCTTTAGTGTTCACATTATGCGGGGGGGGGGGGGGAGAAATGAATGTTTTCCCCAGAGGGACTTAGAAAACTGTGATGATCGCACCCCAGCTGTGACAGGTCAAGAATGGTGTGGGGCCAGAAAACAAGAAGAAATTGTAGAAAACAGCACCAGGGCACCCTTGTGGAGGGTGACCAGCGTGTGCACCAGGCCCCGAGATCGTTTAACTGGAGCAGGTAGGAAAATGACAGTTTAGGCCAGGGTCCCCTTTGTAAAGCCCTAGGGGTGAGCTGGGAGAGAGTGAGGGACATTGACTAGCTGGGAAGTTGGGCTAAAACATGCCTGGGCTTTAGTACATGCTATCTCTTTGCCTAGTGCTCCGCCCCAAGTTGTACACACACACACACACACACACACACACACACACACACACACACACCCCTCTGCAATCCATAGTCTCTCAAGAAGCTACCTGAGGGAACCATGGAATTATGTACCTGGCAGTTTGAGAATAAGGGTAAACAAAAGGCAGACACAGCCTGAGGTCACGGGGTGAGCTGGTAATAACATCACAAATTCCTGAAGGGAAGGGTAGTCTGGCTGCAGTCACTACGCCCACAGAGGGGAGGAGGGGAGAGGAGGAGGAACTTCCAGCACACTCTCTCCATTTAATATGTTGTCTGATGAAGCAACAGATCTGGGTATGCAGTGAGGTCCCCCATGGAGTCCGATTGGAGATCTCAGTCAAGAGTGCAACCTAAGGGTTTGGGGAGATGGCTCAGGGGGTAGGGTGCTTGCTGGGCAAGCAGGAAGACCTGAGTTTGATTCCCATCACCCACATAAAAGCCAGTTGCAGAGTACATCCCTGTAATCCCAGCACTGGTACAGGCCAAGACAGGATGATACTTCAGAACTTTCTGGTCAGCCAGTCTGGCTGAATCAGTGAACTTCAAGTTCAGTGAGAGACCTTGTCTCAAAATTAAGGTGGTGAGTGATGAAGGAGAATGTTGATCGCTGGCCTCTACATGTGCATGCGTGGCCACACACACACACACACACACACACACACACACACACACACACACACAGATACACAGACACACACGAGTGGAACTCATAAAAACATGCCTCTTAAGGGCTCAAGGGCAGCTACAGAAGGGTAGTCTTGAGCAAACAGGCTTCCTCCCACGCTGACATTCCCTGAAATGGCCGCTACTCAATCTCCCCTTGGAAGACAAGGACCTTTCTGAACTAAATTTGAGGACAAACTTAAATCACCATGCACACAAGTGTAGCTCAGTAGCAGAGCACTTGACCAGCATGCTCAAGGTCCTGGATTTGGTCCCCTAGCACTGCAAATACCACACACACACACACACACACACACACACACACACACACACACACACGGCGATAGTGTAGTTATATATCAAGCTTTGAACATTGCATTTATAAAACAAGCAAGTATAGAACTCAGAATTGAGAAATGAGGTCCGTGAGAAGCTACCAAGTCAACATTTTAATAGAGAAGGCAGGAATGTAGCTCAGTTGTCCTGGGTTTGATCTCTAGCACCATATGTACTGGGCATAGGACATACCCCTGTGATCTCAGCTCCTGGGAGGAGGCAGCAAGAGTATGAGAAGCTCAATGTCATCTCTGGCTACGCAGAAAATTCAAAGCCAGCCTGGGCTAGAGGAGACCCTGTCTTTAAAAACAAAACAAAAAAATTGGTGTCAGAGACCAGATGCTTCTGGCTTGTGCTTATGTCCACAGTAGAGACAAACTTCCTGAGTGCATTCCCTGCGTGTTCCCCACGTGTAATTATTGTTTGAATTAGCAAATAATTCTAAGTAGATAAAGTGACCACAAGGCCCTAGGACGCTCTTTTCCCACTCTGCGGTTGGTTAGGACGCTCTAAGACTGGAACATACTCCATAAGCAATTTCATTTCTGCCTTAACTGTGAACGTCGGTTCACAGCGTTTTCCACGAAAAAGCTGGCATTTTAAGGACATAAAGAGATCGTGTATACACATAGATGCATGGTCATACTCTCACAAAAGCGGTTCATGGACTTGTGACCTCAGAGTCACCTGGCTCACTGGCTAATTTCATATTCTCCGCTGCTCAGTAGAAGTCCCGGGACCTGTCCCACACAGTGACAGGGGCTATGACAGTCAGCCAGGAGCCTCAGCAGTCAGCATCCTCTGTGCTGTCCCAGGGCCTATTAGACCAAGGCGCTCATTTGCACCACCATAAAAGTCACTTTCTCAAATTGGTGTCCCTGACTACACAAGCTCTCCCCTTCCTATTTTAACCCCCTCTTGCTTCTCATTAATTTGTCTTTCCCCTCATCTTGCAATCTGAATTAGTACGTTTTAATTAGAATTCAAAGCAAAGCCTGCATCCAGGCCCTCCGTGGGACTCATCCTCCCTCAGCTTAGCCAGCAGACCAGAGTCCTTGGGGTGGGCTGAGGCAGACAACAGGGGCGGGCATGGATCTGGCTGGGGGCCTCACGTCCCCTCCTCCCTCCTCCACCCTGTTCTCTGGTTGGGGCTCTCTTAAGGCAATCACTTCTATGAAAGGCGAGGCCTGTTGGGACACGACACAGCCACAGAAGGTCCTCCAGGCGAGACTTCCCATAGACAATTTGGCCAAATTCATAAATTAAGTTGAAAATTTGATCCAGCTTGCTGCCAAGCGGGGCTAATTAATTTCTGTAGAGACTGATGAACAGGAAGCTCACGATTCGCATTATTTCATCAACAATTAATTCACTAAGCTGCGATTCATTAGTTTCCTGGCATTCACCTGCCTAAACAGTGTGGGGAAGGTGTTTGTGGAGGGAGCCTGGCTATTTTAAGCCTCCTGGAGAACACCTTAGGCTCAGCTGCCTCTCTGCAGGTGACTTCACCCTCCCCTGGAGAGGACTCATTAGGGGTTGTTTTGCACCCCGGGAGGCAGGCCTGGGTGGTAAACCTTTTCTTCCTGGGACCTTCTACTGCTCTGTGGCCTTCTTGGCAAGCAGAAGCCATGCTCTGGGCTCCGCTTTAATGGTTGCTCCTCTAATGAGAGGCAAAAAAATGCCCCCAGGGCACTCTGAGGGATAGGAAGTGGGAAGGAATGGAGTTCCTCAGCCCGCTCTAGGCAGGTCACTCTCAGCCCCTCCTGCCCAGTCTCCAGATCTCCTGGAGTCCTAGAGCAATTGTAGATCTTTGTGGGTCAGCCAGCAGGTATCTCATGCAATTGTGGGGTGCAGTTTGAGAAGGCTTCCTGGAGGAAGAACAAGACAAGTGTTTCACAAAGGGCGGGAACCCCGCTTTGTTATATTTGTATACTCAATTCATAGCACAACTCCTAAAGACAGTGTGTGGTCAATAACACCACCACACAGGAAGAAAAGGAGGCAGGGAAGGGTAGAAAGGAAGGAGGAAATCCCGGCGTGGTGGCACATGCTTTGAATCCCAGCACTCAGGAGGCAGAGGCAGATAGATGTCTGAGTTCAAGGCCAGCCTGGTCTACAAAGTGAGTTCCAGGACAGCCCCAACTGTTACATAGAGAAGCCCTGTCTTGAAAAATTTAAAACAACAACAACAACAACAACAAAAAGCTAGTACCGCATAGAAGAAATGGAGTGCAGAGGTGATCGTCAGGAGCCGTGATGCACAGAGGTGCGAGTTCCACACTGCATATCTCTGAAGACATTGCCTCCAGGGATGGGACACACTTAGAGCATGTTCACAGCTCCACGACCATGGGCACCCATGGGCATCCACATGCAGGCTGAGAAGGATCCATAAGAGCCCAGCAACGAGACACTTTCTAAAGCTAAGCTCAGGCTTGCACACAGAGATGTGGTCAGGTGAGCTCACCTGGCCTGGCCCCACCCTCCTTTAGGCAGAAAGACCAGGTAGCAGCAGCCTGACCAGGGGATTCTGGCTCTGCTGCTTGGCAGTGGTCACACATTTGACACTCTGTCTGTTCACATGTCTCTTTTCTCGTCTGGGTAAACTACTGTGGCCAAGGTAGGTGATGGCCCACAGGGCAGACAAGTCCGAGCCCTTGACAACACTCTCTCTCAGAAGCCCTGACTTGCTGGACCCTGCATCAGAGAGGGGAACCCACATTTCATCCTTTCTTCCTCCTGGGCTTTTCTAATCACTGGCACCCAATTCCCCAGGTTGGGGGAGGGGCATGACAGAAAGTGAGGCTTCAATATCTGAAAACATTCTGCCAAAGATGTTGAATATAAGTTTTCTCCCCACAGCAGTAACTATGAGCAGGAAGTTAATGGTTTTCACTTTGGAGAGAGTCGGGTTATTAGATGACCAGACAATGTGGTCCTTCTCAAAGCAATCAGGTAAGTCTGGGTCTGTTCTAGAAGCTGGGAGAAGGCAGCAAACGCATGCCAGAAATTTTCAGCAAAATCTCTGAGAACGAGAACCAAAGGTAAAAAACGGAAGGAACGTGCTCGCGGAATTCTACTTCCTGAGAAAGCAGCAATGCCTCATGGAGAAGCCAAGCTGTGTCACACATGCTTTCCAGTTTAGGGGGAGAAGGCCTGAGGGGGCTGGGACCTGAGGTTTTGGTCAGCAGGAAGCTGAAGGCCTGGGAGCATCCAGAGGGCCCAGGAAGAAAGATGCTTTCTCCACACAGCTGTCTGGCCAGCAGCCTCTGAGGGCAAAAGCAGCCCTCTCGAGGCTTTGCTCAGCCTTGGGCTTCAGATGGCTCAGGCTGGTGTGGGGGCCTCTGGGAAGTTATGCAGTGAGGTGAGAATGCAAGAGAGAGAGGAGAATTATCTCTGCATCAGGCATAGGGGGTTTCTTGATGGAGACTCAGAGATTGAAAGGTCCAGCCTAACATGGTAGGTGATATCAGGAGAATTCCAAGTTCAAGGATAGCCTGGACTACATTATAAGATCCCGTCTCAAGCCAGGCAGTGACGCACTCCTTTAATCCCAGAGAAAGGTGGATTTCTTGAGTTTGAGGCCAGTCTGGTTTAGTATTGGAAACAAACAAAGAACAAAACAAAGACGTCCAAGGGCTGGGATCTCTGCTGTCTCTATCTACACAGGCGGCTGTACCAGGAATTGCCCGTGCTTTAAGATTATACTGGAGACAAGTCAGACAGCTGCTGTATGGTACCCAACGAGCCAGAGTAGGGAGTCAGAAGCATTAAGTATAAGTTTGGGTTTGTTAAATTATTTTATTTCATGTATGTGAGTGTTCTGCCAAAGGTGTGCCTGGTGCCTAGGAAGCCAGAAGAGGGCATTAGATCTCCCGGAACTAGAATTACAAATGGTGGTCAGCCACCATGTGGGTGCTAGGAACAGAGCCTGGGTCCTAGAGTGGTCACTGCTCTTACGATGAGCCATCTCTCCAACCCCATTTTTTGTTTTTGTTTTTCTCAATTTTTGGTTTGTTTAAATACAGTTTTACAGGGCTGGAGACATGGCTTTGTAGTTAAGAGTGCTTGCTGCTCTTACAGAAGACAGGATTTTCGTTGCCAGCAGCCACTTGGCAGCTCATAGCTGTTAGGATCCTGCCCTCACTCCTGTACATGCGCAGCTCAGGGTCTTGTGTCTTACGTCATCAGGGGCACTGACCACTACGTATGCACCTTAAAAAGCCGGACACAGACCCCACCCTCTCTCTCTGTTTCCTGCTGTGCTCTGCTCCCTCCCCCTCCACTATCTTTCTCTCTCACCAGGCCTGGTCCCCTTCCCCCACCCCTTTTCCCTCCTAATAAAGCTCTAAAAACTAGCATTGGGTTCTGTCGTGACCGTGATCTTTCCACGCAGTAACCAGCGCCGTTTACCATCCTTTCAATAGCTGCTTATACCTCTAGTACCCAGGGATCCCGTGCCTTCTTTTGGTCTCTGCGGACACTGCACTCATGTGGTATACAGACATACATCCAGGCACTCACACATAGACATAAAATAAAACTTTAATACACTTTTACACTGATTGCCAAACATAAGATTAGCCACCTTCAAGTGGGTAGTGCAGTGGCGTTTAGCACATTTACAATGCTGGGCCATCACACTCTGCCTAGTTTCAGAACAGTTCTGTCAGCAGAGTCAACCCCTCACTCACTAACTTCCCGTTCACCTTCCCTAGGGTTCTCTGGGACCAACAGTTTGCATCCCATTTGTTCTGATTTTATGTAAAACCCCCTGAAACCGTGTAAATGATCCTTCCTCCTAAAGTTGCTTCTGTCTGCCACTGCCACAGAGATAAGAAGAGGTAACTAACACACAAATTGTCTCTCTGGCTTGATCTATTCAGAGCATTTCATATAGATATAGTCTTATAATGTGTGACCTTTTGTGTCTGGGTTCTTTCACTTGGCATAATGATTTGGGATTTGTCCATTTAGCATAATGTTTGTAGCATATGCTAGTACTTTATTCTTGTGTGTGTGTGCACTCGTGTGCATGTGTGTGCATCCTTGTGGGTGTGCATGTCAATACACATGCTTGCAGAAGCCAGGGGAAGGTGTCTGATATCCGCCTCTGTCACTCTCCTCCCTTATTCCCTGTGACAGGATCTCTTGTGAACTGGGACATTGTTTTTTTTTTTTTTTCTTTCTGTCTAGGTTGACTTGTCAACAAGCCTCAGCAATTCCCCTGTCTCTGCACTCCCCTCCCTGAGCACTGGGCTTACAGGTGCATGCACGACGCCAGGCTTTGTATAGGGCTGCTAGGGTCTGAGCTCAGGTCCTCAGGCTTCCACCCATTGAGTCATCTCACCAGCCCCTTCACTCTTTTGTTAATGCTGGAATAGCTACTTTTATACCACAATTTGTAACCCGTTGTTCACCCATTCATTGGCAAAGATTTGGGCTCTTTGAACCTTCCAGGAGATGTGAGTAGTGCTGATATGAGCAGGTATGCTCGTGTGCTTGTGGATGTTGTTTTCAGTTCTTTCTGAAATCACACCTAGGAGTAGAATTGAGGGGTCACCTAGCAACTCTAGGCTTCATCTTTTTAAGGTACTTATAATTGTTTTCCAGGGCGGCTGTACAATTCACAACCCCACTAGGAATACCAGAGAGTTCTTCTTTTCTCTACATCTTTGCTAACATTTATTATGGTTCCTCGTCTTCACAAAAGCCATCCTAGTGGGCTCAGGGTGGGCCTTATGAAAAATTCTGCTTTCATTTTTGTGTTTGTGGGGGAGGGGTGGAGGAAACAGATCTGAGGATAATTTTACTGAATGAAGATGAGAATTTCCCAAAGGGAGGTGTATGCCAAGTCTGAGGAGTAGGATAAGAATGCCAGGTGGTGGTGGCGCACACCTTTAATCCCAGCTTTCGGGGCAGAGGCAGATCTCTGAGTTTAAGGCCAGCCTGGGCTACAGAGTGAGTTCCAGGACACCTAGGGCTACACAGAGAAACCCTGCCTCAAAAAAAAAAAAAAAAAAAAAAAAAGAAGAAAAAAAGAAAAGAAAAACCAAAAAAAAAAAAAAAAAAAAGGAATGACAGTAACTACTGTGTTAGTCATTAATACCAGATAGTTCTGAACGCGTCAATCGCCACAAAAACAAAACCACATCCGAAGTAACTTGTTATTATTATTATTATTATTTGGCGATGATACCACTTTATAGATACATATATGGAGGCTCAGAAAGGTTCAGACATTTGTACAAGGTAGAAAACTTGAAAAGAGCCGGGGTGGTGGGGCAGTGGTGGCACATGCCTTTAATTCCAGCCCTGAGGAGGCAGAGGCAGGTAGAGCTCTCCAGTGCGGCGCGCCCCGACCAGCGGGGAAGCAAGACACGACTCCAAGATTCTTCCTCTATCACGGTTTTATTGAACGCTGCTCGGTTATGGCTTCTCGGGAGAGCTGGTACGGGAGGAGGGCCCCGGGCGCCGGGGCAAGCTGGCTTATATGCAGGTTCTGGGGGCGGAGCTTGGGCGGTAAGCTGATTGGTCAGTACTATCGGGTGATACCACGTCAAGGTTGCATCAGCCTTCGGGCGGGAGAGCGACACGTTAGCATTCGGGATAAACAGGAAACCAGCGCCATCTTGTAATGGCGTTTGAGCCAGCGGACTGCTGCAGTTCCCCCTTTTTGTTTTTGGCAACCCAGAGCTAGGAGTCTCCTCATGATGAGCTTCCTGCTCGATGGGCGAGTGCTGAGTAGGAGGAACAATGATACTCTCTAAACGGGTGCAATGAGCAGAGCTCTCCGTGTGCAGGAGCAGTATCATAGGCTTCCTAATCGGGTGCAATGGGCAGAGCCCTCCGAGTGCAAGGACAGCCTACAGTTCCCTCAGCTGGGCCAACCAGATACTTGGGGAACCGCCAGCATCCAGGGCGGCCATAGCATAAGTGTACGCTCTGTACGATTGCGCTTTATCAACCTACAGAGGATCCAACCCAGTATGACTAGACCAATCAAGCCCACTGTTCCCATCGCCCACACCCCAGCCCATTCCTTCACATAAGATGCAGCTGTGACCAAAAAATCAGTAAATTCTCCCAAGGTGGTCAAATGAGCACGCGTCTGATTTAGGGCAGCAATAGAGGCGATGAAATTCAATTGTAACATTTCAAATTCTCTCTCATATCCCAGGGATACCCTGCCAGACTTTTGTTGTTAT
Source organism: Peromyscus eremicus (assembly GCF_949786415.1). Classification (NCBI taxonomy): domain Eukaryota; kingdom Metazoa; phylum Chordata; class Mammalia; order Rodentia; family Cricetidae; genus Peromyscus; species Peromyscus eremicus. The sequence goes on along the minus strand of NC_081416.1, from coordinate 116,216,446 downwards.
ATGCCTGAAACAGGGATCCTAACTTATTCTTGGCTGGTTTAAAAGGTTTACTGTTTAAGCACTGTTTTTGAACTGGAAAATAAAATCAGTGCTATTATAGCTTGAAGTTTGATAGGTGGTAGGAATAACAAACTTCATCCTCCAGCCTGCAGATGGTGGAATGAAATTGTGGAAAGAGAGTATCCGTTAAAAACACAGGAGCGGGCACAGGCCAGGCTCGAAGGAAAGCCCAGAATATGTCATCCTGAGTCCAGGCCAGATTCAGGGAGAGGCTGATCATCAGGAAGGTCAGCATGCCTCAGCTGAATGCCAAATGCCAAATGCCGTTTATTGAAAGAGGGAGGAAACCTTAAATACAGGCTTACAGCACAATGGCGGATCCCCGGAGGGCAGAAGTTTGCTACTGAATGTTCTACATTCTTGCATCTAAGCTGTTAACGCCCAATATGCAGGATACACAAACAAGGAACTTCCCTAAAGCATTCAGGAGGGTGGATACTGGCAGGGAATTAGCATAGGGAGGACATCTGGTCAAGGTCGGCAAGCAGGCAACGGCTTTACTCAATATGGGAGGAGACCAGGGCCCTACAGGTCCCCCCTTTTTACTAAAAAATGAGCTTCTGACTTAGGTTGCGTGGGACGTCAGCAGGTCACCTTACCCGTCATGGAGACACCTGCCCAGGCCCCGCAAGTGCTCTGTCTTAGGTTGGTGAGCGCCCCCCAAGCATTACCCGTCTCTGAATACTCATTATCATACAGGCTCAACCACGTGAGCTGTAGAGTAAACTGTTGCCAAAGATCTCAAAGTGGCGCTGGGCTTGCAATCTGTGCGACACAGAAAAGACCAACAGTAGTCCTAACCCACCCATAGCCAGGAGGCTAAAGGCGATTGAGCCATTCCCTTCTTAAACGAGCCTTACTGCAAATTGGAGTCCTTGTAAGGTGGTATCCCATACGCAAATGGAACTTGAGTTTAAATAATTTTTGCAACTTTCAAAACCAATTTAAATGTATAACTGTAGAATTAAATTTATCATGCCCAATAAAATAAAAGATTAACTAACTGTGGTAGCTACTTTTGCTGCCAGGGTCTCCATTGTGCTAGCTGTAGAACCCAATTATGAAATAGCCATCCCAGAAATAGTAGCAGCAGTGGCCACCACCGCTATAACAGCAACAATGGCAACATCGATGTCCGAGTCTCTTCTGGAGCGTGTGAGCATCATCTGTGTCTAACTGCCATGGTCCACTGGCATGGACGCAGCTCCAGGAACACGAACCACCAAGGCCCATTTTTCTTGATCCCAGCACTACTTAGGCTGGCAGGTCTGCAAAAGAACTAAGAACCATAAAGAAAACAAAAACAAAAACAGCAAACAAGGAGCAGAACTAATGGTCTCATTAATGGCTACATTCAGGCTCACAAATTTTAAGGTGTCTTCAAAAGAGGCTAGATGAATTTCAGGAGGCCAATAGATGTTGCACAGAGCCATTCCTGAAAAGTAGGTACTACACCAGCTTGAAGAGGGTTGCAAAATGTGAAAAGGCTTAGCTGGCATGCTACTGTTAACAAACAGAGGTCAGTGAACTTCAGAGTTATCCTTAATCTCCAAGGTGTGACACATTCCCAACATTTTTGAAAAAAGGTTACCATACATTACCTTCTGAAGAATCCAACCACATGGCTATAGTTCCTAGGCTTACGTTAATGTTTGCCAAGGCTGGCCCTTGAGGATTATAAGGAATACAATCTCTTGTAATTTAGAAAAGGCATCAAAAATAAGTTTTTTATCTTTAGCAGCCAATAAAATATCACCCATATGAGTCAATCACAATTAATTGCCAATGTTTAGGAATTGCCACAGGAGCAGGCAAGCCAGGTTGTGTTGCTCCCATGAGAAGCATGGTATTATTTACAGCTCTAAGATCTTGTAATAGCCGCCATTTTCCTGACTTCTTGTAGAGGCCAGTTGGGATCTCAGGATTCTTGTGAAGTTATAGATATGTCCAGCACCAGAATCCAGTAATCTTTTAATCTCAATCCCATATAATTTTATTTTTAATTTAGGCTGTTTATCATTGATAACTGTTTGTCAAAACACCTTTTTCCTATACTTTCAAAGCCTCCAGTTCTACATATAGGTGCCATTTTGCAATTAAAATATAAAAGCAATATTAATCGAGCAATTTTATCACCAGCTTCTATTTTCATGGTCCTTTTTACATATACCAATTATAAAAGCATTAAATACAATCTCTACAGGATTAAGAGGTAACTTTAGGTAATACTTTTGAGTATTTTTATAAAATCTTAAGAGGATCCTTTTTTATAGATTCCAAGTAACATTAATGTAAATTGCCAAATATTAACAATGTGGACCAAACAATTTACTTGTATTTTATTTATTGGAAAAATAATTTTGTAACCTTTTTATCAGTAAGAGATTATTATTTATGGGTTTATCTTTTTTTTTTTTTTTTTTTTTTTTTTTTTTTTTTTTTGGTTTTTCGAGACAGGGTTTCTCTGTGTAGCTTTGTGCCTTTCCTGGAACTCGCTTGGTAGCCCAGGCTGGCCTTGAACTCACAGAGATCCACCTGCCTCTGCCTCCCGAGTGCTGGGATTAAAGGCGTGTGCCACCACCGCCCGGCCATGGGTTTATCTTAGCAACATTATTTAATAAGTTAACAACCCAATCCATTTCAGGTATTATATTTCTATAGAATTCTAGAAAGCAACTTAAAGAGCAGAGCCAAATTTTCAGTAATGATCAACAGACAAGAATATACCTAATATATAGTTCACAATTATGAATTCTGTTCCTTAGTTTATCTACCATGAGAATCCAAACATTTATTAAGACAATCAAAAGAACAGAACATCCTTTATTCAATGAATAATTAATATCCCTGGAAATTCAACAGCATTGACTTAGTATTCCATGTCTGACCGAAACCATTTTTCACCAGAAGTTAGGCCCGTTTAAACTTTTAGTGCTAGTCCCTCTCCTGGCCTTTGCTTGTTTGCCTGCCCGCGAGTCTGTTCCCCTCATCGGCCTTGTGGCTAAGCCTCCCGCCTGCTGCTCTGGGCTATCTCACACACACCTTCGCCACCATGCTGGGTGCTTGCCCCGCACACGTGCACTCACGTTTAAACTTTCTCTTACTTCCGTGAAGGGACTACCTAATGAGTTATTCCCGCCATAAGGGAAAAACAGAAAAACATTTCCCATGAAGGGATCCTAAATATTGAATTATTCCCATTCTGAGGGAAAGAAATAAAAAACATTTGAACCAAAATTAAGCAAACAGACAGCAAAACTTTAAGCCCTGGGCTTGTTTGCTAGTTCAGCCAGCAGCAATGAGGCCTATTTGCCGACTCTTTGTAATTCAGATGCTGCACTGCAGAAAGCTCAGAGTTTCAGCTATCCTGAAAATTCTACAATTGGAAAAAGTCTTTTCTTCCTCCATTATCACTTGGAAGAGGCTTTTTTCTTGTTCATCCTTCCTCTACAGGGCCCCAATCTTTAGGCCTAGTTTCAAAAATTTTCCCCTTTTTACCGGGAAAATCCTTTTTTCTTGATTAAAATTTTTTCTCCCTTTTCTAAGAGGAAATTTCCTTTCCTTCCCTTTTCTCTTTTATTTTCTTTATGTTTAGAATTTTCTTTGCTAGCTTCTGTTTCCTTACCGGTTTCGGACTGACTATCCTGCCATTCTGCCATAGCCTTTCTCCCCTTTGCTACTGCTTAGGCAAGATTGGTGTCATAGGCGTCAGTCATACCTTATGAGTACTCACCGTTCCCGTGTGAGGTTCTGAATCTTCGGCCCTCCTCCGAGTCGTTCGCAAGGTCCGAAGTTTCCCGGGTTTCGGCACCAGTTGCGGCGCGCCCCGACCAGCGGGGAAGCAAGACACGACTCCAAGATTCTTCCTCTATCACGGTTTTATTGAACGCTGCTCGGTTATGGCTTCTCGGGAGAGCTGGTACGGGAGGAGGGCCCCGGGCGCCGGGGCAAGCTGGCTTATATGCAGGTTCTGGGGGCGGAGCTTGGGCGGTAAGCTGATTGGTCAGTACTATCGGGTGATACCACGTCAAGGTTGCATCAGCCTTCGGGCGGGAGAGCGACACGTTAGCATTCGGGATAAACAGGAAACCAGCGCCATCTTGTAATGGCGTTTGAGCCAGCGGACTGCTGCACTCCAGCCTGGTCTACAGAGTTCCAAGATAGCCAAGGCTACACAGAGAAACTATTTAAAAAAAAAAAAAAACATAACAAAACAAAAAACTGAGAGAGAGAGAGGGAGGGAGGGAGAGAGAAACACTTTGGAAAAATATTTACTGCAAAAAAAAAATACATTTTATATAGCATCTGCTTTATTCTTTCCATAAAAATTCAGGAATGCTTTCAAGAGAAGGGACCTGAATCAGGATAAAAGAAAAACCATGAAGGAAGCTGGGTGATGTAATGATCAAATGATGTGACCCTAAACTGTTACGGGGGAATCTGAAGAGGAGAAGATGGCACCAAGCAGAATTCTTTCCTGGAGAGAGAAAACGGAACCTACTTCTTCTTCGGTTGAAGGAAAGATTGGGGGGGGGGGGCGTGGGGGGAAGGGTTAGCTGCCGGGTTAGGACATCAGATGCCAGGCACCTCGCTCAGTTCTCTCCTTGGAAACATTTACACATCTTCATCTGCCTGGAAAGATCTGGACAGGACCCAGCCGGGTGATTTCTCTCATTATTTTCCAGCTCTCTTCTGTTAAGTCCTGTATATGGGTCCCATCAAAAAAAGCGAGGTTTGAAGCCTAGGGGTTTGGAGAGGGAGGTCAGTGAGACTGCCAGCTAGTTATCTTTCTCCTACTAAGAGACAGACAGACAGACAGAGAGATATCTCAGATGCTCTGTGGGGCCCCTGCCTCCTCACATGTAGCTCCGCCCCGAGCTCCCAGGGTGGGCCCTGATCTTCAGCTCCTTCCCTGCAGGGATTTAAGGCTGAGCTGCGGCAGCTGCCTTCTGACCCTGGGGGGAGATGGCTTCTGAGAACAAAGTCATCGCCCTGGGTGCACAGAGCTGTGCTGAATGATCACGATGTTCGGCCGCCGCCTTAGGATGTGCCCGACCTGACACTTAGCCTTGGCCAGGGCTGTCCAGTCACAGGAGCAGATAAACTGGCTTAAGCCAGCGTGGTTCAGTTTTCTGTTACTGATAACCACAAAAGTTCCAACTAATTTGGTTGGACAGAATAAATCAATAATGCAGTCTAATGACTACCTTATTCTTCTGAGAATCTGTCAATGTAAGATTTTTTTTTTTAAATGAACGTACTTAATGTGCATTGGTGTGAAGGTGTCAGACCCCCTAGAACTAGAGATACAGACAGTTGTGAGCTGCCATGTGGGTGCCGGGAATTGAACCTGGGTCCTCTGAAAGAGCAATCTTAACCACTGAACCATCTCTCCAGACCCCTGAGCATTCTACTTTTAAAGAGCCACCAATGAGCCAGTTCTAGTGGCCCATGCCCATAATCCCAGCCCTTGGGAGGTGGAGGCATGAGGATCGGATGTTCAAATTATCCTCAGCTATAGCAAGTTCGAGACCATACTGGGCTTCATGAGACTTTTTCAAAAATAATAATAATAATTGTTATAATAAAAAATAAAAATGAACAGTCAATGAACTGTATGTAAATGGCACATACATCAAGAGCATCTCTTCATTCATGTGTGAATTTAGTACTTTGATTTTTATCTTTAGAACCAGGTTATTGATCTTTAAAGCCTCAAAGATTAGAGGAAATAAAAAGTGAACTAAAGATAACAGGGTGTTTCCCTGTCCCAGGGCCAAGCCCACCCATCCTGAAGACGAGCCTGTAAATATTCCCAAGATGCTTTATGAACTGTGTAAAGGGAGGGCATCAAGGAGAGAGCTGAAGTCATTTGTTCATGTGACAGCATTCCCCTCATGCCCAGCCCATCCTTCCACACCGAGCCACCTTCACGGCACCTAGCATTGTGGCTCATAGAACACCTCCTGGTTTATCTGTGGCATGTGACTCTCTGCTTCACTATAAGGTCCCCAAGGTTGTGATGGCCAGGCTAATTTTAGCCTCTATTTTATAGGCAAGTCCTTCTTGAATGGATGGATGTTGGGGTTAGGAGGAAGGAAAGAGTAAGTTTCTGTAAAAGCTATTTTTGTCTGAGCTATTTCTTACTTTCTAAGCTTTTTTGTTTAATAAAAGGTTGGCATTTTGTCAGCTGACTGGGATCTCTCTTTTTTTTTTTTTTCCAGCTGAGGGGTACCTAGTGAGGGGAGAAGGAAAAAAGGACTTGGTACCTCCTGGAAACTGGTTCTGTGAGTTTATCTTCAGACACAGGAATGGACTATTTGGCGGAGGCTGTGAAAGCTGTGTTGATTCTACTTCTGGAAGCGAACTGAATGGCTGCTGCCAGGAGTCCTGCAGGGAGCAGGTTCTGGGTGATGGTCAAGTTCTGATTTGGCACAAAAGAGCATGACTACATCTAATTTGCTGTTACCTGGAGACCTTGGAGAACAACCAGGAGAGTAGAAGGCGAAGCAAGGAGAAACAGGCTCTTTTTTTTTTTTTTTTTTTTGATAGAAAATTTGGATCGGTTCATCGTCAATAAGAAGGGAATAGCTACACAATGCCTGGCCTATTAAGAGGCTACCCAATAACTTACAACAGTGTAAAACATGATGCTATAACGTTAAGTTCAGAATCAAAAGAAAACCGGGTGGTGTGTTGGGGGTGGGGTGAAAACAGCAAAAACAACAAACCCACCCCAACTCCAGGACCAAAGGCATAGCTGCTAACAGCTAGGTTGGAAAGTACCCTGCCTGGCGGCCTGGGTTTCTTCTCTGGTGGCATGGTCTGCTCCCGGAGACCTCTGCCCTCCGTTCTCCGCTCATCCCTAACTCACCTTTCACTCACACATTCCTCACTGCTATCTTTCCTCTCCTGGACGAGGCCTCTTAGTCTTTTCAACGTAAAGGTCTCTTCTGGAAAGCAAACACAAGACTCCAGAAGAGCCCTGAGGGTTACACTTCCGGGTCATGGCTCTAAAGCCAAGGTTTGTCTGTCTGTCTGTCTGTCTCTCCTGGGACTGTGCTCTGTGTGCTCCTTGTGGTATCCCTGGTGCTTGCCTCGGGCCTCCACAGTTCAGGAACCCTTGAGGACTGCTGACCTGAGGGAAACAGGCCCAACGTTGACGGCGTTCCTTTCAGACGTACAACTCTTGTCCATTTTTATTCCTTTCTTTCTGTTTGTGTTTTCTTTTTCTTTTTTCTTTTTTTTTTTACAATAAGCATGTATCACATTTATGGTAAAAAAAAAAAATCACAACAGCAAACAAAAATATTTGCAGAGGTCACAGCAGCTTTACTATGCCTTTCTTCTCAGAACAGTAGGGCTTCCTCCGAGAGTTTTGGGCATTCGAGAGGAAGCAGACAGATGTTCTTGAGTAGGATGAGGCTGGTGGGCTGGGTCGTGGCATTGTCCTGTGAGCCACCTGGACCATGTGTCACCTTCATCCTGGCAGGGACCCAGGCTTCCCACTGCATTTCCCAGCAGCTTGTTCAGGGCCACGACAGAGCAGGCATCACTTAGTAAAAAGCTTCTGGATTTCTTGGTATCAGTTTTAAAAGCAAGGCCAATGAAGTCGATCCAAAGAAATGTAGAGTGTGTTTTTCACTGGGGAGTTAGAGATTCAGGGTAGGAGATTTCCCCCTGCCTCCGAAAGAGCAGCAGAGTTGATGGTTATATGTGAGTGATTGGGCTCTGTCTACCCAGCCTGAGGTCTAGGTCCTAGAGGGAAGACCTAGAGCGCCTCAGTCTTCTAGGCCCCAGGCAGAAACAAAAGACAACAAAATGATGCAGTGAGGGAGAAGAAAGGAAGAGAAAAAAGGAGGGAGGGAGAGTAGGAGGAAAGAGGGAAGGAAGAAAGGAGGGTGGAGGAAAGAGAAAGGGACCATGAAGAAAGGAACGGAAGGAACGGGGAAGAGGGGGAGGAGGGAAGGGAGGAAGGTGACCTGAAGGAGAGAAGAGAAGGAAGGAGGGAGGGAGGGAGATGCTTTCGAGCACCCTAACAAGTACGAAGTGCCCTCAGTTTCAAGCCCCTAAACCTCCAAGAGCTCTGGGGGGCCTCCTTCAAAGCCGTCCAGGTACTTCGTTACAATTCTAACACAGCCTTGCACCTAGTGGACAGCATCATGTTCCCACAACATGGTGTTCCCAGGATGCTTCCTGGGCATGGATTGCCTTCCATGTTGCAAATACAAGCAACAAAACATCAAGACTAGGCCCGGCTTTCAACATCTGTGATGCTCATTTGTATTGCCAACCGAGAAGCTCAGTTAGAGAGGAGATGGGCTTGACTCGAATCATGTGGCAGATTAAGACTATGATACACGACAGAGACACTTCCCAGTCTTGACTGCCCGGGCCAAAGCAACTGCCACTGAGGGTCGTAAAGAGCAAAGGCAGGAGAGGAAGGCCTGGAAGCAAGCTCTGTGCACCAGAGTGAGTCCCAGCAAAAATTCCGTGACAGGGCAGGACAGGAATTTGGTAGGGTGTTTGCCCAGCATGAAGGAAGCCCTCACTCAATGTCCAGCACCACATCATCCCAGCACTTGGGAGGTGGAGGCTGGAAGATCAGAAGTTCAAGGTCGTCGGCCTGGGCTACTTAAGACCCTGTCTCAAAAATAAAATTCCTTTACAATTTTTGAGATTGGTTGTATGTGTATGTGTGTGAGTGATGTGATGTATGTGTATGTGATGTGTGTATATGCAATGTGTGTGTATGTGATGTGTGTGTGTATGTGGGGTGATGTGATGTGTGTGAGTGATGTGATGTATGTGTATGTGATGTGTGTGTGTGTGTGTGTGATATGATGTATGTGTATGTGTGTGTGGGTATGTGTATGTGGGGTGGTGTGTTTGTGTGTATGATGCAATGTATGTGTATGTGATGTGTGTGTGTGTGTGTGTGTGTGATATGATGTATGTGTATGTGTGTGTGGGTATGTGTATGTGGGGTGGTGTGTTTGTGTGTATGATGCAATGTATGTGTATGTGATGTGTGTGTGTGTGTGTGTGTGTGAGTAATGTGATGTATGTGTGTGAGTGATGTGATGTATGTGTATGTGATGTGTGTGTGTGTGGGTATGTGGGGTGGTGTGTTTGTGTGTGTGATGCAATGTACGTGTGTGTATGTGATGTGTGTGATGTGATGTATGTGTATGTGATGTGTGTGTGTGTGTGAGTGATGTGATGTATGTGTGTGTATGTGATGTGTGTGTGATGTGATGTATGTGTATGTGATGTGTGTGAGTAATGTGATGTATGTGTGTGAGTGACGTGATGTATGTGTATGTGATGTGTGTGTGTAATGTGATGTATGTGTGTGAGTGACGTGATGTATGTGTATGTGATGTGTGTGTGTATGTGTGTGAGTGATGTGATGTATGTGTGTGTATGTGATGTGATGTATGTGTATGTGATGTATGTGATGTGTGTATATGTAATGTGTGTATATGCGATGTATGTGTATGGGATGTGTGTGTGTGTGTGTGTGTGTGTGTGTGTGTGTGATGTGTATATGCACATATGGAGATGGTTCACTTTTTCCATCTTGGGTTCCAGGGACTGGACTCAGGTTATCAGGCTTGCATGCTGAGCACTTTTACCCGCTGTACCCTCTCTGTGGCCTTTATGTACGTTCTTAAGAGTGATCGTGCTCAGTTATCTGAAATACTGCCTTCTAAGCAAAGTCCCATTGCCCAGTGTTGCTGGACAGAAAAAATAAAAAAAGACTAATCAAACCTTTTACCATCTATTGCTACAAAATGGATTCAGAACTCAGGTGGCTAGCAGACACACACACACACACACACACACACACACACACACACACGCCCCTTACATCATCCCGCTATGCAGACTGGCCACTTTGGGAAGGCATTTTTGACTTGTTTTCATACAGTGCCTGAGGCAGTGTTTTTGTTTTTCTTCTTTTTCTGGATGAATGAATGAATGAACAAATGAATGAGCCTCAAGGTTCAGTGCTTCTCTACCTGGTTAACTTTCAGCGTGCACACCCATGTCTTGAGGCCAATTCTTAAAGTCCATATTTGTAGATGCATTTGGTATGACAGGAAGCAATTAAAATAAGCCATGCAGGGGAGGGAATGGTTGTCAGCACCTATTTTGATAACCAACAAACAATGTGGAAACTTCATTTTTCCCCCTGCAAATAGGGCCACGCTGACAAGTGGAAATGCAAAGTAAACTTTGGCACACTATGTAAAACCCAGAAAGGAAGGAAAAGGAAGAAAGAAAGAAAGAAAGAAAGAAAGAAAGAAAGAGGGAGGGAAGAAGAAAGAAAAAGAAAGAAAGAAAGAAAGAAAGAAAGAAAGAAAGAAAGAAAGAAAGAAAGAAAGAAAGAAAAAAGATCTGAGCAGTGACCTTTCATTTTTTCATTGCAAGATTTGTGTGGTCATTTCTTATTATCTTGTCTCTTCCTCGGCAGAAAACTGTTGAAGCCAGGCTCTCACTAGTCCCACCCTCTTATTTGGTGCCTTCTTAAAATTCAAGCTATTATTTTTACTAATGAGCAAAATTTGGGGATATTATCCGACTCATCTGCATCTTCTCAAGAGACTGCAAATTAACCGGACGCACCTCCGTCTAGACACCACAGGTGTCATTTGAATCCCGATTTAAGCTGTTTACACCCCACGCTGTTGTGTTTATCCTTCAACATCGGGTCTCCGTTTAATTAAAGTTGACTTTGGTCCTGCTGGCATGCACCGCACAGAAGTGGTCTCAGTGTTGTTTTTACCCCACCTCTGCCTGTCTGCTCTACCCTAGCACACAGTGGCCCTGACCTCCTGCTCCTCTCTGAGGGCTGGAGTGGAAAACCACAGGCCAGAGCCAAGGAAGCTCCGGGGACCAGCTCTCCAGGGCCTGCGCTGAGCTTGCCCAGACGCTAAATCATAATCTTCGTGTTTTTCGTATTTCACATTCTAGCCACAATTTCAACATCCCATCCCCGTGACATTAGGGAATGATAAATCAGCAGGCAGGACAGCTCCCCTGTACAGACTGGTACCGCGGCTGGGCTCTGCCAACGCCCTCGCTCTGAGGCTGGGGGTTAACCCTTTCTCTCGCCTGCTGCTTCCGCAGCAAACCCCGTCAGGCAGCTATTTTTAAAACCATCAAAGGCTCCTCGTGCTTTTCTTTGGGAACTTTCTTTTCCCACGTCTTCCCTCCTCTCCTTGTTTGGCAGGCTTAAGACTACTTTAAAGAAAACAAAAAATTCGAAACACAGGTATTGGGAAAATAGACTTTCCCTTAGGATGTGCACGGAAGCTGAGTTTTGTCCCGCTTCGGCACCAGGCACTACTGCAGGAGGCTGACCGACAGAAGCTTATCACAAGGTGGAGAAACACTTCATGACAAATTATCTTGTGCTGTTGTTTAAAACTGTGTATAATTTACATATCAAACTCATTGTACTAGTGCAATTCAATAGCTTTGATTATGTGTGTATATGCACATATACATGTATGCACATACATGCATACACATGGGTAGCCAGCGAGTGCAGTGCTGGGGAGTGAACTTAGGGCCTGGATGCATTCTAAGCAAGTGCTCTAGCTCTGAGTTATACCCACAGCTATAGCGTTGAGGCTGATGTTTATCGAATTATATACTGGAGCTGGAGAGATGGCAGTGGTTAAGAGCACTTGACTGCTCTTCCAGAGGCCCTGAGTTCAATTCCCAGCAGCCACATGGTGGCTCACAACCAGGATCAGATTCCTCCTGGTGTGCATGAAGACAGAGCACGCGCATATAGATGAATAAATAAATCTTAAAAAAAAAAAAAGAGTTACAGGCATAAGCTATTTTTAGAACACATTTCCACCCATCCCTGGCCTCCCCAGTGTCCATTCGCTGTCATTTTAGCCTCAGGTAACCACAGTATCTACCTCTGTCTCTGCAGATTTGCCTTGTCTGGGCATTTTCTACAAATGGAATCAAAGGATAGGTGGTCTACGCATCTGGCTTCTTTCATTTAGTTTCATGTCTTTGAAGTTCAGTGCTAACTAATGGCTTTAGCACCTGGATGGCCAAACTGTCCCATATTTCATAATCTATGAGCTGAGTGTGTACGGAATGTACACCGTGAAGTAGAGTTCTTGTCTCATATCCGAATATGTATATGTATGTGCATGTTTGTGGTATGTGTGTGTGTAATATGTAAATGGTAGGTGTGGTGTGGTGTGTGTGTGTTAGTGTGTGGGTATTGGGAGTGGCATGTGTGTTGTGTGATATATGTGTGGCGTGTGTGAGTGGTATGTGGGTTGGAGTAGTTGTTCTGGGTCTGTTCTGTGTTTCTGTGTGGTGTATGTGGCATATGAGGGTTTTTGTGTGCTGTGCGTGTATTATGAGGGTTTGGTGTTTGTTTATGTGCTTGTAGTGTGTGTGTAGTGTATGTGTGGTATGAGAAAGCTGTGTGTGGGGGTGATGCATGTTTAGTTTGTCATGCATTCTGTGTGTCATCTGTGGGTATGTAGTCTGTGTGTGGGTAGTATGTGTGTTTGTATGGGAATGGTATGTTTTTATGTTGTATGTTATACATGTAATCTATGTCTATAGCATGTGTATACATGTGTAGTGTGTATAGTGTCTTGTGTATTATGTATGTGGTCTCTGCATGTGGTGTGTGTATAGTGTGTAGTATATGTTATGTATATGGTTTCTGTGTTTTGTTTCTGTGCTTTGTATTTTGAGATAGTCTCACTATGCAGCCCAGGCTGATGTTGAACCCTGTATTTTCCTGCCTCAGCTTTCCTGGTGTTGGGATGACAGGAGCATTACGACACCTGGTGTCTAACTGTCTCCAACAGCCTCCCCGGCACTCTGATTTATAGCTGATATATGCTGGTATCTCGGGTATAAACATTGCCACCATGGCCAGTTTCAAGCTGAAGGCAGAGCCGGAAAGAGATGGACGTGGGAACAGAGAAAAGGCTCCAGCAGACTGAACCCAGCACACCGTTGTTCTAATAGCTACCTCTCTGTCTGTCTGTCTGTTTGCCCTCCGCCACCTAGAAGATCCACATATAAAAGTTTCTTCACACAAAATTTAAAAATTGTGTTTGTGTGTATGTGTTCCAACATGCATGTGGGGTACACATACGCGTAAAAGCTGTGGTTAGCATCAGGTGTTGTTCCTCAGGTGCCAAACAATTTGTTTTCCAAGACAGGGTTTCTCACTGGCTTGGAGCTTGCTGATTTGCTAGGCTGCCCAGAGAGCCCCGGGAATCTGTTTCTATCTCTCTAGCTCTGCGATTACAAATGGGCAACACCAGGCCTGGCTTCCTTTTGCTCTTGTTGTTTTTTGTTTTGTTTTGTTTTTCGAGACAGGGTTTCTCTGTGTAGTGCCAGCTGTCCTGGAACTCACTCTGTAGACCAGGCTGGGTTTGAACTGAGAGATCTGCCTGCCTCTGCCTCCCGAGTGCTGGGATTAAAGGTGTGCACCACCACCACCCACGAGCCTGACTTTTGATGTGGGTTCTGGGGCTCAAAACTCCTAGGGCTTGCAAGGAAACCCCTCCCTCAACTGAGCTATCTCCTCAGATCTCTTCATGCACCTTTAGTGAACTATAACCTCCTGGTGTTATGAACTGTATCATCTACTCATACCCACACACACAACTGAAATTTTCAAAATGAAATTGTGCATTCGTGAGATGATTTTTTTTTTTTTAGTTTAAAAATTGAAATTTAGATTGATCCTAACATTGGAGACCATAGATACAATTTCTAGGACTCGGGCATGGATTAAAGTAAATTATGACAGTGACTTCATAAGTTAGAAGCACTACTTCTGTTTGACTTTGAAGTCTTCATAGGTGTGGAAGACTCTAGCAGAGGACCTCACCTAGGGGACCTCACCTGGGGCACACGAAACTACTCCTAGCTCCGCCACTGACCTGGGCTCATTTTTCCTGCCCCTACCCCATCTCATCTGTTAAATGGCCAGCTCTGAAGATCTTGTCAGTCTCTGGCTGCTAAATTACAATTTAGGATCCCAGGTGTTCTTTAAACTGAGAAAAAGGTATGAATCCGGGAATGTTCTTTTCTCCGTTTAAAGAAATCGTTTCCACCTAAAGGGTTAAGTCGCCAGTGGGCCCTAAAGGATCACCAGCCTGTCTTTGCATGGTGTCCTCCTCCTGCTGATGAATGGCCCGACACTTCCCTGATCCTGCAGCTCTTTGCTTTTGAAAATAACATTTGGTTTTGGTCATGGCAGAATCCCAGGCTCTGCTGATTTAAGGCTATACGGAATGTGACAGCAAATTTAAATACTTTCATATCTATAAAGCGTAAGCCTTGAAATACAGATGTTAACATAAACAGTGTTGGCTCCCTGCTCACAATAGAGTTCTCTTTAATCATCAGCGGTTCAGTTACCACTTATCTCTAATTCTGTTTTGGAACTTCAAACCTTGGATTCAGCGATGATTTTCTATTTTGCTAGATCGTGGTGAGTCTGAACTTTAATTTCAAGGTTCGGATTTCATCGGATTAACTCAGTATAAACAATTAAGAAATGGAGCCCTTTCCTCTAATCTTGCATTTCAAAGACAGTGGTGTTGATTCCACAGAGGTAGACTTCACCTATGTGTTGTGTTATTTTAAAATACAAAGAACTACGTCTGTGTAAGAGATCATTTGAAAAAGATCTCCAAGAGGACTCGAATATTTCTGGCAAGTGGGAGGTGGGTGAAAGTTCAGGGGTAACTCTTCCATTCATATTTAAAATATAAATTGGGATAATTGTTCTAGAAAATACTTAAAGAGATGTGCTGATAAGCCAGAGAGCTAATTAAGCGGCGGTCCTTTTAAGCTCAGGGTTTAATTTACCTTAAGATGCTCTCCCGTTTGAGTAGGTAACACTGACATGGGCCCATCTTTTGTGTGGGCATCTCATTGCATTTACAGCTTTAACGTAAGTGGAGCTCCAACATTATGTTAAAGGATGAGAATAAAAGATAGCTTTGAACTAAAACAAATCATTTCAGAAAAGACTCCTGTGTTTTAATTCAATCTCTTTTGTGAGTCAAACTGAAGCTCTAACAACTGAATTAATTACTGAGCCCCGCAAGGCTCCTATAGCTCACCGGGTGGCTATGCTATTCTCCAGGCTCCATTTCCAGAGCGGCTTTTCTTCCCTGCTCCTGCCCATCCCCAGATGATCTTTAAATCTAGCCAACCGCTGCTCATGATGTGTCTATAGTGTTTTCATTTGTTCCCATTTTAAGAGGGCATCACATCACCTGGAGAAATCCACAGACACATATAATCCCAGGGCCTCCCCCCTAGTGTCCGATTCAGTCTGCGCCAGGTGGGTCTAGGGGATTCTTCATCTCTACCAAGGCAACTGGGATACTCTGAAGCTCTTTCCTAATCCTGAGAGGATGAGCAATAGGATTCAACTCAACAATGAGGAAACTTGTTCAGAATAGCAGATTGAGATCCCTGGCGGGGAAGGAGGCAGGAGACTGGGGAGCAGAGCTGGAGGAGGAGGAAGAGTGTTTGTGGTTGGGGTCCTGGGCCTTATGAAGCAGCTCTGCTTTGAACAGGTGAGGTGCCGGTGCATCTGCATGGAAATCCTTGTTGGAAGCGGAGTGAAGGGCGAGGGCACAGAAGCGCTGGGCTGGATCTGGTCAGTGGCCTTGGAAGGAATCCGTCCTCTGAGGAAAGAACTGGGCAGAGCTGGAACACCGTTTTAACAGAGACTGGAGGGAAGCATCTGGTGAAAGACATAAGGGGAAGAAGGAGAGTGCTGGGAACATTTCAGGAGAGAGGAAGCAGTTGACAGAATCACCTTTGAAGGGAGTGGGTGTGTGATAAATGTTTTCTGAATGAAACAGGAATGCCACCCTGGCCAGAGGAAGGGAGAGCTATGTGTGAAGAGGCTGGGGTCCCTGTGTGACCTTGACCAGGGCGGCCCCAGTGGAGGAGAAGTGGACAGAGTATAGTCAGTTGAGTGACGTGTAGGAGACAAAAGTAGACATTGAGTGAGCATCAGCTAATGGGGGGTGGGGTGTGTGAGTCGGATGGGAAGCCAGGTAGAGAGTGGATGGGGAAGAGATGACTTGGACTTTCCTTCTCCCTGTGGCATGTGGGCTTTCAATGCTGGAGCTACCGAGAGGACATCTATCCACAACAGCTGGCCTGAACCTGTGCTCCTTGGATTGTTTAAAACACTGCCTTCAGCGTTCCCTTTCAAGAACAGTTTCACTTTGGGTAAAGCCATGGTTAAGCCAACGTTTCCCCAAAGTGTTGGGTGTCTGCTTTCTTGACCCCAGGGGTTCCTGTCCCTGGAGTGCCTCAGCAGCCTGGTATGACTGGGGCAGCTACCTCATCTGCCCTGTCTCACAACCATGCTTCAGATAAGGGTCTTTGTCTTCATCCTTCAGTATGGAATGATCTCTACCCCTCAGCTAGTAAGGATTTCATCTGGGAGCCAAGCCTGGTTCTGTCTGACTCACCTAGTCCTTCTAACCCACCCAGACTGTACAAAATCCAAAAGGACACAGCCACTTCTCCCCACAAAGTTCCTGACTCCTCTACATTCCAGAGAGTTCTCCCTGACGGAGGTGGAGCTTCTGCAGTCGGGAAGGCAAAGCCTCTGCATTTCTGCACCGGCTTCCCCTCCAGCCTCTCTCCTTTCACAAGCCCATGGAATCCACAAAAGAAACAGCCCGCTGTTCACTTCCCAGAAGCCCCTTGTGTTCTGCTCTGCACTGTGCCATCTGCCGCCTCTGCTTCACAGTGTAGGAGCATGCCCAGCCAGCCTCGTGTGTGGTCCAGCAACCCATCAGAGCCCCTTTCTGCTTAGAGAAAGCACATCCACTTAACACTCTTGTCCAAGTGCTAGACGCTGTGGTGGGTACCGGTATGGTATCTCATGTAAGCCACCCAGCTGGAAACCAGAGGCTGTCAGCACCATTGCACAACGAGGCAACTACCTCAAAGACGAGGTGACTTCCAGGGACACCTGCCGGGGGATGGGGGTGCTGGAGTTTGGACTCAACCCAGGTCTAGCTACATTTAAGACCACCTTGTTATACTGCCTCCCAGTATAAGGAGGAACTCACAGCAGCAGATGCTCCTGTCTCCCAGGTGGGCTGGTCTAAGAAGGATGCTAAGGGAGTATTAGATGAAGAGGACTTGTCAGTACCTTTTGTTTTGAGGGTTTTACTTAAATGATAATGCTATCAAATCACACATTCCCAGTCTCTTTGTGCCTTTACATATTAGCATTTAAACCAGTAGATATTTAAAAGAAAAGACTGCTTGCCTAGCAGGCATGAAGCCCTGGGTTCCCAGAACTGCGTAAACCAGATGTGATGGTGTGGTTCTTGCCATCTCAGCGCCCAGGACGATCAGAAGTTCCAGGCTATCCTTGGCTACAGAGTAAAGTTAAAGGCCATTCTGGGCTACATGGGAGTCTATCTGAGGGGGGATAATCTGACTGGAAATGTGATAGCTGTTCTCTGCCAAGCGGTGAGTGAAAAGCACTAGACCTAGGCTAGAGAAGCTGAGCTTGAGACACAGGGAGACACTTAGATCAACACAGTGGGGCATCCAGGCTCCCCTCAGCTAGAATTAGAGGACATTGGCATGACACACAGCTTCTGCAGGCACTAAAGTGAAGGTCCATGTCAGAGGGGATCCACAATGGCTCATGTCTCCATCGACTGTAGCAGCCAGCCTCCATGTCTGATCTGGAGTCTCTGCCTGCCAGGGATGATGCTGCCCCAGGATCAGATCCAGACTCCTGGCATCCTGGCAGTCTGGCTGTCTCATCTCAGGGAAGAGAGGAGGGAAATTTTCTATTGGCTCCACCCATGTTGCCATGGAAACAGGATGGGGGAGCGGTGTTGAACCATATCACACCTGTGCCCAATTGAGAGTGCCGGAACATTCCTTCCTCAGCAGAGTCCCTCTGGATTTTAAGAGGAAATCAGACTAAATTTATAAACCTTTGTAAAGTTTCCATGGGTATTTCTTCAGGCATTGGATAGGTCTGTCAGAGATCCCTAAGTGATGAGGGTTAAGGCCTCTAGAGTAACTGCCCCTCTGAGAGTGCTTCTAGATTCATGACACCTCTCCAAACACTCAGCCCATTGAGGTTGGGACTATGGGGCTGGGGTTCATGACACATCACTATGGGGTTGGGGGGGGTGGTCTATGGAGCCTCTCTAGAAGTGTGTGATTTTGGTGGCACACTGTCCTCCAAGCATAGAGGCCATTGTCATCGTAATCAGACGTGATTGTCCAAAACAGGCACTCAGATTGGGCTGGCGACATTCCTTCTGAGAGGTAAGTAGGAGCAGTCATTGGACATTTTCCTGAGTTTCCAGCCCTTCTCTCCTAAAGTATGGAGAGGGTAGAGGGTTCCCTGAAGAGGCAAGTCCATCATGCAGCCTTGGACAGCCATAGACAGCTGTCATCCATGCTGGGGGCACTCTGAGAGAATACAGCTGCTTCACTAACGCTTCTGTAATGCCGGATAAGTTCAGGGGTTCACCACCTAAAGCTCGGGTGGATCCTTTACTTTGGTCTGCTGGTGCCCCATAGGAGGTGAGGAAATGCGTGCTTATGTCTCCCCAGCAACAGTAATGCAGCAGCAAAAACCGGGGAATCTGCACTTCAGTTGTCTCTTCCCCTCTGTAAATGTCAGAGGTTCGCAAAGGATCCTTAAAGGGAAGAAGAAGAAAAAAAAAGCATTTGTCCTGGTAGTTTTGAGGCCCTATCAGGTACAGCCTTTGGAGAGATTAATGAAGATCCTGTCTAAGGCTCTGGGGTTTGAATATAGAGTGTGATGTTTTGCTGATCCCCCCCCCCCCCCCCCCCCCGTTCTACTGGGAGATAACTGGGTTGAAAGTGCTGGCCCAGGGTGCTTTCTCTGGATGCATTGTGGTAGACTGACTTTACTATTATTTTAGGTATGAGGTTGGGGTTGGGTAGTAAAAAGTGCCAAGTGCCTGAAGACATCCCCCTGTCCTTTCACAGTTAAGTGCTCTCAAAGGGTTCTCTCCATTTTTGGTTCTCCATTTTTTTCCCAACCCTTAGCCAACCTGACTTCTCTTGTGTCCTACTGAAACCAGCCTCCCCCAGGTCAGCACTGACCTCCTCTTAAATATCCGTAAGATGCTTTTTAATTCCTACTCTACTTGACTTGATTGTAGTTCTTTATATGGGCTTAAATAATTAATATTCATCTATCTTAGTCAAAGCAAACTGTCTGCAACACTATTAGCTATCATTAATATGCTCTATAGTAAAAGCAAAGAATTCTAACCACAGATTCAAACACCACTAAATAAACTCGGGATCAACATTTATCCGTTCCTTAAAGGTGGCTGAGGACCTACCAGATGTCTGTCACTGTGCCGGGTCCTGCTGATGCCATGGTGAGCCGGCGTGAGCCACCAAAGCAGTGTTTTATTCTACAAGAAGGGAGTGAATCCCAAGAGCCCTTGGGAGAACACTCTGTGGTTAGGATTTCAGTTGCTCCTACTAAAAATACATTATTCACATTATTCATCTGGACTGGTAGATGGTCCTAGGAAACTTTGGTCCTTCACAAAGTTAAGATAATCAAAGATACTTTCCCATCACACACACACACACACACACACACACACACACACACACACACACCTCTTTACCTGGCAGACATTGTCAATGTCCAACTAAAACGATCAGATGAGCAGCAATTTTCCAAAGTTTGGAATGATTAGGGGACTTGAGATGTGTGTGTGTGTGTGTGTGTGTGTGTACATATGAGAAATTTGACCCAAATACTAAAATCATCAGAAAACATAGTCCATTACATCTCTAACTTGAATGTTTTCTAATTTCAGCAGGAGAGGGGGCTGAACATGCAGCCAGTATGGATCTGAATCTGTACCCTGGTGTACAAAGGATAACTAATCAAGGCAGTAACAGGACAGAGAAAGGGTTTTTCCTGTTGCCCGGTAATAACAGTCCCATCGATGTGAAGTTCAATCTTGAGAGTCCAGGCAGTTGCCAGCAAGAGTAGACACTACCTGCAAGGCTTGCTGGGAGGTACAAGGAACAAATCTGCTCATGATTCCCTACCTCCTCCTGTACCCCTCAATAGAATAAGGCATTTGATGGCTGCTGGCCTTAATGGCAGTGTGTTATTCCTGGCCTACGCAGTCCCTGCTCCACGTGGAAGGGAGAGGTGCCTTCCTAAGGATGAGTGGCTAAAACTTTAAAACTAGAAAACCACTAGTGAAGGGCTAGGGTGATGGCTCAGTGCTATCCAAATGTGAGGAACGGAGTTCAGACCCCAGGGCCCATGGAAATGCCAGTGGGGCTGGCAGCCTACCTGTAATTCCAGTTCTTGGAAGGCTAGAGAGAGAAGGGATATGGGAGTGAGCTGGCTACCACAGTCGCCTTATTAGTGAGTCCTGGGTTCAACTAAGAGACCCCGTCTTAATGAATAAGGTGGAGACAGCCACCGAAGACTCCCCATGTCAGCCTCCACCTGCACCTCCATACACGTGTGCCCACAAACACACAAACATGCTATTGTGAGACTTTCCCGTGGTCACAGTGGGGGGGCAACAAGCACTGCCTCCCCTTGTCTATGATTCCAATGACAAACCAAAGTTCAGTTACACCACAGTTCACCCTGGGGAGCCAACGGGTTTATTACACTCACTTACAGAGCAGTGGGTGAGGGGTGACCTTAGACAGCCATGCTAGAAAGTGTGTACCCTTCGTGAATGGTAACTCCCCCATAGATGAATAAATGGAGTCCTTTTTCTAGTCCTTCCCAGGGTACGTCCTCTGACTCTTCCCCTGAATCCGAGGCCTGCGCAATTAGGGCAGAATTGAATACAACCGCTTGGGAGGAGAGGCTGAATACTCAGGTGCAGGTCCCATGAGCATTTCACGAGGGTTCAACAACAGTCAGGAAGCTCAGCTGGGCTGGCCTTGGTGGCTTATGAATTTAATCCAGCACTTGGGTGGCAGAGGCAGGCAATCTCTATGAGTTTGAGGCCAGCCTAATCTACAGAGTGAATTCCACAACATCCAGGACTGTTACCCAGAAAAACCCTGTCTCAAAAAACCAACCAACCGGCCGGGCGGTGGTGGCGCACGCCTTTAATCCCAGCACTCGGGAGGCAGAGCCAGGCGGATCTCTGTGAGTTCGAGGCCAGCCTGGGCTACCAAGTGAGTTCCAGGAAAGGCGCAAAGCTACACAGAGAAACCCTGTCTCGAAAAACCAAAAAAAAAAAAAAACAAAAAAAAAACAAAAAAAAAAACCAATCAACCAACCAACCAACCAAACAAACAAACAGCCAAAAAAAAAAAATTCCCAAGCAAACAAAACAAAACTCAGCCGGGATGATCTTTTGCAAGTGGGCACAGATGAATTCCAAAGATGGTGGTCATGTGGCCTTGGCCTGGAGGATAGTGCTGTATCACACACACACACACACACACACACACACACACACACACACACACACACACACAGAGAGAGAGAAAAAATAGCCATCACTGGTCAAGACTGCAGATTCCTAACCAGAAACATGACTGGCTTCTGGAATTCCCATGGCAGAGCGGCAGAAGCCACAGGTGGTGTTTGTCGGGGAGCAGGAGTAGAGATGGTAAGAGTTCCCTGGAGGGACATCCTGGACTCTTGTGGCTTGAAATGTTGTCTTTTCAAATCCTCAGACGCCATGCTTCAAAACCTTGAAGACCTTCAGATCTCTTCCCAAACTGTCAGCCTTGTCCGTTAACAAGAGGCCACGCTACACAGTTCCCGAGGTCTTTCCATGCCGACTGGGGTGAGAACTATGTCACATGACGACTCTAGGTGTGCTAGCTAGGACGTGTTCAGCTGGGAGTGACAGCAAACTAGCTGATGGCTCCATCTGATGCGCCACCGTTTACATAACCAGCGATCTGGACACAGCTCATGCACGCCGTGCAAGCCTCAGGCTCTCTCTGGGTCTGTACACTCCCGTCCTCGTCCTCAGCCTGCTGGAGTTTTGTCCCTTAGGGTTGACAGCTGCTGCAGGTGTGGTCATCTTTAACACCAGTGGCTGAAGGTAGAAGGAAAGAGGGATGACGAACCCCCCACCCCCACCCCAAAACCCTGTGTCTTTTACCAGCCTGGATTGCTCTACGTGGGTCAGTCATGGTGCTTGTCCTGAGGTCGAGGTCAAGGAGTCCTTTCATCTCTAAGAACAGGGGATTGAGCAAGTGATGACTAGAGCCTCCAGCCATTCGCTCAGCACCTTTCTGCTCTAATGTAGAACTCGCCCTGCCTTTCCTATGTTCCTTCACTCGACAGTTAAGGAATAGGGCCAGGACATGGCTCGTGGGTAATGTGTACTTGCTGCCTGCTGACCTCGTGTGATACTGACTCTGGAACCTTATCCTCTGACCTCTCTATATGTACTGTGGCACTCACAACCTCCACAATAAAGATAAATAGATAGACAAATGGCACTCCTTAAAGGAGAGAGAATAAAGGATAGCTGTGGACGATATCTACATGCCAGGTAGGTACCAAGTGTGAGAACTGAGAGCCAACTTCTTTGAAAAAAGGCTTTTGATAGATCCTGTCATTTCTGGTACTTCCTGCTGATAGGTTCTGCTCCCACCTCCAGCATGGTGATTCCAAAGGTGTCCAGTCTCACCCACTCAGACCCCATTTTTCTCACCAGACAGGTTCTTTTCCTTCCTGTGGCAAACAGAGACTCTGAATGCATTCCTCCCTGCACACACAGGCTTGGCACACTAACCTCTACCTCCGCCACCAATAGTTCCAGCTCTCTCCACTTAATCCCAGATAGCCTTCTCCATCACCTTAGCAATAAACCTATCGCTGACACAAGGCACCTGGCTGAGCATCTAATGGGAAGTCCACGAATTTCATCTGCATACCACATCATCGGAAGAGCATTATCATGTCTTTTGGGTGATCCAGGATCCCAAGCTTAGTTAAATAACTTTCCCAGTGTTTATGCTAGGGTGGAGCTGGCACTCAAGCCCAGATTTGCCTAGAACTTGAGTTCCACTTTTAAGCCCTGGGTGATGTCTCCTGGGCTCACCCAGCCCTGTCCTTTGTGCCTCTCCTATGTGTGAATATCTTGTCCCTACACAGCTCACTCCAGAGATGACATCTCTCTTTGTCTATTTTCCCCAATGGGCTGGGAGTGTCCACAGGGCATAGATTCTGTCTGATTCATAGTGTTCTCCTCACCACCTGGTTGCTGCATGGCAGACATCAGTGGGGTTTTTATTAATGACCAAGGAATGTGAATGGATGGCATCTGTGCTGAGGGAATGAGAGAGCCAGGACCCTGCAGAGAGCAAACCACCCCTCTCAGAAGTCCCCACCCCTCTGGGGATCCTCAGGATACTCTGTCTCAGGCAGAGCAAGATCCTTAAGGCTTGCTCCACTGCCCCCCATCCTGGCCCTGGCCTATGGCTGCAGCCCCCAGTCTCAGAGGGTAAATCGCCAATCCAGAGATGTCCTAAACAGGTCTCCAGAGTTGCGGCCTGCCCTCCCTCACATCCTGATCCAGGTCCAAGGTAAGGGAATAAGCTAACTTGGCCAACGGGTGCCTGCCCCTCCCTCTGCCCTGCTTCCTGCTGCAAGGCCACGCCTCCAGTCCAAGTCCCCTTCCTAAGGACAGCTAGCCAATTTGCCTGAGTTCCCCTTCACCATTTTATCCAAGATGAAGGAATCATTCAAGTGAATTTGGCCTTGCGATGGGAGGTAGTCTTATAGACATGTGGGAATGGGGTCAGGTTTCTCATGTGGCCACGGGGGAGGGATGCAGAGAGAGGCTGGACCAGGGACTGCCTGTCTATGTGGAAATCGGCTCCCACATCTGAAAGATTCTTATCTCTCCCAAAATCTGAAGATGCTTCCTGGGCCCGCCCTCCTCAGAAGAATGGATGGGCTGTGGCTTTGGTTCTTCCTGGGACAAGGTACAGCGTCCCAGATGAGCCTGGGGCAGGTCAGCTCAGCTCACCCCAACCCTGTCAGCATGAGGTCATCTTGCCACTTGGAATTTCCTGTCCCTTAAACACTAACTGGAGACATCTCCGCCCTCTCCCCAGTCCTTGGGCTCTGGGACTCACCAAATACCTCAGGCAATCATTGCCAGGCAGTGCCAGGCCCTGCCCTTCGGGGCCGCCACCGCAGACGGGCTGGATAGTCACCATCTTCTGCAGCAGGGGCGGCTGCCTCTGCAAGCTTTCTTGGTGGCTGCATTGTCTGTGCCAGACAAGCCTAATTTTCTGAAGAGTGGCCCCAACACATCCCATCTTGCTTCCTCTCTTTCAGTGTTTGTCAGAACTATTGCTGAAACTGAGACCTGTTGGCCACAAGGTGTCCTGGAGACTGCCCCCCCCCCCCAGGAATGCACAGCTTCCTCCAAGAGAAAAATGCTTCACATAGCAAAACCAACAATATTTGAAGATACAATTAGCCGGTGACTCCTAGGCCGAGAATGTGAGTATTTGCCACAAAATCAGTCTCTCGGTAGTCGGGAGAGATGAGCAGGCCACCTATGCCAGTGGTTCTGCTGGGACAGCAGCTGGGGTGGAAGCTGTACTGTAGAACTTGCTGCTCAGTAACTGTGCCCTTCACACACGAGGGAAACAATCAACTTCCATACACTGTCACAGGTGGGAGAGACTACTGAAGTGAGTCTCCCTAGTGGCGCTGTTCTACTCTTTCTGGAGGGCAGTCTTTAGCAGTTGTGGGGGATGGTATATTGAGACAGGAGGGAAGGGATATGATGGTGTCAGAAACAGCAAGTTCTGATGGTCGGGACCCTGTAATGACATGACTCAATAGGAAGGCTACTTGCAGATGTGATGAGCATGTTTGGGGTGGGGAGCCAGGATCCTGACCCAGAAGAGATCCAAGTAACTATCAAAGCGTAACCAGAATAGGACATGGTGGGGGACATTTCAGACGAGGGCTCGTGGTGTTTAGACATGTGGTGCCATGGGCCCCACTTAGGGGGTTTGCTAACAGGAGCTCCAGGAGATGGTGTCCTGGGGCATGCATTCTACCTGGCAGGTCCCTGTGGTCACAGTGTCACTGTCACAGGGGGGAGGAAACCGTAAGTGGCTTGGTTGTAGCAGACCCAAAGGAGAGGGAGGGATGGGGTTGAAGAAAATGAGCACCTGTGTGGCTGGTCTCTCTGCCCAGAAATAACATAGTGAGGCTTGTGGGAAGGCAGGAAGGGAGGCTGGGCAAATGGTCATGAGCCACTGAGGCAAGAGTAGCAGCTGATAATGCATCCCCCGATGCATCCGGGAGAGACCCGAGAAACTTGAACTACTGAAGAGTATGTATGGTATGTTATTCTTAAAAGTTTTTATTCAACTCCAAATAGGAGTAGTTTAAAGGGGCCGGGGGCTGGAGCGATGGCCCAGTGGTTAAGAGCAATGGCTGCTCTTACAGAGAACTCAGGTTTGGTTCCTAGCACCCACATGGGTCAGCTCACAACTGCCTATAGTTTCAGTTCCAGGGTACCCTCTTCTGGCCTCTGAAGGCACCTGCACACAGTGATGCACATACACACACTCAAACGTACATGGACACACACATAAAATAAACACATAAGTCTGTTAAAACCAGCACTTACTATGTGTCTTGTGATTACAAAGCAGTGGTTGTTTATGAAAAAGCTTTGGGCAGCATAGAGGAACTGCGTAAAGCAAAGGAGACCAACTTCTCCGGGGTGACCACTCTCCACGTGATGTATTACTCCTACTATTTTGTAATTTACATTATCCACTTAAAAGTATGTCGTGAATCTTTTCCCATGCCAATAAACATTCTTGGACATTACTTTTTAATGGTAGTCGAGCATTCCTTTCTGTAGGTCTGCCAACGATCATTTAACCAATCAGTGTATTAGACGTGAAGGTTGCTTAGGACTGTTAGCTCTAAAGTCCTCCACCAGCCAATAGCAGCTCTGTACACAGAGACATAATGACTTCCTCGGGGTGAATTTCTAGGAAGAAAATGGCCGATCAAATGATGGCATTTTTTTTAAAGCTTTTGTACACAGATAAATTATACAAATCACATTCCACCCATGAGATGTGACAAGTTTCATCCCTGCACACCCTTGCCCAAGTTTGTTATTCTCAGAGTGTTTAATTATTTTTTTAGTAAGAGCTAAATTCCCATCCCTTGGTTATTAGCAAGGCTAAGCTAAGCATCTTTCCACCTTCTGTAAATTTCTTCTGCACAGCCTTTGTGTACTTTACTGAATGCTTGCTCCTAATGAGTTCTGCTTTCTCATTACTTTTCTGAAATTCTTTTTTTAAGTTTTATTGATTCTTTGTGGATTTCACATCATGCATTCTGATCTTACTTACCTCCCTGTCCCCTTGCGTCCACCCTCTGCCGTTGGAACCTCCCCCCAAAACAAAACTAAATTAAAAAAAAAAAAACCAACAACCAAACAAAACAAAGAAACAAAACAAAAATAAAAACAAAACAAAAATAATAAAAGAACCTTGTCGTGGAAGCTGTAGTTCTTCATGCACGGTTAGGAGTCCCTGCTTCCTATGTTGTGAAGATTTTAACACTGTCTTCTGACTTTAAACATACATTTGTCTTTTGAAGTTTTAGAGTTTTCCTGTAGTCGAAATTGTGTGAATTACATCATGAAAGATTTTCCCCACACTGAGCAGAAGAACATAATTTTCTATTTCACCTCAATCTGTTCCCCAATATTTTTGTGGCAAAATACACAGAACAAAAATTTACCATCCTAACCATTTATGGGTGCACTTGGTGATTGTACATAGTGCATAGTTATTTCTAACATGTGTAAATGTGTGTGTGCTTTAGTGTGTGCACTTCTGTTGGCTTTGATTTTTTTTTTTTTCAGATGGGGTCTCACTTTGCAGTTCATGAATTTGGCCTCCAACTCATGATCCTGCTGCTTCAGTCTCTCAGGTGCTGGGAGTACCCTGTGTGTCACAAGTCCCAGCTCCTTGGTGATATTTAAACACATTTATAATGTCATACAGCCATAAGCATCATTCATCCTGACATGTCTTCTTTCAGTAGGACTGGAACACTGTGACTTTAAACAGTGACTTCTGTTCTCCACTCTCCTGGCTCTACGGTTTCAGCTGTCCCTAAAGCATGTCAGGTATTGGTGAAATTATTAAGGCCACTCCACGTAGCTAAAAGGGAGGTTTATTTTGTGGGGTAACTTACAAGTGAATGGATAGTTTACAGAGTCTGGGAAAGGTGTAGCACAGTCCCGTGGTGTTCTCTGGAGAACTCTGCTCGGTCTACCTCCTGCGTCCAGGGTCCAGGAACCAAGAGAGTCTGTGCATCCGGATCTCGGGTATTCGGGGGCCCTCTCTTGGCCCCGCCTTGTAGGCGTGACAGTTACCGAAGCCTCAATGGGGGTTGGAAATTCCAGATCAAAGCTGGAATGGCTACCTACTACAGTCAGTAAAGTGGATTCTTACGTTAGTACAGTTTTGTGACCGTCTCCTTTCATGTAGTGTCTTTTTTTTTTTAAAGTACATATCCTCTGGCTTCTTCTATAATTTCCTCATTTAAACATAAATCTTTAATTCTTGCATTTCTCTTGCAACATTAAGTGTCCAATTAAAAATTTCAAATTTTCAACAGTCTGGTTAGTTTCATCACCAGCACCACCAGCACCATCATCACTATCATCACCATCATCACCATCATCATCATTTTGAGACAGGGTTTCAATATGTAGCCCTGGCTAGCCTGGAACTCTCTAGGTAGATCAGGTTGGAACTCACAGAGACCCACCTGCCTCTTGTCACCAGAGCTCTGGGATTAAAAGTGTGCACTACCACATTGGGCTTTTCAACATCATTGAATACTTTATCCTTTCTTCACAGATTTAAATTTGATTGTTTTAATATTTTGTTCATTTTCTAAACCATTTGCATTTATTTATTAATAAATGCTTTTGTGTATCCTTTGTCTGGGGTACCCATCTCTTATTGACTGGAAAGCACACTTCATGTGTTGAAGCTAGAAATCCTTTCTTGTTAATTTTGCTGTACATATCTTCTCCCAATTCCCTCTCTCAGGATTGATTTTCATAGTTTTTTCCCCCTGCCATTCTGAAGCTTTAAACTTTCTCTAGTTACTTTTCTTTACAGTTTCTGAATGGGTTGTTGTGCCCAGAACGACCTCCCCCATGCTAAGGTCATGGGCGTTGCCAACCCTACTGTTTGCTTCATTTTCATCCACCTTCAACTCTAATTAATCTATAATTTATGTCGGTGTGTTTAAACTAGCAAGAGCTAATTTTATCTCTCCCTCAAAGAGTTATGCAATAACCTCACTATTGTGTATTGAAGAATATTTATGTTCTTATTTGAAACGTTACCTTCATGGTAGTCTAAATTCGTAGTAGGGGCCAGGTCTTAGTTTCCTGCCGGTATCCTTGGTTTTTATTCTGAGAGTGTTTTCTTGCAAACCCAGTCCTGGATGAATTCGAGTCCCCACTCCCACCCCTTCTCTTCATTTGCTGATGACAGTTGCTGGTGAAATTCCATTCTGCCGGTTGGTGCTCTTCCAAGTCCACGGTCAGCTTCAGCTGGACCTTCCACTTGGCCCTGCAGCTCCTAGTTCTATAAGAGTGATTTCAATCTTCTCCCCTGTCACCTGCAGATAACTCACTGTCTACTTGAAGCAAAAATAGAAATTCTATTGGAACTTTCTCAACTTCTACCCACCTATCAGCAGTAATCACCGAGGCTGAGTGCTTGCCGGGGCCAGGCACTGCTTAAATCACTTTGCATATGGTTCATCCTCTCAATACCCCACATGACGAACTCTAATTTTATCCTCAGATAACAGGCAATCTGCCTGAAGTCCCAGAAGGCCCAGAGTCCTAAAGCCTGAATGCTGAACTCTGACTCCTGATGGTTCCTTCAGATCTCAAGTTGCTGAGCATGTCTCTGTGTTAGTCTGTGAAGAATGCCTTGTTTTAATTTTTTCTAATGTGGTAGTAAAATCATTTCTTCACTGAGTTAACTGTTCTGCAAATACTGGGACCTCTTCTAGGTGTTAGAACTATTTTAGGAAATAGTAGAAAGCAAAATCAGGCATGGTCCCCAGCTTCCTGAAATGGAAAGTCTCTTGGTGCCAACAGAATTTAACCAAAGAATCACTCGAAAACAAATGCCATGCCAAAGGAGAGGATCACAACTCCATGGGAGTGGGTCATAGAGGCTGCAGACTGGGTGTGAGGATGGGAGGAGAGAGTACATGTGTGGGAGCTCTGGTAAGATCCTAGAAGTCACATTGGTCCCAGAGCATCCAAAGTCACGCTGACCATGACGCATTGAGCAAGGGGACTCAAGGGCTTTCATGTGACTTTTCCTTGAAAAATGTGGACAGATGTCTATCCATTCACTCCAGATCAGGCACCAATGACAGACCAGAGACATGGTTTGACACAACTCTAGTGTGGACCTGAGGAGTTTAATGAGTCACTAGCAGGAACATGGGTGATCCAAAAGCCTGTCCCAGTGTGAGTGACAGATTACAAAATCTGTGTCCCTGGAGCCCTGCACAACTCACAAGTGGCTCCGCAGGAGAGTCTCCTCTGTCAGCAGTTATGGACTGCTCAGTAGCTGTGGAAGGAAACTTAGTCTCTTTCATTAGCTTCCTAAACTTTGTAAAAGTCCCTCCTTCCCCAATCTTAGGAGCATCCCTCTCTCCAGGAGGTAATTGTGATGTTTGGTGCCTGACTATTAACTTGACAAAACCTAGGGTCACCAGGGAGAAGGGCCCTGGCGGTGTCTTGTGTCTTGGGGGATTATCTTGATTGCTTTAATTGACATGGGAAGACCCACCCTCACAGAAGATCCCTAGCTGTTTTAAGGAGACCTGTGAGCTGAGCACTGTAAGCACCCATTCATTGCCCTGCAACCATAGTGTGACCAGTTGCTTCCCCCCCCCCATTGCCTTGACTTCCCTGTCTGTCACGGACTGTAACTTGAAACTGTGACCTAAAACAAATGCCTCCCTGCACCCCCCCAACCCAGTCACTTTTGTAAAAGTATTTTATCACAGCAGCAGGAAAGAGATGAACACAGGGATGTTTTAATTCAGAGAAAATGGCCATACAACAGTTTGCGATGGGCAGATGCACACCCGTTCCTGCCCGGGGTTTGTCTGCAGGCCCCAGAGTTCTTTCAGTTCACCTGGCCCAGCTGCAGAGAGTGGGGAGGTACCACCAGATGCAGCCATTCTCCTGGCACAGCAGCTGCCAGTTCTAATCCAACAACTGGTCTCCCACACGGTGCCGGAACAGTGTGACAGCAAGAGAAGAGACCCTTGTTAGAGGCATGGGTGGTCTTGGTCATGGATAGGAATCACACAGAAACCTGACCGGGGACCGCTTCACATCACTGTCTTTGAGCCTCTTCACACCTCTGCATGTTGATGGGAGGGAAGAAGAAGGCTCTTGAAGATGACAGCTTGGTGTCAAGGGCCACCACTTGGGAATAA
The DNA here is from genome assembly GCF_949786415.1 of Peromyscus eremicus. Lineage (NCBI taxonomy): Eukaryota > Metazoa > Chordata > Mammalia > Rodentia > Cricetidae > Peromyscus > Peromyscus eremicus. Next base: position 116,185,797 of record NC_081416.1, on the reverse strand, counting down.
CTAGTGTGCAGAACTAGAGTCTTGGTGATTTCCAGTGCTTTGTGCTGGCACACCAGGGAAGGACACAAATGCAGTGGCAAGAATAGCAGGCAGCAGGAGATCTCACTGTGCACAGAGCATCTTTCTGTGCACAGAGCATCTCACTGTGCACAGAGCATCTCACTGTGCACAGAGCCTCTTACTGTGCACAGAGCCTCTTACTGTGCACAGAGCATCTTACTGTGCACAGAGCATCTCACTGTGCACAGAGCCTCTCACTGTGCACAGAGCATCTTACTGTGCACAGAGCCTCTCACTGTGCACAGAGCCTCTCACTGTGCACAGAGCCTCTTACTGTGCACAGAGCACCATACTGTGCACAGAGCCTCTTACTGTGGACAGAGCATCTCACTGTGCACAGAGCATCTCACTGTGCACAGAGCCTCTTACTGTGCACAGAGCCTCTTACTGTGCACAGAGCATCTTACTGTGCACAGAACATCTCACTGTGCACAGAGCCTCTTACTGTGGACAGAGCATCTTACTGTGCATAGAGCATCTCACTGTGCACAGAGCATCTTATTGTGCACAGAGCATCTCACTGTGCACAGAGCATTTTACTGTGCACATACTGTGCACAGAGCACCATACTATGCTGTTCTGTTCTGGATGACTTCAGTTGCAGGACAGAACCTGAAGATGGAGCTGAGGCTGGGGTATAGCCGGCAATGCACTCTGAGAAGGAGCAATCCTGTGCCGTCCTTACTTCCTTGTTGTCGCTGATAAAATGCCTGACAGAGCAGCTCAAGGACGGAAGGTTGGCTTTGGCTCCTGGTCTGAAGGTGCAGTTCATCATGGTGGGCTGCCACGGTGGGAGAGTAGCTGAGAAAGTAGGACCATGAGACTGCTCACACACATCTCTACGAAAGCAGGAAACAGAGAGGGGAAAGGAAACAGGGCCCGATTATAAACCCCAAGGCCCACCTCCGAGTCACCCACCTCCTCCAAGTGGACCCCACCTCCTAAAGGTATCACAAGTTTCCAAAGAGATCAGTTGTCCAAACATGGAAGACGTTTGGGGGTTAGTGCAAAGGCATCTGTCCCCTGCATAGATGTTGCTACGCCCACCAACCTAAGGCTGCAAGAAGGAAAGGACTCTGGGAACTATAGACAGGGCTGTGTGACTGTGTCACACAGGGTGGTTGAGAGCTTCTCCTGAAGCAGCCATATAACGGAGGCTTTTTGTGTCTCTGTCTTGCAGCAAAGCATTTGCATCTCAGAACTTTCTGGAGACCCCCCCCCCCCCTGCTAGTTCCAGTTTGCAAGTGTGGACTAGGGAAGCACAAGCTGACTGGAGTTATCTGGATGCCTCCCCTGCTGTGACTGCGAGGCCTCTGATAACCCCAGGATTCCCAAGGACCCCTGGAATTCTTTCTTGTCAGGAAAACACACCCCTCCATGCTCTGGAGGACCTATGGGCCTGAGGTTTCTGGAATGGTACCAAGCACACTCAGGTTCAAATTCAGGTTCAAGATTCAGCTCATTCTTGCAGCCAAAGGAGATAAAAGAACCAAGGCAGGAGAAACATCCAAGTGGGCAGTCATGTCTTGGCTTATCTTTATTTATTTTAAAAAGACTTATCTTGGATCCTGGAGCTTCAATGTTTTAAGTCTGCTGTGAGGCTCTGGCATGGACTCTGGTGTGCAAAATACATGTGGTGGGTAGGCTGTGGTACCAGGGTGGGAAGTCATCTTATGCGATGTGAGGGAAAGGCGACTGTGGGCCTCCTGAAACCTTCATTGTTTGTGACTGGGATGCTGTGTGACGGGAGGGCTGTTGCTAAAAAGGCTGAACTTAAAAGCAAATGGGGCATTGCTTCAAGAGTGTCAAACGCTGGGAAAATAAGCTTGTTGTTCAAAGATCAGGTAGCCCGGGCTAACATAATCATGCCTCTGCTTCCTTTTATCTGTTTCCCAGGCCTCGTTCAGTCCTTTAAGTGATAAGTATTTGGGGGAGAGATTCCTAGAGCCCATGGGGTCTGGCTATCTATTTCAACTTCTTAAATTAGAGTTAAATTCATAATGTGTTTGCTAAAGGGTCATCTTTATCCAGTGTATTTATTTTGGAAAAAAAAAAGTGTTTGGAGGTGTGTGGTGCCCCAGAGAGCAGCTGGACTCCTCTTTCCCTTTCTGTTTAATCTCTGCTAGGGGTCAAGAAATAGAAAGCCCAACTCAGAATACCTCAGATAATAAAGAGATTTATGGACTCTTAGGACTCAGAGCAGAAGTAGCAGGGAGGGCTTCCCAGCTGCTTTGCTTTGGTGGCTTAGTGAGCAAGTGATGAACAGGCTCTTAGTCTCTCAGCCCTGACTCCATTCTCTCTGGACACTCTGCCCCAAGCAAACCTCCCTCTCTCTCATGGTAGCAAAACGGCTGCCTTCACATACGCATACCAGGCCCTCTGAAGGAGGGGTGAGATCTCTTTCAAGAGTGCTGTCACTAGGGCAGAAACACATTAGCATTTTCCAGAAGCTTCTCACTTTGCATCCCAGATAATGCATTGAGTTACATGCCCACGGGAAATGTTGCAGTCAGCCAGTGTGGCTGTCCTGGTTGTCTCGGACCAAAGAATCCACACTTAGAATTCCAGATCACAAGGCTGCTATACAGATGAGAGTGGGAATGGAGGGGGGGGGGCTTATCATACCCTCCCTGGCACACACTGCAGGTGGTCACTCAGCTTTCAGTCTTTGGATGGGTGGGAAGGGCATCAGGTAAAGGCACAGTGCTGGGGTGGCTGTGTCTGTGGCAGAGAAGCTGCCTGTGTAGAATCTGTTCCTGTCTCTAGTGTATCATGTAGCAAGGAAAAGCTATTCCTACTGAGCAAAGGAGAGCGAGAGAATGAGTTTTCAGAGACCATGGAGGAGTTGGCTATTCTTCCCTCTATGCCTTCCTCAGGGCTCACATTAAAAAGTCCACCGTTGGGTAGTGTCTAAGGTCAGTGGCTGCAACAAGGAGATGGATAAAATCCCCAGAGAGGAAGGAGAAATCTTTAAGATATTTGGCTTAGGACATTGTGGTTCCAGCCTGGTTGTCCTTTTTGCACATGACATGTCTTATGCATGGTCGTGTGTTGTAGAATATTAAGATGTGTTACATTTGTTTATGCTGTGGAACATTTGTTTAATGATGTGTTGCATTCTTCTATGTTGTGTTTGTTTAACTCTGTGAGGCTGTGTTACTATGCCTGTCTAAAACACCTGATGGTCTAATAAGGAGCTGAACGGCCAATAGCGAGGCAGGAAAAAGGATAGGCAGGGCTGGCAGGCAGAAAGAACAAATAGAGAAATCTGGGTGGGAAGAAGAAAGAGCAAGAGAACAAGAAAAGGAGAATGCTAGGGGCCAGCCACCCAGCCACCCATCCAGCCACAGAGGAAGAATGAAAGTAAGATATACAGAAGTAAGAAAGGTAAAAGCCCAGAGGCAAAGGTAGACAGGATAATTTAAGAAAAGCTGGTAAGAAACAAGCCAAGCTAAGGCCAAGCATTTATAATTAAGACTAAGCCTCCGTGTGTGATTTATTTGGGAGCAGGGTGGCGGGCCCCCCAAAAGAGTAAAAGAGTAAAAAACCACCAAGAACAGTCATGTGTGATGGTTAATTTGATTGCCAATTTGACGCAACCTAGAGTCACCTGGGAAGAGAATCCCAGTGAGGGATTGTCAAGGCCAGGTGGGCGTGTCTCTGGGGAATTGTCATGACTGCTTTAATTGATGTGGGAAGGTCCAGTCTAAAAGTAGGCAGTACCGATCCCCAATTCAGAGCCCTAGAGGATGTAAGAGCAGAGAAAGCTAGCTGAGCACAGAGCGTGCAGACGTTCACTCTGCCTGCTGCGACTGTGGCTATGACGTCATGACAGGCTGCTTCAGGCTCCTGCAACCACAGTGATGGACAATAATCTGGAACTGTAAACTGAAGTCACCCCCTCTCCCTTAGGTTGCTTTTTGTTGTGATGCTTTATCACAGCAGTGGAATGAATCCAGGGCACTGGGTTTGGGAGGAAGCTTCCCTCCCACAGCTAGCTGAGCGCCTATGGGGCTGAGAACAATTTAGAGATTATAAATTACCTGCTGAGGGTCTGGTCTTACCTGGCTTGTCATATGTCTTGTGAGTCGTCATAAGTTCTTTACAGGATTGCCTGCCATGGTTTGTGCCTTACCCCACTGGCCAATCAGAGAGTGCGATTCAGCCACCTGAAAACATGAACGTTGGGTTGGGGGAAGTGGCTCCACGGAAAAGCCTTTGCCTAGAGTATTTGAAACTCTAGGTTTAATCCAAGGCACCACCGAGGAGGAAAAAAAAAGATGAAACAAAATGATAGATGCAGAGTGGTATGCTAGTCCCCATGCCTTCTGTTCTCTTCATGCTGATCGCATTAGAAGAAGCATCCTAGTTTGGTAACCATGGTAACTGCTAAACAGTTACCCCTCTAGAGGGGGCCTCATTGTTTATGACTTCGAATCCCACCCACAGTAGAGGCTCAGGGATTGTGGAGGGGATGGAGAACTGGAGGAGAAGAGAACGTAGGGGTCTCTAATTCTGTTTCTTTGCTTAGAAGGATTACTTCTAGATTTGTCATTTAACATGATTTTGGCTTCTAAGGTGGGTGCCCTTAGCGCAGGCTGTGATGGCACACACATATCCTAGCTCTGGTGAAGCTGAGACAGGAGGATTTTGAGGCTGGGGTTAGCCTGGGCTATTTATCCAGATTCTTCTCAAAAAACAATCAAGGGCTGGGGAGGCCGCTCAATCTTTAATGTGCTCACCACACAAACAGCAAACAGGAGGACCTGTATTCTGCCCTTAATGCTCACCTAAAAAAGCCAGGTATGCGGCTCTCCCGTACAATCCCGGCACTGGATGAGAGGGGACAAAGCAGATCCCTGGGACTTGCTAGCCAGCCTGTCTAGCCCAGTCTGAGAGCCTCCAGCCCGTAAACACACCGCTTCAAAAAAGAAGTGGAAAGACATACAAGATCGACCTTTGGCCTCCACACTGACCAAATGCCCCCCAACCCCATAAACACCCACAAAAGTTGGAAACTCTTTACATTGTTAAAAAGTGCTTTCAATTAGTATTTATTTGGTATGTTTCTTTAAGTGCAGTCAGTTGATTTAGTGGAGATTGGCAGCGTAAGCGAAGAGCACCGGGGCCCCTTCTCCTGCTCATCTATTAAATATCCACGAAGAATTGCAAATAGAAAAATAATTGGTGCCAGCTCCAGGCACAGGATGGGAAGGGAGCGTGTCAGAGCCTGGGGTGGGAGGACTGGTTTTAAGCACAGCTCTGATGGGCTGGATTAGCAGCTAATTCCTCTGGGCCTCTTGGTGTAAAACAACACTGACTAAAGGAGAAGCAGGCTTGGCGTCCCTGCTGGCCCCCACCCTAGGCTTTGCAGCAGGACTGACAGACCAAGTTTTCTTGGCAGTGCCCGGCCTCAGCGTCTCCGCGCTTCCCAGCCATCCCTGCCAGGGATCACGGAGGCGGTGGGAAGGCAGCCCTGTGCTGCTGGCCTTGCCAGGGCCGAGATACAGGAGACAGCTCGCAACAGTCTCCGAGAACTCCGCGAACAGGCTGGATTTAACCCCAGAAGCCGTCCGCTTTTCTACACTCGAGGTTTTAAACAATACTACATTTGTGGGGGTAGCTTATCCCCAGCCATGCTGGATGGAGCCTCTGGACGGCTGGGGGAAGGGGATAGGGCTGTCTAGGACCCAGCATAGGAAACACCCCTCCACCTCCTGTGCGCTCCGCACTCACAGGGCCCAAGGGAGACCCTCCTGTGAACCTGCCACCCCACCCGGTAGACTGTTTACTAAAGGAGGCCACACCAGGAAACAGACTGGACAAGTGACTGGAGACTGAGGGCAAAAGGCTTCCTCTGAAATACATCTACTGTAGACCCTAAGTACCCCGGGGTCAGGCAGAACCTTTTCCACTCATGGTTTTATTTCAGTTTCTCCTACAGGATCAGACACCTGCTGTCACTCAACAGGTAATCTGATGAGAGCAGCCAGCATGAACAGTTCCAAAGAGTCTTCATTGAGCTATTATTAAAGGGAAGCCGCCATTTTCTCGGGGGTGGAGGGGTGGGGGAGCGCCATGAAATAGGTAAAGAATGCTATCCTTGAGAAAGTTCAGTCTTTGGACCTTTGGAGCTGACTCCCTCAACTGTGGTTGATGATGGGGGTCTTGATGAGTGAGTGGGGTCTTAGAGGCTACATTCCAGCTGCTTTGCACAAGACACTTTAAAACTCGCACCGTGGGAAGCCAGGGCTTAGTAGGCTTAGCAAGAACTGCATGAAGGAAATCGCGTTTCTGTTCCTGTCTCTTAGCACCAAGATGGACAGCTGACATCCCACGAGATGCACACAGAAAGTGTAAGGGGTGGACCAGGGAGGAAGTTAAGTATTTCATACATTAACACTGAAAGTGATTGGCTTTCCTACTGGCCCCACTGGTCTCTCTATGAGTATGTGTAACTACGTGTGTGTGTGTGTGTGTGTGTGTGTGTGTGTGTGTGTGTGTGTGTAACATGTATATTTTGATTTAAATACAAAGGACATGGTGTTGGGGGGCTGGCTTGCTAGTTAGAAACCAAAGCTTTTCATCATGAATTGATTAAAGGTAAGCCGTGGTCTTAACCTAGATCCATCTGAACCGAACAGCTGGAGAAATCCCAGTTTAGGGAATGGCTGACAAATGTTACAGGGCCTCCTTGGCCATGGTGGGTCTCCAATTTAGTCGGAATTCCTCCGTGCTTGGGACGGATGGGTATTTGGGAAATCGCTTTGCTTCACTGAACACCGAAGACCCTGGGACTCACTCCTGCATGATGATTACCCAAACCGCTGCTAATGAACACTTCCAAATTATGACTCATCCTCCGAGCTGACTCCTCACAGCCTCTGCTTAGCTGTACCCAGCCGGATCACTCCTTTGTCATCTGACTTGCAGACGGGTGCCTGATCTCCTTTGATATACTGTACATGACATGCTAACAAACCCTTCTCTTTAATCACAGGAGTCAGACATCTGCCACCGTCAGAAGTCGGGTGGGGCGAGCCTGGAGCAGATGCGTTTCTGCAGGTCAGGTGGAGGGAGTGGATTGGGAGCACACACTTGGCATAATCTTGAAAATCAACCCTAGGATCTAATTTTAAAATAAAAACCTCATAGTTTTCACATGGCTGAGACTTCCTAGCCAGCAGCTTTTAGAAAAGAAAAAAAAAAAAAAGAAAAGAAAACGAAAGTCCTGAAATAATTTTTTGCAAATCCACCTAGGAGTACCATCTTCATGTTCAGAAATTCTTGAGCTAGAGAGTCTCATCCTTCCAGCTGCCTAAAGGAACAAGGGCTAGCAAGAGGGCTCGGAGGGTAAAGGTACTTGTTGTCAAGTCTGATGGTCTGAGTTCAACTCCTGGGGCCCACATGGTAAAAGGAGAGAATCAACTCCTGGAAGTTGTCCTCTGACTCCGTATGCACTATGGGGCATGTGTGCATTCTCTCTCCCTTCCCGCCCCTCTCTCCACACACACACATTCCATCTATCTATCTATCTATCTATCTATCTATCTATCTACCTATCTATCTATCTATCTATCTATCTATCCATATACATCATCTTTGTAGATAAAGACAGATATACAACTGGCTTACATATAATCATCTTAAAGTTGGATTGCTGACTGCACAGCCACAGTGAAATGGAAATCAGCCCACCTTCTTTTCTAACAACTCTGCAGGACTGTTTTCTTTCAAGAGGGGAGCGGCCTCAGACAGGGTCTGGCATGATGGATGTGCTCAGGAAATTCTGGGAAGAGCACATATGCTGAAGATCTGGGAAGGGCCCTTGTAAGACCCAGCTACCTGACATGTCCGACACACCCACCCATTTCTTCCTCCCAAATCTAGTGGCTCAGGAAGGGCAGTGAGGTGGCTGTCTGCTTGCTCTGGGACCCCAGTGCTGCCTTCTGTCCATTCCAGATCTCCACCCCCCTGCTATCCAGGCTTTTCCTGCCCCACCCTCCCTGGCAGATGACACCTTGACTCCTCCCAGCCTTTCCCTTGCCTGCCAATGCCAATTCCAGGAAGGAAGAGATCAATTAACCTCTTCTAGAATTTCTCTTCCTTGCCCACAAAACTGAATCCTCATCTTAATTTTTTTTCTTTAGAAGATGAGGCGAGAAGACAGAAATGCTATATCCTATTTATATAGACTTGAACCCTAGCTCTGCCTCTTTCTGTCCAGGGACTTGAGAAAGCCAGTCTGTCTTTCTGAACCTCAAGGGTAGCCTCGCTACTTAACATATATTAAGCTTACACTGTGAACCATATGCTATGGTATCCTGGGAGGTTGTTGCAGTGAATAGACACCATCTCCTCTGCTGGGGGAATTATACTCTAGGAGGGGAGGTAGAAATAACAGTGTGAGTTGAAGGCAAGAATAGGGGTCAGTAAAGAATAAAAGGAAGCACACAGGAGGAGAGCCGTCAGCCCCATCTTCTTGAAAGAGAGGATATTTGTGAGAATGAGGGACCAGGAAGTATTAGCTGGATGAAGGGTGGGGTGCAGCTGACAGAGACCATGGGGAATCTAGGCACCTGCACATGGATGTTTGTGGCTACAGCTTGGAATTAAGGAAAGAATGTAGAAGATGAGTAAGGATGGGGGTGAAGTGAACTTTGGAGGGGGGCCAATAGGAGCCAGACCAGGATAAGCTCTGACACAAGGAATTTAAGACCTAAAGATTCTGAAGGAAATGAGCGGTCTTGACCATCCCCGCTTCCTGTCTCATCCACCTCCTTAGTGGGTCTTGTTGCTTCATTTCCAAGTCATATCTGGAAGTCTTTCTCTTTCCCAAATCTACTGCCACCCTCCTCAGTTGGAATCCAAACAAGCCAAACCCTGGTTTGTTTGACCACGGGTGGAGAGAAAATGGGTCCATCTGAGTACCAAGGAGACAGAATCTTCCCACATAGAGCTGGGCACTTCAGACTCAGAGCTGAGTAAACACATTGCCCCTACTCTCAGAGAAACGTCATCTTCTGGCGGGAAGAAAATGAACCAGTAAGTCTGAATCTGTAACAGGAGCTATGAGGGTCTTGTTGTGCTGTGCGGTACCTACTATGGCCAGAGGCCGGGAAGAGAGATCCTAATGAAGGCCCCAGGTGAGGCTAGAGCTGAACCCTAAGAATGAATGACAGGTGACGTTGCTCCATCTGGGCAGGAGACATTAGACGTGAAGAGTGGGTGGGGCATGAGGAGCCCAGAGGAGTGGGGGTCCAGTGGAGGAATGCGAAGGGCTTCCTGAGGCAGGGGTGAGCTGGGGAGCAAGAGAGAGGGGAGATGGTCTGGTTCCGTGGGTCAACTTGAAGGAACAGCAAAAGACCCAAAAGTGTGTTAAAGCATGTGGCATGGTGGAGATGCGTTTGTGTTTCGACAGGTGTGTGTTGCCTCTGTGTGGGGACTAATCTTCTTCAAGGAATAACGGTAAATGATGCATGAGTTAAAGTTACCAGAAACAGAGAACAGAATTATTTGAGCTGTGGCCTAGCAGGTAAGATTGGGACACACAGCATATGCCATGGGGTTATGGTAGAAATAGAAAGAGAGCCAGTCAACTCAGAGGGAGGCCTTTATTACAGGTAAATTAGCTACTGGGCATGCAGTCTGTCTGTCTGTCTGTCGGTCTGTCTGTTTTCCTCTCTCTCTTTGGCACTGGGGTTGAACCTAGGACCTTATACATGTGTAGGCAAGTGCTCTATGACTGAACTCGACTCCCAAGCCCTTGTAAATGTTTTGATTTTGAGATGGGGTCTGGCTAAGATGACTAAGCCAACCTTGAATTGGCTCTTGTAGCCCAGGCTGGTCTTGAACTTGTGATCCTCTTGCCTCATTCTTTTCAGTAGCTGTGATATAGGCTTGTAACACTAGGCCTGACTTTAGTCTTTTTTTATTTTTAATTTCTAGGCATAGTTGAGTGGCCCAATGCTAGCCACACAAATATTTCCAGATTACAAAATGACCATTTGCTGGAAAGAGTGAAATACAGTGTGGACCTCCAAGCACTACCAGCATGGGAAACATCCTCATGATTTAAGAAAGGAAACCCAAGCTGGATGTGCTGGTGCATGCTTGAAATCCCAGCTCTCAGAAGGCTGGGGCAGGAGGTTCACGAGTACAAGGCTGGTCTGGACTGTATAGCAAGATCCTGTCTCAAAATCAAACAACAGGAACTGTTCAGAATGGAAGGGGGAGGCAGAGAAGGACGTGGTCCATCCCTCCTTCCAGAACAGTCTCCCAATGTTCTTTCTGCCCTATGGAGGCTGTGCCAGTAGCGACAGTTATCATGTTGGCGCCTTCAGATTCAAGCTGCAAATAACTGAAAACAAACACTCCGAGCTCAATTATCTTGTTTGCAGACAAGATGACACCTGAAGCTTGGGAATGGGGTGGGGGACCCAACCACACTTGTGCAAAAGCCACATACTTTTTCCAGAAGACCACAGTCGATAGTGGGAAGTGCCTGCTGGCAGGAAGCTTTTAAGTTCCCCGGACCATTAGACACAGCAGACGTGACCTGAGCAAACATCTCTTAGAGTCAAAATATGAATGGATAATGGAATTTATGAAAGGAAGGATCAATGAGGCATTGTAATGTGCAAACACAGAGGTAGGCAGATGCTCCAAGAGGCAGCTGGACATGGATCACACCTCGAGCTGGTTTTCGTAAAAGCTTTGAATGGAGAGCAAATAGTTGGTCTATGAAGCATAGCAGTTATAAAATACTTGAAATCTTTCCTATAATTCCATCTTAAACAATGGTTCTTAACCAGACACAGTTTTGGCCCATGGGGCATCTGACGCTGCAGATAAGTTTGATTGTTAAAACTGGCAGGGGGTAGAGAGATGCTGGTAACCAGCAGGTAGAGGCTAGGGAGGCTGGGAAACCTCCTCCAACCCACAGAATCTTTCCACTCCCCATGACCACAAAGGATTATCCAGCCCAAAATGTCAATAGTGCCAGGACTGCTGGCATAAAAGAAAAAACTGCATGAAAGATTTTTTTTTTCTTTTAAGTACAAAAAATCCACAACTCTTTGAAATAGGATGTGTAGCCTGCAGCATGAGGCTGGACCTGCTGAGGAGGAGAGAGGGAAGCCGCTCTCCTGCTGGAAAACTTGCCTTCAAGACAGAGGGAGAAGAGGAGACTGGCCAGACCCACGCAGACCCGAAGTCTTTACAGCTGAGTTATGCAGCTCATTTCAATCCCACTTTTCCTTGCTAGCTGGCTCTGATGAAATCAATTTGTTTTGAGCGTCTTGACTGCACAGCAAGGGAGAGGGAAAATGTATTAATAAAACATACGGAACAAGGCTGTCAGTCCTGGGGGCGGCTGCAAACCTCTTGGACCCAGGTTCAGAGGCAGACATCAGGTCTCGTCCACATCTCAAGATGAGATGCTCAGAGGCCCGAGATGCTGTTCAGGAGCCCAGGCTAGACTTGTGACAAACTTACTCTCTCACCAACGGATGTCATCTCCGTCACTTCTAGCTTTTTACTGTATCTTCCGAACCATGGGAAGGAAACCCAGCTGGGGGCAGGATTCAAAGCTAAACTGGGCTTGGGAAGCACAGAGAGTCTTGTTTCAGTTCCAACGCAGGTTTGAGTTTTTAGCTGTTTATGCATAGTTTGCTTGATGCCCTTGTGTTCTATTTAAGGGGCTTACCCTCCCTTTCCTGCTCAGGTGCACCTGTCCTTGGAAGTCAAGCCTCACACCTCAGTCTGGATTGAGTCTCTCTTGAGATCGCAGCTATCCTGCAACTTCTGCTCCATCTCCTTCCTTGGCTCTTTTCTTTCTGTTTATCAGCAAACCTAAAACTGTAGCCTTAAAGGGCAAATGCAAGAAATACAGCCCTTCTGCACAAATCGGTGGTATTTCCTGAAGTTGCTCAGCATAATGGTATTGCACCCATCTGATGGGGTTAGTGAAAAGATTAAATGACCATTTGGGGAGCCAGGAGAGATGGCTCAGTTTTTTCATAGAGGGCCTGAGTTCCTTTGCCAGCATCCACCTTAGGCCGCTCACAAATGCTTGTAACTCCAGATCCTGGAGACCTGACGTCCCTGACTTGTACTTGAGTACACATACCCCAGCCCCATTAATGTTTTATTAATTTTTACATAATTAAAAATAATAAAAATAAATCCTTTTAAATAATCTTTTTCAATTAATAAAGATTAAGTGATGCAATACCCATAAAGCTTAAAACAATGCTCTTAGCACATGAATGACCAAAATATATATAACCAGTTGCTATTATTTAAATGACTTTGATACACTCATATTTTTTATCCTTGAGTCACATTTTTGGACTGGGGGTAAAACCCCAAAGATTTTGCTTGAGACTATTCCCTATTGCTTTTCTATTCAGGGGACATCTTAGCTGGTTACAAAATCCTCCAGCAACCTTTGATTTTCTTTGCACTTTTTTTTTTGTTTTGTTTTTTTCAGATAGGGTTTCTCTGTGTAGCTTTGAGCCTTTCCTGGAACTCACTTGGTAGCCCAGGCTGGCCTTGAACTCACAGAGATCTGCCTGGCTCTGCCTCCCGAGTGCTGGGATTAAAGGCGTGCGCCGCCACCACCGCCTGGCTTTCTTTGCACTTTTATGGACATTTCTGTCAAAGTGCTGCTGTGGAGAAACCCGGGGTCCTTCTGATCCCTCACCTTCATCTCCATATGTAATCAGATTGTGCCTTATAGATCCCACAAGAACCTTCCTGTATAATCTAAATTTATTCTCTTTACCAGGAAGTGTCATGCTGTAGGTCACTCTGTGTCATTTTTTTTCTTTTTGAGTAATTTTAAAGACATTTTCAGAAAAAACAAACAAACAAACAAACAAACAAACAAAAGACATTTTCTTTAGTGTCTTGATTTTTCCTCTTCTTCAGGAATACCAAATGAGTTTTTATTTTTATCTCCTATATCTGTATTACCTCTTTGATAATCTCAGTCCTATTTTTTTCCTACTTAACTTGGAATGATTTCTTTACGGTCATCCTTAGGAACCCGGGAATGTTTTCAGCTGTGTCTTTTTTTTTTTTTTTTTTGGTTTTTCGAGACAGGGTTTCTCTGTGTAGCTTTGCGCCTTTTCTGGAACTCACTTGGTAGCCCAGGCTGGCCTCGAACTCACAGAGATCCACCTGGCTCTGCCTCCCGAGTGCTGGGATTAAAGGCGTGCGCCACCACCGCCCGGCGTTTTCAGCTGTGTCTTATGTGGTTCTGGGCTGTTTCTGTCTTTCCTTTCATCTACTTTTTAAGGTCAACACAAGCTGTTGTCTGTCATTGTTGTCGCATCACCAGCTCGAGCCTCTCTGTCTCTTGCATCTTTTTGAGTGTCTTTCCTTTGAGACAAATCATCTTGTAGTTAGGGTTCCTGATGTTGTAAGAAAACACCATAACCAAAAGCAAGTTGAGGAGGAAAGGGTTTATTTGGCTTACACTTCAGCATTGCTGTTCATCACCAAAGGAAGTCAGGACAGGAATTCTAGCAGAGCAGGAACCTGGAGGCAGGAGCTGATGCAGAGGCCATGGAGGGGTGTTGCTTACTGGCTTGTTCATCCTGCTTTCTTATAGAACCTAGGACGACCAGCCCAGGATGGCACCACACTTAATTGATCACTAAGAAAATGAGCCGGGAGGTGGTGGCATATGACTTTAATCCCAGCACTTGGGAGTCAGAGGCAGGCGGATCTTTGTGAGTTCGAGGCCAGTCTGGTCTACAGAGTGAGATCCAGGAAAGGCACAAAGCTACACAGAGAAACCCTGTCTTGAAAAACAAAACAAAACAACAACAACAACAACAACAACAACAACAACAACAAAAAATGACCTACAGGTTTGCCTATAGCTTAATCTTATGGAGGCATTTTCTCCTTTCTTTCTTTCTTTCTTTCTTTCTTTCTTTCTTTCTTTCTTTCTTTCTCTCTCTCCTTCCTTCCTTCCTTCCTTTCTTCCTTCCTTCCTGTCTGTCTGTCTCTGTGAAATAATCCTTAGATACACTGTGAAGATTTGTTGCTGTGATTGATTTAATAAAGAGGCTGACCGGTCAATAGCTGAACAGGATAAAGTTAGGTGGGAAAGTCAAATTGAGAATGATGAGAGGAGGAAGGGCAGAGTCAGGAGAGTCTCAAGAGATGCCAGCCAGCTGCTGAGCAAGCAGGACATGTAGAAAATGAGGTAACAAGCCATGAGCCATGTGGCAAAGCATAAATAAAAATATGGGTTAATTTAAATGTAAGAGTTAGCTAGTAACAAGCCTGAGCTATTGGTCGAGCATTTATAATTAATACTAAGTCTCTGTGTGGTAATTTGGAAGTGGCTGCCTGGACAGGGAACAGGTGGTTAGGACAGGAAAACTTCTGACTACTCTCTCTCTCTCTCTCTCTCTCTCTCTCTCTCTCTCTTTCTCCCTGCCTTCTTTCCTTCTGTTCTTCCTTGGAAGCATTTTCTTAATTGGCATTCCCTCCTCTCAGATGACTTTAGCTTGTGTCAAGTTGACATGAAACTATCCAGAACATTGGGTAATTTTATTGAGATACAGGAGGACTATTTACATAAATGCTTTTGTAAATCCTTGAATTTCTGTTTGGATCTCTTGTAATTTACTTTGTCTCATATCATGTTCTAACCTGGCCTAGAGCATACTCTGTGGCTCAGGTTGGCCTCAAATTCATATAATTCAGACTTTTAGAATAACATTTATTTATGTATGTATGTGAGGGGTTCACCTGCCATGGCACCCATGTGGAGATGAGAGGACAACTTGTAGAATTTGCTTCTGTCCTACCATGTGGGTCTCAGGCTGCAGGCTTGGCAGCAAGTGCCTTTACCAATGAGCCATCTTGCTGGCTCTTCATCTTCCAATGCAAAGGCACAGTTTGTGTTTCATCTTTGTTGACTGTGGTTGTCTACTAAAGCACAGCAGAGCATTTGGAGTTTCCAGTCTTCTTTTCTTTTTTCTTTCTTTGAGGCAGGGTTTCTCTGTGTAGAACTTGATTTATGGACCAGGCTGACCTTAAACTACTCACAGAGATCCACCTACCTCTGCCTCCAGATTCTCCACTGTTCTTATTTACTTATTGACTTTATTTACTTGCTTGTTTGGCTATGTACTTCTTGCTCTGGGGCCCATTCTCCTCTCTGCACTCAGGTCTTGCAGCCACTCACAGATTGTTCTCCAAGTCCCACTGTCCCTCTTAGTGACCTGACCATCGTTGCCATCCCTCTTTCTGCCCTGCTTTCCTCTGGAATCTCTTCCCAGCTGGCTAGGCCATCAAGTTAAGGAGTAGGAATGATCCATGACTTTTAACTCTTCCCCAATGGAGTTTCCATAGCAACAACACTGACTTGGGGGGGAGTTTGGAGCCTGCTTGTTCCGAACATATAGTTATGGCGAATCTGCTATCCAGGACTAAAGGAATATGTGTTTGCTCACTGATTGCCTCACCTAGAGAAAACCATGTTGACAATGTTATGCTCCCTTCCTAGAGAAGCTCACACAGGGTGTCTGGTTATGGAGGGCCAGCCCTTTGCCATCTCCTGGGACATCTCCAAAGGACCATTCCAGCTTTAGTGTTCCCAATAAGAAGCAGTAAGACCATTGTCAGGACATTACAGACAGTACTTCCTGATCTCTAAGTACTTTGATGTGTATTTTCCAAGAACCAAGCTGTTTTCTGTGTAAGACTCAGGATGGAAAGATTCACATCGATAGAGTACTGTTTGTCAGCCCAAGGTCTATACTCAGTCCTGACATGTGCCGCATCAGGTCCGTTGTCGCTCTTCACTTCTGTCCCCAAACACAACCCAGGTCATTGTTTGCCTTTCGTCTTCAGGAATCTGGATCTCTTTCGTCTGCAACAGTTCTTCAGTCTTGCTTTGTCTTGTCTGACCTTGGCAGTTTTCAGGGGCCTAAGGCAGTTATTTCATAGGATGTTCATCTGCGTTTGTTTCCTCATGGTTGGATTCCGCATTCTCATCTGGGGCAGACATGCCATAGCAGAGGCCTCGTGTTCTTTGTATGTTGCTGTAAGAAGGGCATGACAACATTTTGTCCATTGTGATGATGCTAATTTTGATCATTGGGATAAAATGGCATCTCCCAAGTCTCTTCTAACATCACTGTTTCTCTTTGTAATTAGTAAGTAATATAAGGAATACTTTCACATTATGTTTCATATAAGGATATGTCTTGTATCCTCTTCCTTACTGAACTCTTATACATTAGTCATGTCCACTAACATTTTGAAAATGCTATGGTTTCTTCTACATTTACTAGTTGTCTTATTGTGTGTCTGTATGTATTTATTCAGTTGTATTAGTGGTATTTTGGACTTCCTTATTTTCTGGAGCCTAGAACACAGAAAATACCATTTGAATTGCTAAGATATCCCAGGATGAAAACACAAACCCACTAACCAGAATTGTTTGAATTTAAAGGTCTCTTTATTATTTTTAAATTACTAAATTCTTCTTAATAGTATGTACATGTATGTGGATGATATGTGTGTGTGCATGTGTGTGTGTGTGTGTGTGTGTGTGTGTGTGTATGTGTGTGCACTGTGGCATTCATGTGCCATGACATGCATGTGGAAGTCATAGGAGTCAGTTCTTTCCTCTAACATGTTGGGCTCAGATTGGTGGCCAGCTCCTATGGCAAGGCATTTTTACCCACAGAACCATCTCACTATTAGGTCTTATTATTTTTCTAGGTAATGTTTACGTGCAGTAAGATACATAGATCTTAAGTATATATTGATATTTGATCAGTGTAAATACACATGTAACCACCTTTATAACTGAGATAAGAGATAGTTCCATCAGCCCACATACTCTCTTTCTTCCTTCCAGTACATGTCTGTGACATGGGAGCAACTACTGTTCTGACTACTAATACCACAGATTAATTTTGCCTGTTCTTGAATTTCATGTAAGTGGAAAATACAATACCATACTCCTTTGTGTCTGGCTTCTATGCAATGTAAGATTCTGAGGTTTACTCATGTTGTGGCATGTATTGGTTGCAACATTAATTTCTGTTGCTAGGATGTAATCCACTATGCAAAGACATTTGATTGTTTGGGATTTATTATGAATAAAGTTGCTATAAACATTTGTATACAGGTCCCTTCAAGGACAAATATTTTCATTTTTCTCGGGTAAATATCTAGCACATAGTAGGACGGTTGTGTGCTTAACTTACAAAGGATCGCCAAACTATCTTCGAACAAGTTGTTTCATCATATATTCCTACCAGCAACAGAGAAGAGTTCCAGCGGCTCCATAGTCTTGTCAGCATTTGATACTATGAATTTTATTTGTCGCTACCCCAGTGATAGACAGCATCACATTGTGGCTTTGGTTTGCACACCCCGCTTAGAAATGACAATGACAGTAAGTGTTTTTTCCACATGGTTAGTAGTCATTATAGATCTTTTTCATGTTTGTTCAGATCATTACAAAATTTTAAAACAAATTTATTCTTTGAGAATTTGATATATGCATACTGTGTATTCACATTCATCCCCCACTTCCCTCTTCAGCCCCTCCCCCCCACTAGACCCTTTTAATAGATCTTCCTCCCAATTTATGTCCTCTCCCTCAAGTTTTAAAATATCCCACCATATTCAGCTAGTGATACCCATACGTGCATGTGTGGATGTGAGGCCAGCCCCTGTATCCAGCTAGTGATACCCATATGTGCATGCATGGATGTGAAGCCATCCCCTGTATCCAGCTAGTGATACCCATATGTGCATGCATGGATGTGAGGTCATGCACTGGGATGTGGACAACCTACCAGTGGCTACAACCCCAAAGGAAAATGACTACCCTTCTCCAGACTCCATCAACTGCCAGTGATTCCTCAGCTGGGAGTGGGTGTGCCTCATGAGCCCCTCTGCCAGCCATGCTGGCATTGTGACTGCATTGTTCTTGTGAAGGTCTTGTGCAGATAGCCACTACTGTTGTGAGTTCACAAGTGTGACAGTAGTGCCAGGAACCAGCACTTCCAAGCTCTTCTCCCCATTCTCTGGCTCTCACAGTCTTCCTCCTCTCCTGTGATGTTCTCTGAGTCTTGAGGGTTTGTGTCAAATTGTTTTCATGTTTTGAATCAGGCTATTTATCTTTTTATTGTAGACTTTCAGAGGAGTTCCTTATCTATTCTGAACATAAGTCCGACAGGTGTACTGTAACGAGTTTCCCAGTCTATGCACCCTCTTTTTCATTTTCTCAAGGTGTGTTCTTCTAAGAACAATAGTTTTCATTTGATGTCATCTGATTTATCAAAATGTCCTTTTATATTTAGTGCTTTCCACATCTTGCTTCTTCTTCTTCTCTTATGTTAGAAATGTTATAGCCTTAGCTTTTATGTTTGGATATATAATCCATCTCAGGTTAACTTTGTGTGTGTGCACAATAGGGGTTGAGGCTTGTTTAGTCCTGTGTCTCCACCCAGTTGTCTCAGATCCATTGATTGAAAGGTTTTCTTTCCTCCCAGTGGCTCGTGTGGGTACCTCAGTTGAAGAATCAGTCCTCTACTTAGCTCATTTCTGAACTCTTTCATCTTTCCTTAACCTATTTTTCTGTTTTTACACCATGACCACATTCTTTTTATTGCCGTACAATTTCAGCTCTACAGGACAACCTGGAACTGGGTAGTGTGTGTGTGTTTAAGCATTGTTCTGCTTTTGAAGATTGAGCTCACTCTTCTAAGTCCTTTGCATTTCTACATACGTTTCATAATAATTCATCTGATTCTGTACCAGAAGAGATTTTGATTGGTATCAATGTATAAATTGGTTAATTTATTGATCAAATGAATTAGATTTCATCCATAATAAGGTTCCCAGTGTATGGACTTGGAGTATGATCCTTCAGCTTTCTCTGTCATGATGATGATGATGATGATGATGATGATGATGATGATGATGTGTGTGCACTAAATGTTGGATTGATCTAATCAGATGAATGTTCTTTTCTTTGCTAATCAGAGCTTCAGCCACTGGAAATCAGAGGGGATTGTGAGTAGGGTATTATGTGCATTGGATGATTCTGGGAAGAGATGGCCATTAGGCTGATTAGGAGAGGGGCGAGTGTTTGTCTGTATCTGTAGGCAGTATAGTACATGGTTCTCTGGGTTGTTGATCCAACATGGTGGATAGCAGTGGAGGTCAAGGGGCTGTTTAAAATAGGGAGAAGCAGCTAGAGCTCGATTTATAGAATGCAGGAGGGATAGATAAATTGCATAAATTGTGAAGTCTGGTTATCCTGAAAGTTAGTAGGAAAATGACTATCTTTGATCACAGCCCACGTAAAACTCTGCACTGAAGTGCATATGTCAGGACTGGGCACAGACTCCGAGTCCGAAAGATACTGTACCTTCACTTCTCGAGGCTGATCTCTTTGGGGTTGTTTCACTACAGCAGAGACTGGGAACAATGACACAATCTGGAAGTTGCTACCATTTGTTGGTGTAGGACGCATTGAATGTATTTCATTTCTCACAATGACGTTTTGAGATAGGTACCCTTAGAAATGAAGGAATCAATCATTTGAATGATAAAGTCATCAGGACCCCATGGTTAGCTCTAACCGTGTCTCCCAGTCTCTCTGCCTAACATTGATCTATACTCACTTTAAATCTCACGGTCTTAATGCCGCTGAGACTTCATCATCCTGGGGGAAGCCCTGTTGATGTCTAATTTACCTTCTTGGCAACTTCTCTTCCCCATAAATCTAGAGCAAGGCCAGGGTGAGCTTCTCTGTCAGATTCTGTCTCCACTGTGCCTTAATTAGCCCAATGGAGATGGAACACCGTGGCCATCAGGGCTGGAAATTAGACTTTCGAAGTCCCTGGTGGTGTTTAGGCCATTATTACCCAGCCCGGGCTTGCTTCTGGGCTTTTAAGTGCATTAAAGCACTCTGCATTGACTTGACTGGTTGCTTCGCGCTGGCTGACTTGTCAAATTACCTCTCATTTGTACAGCTCACCTGATGTTGTGGAAGCACTTTCCTGGCATTGGGAGCTCCTGGCTCATCCTGAGGGATTTGGGGACTGGGCCTAGTGTTACGGTGGGGAAGCTGAGCCCTGCCTCTATTGAATAAGTATGTAGTTGGTCCCCTTTAAGTACGGAACATTTGTAACTTGGACTCACCTGCTCCCATATTCCTGGATTTAAAACTCAGATCTGACAATTCGACAATTCATCAAATAAGATTATGTTTCAAATATAAAAGTAAATTAGAAAGGCAGCTGATTCATTATCGGATACAGGCTCTGTAGGCCATGCAAGAATACCCCACATCTGGGAGGGGGGGTGTCTCAGGTTCTCAGGCCAGTGATCCAAAGTTGCACAACTGTTCATGTTAGTCTAATGAGAGTGGTTCATCCTTCCCCACAACACAAAATTGGCTGGGGGTCCTGTTTCCAGGAACAGAGAGAAGGAAGCCAATAATTGGGAGAACCACTCAGGTAGAAGGTTCCAGAACAGTATTCTATATTCTGTGGGCCAAACAGATCTGCCTCGGGCTATATTCATTGGCTAGGGCTTCCGTGGCAAGTACCACAGCTTGAATAACAGAGATGCATTTTCTCACAGCCTTCTAGGCTAGAAGCTGACAGTGTAGACAGGATTGGTGTCCCCTGGGGTCTTTCTTTGTGGCATGTAGCTGGCTGTTTGCCTTCTCCCCATGTTGCCTCGTGGCTGTCCTACACATATTTGTGTCCATTGTTTTTTCTCACAAGGACATAGGCCATGTTGGGTTAGGGCTTCTGCTACTGACGTTTAAATCAGTTTCCTTTGTAGTCAGGACTTCTGTATATGAATTTAGGAGGCACACAATTCACGATTAGAGATTAGTGATAAAGTATAGTAATAGGTTCTCCCCATGTCTACTACCCCCCACCTTTTCCTGGCACTGTAGAGAGTCTGTGGCTGTTAGCTGGGATGTCTTCTCCTTTTAGTATATTTCCAGGCAGCCTTTGCAGTCTTTTGGCTGATAGGGTCTTACTCTGCTGAGATAGAAACCCACTGCCTCTGACATATGTTGCAAATAATTTCCTAGTCTGTCTTTTTCTTAAAACCATATAATCTAACACAAATTTTTAATTGTAAATTTGTATTAAAATATTTATGGATTTAGAGTAATTGAGGAATTCTCTTTTGGAATAAATAAGTAAATATAGTGGCTGAGATGTAGGGAGATTGAGCTAACTGGAATCTGAGGACGCCTGAAGAAGTAGACACCTGTGGAGTCATAGTTTCCCTTCCCCAGGGATCGGCAGGCATCCTCCCAGCTCCCCTCTGCATTCTGAAGCCCCTATAAGAGTTTTCTTTAAAAAAAAATAGGTATCAGTTTTGTGTAGCCAGTCTGTGCTCTTTTTTACTCAACATCACATAGCAAGTCGGGAGTCGGGGAGGAAAGAGAAGAATGCAGTTAACAACCCTCCAGACTTCTCTGAGTTTGGGAGCCTGAGACACAGACCTCATGACAGGGGCACTGGGGAGGGAAGGGAGAATCCACACAGAAAACCATTAGTTCCCCTCCAGCGTCTGTTGGGATTGTCATTTGTGAGTAAAACTGGCTGTGGTGTACTATTCTCTGAGATAGGCTCAGCTCGGTGGGGAATATTGATCCTGACCACAGCCATGCCTGGTTCAACTACTATTTCCCATTAAAGAGATGGGACATGGTTGATGAAAGAGTAAAAAGAAAAAAAATCTCTGCATGCTGTGACAGTGTTTCTAAAACTGTGTCCTTCAAAAGTAACCCACTGGACTCGGTGGCTACTGTCGCCTCTCAAACAGTCCCGGTTTAGGGAATTAAAAAAAAAAAAAAAAGTGTGGTTTTGCTTTTTATGGTTTTTGTTCAGTTGCTTGGTTTTTTGTTTTTGAGAGAGGGTCCTGCTTAGTAGAGGCTGCCCTTGAACTTAGTATGTGGCAGAGGATGACCTTGAACTTCTGATCCTTCTGTCTCCACCTCCTGAGTGTTACAATTACAAGCATGTGCCACCATGCCAAGATTTTACCAGCTGCCTCACCTTTTTTGGTGTGGTGAAAGCCTTTGAGATTTACTCAGCAAATTTTAAGTATGGAATACAGTGTTGCTAACTGTAATCAACATGTACATTAAGCCCTAGAATTTAGGACTGAAAGTTTGTATCATCTGATTAACATCCTTGATTCACCCCATTTCCAGCCTCTACTAACCATCATGCCTGCCTTAGCCAGTGTTCTATGGCTGTGAAGAGACACCATGATCATGGAACTCTTATAAAGACACCATTTAATTGGGGCTGGCTGACAGGTTCAGAGGTTCAGTCCATTATTGACATGGCGGGAAGCATGGCGGCACCCAGGCAGACATGGAGAAGGAGCCGAGAGATCTACATCCAGATGGGCAGGACGCTGGGTCTGGCCTGAGCCTTTGAAACCCGAAAGCCCATCCTCAGTGACACACTTCCTCCAACAATGCCGCTCCCGATGAGCCTGTAGGAACCATTTTCATTCAAACCACCACGGTTTCCCTCTGTTTCTGAGTTTTATGCTAAGATTCGACGTGTAAGCAGAACAGTTCCACGTTTGTCTTTCTGTGCCCAGCTTCTTTCACTTACCTCGATGCTCTTTGGGTTCACCCACATCATGGCAAATGTCAGGACTGCCTTCTTTTAAAGCTGAATAGTCATCATCTGTACCACATTTTCTTTATTCATTTACCTGTCAACTATTCTAGGTTTTTCTATAATGATAAATAATACTAGGATGAAAATCAGAGATAAGTTTTGAAGAGAGAGTGTTGGTTAGTAGTGATTATCAGCTCAGTTTGATTGCCACACGCCTAGAAGGTGGGGCTCACGTAGAGGAAGTAGTGACTGTCCTAATTAGAGTTACTATTGCTGGGATGAAACACACGACCAAAACAACTTGACAAGAAAAGGATTGATTGGTCTTACACATCCACATCATTGTCCATCATCGAAGGAAGTCAGGACAGGAACTCAAGCAGGGCAGGAACCTGGAGGCAAGAGCTGGTGCAGAGGTCATGGAGGATGCTGCTTACTGGCTTGCTCCTTATGCCTTGCTCAGCCTGCTTTCTTATAGAACTCAGGACCACCAGCCTAGGAAATGGCACCACCCACCATGGGTTGGTCCCTCCCCCATCAATCACTAAGAAAATGCCCTACAAACTTGCCTATAAACTGATATTTTTTGCCTATCAATCTATTTTTATATTTAAAAATTATTGGCCAGGTGGTGGTGGTGCACGCCTTTAATCCCAGCACTCGGGAGGCAGAGGCAGGTGGATCTCTGTGAGTTCGAGGCCAGCCTGGGCTACCAAGTGAGTCCCAGGAAAGGGGCAAAGCTACACAGAGAAACCTTGTCTCGAAAAACAAAACAAAAAAAAAAATTATTCTACAGTTCTATATATTGCAGGTATATAATGATTTTTAAAATTTTTTCTCATATAATATATCCCATCTGCAGTTTCCCCTCCCTCCACTCTTCCTGGTATCCCCCCCTTCCCTCTTCCCCAGATCCACTCCTCCTCTATTTCCCTTCAGGAAAGAGCAGGCCTTCCAAGGATATCAATTGAACATGGCATAACAAGATACAGTAAGACTAGGTGAAAACCCTTATGCCAAGGCTGGGTGAGGCAACCCAGTAGAAGGAAAAGGGTTCCAAGAGCAGGCAAAAGAGTCAGAAACACCGCTACTTCCACTGTTAGGAGTCCCACAAAAACACCAAGCTACACAACCATAACATACATGCAGAGGACCTAGCTCACACCCCTACAGGCTCTGTGATTGTCATTTCAGTCTCTGTGAGCCACTATGAGTCCTGTTTAGTTGATTCTGTGGGCCACATTCTCCCGGTGCCCTCAACTCTGCCTCGCTCCTACAATCCTGCCCCCCCTTCCTCAGGGTTTTCCTGAGCTCCCAGGGGAGGGACCTGATGGATATCTCTAATTTGGGCTCTCTCTCCCCCTAATGCCTGGCTGTGGCCTCTGCTTCTGCTTCCATCAGCTGCTACAGCCTGATTTTATGGAGGCATTTTAAAAATTGAGGTTCCCTCCTTTCAGAGGACTTTCGCGTGTGTCCTGTTGACATAAAACTATGCAGCACAGTGACACAGAACCTAGTAAGAAAGTTGGGGAACTTTCTCTGGGGGCTATGTCTTGTCCTAGAACCCTTTCTTGCTTGGTAATCCTGTTTGCCACAGGGCCAGCAGCCTCTGTTGTATCCTTCTGCTGCTCTGATGTTCTCTCATCGTGAGTCCAGAATCAGTGATGCTAAGGACTAAGGACTGAAAATCCTCAAAACTGTGAGCCGAGCAAATCATCCCACCCCGTTCTCCTGTGTGTGTCAGGTATTGTGTGAGAGGGCCGCAGAGGCTGAGTAGTACTCATGAAGATTTTATGTCCTCCAGACATTTGACAAGAAGAAAGATGGCCTGGTCTCGTGATGACTTACTTTTTATTTTTGGGAGGAATTCCCTTTTGGTTTCCATAGTGGCTCTACCAATTTTTATTCCACCGACAGTGTGCATAGGCTCCTTTTGTCTGCAACCTTGCCAACATTTACCCTTTCGCCTTTCCACAGTACCACCCTGACAGACGTGAGGCAACATTCCATTCTGGTTTTGATTTCCATTTATACCAGTTTTCCATGTCTTTCCTCTCAGCTCCTACCCTTGATGCTCTGTTCTGACACTAGAGCATGGATGTGTGAGCATTTCCCCTCTATCAGCTGGTGTAATGCTAGGCTTTGTCATATGGGGGGGGCAGTCTGGGGAGACTCATTTCAAGGTGTGCTTTCTGCTCTTCCTCTTTTGTGCTTTTGCCCACATTCCACAGTGCTCACCCCAGCAAGTTCCAGGGCCACCCTAGTGCATGGATTCTAGTGAGTCCTATCAACATTCCAGGCCAGCTTCCCAGCAAGTCAGGGAACCACTGCAGGAAAACCCAGACTATGAGCATCACTTGGGTTACTTTTCCTCATTCATCCATCTGACTGTTCCAGAAAAATAATTTAAGAAGAAAAGCTAAGCTCTTGGCATCTCAGGGGTGAAGGATCATGACTGATGCTTTCTATCATTCAACCCACTGATAAATCCTGTTATCTTTACCTAAGGATCTCTCCGAAATCTCTTTGCTTCCCCTACCTCCCAGAACCACTCCACTCACTTCTGAATTGCTGCCTTCCAAGTGGGATCCCTCCAACTTGCTCTCTGTGCCAAAGTTCCTCAGAAGAAGTAGCTAATATGACCAGGAGTCAGGCTGAGGCATGTGCCTGTTGATCAGATTTTTTCACTATATTTAGGATTCAGACCCAGCTTTTTAACAATAATGGCAGGGCCTGGCAGGTCTGGTTCTAGCTGTTCCTCCTATCTCATTTCACACCATGCCTTCTCCGACTCCTTGGTCCAACTCTTTCCATGCTCTGTTCTCACAGGACATTTTTGCAAAAGCCTGGCTTGTGTCCAGAGTGCTCTCACCTGTCCTCATTCCTGGGCTCATTCCCTAGTTCCACGGGAGGTGGGAGCATCCTCTAAGAGGAAAACAGTTGTCTTTTTTCTAAGCAGCCATTCATGGATGTGCGAAGTGTACAGAGAACGCTCAGATACTACCATTCACCTGATGCAGGGCATCCTGAGTGGCCTTTGAGGGGAGGAACTCTCAGAATTGGAGTAACTGGACTGAGTACCGCAATCATCATAGGTGTGTGATGTCTGGGAATTTCTCTGGAAGCTAACAATTGCTGTTGACAGAGTGCTTTTTTCCCCACCTGGCTAATCAGGTTGGATGGCTGATCAGCCCCTCTAAATTTCTCCTGGGTTGTGGAGTGTAGGCTGCCAACATGTTACAGGAAGACTGGTGGGTACACCTGCCATGAAAAGCTAAAGAAGAAGGCAATTGGGTAAATCAAGTGTCCCTCACCCTTTGTTCTGCTCAGGGGATCTGGATCGCTGTGAAAAGATTTAGGACACGTAGAAAATTGAGAGCAGACCTCATACCGGGCACAGTTTTAGTTAATAAAAATCTTCGCGAGCGTTCCTCCCTTTGAGAACTTGAGCCTGTGCTGGGATATCTCTGCAGTGTGAGGGTCACACTGGGTCAATAAAGTCTCTAGGATAAGAGCCAATTAGTTTTTTCCTAAGTTACCAGAGAAACAAAGGGGCCATGGCTACTGGGGATCGCATAGGAAGGAGGAGAAATGTCCCGGAGAAGATGGCTGACCTGCTTAGACCAGCAAGGTAATGGCATTTCTTGGCAATGTGGTGGTTGGGCTTAATGAGTTCTGGTGTTTTCCATGCAATGAACATCCTTAAAAAAAAAGGAACAGACTCTGCTCCTTTCCCAACAGGATGCAGTTCGATCTGACTAAAAGACGGTCAGAAACCCTGGAAACAGTCAAAGTAGGGCTTGGGGATGTTCTGAGACAGGAGGAAGACTGACTGACTATTGGCAAAGAGGAGAAGAAGCATACCAGACCTGAGACAGCTCACAGTAGGTTCTAGGTATTAGATTTTCCATTCCCACCTAAAATTCTTCTGGCAACTGTTTCCCACTTGAGTAGGAGCATCAAACCAGGGCCGATTTCCCCTCAGTCCTCATTTGGGACACTGCTGCTCTTGCAGAGGACCCAGGTTTGATTCCCAGCACCCAGGGTGGCTCACAACCACCCATAATGCCAGTTCCAGGGGGATCTGATGCCTTTTTCTGACATCTGAGGGCCCTTCACGGCTGCTGTCCCACAGCAGAGTGAGGATTCAGTACTTTGTGATGTTCACAGCCACACAGGTGGCTGGTTTATGTACAGATCTTAATCAAAGAACTTCTTCAAACAGTGTTTTAATGGTTCACTAATTCGATCCCACTTTTTCATCTTTACTGATTCCTTCTCCATGGAACAAATTCTTCTCTAAGCCTTTCCTACCAAAAGCCTGTGTGGCCAGATTCACCAGAATGGGTGACATTAGTAGACAGTGCAATGTGCTACTCTTCACATAAGTATAGTCTGGAACTCATTTAGGGCACTGATAATATTATGCAGGACTTATTAAAAGTAAACATGAGTTTTTCTTTATGTTTCAAAAGTTTAATTCTTAAGTAGTATTTTACAAATTCTCTCAATCTTACAGTGTCTCCATTGTAAAGATAGTATCTCCATTGTAAGATAGTATCTCCATTTTTCTACCTGAAGAACAAGAATAAGAAATGTTAAACAGGGACTGAAGCAATGGCTCAGTGGTTAAAAGCACTGCTGCTCTTGCAGAGGACCCAGGTTCGATTCCCAGCACCCAGGGTGGCTCACAACCACCCATAATGCCAGTTCCAGGGGGATCTGATGCCCTTTTCTGGCATCTGAGGGCAATGAACACACACAGAGAGGATAGACACGTATGTAGACAAAACATTCACATACATAAAATTAAATAAATAAATCTAAAAAGGAGACATTTTAAATAGAACACGTATGGTCATGAGTAGGCATATAGATTTGACAGAGCACAGTGAATACAGAATAATTGAGGCCCAGGGAATAGAAGAGATGGTCCCAAAGAACAAAAACCCAGAACACAACCTGAGAAGTCTTTATTTATCATTTGAGGAGTGGCTGGAGCAGGAGGAGCCCACAGGAGAACCAGAGAAAAAAAAGGCCAAGTTGAAGTAGGGGGAGCTGAACATTTCGGAAACAACGAGGAAGCCCAGCAGACAGACTGCTCGGACCACGGTGATCAGGTGAGAGCCGAGGAGCTCAGCTGTGTTACATGTAAACGCCAACCCCCTTGGTTGAAAGTGTCCCCTCAATATATAAAATACATTGGTGCTATTCACAGGAGTCAGCTTAAGGATGAATAGAGTATTAAAATATTAATGAAATAATGGGGAAATTATATCAGAAAAAAATTAGAATAACCTCAAATAATAGTCGAATAGAATACATACTTTTTTTTTTTAATGAGCAGAAGTGGAAATTTCTACCTTTTGTTTCAAAACTATCTGTCTGGAAGTTCCCAATGCAGCCTCTCCTGTGTTCTCATTAAAATATTCTGAAAGACAAAAATGAAGAAAAAACCTCACCACCATAATTTGAGGAAAAAAGTGCAGAAAATCCAGGAAATGTGCCGACAAAAGACGGCACTGGTGAGAAGCAGGCATGACGGGACAAAAAGCAGCCGGTAACTACCGAGCAGTTGGAGCCGCAGAAAGGTGGGGGTGGCTGCGTTCTGCTGATATAAAATAGTCGAGGCTGGTCGATTTCAAACAAGAGGTTTATTTATCTTACAGTTCTGGAGGCTCAAGATCACGGCAACTGTGCTGATTGACTTCTGGTGAGAATCTCATATTGCATCATTGAACTCGAGTCCTAATCTCCAGCTCTGTGTGTGGCTGTGCATGTCGGTAACTCCAGCATTGAAAGGAGGGGTCAGGCAGACTGGTGGCCAGGCAGCCTGGTCAGAGGGATGAGCTTCCGGTGCAGTGAAAGGCTGTATCAAGGCTCTAAGATGCAGAACTGTGGAGGATGGTGCTGGATGGTGCTCTGGTCAACTAATGCATGTGGGAGCAGCGGCAGGTGCAAGTGCACACTCAGTACACACCACACATACACACATCACACTCACACATACACACTCATACACACATTCACATATAAAGACACATACACATATTCATACATATAAACACTTACACACACATACACACTCATGTACACACCACCCATACACATACCACACTCACACATACACACTCACACACACATTTACAGACATGCACACTTATGTACATACTACACACTCACATATGTACACACATATACACACTTATACACACATACAAACTCATATACATATCACACACACATATACACACATATGCACACTCACATACATATACACACATGTGCATGCATACACACAAAGTATTAGAAATGACAAATATTGGGTAAATATAAATACATCTTTTAATTTCATTTTTTATTTTAAATATAATTAAGAGAAATATAATAGAGATGTGTGGTGGGGTTTACAGCATACATATAAAACCCATGAGCTGGGCACAGGAAGACACACCCATGCTCTCGGTGTCTTGGAGACTGAGGCAGGAAAATCGTGAATTTGAGATCAGCCTGGGCTATATAGTGAGACCTGGTCTCAAAAGAAGAAAGGGGCGATAACAAAGTATCATAACAGTCCTGTAAGCTTGCTATACAGACACTAAGTTACACAAAAGGACATAGGAAACAAGAAAAGGAAAAAGAACAGACTGAGAAATAGAAAAGAAGTAGCAAACAGTAAATGGTGTAAGAACTCCAATTACAAATTCAAAGACTGGCTGAAGAGATCAGCCAGAGGTTAAGAGCCCATGTGATCACACATGGGGAGCAGACTTCAGACCCCAGCACCCACTCTGGACACCCCACAAATAACTGCAATTCCTGTTCCAAGGGTACTGACGTTCTCTTCTGACCTCCACAGACATCTGCTTTTATGTGCACACACACACACACACACATACACGCACGCACGCACGCACGCACACACGCACGCACACGTGTGCACACACACACACAATCTTAAAAAACAAAAGCCAGAGATTGTTAAATTCAGTAGAAGAAAGACTCAGCTGTATTATCGATAAGAAAACTATATTTGTTTATTTGTCTTGGTGTTTTATTTTAAGACAGGGCCTCATGTAGCCCAAGCGAGACTAGGACTTGCGAGGTAGCTGAGGAAGACCTTGAATTTCCATTCCTCCAGTTGCTGCTTCCACACCCCAAGTGCTGAAATAATAACGCATGTGCCACCACACCCAGACTTCCTTTTGGAGATGGGGTCTCATTATGGAGTCCAGATTGGCTTAGGACTCTATCTCCCACTGCCTCAGCCTCCTGAGTTGTGGGAACACAAATGTACCATCATGCTTGGCAAGAAACTACTTTAAAATAAAGACATCTATGGTTAAAACTAAAAGGTGAAAAAAGCGATGAGTAAATGCACTAATTGATAACCCAGAAGTTTACCTAGTTGCCACACCGCCAAATGTGGGACAGCTCTGTTTTGTGAATGAATTTGCGGTTCCTCTAGAAGTGACTTAAAAAAAAAAAGAAATATGTGGTACAACAAAGTTGTATCTACTAGGTTCATGGCCTCTTCTCCCCAAGTCTCCCGTGAGAGGCTCAGGTAGGAAGTCGTCTGTGATACAGAACAAGGAGCCGGCCACATCCTCAGGTGACAGACCATTGCCAAAGCAGGTTGCTTCCCAGCAGCTCCAGTCCAGATGTCACGGCTGCCTGTGGAATCCACTCTCCTTCCAGCTGAGGTTAGCGCTTGTTGTGGTGGGACGCCTTCTGCCCGTGACGATCACGGTGTTCAGCTGCCAAGGCAGGTGCCTCTTAGCTCAGGGCTATGATACAAATAGACACAGCCAGATCCCACACTTCAGTTCCACGGTCCCTGGCAGCTGTGCCCCTTTCACTTGGAAGGCAGGACGGGGCAACTTCCAGCCAGTCACATGCTGTGGTTTCTGCCATCCTTCTCCTATACCCTGAAGAAATGCACACATCTGCAGGCAATTAGCAGGAGCAAAGCCGTGGTCTTGTCCCTCTCCGGCTAGAGCACACACATGCAGAAAACACTTCATTCTCAGGAATGTCGGACACATTCCTTCTCAAAATGTAATTTACTCTTCCTCAAGCAATCTATGTATATAATTTTCAAAGTCAAATGACGCTCTGTGGCTTCCAGGGAAGTAAGTGGTCCCCTTGCCTAGTTTTCCTGAGCCAATTTCTATTCTCCATCCCCACTGATCAGGAGACAGGCCACCTAAACTCTTCTCTCAGCTTTTTCAGTATTTAACATTTCTACACAGCATGCTCACACTGCTCCTGTAGTTTGCATGGAGAAGGATCCCCGCTGGCTCATGTGGCTGAACACTTGGTCCTTAAGCTGGTGGCCTTGCTCTGGCTAGACGTGGAACAGTTTAGAAGCAGGGCGTCTCATTAGAGGAAGTAGGTCACAGGGGCTTTTAGGCTTGGGGTTTTAGGGCTGTATTTATTACTTTTTTTGGTTGCTGTAATGAACACTGTGACCAAAAGTGATTTGGTGGAGAAAGAGTCCATTTTGGCTTTTGGTTCCAGAGAGAGAGAGAGAGAGAGAGAGAGAGAGACAGAGACAGAGACAGAGAGACAGAAAGAGAGACACAGAGAGAGACACAGAGAGAGACACAGAGAGAGACAGAGAGAGAGACAGAGAGAGACAGAGAGAGACAGAGAGAGAGGCAGACAGACAGACAGAGAGAGACAGACAGAGACAGAGAGAGCACACAGGTAAGGAGACAGGTGGCTGCAGCAGGAAGTTGAGAGATGACATTTCCAATCACGTGTAGAAAGCAGAGTGGACCAGAAGTAGGCCAAGGATATCAACTTTTAAATCTTGCCCCGCAGTGACATACTTGCTCCACAAGGCTACAGTTTCTGAAGCTTCTAGAACAGTAGTTCTCCACCTGTGAGTCTCAATCCCTTTGAGGGCCACACATCAGGTATTTACATTATGATTCATAACAGTAGCAAAATTACAGTTATGAAGTAGTGACGAAGATAATTTTATGGTTGGGGGCCCTCACAACATGAGGAACGGTATTAAAGGGTCACAGCATTAGGAAAGTCGAGAACCACTGTTCTATATATCCCCCCAAACAGTGCCACCAACTGGGGAACAAGTGTTCAAATACATGAGCCTATGGGGGACATTTCTCATTCACACTGCCACAGTAGCACCCCACCCCACTCTCCGCTTTTTGACTTGGGGTGCATTGTGACCAGATGCCTCAAATCTTGTTGCCACATCTTCCACCATGCTGGACTCTGTCCTTTCTCACCCTGTGGGACGAAGTGAGCCCTTCCTGCCTTCTGTTGCTTCGGTCTGCCATTTTGTCACAGCAGTGAGAAAAGTGACCAATGCCACTACTATTTATGAATTAAAATTAAAAAAGTAAAATTTAGAAATCACCCTTGACTGTCTATTACATATTATAAACACTCCTCCCTATGTTTTCAACTGAGTTACAGCCTGGGCTTTTTCCTCCATTAATATTTATATTGTCATTATTATCAATGCAGATACTATCCACAGCTAAAACATGTATTATTATTTTATTTCTCCTATGTAGTGATATATTGTGTACCCTAATAAACTTGTCTGAGGGTCAGAGGACAGAACCAGCCACTAGATTAGACATAGAGGTCAGGCAGTGGTGGCACACACCCTTAATCCTATCCACCTGGATCTCTGTGAGTTCAAGGCCACATTGGAAACAGAGCCAGGCAGTGGTGACACATGCCTTTAATCCCAGTACTGGGAAGCACACATGCCTTTAATCCCAGTACTGGGAAGCACACATGCCTTTAATCCCAAGAAGTGATGTCTGGGCAGAGAAAGGTATAGAAGGTGTGAGGAAACAGGAACTCACTCTGTTCAGACTGAGGATTTCATAGAGGTAAGAACTAGTGGCTGGCTGTTCTGCTTCTCTGATCTTTCAGCTTTCACCCTGATATCTGGTTCCAGGTTTTTTATTAATAAGACCAATTAGATTTTGTGCTACACTCCTATCATACCCTTTAAATAATCACCTAATTCTTATTTACTTCGTTTTATAGAAACTGCCACACATTTAGCTCCAAGCATTCTGAAAAAAATTCTATCATTCCTCTTTTGCTGTCACACACACCAAGTCACCTGGAACTGAGTGGTTTTTCTTGGGAAGGGCTATCCATAGTCTCAGACTGAAATGTGGAGAATGGAAGAGGACCCTCTTCTCGAGCATCAGGCTGGCATTCACCCTCCCACTCCCAGCCAGAATTCCTCCTGTCTCCTGCAAAGGGAGGGAGGGTCATTCGCCCGGCTGTGTGGGCTGAACGAAGAACCTGGTGCTCATCTCCGTCATGCCCAGGCTTTAAACCGGTTCTGCTCACACATGTGTCCGGCCTAGCCCGCCCTTTTCCTTCCTCTGCAGCACCTATGCTCCAAATACAGAAGTTTCCCGGGCTCCGGACAAGCCCTCGGCTTCCTTTGAGCAGTTTCCTGCCGTCCGATTCCCGCCTCAGCAGCTCAGCTGCATCGGCACCATACAGCCAACTGCCTCTCGTGTCCCCGGATTATTTCTGACATGTCCAGTTTGTCATCTCTTCGCTTGGCTTCTGTCTTGATCTTTAGTGCCCTTTGTGTGGCCGTGGGCGTAAGCCAGTCTAGTTTCCTTGGTTAAAGGAAGGCTTCTTCCTTTCAGTCCTTAACCGTGTGAGTGACGAGGTTGACCCGTCTGAAGTAGAGGGTAGCAGGGCGGCTTCTACTCCGTTCGCCCTCAGCCCAGAAGGAGGTGATGTGCGAGCCTTTCCTTCAGCTCCGTACACACACACACTTCTTGGTCTCCTCAGCGGCTCTTCCGTGTCTGTCTGCTGTCCACCAACAGAAAGAATTCCCCAAGCCATTGTCGCTTTACCCTTCATCTCCCCGAAACAGTAGCCCTTTGCCGTGGCCTGGCGTGCATGGCCACATGCCTGTGGTGTAGACCTGGGGAGTGGACTTCCCTCTTCACCCGACTTGGCTGCTGGAGAGATGCAGGGAGCTTCAGGCCCACATGATAGAGAAGGAACAGGCCACTGCGGGCATCTGGCTTCCAGGTGGGTTATCTGAGACACACCAGCTAGCCTGCGCTGCTGGCACAGCTCCCGTATCTTATTATCCTGAAGAGTGCCTGTCTTCTTCTGAGAAGAGACTTATATTACCAGCAGCCTTTTCAATTATCCCAGCCTTGGCGAGTGTGGGTCCCAGGAAGACAATGGAGGGTGGTGGTGGGGATCATAAAGTTAAAAAAAAAACAAAACGCAAGCAAATAAGGTTGGCTATGTTGATAAGTATTTTGTGCCCATGTCTCCATTAAGACCTTAATTTTAACTCTTTTTTTACATTTATTTATGGGGGATCTATAGTGGGCATGCAGAGGTCAAGGGCCACTTGCATGAATTGGTTCTCGCCTCCTACCATATGGTTCCTTTTGTCTCTTCTAACTGTCTGGGCAGGTCTCCTTAATTTGACAAACCCTTTGTGTGCTATAATTTGCTACAGTGTATCATGTTCTATAAATCAAATTTTAAACAGTAAAATGGGGGGGGGACACTTCAAAGACATAAATTTGATACCTTGGGTAAATTCTAAGAATTTGACAAATTTGGACTGAAAACATGAAAATGAAGTTGAGTTTGCTTTGGAAAACAGCTAAATGAAGCTATAAAAAGTACACACATAGATAGGTATCTAAAATAAACCAAAATATCTCCAGAAGAGTGGATGGGGACCACTCGTGTAGGCTGTGCCCCACAAAGGAAGGAAGATTATGTTCCACTCCTCAGGTAAGGGCTCATGAAAATGCCACAGATGCTGGAAGGCCTGGGGCAGTTCGAAGGTCGGAGGCTCCTTCAGCATGTGGACAGAGCACAGTACACAACTATGAATTTTAGAGAAATGTATCTTTAAGTAAATTGACCTTTTGTCTTTACAGGCTGGTCTTGGGCCTTCAGCATGGTGGGATCCCAGCCAGATGGCACCTGGCACTTCCCTGTTAGATACTTTTTTGGGGTCTTGTAAAGGACAGAAAGCCATGCTTGGACTAGAGCTCTGAGAATCTTTAGAGGTCGGAAAGTTCTAGGCAGTCAGAAAGAGTTGAGGATTTCAGTCCCTTCCATTGTTCACAAAAGACAAAACATTTAACTTTGGAAATTACAGAAAGTCAGACCCATGTATGTAAATCAAGGGAAAATAACCCAAAAATCCAGGGTCAAATTGCACAGAGTGAGAACTCAGACCCCAGGGGACAACATTCTCTCCAAGGTGTCCTCAAGGTGCAGGAAGAGGCTCGGGCTCTTTCCCTCAGCAGTCTATGGGTGAAGAGGGCACTCACTCCTCCTTGGGGACAGAGACCAAAGGGAGAAGAGGAGGGAAGGAAGGGGGGGGGGGGGGAGACAAAGGACTCCCAGATTGCATTCAAATCGAGATGAGGGGGTTGGAGGGAGCCAACACCAGATGGACTCAATTTTCTATATAAAAATCAGGTGAGGTCATCCCATGAGCGTGTGTGTGGGAGGGGTTGGGGGCAAGAACAGAATGGAAAACAGGAGACAACGGCTGTTTTTGAAGTTTTTCCCCTTAAATGTTCTGCACAGGGGTGGCCAGGATTTGTTTTGTTTTGAGCAGAAAGACCCACAAAGGGGGAAATTCAAGATATTTGTTAATTGTCATGAATTTGAGCACTGTGATTTAATGTCGGTTTTTTTTTTTTAATTGCTGCTATGCGTAGTCAAACAATCTTTCAGAGTTAGGGATGGTGTGGAATTCCTCTTTGCATCCTGACAAGTGCTCAGTAGACTTTCAGAGATGTCCCCTTGTGTGTCTCCTGAACCCAGGTGGAGAGGTAGATTCTCAGCTGAATCCAGAGCTCACTATGACCCCTTTAGTCTTGACAGACCCTCCTGGGGGAAGCCTGTGTCCTGATTGCTAACAACTTCCAACAGTTTTGCCTCAAATTAAATGAACTTTAAAGTTAATCTGTTCCCACTAGAAAACCCTTGGATAAGACCTTGAGTCATTCATCTACTCCTCAAATGTAGGGTGATCGAATTCACTGGGTTCTGTTCCGGTAGAGGTGTGTGTACAGAGGTGAGCAAGGAGAATTTCACTTTCCAGGAGACCAATCAGAAGGAGCTCACAGGCTGGATAGGACAGCAAGCATTTCTGTTGCCCCTCCCCCATTACTTCAGCTATTTTGGTCCTTGGTCTTCTGAATGGACAAGCAGAGGGAGTGTGGAAGTTAGGGAGTGTGGAAGGGTGGAAACAGTGTCGACTGAGCCAATAGATTCTTGCTAAGCCATTTTTCTCCAGCTCGAATGTGCTAAGGAGAAGCATAGAGCTTTAACTAATGACCACGAAAGAAGGGCCACAGCAATAAGCCAGTCTCCAGATGTAGATCCAATAATACCAGAGGAATAGTTCTCCATATTTCTACTCAGGGAACAGCCCAGTGGCCTCTGTGGCTGGACTCTGTAGGCTTTGGCTTTTTAGTCTGTTGGTGTTAATTCATGGAAGGCTTCCACAGGTTAATGCACCATAAGACTTAGCCTGCTAGTCTAGCCCCAGGAACACAGTGGGTAATTAATAGATGTGTTTTTAATACATAGATCAATGGACCCTGGCTTATTTTATAGCAAAGGATTCTCAAGCTATCTGAGTCTCGAAAAGTGGGTTAATCACATTTCATGTGGTGGTGCTTGTATTAGTTTTTTTTTATTGCTGTGACAAAAATGCCTGTCAAAAACAAAGAAGGAAGGCTTGTTTGGGCCCACCATTTAAGAAGAGACACGATCCATCATGGTGGGAGAAGCTGGTTATAATACCTATGTAGTCGGGAAG
The DNA here is from genome assembly GCF_949786415.1 of Peromyscus eremicus. Lineage (NCBI taxonomy): Eukaryota > Metazoa > Chordata > Mammalia > Rodentia > Cricetidae > Peromyscus > Peromyscus eremicus. The sequence continues at coordinate 116,149,230 of NC_081416.1, read as the reverse complement.
CAGAGAGCAGACAGGAAGTAGGGCTGGACTACCAAACCCCAATGCCTGCTCCCTAGTGAATAACTCCCTACAGCCAAGCTCTTCTCCCTCCTAAATGTGTTACAACCTTCCAAAACAGCATTACCAGCTGGGGACCATATGTTCAAATACATGAATGCCTATGGGGGGCATGTCACATCAAAATACGACATTCTGTCCCTGGGCCCCACGGGCTCATGGCCATCTTGTAGTGCAAAATTCAACCATTCCAAAAGACTCCATGGTCTTCTGAGACTAGAGGTAATCTCTTTCCTCTATACAATAAGGGCACAGAGTAAACATTTCCATTTCAAAAGGAGAGAATGGGCACGCTATAGCAAGGAAAAAGTGAGCCAAAGCAAGACCAACACCCACCAAATCCTACAGTCCCATGCCCAGCATCTGGAGCTATTGTGGAATCATCTGGGCTCCAAAGGTCCTGGGTATCCCAGGCCCTCCAGCTCTGATACCAATAACACACAGAGTCTTTGTCTTGGGCCATCTCCACTTCGTACTGTAGCTTTCTTCACTGGATTTCCCAGAGCCCTGGTGTCTCCAACATCCTGGGGTCTCCACTTTCCAAACTTTATGCTTTTCAGGGCCTCTTTGTGGGAAATGCAGCCTGGTTACACCTTGCCTGGGTACAGTGACTTTCTGGAACTTTGGTGCAAACCTCCATGAACCCCTCTTGCATCTTTCAAGTCTGAAAAACCCAGTACCATGTGGACAATGTCACCAAGCTCTATTGCCGGCCCCAGATGTAGTCAGCCCTCTGTACAGCAGCTGTAGAGGCCTTGGTGGGTTTTGTCAGCTGGTCTGGGAAGACACTTTCCTAGGCAGGCGACTCCTTCAAAGTCATTGTCAGCTCAGCTCTCTCCTTCCAAATGAACCTGTGCTTTCGTAAGTAAGCCCCTAAGGGAACTGTAAGCCAGTTTTGTCCCAGTGCAGAGCACCAGGTTCCTCTTTGATAGGTCTAATTTCCTTAACAACTCCAGCTGCTTTCATAGCACTCACCCTGCCCACAACATTAAACTTGCTATGTTCCTCTCCAAACAGCTCACTTTCATGCTTTTCTGCTTCATCTCTCCACCCCCCCCCCCATCTCTTCTTTCCTCTCTGTAGACCTGGATAAGAGAAGCGAGTGGTAACCGTGCCAACACTTGAATGCTACCAAGTCTTTAAATTTCCTCCACCAAACAAATTGGCCCATTGATTTAAAAAATGATTTGTGTTTATTAGCTTGTGTGTGTGTGTGTGTGTGTGTGTGTGTGTGTGTGTGTGTGAATGTATGCCATGTGTGTGCATATCCATGGAAATCAGACAGAAGAGGGCATCAGATTCCCTGCAGCTGGAGTTACAAGGCATTTGTGAACTGCCTAACATGGGAACTGAACTAGCAAGCAGCAAGTGCTCTTTTTTTTTAAAAAATTTAACTTTATTTTATGTGCATTTATTTTGCCCACTATGCTAGGTTCCAGGAACTGGAGTTACAGACAGTTGTGAGCTGCCATGTGGGTGCTGGGAATTGAACTCAGGTCCTCTGGAAGAGCAGCCAGTGCTCTTAACTGCTGAGCCATCTCTTCAGCTTTGAGTGAGTCCATTACTGATTTTAATTAGCTTCACTGGAGTCCATGGGACATAGCAGAAGTCATCCGGATTCTTTGTCACGATGAAACACAAACAGTCTCTGATCTAGTCCCCCAAAGAGTTCTTGTTCCCATCTAAAACTTCCTGAGCTGGGCCTCTGCTGTCTGCTCTTCTCTCAGCATTCTTGTGTTTTGAGGTTCCAGACAGCCTGGTCCACCAAGCTCTGCTTACAGCGTTGGAGGGCTTTTCTAGCCTGGAGTTTGGAACTCTTTCATATTCCTCTCACAAGCAAGTTCCACAGTCAAGTTCACCAAAGTGACAGCCCCACTCCTCAGCACCAGCTTCCTGCAATAGTTATTTTCCTGTTTGAGAGACAAAATGCCTGTCAAAAGCTCTTAAGGAAGGTTTTCTGTGGCTCACAGGTAAGAAGGGACACCGTCCATTCTGGTGAGAAAGGCGCGGTGGTGGGAGCATGATGCAGCAGGTCACATTACCAGCACAGTCAGGTTGCAGAGAGTGGACCGGAAGGGGGCCCAGCTGTAAAATTCTCTCAAGTGACCCACTTCTTTGAGGTGTCACCGTCTGAAGTTTCTACATTTTTCCACAGCAGTCCACCAGCTGGAGAACTGGGGTAGTTTGAATGTAATAATCTCATAGGGAGTGGTACTATTAGGAGGTGTGGCTTTGTTGGAGTGGGTGTGGCCTCATTAGTGGAAATGTGTCACTGTGGGGTTAGGCTTTGAGGTTTCCCATGCTCAGGATACCACCCAGTATATAAGCTGACTTCCTGTTGCCTGTAAGATGTAGGACTCTCAGCTACTTCTCCAGCACCATGTCTGCCTGCACACCGCCAATGCTCCCCATCATGATGATAATGAACTAAACCTCTGAAACTGTAAGCCACTCCAGTTAAGTGTTTTCATTTGTAAGAGTTACCATGGTCATGATGTCTCTTTCACAGCAGCAAAAACCCTAAGACAGAAGTCAAGCATTCAAACACATGAGTTTACTGGGACATTTTACATCCAAATCACACACACTTCATATCTCTGAAGATTTATTCCTGACTTGGTCACATACGTCCCAAAGAGATGCCATGAGCATGCATAGTGAGTCTGTCACGCACTGTGCACTCTGTGAATGTTTTCCCTTATAATCCAGGGGACCAATATGACTAAGGTCATGGAAGGTGACTGTAAAACATCAGTTTAATATGGGTAGAGGCCTTAGTTTTGTTTTGTTTTTCCATTCTTGTCCATGGAGGTCAGAAGAGGGAATAAACTCTGAAAAAAGAACTTACAGGAGAAAAAGTTGATTTGAGCTCACAGTTCAAGTACAGTCCATCATGAGGGGAGTCAAGGCAGCTGGTCACATCTACAGCCAGGAAACAGAGCCCTGAAGAAATGCTAGCATTCAGCTTCCTTTCTTCATTTTATACAGTCCTCACCCAGGTGATGGTCCCCTCCCTCAGGGAAGATGGATCTTCACACATCAGCTAATGTAATCAAGATGATGCCCCATGGGTATTCGAGGAGGCCCACTGTGGTGGTTTGAAAGAAAACGGCCCCCAAAGGGAGTGGCACTATTAGGAGGTGCGGCCTTGTTGGAGGAAGTGGGTCACTGTAGGGGCTGGCTTTGAGGTCTCTTTTGCTCAAGCTTCCCTCAGTGTGACTGTCAGTTGCCTCTGAGTCAAGATGTAAGGACTCTCAGCTCCAGCACCATGCCTACCTGCATGCTGCCATGCTCCCCGCCATGATGATAATAGACTGAACCTCTGAAACCGTAAGCGGGTCACCCCAATCAAATGTTTTCTTTATAAGAGTTGTCGTGGTCATGGTGTCTCTTCACAGCAATGAAAACCCTAAGACACCCACCTTCCAGCTTACTCTAGAGTCTCTCAAGTTGACAACATTAGCCATCATTCTACTCTGTGCAGAATCTACTAAATTCGTGTTCAGAAGCCTATGCCCACTTGGCTTTAAGATGATAGCAAATAATATTAGCCTTTAAAGTTTACCAGCAGAGATGCTGGACCACAGAGAGTTGCACCCCATGACCAAGGGACAGATATACCCAGACCTTAGCTGTATCCCAGCCTGCCTCCTCACCAGAACACAGGGGCTCTTGGACATACATGTTTACCAGCCTTCCAGTGAATGTGCATTGAACTAGCTGCAGCTGGACCTCTGTCAGACTGTGAAGGAATTGTCTTTTACCACCATTCTGTTACGGGACGTGTGGACAGCAACGGGCTGCAGCAGCATCACCTGGGAGCTTGTTGGAGACTGCAGCACCTCAGGCCTCGGGACCTGCGGAGGAGCTAGGGAATCAGACCCAGCATCCTCACCAGTCCCCAGGGGATTCATGGTGCAGCTAAGCTGGAGAAGCAAGCTCTGCCTTAGGCCACTGCAGACTCACCTCGTCAGAAGCTGAACACAGCTGTTTCACTTAAAGGTCCCCTACTGCCCCCTATGGGCCGAATCCTACAGCAATGGACAAACCATCCCTTGTGACATGTGCACATGCAGTTGGAGGATTTTTTAAACCTCAGGTGCCAACCTTTCTGCTTCATCTGTAAGTATGGCCAAGTCCTGTAATTAAAGGACTTTTTTTTTTTATTTCTCACAATGGGTCTGAAGACATATGTCAGTTGGAGGATTTATTTTGCTATGGTTCACAGAGAAGCGAGTAGAGAAAGCATACTTTTCCGTGCCTGGTGTGTGTTTTTGTCTTAACATAGAATGTCTGTGTCATCCTTTTGGACTGATTTGGGAATGATCCAGAACTACAGTTCTGGAAGGACGGCCTTTAAACTCAGAGAACCGCTGTGCATTAGTGTTCAGCTGGCCTGTTTTGTCCATGGAATCTGGCAGGTCCTCCCAGAGCACAGTTCCAGTTTGAGGCTGGAGTAGAGAGAGGAGGAAGAGGAAGGACAAACGTAGCCTTGATGGCCTCCGAGGACAGAACCTACTCAGCCAAGGACGGCGCAGACTGGGGACAAGAGGCACAGTTGAGCCGTGAATAGTAAGGACAGTAGCGTGTCTCATGCGTTCAGCAGCGCTTTCCTGGGTCCCGCAGCAGCTGTGGGGGCTTTGTATCTATCTTTGTAACTACCCACTCTGTAGTTCAGGAGCCCAGGCTCCCATTGGATCAGGCACACATCGGAGTAGAAGCTTCCTAGCTCCATAATCCTTGCTGGGAACTCCTTGCCACAGTGTCTATGGGAACTCCTCGCTCAGCTGACCACAGGGCAGGACTAGACCAACCGCTGGCTGCAAAGCCAACTCCCATCATCCCTGGGGATCAGCACTCGTGGGGTCTCTTGAATATACAGCATGATGGGGACACTTCACACTGCTGGACCTTCTACTCCATTTAATTTTATCTCCATTTCTCCTTCAGCACCACCCCCTGACTTCTTATTCATTCTTATCTATTCCTTCTGGTCCTCCTCGCTCTGTTGTTTATTGATTCGTTAATGGAACACCTACGATTATTGAGCAGCTTGGGGACTTCAGTACTCGTTAGTATCATGAATGCTACAAGCTGGGTGGTGGCAGTGGTGCACGCCTTTAATCCCAGCACTCAGGAGGCAGAGGCAGGTGGATCTCTGAGTTTGAGGCCAGCCCGGTCTACAGAGCGAATTCCAGGACAGCCAACGCTACATAGGGAAACCTTTCTCTGTCTCTCTGTCTCTCTCTGTCTCTCTCTGTCTCTCTGTCTCTCTCTGTCTCTCTGTCTCTCTCTCTCTGTCTCTCTCTCTCTCTCTCTCTCTCTCTCTCTCTCACACACACACACACACACACACACACACACACACACACACACACACGACTGTTGCAGTAAATAAAGCACGCTGATCCCTTGACTTTCTGGAGCTGAACTTGTCAGCAGCCGCCACTGGCCACGTGTAGCTAATTAAACTTAATTGACTGAAATGATGTAAAGTTAAAAATTTATTCTCAGTTACCCTACCTTTTATGTGACTCACAGTCATGGTCAGCTAGTGGCTAGCAGGACCAGACATACAGAGAACACTGCCAGCTTTATAGGAGACTCCACTGGACAGTACCAACCAGGAACATTTGTTCATTCTGGTGGGTGGGAGATAGATGTGGAGGTTGTATATTATGACAAGAAGCATCAAAACTAAACATCAAGAAAACAACTCAATTAAAAAAAAATGGACCATGGGACCAGTCAGAAATGGCAGTTAAATGCTTTGAAAAAATGTTCAACCTCCTTAGTCAGCAGGGAAACGCAGATTACAACTCCTTAAAGATTTGAGCTCACATCTCAGCCCCCACCCTAGTGAGAATGGACATCAGCAGCAATACAAATGACAGGTGCTGGCATGGGCGTGGGGAAGGGGAAGCATTGTGGTGGGAATGTAAACTGGTGTAACTATGGAAATCAGTCTAGATGTTTCTGAGAAACCTAGAACTAGAACTACCATAGCCCCAGCTTGGACCATTGCTGGGCATGGACCCAAAGACTTCTGCATTCTACTCCAGAGACGCCTGCGCATCCATGCTTTCTGCTGCTCTCTTCACAATAGCTTGGAAATGGAACCAACCTATTCCACGGAATCAGTGTGGAATCAACCTCTTTACCTGTTAGATGAGCGGATAAGGAAAATGGAGTACAGGTACACAATGGAATTTCATTCGGTTGTAAAGAAAAGTGAAATCTGAAGATTAATGGATGAGACTGGAAAAATACCGAGTGAGGTAACCCAGACCCAGAAGACAAACACATCATGGCCCTCATATGTGGAGCCTAGATTTGCACCTTGTTTTTATACTTGGAGTACAATGTCAGGAAGCTGTAAAAGGGCTGTGGGAGTGAATCGAGGGAGGGCAGGTGGTATAATATAGGTAAAACGAAGGTAGAAGGAGGATACTGAGGGCAGAGAAGTTTAAGCAGGGAGGGGTGGGAGACAGGAAGAGGGCACGGGAGGAGCGAACCAAAACAATGGGTGTATGAAAAGCTGTATGGCAACCTGCTTTCAACCCTCTTATAACTGAAGAGGATCATAGAATATGTGTGATGTGAAAGAGGGGGGATGCTGAGAAGTGGGCAGGGAGATGGGGCAAAGGAGATGAAGGGCGGGCTAACAAAAGCTAAAAGGTTGGCTGGGTGGCGGTGGCTCATGCCTTTAATCCCAGTACTCAGGAGGCAGATACAGGCAGATCTCTGTGAGTTCAAGGTCAGCCTGGTCTACAGAGTGAGATCCAGGACAGGCTCCAAAGCTACACAGAGAAACCCTGTCTCTAAAAACCACACACACACACACACACACACACACACACACACACACACACACACACACAGGCTTATGGAAACCTACTAGTTTGTAAGAAAAAAAAAAGATTCAAAAAAGGAGTTGGAACAGAGGCACCATGCATGGCTGGGTAGTGCTGTTCTTAGAAGACATGGGCTATAAGACATGGGCTATTAGATGAAAATCTCAGTGCCATACATAGGATACTGCCAATTAGTTATCAGTCAAGGAGGTCCCAGAAATTCCCCAAACAGCATGGGTTATTTCCATGGTTCTTGGTGGGCTGTCATCCCTACACAGTAAGACTACACATTTTAGTCGTAGGACATAGAGGAAATCAACTCTTCCCTGCTGGTTAGCTTTGTAGTGCTGGGAGGTGCTGGGGATACATAAGATCAATGGTATCATCCAGCATTGGACCCTGCATGCTACAACCCCACCCGTAAGTCCTCCATGCTACAATACCAACCTGCCAGGTAAAATATGGCCATCGACACAACAGTGGCATGGCTGTTATGGGGATAACCAACCATTTCCTTCTTGGACTTGCGGCCAGCTACATAGGAGAGAATTAGGGAATTCATGGCTGGTACTGTAAGCTAGTGAAAAGTCCCTGGCTTGGGAGCTCATAGACTTTAGGGGGCAATATACTATTGTTATTTTGCTAAATGGTCATGCTATCAAACTGCCTTCTAAACATTTATGTCTATACCCATAGATCTGTGCTGCTCTCAGCCTTGGTCAGAGAAGCTTCTTTTTGTGGGGGACAGTGGTTAATGCAGAGACTCATAACTGGTCAACGTGCTGAGAAGAAGTGGCTGTGAGAGCCTGGCCATGAATGGGACATCCATAGCACCCCATCTCCTAAGGCTTAGGGAACATCATGGGAGAGGCGTGGGAAGAATGTGAGAGCCAGAGGCTGGGAAGGAATGCTGTGCGTGCTTCTGCTCACGACAAGGCTGTTGCTCAAGAGCTCCCGCATCCCCAGCTGAGGAGCTGTAGGCCGTCGATGGGACAGAAGGAGGAGGAGCCATTTTTCTTTAGGAGTGTGGCTGCAGGTTGATTTTCTATCTCCAATGAATGACCCCACACTCATGTACATATGAGCAGCACTAATTTGACTTGGATGTGTGTGTGTGTGTGTGTGTGTGTGTGTGTGTGTGTGTGTGTGTATGACATGAGAAAATTGAGGGAGGAGAATGAGGGTGGGTTTGGTTAAAATGTATTGTATACATGAAATTCTCAAAGAAGGAATTAGAATATATTTAAAACACAGTTACCTTGCTTGAGATTTTAAAAAATGCATATCATGAGTCTTAAAACACAAGTGAAGTGCTGTGGAAGGGACTAAAATGAGGAAGGGGTAGGAGGTGCTGGAACTGGGGTGCAGGAGTGGCTTCTCTGGTACCACACCCCTTCTCCGTGTGTTATTGTTCTCATCTGACTAGTGATTGCCCCGTAAGTCCTCCAGGTTCTTACTGTAAGGACTGAGTATTTCAGGAGCAACATGTTTGCAGACAACACCATTCACGTGAGCTACTGTGTCAAACTAAGGGGCTAGTGTGGTCTTAAAGACTCAACTAATACCCCGCACTACACTTGGGATGTCAGGAGTTCAAGGTCATCCTCTGCCACACAGCACGTACAAAGGCAAACCGGGGCTACATAATGCCCTATCTCAAACAGTCCCTCAAATACCTGTGAACCACAAACGACTTGAAACTACCCAGTGCCCAAATGCTTGGGGTGCCTTCCCACTTGTGTCTGTCAATTCCCAGGACTACCACCAGATGGCGGCAGCAGTTTATGAACCCGATCAGCATGGCTCACAAACTGTATGCATCTGTTTGTTAGACATGAAAAATATTGCCAGGGCAATGTGGAAATGTAAAATATCACCTTTTATGTACAGAGGGCAATTATAATTACAGTAGGACTCAGACTTGGCGCTGAATTCCGACAGAGTTCAGGAGACGGAAGTCCTATGTTATAGATGGCTATACTTATTGGTCCGTGTATTTACCATTACTGTTGAGATCAATTAAAATCCTTCAGGTGTCTTCTCTCCCTTTTAAAATGAGAACTCTTTCTGGCCTTTCACTGACTGATCACTTGGTTTTCCCCTCAGCTTCATGTAGAACAATAAGTGAAGAAAATCTATACATTTGTTCCTAGTTGTGATCCTGGAAGTTCAAGGCGAGTTGAGCTTAACATCTGGGATTCATCATGTCTGTTCTGTTACCTCACTGATAGGTACACATCGCTCCCAGCTGTGTAAAAAGGGGTGCGTGCTGTAGGAGGGTTCAAGGAATGCTAAGTCTCTGTGCTCTCAGAGCTAGCTTGCAGTCAGGCATGTGAAGACATCAGGCCCGGGAGGAGAATGCTTCTCGAGCCTGATTTAGCTAAACATTCGGCAGGTGGTGGTTCAAAGACCTGGGATGTCTCCTGAGAATCGAGACTGGGTGAGAGATTTTTGTTTGTAAGAGAAGGAGACAAAGCTAGGAATCGAGAGGTCATGGTTACACTAACACGGTAGAGCTAATTTAAGACATCAGTATTGGAACTCAACTTTCCAACTGTGGCCAAGAGCAGAAATCCAGAACACTTGTATCAGGCCAGAGGTTGACCAGCATTTTAGTGACTTGGAGTTTAGCTCAAGGCAATTTTTTTCTTTTTCTGTTCTCTCTCTCTCTCTCTCTCTCTCTCTCTCTCTCTCTCTCTCTCTCTCTCTCTCTCTCTCTGTAGTTGTGGCTGTCCTGAATTCAATTCACTATATAGACTAGGCTGGCCTCAAACTCACTGAGATCCTCCTGCCTCTGCCTCCCGAGTGCTGAGATCCATATTTCTTTATCCCTACCCCTTATTTATCCCTTTTCCTTCTCTGAATGAGCATGTAATATGGGAGCTATTAAAATGGCATAACATATATACAGAACATGAATTAAACTTGGAATCGTTCCAATACTTTGTTGTACTAATTTACACTTCAGAGTCCAGCCTAAGGAACTGTACCTGGCATAGAACAAATATATAAAAAGCATGCTTAAAAGACAGTATTACTTCAATGATGAGCATTGGGGTGGGCTCTTTAGCCGTGTATGAATAGAAAATGATTGAGTGTAATTTATTATGTACATATAATTGTTTTGTTAGGTTGTCATGAAAATAATATGGGTGGGGACCACCCAGCTATAAAAAATGGGCAGTAATTAGAAGAAAGAAAAAGTATGCTACCTTTTGGTGATGGTAGTTAGGTTTGAATTTTTCATAGCAGAGACTTTAAGAGAAAAAAATTACAAAGTCTGGAGTGATTGTTTAAATCTGATTCCAAAGGTAGTTTTCCATTTTTGATGGTTTCTAAACTTTCTTTTCTTTAAAACAAATTTACATACATGTATGTGTGTGTGTGTGTGTGTGTGTGTGTGTGTGTGCGCGCGCGCACGCGCGCGCGCGCACGCATGTGTACCATAGCACACGTCTGGAGGACAGAGGACAACTTGTGGGGTCAGTTCTCCTCCCACCTGACGGGATCCTGGAGTAGAACTCAGGTCCTCATCTTTGGCAGCAATACCTCACCCACCACGCTGTCTATCGGGCCAGCCCATCTACGTTTTCTTTAAGTAGTTTAGAATGGAAAATATATACGTATTGAAACATTTATTTTAGATTTAAAAGAACTTAACAATTCCTTTATCTCAAAATTTCTTTTAAATTTCCTCTTTGTCTCTCAGTCTTAAAACTCATTCCCTTGAGACTAATTCCAGTCTCTATGCTGTTTGTTTGCCGTTTCATACCCAAGAAGCGGGGTGCTTCTGGACTCTTCCTAGGCTAGGGGCAACTTCTGGGCTCTCTCTAGGCTGGGGTCCAGAACAGGAGGTTGTATGAGCAAGAGGAGATTGTGGGGTGGTCCTGGCCCAGATGCCTGGAGCCTGGTGCAGTTTAATCACGCCATCGCCCCTATGTAGTGGGTAGCTATTCCAGCTTTGATCTGGAAGTTCCAACCCCCACTGAGACTTCAGCAACTGTCACGCCTACAAGGCGGGGCCAAGGGAGGCGCCTGGAGAACCAAGATCAGGATGGGCCAGCGCTCTCTCTGTTCCGGGACCCTGAACAGTGGAGGTGGACCGAGCAGAGCTCCAGAGAACACCGCTGGACTGCGATACACCTTCCCCAGACCCCGCGACCTACCTATCCCTTAATTTGTAAGTTACACCATTAAATAAATCTCCTTTTAACTACATGGAGAGGCCTTAATAATTTCACCAATACCCCTATAAAATGTTTCACTTTTTTTTTTTTAAAGATTATGCTGGCTATTTTATATCAACTTGACACATGCTAGCATCATCTTAAAGGAGGGAACCTTAATTGAGAAAAATGCCTCCTTAAGATCAGGCTGTAGATCATTTTCTTAATTAGTGATTGATGGGGGAGGGACCAGCCCATTGTGGGTGATGCTATCCCTGGGCCGGTGGTCCTGGGTTCTATAAGGAAGGAGGCTGAGCAAGCCGATGAGCAGCACCCCTCCATGGCCTCTGCATCAGCTGCTGCCTCCAGGTTCCTCCCCTGTCTTGACTTCCTTCAGTGATGAACAGTGATGTGGATGTGTGAGCCAAATAAACCCTTTCCTCCCCAAGTTGCTTTGGTCATGGCGTTTCATCACGGCAATAGAAACTTGAAGGCAAACTCATTTCTTTTTTTTATTTATGTGTGTATATTTGTATGTATGCTCACGTGCATGCAGGTACCCAAGGAAGCCAGAAGAGGGCATCCGATTCCCTTCAACTGAAGATACAGGTAGTGTGAGCCGCTCACTGTGGGTGCTGGGAACCAAACTCGGGTCCTCCTGTGAGAGCAGCAAATGCTCTTTAGCCGTGGAGCATCCCTCCAGTCCCTAAAATGTTTAGTTACTGACTATGACAGAGGGTAGAACTCAGATATTTTATCAGTCAGTGCTCACCATTCTCTGGATAACAGTTGGGCATGTCATTTCCAAAAGTAAAGGGGGAAGAAAAAGCAAGGGACATGCCTCCCGCTGCAGTTTTAAGGTTCTGAATTCTGCCTTTGCAGCGCCCTACCCTTCACCTCCAGCCCCACTGACGGGCTTCCCACTGCTCAAGTACAATCCCGAGGTCCCAGATTTCTGAGTCTCACCTACTCGCTGTTTGTAACCCTGTGCCTCTCCACAAGGCCCTGCCTCTCCACAAGTAGGTGAGGCATGTCTGTCATCTGGGGGCTGGGTAGGGGGTCTGCTGCTCACCTCTGCTCAGTCGTGGGTGCAGGAACAGGCAGCTATCTTGAGAGTGGTCCTACAGTCCCAGTGAGGCTGGGACACGGCTCAGCCAGCAGAGTGCGTGCTGCACAGCGACCTTAAATTTGATTCTTAGCACCTTGTTTTAAAAAGTTGTTTTGGGGGCACACCTATTATCTGAGTATTGGGAGGAAGGGACTAAAGAATCCTGGATCTTACTGGCTGGCCAGCCTTATCTACTAGTCAGTAGGTTCTATGCCAATGAGAGACACTCTCTCAAAATAAGGATGACATCTGAAGAGAAACATCTGAGGTTGACCTCTGGCCTTTGTACCTGCACACTTGAACACACACACACACACACACACACACACACACACACACAGGGATGGGGGGCAATCTGACCATGCTGGTGTGGTGAGATCATCAGTAACACCTACAGATTAGAAAACAGTCACCCATCTTCACTGGCTTACTGGCTTAGTAGGTAGGCACCCTAGGAACCAGTGGGACAGCAGACCTGATTGTAGCTTCGACACAGATTCATGGACACAAGTCTACATGGTTGGAACACAGTGTGTATTTTGCAGAGAAGTGGATGGTCTTTCAAATCAGAGGTCTGACCCGGGGAGCAGGGTGAGCAGCTGTGTGGATTCTTGCAGGAGCTGGGGTAGAGATGAGTATGGTAGGGCCAAGGAATCACTCCCTCCACCCACTCCACCCCCTACCCCCTCCACCCCCATTCCCATCATCCCCTACCCCCTCCACCCCCACTCCCATCTTCTCCAGTACAGTTGCTTAGGTTTGGACACTAGCTCTGTGCTCAGAGGCTCAGGGACATTTAAAGGCCACAACATCACTTCAGCAAATCTCCTGCCCAAGGCCACAGTGACAGAATGCCTCAGGTAACCACCTACAGGGTGGGTGGGCTGGAGAGAACACCACAGGCAGCTGATCCTGCCTCTACTCTCTTGGGCCTGGCAGCAGAGCTTGGTGATGGGCATACAGCTCTGTAGTGCGCACCCACCTAGGCAGTGGCTGCAGAAAGAAGGAGGAGGATGGTATATATATATATATATATATATATATATATATATATATATATATATATATATACATACACACATATCTGTTTAACTGGATATATATATATATATATATATATATATATATACACATATCTGTTTAACTGGATATATATATATATATATATATATATATATATACATATATATACACATATCTGTTTAACTGGATCTGAGGAGAAAGAAGGCACACTGCACCCTAAACACGAAGAGTCCCAGAACCTGGGGCCAGAGGCCCCAAGGGTATCTGTCTCTTTAACTGGGGCTCTTTCCTTCCCTCTAGTGCTTTAGCTTTGGATCTGAACTACTGTGTTCTCTTGCACTACCTCATATTCTCTGTCTTCTCATCCCTGTCTTGTTTCGATCTTGCTGTCTCCCCTCATTTAAAACTTTCCTTACTAATACTACTCTTACATTTATTAATTTTTAAATGTCTTATTTTAATCGATATTACTCTTGCCTTTTTCTTTTCAGTTGTCATTAGGGGTATAGTGGATGTTTGTAATTGTTTAAACTCATCTGCGTTGTTTTGGTGCTGATGGAGTTACTATGGTGTTTTCATTCTCCTGAGTCTTATCGGGGTTTGAGCGCTCACAAAAAGGCTGCTCACTAAGACAACTCTCATCCAAAGTACAAGAGGAGCTGGAGAGATGACTCAGAGGTTAAGAGCACTTGTTGCTCTTGCAGAGGACCTGGGTTTGATTCCTAGCACCTACATGGTGGCTCACAATCATCTGTAACTCCAGTCCCTGGGGGATCCAAAACTCTTTTCTGATTTCGTGGGTACCAGGAATGCACATGGTGCACATAAGTACATGTAGGCAAAAAATTCAAATACATGCAATAACAAAATATATAAAAAGTAATACAGAGATCAATAGATACCTGAATTTGACTTCTGGTCTCCATAGGCACATTTATGAACATGTACACATGTACATATATCTTCTACACACACATGCACACAAACTGTAAAATGAATTCATCAGCACATTAAAAAGATTCTACTCTATGATTAAATTGGGTTTGTTCTAAGGATGTAAAGTTGATTTCACATACACAAATAGATAATATACATCATATAAATATAACCAAACACAAAATCACATTATGTCAATAGATTCACAATAATCCTTTGAAAAATGTCAACATCCCTTAATAAAAACCACCAAGAAACCAGGAATAGAAGGAACCACTAATATAAGGGTTCTCTATGACAGACCTACAGCCAATGTTATACTATAGGAAAAAAATGAAAAGTTCAGAAATATGAAAATGGTGTCTTTGCTGTTTACTCTTGTTCAATATAACACCTGACTTCTTAGCCAGAGCAAGACAGCAAGAAAAATCTTCACTAATGAAGGAAGAAATCAAACTCTTCTTGTTTGCGGAAGGCATAATCCTACACCTGAAAGACCTCAGAGACCCCCAGACTCTCAGTCTTAACCAAACTTTCAGCAAAGTAGCAGAATAAAGACTAATAGCAAAGCAATAGCTTCTCTCTACACCGTTAATGAACTCAGAGTGGAAATTGGGAAACAATTCCATCACCATAACTCCCAAAATAAAAATAGCCAAGAAGGCAAAGGCCCTCTATAAGGACAATTATAAAACACCAAAATACATTGAAGAGCAATTATGTAATTGGAAAGATCTCTCTTGTTCATGGATCAGCAGAATAGTTAAAATGTCCACCTGTAAGTTTAAGGCCACTCTCAGCAAAATTTCAGTATTATTCCGAGAACTAGGAAAAGAAACCCTCAGATTCATATGGAAGCCCAGAAGGCCCCGAATAGCTAAAGCAACCTTGAGTAAGGAGCAGCGCTAAAGGTATCATGATATCTGGTTTCAAGTCGTAATACATAAAACACATGGCATTGAACAGACACTGAGACTAATGGAATAGAACAGATGACACAAATAAACCCAGAGACTCATCTATTTAATTCTCCACAAAGGTAACAAAAAATATATATGCTGGAGAAAAGACAGTATCTTTAAAATTTGATGCTGTTAAAGCTGGATGTCTACATGCATGCAACTGAAACTAGGTATTTCCTTGTACCCTGTTATGGTTTGACTATGAGCGATCCTGACACTTGAACTTATGGTGCCCAAGCAGGTCATGCAATTTGGGGAGGCAGCAGAAGCCTTGGGAGACAGGAGGACAGAGGAGAGCAGAGGGGTGCTTTCCAGGCCTCTCCCTCACTCTTTGCTACTGTCAGCTGTGAAGATGAACAATATCTTCCTCCTTTCCCCCCTGCCACCATTCTGCTCATCCTGGCTTCAGACTTCAAGGTAATGGAGCCAGCCAACCACAGACTGAACGCACAGAAAATGTGAGCCGAAATAACCCTTTCCTCAAGTTATTGCTGTCAGGAATTTGTCTCAGTGGCAAAAAGCCCAACACATCCTTGTATCAAACTTAACCTGAGAGCTGGTGAGACAGTTCAACAGGGAACTTACTTTCTCTGTAAATGAGAGAACTGGAGTTAAGATCTCCAACATCCACGTAAATGTTGGGCAAGCATGGCAGCCACCTGTAATCCTGGTCTCAGGAGGTGGAGACGGAATACCGGGACACACTAGCTAGACGAACCAGAATTGGCAAGCTCTGGTACAGTGCGAGACCTGCCCCAACTAATAAGGTGGGGAGCAAAAGCAGTCATTAGTTTCAGGCTTCCACACACATGCATGTGTACGTACATAAATGTGCGTTCTCACACATGCAAACAGGAGTGCACATACACACATACACACACACATGCATACCACACACATATGCAAAAAATTTTAAAAAATGAATAAAAGCTCTCAAAATAGGTCAAAGACCTAAGTATAAGGTCTGAAACTGTGAAACTACTAGAGGAAAACATAGAGAAACACTTTGGTATCTGAGCGTTGGCAACGACTTTCTGATCAAGGCTCCAATCGCCCAGTTCATAATAACAAGAATTAATAAATATAATGATTCCAAATGAAAAGGTTTTCTGCACAGCAAATGTTCTGCAAAATAAAAGGATGGCATACAACATCAGGAGAAAATCCTTTAACTGACAAGGGGTTGCAATCTAAAATATGTGAAGAGCTCAGAAAACTTCAACATGAAAAGAATGAATGACCTGAACTGAAAAGTGGGCAAATGAACTAAATGACACTTTCCAAAGGAAGCACAAATGACCAATAAATGCATGGAAACGTATCCAGTACCTTTGGGCATCAGGGAAATGCAGATTAGAACTACACTGATCAGTACCTACGTGATCAGAGAAACAAACAGCAAATCTTGGGAAGGATGTGAGAGAAAAGTGGTTGTGAGCTTGCTGATGTGGGTTCTGGGAACTGAACCCAGGTCCGCAGCAAGTGCAGTAAGTGTTCTTAACCTCTGAGGCATCTCTCCAACCCCTTCTTTTTAATGCCACCAATCTCTTTAACAATTATAAATTCTTTGCATGAAATTTCAATGAGCTATTTTTTTCTGCTCCAAATTGAACATTTTCCCCTGTCTTACAGAGTAATTTTATTTTGCTACCAAGTCTCACTGTCAAGCTGACCAAAGGTAACTAGAAATAACTATGCTGCAGCCTGAAGGTCATCTGGCTTTGACACTTACTCCACCAAATAGTTTAGCTCATTACTTTTGAATTCAGCCTCATTCATATTTTCAGGATGTGGTAAAATCTAGAGTCTTTGCCACAGTGCAACATGAATACCCATTTAACCCCGTTCCCGGTAATGTCCCTGTTCTGTCTAGAACATTGTGAGCACAATGTTTACTGTCCACATTTCCATCATCATGTGGGTACTCCAAACTCCTAGCAGAATCATACACTAATCATACAGATAAAATATGGAATGCATGATGTAAAGAGCAAAGTGGTTGTTGTAGAATATTAGTTAAAGACATGTTACATTTGTTAATGCTGTAGAACATTTGTTTAATGATGCAAAATGTATTGCATTCTTTCATGTTGCATTTGTTTAACTCTGTGAAGCTGTGTTACTTTGCCTGTTTAAAACATCTGATTGGTCTAATAAAGAGTTAAATGGCCAGTAGCTAGGCAGGAGAAAGGATAGGCAGGGCTGGCAGGCAGAGAGAATAAATAGGAGGAGAAATCCGGGAAGAAAGAATTGGGAAACAAGAAAAGGAGAGGATAATGCCAGGGGCCAGCCACCCAGCTACAGAGGCAGCCATGGAGTAAGAAGTAAAGAAAGGTATACAGACTAGAGAAAGATAAAAGCCCAGAGGCAAAAGGCAAATGGGATAATTCAAATTAAGAAAATCTGGCTAGAAACAAACCAAGCTAAGACCAGATATTTTTAAGTAATAATAAGCCTCCATGTGATTATTTGGGAGCTGGGTGGCAGCCCCCCCCCCTGCAAGAATAAAGAGTAAAAACAAAAAAAAAAACTACAAGTGGTATTATTTTCAGGAATATGAATGGAACTAGGAATTGTTATGTTAATCAAAAGATGCCAGAATCAGACGGTGTCACATGTTTGCATTCACATAGAGCATCTAGAGGAAGATGCAGACTTTAAAGGAGAAAGGAGACTGATAGGGAAGAGGGGGATGAGAGGGTAATGGGGACTGGATATGATCAAAGTACATTGTACACATGTGCTGTGGGGGGATGTCTTCCTCTATGCTATGCATATACTTTATTAACATTGGTTAATAAAGAAGCTGCTTTGGCCTCAAGCAAGGCAGGATAAAGCCAGGTGGAAAATCCAAGCAGAGATACAGGGAGAAGAAGGCGGAGTGGAGGAGACACCAGCAAGTTGCCCAAGAAGCAAGATGTGAAAGTACCGATTAGCCACTGGCCATGCAGCAATATGTAGATTAATAGAAATGCGTTAATTTAAGATGTAAGAACTAGCTAATAATAAGCCTGAGCCATAGGCCAAACAGTTTGCAATTAATATTGAGCCTCTGAGTGATTATTTTATAAGCTGTTGTGGGACCAAGTCAGACAATGAAAAGGCTCAAGCTATACACATGTATGAAAATGTCACATTGAGACCTATTATTTCATAAAATTAATAGCCACCAATAAAAATAAAGCATCAATTAAGATATATGAAGCATATATAAAAAGTCAGGATATGAATATTGAAGTCAAAAGAGCTGTGAATAGGGTAAAACACACTGGAACCTGTTAAGAGGTTCCCCCCCATCTGGACCTCTTTTACTGTGTATCTTTTAGACTTTTTGATCACATGAGCAAACTTTAGACTGCTGAGGCTTTGGTGGCTTTAGACTCCAGCTGCAGTTTTGGTGGCTGGCTCCGCCCATTTCTTGGGTCATGAAAGCCAAGCCTAAAACTCTTGGCCCTGTATGAGATTCATGACCAGGAACTTCATTCAACCTTCCTAGAGCTCTAGAATGCTGGTGCTTGCACTGTGGCAGGCATTTTTACTTCGTCTTTTGTTCCTACTTAATACACTGGCTGTTCAAGGGCTCACTAGCAGGCAGAAACTCATAGAGGAGCTGTATCCTCTTTTTGCCCCCTCAGTTTTCTTAAGCCTTAGATGGAAATTTAGGCCCATGTTGGAACACCAAAATGTTGTTGGTTTTTTACTCTTACTCTTTTGGCTTTTTTTTCTTTTGTAGGGTGGAGGGCTGCTACCCAGCTCTCCCCAAAAAATCACACATGGAGGCTTATTCTTAATTATAAATGCCTGGCTTTAGCTTGGTTTGTTTCTTGTCAGCTTTCTTAACCTAAATTAGCCTGTCTACCTTTTTCCTCTGGGCTTTTACCTTTTTCTTACTTCTGTATATCTTTCTTTCTTACCCCCTTGCTGGTTGTGTGGCTGGGTGGCTGGCCCCTAGCGCATCCTCCTCCTTCTCTTGCTCCTTCTTCTCCTCCCAGATTTCTCTTTCTATTTATTCTCTCTGCCTGCCAGCCCCGCCTATCCTTTCTCCTGCTTCACTATTGGCCATTCAGCTCTTTATTAGCTCATCAGGTGTTTTAGACAGGCAAAGTATCACAGCTTCACAGAGTTAAACAAGTGCAACATAAAAGAATGAAACACATCTTTGCATCATTAAACAAATGTTCCACAGCATAAACAAATGTAACACATCTTAAAATAATGTTCTACAACATTAATCTGTTAGCTTATAAACCAAGTCTTAGAGTACCTTGCTAGATCTGCCTTTCAAGCTAGCCTAAACCACCTTGGCAATTTCAAGTCTCATCACCTCTCAGCTGCCCACAGATGCATAGCTTCTGTTTAGAGACCAGTCAAATACTATTGAACAGAGCATATTGAAATGTTCTGTACCTCAATATTTTTCTACTCATCAATGCCTAGAAGATATTCTGTCTTCTAGTCTTTTGCAACAGATGTAACACTGTCTGTTGCTTCTTATATCTGAGAGTTTTGCTTTAAGCATTTCAGTGCTGTGGCATTCTGTCTATGGGTTTTTGATTGTCAATGTCTTCAATGTTTGCCCCTTTTATCTAAATAAAAGAAGTGTGTGCCAGATATTCTGCAAGACACAGAGGAAAATGACTGATGAACTTTGCCAATACAAGGCAGGACAGTCCTTCACATTTCCTGCTTCACTGATAAGTTTGCCAGATATTCTGGGCCTGTAGGCTGAGAATGGATGCCCCAATGTTGCAGAGGAACTTTGAGTGACTGTCCAGGCAGCCAAATGTCTCTGTTGTTAGATAATATTACATCCTTCTAGGTCTTTGATAGAGTTAAAGACTAGATAGTTACAGTTGCAGTTTTCCTTAGTTATGATAGTAAATTAGGTGTAAAACATTGGATTCATTAAGATAGGCTAGAAAATGGAGTGTTTCTCTGCATTTGCTAAATACAAATGGACAGAATATTGTAAACATAATTCTTACTTGATAGCTTTTTGTTGTATATAGTTTTACTATGTTAAACTTAAAACCTTTTCTTTTTATTTAGACAAAAGGGGAAAGTGTTGTAGAATATTTTAAGATATGTTACATTTTTTAATGCTGTGGAGCATTTGTTTAATGATGCAAGATGTGTTGCAGTCTTTTATGTTGCTTTTGTTTAACTCTGTGAAGCTGTGTTACTTTGCCTGTCTAAAACACCTGATGGTCTAATAAAGAGCTGAATGGCCAATAGCAAGGCAGGAGAAAGGATAGGAAGGGCTGGTGGGCAGAGAGAATAAATAGGAGGAGAAACCTAGGAGGAAAGAAGAAAGAACAAGAGAAGAAGGAGAAGAGGACTTCAGGGGCCAGCCACCCTGCCACACAGCCAGACATGGAGAAAGAAGGAAAGAAAAGGTATACAGAAATAGAGAAAGGTAAAAGTCCAAAGGCAAAAGATAAATGGGGATAATTTAAGAAAAGCTGGCTAGAAACAAGCCAAGCTAAGGCCAAGCATTTATAATTAAGAATAAGTCTTTGTGTGGTTTATTTGGGAGCTGGGTGGTAGGCTCCCAAAAGACCAAAGACCAAAGAGAAAAAACAACCAACAATAGGTTAATATTTCACAACACTAGTCAGGATGCTTTCTTCCTCTGCATCTCATCTACTCAGGATCCTTAGATGTCATCATCTTGACCCCAGACAAACCCCAGGTCTGACAATACCCACATATTCCAAAGACGGTCTACAGACAACATGCAGAAATGTGGATGCAACTAGCATAGCACTCCACGTACCAGGGAAGAGCCGAGGACCACAGGAAAGATACCTAAGGAAACACTGAAGCCCACATCACAATATTGCCATTGCCATAAGGTGCCAGAGGCAAGCCTAGCAAGTGCCAAAGATCCTTCAGTTCATAGGAGTGCTTGTCTATAGTCCAAGACTCTCCAAGTCTCCATCACAAAGATAGTTCATCTCATGTAGACTCACTCATGTGCCTCTTCTCTGAACAGACAAACTATAGGTCTGTGGGTGGCTGATGGGTGATGATGCTGTGAAGGGAAGGCCTAGAACTGGTCAAAGCAGCTTAAGCTAGCCTGAGTTTGGAATCTCTTCTGAGCTAGGAGCTTTGGTAGACACATGAACCTGTTACAGGTCAACTGAAAAGCTGTATTCTAATAACTGGGAAATACACCGTCGTTTCTTTTTTCAAAACAGGGTCTCACTATGTAGCTCTAGCTGTCCTGGACTCACTATGTAGACCAGGCTAGCCTTGAACTCACAGAGATCTGCCTCCACCCTCCCCTGGATTATTGGGGTTAAAGGTGTGCACTACTACAAAGAAAAAAACCGAAAGAATGACCAAAAAATTGTGCTTATAAAACAAGTAGAAAAGCTATATTGTTTATTAAAACGAGGCATGAAATCCAAGCCATTATCAGTTTTATATGTTCTGATAATAAAACAAGAAAGAATAAAATGAATAAACCATGTAAATACTTTTTAGAACAGAAAACTATATGTGAAAGATCCCAAAGTTGATTATGAGAAACTATCTACAAGTCTGCACTTGAATAAACCAAGGAGATAGCTTACTAAACTTGACCACAGAAGGAACTTGAATATACTTATTGCAATGGTGAATTCTCATTGTCAGCTTGGCAGGATTTGGAATCACCTAGGAAACACACTTCTGGATGTGCCCATGAGAGAGTTCTCAGAGAACTTTAACTAAGGAGGAAAAGCCCCCTGCATAGGCTGCTACTATCTCATGCCTGGGGTCCAAGACTCCACAAAAAGATAAAGGAGCTATGAGTTGAGCACCAGTGTTCATCTCTGCTGCCCGACTGTAGATGCAGCATGACCTCATACTCTCATGGCTCCCACTGCCAACTGCACCTCTCCCCATGGAATGTTCCATTCAAACTGACTTCCCCCTCAAAACAGAACAAAAGAAAACAAACCCCTCACAAACCTAATAAAACTATCAGCCATGGTAAAATGCCAATCACCAGCCTTGAAAAGAATCTGACTCCTCAGAGGGTGCAGGTTGAGCCTGTGCTGTTATAGCTCCTCTTGGGTACAGAAGAGGTCAACAGCTGAGCATCTACCCAGCCATAGGCTAGTTCAGGACAAGGGAGACACATCTTTCCCAGAACCTGTTTTGTGAGGTTGGGACAACCACTGTCTGGTGTCAGCTAGCCCTTGGCCATCTAGGTGCAGAGTGTTGAGTCACACTCATTAACCTTGTCCCAAGATGCCCATTAAGAAGATGCCCACATCTCCCATATCAGGGGAAGAACACTATTGACGCTACAGTTTCCCAGCCATTGTGAGCAAACCTAGACACTGTGGGTACTCACCCTGCCAAAGTAGTGTGAAGCTATGAAGACTCAGGCAGGGGGCTGGAAGCCTGGAGAAACGCTAGAGCCAAATAGAAGCCCGGGCACAGGTGCGGACCGCAAGTGCTCAGGACAAATGGAGTGCTGGTGACCCTAGACCAGATTTGGGGAGGGTTCATAGAGTGACATTTCTTTTAGGTAGAGACTGAAAGTTGGATTGTTTGTTCCAGTGTGAAGCATTGCTAAAGCGGATATAGGCATTAGGAGTCGTAGGGGCTTTGAAAGGCCAAGTTCAAGGAAAATAGTAGACTTGGTGCTGGTACATGAATTGATGTAAAGTTCAGTTTCTATAGCTGGGCATCCACTGTTCAACAACGACCTCTAGACCCTGTGAAAAGGCCTGGTGTAACGGACACACCTGGACACCCATCTGGCAAAATCTCTGGTAAAGAGAGGAGTGGAAGACCCTGTTTCCGGCATCTTGCAGTGTGTAGCTGACAAGAGACTCAGTTCATCTGTGAGACTAGTCTGAGTTTATTAGCAAACCACCAAGTAACTCCCTCCCAGGGGCCCCAAACTGCTCAGGCAGACTCAGCCTAAAGCACACACCTAGATTCCCACAACCGGCTCCCTCCCACCTAACCACGGATCCTGGTTCCGGTAGTGTTTCTCTTCCTGAGATGCACATCCCAGCGATCCTTCCTCATATCACAGGGCTATCCAAAATTCGCAGGTCAGGGTGTGTGTGTGTGTGTGGAGGGGAGATGATGTCGCTGCCAGTGAGTGAAAGCAGGTTTCACATCAAGTCTCAGAAGAGTAGAGAGAAGACCTCGGGGCCAGAACAGTCTCAGAGCCAGCTGCATCCCAGGCTGGCCTAAAGAAGTCCGGAGAGGCTCTCCGCATCCCGCGGACATCCCACCGCCAGCCCTTCCACTGGTGCCTTTCCTGGCTCAAGCGCTCCCGGTCGCCACGCAACAATGAAGCGTGGGCGGTCCCAGTGGCTTCATTTGCATGCCGCCGAGGCTCGACCAATAGGCCGCGCCCGCACCTCGAAACGCAGTGTTGCTATCTGCGCGCGCGCCTGTGCCAGTGTGACAGCGCCGTGGCGGTGGCCGTGGCCGTGGGGCGCGCGGGGACCGCCCGGGGTGCCCGCTCCGCTCAGCGTCGCGGCCGCGTGGCCCGGCGGAGCCCCGAGACCACCCCCGGGCAGGGCGCCGCCGCGATGTCGGTGGCCGGGCTCAAAAAGCAGTTCCACAAAGCCAGCCAGGTAAGGAGGCGCGAGGAAGGGGGACCTGGAGGCGGTGTCCCCACCGGGTCGCGGGCCATGGACTCGGGGTTCCCATCGGCCTCCCTCAGGCTGGGTTTCTGGTCGCCTACGAGGGCGCGGGGGCGGGTAGCGGTCGCGCGCTCCGCGCTGCGCGCGGTGGTGCCTCCTCCCCTGAGTCTCGGGGGTCTTCGGCTGCGCCCTGGCGGTTGTAAATACGAGCGGTTTGGTGGTGGAGACATCGGAGGTGGTGGGCTCCAGGATGAGCGCAGGGAGGAAAGCCCCCGGGACCGCCACCCGGGTAGGCCTCCCTCCTGCCCCGGTATCTCCAGCCTGTCCGTTGGGGGGTTCCCCAGGGCGTTGTACTTGCCCCCTGGCTGGGGTCAGTCCCTGCCTTGGCTTCCCTGGGCTTGGGGCTCGTCTCTGTGGTCCTTCCCTTGCTGGCCCTCTTCCCTTGGTTGGCTCGAGGTTGGCACCAGGCTCCTGCTCTCAAAGAGATGATAGTGTGTTGGGGAGACCCAAAACACAACGTAAACAAACCGCGCTAGACACACCTCCCCGCGCTAGAGGATGGCAGGTGACTGACTCAGTGAGGGGCTTCATGAGAAGCTTCCAGGAGGTGAAGACAAGGCATTTGGGGATTAAGTATGAGAAGTAATTGTGGCTATGGCTATGGGAGGGAGGGCATTTTGAGCAGAGGAAGCTGGAAACAGGGACACAGAAAAGAGGTGTGTGTGTGTGTGTGTGTGTGTGTGTGTGTGTGTGTGTGTACACCACAAGCAAATTTGCATCCTAACACAACACTTTTCCAGCAGTGGTAGAGCCTACGGTGTAAAACCTGTTCACCAGCACCTGCGGAATTGTTGCCCTGCCCCACCCCCTCCCCAGCCTCGATTTTGCTAGAACCCAGGTGGACAGATTGCGTTTGGAGTCCATCTCGGTGGCGATGCTCCATCCCTGCTTCTCCCACAAACCGATCCTGAGATTGCAGCTGGCATTAGAAAAATTCTTCTTCTCTGTCCCAGGCGGAAAGACACCGCTAGCCCCTCAGTCACAGCTGGTCCACAAGGAAACTGAGTGATGGCTGTTCCCAGCAGGGGACCTAGGGCAGACAGTGGTGCTATTCAGGGTGATAAAATCCTGGAGGAGGGGCCGGTGGGGTGAGGGCAGAGATGGTGGATCCATCCACTGTTGGATCTCTAATACTTCCAGAAGTCTGTGGCACATTCAGTTGTCATTGGCCTTTGGGCCATTGGCGAATCCTGCCCTGGGGGTCTGGGACTGGAAGTACTGATTTGGGGGAAATTCCAGTTAAAATGGACATTTTAAAATGGGAGAGCTGAGGCTGTCTAAGTAAAAACTCTAGGGGGCGCCACACTTGACCAGTGATTAGCCCGGTGCTTGTTGAGCATGAGTGCTCCATAAATGTGTATGTAACAAATGAGGAATGAGTGAGGTTCTGAAGAAATAACTGTGTGTGTGTGTGTGTGTGTGTGTGTGTGTGTGTGTGTGTGTGTGTGTGAGAGAGAGAGAGAGAGAGAGAGAGAGAGAGAGAGAGAGAGAGAGAGAGAGAGGGAGGTTGGCGGGGGGAGTCATATTAAGAGGGCAGGTAGGCATTTAAAGGCTGTGGCAGTTAGCATCTACTTCTGCCATAACACTGAAGCAGCTGACTTGGGCAGCCAGGAGTTCCAGAGCCTCTGCCCACAAGGCCATGCTTGAGTAATGGTTGGCCACACTTGTGACATTGTCTTCCTTAGCCCTGGCAGGAAATGAGCCCTTTTGAGGAGACCTTCGAGGGATCGGGAGTACATTCAGTCATCATTGTCTTTGGGGTGGGTGTGTTCCCACCTCGGGTTGAAATCAGTGGTTCTCAACCTACGGGTCGCATATCAGACATCCTGCAGAGCAGATATTTACATTATGATTCACAACAGTAGCAAAATGACAGGAAGTAGCAACAAAGTAATTTTATGGTGTGTGTGTGGGGTCATTATCACAGCATGAGGAACTGTTAGGACTGCAGCACTAGGGAGGTTAAGAAACACTGGTCTAAATCTTTCCTTCCTTTCCCTGAAATTATTTGTGCTTCATTTGGAAAGTGAGACATCACAGATTCTCCCTGAACTTACCTGCATTTGGGGGTTAAGTACTTGGTAAGTTTCAAACCTGTTCTAGATATTTCCATCCTCCCCTTCCTCCCTCCTCCTCCCCCAGGTCTTACGTAGCCCGATCTAGCACTACCTTGGCTCCACAGCCGAGGAGGATTGTAAGCATCTGAGGCCTGCTTCTCTCTCTTTCCAGTGCTGGGGTTACAGGACGGCAGCGCCATGCACAATTTTTGCAATGCTGAGGACTGAACCCAGGGCTTCCTGCATGCTAGGCAAGGACTCTTCCGACTGAGCTACATCCCCAGCTCAGCTCTAGACATCTTTCTTAGAAATTATGCAGTGCAACAGGCTTGGAGAAATTGGTTTGTGTTTAATTTAATACGAGGGAGCAGAGTAATAAGGAATGCCAGATGTTCTCAAACATTTTCACAGCGGGCTTTAATTCACTCTGAGCCTTCCCAAGGGCAGGGAAAGGGAGTCCCAGATGATGTCAATGGCTAATAATTCCCAGGGATTCAGGGCTGGCTCCTTGCCATGATCAGCTCTGCGACCTTGGACTTAACCCATCTGGGCCTCCTTGGCTTTTCTCTCTGCATGATGAATGACGAGAGGATTCAGAAGTTGGGTTCCTGTGCTGCACTTGATGGTGCTGGGTTTGCAAAACTCCGAGTATACTAAAAACCATTGTTTGTGTACTTTAAAGATTTGTTATTATCACTATTATTATTATTTCTCTCTGTGTGTTATGTACTGTGTGGGTGCCCGAGGAAGCCAGAAGAGGGCATTGGATTCCTTGGAGCAAGAGTTAGAGGTGCTTGTCAGCTACCTAAAGTGAGTGCTGAGAACTGAACTCAGGTCCTCTGGAAGAGCAGTAAGTGCTTTTAATCATTGAACCATCTCTCCAGTCCCTGCATTGTACACTTTAAATTGTAAATGAATTGTAAATACATGCACACACACAGAGTGGGGGGGGGAGTGTCTGTCTGTGCATCCATTTCTCGATCTAGATTGTGTGTGTGTGTGTGTGTGTATGTGTCTCAGTTCAGGATCTCCCCTGCCCCCCCTTTCTTTTTGTCTTTTGAGGCAGGGTTCATCTGTGTAGCCCTGGCAGTCCTGGAACTCCCGCTATAGATCAGAGGGGCCTGGAACTCGAGATCCACCTGCCTCTGACTCCTGAGTGTTGGGATTTAAAGGTGTGCACCACCACCACCTGGCTGAAATTCTTAAGAAATTTACTTAAAATGTTTTGGAGAAAGACAAAGACGATATGGACCCTTTATAAGCAAGGGAATCAGGTCCATGGCAGGGTAAAATGACTCAACACCCTGGCTAACTGCATCTTCTTTCCTAACCCCTTCCCTGCCGTAGAGAACAGGGCCCTGAGCTTCCCCTGAAGATGAACTGTCAGCCTGGAGATGACGTCGTCACTGAGCACCTTTCAAACTCTTTCGTGGCGTTTTAAATAGAACTAGTTATTCTTCTTGCAGGGATGCAGGTGGAGCTGCTAGATGTAAATCCAAATAGCTCAGAGCTGCCACCGTGGCTTCTTGCTAAGCACAGCACAGGAGCAAGAAAGGTACACTCTGGTAGTGTGTCTGTGTGGTCATTCGCTGATCAGGTTGGCTGTGCTTTATTTCACAGTAGTTTCTCTGGACAGTAGTCACTGCTGATGAGGGAGGCCCAGACCCTACTGTGGATGGATGCTCTGTCCTGGATGCGGTACTAGTAGACATCTTTTTTTTTTCTTTATTCCAGAACCTTCTAGCCTCCTAGGGCCTGTGCCATATTCCCATGAAAGTCCAGGGACCGGAATCACTTCTTCTCTCTTCCTCTCCTAAGTCTAACCACCCAGGGTTCATAATGTCATAGGCTCCATGTTGAATTTACCTCTTTGTGCTTTTATGTGATAATGCTCATAGCCTCTGTCACATGACCGCAGTAGGGAATGGGAAAGCCCTTAGTGTAGCCTTTTGGTAACTTGTTCTTTCTCTGTTACTGCATCAAGTTGAAAAAGGCCGAGTGGCCATAGGGGCCCTAACAGATGCCCCTGCAGACATTGACTGCAGGCTGGCCATTTATGGACAAATGCTTCAGGGAAAGATGACCCTAATAAATGATGAGATTCTCTAGGGAGACAATGAATGTCTTTTGTTTCACTTTCTCATTAGAGAAAAAGATAAAAACACACTTTGTAAAATCCATAATGATTTATTTTTTTTCCTCTTAGATGCATCGGAAAATATACTAAAGATAAAACATTCTTGCTGTCTTTCACACAGGCTGTTTGACAAATTAATCCATAAATCTGTGCACTTTGGTTTAAAAGCCAGGGTCCTAGAGTAGATGTTCAAACAAAATTGGAGTTTTTAATAACTGAAAGATACAGTATAACCCAAACAGTTCTTCCTGTTCTATAAAGTAAAACTCAGGGATCTCTTGGGATTTGCTTTTAAAGCACATTGGGAAGCAGTGTTCCTTCCTGTTAAGATCAGCTTTTAGCTTTATTAAGTACATCGAGCGCAAATTGTATTTCCCAACACTAAGTATGTGGAGGTGTGTGTGTCATGTGCAATGGGACATGATGACTGGCAGGTTTTACCCAGAAAATAAAGTGGTTAGTAAACAGAATGGATACGGTACTTTATTTAGCTAGGTAACAGGTGAGCATTATGTGGATGGTGGAACTCAGCAGAGAGCGGGCAGTTGGATTCTGAGTTAAGTCTGGGAAGAGCTGCATTGGGCTGGGAGGGAGGGATTCATTGAGGAGGTAATGTTAGATTCTAGCTGTTCCAATTCTCTGAAGCAGTCGCCTCCCACTGGCCTCTTCCTCTGCGGTTCCCAAGGTCATCACACACACACACACACACACACACACACACACACACACACACACACACGAGTCGAGTCTGTCTCTCGTTCTCTCTTTCTAGTTCTTAGACAGTCTCATGAGGCCCAAGCTGGTCCCTAATTCTTATATTTTTGGTTGTGAGCCTAGCCTTTAACGGCTGAGCCATCTCTCCAGCCCATGGTCCCTAATTCTTTGTGTAGGTGAGGATGACCTTGAACTCCTGACCCTCCACAGTGCTGGGGTTATCAGCAGGCACCATCTTCTATGGTTCAGGGAGACCCCCCACCTCCAGTACTGAAGACTCCTGTTGCTTTCCCTGCCAGGAGCAGAGCTGTGTCTGTTTCCGGCTCTGGATGTGGGTCCTCCCTGGTGAATCTGATATTTGAGTCGCAGCTCTTCGTTCATGCCTCTACTCTGGGCTGCACTTCAGTAGTCCAGAGGTCCCCTGTTTGCTCATGTGGGGGTGTTTTTCTGCTTCTCTGGGTGTAACAAGGAACACAGTACAGGGTCTAGTCACTCCATGGTGCCTCCAAGCCCAGCCCTCTCATTCTCACTGTCTGGGGGCTTTGCCCCTGGGGCTGCAGCTCTCCTAAGTACAGTTCTTCTCTCCCGAGTCATTCCCATCAGCATGTAGCTATGGGTTCTCTATTTCTCAAAAAGAGAACCCCCTTTTGGCTGTGCACCCCCATACCCCCTACCCTTTATCAGCGGGTACACTGAGGAAGCTCACACCCTCGCTTGGATTTCTGCCAACCATCTGATTTTCAACCCATTCCAATTGAGTTTTCTCCTGTACGTTGAGGCCTGTGTTTGGGTCTTCAGTGTCCTTCAGTTGATGGACACTTCCCCATGGGAACTCTCAGCGACATTTGACCAGGCAGCTGTGGTCTGAGCACAGCACCTGCCTGTGTTCCTCTATGCTCAGTCCGCCGGCCCTCTGCCTCTTGTTTTCTAGACTTGCACTCTGTCGAGGAGGCTTACCCACATTTAAATACAGCATATGCACCGATGAATCTCCAAACTGTATTTCTGGCTCAGCTGCTCCTCCTAAATGTAGACATAAATCAGTTCTACCTTTCCTCTCAGACAGTATGGTTGAGAGTCGTAGACAGGAACTTTTGTCTGTTTCCTTCTGCATCTTTCTACTGGTGATCTCAAACATCTGTTCAGCCCCTTAAGTAAAACAAAATACAACAAAACAAAACAAAACAAAACAAAGCAAAGCCTAGGACTGGGCCTTGATTCCTCTGTCACATCATCAGTTCATTGGTGTGGTCCTTCTGGCTCTGCTTGGAAAGTGTATCCTTAATTCTCTCTCCAACTCTGCCGTGGCTGGTCTGCTCTGGTCAGCTCCCCTGCCCCCATGGCTGCAGTAGCTTCCCATTCCATCTTAGACCTCTGTGCCTGCCCTCCTACATACAGTCTGTTCGCTCACCATGGCCAGTTGCTTTTCAAAAGATACAACTCGAGAAGACAGAAGATTGAAAATGCTGTAGAGGAAAGGAAGTCATCAGTCATCAATTATTGTTGAAACATAGATTTAAAAAGGCCCTGTGGAGAACAGTGTGGAGCTCTGTGTTAGCCAGCCATACCCCTTCTGGGTGTCTAACCAAAGGAAGGGGAAGCAGTATGCCTAAGAGCCACCTGCACATCCATGTTTGTCGT
This sequence comes from Peromyscus eremicus, assembly GCF_949786415.1. Taxonomy (NCBI): domain Eukaryota; kingdom Metazoa; phylum Chordata; class Mammalia; order Rodentia; family Cricetidae; genus Peromyscus; species Peromyscus eremicus. The sequence goes on along the minus strand of NC_081416.1, from coordinate 116,118,915 downwards.
TTATTGTCACAAGAGTTACACAGTCAACCGAGGTGCCTCTCAGTGGATGGATGGGTAAAGAAAATGTGACCCAATGGATTCTTATACAGCCACAAAGAAGAAAGGAGATCCTGTCATTGTAGTTTAAAAATACATAACTATAGTATATTTTAAGTGAAATAAGCCAGAAATAAGAAAACAAGTGAATGCTATATGTATCTATTAAACACCATATAAACTCCATTAATATGTACAATTAATACATATTAAAATAAAACAATGTATCTAAGGCCATTCTAGTCTAGTGATAGGTCTTCCCTGGCTTCTAGTTGCATATAAAATTAAACCCAAACTTGAGGTCAGTTTCCACTGTGTTGTTTTTTTGGCTCTCATGTCTATCTGATATTAGTATAGCTAATCAGTTCTGCTTTGATTTCAGCCTTCCTGTTATTGCAATATTTGAAGTGCATTGCTTGGACAAAGTGCAGTCAGAGTTTGTATTGGTTGTTGGCTCTGACAAAATACCTGGCTGAGAGAACTCAAGGAAGGAAAGGTTAATCTTGGGCTCACAGTTTCAGAGCAGTTTCTGTTATACAGGACAAGCATGGTGGTGGGAGGAGTGGTTCCTTCTGTAGTGGCAGAAGCAGTGGAAGGCAGCCACTCACATGGTACTGACCAGGAGCAGGTCCAGAATCCACTCTCAAAGGCCTGCCCCCAGTGACTTTTCTAACAGCTAGGCTTGACCTTCTGGAGTTGCTGTAGTCTTCCAAACAATACTTCAATTTGGGGGTAAACTATTCAAAATGTGAGCCTGAGGGGAACATTCAAATTCAAACCCCAACTGTCATGGTCTTTAAGTGTTATATTTAGGCCATTTACATTTAATGTACTTATTTACATGTTAAGGTTAAAGGCTGCCATTTTTTTTTTTTCGAGACAGGGTTTCTCTGTGTAGCTTTGTGCCTTTTCCTGGAACTCACTTGGTAGCCCAGGCTGGCCTCGAACTCACAGAGATCCTCCTGGCTCTGCCTTTCAAGTGCTAGGATTAAAGGCGTGCGCCACCACCGCCTGGCTAAAGGCTGCCATTTTAATTTATTTTTGCTGACTCTGTTTTGAATTTCTTTTCCTTTTTGCTCCTTCTTTCTGTGTGTTAGTTGAAGTTTATTTGAATTCTGTGTGGTGTTTTCATATGAATATTTTTGTATAGATTGGTAGTGACTATTCTAATTATTAGGATAAATGGAAGCATCTCGTCACAGTTTACCAGTATTGCCATTGTAACAGTTAAAATGAATGTAGGGGACTTACTTTCCTTTATTTCCCATCTTCTCCCCATTTACAGTGTAATTACATGCATTATATCCTCTATTCACCTAGATGCACATGAAGCACTGTTATAATTTGTGCTTTAGCCATCAAAAATTATTTAGAAAGCTCAAGAGGGGAAGCAGTTTATTACTTCTGTAGTTTTGCGTGTTCTGTCTTCTTTCTGATGGCCCAAGTCTCTCTTATTATTACCTTTTTTTTTGTTTGAGAACTTGTTTTTATAGCCATTCTGTCAGTATAAGGGGCTGGTGGCAATCTCTAATTTTCTTTCATCCGAGGATGCTTTCGCTTTTCCTTTACTGCAAAGGATTTCTGGTGGCGATTCTTCCCTCTGCTCTTGGAACCCACTGTGGCACTTTCTTCCGGCATCTGTGATGTTAACTTGAATAAGCAGGAGGCCATTTGCTGAGGCTGCCCTTCGCATTCCCCCATGAACCCTAACATTACAACTTACACCAAATCTACCCCAGAGTATTACACACAGCGGGCAGGCTTCAGCCAGTCACAGGCAGCCAGCCACACTTCCCCCCACCAAACAAGGAAGCTGCCAGTGGTCTCACTCCTCCAGGCCGCTTCCATGTTTGCCTGTGACAGCGGCAGCTTGTGCCGCTCCGCGCTCTGCACCCGCCTCTCCGGGTTCTGGGTGCTGTCCCGTTGTTTCTGGTTCAAAGCTTTTTTTTTTTCTTTTATTGACATTTTATATGTTTATTGTACAAAAATGATGCGTTTCCTTGTGAGATTTCTCAGATACATACATAATGTGCCTTGATCGTATCCCCATCTTTCCTTCTGCCAATGTCCTTCCTTCACCTCAGTGGTCTCTTCTACTTTTGTGTCTCTTTAATCTAGCTTCTGCTTGTACAATAAAGTAGGAGGGATTTGCTTTTTACTGTCTGGTTGACCACAATGGTTTCTAGCTCTACTTACTTTCCTGCAGCTGATATAATTTCATTCTACTTCATGGCTGAATAAAACTCCATTGGGTGTGCACACCACATGTCCTGTATCCATTAGTTTGTCGTTGGACACCCAGGCTGGTTCTCGATAGCTCGATTTTGTGAATAGTGCAGGTATCTTTGTGTATATAATCTGGCAGTGGTATAGCTGGATTGTATAGAAACTCTGTTTTAAGTTTTGTTGAGGAACCTCCATAATGATTTATATAGTACCTGGACTAATTTACATGTCTGCCAAGATGTGTAAGGGCTCCCCCCATGATGTGTAAGTGCTCCCCTCATGATGTGGGAGGGCTCCCTCCACTCCTTCACACCCTTTTTAGCATTTGTGTTCATTTGGTTTCTTGATAATAGCCGTATGGACTGAAGTGGGTGGAAGCTCATTGTCGGCTTGATTTGCATTTCCCTGATCTGTTCATTGGCTATTTGTGTCAAGTTCATCTTTTGGCTGTGATCTGGTATAATAGATAACCTTCTGGAGGTTAAATGTCATTTCTGTTTCTGGTCTCAAGATGTTTCCAGTGCCGTTAGTTTTTAGATGTTTGACTGTGCTGTGTCTCGGGGGTGGGGAGTGTTCATCTCTGTCCTGTTGGTTGTTCACTTGGCTTCCTGAGTCAGTAGGCTCCATCTTCTGCCAAATTTGGAATTTTCACTCGCTATTTCTTTGCATGCTTAACAGCCCTGTTTCTCTTTCTTCTTTCCTTTTGGGGCTCCAGTGACATGAATGCTGAATGTTTTATTATCATCTCCCATGTCCCCGGGGCTGTCTTCTTCTCTCCTAGCTTATTTTTTCTCTGTTGTTCAGGTTGGGTAATTTGTATGACCCTGTCTCCTAGTCCACATTTCTCTGTTTCCTGCACTCTGGGTGAGCTGCACACAGAGTTTTAAATTCTGACTTCAGAATTTTCAATTCTAGCATCTCATTTGCATCGTCTATATGTCTTGGTTGAGATTTCTTCTTGATTCATCGATTTAAAGCATGTTGACAATTACCTGTTGCTCCCTTTAAAGACTGATGCTGCACTTGTAATCTGTCAGCCTGGTGTTCCCACCCACCAGTTGCCTTTTCAACCTGAAATCTCCTGGACTCTTGGAATGAATGATTTTTCATTGAAATCTGGATCTTAGTTAAATGGTTGTGATTTGTTGGTTTTATTTGGCACTGCTCTGTTCAGGAGAGGAATGTCACTATCATATTCCTTCCAGGTGGAGGAAGGGTCCAGGTTCTGGTTCCTAAGACACGGCTGACTTTAGAAGTAGGAATACCTCCTTGTTGCGGAGGGACTGGGATGTCTGATGCCCACCAGGCCCCCATTGATGTCTCGCTATCTGGGAGGGGTGGAAATACCTTGCTACTGCTCCCCACTTGGTCTCACCCTACACTATGGAAGGGGTGGTCTCCTTACCACTAGTCATGATGGATGAACTGACTCTCCACTCAGCCTATCTGACATATTCCTCTTGGCAAGAGGGCAGGAACCTCCAGTGGAAATGGAAGTTGGTCTCCCCACATGGCTTCCACTGACACTCAAAGTTGAGAAGGTGGGTTTTTACTGTGCTGTGAGGATGACAGTATCATGTTTCTATTCAACACTGTGGACAAGGAGGGGACAGGGGTAAGTCAACTTGTCACAGTCTGGCCAAAGGCAAAAGTCTAGTCTCCATCTCACCCTTTGTTGATGTGAACTATGGGACCACAGGATTGGTTAGTCTGTCTATCATCTATCCATCCATCATCTATCATCTATCTATCTATCTATCTATCTATCTATCTATCTATCTATCATCTATCTATCTATCTATCTATCTATCTATCTATCTATCTATCTATCCATCCATCATCTATCATCTATCTATCTATCTATCTATCTATCTATCTATCTATCTATCATCTATCTATCTATCTATCTATCTATCTATCTATCCATCATCTATCATCTATCTATCTATCTATCTATCTATCTATCTATCTATCATCCACCTATCATTAAATTTTTTTTCTTTCTGTTCAGTGTGACCTGAGTGAAGCAGTTACTATTTAAGAATGTTCTGCCTCTCTAGCTGGCCACTTGCTTGCTCTATGGTTGAGAGAGAGCAGGCCTTTCTTGGAACACTGTTTCTTTGAGTTTGCTGGCATTTTTAGGTTGCCAGTTTCTTCGGCTCTAGTAATTACTGAACTTGCTAACATGCCGTTTTGGGGCTGTGCCCAGTGACTTTGACCAGTATGTCTCTTGTCTCCTCTTGAGTCTTCCTGTGTTTGTGCTGGAGACAATGCCCAGAGCTTTAGCTATAGTCACTGGGAAGAATTTGGAAAGTACACCTACTCCATCTTTCTGTGGCCACAAGAAGCAAGGACCGAAGTCTCCAACACGAGGGTTCACGGCTTTCACTTCTCTTACTTTTCTGTAGGGATGGAGTCCTGGCACATTCTGAAGGAAAGGAGAGAGGACCACTGCGGAAACAGAGGGATCTCTTTCCTTGTCTTTTCCTTTTGCCTCTCTCTAGGCATTGTTGAACCAAATGTGCCCATCACTCAGTTCTCTTCTACAGTGTTCTGTGATGCCAACTCAACAGGAGGTGAACCCCTGCTGGTGGAGAGAGCTTGTTCACACAGGCTGCCAACTTGTATTTGACTGTGTCTTGGGCTTACAGAACTATGGGAGTTGATCGGCTCCTCTGGAAAGGGGTTACTAATAGACCTACCAGCTGGCTGTGAGGACCACATCACAGAACGGGCTGAAAGCTTTGGAGTTCATTGCGAGGGGAGGAGCATGGAGTACCAGGAAGGTAGCAGGACTCAGAGTGAGGCAAACTGGTGTCCCATCTTCACCTCTAAGTGTGACTTTGGGAGAGTGACTCTAACCTGCCTTGGGGTTTGACTTCCTTCTCTATAACTGGGGGGATATCTGGAATCATTCCCAGATTTGTTTATTGAGTGCTTTTGGTTTGACTGACTGTAATAGGTACCGACAAACGCAATCTTCACAGTAATCTGTTAAAAGTATTCTCATAATTTTAATAAATGATACCAGATGAGAAACTTGAATAACCTCCAAGGAGTGTCAGGACCAGCGTAATTCCTTCCTATTACCCTTAAATGTATCCAGTGAGCGAGGCCAAAGGTCATTCTCGAGTTCACAACACCTTCTCATCTCTCTGCAAAGGGCTCCACTTCTGCTGATATTCCTTGTATCGTGAACACGTGATTTCTAAGGACCAGTGAACACAGTCTGGCGAGTTAATTCTTCTTCAGGACAGAGAAGACAACTTTCACTGGTTTGCATTTATAGTTGCTTTTAAAAAGAACTCAGAACCCTTAAACCCATGCACTTCTGTGTGTATCACTCTTGTCCCAAATTCGCAGGTGATCCCCGGGGCATAGGCAAATACTCTGGGAGTGTTTGACACCACAGTGGATGTCACCATTCTCTCCTTCTCATCCGCATCCTTGGGAGACAGTGTGTGCTAGTCCAGGCTTTCTTTGTCTTCTTTTCTCCCTGCTCCTTGACTGTTCTCAGCTTGAAGCTGGCAGCCTTTCCCTGAGCGTTCGTTAGAGACCTGCAGACCACACTTTTGATCTTGTCTAGAATCTACAGGATTCCATCCTTCTTGGCTGTTTTTGTAGCTTACCATTTCAGTGGCTCCTTATGCCTCACTATCCATTTGCTAAGTCCCATGTGGATGCTACCTCACTAAATAGTCCTCCCATCTCTGTCGGGACTCTGACCTTGAGTCAAACCACAAGTTGGAATCTTTGTGGGCTCCCACACATCCCCATCCTGTCCATCCCCACTGAATGCCCCAGCTTCACAGCTGAGGTGGCTCCTATCTTAACAGAACACAGTGCTCTCTTGCCATCAGAATACATTTGACCTGTTACTCTCCCCAAACCCCAACTCCCAACCCCCAACCCCCAGGCTCACCTCAATGGCCTGGGTAGATATTATAATTTTACATATGGGGACATTTCTAATGGAGAGAAGCTTATAGCCACACACACCCTGGCTAATACCCACCCTTCCCACCCCTCCCCCAATCCCACCCCCACTCCATCCTTTAGAAGTCTCTGCCCATTCATGCCTTCGCCTGTTCAGTTACTTCTGCTAGGAAACCCTTCCGTTTTCAAAGCCAGGGCGAGGACTACTTGCTTAGCTTAAGGGTCATTTTGTATTCGTTCTCTTTTCCTCCCCAAATCTGTGGCTCACCTCTGTCCCTCCTACCCCAGCCTGGTACACACATGGATAATGTCAGTGTTTGTTATACAGAATTTGTCTTGGGCTTTCCTTATAGACCTTGTCAGCTGCCACTCATACAGAAGTCTGTAGACACGCTTGCTATGTGACTTGTGAGTGACTGTTTCTGTGTGTGCTCTTCCTTCACAGCTGAGCTTACATCTCTTAGAGAAACCCGGGGTTTCCAGATTCCTGATAGCTGAACCCTGGGATGTTACGTCAGAATGAACATTTTCACTATTTTTTTAGTTTTGTATATAATGCGAACGTTTACTTTCTTTCGAGATTGGCTTTTTATAAGTGAAGAATTAGGAGTCAAGATTTCTAAAAATAAAAAAACAAAAACAAAAAACAAAACAAAATCTTCTTATCCAGGAAAATATTTTTGCATTAAATCAACCATTGCATGAGTCTTAACCATTGCATAAGTCTTAATGATTATACTAATTAGTCTTATTTCATAGAAATGCTGTGCAGAATGTGCTGGAGGCTGCAGGTCTCCTGAGTCCTCACAGTAACTGTATCAGAAAGGCGCTGTGGTGGCCTTCCCCCTGCAGAAGAGAGAATGACATCATGGTAGGGTTAAATAGAACCCACTCAAGGTCACACAGCTGGGAAACATCATCCCAGGACTTGGGGACAGCCCAGTATACAAGAGCGCTTGTCCGGATGGCTCTCCTCTGTCCTCTGCCCTGCAATGCTGAGTCCTTGCATAATGTAAGGTCATCTGTGCCAGAGGCCACCTGCCCATTGTCTGTGTGCTACTGAGCAGATTAAAATAATACTATTGCTTGTTCATTTGTACAGCCCTTCAACTCAGAATGGTAACAAAATTGTATGACCCATGACAATTCCATGAAGTTCAATTTGTTGTGTCCATCGATAAAGTTTTATTGGCATACATGATGTTCACTTATGTTTTGTACTACGTGGGTAGCTGAATACTGTGACAGATGTGCACTTAGTGGGGTTGAGCTCTGTTACTGCCAGGCCCTTCACAGAAAAGGTTGGCCAGCCCCTGTTTTGCATTTGGGGTCAGTGCCAGTGTATTTTGGTATGCACAATTTCTGGAGGTCTGGACAAAACATGACATGTTTTGTTTAGATGCTTAGTTGTAGGTTTTTTATTTTAAATTTAATTTAATTTGTTATGTGAACATGCACAAATACCTTCCATATGAGTTCAGGGGACAATTCTCTGGGACTGTCTTTCTCTTGATGCCTTGTGGATGCAGGGATAGAGCTTAGGTTTGAGGAGCATGTTTGCCCAGAAGCATCTCTACCTTTTTTTTTTGACTTTTTGAGGCAGAGTCTCATGCAGAGGCTTAGACTGGTCTTGAACTCAGGGCAAACCTTCTGCCTTAGCCTCCTAAATGGTAGGATTATGGATATGAGCCACACTGCTCACGTGTGTGCTTTTCTGAAAGATCTAATTTGCCTAATCTGATTCCTCTGGTGACCCAGGAAGGGCTTAGGTCTGGAACATGTTTGTTTCCCCTTGTAGTTTAGGCAGCTTGGAGCTCCCAAAGTCACTTTGGCTAGTGCTGCACTTGACCTCACACCTACATTGTTCCAATGCCAACGTTACCATGAAGAAAGATTCCCACAGCGTATGCCTGCTTGCGTGAGGCTTACAGGCTGTTTGGGGCTTTGCTGGTACTTCTTGAGTTCCTCACGACTCATGCCGTCTCCTCTGCTTCATTTTGCAGGAGTCTGTTTTTCCTGTCTGTTTTCTTTTTACTTTTTCCCTGTGCTCAAAAGTGATTCTAAGGGGTGGCATCTGTGTGTGTCTTTTCTCTCCGCCATGACTGTGTATTTTAACTTTTGTGCTGTGTTCCAAGGCTCATCATAGCCCCTAGAAAAGAAAACGACCAGTTTTAGTCTCAGTTGACCTGAGTCAGTTTGTAGAAGAGCAATGGAAGGTTCTGGTTTCTGTTGGTACAGGTGTAGACTGTGTGGGTTCCATAGGCTTTCCAGAAATCCCATGCTGAAACTGTGTGAATCAGTTTGCACCCTTACCAGTTTTCAGGCATACATACTCAAAGAAATGAGGTACATTTATCTCCTCGAAGAAGTTAAATGGAGGGTGTATTTGGGAGTGGAATCAACTAATATTAGTTTAAGTGAGAAATTCCTTAGTGCTTGTCATAAAAAATAAAGTGTGTTTAATACTGAAAGACCAGTATAGACTCTGTGTGTGTGTGTGTGTGTGTGTGTGTGTGTGTGTAGTATATCTACATGCTCATGTACGAGCACACGTATGGAAGTCAGGGGTTGATGTTGGCATCTTGCTCAATGGCTGTAAAACTATTTTTATTTTGTGTAAGAGGGTTTTGCTTGCATGCCTTCATGTGCATCACTTGTGTGCCATCCTGTGGAGGCCAGAGGAGGGCATGGGAATCCTGGAGCTGGAGTTAGAGTTGGTTGTGAGCTCCCAAGCAGATGCTGTGGACCAATAGGATAGGTAAGTGCTCCTAACCACTGAGCTGGGTCTCCCCCTCTACCCATCCTCCACTGTATCATTACCTTTCTGTTGCTGTCATGAAATCCCATGATGAAGGCAACCCAAGGGTGAGTTTATTTCAACTTACAACTTCAGGAGGTGAGTCCATGATGGCAGAGCAGAGATGTGGCAGCTGAGTTCACATCTTTAAACCTTAAGCAGGAAGTAGAGCGAGTAAACGGAAATGGGGAGACTCTTTAAACTCTCAAAGCTTGCAAGGTTGGACCTCCTAAACCTCCCCAAAACAAAACCACCAACCGAGGACCACTTATTCAAGAACATGAGGCTATGGGGGATATTTTCATTCAAACTACCACATTGACTTTGGTTTTTGAGAGAGGGTCTCATCGTGCCCAGAGCACTGGGTTACAGATGTGTGCCCAGCTGTTAGCATCTTCACTCAGCTCCTCACGCTTGTGTGACAGTCACTTTACTGACTGAGTCACCTCTCCAGCCCAGAGCATAGATGTTTAAGAATCAACTGTTATTGGATTTATTTAATATCTCTCCCAGAAAAAAGATCTCATGATCTTGGTCACATAAGGCCTAGTTTGTGATACAGAGGTTTTCTTTGATAAGACTCCTGATTTGCTCACTTAGGACTCTTTGGGGACATTGTAGGTGGTGAGGGCAGCTGGGTAGGAGGCAGTGAGGTAGGTGATTGAGTGTCAAGAAGTGAGCACAGAGTAAGCACACTGGTGGAATGGACTTAGTTTCTCAGCTCTTCTCCACCCTCTGACTGGATAGCATTTTACATTGCACACTTGAGAATCTTTGCTTAAATTATGGTTTAAAGGCTAGGTGCATTTTTTTCAGACCCCTTCGAAGGGTTGAGGGGGATGCAGGTGTGACATCAAGGAGGACATCCTGCTATTTCCTCCCTGCTCTTCCCTGGAGGTGTGGTGACTCTCCTGTGGTATAGAGCTGAGCTGTGTCTATGGTGTTATTGGTTTGAGTTTCACAGTAAATAGACTTTGAACCAAGGAGTTGTGTGGAGTAGGGTTTTGTTTGTTTGTTTGTTTGTTTGTTTGTTTTTATTATTTTCAGAGGTGACCTCAGACCAGAAGGCAAGTAGGGAAGAGAGTCAGGGGAGAGGAGGAGCACACGTATGCCCTGTTTAGTTACCTCTCATGGTGACTGGCACCATTCCCTAGAGGGAACAGGGCTAGACAGCTGAGACCCTGAGAGGGTGACAGGCAGGTAGAAGCTGGTCATGGATCTTCCAACTGCCCTAACTGTCGTTGCTGAGTTATGATACTAACAGCCATGGCATGTGGGCTAAAGCTGTTGCTTTGGTTTGGAAGGAAAAGGCTTGAAGGCTGAGAGTGGTCGGTGTTGGCAATAAATGGTCCCAAGCTTGCAGGAGCAGGTGCCAGGATGTTGGTACCATCAGCTTCCCTCAGCTAAGGGAAGCACCATGGTCACCTCTCTGCTCTGTGACCTCGGGCACACTGGTGTACATGCTTATCCTCATTTTCAAAATGGAGACAGTAAGTACCTCCTCTATATGTGCCTAGTATGGGTTCATTGTGTTAGTGTGTAAATGAGGTACTTGATGGAGTGCCTGCTCTGTACTATCACTAAATCTGAATTTATATTATATAATTGCCAATGTAATCACCAAAGTTAAGTGTTGCAAACTGTATCAAAATAGCAAGAGGGATGTGTTTGAGTTTAAAAGATGAAAATTAATTTTTTAGTTATTTCTTTGGGCAGGAAATTATTTTCCAAGTTATTTTTATTTATGTATTCAAAACTGTCATGTATATCATTAAACTACTATAACAGAAAATAAATTTTTAATTTTTAATTGACACATTTGTGCACATAAATGAGGTTCTTTGATGCTTTCATTATGTACCCACTGGGTAGGGATCAGCTCAGGTAATGAACATACACATCCATCATCTTATTCTTTCATCATTTCTTCGAGGTGAACTCATTCAAATTCCTGTCTTCTAAATTTTCGAGATAAAGCATTGGTACTAATTATATTCACCCCGTGGGCCACAGAACACCAAACCATATTCTTTCTATTAACTTTGCATCCATTGATCCGCTGCTGCCCAGCCCCTCTCTGCCAAGTGTCTGGTAACTATTATTCTATTCTCCAAGCATGAGATAAATGACCCATCTCACAGGTGACGTAATACAGCGTTTGTCTTCTGTGCCTGGCTTCTTTCTCTTGACACGATGTCCTTGAGAGCCACGCATGTTGGTCACAAATGACAGCATTTCTTGCCTCTTAGGGTGGCATAGTATTCCATGGGGTGTTGGTACCACAATTTCTTTCTCCATTCTTCTCTGGCTGGACACAGCCTGATTCCCTATTCTGGCCCTTGTGAACAGAGTTTAGTAAATATAGGCATTCTGTTGGCTCATAGACATGCTGATTTCATTTCCTTTGGGTAGGTACCAGCAGTGGGCTGCTGGATGTGCCCTGCAGGAACCTCACACTGTTCTCCACAGTGGCTGAACTATTCCATTCCCACCAAAGGCCTGTAAGAGTCTCTCTCTCTCCACATCTCTGCCTGCCAGCATTTACTTTTTATCTTTTTGAAAATCCCCTTTAATCCTTTTACCCTTAAGCTATTATTTTATGTTTTTGTCCCTTTGAAGTCTGTTGATATAAATTCATGTTTCTGCATTGACAAGTAGTGACAAATTTCACTTTTGTTGCAAAGAAGGTGGAGACCCTGCATCTGACTGCTGTGTGGGCTTTATGGCTCCCAACTCTCACACTAAAGATACTACTCTCTCCACTTTGAAGATGGGGAAACCGAGGCACGTAGACTTTGTGTAGCTTCTTAAAAACGACACAGTTGGCACACTGAGGGTTCCACATGGACAGGGGTGGTGGCTGAGCTCGGACCTCTCTGCTGGTGTCTCTCACTGTGGCTGAGATGGCTTTAGCTTTAGGAATAAGTTGATCGCAGCAGGTGACTTTGGGAGCTCGGTGTTTAATACAGGTTGCTTCAGAAATGGCTTTGTTCATTTGTATTTGGCTTGAGTTACATTAAGGCAGAAGAAGCTCTCAAGAACTGAGATTTCAGGTTGGCAGGGGAGTAACGCAGTGTTTCTAGTCCTGGTTCTCAGAGAACACGCCTGTCCCTTTGTTAGGTCTGGTGGGGATACCCAAATAATGGGGTGCAGACCACCGAAGTCTAAAAACCAGAAGCAAACTTAATTTTTAGCTTACCAGTTAACTGACCCAGCCAGAGTTTGGGCTTCTGAGACTATGGCAATGGGGGTGGGTTTCAAGCCCCTTTTTATAGTAAAAAGTAAGCATCAGACATGGAATACATGCTCGGAGTCACATAGAAACAACTACTAAAAGTTAACTTTGGTCCACGGCAGTTGTTGGCTATAAGGGGCGGAGGGTTATCGTTAAAAGTTAACCCCTGGCTGTTGACAGAGGAGCTGGCTGGCAAGCAGAGGGCCATTGTTAGCAGTTAACCTTTAGTTGTTGACAGAGCTGAAGACTGTCAGCTCTCATTTCTTCAGGTTTATAATTTCATTTTTATATTTCTATTCCTGGACCCTTCACCTTTAGATGGCTGTCCCAGTATTGTGTGACGGCCTTTAGAGACAAAAGGGCTGATCTGTTGGTTTTTTTTTTTTTTTTTTTTTTTTGTTGTTGTTGTTGTTTAGAGACAAGGTTTCTCTGTGTAGCCCTGGCTATCCTGGGACTCACTTTGTGGAACTAACAGAGATCTGCCTGCCTCTTCCTCCCAAGTGCTTAAAGGCTTAAACAAACAAACAAACAAACAAAAAACCCTCTGGTTTTGTGATTTTGGTTGCATTTAAAGGAATCTGGAATCTGGTTTTGACATTTCCTCTCACAGAACAATCTTGGGTTTCCTATTTTCCTACTGGAGACAGTGTTCTTGAGAGGAAAAATACTGTGAAAAGCCAGCAGAGTGGTGTTCCTTCCTGTTGGGGGAGTAGTCTATTGACTAAGTTCCCAACTTTTTACCCCCCACCCCAAAGATTATTCATATTATGTCCTCACTTGTTCCCATTTCCTTGGCAACCCTGGGTATTATCACTCTTTTTAAGTCTATGCTGTGGTTGAAGGTTGAAAAACACATCCGATTTGTGTACGTTGACGTCACCTAGGCACCGCCAGCCCAAACAACAAGCAAAGTGAGGTTGTATACAGAGAATGAATCTGTTGGGCAGTAGATACTGCAGTGTAAAAATGTGCTAGTGAACTGTGCACTTGAGGAGGCAAGTGAGTCAAGAAGCTGTTTGGAAACAACTCTCATTGGTTACAAGGATCGGCAATAAACGTGACGTCAGCTGAGGTTGGCCAGGCTGTTGCTCAGCAGATGGATGTTCTTGAAGCACCCTGTGTGCCCAGCTGCAGTGGCGTTGGTGTCAGGGCTGTGGCTCTGGCAGGCTGCCCTGTGATAGCCCTCCCTGTAAGGCACATGTGCCCGAGACCCCCTCCTTTGGAGTCTCTGTTGTTTGCTAAGATTTGATGCCACAAATCTGCTTTGGTCGTGCAGCTTTCCTGGTGCAGACCATATACGTTTCTTTTTGTGCATGTCTTTGGATATTTTCCATTTCTTGAATTTGATTGTCATTAAAATATTTTAAATGACTATTCTTTTATTTTATGTTTATGGGTGTTTTGTCTGCATGTATGACTGTGCACCATGTACATGCCTCATGCCCTTAGAGGCCAGAAGAGTGTGTTGAATCCCCTGGATCTGGAGTTACAGATGGTTGTGAGCTGCCATGTGGGTGCTGGGAGTCAAACCTGGGTCCTTTGAAAGAGCAGCCAGTGCTCTCCTCTCAACTGCTGAGTCATCTCTCCAGCCTCCAGTTGACATTTAATGACTCACCTTCATAAGTTTATCAACCCTTCATCCTTCAAATTGATTCATTGGTTGATGCTCTGTGGTCCGTAGCCTATTTCTGTATTGTGTGGATTCCTGTTGGTAGATGTTATTACAACAGTGCTCTTAGCTACTGACCTGTCTCTCTGGCCATTTGTTTGTTTGAAATAACTGTATAACTGTATAGATCCACCTGTCTCCCTGACTGGGCCTGCCTTGAACTCACAGAGATCCCTCCGCCTCTGCCTTTTGAGTGCTAGGATTTAGTGTATGTGCCACCATAAGTGGCCCAAGCTTGTTGTTTTTCCTCCTTAATGTTGTCTTGTTTTTAATCTAAACAATTATGCTCTTCTCTGGATAGAGTTCTTGACCTCAGTTTGGTCCCTGTCCAGAAGTACAATGTTATGGTGAAGCCACCCTGCAACTCAGAGAGTAACTGGAGGTCTTTCTTATTCCCTTCTTGCTTTCTGTGTGTCCGCTTCCCTGGCACACATTCTTTGGCCTGGTGGAGTGCCTCTCTTACTTGAATACACTAACTTTATTTCAGTGCCAGCTGGTTTTCTGGCCTTCGCTCTGAGGAAAACGATCTTTGCGACTTTCCTCTCTGCCCCGTCAGCCTGGATGCCAGGGAAGGCAGAGGCTTGAACTGATGGGTTAGCTTTCTCAAAGGAGGGCTCCTGGTGCCCTGGGGGAGCGGGAGGGCATTGCTCTTGACTAGTGTTGCCCAAGGCTGCTTCTGTGAAGATGGGCACACTCTGGCGGCTGGGCTTCCTCGTGTGATAGCCTGTCTTAGTCAGTTTCTGTTGCTGAGAAGAGACACTGTGACCAAGGTAACTCTTTGAAGACAAAGTGTTTGACTGGGGACTTGCATGCTGTTTCAGAGGCTTAGTCCATTATCATCATGATGGAGAGCATGGTAGCACGTAGGCAGGTGCTGGAGCAGTAGCTAAGAGCTGTATCCTGTTCTGTAGGCCCAGGGAGAGGACAGGGCCTGGTGTGAGCTTTTGAACCCTTCCTCCAACAAGGCCACACCTCCTAATCCTTCTCAAGTAGTGCCACTCCCTGATGACTAAGCATTCAAATATATGATCCATTCTTATTCAACCCCCCACATGTCCACTCACTATCCATAGCTATTCTGGGTCTTTGAAAATGTGGCTAGTGCAGCTGAGATCATGGAGCCTGCATAGGTCTGTGCTAGGTCCTTAGGATATATGTTATGGTTGTTAGTTTGGTGTTTTTGTGGGACTTGCAGCAGAAGGGGTGTCTCTGACTCTCTCGTCTGCTCTTGGGACCCTTTTTCCTCCTACTGGGTTGTTTCATCCTGCCTTGATATGGGGGTGGGGGACTGTGCCCAGTCTTATTGTAATTTGTTATGCAGTGTTCTGTTGAACACTGGCCTCCTTGGGAGGCCTGCCCTTTTCTGAAAGGAAACAGAGGAGTGGTGGATCTAGGGGAGAGGGAAGATGGAGGGGCGTAGCTAGGAGGAGTGGAGGGAGGAGAAACTGAGGTTGGGATGTATTGAAGACAAAAAATAAATTTAAAAAATTTTAAAAGTCTTTTTGGGGAGGAACTGGGAGGAGAGGAGAGAGAGGAAACTTTGGTTGGGATATAAAAACAAACAAACAAAAAAGGTAAAATGACCACTTGTGGCCACTGGCTGTACCAGGTCACAGTCACTGGGAGTTCAGGGGTCATATGCACTTTGTTTACTACTGTGTTCCCATCCCCAGTGCCTGACACCTTGTAGGCATTAATATCTGTGGAAGCAGAGGGAGGCAGAGGGGAGCAGAAGGGGGCAAAGGGATGTGGGGGGGGCAGAGAGGAGCAGAGGGGGTCAGAGGGATGCAGAGGGAGGCAGAGGGATGCAGAGGGGAGCAGAGGAAGGCAGAGGGGGGCAGAGGGGGCCAGAGGGAGGCAGAGGGAGGCAGAGGGGGCCAGAGGGAGGCAGAGGGAGGCAGAGGGGGCCAGAGGGAGGCAGAGGGGGAAGTATCTGGCAAGGACTTCCCACACTGCTGGGCCTTGGGTTCATTTTTTTGGTGTCTGCTCTGAGTTTGAGCAGGCATCTGGTCCCCCTCTGGACCTACCTCAGTGGAATTTGTCAGGGTGTCTGTGGGATGCACACACCCACTCTCTCAGCTTTCTTATGTATTACCTGACTCTGCACCATTCTGACCAGTGACATCTATCTGTCCCTTAGGAATTCTTGCCTGCCCTGTCTCTTCTAGAACTTCTTCAGAGCTGCTGCCAAGCAGTTGTGAGCTGCCCCATTTTCAAAGCTGATCTAGATATTCTAATTTATAGCCACCTGGTCAACACGAGGGGAGTGTTGGCACTGGGCAGGGAAACAGGACTCAGAATTTTGAAAAGAACCCACTGTCACACTGCATCCCTTTAAAAGGTTTAGGAGATCTGAAATCAAAAACTCCATGTCCCCCAAGTCTTTGCTCCTGACTCCTCCTTTCAGCATTGTGAACTCACCTCTCATTCCCTTTCTGCCTAATCTCCATCTACGCAGGCTGGTGGCGTAATGATTCCCCCGTAGTTGGCCTTATTCTCAGTGCGGAGCTATGGTGGAGATGGTCCTTTATCTTGGGCTGGTTTGGATGATCCTTGTCTATTTTCTATTGAAGAAACTTAACCATGGATATTGTCAGTGTAACTGTCTTCCTGCCCTCCCCTGCCATGCCCCCCTGCCCTCCCCTCCCCGCCTTCCACCCTGACTTTTCTCCCCGTCTCCCCGTTATCAGCTGCTTTTGTTGGATCACAGTTAACTCTGTTTCTAATTTGAGTAATGGATCCTTATTAGTTTTTCAAATCTTTAATAAATATTTATGAAATTTGCTGAAATCAAGAAAAGAAATAACTTTTTCAGTCTCTCGGATACATAATCTCGAATTTCCTTTTTTGCTTTTAGGGTTTGTGGTTGGTTGCTTGTGCTCCTGGTAACCCTTTTCCTCCAACATGGCCGTTTAACCTGGTGTCACTGAACTTACGCTTTAGTAAGCAGTGCTGATGATTTCCCCTCCTCTCTCTGTATAACCCTCCTGTAAATCATCCTTACCTTTCCATTAAAAAGCTTTGCTTTTCGAGTTGATTTTTCTTCTCTGACACAAAGCCCGCTTTCAAGTGTGGGTTTCTTGAAGGCTCTGCCGCATTTTCTGAGACTCCACACATCTGAAACGTCCCTTCAGTTGCCTTATTCATGAATGACAAATGTATCTGATTATAGTAGCTCCTGCCACACTGCCTTCTGAGAACTTTATGGTGTGATGCAGGACTTGAACCCAAGGCCACATGCGTGCTAGGCAAATGCTCTACCACTGTCCTCTTCTGACATCTCTTTTTTGTGACAAAATATTGAAATACTGAGGTCATTCTTGCTTTCTTCTTCTTTCAAATATCCTCTCTCTCTGTATCTGCCTGTCTCCCCTCCCCTGTATCCCCCTCTCCCTCTGTATCTCTCTCTGTTTCAAAACCTCCCTCTGATTTTTTTGTTTTGTTTTTAGGTCTCACTTTGCAACCAAAGCTGGCCTTGAGTTCTTCATCCCCCTGCCTCAGTCTTCCAAGGTTGATATTGCTGTGGTGGGCCACCGTACCTGGTGTCTTCCTCCTTTGATTTCTCATGTGATGCCTTCCTTATTTATTCTTGGCATAAAATATGTCACCAGAATATATCTAATTGAATTTCTCTCATTCATTTTGCTAATATATGCTGAGCCATGCCAAACTGCTCTGTTTTCATCTGAGGAAGTTTTTGCACCAAGAGCTGTTTATTGTCTGTCCTGTGTATCTTTCTTGAGGGTCCAGAAGTGACATTTGTCCTTCACATCTTCATCTGTTAACTTAGTTGCCACAAAAGCTTTGGGAAAGAGTATAGGTCATAGGGAAAAAAAAATCACTGTAGATGTAACCAACCTTCTTATTAAATAAGAAACACAGAACCAATGCAAAGAAGAAAGCCAAGAGGTCAGAGCTAAGAGCTAAAACCTTACCCTTCCTCCTGCAGTGGTCCTACCTCTCTGAACTCACTACCCCTGTGTTAATGTCTTTATATAGTGTTCCTGTTCTGCCTTCTCATTGGTTGTAAACCCAACCACATGACCGCCTCGTCACGGCCTGTCTGTATAGGCCTCCAGGTTTTCCTTGCTTGGTATTGAGATTAAAGGCATGTGTGTCCAATAATGGCTGTATCCCTGAACACACAGAGACTTACCCAGCTCTGCATACCAAGTGCTGGGATTACAAGTGTACGCCACCACTGCCCTGCTTTCCTATGGCTTGCTAATAGCTCTGACCCCCGGGCAAATTTATTTATTAACATACAAATAACATTTTAATACAAATAAAATATCACCATATTTCCCCTTTTCTATTTTAATAAAAAGGAAAAAAGAAAAAGCTTATAACTAACATAAGAAAAACTATATACAAAAGTACAATAACTATATACAATATATACAAGTGATAAATACCTAAACAATGTCTAGTTCATTTGTATTTGACAAATTCAGAGAAAATAATTCCATTATTTATTCTATTGTATCTAATTCACTTTCTATCCTAATTAATCGTCAACTATAACTAACTAATCTTCAACTCCCTCAGAGACCCAAGAAGGAAATAGTATTAGCTAACAAAAAAAATAAAAACAGGAAGTATATGCAAGCAACTTCCAAAAACTTGTGAGTTGACAGAAACAGCCAGCTGCCTGGACAATCATCTGAGGTTTCTCCGCAGTGTTGGGGCATCATCTTCAGCCTATAGGCTTAGCGTATCTGACAGACTCATTTGTGAAGTAGAATGTACACAAGGTCAACAGTTCAACCTCACATTGGGTGAGAGCAGTCTATATACCAGAAATGCCTGAATTCCACTAGTTTCATGTCATGATTCAGGATTTTAAATTCTGGAAATTGTTGATGTTTTTTTAATTCAGCTGTCCATTCTTCTTGGCTATGTGTGTATGTGGCTTCATTTCAGCATCCCGTTCTTCTCCACATCCCTCTATTAAATGCCATTCTTCTGTTGAGAGGTGTGAGCTTAATTACTCTTCAAGAATAACTGTTTCAGCTACCTCCCCATTGCACATCAGAAGCCATCGGCCCACTGCCTGTTCAGCTGCCTTCCAAGAAAAGGGCACTGTACCTTTCCCAGATTGCGAAGGCCACTTCAGGGATGGTGCTATATTGTCCTGGCCTCAGAAGATGCCTTTTGATAAAGCCATAACCACACTTGTTTTCACAAGAATCAGTAGTCCTTTGTTTCGTGTCCTGTCTGTCCTGTTTGTCAGCAGTTGATTCAAGGATACTTTGTTGTCCAGTGGCTAACTTTTGCTACAATGAAAGTTAACTCCAATTGCAGTTTTTTTCAATGCCCATATTTTCTCTGAAGTAGATTGGTACTGTCAGGAGCCGACATGTCTCATAGTCATAACAAAAAAGAAAAATT
Source organism: Peromyscus eremicus (assembly GCF_949786415.1). NCBI lineage: Eukaryota > Metazoa > Chordata > Mammalia > Rodentia > Cricetidae > Peromyscus > Peromyscus eremicus. The sequence goes on along the minus strand of NC_081416.1, from coordinate 116,099,625 downwards.
TTCTAAGTTATTAAAACATTTTAAATGCCATATTCTGTAGATCTCTGAAGGGTTTGAAGATAACCTGTCTATCTAAATTATATCTACTCAATCTTGAAAACATACCTAATATAACTACAAGTTCTATTATAATGTCTAACTACTAACTTTCATTTCTTTATATCCTAATAGTTGGTAATAACAACATTCAAGGATTAGAAAATTGCATTACATTGTTAAATGAATGGTACAATTAGAAATATACATATAGCATTTTCTAACATCAATTTCAATATATATAATTTGTATACAATATAAAACAATCCAATCCAATGTAAAGTATTTACATTTTTTTCTTTCTTTCTTTCTCTTTTTTTTAAAATAAGAACCTTAAATCTAATCTCCTTTGCTTAGCCCTTTTCCTCACCCTTTACAACAACTTGTAACCAACCCCCCTAATCAATGAAAATTATCCCAGACCCAAAACCCATTAAAAGACCTAAAAGACCAAAAAAACCAACCACCCCACACCACCTCTTTAGGAATGTGGGCGTCGTATTCTTGAAATTGCTTCCTGCTGGGTATGGGCGAAGTTATCTTTATCCTGAAAGAAAAATTTTAGGTTAATTGTCAAATTCTAGGAAAGGTAACTATATCCTTAGTTATCCAGTCTGTGTATAATGCCAAAGTTCAGGGTTTATCTCAAATCCTTGTTCAAGTAGTCTTTGAGACTGGATCATCTCAGCTAGCGCTCTCAAAATTGCTCTGAGCACTTTGTAGTTCAAAGCTGATCTGTAGATGATGTTTGTCAGCTTAGTGATGTTATTATTGTCCACGTGGAATTGTTGTTGTTGTGGGGCCCCATTTTCTTCCTGGAGACTTCAGTTGATGTTAGGCCTGACCGTGATTTCCTGCAAAAAACTGATAAGAGACTCGAACATAAAGACTATATATGCGGCTTTTTAGAATTAGTACTGTATATGACCATTTATATCTTAACAAAGTTTAAAATGTATATATATCTATATATATTAATCTTGTAAATTCTGGTATAAATTTCATACTTTAAGAAAAGTTTAAAGAATCAGAATAGAATCAAAGAGTTGAGATTAGTAATAGAATAGTCCCTTAATTAATTTGGCTTTTCTCCTGTCCCATAGCAGAAGATGGCTCTTTTCCTCTGGCATGATACAGGGAGTCTGTATTTTCCTTTTAACAACATGCTTGAGTTTAAAGAAGGAGCGAGCCATTCTCCAACTCCAAAGTCAGCTTTAAATTTTAATTGAACTGGGACTATTAGAAGTTAAATAGTGTTAAATCTTTAAAGAAAAGCAGAAACAAACATTTAGGAAGACATAAAATTTTTTAGATAACATACCCATATGCCATTTCACTCTGTTTCTTAGGATAGATGATTTGTCCCTTTTCTTCAGTTGTCTCATTTGTCCAGTGTTCTTCAGATTCCTTAACCTTCATTCTCCTAAAAGACAAAAACAAAAACCTTTCCCCAAGGTTTTTTGGGGATGTTCCTTTTTTGGCAAGTTATTATCTGATTAAATGAAAAGGCATATGTTACTGGTGTAAGTTAGTTTAAATTGGATGTTCATGATAGTTGATGAACTATCACCTCCTCTAATTAAGAGGTCTCTCTTGTTCAAATCGAACCTTTATCAATTTTGATGGTACCCACAGCTTATCTTCTCCTGTAGAAATAAAAGCAAAACCTCGTCCCCAATGTAATACATATCCTGGTTTCCATTCTGAGGTCAGCACATCCTTAAAGTATATAGGTTGATTTAATTCTGTAGTTTTTTCTATTATCCAATGTCTCTCTGCAGCTGTTGTTCCTTTCTCATTGGCATTGAGAAAATTCAAAGTTAATAGAGCATTATGTAGTCTATTTCTGGGGGTTTTTGTTACCCCTTTCTGTTTATTTAGCATATCCTTTAGAGTTCTGTTTGATGTCTATAACTGCTTGACCTGTAGGATTATGTGGTATACCTGTAATATGGTTTATATTATAATAAGCAAAAAACTGTTTCATTTTAACAGAGACATATGATGGAGCATTATCAGTTTTGATTTGTGCAGGTATACCCATAATGGCCATAACTTCTAGCAAATGAGTGATTACAGAATCAGCTTTTTCAGAACTCAAAGCAGTTGCCCATTGAAATCCTGAATAAGTATCAATAGTGTGGTGTACATATTTCAATTTTCCAAATTCTGCAAAGTGAAACACGTCCATCTGCCAGATTTCATTCCTCTGAGTACCCTTTGGGTTACATCCTGCTGGTAATGGCGTTTGATTGTAGAAGGAACAAGTAGGACATTTCTTTACTATTTCTTTGGCTTGTTGCCAAACCTTTACTATTTACATGATGTTTTTTATGAAATTCTGAGGCCTCCAGCACATTTCCTATCAATAATTTATCAATCTCATCATTGCCTTGTGCTAGAGGGCCTGGCAGACCAGTATGGGATCGGATGTGAGTTATATATAAAGGATGACTCCTTTTTCTGATTGTATCTTGTAATTGAATAAATAATGAAGTTAATTCTGAAGTATTGTGGATAAATTCTGCAGTCTCAATATGTAATACTACTCTTTCAGCATACTGAGAGTCAGTTACTACATTGAGAGATTCTGAAAAATCCATTAATACCAACAGAATAGCATACAATTCTGATTTTTGAACTGAATTATAAGGACTTTGAACCACTTTACTTAAATTTTCTGATTTGTAACCTGCCTTTCCTTGTTTGTTGGCATCTGTATAAAATGTACGAACTCCAGATATGGGTTTTTTCCTCACAATTCGAGGCAAGATCCAATCAGCTCTCTTTATAAGATCAATTCTATTGCTTTTGGGATATTTGCTGTTAATTTCTCCCAAAAAATTACTACAAGCTTTTTGCCAAGCTTCATTTTCTATCCATAATTTTTCAATATCCTCCTTAGTTAAAGGTACAACAATTTCTGCTGGGTCTATTCCTGCTAACTGACGAAGTCTCAATTTTCCTTTCCAAATCAAGTCAGAGATTTTTTCCACATAAGTTTTTAATTTTTTATTTGGTTTATTTGGTAAAAATATCCATTCTAATATAATATCTTCCCTTTGCATTAATATTCCTGTTGGAGAATGCCTAGAAGGTAAAATAACCAAAATGCAATCCAGCTTTGGATCAATACGATCTACGTGCCCTTCATGTACTTTCTTTTCTACCAAGGCCAATTCTTTCTCAGCTTCAGGTGATAATTCTCTTAGACTGTTCAAGTCCTTATCACCTTCTAAGGTTTTAAACAAATTATTCAGTTCATCATTTTTTTACCCCAACAATAGTTCTTAGATGAGAAATGTCTCCAAATAATCTTTGAAAGTCATTAAGAGTCTGTAGTCTATCTCTCCTAATTTGCACCTTTTGAGGTCTAATTTTTTGAAGTTCTATTTTATATCCTAAATAATTAATAGAATCTCCTCTTTGTATCTTTTCAGGAGCAATAGGACATTTGTCCTTCACATCTTCATCTGTTAACTTAGTTGCCACAAAAGCTTTGGGAAAGAGTATAGGTCATAGGGAAAAAAATCACCTTCATTATTATTTTGTTTTTAAGTCATTTTTTACTCATTTTAGAGGTATATTTCTTTCTTTCCATTGATTCTAGTTTTAGTGGTGTGCAGTCTGGAATTTACTTTTTACTGCCTACCCAGTGGATTTTTTTTCCAGCACTGGAGCTTGAAACCTAGAACTTCCTGTACCAGAGATAAGAACTCTACCACTGAGCTACAGTCCTAGTTTTTTATAAATTATTTTTTCTTCATCTTTTTAAATGAAAAAATTCAAATATATAGAAAAGGAGAAGCAGGTGTTAGCATTCTGCCGTCTTCGCGCCAGACATTTTTGGAGCAAGGCGGGAAGCCTTGAGACAGGGTTTCTCTATGTAGCCATGGTTGTCCTGGAACTTGCTCTGTAGACTAGGCTGGCCTTGGACTCATAAAGATTCTCCTGCCTCTGCTTCTGGAGTACTGGAATTAAAGATGTGGGCTACCACGCCTGGTGCTCCTGACATTAAGAGAGACTTCATTCATGCCATCCCCAAGTATTTCAACATGTCCCTCTGAGAAATCATAGCTTTTGCACTGTTTAATGGTGCTTCTAATGCCACATCTAAAAGTGACTCCGTGTCCTTCAGTAGCTAGCTGTTTTCAAATTTCCACTATCCTCCCCATGTCTCTTTGAATGAGCAAGCTTTTTGATGAACTATCACCTCTCCTAATCAAGAGGTCTTTCTTGTTCAAATTTAACTAATCTTGATCAATCTTGATGGTATCGATAGCTTTTCTTCTCCTGTGGAAACAAAAGCAAAACCTCTTCCCCAATGTAATACATATTCTGATTTCCATTCTGAGGTCAACACATCTTTGATTTGATGATTTGATTCATCAGTTGTTTTCTGTTATCCAAATATCTCTCTGCAGCTGTTGTTCCTTTCTCATTAGCATTTAAAAGTTTAAAGATAGCTGGGTGGTGGTGGCACACGCCTTTAACCCCAGCACTCAGGAGGCAGAGGCAGGTGGATCTCTGTGAATTCGAGGCCAGCCTGGTCAACAGAGTGAGATCCAGGATAGGCACCAAAACTACACAAAGAAACCCTGTCTCAAAAAACCAAAAAGAAAAAAAAGTTTAAAGATAATAAAGCATTGTGCAGTCTATCTATGGGGGTGTCTATTACCCCTTTCTGTTTATTAAGCATATTTTTAAAAGTGTGATTAGATCTTTCTATAACTGCTTGTCCTGTAGGATTGTGTGGTATACCTGTAATATGCTTTATGTTTTAATATGAAAAAAACTGTTTCATTTTTACTAGAGACATATGCTGGAGCATTGTCGGTTTTAATTTGTACATATATTCCCATGATGGCTATAACTTCTAATAAATGTGTAATTACAGAATCAGCCTTTTCAGAACTTAAAGAAATTGCCCATTGAAATCCTGAATATGTCTCTATGGTATGGTGTATATATTTTAATTTTCAAACACTGCAAAAATGAAGCACATCTATTTGCCAAATTTCACTTCTTTGAGTGCCTTTTGGGTTACTTCCTTTGGGTAATGGATTTGATTATACAAAGAACAAGTAAGATATTTCCTTATAATTTCTTTGACTTGTTGCCAAGTGATAGCAAAATCTTTCTTCAAAGATTTTGTTTAACTGGTGCTTGCTATGAAATTCTGAAGCTTCTAGCACATTTCCTACTAATAGCTAATCAATTTCATCCTTACTTTGTACTAGAGGACCTAGTAGACCTGTATGGGATCTGATATGTATTATATACAAAGGATGATTTCTATTTCTGGTTACTCATTATAAATAACAAAGTTAATTCTGAATCATCTGGAATAAGTTCAGCAGATTCAATGTAAAACAACTCTTTCTGCATATTGAGAGTCAGTAACTATATTAAGAAGTTCTGGAAAAATCTAATAATATCATGAGAATTGCATATAATTCCGATTTCTGGACTGATTCATAAAGGCTTTGAGCCACTCTATTCAATTTTCCTGACTTATAATCTACCTTTCCTGATTTATTTGCATCAGTATAGAATGTAGGGGCTCCAGAAATTGGTATTCCCTTTATTATATGAGGGAGAATCCAATTAGTTTGTTTTATAAACTGAAGTTTCTTGCTTTGGGGATATTTGTTCCTAAACTCTTCCAAAAAAATTACTGCAAGCTCTTTGCCAGTGTTCATTTTCTGCCCATAATGAGGAAATTTCTCCATTAGTAAGAGGCACCACAGTTTCTGCTGGGTTTATTTCTGCTAATTGACGGAGTCTCAATTTTCCTTCGGAATCAATTCAGAAACCTTTTCTACATAGGTCTTTAATTATCTACTCTGTTTATGTGGTTAAAAAATATCCATTCTATGATATTATCTTCTCTCTGCATAAGAATTCCTGTAGAAGAATGAGTAGAAGGTAAAATAACCAGAATTCAATCACGTTCTGTATCTAAATGATCCACATGTTGCATCCTGTAATTTCTTTTATAGAAGAGCCAATTCTCTTTCAACCTCAGCTGATAGTTTTCTTGTACTGTAAGTCCTTATTGCCTTGTAAGTTTTGAAACAAATTACTTAGTTCTTGAGTTGTCAATCCAGTTGTGAGCCAATTACTATCTCCCAACAATTTTTGAAAACTATTAAATGTTCATAATTGATCTTTTCTGATTTGTATTTTTGTGGTAGCATTTTTTGTAAACCTATCATATATCCTAAATAATTAATAGAATCTCTTCTTTGTGTTTTTTGGGAGCAATTTGTAATCCACAACAAGGCAAAATTCTCTTTACCTCATCAAACATTTTTTTCTAAAGTATCTGTGTCTGAATCAACCAATAAAATATCATCCATATAATGGTAAATTATAGATTGAGGAAATTGTTTACAAATTAGTTCTAATGGCTGTTGTACAAAAATATTGACATAAGGTGCAGCTGTTTAACATTCCTTGTGGAAGAATTTTCCATTGGTACCTTTTAACAGTCTGGGAATTATTATAAGTAGGCATTGTGAAGGCAATTTTTTCTCTATCCTGTTCTTGTAAAGGTATAGTAAAAAAGCAATCTTTTAAAACAATCATTATAAGAAACCATCCCTTAGGTAATAAAGAAGGCAATGGAATTCCAGACTGTAAAGAGCCCATTGGCTAAATCACCTCATTTATGGCTCTTAAATCTGTTAACATTCTTCATTTTCCAGATTTCTTTTTAATAGCAAATATAGGAGAATTCCAAGGACTGGTTGATTCTTCAATATGTTGAGCATCTAATTGCTCCTGTATCAGCTCTTCTAGTGCCTGTAATTTTTCTGATGTCAAAGGCCATTGTTACACCCAGGCAGATTTTAATCATTTTAAAGGCAGAGCTGTTGGTACTTTTGAAAGATCAATAGCTGTTATGCCTTGCTTATGTACAATCTGAACATTTGGTGGCTGTCCTTGATAATACCTTTTAATATTTTTCTCAGAAGCACATGTTAATTTGTGGTTTGTTTCTGAGATTGGAGGAATGTTAATCCGTTTTTCATTACTGCAACAAATCACGTCCCCATAAATTCATTGCTATGTTAGCCACATATGGCTTTAATTTTCCTGTCTGTCTTTCTGGCTCTATACATTTGACCCATCTTGCACTTTGTTTTACCTGAGATAAAGTTCCTATCCCTAGAAGCTAAACATTTGCCTTCTGAAGAGGCCAATCTGAATGCCAAGATTTTGGTGAAATTATTGTTATATCTGTACCTGTATCTACCAAACCCTCAATCATAATGCCACTTATTTGTATTTTTAGCTTTGGTCTTTGACAATTTATAGAAGTTTGACAAAATACTTGTTTAATGGTATCTCCTGAAAATTTTATCTACTGAAGCTGTTCTGTCATCCAGAGCAGTATGGTTTTAACAACAGGCATTAAATCTTTTAATTGCTCTGTGGAGGAGTTTCCCCAATGCTGACGGGGAATGATTGAACCAAATTTAACATTGGAGCCTATGAGAGGCCCCCTAAAGTATTTACCAATGGCAAGGAGTTACTTTGTCCCTTGTTGATCTTCATTCATTAGTCCAATGCCGGCCTTTGCCACACCTTCTGCATACTCAGAAGTTTGGGGACTTCTGTTTGGATTATCCTTAGAAAACCCATTGTTTCTAGGAATGCCTTGCCTAAAATCCCTTTTTAGATGACCTGGTTTACCACAATTAATACATCTAACCTTTTGATTTTTCTTATAATTTTTAGAAATTACTTCTCCTATCAAGTGTTATCATAAGTGTGAGATCCAAAGTCAGCTGTATTTCAGATCCATTCATCTAATGGTGCTGATCTTGCTTTTAAAGCCCTTAATCACTCTTTTGCATTCTGAATTAGCATTTTCAAAAGCCAAAGTTTAAACTATTTGTCTAACATCTGGATCTGATATCATTCTATTTACAGCTGAAGTCAATCTTCTTTTGGGCCTTGTATAATTTTAGTAAATGATTCAGTCCTCTTTCCTGATTCTTTAACTCTGTTCCAAGCATTCTAAGAAGCTTTGTGGAATAGAATCAAGATGTTATCATCAAACATAGACTGTCTTTGCAAATCAGTCCTCATGGAGAAGCTGGTCTTGGAAAATCTCATGACCTCTAGCCCTACCTTATTGTTCTATGACCCTCGATTCCTCTCTCCACCATGTTTTCCACTGTAACTGGGACAAGCTTCCAATACTGTTGTAACTAAATCTTTCCAGTCTTGTGGAATAATTCTGTTCTTAGTGGTCCATGAACTTAACACCTGTTTCACAAAGGATGAATGCATAACATATGAAGACTGCTTCCTTAAATCTCTTCAAATCTAACATTTTTACAGGATTCCAATTAACTTCTGTATAGCCTTGGGGGTACCTATCATCTGGTGGTTGATCTTGTATGGTAACTGGATAAATTAAGGTTGGTTTTCTAATCAACTTAGGGCACTCCCCTTCATAATGCAATGGTGTGGCAGGTTCTGCTCTAAACTCCTCTGTCCATGTCTGAGTATTTTTATTTTCATTAGTCTGTCTTTCTAAAGCTTGTATCTTATCAATAGTAAGTCCTTCTTGGACTTGTATCTTTTTTTTTTTTTTTTTTTTGGTTTTTCGAGACAGGGTTTCTCTGTGTAGCTTTGTGCCTCTCCTGGAACTCACTTGGTAGCCCAGGCTGGCCTCGAACTCACAGAGATCCGCCTGGCTCTGCCTCCCGAGTGCTGGGATTAAAGGCGTGCGCCACCACCGCCCAGCTTCGACTTGTATCTTATCAGCCAAATTTTTCTTATTTTCATTAGTTAGTCTTTCTAAGGCCTGTATCTTAGTAGTAAGTCTTTCTAAAGCTTGTATCTTATTAGTCAAATTATCATATTTGGCACAGTCAAACCACTTTTTAAAGAATAAAATATTAATTACCAAACTGATAGTAATTACAATTGACATTATATCAATCCCAGGTAAATAATTTATCCCCTTGTTTGAATTTTCCATTTTCAAACCATCCATAGAAGCACTATACAGGGTCCTAGTTCCCTGCATTATGATGTTTCCCATTCTTAACTTGGGAAAGATTTTTCTTTTTAATATTATTTAACTCTCTACTACAAGGCTTCCCAGGTATCTCACCAAACCCACTGACTTCTCAGTAGTTTGCCGGTGGTGTTGGCAGTGAACTCAAGCCCCTCAGGTGTGAGCCTGTTTTCTGGAGTCTGTCTGCTGTGAGTGCTCTTGCAAAAAGGCCCAAGGCAACTGTAGCAGAGCTGTCTGGCGTGACTCCTCTGTCTCTGTGGTCACACAGCACCAAATGTTGTTTTGACTTTGGCACAGTTGGTTATGCCTTAATCTATTGTTATCTCAGCCAGCAATTGGAACTCCTCAGTTACCGGCATGCTTCTCTAGCAGTGGTCAGGCCGCTCAGGCCAAAGCCTGGTGAGAATTCTGCTCCTGCGGGCAGGCACCAGCCCTGTCAATGCCACTCAAGGTAGCTTTAACTCAATCTCTATTGTTGTAGTTATGAATAAGACTCGAGATTCAAAGGCTGGAGTGAAAACCTGTGAGCTCAGAGAGGCTGAATGGCAGCTAGCTAACCTTCTCTCCTTGCTGGTGTCCACGGAAGACCTGTGCTTCCTTCCACTTTGCCAAACTGGAAAAACCTGCACTGTTCCACACCCACCCTACTACTTCCTGTGTCTCTCTATCTCTCCTGGATGTCCTCTGAGGCTCTATGATTACTTTCTGTCAACTAGTTGCTAATGCAGTCTCCTGACCCAGGGTTAATTTTATTTAATTAACACAATGCAAACTTGGGGTTCACAGTGTGATTGTATGTTCTCCAACATCCTTTACTTCCTTTTTCTTTTTGTTCTTCTGTTTACGCCACCTGATTATCTATTCCTTGGTTGATTCGGTTGTCTGTCCTTTTGGTTTGGGCTAATGCTGTCTTCATGTCTTTTTTTAGCATGTCCTTCCATGCCTTGCATATTTTAAAATTGACAGTGTTTTGATTTTCTCTGCAGTCTCCTTTGTTCTCCATTAGTGGTCTGATGTGTTTGCTTCTGTTTCTCACACTTGGCCTATTTTGGGGGGCCTCCCTCTTGTTTCTTGCTGTGGCCCCAGCACATGGGTGTGTGGGCATTTTCACTCTTCCCTGCAGCAAATCCATGTGCCGGAAGGACTTGGGGGGGTCTTACTCTTCAAGAAACTGGTTTTGTTCTTTCCTTCTCTGTCTCAGGCCTCTGATGGTTCCACTTACTCACGGACTGGGCTGGTGTAGATGTGGTACCCCGAGTGCTCACAGTGTTATCATTGACCCTGGCCCCAGCCCTCAAGTCTGGAGCTGGGAGCTGAGTGGTGGCACTCCCACAGGACAGCTCTGCTCTGTGGCATATCTCAGGGGCTGTTTGTGGTTGATAGCTTTTCCTTCTGTCCTCATTCATTTCTGAAAAGGGAGCAGGTGTGTGTTAGCTCTTTCTGAGTAGATGGGATCTGAAGTACCCTCAAAAGGCCTGTGTATCAAATCCTATGATGACACTGGGAAGTGGCCTGCTTGGGGGAAGGTAGGTCCTTGTGGAAACCCCAGTGCCTTTTTCCTACCACCATGGGTGCTTTCTCCTAATGAGCTTTCTCCTCTGTGTGCTGTGTGAGCCGGAAGGCCTTGCCACAGCCCTAAAAGGAGCAGCAACAGTGTGGACTGAAACCGCCACAGCTGTAGTCAAGGCAAACCTTTCCCCATTGTGAGCTGAACCTCTTCGGCATTGCATGGCAGTGCCGGACACACTTGCTTCCATGTGTAGGAAGACTGTACTGCTACCTCAGTTAGAGCCAGGCAGCTGCCTGCTGCCTTCTGGAGACCTGGATAACCACACAAATCCACAGCAGGATTGAGTTTGTTCTCTTCCACATGGCCCAGCTGTCACACATTTCCTGTTGCACTCCTAGGCCTCTGGAGTTTTGTAGGGTCAAAGGTCAACTCTGTTTCCAGGACCACTGTCCTCTCCTAATCCTGTTGTTACAACTGTATTCAGTTTTAAGGGCTCGCCATCTATCTCCCACTGCCGGGAGACTCATGCTAGCTTTTAACAAAGATCCTGGCTACTTTGGAAGTCACCATGCTGCTTACTAGGGTGGCTCTGGGGACCTCAGAGTCCTGCTGTGCTGAACATGTGCTGACCCAGCCTGGAGAGCAAAATGAAGGGCCTGGTCAGTGTGTAGCCAGCTGTCCCGTGGCTTAAGGAGTGCTTCCGTTTTGCCTGCATTCTACTCTTTACTGAAAAACGAAAACAAAATGTGAAATGTGTGTGTGTGTGTGTGTGTGTTGTGTGTGTTGTGTGTGTGTACACGCACGTGTGATCCTTAGGAATATTGTCTACTCCCTTTGAGACAAGGTCTTTTGTTGGCCTGGAGCTGACCCAAATAGGCTAGAATGGCCAGACAGACATCCCAGGATGTGTCTCCCCAGCACTGGATGAGAAGTGCCCCTCTACCCCTGCCTGTTTACATGGTTCCGGGGATGGAACTCAGGTCAGCCAACCTGAGTACTTTACCAGCCAACCCCTTTCCCTTTCCCTTCCTTTCTTCTTTCCTCCTTTTTTTTTTTTTTTTTTTTTTTTTTGTATTCACTCAGACTGGCCTAGAACTTGAGGCTATCCACCTGCCTCAACCTCTGGGATGCTGGGATAATAGGTATGAGCCACCAAGCCTGGTTTGCATTATCTAACAGGTAAATGTTGCTTCTTACATGGCTTCTAGAGCCTGTTCCTCACATGCGACTCATGTCAGGCTCCATCGTCTGTTTCCTAATTACTTCAGTATCTACCCACTAGTGAAGGTGCATGGTAAAGTCAAGGGAAGAGGGAAGAGCCATCTCGAATTCCCGTTGTCCTTGTGACAGCCGTCACCCCCTTCACCCCCCAACATGTCAATCAGTTTCCTTCGCCAGGGTGTTTACCGATTCCTCTGATGGGGTGAACTCCTCCCCACTAGTGAATACCACCCATCCTCAGACAGTGGGGGCGGTGGCGGCGGTGGGCATGGCAATCTTAGACAATCTTTAGTTTCCCACTGTTGTGTGATCTTGAGAAAGTCAACCGCCTCCCCGTCAGGATCCAGTGACATTTAAAGCATTGCGGCTAAATCGGTCTGTCCTTTCCAGCTGAACACAGGCAAGGGAGGTAGGCCTGCCTGGGAAGCAGACGCCTAGGTCAGTGTGTGGGTGCTGATGACCAGTGGGTGTGCTCAGAGGTAGACAGATGGACAGACAGCAGGGAACCACACCCTGCCTCTGTACCATTTTTTGAAAAATGTATTTAACCAGGCAGGGAGAAGGGGGGTCGTTGAGGACCAAATCACATGGGTGACTGAGGTCTGATAAGACCTTGGAGAAAGGCTAATACCTCATGTGGAAACCAACCTTAGGGATGGCCAATGAGGTGGAAGCCCTGGAGGGAGGAGCTTCATGCCTGGTCATGTGGGCGCTCTCCTCACAGGTTTAGATGCCTTTGTTCTGCTGTCTTGTTTTTATGGCAGTGATGCCCCCTCATGGAAGGCTTTCCACACTAACTTTCCCAGGTGGCTTCTGTGTCGCTCACTGGTAAGTGTGAGGGATAACAATTTGTTTTTCTCAGATCAACGTAGTGGGTAGAAACTGCTATTTGTGGAAATATCTACTCTGGGCATAAACAAAGAAGTAGGGGGTGGGGCAGTCTGAAGGCAAACAAGGAACGCATGCTCGCTTCCTATGATGTCACAATCTGCCTCACCTGTAACCTGGTCTAGCCTCACATAGCCCAGGACAAAAGCCACTCTTGGCTTTCTGTCTAGGTGGGACAGGCCCTAGAAACCTAGCAAGAGCAGTCTCCTTGGGAACTTAGACTAGCCGAGCTGGGTTGCATCTCATGGCTCCTTTGTGACTTAGTTCAGCTGGTCACTATTAGGAGGCAACTGCCAGTCACAGTGGTTCTGAACTCTTGAAGCCTGTGATGCTGGGGTGATGTTTGGAAATTGGCATCATGGAGATGAAGAGGGAGCCCTTCCCACCATGGCCAGCATAGGCCCCACATGGGCCCAGAAGGTCAGCAAGAATTTACTGAATGAGGGGTTGGACATGGTGGGGTTGGACGTGGTGGGCATTGTGTGGACTCCTAATGGAAGCAAGAGAGAAGTGTTGTTGTTTCTGCTCTTTGGTCTTTTGGGGGGTCCACCACCCAGCTCCCAAATAAATCACACACGGAGGTTTAGTCTTAATTATAACCACCCAGCCTTAGCTTGGCTTGTTTCTTGCCAGCTTTCCTTTACTTATGTTATCCCCGTCTACCTTTTGCCTCTGACGTTTCCCATTCTCTTCTGTAAATCTTACTCTTACTCCGTGGCTTGCTGTGTAGCTGGGTGGCTGGCTCCTTCCTCCTCCTCCCAGGTTTCTCCTATCTATTCTCTCTGCCTGCCAGCCCCACCTATCCTCCTCCTGCCTCGCTATTGGCCATTCAGCTCTTTATTAGCTCATCAGGTGTTTTAGACAGGCACAGTATCACAGCTTCACAGAGTTAAACAAATGCAACATAAACAAAAGTAACACACCTGGAAATAATATTCTACAATAAAGAAGGATCTTGGAAAGGGCAGCGAGCCTAACCAACTTTAAGGACGTCACCTCATGAGCCCCATAGGAAACATTGTTTAGATGGTGTCATTTGGGGGTTACTTTTATCATCCCGTCAAGAGCCCTTACCTATTGGCTGGGTGAGCACTGTCTGTGCATTGCCGTGGAGCAAGGCTGCTTTCTCCAGGGAGGCGCTCTGGATGGACTGAGAAAGCTGAGCCATCTGCTGCGGGCTCTGTTGGAGCTAAGTGTGAATATGTTCACACAGGCCAAACTCAGAGTCAGACATCTGTGTGGTACTTGCCCTCTTCAAGTTGGTTCCCAAAGCATCAAGTTTACAGTGAGGTCTAAGGAGAGTATGTGTGGGTGGAGGTGATGTATGGCATCTTCAGGTGTGTGTTCTAGGATGCGGACAAACCCTGCTGGAAATGTGTCAGCAAGGAGGGACAAGGAGTCTGGCTTCTAAGGCACTTGGTCTGTGGGGATATGCTGAACTACCATGAACAACAGGGGGAGGGAGGCAAGCTTACTTCAAGGCCTTTAAATCCATCTTCCTGATGAGGTGCGGGGAGGAAGGGTGTGGTGTTACTACACGGTAGAATCTCGGTCTAGTCAGTCTTCTATTTAGTTTATATGAAGTCCAGAGGGTAGGGTCTGAGGAGATGGCTCAGTGGGTAAGATGCCTGCCACACAAGCATGAGGATCTGAGTTCAGATTCCTATACCCATGTAAAAAGCCCCAGTGGGGAGACAGGAGGATCCCTGGCATTCATCTAGCCGAACTGTGAGCTCTAGATTCAGTGGGAGACTCTGTCTCAAAAGATACAGTGGAGGGGTAGAAAACACTCAACATTGACCTTTGGCCTCCACACACAGCACGTACATCTGCACATGTATGGTCACACATGAACACACACATGTACATACAAACACACACAGATGCTAGTGGAACACATTAACACCATGCTAACATATTCTACTAGGATTGATATGGAAATTCTGATATGATGAATTTCTTCCAATCTTAGTATTTGTGCTGCCAAAGCAAACACAGATAAGTTTCTTAATATCACCAAGAAAAAGAGAAGTTGGAGGAATGGAACTTTAAGAAGTCTGCCGGTGGCATTGTCTTCCTGCCCACTCCACGTTTTTCTTGTCCTTATTCATCACTGGAGACCACCACCACACACACACTTTTTTATTATTATTTCCCACTGGAACACAACATCGTCTGTTTATAAGACTCTCAGCGATGTTTCCGGCCAGTGTGCATGCTGTGTGGCTCCCTCTGGGGTGAACATAGCTATCCACCATTTATCTTCTTTAAGACGGAAACTTTCAGAATCTTCTGCTCCAGCTGAAAACCCACACACAGTGCATTGTTGTCCTTGGTCACTGCACAGTGAGACAGCCCAGCAGCCAGCTCTTCTCCACCATGTCCCTGCTCTCCCAGCCTCTCATAACCACCATTCTGCTTGGTTCCCATGAACTCAAGTCTGCTGGATTCCACAGGAATGAGGTCATGGGACAGCTGTCTTTCTGTATGGCTTGTCTTATTTAACACAGTGCCCTCTACTCCATGTTGTCTCATGTGACCGGATGTTCTTTTTTTTTTTTTTATGGATAAGTAGTATTCCATTGTGCCATGTTTTCTTCATTCATTTATCAGCAGATGCACACCTCCTGGGTTGTTTCCATTTCTCGGCTATTGTGAAGTGGGCTGAAATGATCCTCAAAACAACACATAGTTTTTGGAGATAAGTTTGGAATTACTTACAAATGAAAAGCTATTCTGTGTGGGATTGCATCAAAATAATCCAGTGGTGGTGTGGTGTGGGGGGTGGCAGGGATGGGGATACTGGTGAAGTAAAGATGAACAAAATCTCAGCAGGGGTTGAAGCTGGGGTGGTGGGTGCATTACAGTTTGGTTTACTTTTGTGATCTATTTACAATTTTCATAGTAAAACACCAAAAACAAAATAAAATCCCATCTGAATACCCTTCTGATGCGCCTGCCCTGAGGCAAGATTAAATGATGGTCTTCCCAGGCCGGGTACCAGGGTGTGTGCCTTTCTCCAGTGGGTCAGCAGCTTGGTGGGCATGGTCTCAGCATCTCCACTCTTGGCCCGGCTCCACATTGGCATCTTCCTTCCCCATAATTTATCCCCCAAAGCCTTTGGCATCACCCCATCTCATGGGTCTCTGCTCTGAAATTGTCTTGACCTCTGGTCTTGTGTATCTGCCTTCCGTCTGTAGCCCCGCCCCTGCCCCACCCCGCCCCCACCCTACTCACCTTGACTGTCTTATGGGGGGGGGGGTGTAGCAGAATGGGGGCAGGGTAAGGTTGTGGGGTTTTTCCTTTAGCAGGAGGTCAGTCACTCCAGTGTGACCTTGGCCTCGGACAAGCATGCCGGGATGTAAAGGAGGGCTTTCTCAAAGTTGTGGGTAGGTTGCCGTGGCTCTGAGAGGAAGCATGGAAATACTTATGTGGGGAGGAGGATGCAGGACGGGTCTTTAGTCCTTGGGGGAGATTTGGGAGATGGAATCATCAGGGTACTGGCCCAAAGGTCTGCCCTTTCCCAGAGGGTACCGAGTGCAGTCAGGAAACAGAGAGGAAGCCAGTCCTGCTCACTGCTCAACACCTGGCTCTGGGTGCGGCAGCCGCTCAGGCTTCTGTTAGCAGGACAACAGGTAGACTGCAGCCTCCAGGGGAACTGGGTTCTGCTCAGGTAGCGTGAGGGTGGCTGTGGAGAATCCAGAGAGCAGTATGGGGCTGGAGAGATGAGCTCAGCCCTTAAAGCCTGGGCTGGCAACCAAAGCCCAGTATGTATTGTCTTAGGTCGCATAGCTTGCAAGCTGGTAGATCTAGGGTTTGAACTCTGCCCTCTGGCTTTGGGTCTTACACGTTGCTCCTCCCACCCATCAAGGCCTTGACATGGGAGGCAGTGCAGTTGATTGGGACAAGAGCACTTTTGGTGTTTCTTGCTAAATGAGGTGCTGGGGGTGTGGCAGCAGCTGGTGTCACAGTGGGAAGCTTGGTGACTCTGGGGCGGAGGGAGATGGGTATTGCAAGCTTTGGTCCTCACTGGGGCATTTGCAGGGCTTCCTGGTGAGCAGTAAAGTTCCATTCAACTTGTTTATTAGCTCAGCTCTGTTGAGAGACCCGGCTCACTTCCTGAAGACCTCCCCTCCCTGCTTCTGCTTCCCAAAGCTGGATATCTTAGGGCTTTTTAGGGATCCCCTTCCCTGCCTGCTCAGATCCCACAAAGAGCAGCCCCTCCTACACAAACACCACTCCTTATCTTTCTATTTTGTTTTTAAAGTGTGTGTGTCTGTGTGTCTGTGTGTCTGTGTGTCTGTGTCTGTGTCTGTCTGCCTGCCTGCCTGTCTGTGTATCTGTGTATGCACATGTGTGAGTGCATGAAGAAGCCAGAAGAGGGTGTTGAATTCCCTGGTGCTGGAGTGACAGGTAGTTGTTAGCTGCCTGTTCTGGGAACTGAACTCGGGTCCCTGGGAAGAGCATCACATGTTCCTGACCACTGGGCCATCTCTCCACCCAACTTTCTCGTCTTTTTGGTTTCTCTCGCACGTGTTATACTCTGGAGCAGTCTGACACCTGTATTTTTTTTTTTTTTTTCCAACCCAGGGAAAACCTGCTGCTGGAGAAAACCTCACAGCATGCTGACCGGGCAGCATGGCTTTGGCTGGAGGCTAGGTCATCTGTGTCTCAGAATGGCGTCTGCTTCCACTCTTCAGGGGTTCCTCCCCATCTGCATAGTGTCAGCCCTGGCTTCTCCCTTGGCCTCTCACCTACAATCCCTTGCCTCCACTTGGACCCGTTCCTGATGCTTCCCTCAGCCTTCATGTCTCACCTTTTCCTTGACTTGATTGTCAGAGTTTACAAAGCATATCTCATACTGCTTTACTTTCCTGCACGTGCATGAGCAGGTGCACATGCTTTGAGAGGCCAGAGGTCTACTTTGGGTGTCCTTTCTCAGGAGTCATTTTCCTTATTTATTTATTTGTTTGTTTATTGTTTGTTTGTTTGTTTGAGTCAGGGTCTCTTGCTGGGACCTGGGGCTCCCCAAGTAGACAAGGCTGCCTCTAGATCCTTACAGATCCTCTCGCCTCTGCCTCCTCAGCACCGACATTATGCACACAACACTATGCCTAGCTGTTGAAATGTGGATTCTAGGGAATAACTCAAGACCTCAAACCTCCCCAGCCCACTGCCACTTGTCTCCTCTGTCCCTTGAGGAACTTGTTCAGTCAGGGCCACCAATAGCTCCCTAGAAGATGAATCATAGGCATCTGTAGCTTTATCTCATGTGATCATCTCTTTGAAACATCTGGTATGGTTCCCACCCTTCCACTCTGCTGGGGAAGCTCTGAGCTCTGTCTACTGTCTGCCTGTCTGTCCTCTCTGTCTGCTGTCAGCCTGTCTGTCCTCTCTCTGTCTGCTGTCTGCCTGTCTGTCCTCTCTGTCTGCTGTCTACCTGTCTGTCCTCTCTGTGTCTACTGTTTGCCTGACTGTCCTCTCTGTCTACTGTCTGCCTGTCTGTCCTCTCTGTGTCTACTGTCTGCCTGTCTGTCCTCTCTGTCTGCTGTCTGCCTGTCTGCTGTCTGCCTGTCTGTCCTCTCTCTCTACTTCTTTCAAATCAGGACCACCTGGAGTCAGCTTCCAGTCCTTGTCCTTTCACACTAATCATGCTCTGAGATGCATGTCATCTGTCATGGAGATGCATGTCCTCTGTCACAATCCCCAAAGCTACGTTTCTGTTTCACAGCATGTCTTTCCAGCTCTTGACAGCCTTCCCTCTGCTTCAGATTGGGTGACCAATGTTTCACTCTGCGTGCGTGCGTGCGTGCGTGCGTGTGTGCGTGAGTGTGTGTGTGTGTGTGTGTGTGTGTGTGTGTGTGTGAATATAGAGGACCATCTGCCTCTTGTTGCTCAGGTGCTGTCTACCTTTTTTTTTTTTTTTCTTCTTTTTTTTTAAGGACAGGCTTTTTGTTTTGTTTTGTTTTGTTTTTCTGGCCTGGGACTCACCCAGTAGCCTAGGTTGTCTGGCCAGTGAGTCCCAGCGACTTATCTCCACCTTCACAGTGATGGAATTACAGGTGTGCTCCCCCCTTTTTAAGTGGGCTCTGGGGTGTTTGACTCTGGTGCTCAGGCCCACGAGGCACGCCTTTCCTGATTGCTGTCTCCCCAACGCCAACATTGCACTTAATTTTCATTAATCCAAATCCTTTCCTCCCTCCCGTGATTAAAACCAGAACAACCATTGTTGTTGGGCAAAGACTCGGGCTGATTCCCCAGGTTTGATTGAATCCGGGTGAGCTTAGGCAAACTGTCTAACTTCTCTGTGTCTTGGTTTCCAGAAATAAACATACCTGCCTGGAAGGATTAAGGTGGAGATGAGAGCGGATAAAAAACAAACAAACAGCCAAGCTCTTGGCACAGGGCTCATGCGTTGTAGCTTCTGCCAAACACAGAGCTTTGTTATGGATGCCACGGTCCTGGGCGTCATTCCTCAGGTCACTCTGTGTCCTAGTTACTTCCTTGACATTGTGCTAGACACTAGGGCCATACTCTGAGACCTTGCCTCCTGACTGCTCTACTCCAGCTAGGCCCACTGTGTTCTGTAAGGTCTCAGTGCCTGTCTCCTCCCTGGCCACCTCTTTACCTGTGCTGCCCATCCCCTCCCTTGGGCTCTCTCCTACTGCGGCTAGAGGAGTCTTCCTAGAACACAAATCTCCTCATGTCACCACTAAAAATCTCGGCAGTGTCCTTCAGGATAAACCCAGACTGCTTTCCATGGCTGCCAGGCTCATCTCTGGGCTGCTGACCTTACCCAGGCTGCCAGGCTCACCTGTATCTGCTGACCTCACCCAGGCTGCCAGGCTCACCTGTGTCTGCTGGCTGCTCTGGCCCTCTATAATCACTTGCACATTCCACACTGTGCACAGTGGTCTTGTGAAATGCACTGCTCTGCCACCTGTTGAAATGTCGCCTGCTGTCTTAGATGCTTGGACTGCTTCTGTTTCCTTACCGCCCTTATATAGATGGTGAGGTTAGTTGGCCCAGTTCCTTGTGTATTGCATATTTCACCATTAGTGGCCAAGGGCCCTGATTTTCTCATGCGTTGCTGTTTTATTATTTATGTTTTTTGTGTGTGTCCGTATTTGTGAACATATATGTACATGGATGCTCTCGAAGGCCAGTAAAGGGTATCTGATCCACGGGTTCTGGACTTAGAGGCAGTTGTGAATGTGGTTCTCCTGTAAGACCAACAGGATTTTTAACCTCTGAGCGTCTCTCCAACTCATTCTTTGTCCCTTGGTTTTAAAGGTTTGATGGCTCAGAAGGGAGATTGATGACTACTAGCTTTTTATTCAATATTTAATTCATAGAAGCCATAAATATAAGAATGGATTCTACCTTAAACCTATAAAAACAACCTATGAATCTTGTAAGTTCACTTGTAAATCTAGTAATGTTAAAATGAAAAGTCCCACCAGCCTGGCGTATGCAGGAGCCAATGAGAGACCTTGTGTCTAAGGAGAAGGGGAGGACTGACTTGCCGGCAAGGTGTGAATGAGCCAGCAGATAAGTGTGGTTTTTTTTTTTTTTTTTTTTTTTTAACAAACTAGAAAGCACTCATTTCACTTGTTTATGCCCATGAGTTTAAACCCTTCCTCCTGTCAGTGTCATTTATAATTTGTTCAACACTTTCGAATCTCAGAAGGCCAGTGTGTGTGACCCTTGTAAGATTTTAGATTTTTGGGCTGGAGAGATGGCTCAGAGGTTAAGAGCACTGGCTGCTCTTCCAAAGGTCCTGAGTTCAATTCCCAGCACCCACATGGTGGCTCACAACCATCTGTAATGAGACCTGGTGCCCTCTTCTGGCCTGCAGGGGTATATGCAGATAGAACACTATATACATAATAAATAAATAAACCTTAAAAAAAAAGATTTTGGATTTTGTAAAAAGCGTCCAGAAGATGCACACATGAACACGACTGGAGAGCTTACTCTAGCACCGCTCTTCGCCGTGGTCATTATACCCAGACAGCAGCATCAGCACCAGCATTAACGAATGACCTTAGCCCCCAGTCCCAGATGGCTCGGCTAACCACAGGGACACTGTTGCCATCTCCCACCCGTCATGGTTATGCTACAGAATGTTGGGAAGCAAAATACAGCTAAGTTCCGTGCTACTGGTTAGGGGTTAGACCTGGACTCAGAAGGTCCATGCTTCTTCCAGAAGATTCCGAGCTGCTTTTGCTGGGATTCTTATCAAGTGGTGACCACATCAGTGATTGACAGGACTTCTGGAGCCCTCTCCTTTCAGCAGGGTCTTCTACTATCTTGCCTGGTGTTTGACTTTCTCTACAAAACCTTCTGTTGAAGGAAGTTTTGTGGCTAAAATAAGACTTTGTGTGTGTGTGTGTGTGTGTGTGTGTGTGTGTGTGTGTGTGTGTGTTTTGTTTTGAAACTGTGTCTCCAGACTGGCCTGGAACTTCATATGTAGCTCAGGCTAGTCTGGAACTCATGACCCTCCTGTTTCTGCCTCCTGAACGCTAGGATTGAAACATATGCCACTGGGGTCAGCAAGAGATCTCTTAAGTATCAGGACCTGCTGGCCTCTCGGAGTCTAGTTTAGTTTTTCTCATTCTGTGTCCTGTCTTCCTATGTAATATGTATGTCTATCTTTTTCTAACACTCTGTGTACTGACTGATGGACTATCACATGCTTTCTCTAGCTGACACATAGTCTTCATTGCCTCAGGTTTATAACTGCTAGTATCCTCATGGTTTGATATTCTGTGCCCATGATATTGACCATTAATGATAGAGTCTCCAGGTCCTGAGCAGAGCCTGGCATTCATGCAGCACCCAGGAGCATCTGTTTAGTGCTTTTCCTGTTTTCCTGGAGTAGATCTGGATCCCTGAGAGGACTAGAATTTTATTGTTGGACAGGATTGTCCTAGGTCACTGCAGCGGCCAACTGTTTATGTTTATGAATGAATGTGAGAAAGGTGAAAATTGCTAGTGGTGAAGGCCAAGTGTGTCAAAACAGGTGAATGGGTTATTTCTTTAAGATCTTGTATTGATGAAAACTTTGGGCATTTCCGGAGATTCTCTTCTCCACCACGTCTGTTTGGGCCTCTCATTCCTGGCTACATTTGCTGCCCCTGCTTGGCTCTCTGGAGGCTGGAGGTCCTAGATCAAGCCTCGGATAAAGGAGGGCTTTGACCCACAGGCTAAGCACTCTCCAGTGTCAAGTCCCCCTCCATTTCTGGCCTTGCAGGAAATGTCAAGGGTATATAATTGACCTGGCGTCTTCCGGGCATATCTGCTTTCCTTCCTCGATCACTTCCATGGTCTTCTCTGATGTGAAGTTTGTTCTTGCAGCTCTTTCTGAGCATCCTGTGGGCTGACGACCATACCTGTCTAGTAGCTTCAAAGGTGGCCCATGTGGTCATGTACTTCATTTCAAACCTAATGCTTTGTTAGAATAAATAGTTAATTGTGTTAGTTCCCATGCAGATGCACAGGGAGAGACTTGGCTTCTCTCTAGGAATGATGCAAGCTTTTCATCTGGAAAATGATTTCAAGTCCTTGGAAGGTGTGGTTATGCTTTAAGACCCAGGGACCATTGTGTACCTACATCATAGCCTTCTCGCAGATACAGAGGCTATCTGTAATGACCTGTTCAGAGATGATCTCCTGAGCAAGATCATCGCAACCAGCACCATCTGCCTTGGGCTTACCTCTGAACTTGGAGCCTGTGGTGTTTGAGGTACCCTGAGGTAAGGGTCTGTAACTGTGGCTGCCCTGGGTGGAGTGCTAAGTGTAGGCCCAGCAAGACCACCACCTCTACACCCAATTCATTTGGATTGGCCTTGCTTTGCAGTTGTCTATCTCCCACATCACCCAGTTGAGGGGCCTAAAGCTTACGTCCATGCCTTGCAGAACTCAGCTTCTGCACATTGGTGACTCGTTCCTTCCCGCATGTGAGTGAATGAATGGCAGCTGGGTGTGAGAGACTGGAGGAGGCGTTGCTTGCTGCTTGTCTCTACGTAAGATCTGTGCACACCCTCTGCCTAACTACTGGGGAATCATCAGTCTTTTTCTTAAGAAGTTGGATAATCTTCCAAGATATGCACAGACACACAGACACATAGACAGACAGACAGACACAGACACACACGTTTATGAGATCAGAGACTTTCAGGGTATGTTTTTTCCAAGGGTGACTATTTGCTATGTGCTAATTTAGATTGTGGTAACTCTATAGAACATGACTGCTGTAACTAGTAAGGGTCCACTGTATTTAGGTCTCTATGACAGTGTAAGGGAGCCAAGACTGTATGAGACACAACTGCTGCATATATGGAGCTCAATAAATGTGTTCTTTTAAAATATGCAACCCCAGGGCTGGAGAGATGACTCAGTCAGTAAGGTTCCTGCTGCCCCAGCACGAAGATCTCAGTTCAACCCTCAGGACTCACGTAGAAACGTGTGGCATAATGCCTGTAAGTGTTACACCTCTGAAGGGAAAGGTATCCTGGCAGTCGGAAGCCAAGGGTTACCTGCAGCTCTGTTCAGGTGGGGGACAGTTTCCCTAGCAAAGAGTTACAGCAAGTGTAATAACCCTGCTCCGGCAGGGAGGGTTTTCTTAGTGAGGTGGTTACAGCTCTGCTCAGCTTCCCTGGAGTGTAACAATTCTGCTCCAGCAAGGGGAAGTTTCCCTAGCCAGTGTTACTTTTCTGCTCTGCTTAGCTGAGAGCCATTACAACTCTGCTCTGCTAAGGGAGTTTCTCTGCAGAAATGAAGCAGTTCTGCTCTGCTCTGGAGAAAGTTGTTAGAGACATCTCTGCTCCTCTCTGCTCCAGCGAAAGAAAGTGGGTACCACAAACCTCACTCGAGAGTGGCTACCTCTGCCAGGGTGGAAAAAGAGTAGCCCCAAATTGAAGAGGTATGGAGCTTATATAGGCTTTCTTAGGGGCAGAGCTTTCTGAGGAGGGAGATTTTCAGGATGGGAATTGGTAGGATCTCAATTCCTGAGCTTGAGACAAGCTCAGAGATTGGTTGGATTTTGTGCTCAGGGATTGGTAGTTTCATGCTCTGGGGTTGGTTGGTTTTCGTGCTCAGGGATTGGTTTGATTTCAATTCCTGCGTTGGTTAGGGGCAGGTTGTGTTTCTTTGGCTCTTGTCTTAGGTTCAGGGTTTTCTTTCACTGACCCTTTTTACACTTCAGTGCCTATGCCTGTAATCCCAGCGCTTGGGAGGCAGAGACAGGAAGATCCCTGGGCCCGCTAGCCGGAAAGTCGAGAGGAATGGGTGATTCAAGTAAAAAAAAAAAAAAAAAAAGTGGAGAGCAAATGGAGGAAGATACTTGATACTACCTTCTGGCTTCCACGTGCATGTGCACACATGTGTATACACACCTACACATACACAGGTGCACACATGTGTATACACACCTACACATACACAGGTGCACACATGTGTATACACACCTACACATACACAGGTGCACACACACAGATACAACCTTTATAAATCATGACAGGGCACTGAGTTTTACTTGATGGTTTGAATTGCTTCTTTTGAAACTGAATCATGTATTTCAGATATTAACTGTGTTCACAGAAGAAACATTATTAAAAGATTCAAAGAAAAAAGTCACCCACATCTTATTATCATATTCATTACTCTGAACGTTGGGTGTATATTCATTACTATTTACACATTTTTACAAAGTATAAAAATAATGCATGCTAGCTTAGTTGTTCTCAACTTCCTAATGCTGTGACCCTTTAATACAGTTCCTTATGTTGTGGTGATCCCTTAACCATAAAATTATTTTCATTGGTACCCCATAACTATAGTTTTGCTACTGTTATGAATCATAATGTAAATATCTCATATGCAGGATATCTGATATGTGACCCCTGTGAAAGGGCCGTTTGATCACAGAAGGGGTCATGACCCAGAGGTTGAAAACTGCTGCACTACCTTCTCACCCCCTAACAGTACACTGTGACCATGCTTCCTCACCAGTATATACAGATCCACAACATAATTTTTGTTGAATATATAATATGGGCAATCTGTAATTTATTTAAATAATTTATTTTTTGATTTTAAAGCTGTTTCCAATTGTTTTGCAAATAATGAATGTTAGGATTCTGCCCTCACTCCAGCTATGCACAATTCAGGGTCTTGCGTCTTACATCATCAATGTACGCTGATGACTACGTACGTGCCTTAAAAGCCGGACACAGACCCCACCCTCTCTCTCTGCTCCACTCCCCCCCCCCATCTTTCTCTCTCTCCTCCCCAGGCCTTGTCCCCTCTCCCTCCCTTTCCCTCCTAATAAAGCTCTGAAAACTAACACTGGGTCCTGTTGTGACTGTGACCTTGACCTTTCCATGCAGTAACCAGTGCCGTGCGCCACAAGTATCATCCTTTCAATGATAACAATCAAAATTTCACCAGTGAGGGACCAAGGTACAAAATGACGTTCTTCAAGTGAAAAGTGGTGGCAGGAACTGGGATTCACAGTATACATTCCTAGAATCATGAGTAGCAGTGAGCAAGTCTTTGATTAATTTCTAGGGGAGAGAATGAACTGGAAGTGTGGTTGTTGAGTCAGTGTGTGTTGTAGACCAGAAATGGAACACTGTAGATGGACAAGACATCTCTGGGGCCCTGAGAAGCTGGCCATGGTAAACAGCTTCATTTAGAGGGTTCTAGAACATTTCTCCCATGAACATAAATGTGGAATATTTTTCTCTGAAAGAGAGAAAATCCATTTCCTCATCTTTCTTGACAACAGTAAAAAATACTGTGGAAATTTTCTGACACAATTGCAGTTTTAGTTATTTTCTGTATCGTTTGTTGATTCCTGCTATGACACTTGTCTCTCTGCTTTCCAGGAACTGTTTGTGTCTTTCAAGATAGGTGTCAAATTGTTGCAAATGATTGTCCCCAGATGATCATTCGAAATGTAGTTTTTCTTTTTGCATTGCTGACGTAGATGTGACGAATGTTCAAGACTGTTCTTACGATGTACAGTTCACCAAATGTTAGGATGTTAATGGTGTGATCACAGGTTCAAGCCACAGACCTTCCCACAGTGTCTGTGGGTTCCTTCCTGATGTCTGGGCCTCCCAACCATAGGTGAAGCTAAGCATTTGGCAGCTGGCTTCATAGTAGCCTCAGTGATTTGCCTGCTCTGGTTTTCACATGTTAATGGGCTCCTGGAATGGATGTATCAAAAACACTGATGTGTGTATGATATGGCAGTTGGAAATGATAAGCACTGTTGGTGTAAGAAAGGATAGAGCTAAGGGGAGCTGGTTCAAGGATGCTGGGTGCGGGCAACTGTGTAGGCCGAGATAGAGGCATCATTGAGCTAAGACTTGCAAGGACATCAGCTGGAAGTACCTGTTGGAGAGAGGGAGCAGCTTGTGGGCCTGTGAGAGTCACTGTAGCATGATGGACCAGGGGGTGAAGGTTGGTATCCAAGAAGGATGTGAACTGCTCCCATGGGGACTTTGAGAGTGAGTAAGAGGGGCCATTGCAGGGTTCTGGGGTACTGGAGGAGCAAGATGGGCTTACGTTTTGAAAAGATCCTTCTAGTTGCTCTACTGAGAAAGAACGTGGGATGCACAGAGGCGGAAGCAGGGAGTAGTTAGGAGGCTGGCACAAAAGCATCTCTCCAGGGCTCACTGTGGATTGAATGAATATTGAGGCCTGAGAAGGAATGCTTTAAAACGTTGACTCTGTTATTTTCTGTACTGGGGATTGAACCTGGAGCTTTGTATATGCTAGGAAAACACTCTACCACTGAGCCTCATTGAAAACTTGAGTATGATTTAAATGTAGGTGAGAAGACATGTGCGCACATGTGCATGCAGAGGCCAGAGTTTGGATATCTTCCTAGTTACTCTCTGGAGTTGGTTGTTTTTTACTCTTTACTCTTTGGGGGGGCCCACCACCTAGCTCCCAAATAAATCACGTGAAGGAGGCTTATTCTTACTTATGAATGCCCAGTCTTAGCTTAGCTTATTTCTAGACAGCTCCCTCATCAAAACTACCCCCCCCCCTGCCACACACACACAGGGTGGCCTCGAACTCACAGAGATCCGCCTGCTTCTGCCTCCCAAGTGCTGGGATTAAAGG
Source organism: Peromyscus eremicus (assembly GCF_949786415.1). NCBI lineage: Eukaryota > Metazoa > Chordata > Mammalia > Rodentia > Cricetidae > Peromyscus > Peromyscus eremicus. The sequence goes on along the minus strand of NC_081416.1, from coordinate 116,072,788 downwards.
CATGCAACACCACCAGCACTCAGCCTTAGCCAGCTTTTCTTAACTTAATTATCCCATGTACCTTTTGGCTCTGGGCTTTTATCTTTCTCTATTCTATATGCCTTTCTTTACTTCTTATTCCGTGGCTGGCTGTGTAGCTGGGTGGCTGGCCCCTGATGTTCATCTCCTTCTCCTTTTCTTGCTCCTTGATCTTCTCTCTCCATATTTCTCCTCTTATTTATTCTCTCTGCCTGCCAGCCCCACCTATCCTTTCTCCTGTCTAGCTATTGGCCATTCAGCTCTTTATTAGACCAATCAGGTGTTTTAGACAGGCAAAGTAACACAGCTTCACAGAGTTAAACAAATGCAACATAAAAGAATGCAATACATCTCTGCATCATTAAACAAATGTTCCACAGCATTAACAAATGTAACATATCTTCAACTAATATCCCACAACAACTCTCCACCTTACTTTTTGAGACAGGGACAGTCACCTGGAACTCATAGTTCCACAGCGTTGCTGGCCAATGAGCTTCAGGGTCCCTTGCCCACAGTGCTGGGGTTACAGATAATGCACCACTGCACGTGACTTTTACAGTTCAGTCCCTGTGATTGCGTGGCTGGCACTTTGCCCGTTGCCCACTGAGCTGTGTCCTCAGCTCCCACATTTAAAATGTGTGCTTTCTCTAGAGAAATCAAGGGGGCAGACAGGCCTGGGGAGCAGGTCAGTTCCTCAGGCTGGGTCCTGATGAGGAGACACAGGAGAGTGAAGAGCAGTCCTTAAGATGAGAGTTGGGGAGCTCTGCCTCCTTTCAGGCCGTAGGCCGAGAATCAGGAGGTGTATTTTGGGGTGAAGGTCCTCCACCAACACCGGAGAGGGCCTGGGGTGCTGAGGTCTGACGAGGAGGAACTCCACTTTTGCTATCACTGTGGGTTTCCAGTGTAAAGTCTGACCTACGTTTTCGGTGATTCTCCTGACTAGCTCTCCGTTCGGGGCCAGGACTTCTCAGAAGAGGGGAATGAAAGCCCTTGAATTTAAGATGTCATATTTTCAGTCTGGCGTTGTTAATATTGATAAATGTGAAGATAAAAACGCTTGCTGTTTAAAGGAAAGAGGGAACCAGGTATGATGGTTCCTTCTGTAATCCTCACAAGTCTTTTTGTTTGTTTGCCTTTGGATGTTGTTGTTTTGTGTTTTTTGTTTGTTTGTTTTGTTTTTGAGACAGGGTTTCCTCTGTGTAGCCCTGGCTTTCCTGGGACTCACTTTGTAGACCTCCAACTCAGAGATCCGCCTGCCTCTGCCTCTTGAGTGCTGGGATTAAAGGCGTGCACCACCACCAGCTCCTCAGAAGTCTTGAGGCGGGAGGATTGCTTTGAGTTTGGGCCAGCCTAGGTTATATAGTAAGGCCCAGGCTAGCCTGGGCTACAAAATGAGACCCTGTTTCAAACATCAAAACAAAAACAAGAAGGGCAAGAAAGCGAAGTTCAGCGAAGATGCTGCGTTTGTACGTTTCTGTAACTACCCACAAACAGGAGTAATTCGGGAAGCTGGCCTCAGTAACTAGTTCCATTACCGTTTGGGGCCTTGATGGGGTTTCAGTTACTTCCAAGAGATCCCCTGACCCCACTAACTTCACAAGACCTAATTAAAGTTACATTGTTTCGGAAAAACTTCAACCCGAAACCTCTGCTGAGATCCACTTGGTGTGGGGTTTTGCCCCTCCTTTCTTGGCCCCTTCTCCACGGCCCCCACACCCCGACACTGAGCATCTGTGTGGGGCATGCGCAGGCTAGGTTCAAAATGAATATATTAATGTATGCGCCTGCCATCAATGCCTTGTATTCTGGGGAAACAGAAGAGGGTGTCAGAGGAGAGTTACAGGGTTTTTCTTTCCCTTTTGGCCACACAAAGTGTTTTTTGTCGCTTTGTTCACGGGCCACGATCAGACGTCATGCAGAACGCATATCAGTTGTGTGGTGTGGCTCTGCCTGGCTCGGAATACCTCATCTGTGTAGCCAGCATGGAGAGGAACACAAAGAATCTCTGCTTTATGCACATATGAATGCAATGTCTTTGTTCATGGAAAAGCGCCCTTGATTGTTTAGAAGCTCTATGAATTTTAAATGCAGCTCGGGGCTCCGCTGTATTATATCTTTTACAGGGAAAATTAGTTCTGCTTCTGCAAGCTTGGAACTGAATGCCTCATCTGGTGGCATAAATGAGTCTTGCTTTCAAATTTTATTCATTATTATTATTTATTTATTTTATGTGTATGGGTGTTTTGCCTGCGTATATGTCTGTGTACCACAGGCACGCCTGGTCCCTGTGGAGGCCAGAACATAGCATCGGCTCCCCTGGGACTGGAGTTAACAGCCATTTGTGAGCTGCCGTGTGGGTGTGGGAATTGAACCCAGTTCCTGTGGAAGAGCAGCCAGTGCTGTTGAACTGTGAAGCATCTGTCCAGCCCTGATTATTACTGTTTCAGAGATGCTGTGTTTGCTGTAGCCATTGTCTGCCCACGAGTTGCTCCTGACAACATTTAATGTGCACTGTAAACATTTTCATATTTGTATTTGTAATCTCGTATTTCATACAGGATTTGAAGTTGCTTGGTAGAAATTTTCTTTAACTATAAATAAATAAGCTTAGGAAAAAGTCTTTAGGAGGTAATTGGGAGTAAGTGCACAAGTAGACACGTGCAAGTAAAAAGATCTATTGAGTGACATTGTTGATCATCACATTGGATGCTGAGCTTCCCGGCAGCCAAAGGGAAAAGAGAGAAGGGATTAGTTAACCTATTTCCTGGCTCTTCAAATGGTACTGGCCATTCAGAAGAGTGGATTAAGTAAAGGACTTCCATGGATCCTAGCACCCCAGAGTCTGCACCTTGGGCTAACCATACAAGGTGCCTGTTTCACCAATCTACTTTTGGATAAGAAGCAGACGTAGGCAGAGCCTCTGTCATCTGCTTGCCTCGTCGGGCGTCTCCAGAGGTGCCTGGCACCTTCCTCAAGTCTCACCAGCTTTTAGCAGTGAGAGAATAAGGTCAAAGGAGAGGAAGGTTGGAGGCTTTCAGCTCTGAACTACGCTGTGCCTGTAGTTCAAGCATTAAAGTTTATTTTTAAGGAAACAATAGGATGTTTAGCTGTCCATTTATGTGTGTGCGTACACGTGTGTGCGTGTGCGGGAGTGTGCATGTGTGTCGATCCAAAGACAATTGGAGTCAATCCTTTCTTCTTCCACTGAGTGAGTCTTGGGGATTGAATTTGGGTTGTCAGGCTTGGCAGCAAGTGCCCTTACCTGCTGAGCCATCTTGCTGGTCTAGAATTTCCTGGGAAAATTAAAAAGTGGAATATTTTTGTCTTACACAGTGCTGTCTCTGCCATTGGTGCTTACTGTCTATGAATCCCCATGGACATTATTTCCTTGGCCCCGAAGCCCTCCACCAGTGTCTCAGTTTCAGGACCACAGTGTCTCCATTTTTTCTTCTCTCTCCTCCTCTGTAACTGTCCCGGCATGAATGAAGATATTCTAAAGAGATGTTTGTACTCTACCCACTTTCTTTGGTTGCCACGCCATTGAAACTGGACTCCCAGAAACTGAAAGTTCCCCAGGAATCTCATGTTTGGAGAGGGAAAGGCTTCAAAGCTGTCGCAGGCCAGAGAGGGCGCTTGTCTCCTCCAAAAGGATTTCACACACTCTGACAACTTGTCAGACCACCTTGCTGGAGAGAGGAGCTGAGACAGGGATGATGGGCGGGGCCACACCTTGGCCAGGATGCATGGCTGCACAAACCTGCTGCCATCTCAGAAACCCTAAACCTGTGGAAACAGGTGGGTCCCTGGGCTCGCTGGCCAGTCAGCCTAGCTGCTTGGATGGATTTAGCATAGGGAGAGGCCATGTCACATCTCAGGGGAATGTGGATGGTTCTGTAGCAGTGACATTTGGTCTACACACACACACACACACACACACACACACACACACACACACACACCTTATGCTCCTAAGCGTTTGTTTTTGGCAACAGCCCTAGCCTTAAAGCCTGTCAGTTGTTAAAGCCAAAGTCGTTCCAGGAAGCTGCTGAGCTGAGCTCTCCTCTGATGCTGCCTCAGTCTCTCCTTCCCTCTCTCAGCCTCAATCTCAATGCAGCCTGTGCTCTGTCTTCTCACTACTGGCTGCCACCTCCCTCCCCCCCACTTCCCCACCAGCTGCCTCCAAGTGGGAGGTGGTATTCTGCAGACAGCTCTGGGGAGGGCACGGCCACAGAGATGGAGCTGCCAGCATCACTTCCCTGCCTCGCCCATGTTAAAGAGGCTGTATCTCTTTCCTCCTCAACTTTCAGAACAATTTGAAAAGAATCCTTTGAAATGCATTTACATAATCACAGACACGCAACCAATCCAGATGCCCCTTTTCAGACAGGTCTCACTGACTGCATAATGAGGTAGTCACAGCTGGACCATGTTTCCCTTGCTTGCTGGGAAACCTGTATTTCTCCTGCTGAGCCTATCTGCAGGTCTTCCCCTCCAGTCTCCCACAGCACTGAGGTCATCATAGCTTGGAGCCAGCCGGGGTGGGGTGGGGAGAGGCATGGGGCTCAGGGGGTCTTTGGGAAACTGTTTAATCGAGGTAGAACCATGTCAAGGTTTTTAATGTTAAACTTATGTTAATGATTTGGCAATAAAAAGGTAACTTGTTTTCACAAAACTAACCGGGTCTTTGAGATGCCGACCATGGAATACCAGGAAGCAGCTCAGGCCTTTCCTGCCTCTGAGGGCTCCTTCCGGCCTTCAGGGTCTCCATGTGCTGCTCAATCTAAATGTCATTTCCACCCCTTCCCTTTGGCAAATCTTCTCTCCTGCCCAGAGACCACCCTCTCCTCGGCCTCCTCCTGTGGGCAGGGGCCAAAATCTCCGTTTCTGGAGTTTGGGGTAATAATGTGTGAACCTTTTTTGCACTATGATGAGAAGTGGCTCCCCCCCACACACCCCAAAACAAAGACTTGTCTCCTTTGAAGTTTGAACTCTGAAGGATGTCTGCCTTAGAAAACTTCCTCCTAAACCTGTTAGGAGTGGGCAGTGGGATGTTTAAGGGGAGTGGGACACAGGTGTAATCTGGCCACAGGTGGTTCCTTAGGGAGAGGGATTGGTTGGTAGACACCAAGTCAGTGTAGGAGCTCCAGTCAACATGACTGAAGGCTTTACAGGGGGCCTTGTGCTGCTGGGGGTTCTTAGTAGCATCCATCAGCATCTCTGAAAACCAGTCTTTTAAACTACAAAGGCTTTTTAATAAAGCAGATTAATTGAATTATTGTCCTTCATAAAAAAATGTAAGATGCTTTTAAACAATGTACTCATCAACGTGTAGGTATCAATCACAGTGTGCCATACAGCTTTGATCAATTCATGTAGAGATGCACTTGGGGACATAAGCTGCATTTTGGCTAGGTGTTTATGTGCTTTGGACTTCTTGATATTTAAGCAAAGTCTTGGGATCGTCTCGAATCACAGCTCTCAGAAGCCAGACTTCTCTGGCCTGGGTACAGTAGCCTGAGTAATACTCCCCTTCTCCCCTCCCCCACCCCGTTATTTATTTGTGGTGCTATTTACCAGGCGCGAGAAAACACGAGGTACAACAGGACCTACTACAAGAGTTTTATTAGGGAAGGGCAAGGGGGAATGTGCAAACAGGCCTACCCGAAAGAGAGGTGCGGAAGAGAGGGTGGGGAGCAGGTGGAGCCTGCTTTTATAGGTCACCTCTCACATGCGTATATGGGCTTACATAGCTATGCCACACATGCCCATAGATTACGTGTTCACGCTGCGCACGGATTACGTAGGACGTAAGGCCCTGGAGTGACCAAGCATTTTGCCTGATTACTGGACAGTGCATTCGTGGTCTTGTGGCTAGGAAGTGGCTAGGAATTATAACACCCCAACCCTCAATGGTGTCCATGTCCAGTTGGCTGGAACCCTTGAAAGTTCTTTGTGTGGGAGTTTGCAGGTGGGGTTGGATCAAGGCTCTCGAGATAGTTTATCCAGGATTGTATGCTGAGTCTTTCTAAGACAGGCACAGGATGGAAGAAGAGAACCAAGGTGAAGATGGAGTGTGTGGCTGGGGCATCATGAGCAGGTGTCTGTTCACCCCCATTAGGGCACTTGAGACTAACTGAAGGGAAATGGGAACTACAGGGCACAGGCTGTATTAAAATCATATCAGGAAAAGCAGGCCTGAGAACTTAACAGAAACATGAAACAAAAAAAGGGGTGCAACTCCCTTATCTGGACCCCGTAAAATGTGGACTTCTAGCACGGAGAAGGCCCTTTCCAACCTGCCACCTGACCTCTGGGGTGTGTGTGTGTGTGTGTGTGTGTGTGTGTGTGTGTGTGTGTGAGACCAACAGATAAAGAACTCCCTGTTGTCTCAGAGAGTTCGACTTGATTCCATCACTGCTGTTAATACAATGTCTTCAAATTGGCTGCCTGTTTTCTTTGCTCATCTGGACCTGCTGTCTGTCTGTCTGTCTGTCTGTCTGCCTATTCGTCCATCTGGACCCAGGCTTGCCTTTTCACCATTAAGACTCATACTGCTTTGCTCTCAAACCTGTGAAAACCTCGTTGTAGCTAGAGTTTTCCTGGTCCTGCCTGGCCCACGGTCAGGACAAATCTCTCTCACCTGCCAGTCCTGCAGCCGCTCAGACCCAACTGAGTAAACACACAGAGACTTGCATTGCTTACAAACTGTATGGCCATGGCAGGCTTCTTGCTATCTAGTTCTTCTATCTTAAATTAACCCATTTCTATTAATCTATAAGTTACCACATGGCTTGTGGCTTACTGGTATCTTTACATGTTGCTTGTCATGGTGGTGGCTGGCAGCGTCTCCCTGCCTCAGCCTTCCACCTCCCAGAATTCTTCTCCTCCTTGTCCTGCCTACCCTATCCTTCCTGCCTGGCTACTGGCCAGTCAGCGTTTTATTTATCAATCAATCATCCATAGCACCTCGTGAACTCCTCTGTGACCTCTTAACTCAGCACATTCTTAGATATACAGAGAGATAGATGTACTGTGTCATGTGTAAGATGTGATAGTAGTAATTAAGGTTGGATCAAAAGGACTTATGTTTTCCTCAGCCAGCATAATCAAGGACAATGAGATATATGGTAAATTGCTGCCATTAAAGTCTGCCATACCTTATAAATGTATCATTAACCAAGAAATCCCAGCATTTTGGAAAGACCCATGTGTTCACCCATGTTTCTGGAGCAGCACACTCATGACAATCTTCAGTGGAGCCTCCAGAAGGAACAGCCTTGATAATGTCTAGATTCATCTCCAAAGGACTGATTTTACAGTTCTGAGCTCCAGGGCTATAGGAAATCTATTTCATGTTGTTTTCAGCCGTGAGTCTTCACAGCTGCTCATTATAGTAGCCACTGGAGACAAGGACCAGGGTGGTTCTGTGCCCCAATGCTGCCTCAGTGTGAACGCTGGGCCATGGTTATTTACATTTCAAAGGATTGTCCCCAGGCTCAAATCCATCATCCATTTCTCTTATGTGGTCCCCAGCTTTGGTCACCTGTATGAAGTGGCATAAATTTTGCTTGAAGGTACCTGCTTGAGAGGTAAGCTGTGGGCTTGTCCTTGGGCAAAAAGAAGGGGAAGGCAGAGGAGTGAGAGTGGGAGCTGATTCCTACTGAGACTTCTCAGTCATTTTCTCAAAGACTACTTGTGATAATTTGAATTTAGTTTTGTTATAGTAGTCAAATATGTAGAAACACAAAGTGCTAACTGTGCTCACAGCTTTAAAACAATTATAAACTCTCAATTTACATAAAATTAAATACAGATGAAATCACAGATCCAGCAAAATTCCAAATAACTCCAAGGAGTTCATGCCATGGACAATGTTTTTGCTCAGCTAAATTGGTGTTCTTAGTGTGGTTTTGCACACTGGCAAAGCCCTGCCACATTGTCTCTGTTTCAGTTGCGCTGTGTCTACTTTGTGCAGAAAAGGTGGTATTCTTGAAGGAAGCCTGTCCATCTCAGCTGTCAATCGCTCTACTAAGGACAGTTTTCAGGCCCTCATATAACGCTTCAATCAGTCCGTTTATATACAGATGAGAAAATTAGGTAGATGAGTGGTTGGTGGCATGGTGTGGGGGTCCAGGTCAGGATGGTGGCAGCTGGTGAGGGACTCTGCCTTACAGGTCGTGTTTTGTGACCTGAGTATTTGTTCCTTTTCTGGCCTTGAACTTGGAGTGATCCTCCTGCCTCAGCCTCATGAGTGCGACATGGCATTTCTTCAGTCTGATTTTTTTCTCTTGTACCAGTGTTTAGGGGCATGCAGCATAGTTGTAGATTATTATGTGTATTCCCATTAAGGACGTGAAACAGACATCACCAGCCCCCTCAACCCCCATAGTGCTCTCCGTGGTTCTGCTCCTTTCCCTCCTTCCAAATAACCCTTACCTTTTGTGACAGTGACTTACTAATTTATTTGTATTTTAGAACTTAAACATTTATGTACCAGGTTTTTTTCTTTTGGGCTACCAACCAGCTCCCAAATCATGATGTGGAGACTTATTAATTATGAATGCTTGGTCTGGCTTAGGCTCATTTCTAGCTAGCTCTTCTAACTTAAACTAACCTGTTTCTCTTTATCTGCCTTTTGCCTTAGGGCTTTTTAACCTTTATTTTTTATATTCTTCTGTATGTCTTGCTTTCACGGCTTTGTGTCTATCTGGCGGCTGCCTGGCTTCTTGCCCAAGTGTGTCCCTCTCTTTCTCCTTGTCTCCTCTTTCCTTCTTTGTCTCTTTCCTTTGCCTACATTCCTCTTCCTCCTTATTCTCTCTGCCTGCCAGCCCCACCTGCCCCCTCCTGCCTAGCTATTGGCCGTTCAGCTCTTTATTAGATCAATCAGGTGCCTTAGGGAGTTGTAAAACAGCAACACATCTTTACGTAATTAAACACGCATCCTTACGTTATTAAACAAATGCAGCACAAAGGAAATATTTCCACAGTTAAATATTCAGCACAAACAAATGTAACACATCTTTACATAGTTAAAACAATATTCCACAACACATTTGTTTTAGTTAACTTCTCTATTGCCATGACAAAATTTCATAACCAATGCAACTTATAAAAGAAAGTATTTCGAGAGCATGATGGGGAAACATACAAAGACGGCCAGGCCAAACTAGTGGAAAGTCATGAACTGTGGACCAATAGCTGTGGAGCCTCCATGGGACTGGACTAGGCCCTCTGGATAGGCAAGACAGTTGTTTAGCTTGAACTGTTTAGAGGGCCCCCTGGCAGTGGGATCGGGATCTGTCCCTGGTGCATGAGCTGGCTTTTTGGAGCCTAGTGACTATGGTGGGACACCTTGTGTAGCCTTGGTGCAGAGGGAGCAGCTTGGACATGCCTCAGCTGAATGTACCAGACTCTGCTGGCTCCCCATGGGAGGCCTTGCCTTGGAGGAGGTGGAAGTAGGGGGTGGGTTGGGGGAAAAAGCTGGGGGTGGGAGGAGGGAGGAGAGGGGGATCTATGGTTGGTATGTAAAATGAATAGAAAATTTCTTAATAATAATAATAAAAAGAAAAAAAGAGAAAGTATTTAATTGGGGGCTCATGGTTCTAGAGGGTTAGAGTCCATGACTATCATGGTGGGCTGCATGGTAGTAAGCAGGCAGGCAGGTAGGCAGGCAGGCATGGCGCTTGGGCAGTAGCAGAGAGCTTACACTTTATCCAACAAGCATGAGGCAAAGACAGAAGTAATTGGGAATGGCATGGACTTTTGAAACTTTAAAACTTCCTACCAGTGCCACACCTAATCCTTCCCAAACAGTTCCACTAACCGGGAACCATGCATTCAAATATAAGAGCCCATGGGGGTCAGTCTCATTCTAACCACCACAGCGGTCATGAATACCAGGGGTTACTTTGTTTCCTTTGAAACTTAACCAAAACCAGGGCCATGTCCTGTCATTTGTGTCTTAGATGTTTCCATTTAACATTTAAGTTTAAGGTCCATGTGTTGCTCCTGGAGCTGTAGTTTGTTCTTCATCACGGTGTAGACTCACCGTGTGACTGACACAGCCGAGTTGCCTAGTGGCTTCTTGTCCTGCCACCAGAGAATGAAGTGGACAGAGAAAACCGAGGACTTTTATTTACACTGGAGTGACAGATTGAGTGGAAAGTGGACATCTAAACTCTTGGTGGCTGGCGGGATGCCAACCAAGCGGGAGGGGGTTTGTCCTGGGAAGTGTTACAGCTCTAAACCCTTTGGGATGCTCGCTGAGTGGGGTCGCCAGCAGGTGTTAGCTCTCAAGCTCTCAAGCCTGAGGTACCCAGTGAGAGAGATGGGCAGTGATAAGCTCTGTGCAGCCCTTGGGATGTCCGCTGAGAGAGGTCGTCTGTTGGTGTTACCATTCTGAGCTCTTGGTGGTGGTGGTGGTGGTGTTACCAAGAGCAGGCTCTGAAGGAGTCTAGGGAGAGCAGGTCACCAGAGTGAGCGTCGGGAGCTTTGGTCCTGGCGCTGAGGCAGGGGCAGACCTTCCTCTAATGAAGGGTGCAGTTCTGCTTCTGAAGAGCTGGGCTCTTGTCCATCGTGTGTGTTGGCCTGTACTGACAAACAGGCTGCAGCATGGGCTTTATATAGATTCAGGTGGCCTGGATGTCTGGGGCCCGTAGGCAAGGGAGGTGAAAATGGGGAGAGCTTCTGAGGAGGGGGTCTGGCCTGTCTGCCCAGAAGGGAAAGCAAGGGCACACATCACCAAGGTTCCCTATCAGGTGGCTCCTTTCCCCTTGCTCCCCCTAGGACCAGCACTGGCCTTCAAAGGGCATGTGAAACACCTTGTGCTCTGGGGTTTTAGAGCCCGGCTGCTGCCACCCGCGGGGAGGGCTGCTGTCCCCACCCCCACCCCACCCCATCGTGACTATACCATGCTTTATTCATCCATTCTCCTGAGGTTAGACTTCTAGGCTGCTTTTAGGTGTTTGACCATTACAAATACTGCCAGCGTGGAGTCTTCCACTGTCCCCTAGGGACGTGGACCTGGGAGTGGGACAGTTGTGTCATGTAGCATTCTTTGTGTAAAAATGGCTTTCCACAAAAATTTCCGCTTCAGTCTGTATGTCTTGATTTTGACTGGCACTGAGAGCTGTGTCGCGTGCTGCTTTTGCACTTCTGTGTGCACTTTGATTTGTTATTGTGAAGGGCCCACTCAGCTCCTCTGCTAATTTTTCTATAGAATTATCTCTTTATTGGCTTAAAAGATACATAGTTATTATGGACATGCATTTCTCATTATGTCTTGCAACATGTTACTTATTGCAAATACCTTCTTGTGTGTGCGTATGTGTACATGTTTGTGTACTGTGTGCACACGTGTGCACATAAGGGGATGAAGGTTGATGTTGACTGTCTTCCTCAAAGACTCTCAATCTTGATTTTTGAGACAAGGTCCCTCACTGAACCTGCAGCTTGCTGATTAGGCTAGACTGGCTGGGCAGCAAGCCCCAGGGGTCCTCCTGTCTCTGCCTCCATGGCATTTGTGATTTTAGGTGTGTGCCACCATAACCTGGCTTTTCTGTGGGTGCTGGGATCAAACTCAGACCCTCACGCTGTGTGAAGACACTTTGCCATTTGACACATCTCTAGTCTGATTCAATTCCCTTTTAAATGGAACTAGTTGATCAGTGGAACTTAGGGGAAAGTGTTTTGTGCTGTGTTTTTACCGATTCGGCTCAACAGTTCTTTCCTGATTCCAGGTTATGCGATGGTTATTTATTTAATCTTGTAGGGTTTATGGTTTATTTTGCACAGGTAGTCAAGAATGATGTGTGCAGGCAGGCTCTGAAATTTTGCCCTCCTTGCAAGTGTTACGAATGCTAACAAGAGGCCCTGGACTTCTGGGTCAGAGGCAAGTTGATTTGTCACTCACATGAGCCGCACCACCTGTGAATCTCCTGCACCTCAGTGCTCAGAGGCCCAGGGAGCTGAGCCCCAGGTGGACTGCAGGGAAGGTGAGGAAGGCTGAGCCTAGGGATCTGGGATGTTTATAACGGGCTGTAAGCTTACCTGACCTTTGCTCCCAAGGGAAACATGGTCTGCTCTATTGGGTCGTCAGCAAACCTGTGTGTACATTTCTTGGGGAGAGACACTGACATTGTAAGCCTGTTTGTTATATAAATGCCCTTAAATGGTCTAGAATAAAAGGACCAGAAGCCCGGGACCCAGGGACAGTGATCTCTAGAGGTATAATCTGCTTGTTATGAATTTGTGTGTGGCTGGGATAGTTCATTCATTCATTGCGTTTGCATGCCAATACATAGTTATTCCAGCTTCCAGTATTGTAGGGGTGGGGAAGGCTGTCTGCTGAGGGACAGGGGACAGGTGAGCTTCAGGGTCCTTGTAGCAGAGGTGAGAAGTGTGAAGAGGCTGAATCTCAGGCTGCAGAGAAAACTGTCAGGGCTCCCTGGGATGATAGAGAGGAAAAGAATGGAGGAAAATAGGTCTGGAGTGAGTCTTTGGATCTTAAGATATATTATGTTGGGCCCGAGATGGCTCAGTGGGTTAAACACTGCTGCACAGGCGTGAGGACCTGAGTTCAGATCCCCAGAACCCACATACAAGCTGAGTGTGGCAGTGTGCTGTCTAACTTCAGGGCTGGGGACGGGGAGAGAAAAGTGGATCTCAGCCAGTCTAGCTGAACTGGTGAGAGACCACGTCCCCCAAAATAAGACAGAGAATAGTAGAGGAAGACAGCCAGCACTGCCCATCTGTGCACGTGGTCAAGTGCACCCATATGTTGTTCATGCACACATCTCTCTCTCTCTCTCTCTCTCTCTCTCTCTCTCTCTCTCTCTCTCTCTCTCTCACACACACACACACACACACACACTCAATCTTTTGTACCCATATACTGTATAATGGAAATTTGCAAAGAAAGTATATTTTAACTGCACTGAAGTCACAGATGCTAGGACTGACTGTAGAAATTTTCTGCCTGTCTGTCTAAATAATACATTGAACACCCAAATAGATACAATACAAATCTAAGCAGAAAACCCCCAAAATGTGTGCTTATATTTTTTTAAAAATTTGCTTTTGAGACAGACTTAGGAGGGAGATCTACCTTGGCTCTGTGGGTTGTTCCATTTGTTATACACAGTAGCTGTGTTCCTAAAATATCACACATTACTCTGCCAAGGACGCTGCTCAGACGGTAACAGAGGGGTAAGTGACAGCAGAAGGAAACAGTTGTAAACAGCTGGACAGGCAGAAATGGCAATACTGGGTCAGTGACACATGTAACCAAGCTCTCGTCCCAAATTCGCTCATGGAGTGAATATTTAACAGACTAAAAAAATACAGCCTGGCCAGTGAGATGGTTCAGTGGGAAAACGTGCTCATGGCTCACTCATGTCTAAGGGGGAAAAACACTGGACTGGAGAGATGGTTCAGCGGGAAAAGGCACCTGCCACCAAGCCTCAGCATTTCATAAAAAAGAAGCTTCATGCTAGGATTTGTCTATGGTGATGTTGAATGACCCAGATTAGAAACTCCCAGAAGCTCCTCCTGCCTTCAGATGCAAAGGACAGAAGGGAAGAGGTGACCACTCAAAGCCTAGAGCTCCGGGGAGGGCCTTGAAGGGCCCCTTCTTCCCTGTTCCCTGGCGCCTCTCCCAGAGTGTGACTGGGGGCCACGGTTTCCGGTCTATCTTCCGCAGTGTGTGATTGTGCGATGAGACAGCCTGTTTTTACCTCCGTAACCTCACACACACAACGAGAGGGGCAACCCATAGTTGAAAACACTTAGTTATGCGCTAAGTCTTCAACTCTTTAAGAAATGGAGATACCCCAAATCTGAATTTATGTGGCAGCTACTTATGAAGGGTGAGTTTTGCATCCAACACTTATTTTTACCAAAGAATTCCTTGATGATAATTTAAATTAAGCCGGTTTCTAAAATAAGTTTAAAATACCTCTCGAATGGCGGAAAGTGGCTGGGCATGGAACTTTCCACTGCTGTAAGTGGTAGGTGAGGTCATGGCTGTTTTCCCAGGAAGTAAAGAATATAGTGTCTGTTTCTACCTTTTCCCCTTATCAGTGTCTCAAAATAGACCAACAGTAAGTTTTTTTGTTGCTGCTTTTTTGCTACAGTGTCCGGGACATCTCATTTGTTTTTAATCCTTTAGCCTTGAGATAAAACGACTTGGCCCAAACAAATGAACAGTAAGGACCTGGTGGCTGCCAGGCCCTGGGGGAGTTTGGAAGGGCAGCCTTCTGGGAGAGACTGTTGGGGAACTTGGGGAGCCTTGGTTGCTGAGAGGAGGAGAGCATGGAGAAGAGGCAGGAAAGGGGGTAGAGGGCATTGAGTCTGACTTCTTTTATGGGGTCTCATGTTGAGGGGAGCAAGCTCCCCATCCTTCACACAGCAGTAAGGTCTCCAAAACTTACCTCCCTGCCCCCAGTATCTACAGTTTCTGATGCTGCATTCCTTTGGGTCACAGGCTTCCTAATGGTTCTTAAGCTGAACAACATTTGGTTTTGCATTGTCTTTACTTAAATCGGTGTGTATTCATTTACACAGTACCCGGCTTCGTAAGCACATTTGCATGTATCAGGGATATGAAGTAGCTCCTAAGGTTAGCAGGTTTGGGCTCCCCCAAGGCTGAGTTTGGGGGACTTTTGTGAGACCCTGGAAATGCCCTATGGCTAGATGGAGGTTGAGTTTGATTGAGGGTAGCCTGAAAAGCCCCCTTTTCCCTTCCTCTCTCCCTATCTTCCTGTTTTATTCCTTTTCTCTTTTCCTAGTTGCTTCAAATCTCCAAAAATGGCGAATGTGAAATGAGCAGTTCTTCCCTCCCATGAGGCCATTGTGTGGTGGAAGCCTCAAGGGTCTCACAGGGCACAAGTCCTTGTGGTGGAGAGGGGCAATCTTCATGGGGTTCTCAGCTTTAGAGCCGACCATGAAGCTGCAGCCCAAGAGAAAGAGGAACTGTTCATGCTCTGTGGGCATTTCTACCGCTCCTGCCCCTCGCTCCTGCCGGAAGGTTCACCGAACTCAGGCTTTCCTGGAGGGAGGGAGGGAGAGGCTGGGGTTAGGGAGCTCTGGGTACCCAGGCTGCCTGTGCAGGTTAGAGCTTGGCTGAATCAGCCCTTCCCAACAGGCTTCACTATCTACAAACTCCTGACTTTGGCTATTCCTTTTAAACCTAAATCTATAGTCTTCGTTGCTTTGTTTAGTATGAAGGGACATTTCTTATGGTTGAAGAGAAGTCAGAGAGAACCAGATGTTTCTCTTGTGACTTCCTGTTTAGGTTTTTTTTTTTTCCAGGATCATTTTAAACTTTTATGGTATCATGTCCCAGCATATTTCTTATGAAGTAATCCAGAAGAAAATCCTTCTTTTCATTATTTTGAACTACGAACAATGAATCATCATGCTTTCTCTTTTTTCTTTTGTCATTTCTTATTGAATGATGGGGAATTCGTTTTCACTTTCTCCACTTCACTTATGGCTCCCAGGCCAGGAGACCACTTGTTTAGAGACAGTCAGCTACTGTCATACAGGTCAGAAGCACGCGGCCCCTAGCGGCCCCTAGCGGCCAGTCCTGCACACCTAGCCCATGCATCCTAGTCTGCTTTCTGTGGCTGTGAAGAATACAGCAGCATATAAGCTTTATAAGTTCTGGGTAATTTATCAAGAATGAAAAATTATTCAGCTGGTGGTTCTGGAGGCTACGTTCAAAAGGTCACATGTGGAGAGGTCCTTCTTGCTGGTGATAACTCCGCTGAGTCCCTAGGCTGCCTAAGGCTTCATGGAGAGTCGTGGAACCATTTTTGGGAACGACAACTCTCAGGAGGTGTTTCAGAAGCTCCAGGTAGGAAGTTGAGGACCTCAGGTGGGAGACTGTCAGAGAAGCTCAGGGATGAGATGAGCTAAGCTCCTGAGCTAACCTGAGCATCTATTCATGGGAAAGGAGAAAAGAAATGGAAAATGGATCCCAGAGTTGTTTGGTATGTGGACTGGATAGAGGTGTGTGTGTGTGTGTGTGTGTGTGTGTGTGTGTGTGTGTGTGTGTGTGTGTGTGTTGAGGGCTATAACAGAGAGAGAGGGAGCTCTGTGGAGTCTTTGTGACCCTGTTACTTTGATTGTGTTGGGCAACCAGCTTTTCTTTCTGAGAACCCACATAGTACTCCTTATTGACCGCTTATTTTTGAACAAACCTCTTGATTCAATCTGTTTTGTTATGAAGGATACATCTTACTATTTTCAAAGACAAGTCAAATATATCCATGTCTTTCACTTAGGACTCTCTGTGGGCTGATTTATTTATTTATTTATTTTAAAGATTTATTTATTTATTATGTATACAGAAGAGGGTGCCAGATCTCATTACAGATGTTTGTGAGCCACCATGTGGTTGCTGGGAATTGAACTCAGGACCTCTGGAAGAGCAGTCAGTGCTCTTAACCTCTGAGCCATCTCTCCAGCCCTGGTACATATCATCTACCTTTTACCCACTTACCTGCCTACCTACATATTTACCTATTACCCATCTATCCATCCATCTGCACACTCACACCCTTAACACTTTTGTGAAGTCTGGACTCCAGTTGTGTTTGGTGTTTTGTTTTTTTTTTTCTTGTTTTTTGACTTGACACAAGCTGGGGCCAGTTGGGAAGAGGGTACTTTATTTGAGAAAATGCCTCCGATTGGCCTGTGGACAAGTCTGTGGGGTATTTTCTTTACTGATGATTGGTGTTAAAGGGCCCAGCCCACTGTACGTGATGCTATGCATAGTCAGGTGCTCCTGGGGTGTATATGTAAGAAAATAAACCAAGCAAGCCAGGAGAAGGAAGCCAGTAAGGAGCATTCCTCCCACAGCCTCTGCGTCAGCTCTTGCTCTGTCTCCCCTTCATGATGGACTCTAAAATGTTAGCTGAAATCAACTCTTTCCTTCCCATGTTGCTTTTGGTCATATTGTTTAATCACAGCCATTGAACCTAACTGGGATAGCAGTTTTCTCAGCTGTCTGGGTAGTGGATTCCAGTAATTGAGAGCACAAGGGGAAGAAGTTTGATAAATTTTGGTTTTGAGATCTTTTGAATATCCAAGAACATTTCCAGTAGACCACTAGGTGTGAAAAATATTGACATTTAAGAGATTTCAGGATTTTTTTTTTTTTTTTTTTTTTTAGTTTTTCAAGACAAGGTTTCTGTAAACCAGGCTGGGCTCGAACTCATAAAGATCCACCTGCCTCTGCCTCCTGAGTGCTGGGATTAAAAGTGTGTACCACCACCACCCAGTGAGGATTTTCAAGTCCGTAACACATATAAGTGGCTAACTTACCTATGATCATAGAATGAAGGCAACAGGAAGGCTGTTCAGAGCAAAGGAGATGTAGGAGGCAAATGATGTAACCCTGGCTGAGCAAGGAGCAATTCCAGAGGTGACTGAGGGCAGGAGGCCAAGAAGAGTTTTAAGAGGGATGGTCTGTAGAGTTAGAGTAACCAGAGGGGAGTATTAACTAGGAACCACACTTCATCCTGGGGCCCTAGAAGTTAGGTGATTGGTAGAGCTGCTCAGGGGGAGCCAGGCGAGCAGTGTGGCATCAGGAATGGGTGTGGCTGCACGTGTTAGAAAGCGTTCACTACAGAGCTGGTTGACCTGAGTGTGCTTTTCTCACGACACCTGGGAGTGGGCAGCTACAGTGTCTGTTCTCCATTTAGTAATGTCAGGCCTCCATCTTTGCTGGCTGCTGCAGCCTGAAGACATCTCACACACAATGTGGGGAAAAAGAACAAAGGGAAATACTTGATGCTAAGAAATGAAAAGCCTTCCAGAAACTCCCACCCCAGCTGACTTCTATTTAGGTACGATTAGCTATCAGACATGTGACTGCTTCTAGTTGGAAGGGGCATTGGGGAAACGTGAACTGCTTGCGTGGACTGGAACAAAAATCTCTCCTGAGAGTCTCATCAGTGAGTGGGCAGCAGACAGTTGGCTTTAGTTGGGTTGAGAAGAGGGTGGGAAGTGAGAGAATGAGGAGTCTGTGTCTGGTCTCCTTGGGAGGCAGTTCTGATAGGTATGGGGTGGACAAGCCGGCAGCCACTGAAATGTGGGAAATCATGAGGAGGTGGCCTTTCAAAATGTGAAAGGCTTGGATCATATCAGGTGGAGTGGGATGCCTGTGAGCCCGCCCTTGGGCGGTGCACAAGAGACCTGGGGTGAGTGGGGGCTGAAGGACATGGATTCTAGAGCCTTCTAGGGAAACGGGTTAGAGGATGCACTTAGGGTGATAACCTGGGAAATATTACCTTGAGACAACCCCTGGTCAGGGTTGTGTTTTCCACTCTGAGGATTAGTGTGACACACCGCACAGACCATTCTCTCAGAAGTGGTTTCGCTTGCATGCTGGTTGCTTTTATGTCAACTTGGCAGTAACCAGAGTCACCTGGAAGACGGAACGTCAGTTGAGAAAGGCCTTCATCAGGCTGGCCTGTAGGCAAGTCTATAGGGCATTTTCTTGATTAATAATTGACGTCAGGGAGCCCAGTCCACTGTGGGTGGTGCCGCTTCTGGTCAGGAGGTTCTGGGTTCTATAGGAAGGCAAGCTGAGCAAGCCATGGGGAGGAAGCCAGTGAGCAGTATTCCTGCTCGCTCTCTGCTTCAGTTCCCACCCTGACTTCCTCCACGGTGGACTGTAAGCTGTAAGAGGAAACAAACCTTTTTCTTTCCAAGTTTCTTTTGGTCATGGTGTTTATTACAGCAGCAGAAACCCTAACCAGGACAATGTGGTTATCACAGTTTCATATGATATTACAGTGTGAGCATCTGCTTGAAGTCCACCTCTTTCCTCAGCTGGGGCCGACCTTAGGCAGGCTGTGGCCATGGGGAAAGATAGTCCTTCTGAGGATCTCCTAGCCAAGAGCTTCCTGCCCTCTGGTTGTGTGGGGAGGGATGGGAGAAAGGGAAGTGGACAGGGAAGTTTCCCCTTGTTTAGTGCCAGATGCCTTTGAGCTGCGTGGTCTGGTGGTCTGGTGGTCTGGCGGGTGTGCAGAGCCCACTCCCTCTGCATTTCCTCGCTGAGCCATTGATTTTTCCCTCTGGCTAGTGTTTTGGGATGCTTTTGGGCGGAGCTAATCTTTTTAAGGCTCTTTGGGACAGACTGCCTTTCTTAACACTTTGGAGACCCACTTCTGGCCCCAGGGTTTACTTGCATCTCACTTGGTGTTGGGGGCATGAAGACTTCCTCCCTCCCTCTCTTCCTCCAGCTGGTTTGGGCCTCTGGATCCACCTTTGGGCAGGCCAAGCCCAATGAATGGGGCAATAAAATCCACTGCACTTCATAAAGAAGAAATTAATTTTTTCTAAGAAAAATAAGTTAAACATTAGCTCCAAGAAATAAAAACAAAAGACTCTGAAAGATAGCTGACTACAGTTCCTCCCCTCATACTTATTCTCATTAAATGCTGGAAACGGTAGAACTCCCATGGTCTCCAGAACACAGAGAACACAGAGATACTCAGATGATATCTTAGCAATAGTTTTCATTTTTGTTATGTTGTTTTGGTTTTATTTTTATGGAACAGGTACTGTTGCCATGTAACAACCTTTCTCTCGAAAGCTTGCAGATCGGTATGTCTAACTTGCTGTCATAGTCTAAAAAGACTGAATTTCTCTCTGCAGATTTAGTATAAGATAAATAAAGACGTGGTGGCTCTTTTTGTCATCCCAGCACTTAGGAAACAGAGGCAGGAGAGTCATGAGTTAGAGATCAGCCTGGTGTATATATTGAGTTGCAGGCTGGCCAGGTCTCATAGCAAGATTCTGTTTTAGAAAACAAAGCAAAACAAACAACACTCCCAAACCAAAAGAGAAGTAGAAAGATAGAAGATAGAATTGTCCATGACAGATTGTATTACATCAGGGAGTGAAGAGAAGGACTTCACCTAAGCCTGTGGCTAAGTCAATATTAGTACTTTACATTTTGTAGTTTTCAGCATTATCTCAAGTCTATAAAATACCATCTGTGTTGAAAGAGCGATCCTAGGTTGAGGACTGGTTATGTATATTTTTATACAAAATGAAGGTTCTTGGGGCCATGAAGTTGACTCAGCAGGTAAAAGTCCTTGCTGCACAATTGTGGCAACTCTGGTGCGTTCTATGGAACCCACTGGAAGGAGGGAACCGACTCCCAAAATTGTCATATGACTTCCACAGGAACTCAGAATCCGTTCCTGCAACAAGCCCACACGAGGCCCGAGAACAGCCCTTGTCTGTATCTTAGGCAAGCCCTTCAGGGACTGGGTGGTCCTGAGCTGCCTCAGCTAAGGGTGCTGAAGCCAGACCTCTTTCTACTTCTCCTCTCTTGTTTCCTTTCTCCTCCTCCTTCTTCTCCTCCTCTAGGCTGTTTCCTTTCATCTGTCTTTCTAAGGAGCAATTCTGATTTCAGCATCATCCACTTTTAGTTCATTCTTCTGATGGTTCCTTTTTCATAGTAGCCTTTTCTTGTTTCATGTGTATACTACCTAAATTTGCCTGTGAATATTAATGAGAAGGCCTCAGTCCACATGCCCTGGCCAGCTGTTTCCTCCGATTCATCCTTAGCTTCCTTGTAGACATGTTTTTCTCATGTCTGGGTTTCCACAGTTCTCTGTGATTCCAGGTTGTCATTAGATTGGAGAGTTAGCCTGAGACCGAGACGTGTGGGTGGCTGGGGTAGGTTTTGTCTTTTGCCTAATTGTATTCTCTCTTGAACTCAGGTGGGTGTGGTGATCAGAGGAGGTTGCAGTGGATCAGTGGGGACCAGCAGAAGACTACAAAGAAGGGTTTTAATCTGGGAATGCAGGCCTGACTCTTGGGCAGGCTGCCCTCTTATTTTAACTCCTGTCTGTAGGGATGTGTGGAAGGACCTCTAGCTTCTCTCTGATCCTGACATTGTTCTGGAGCCCACTCATCGTAAGGGGCGTCCACCCAAGCATGAGAGCAGGCTCCAGGCCTGTGCAAGCACTCTGGATGTCTGTTGCTTAGCGGGTCCGTTAATGTCCGTTGTGTAGTCAGGTTTAGTATGAGATGTTGTTCTAAGTGCTACCCATATGTTAAGCCTCATGAAGCAGCAACTGTGATCACCCAGTGTGCACATCAGGAACTGAAGATGCGGAGTGCTTTGGCTTCAGTCATCTCCCCAGAGTCTGTTTACCAGTGAAGCAGGGATTAGAACCGAGATGCTGTGACTACAGAGTTTGCCTTTGGATGTAGGAGAGGCGTGGCATCAGCCCGCTTGCCTTTCATTTATTTGTTATTTATTTATGGGTGTGTGCGTGCGTGTTTATGAGTGCTGGCTTGCATGAGGAGGTCAGGGGACAAGCTCAGTGTTGATCTTCACCTTCCATTTTGAGACAGGGCCTCTCTTGTTCTGTCTGCAGCCTGCTGCCCTGAGGACTTCCGGCTCTTCTCTTATCTCTGCCTCCTGTCTCCTGGTGGGGGTGTGCTGGGATTACAGACTCTTGCTCTACTGTGGCTGGCCTCTAGTGGGTTCTGGGGATCTGCGCCTGGGTTGTCAGGCTCCTGCCGTGGGTGTGTTAGACACTGAGCTGTCTTCTCCGCCACCATGCAATTTTTAAAATGATCCCCATATTGTGCTTCAGGGATCGCTCCTGCTCTTTTGATGTTTACAGAATGTCGGCCTGGAATTTCCCTGGGTTCACTTTGATCTTGGGAGCTGTTCCCTACCCCCACCCCACCCTTATGTATTGGTGATAATTTTCTTCCCCCTCTGATCCCATCTGCTCTCCATCTTCTAGGAACTTCGCACACACCGTTCACGGATTGCTGCTGGCTCCTCTCCTGGCTTCTCAGCCCTGTTATGGGTGTGTCCTCTGCCTCTCTACGTATTTGTACATTTATTTAAAGACACCTGGTGCAGCTGAGAAGTATGCAAGCTGTCTGCCATCTTGGCCCAGTTTTGCGGTGTTTCCCTTTATTCATGGCAGGTTGCTTATTTTCTCTTGTGGCTCAGTGTACACAGCACAGCGTAACAGCTCCTGCGGGAAAGATGATGGAACTCCTTACTGTGCTGGTGTGAGTCCACTGATCTGGGAAAACTGATCGGGATTGTCAAGAGTCTCATTTCTACTGTTGATACAGGAGGAAGACGCAGACCAGCATCACTTGCTCTCTTTTCTTCTAGGCTAGTGCTTCTCAACCTTCCTCATGCAGAGACCCTTTAATACAAGTCCTCGTGTTGTGCTGACCCCAACCATACAGTTCTTCCATTGCTACTTCGGAACTGTAATTTTGCTACTGTTATGAATTGTAATGTAAATATCTGATATGCAGGATAGCTGATATGTGACTCCCATGGGGAGAGGTTGAGAGCTACTGTTCTAGACAAGTAAATCAGAATGAATACAGTGTATGTAAATATAACACTGAGTTCAGGATTGATGAGGAGAGATAGCTAAGCCTATTTATTGAGACAGTACATGCACACAGGGCGTGAATGACGTCTATAATATATATCTTGATATATTTTAATGAATAATGTGTTCATGTAACCAGTTCAAGGCACAGGTATCAGGGGCTGGGGACACGATGCAGGCGGGAAGACCTGAGTTCAGATCCCTGGCTCCCACGAAAGCTCACATGGTGGCACCTGCCTATAATCTCAATGCTGGGAAAGTGAAAACACACACGTGGGCTTGCTAGCAGCTAGGGTAGCTAAATCAGTGGACTCCGGATCAGGGGGAGGCCTTGTCTAAACAATAATGAGGAAAGTGATTAAGATTCTCCTCATTGGCCTCTGACTGCCACATGCATGTGCACCTACACACATATGCATACATCACACCACATTCACCAAAGATGTTGGTTCTATACACATACGCATACACCACACCACATCCACACAAAGATGCCGGTTCTATACACACATACGCATACACCACATCACATCCACCAAAGATGTCAGTTCTATACACATACGCATACACCACACCACATCCACCAAAGATGTCGGTTCTATACACATACGCATACACCACACCACATCCACACAAAGATGTCGGTTCTATACACATATGCATACACCACACCACATCCACACAAAGGTGTCGGTTCTATACACATATGCATACACCACACCACATCCACACAAAGGTGTCGGTTCTATACACATACGCATACACCATACCACATCCACCAAAGATATCGGTTCTATACACACATATGCATACACCACACCACATCCACACAAAGATGCCGGTTCTATACACATACGCATACACCACACCCACACATACACATACACCACACCCACATCCACACAAAGATGCCAGTTCTATACACACATATGCATACACCACACCCACATCCACACAAAGATACCAGTTCTCCCAGCACCAAGATGGCTCCCTTAATGCCATAACTTAATACTGATTTCCACTCCTAACTTCTAGTACATTCTATTAAAAAAGATTTTGTGTTTTGAATGTTTTGCCAGTGGCATGTATGTATGTGTGCCACATGCAAGCTCGGTGCCCTCAGAGACTAGACGTGGGTGTCAGATCCCCTGGAACTAGAGTTACAGATGGTTGTGAGCCACCATGTAGGTGCTGGGAACCAAACCCGGGTCCTCTGCAAGAGCAACAGGAGCTCTTAACCTCTGAGCCATCCCTCCAGTTCTGGACATTCAGTAGATTCTACTTTTGACTTATGTAACTAGTATAACATAGATTGTTCTCCTTTATATTTGGACCTTCTGTCATTAGACTCACAGAGCAGAAGAGTCATGATCTTAGAGTTTCTATTGCTGTGGTGAAACAGCACAACCCAAAGCAACCTGTGGACCCTCCAATATCAACCTTCAATCGAGAGAAAGCCTTACGGGCTTGCCTCCAAGCCCAGCCCTGTGGAGGCCTTCTCTTGACTGAGATTCCTTCTTCCCACACACAGCCCTTGCTTGAGTCAAGTTGACATAAAACTAGCAAAATTGACCACTTGTCAACTCAGCACACAAACTTATCACTTATTAAGCCTTAACCTCCCTTTTCTTTCTTATCCCCCAAATCTTTTATTATCAATATCACAGTATAACATATTCCAAGTTTTAAAGCTTCTGCAGTCTTTAAAAATTCAAACTTTTTAAAGGTCCAGTCTCTTTGAAACATCAAGGTCTCTTTCATTTCTCTAAAATATCAAAAATCTCTGTAAAATTCTCAAGTCTCTCAACTGTGGGCTCCTGTAAAAGAAAATATAAGTAAAACACTCTCTTACTCCCAAAGAGGAGAACAAGGCCACAGCCACATCAAATCAAAGCAAAACCAAACTTTAACAGTGTTACCAGTTGGACCGGGCGGTGGTGGCCCATGCCTTTCCAGCACTCGGGAGGCAGAGCCAGGTGGATCTCTGTGAATTCAAGGCCAGCCTGCTCTACCGAGCGAGGGCCAGGACAGGCACCAAAACTACACAGAGAAACCCTGTCTTGAAAAAAACCGAAACAGTGTTACAAGTTGAGTGCTTGATGTCTAGGACCCACTAAGAGGCTCTGGAGGGCCCGGGGAGCTAGCTGCCCTTATCAGGCCTGCCCTCCAAAGCCCCGTGTCAAGGCTCAGGCTGGCTACCTTCCACGGTTTCTGCTGTCCTTGGGGGTTGTCTCACACTATTGCCATCTCTAGAATGCTGGGGTCTCCCGCTGCACCTGAGGCTGCCCCTTCCCATGCCTCTCTTGAAGGACTCCGGGTATGTCAACAGTGCCAAGCACAAATTCTCTCCAGAACCCCTTCTTACTTTCAAAATCAGTACACTACCAGGTCACCTGCCAGCGTGAGACGCAGCCTCAGCCCCCCTCTAGACTCCGGCTTCTGTGTGCCAACCCTAAGGTAACACATCTCAGAGACTCGATCAAAGCTGATTCTTCATCCCCAGCTGACCATTACCAGTTGTCCCAGGAAAGCAGTAGTTTTCCTCCAGTGGTTTAGGTCTCTTGTTAATCACAAGTGACCAGACACCACAGACTTTTAATTCAAAATATCGAATGTCCCTGGTAGAGTCTTTAAGGGACTGACTCTCAAACTTCTTTCTGAAACTTCACAATCCAGGCCTCCGCCATCTACATTTCTTTTCTCTTCAGCCTCCCACACAGAACAAGACACTGGGCTCTGAGCACTCAACAGCTTTCCAGCCCCAAGTTCAAAGGCTACCGCAGTCCTTCCAAAAATACACGATCATATCTGTTAGTGGTACCGCATGACTTGGCACAACTTTCTGTCTTAGTTTGGGCTTCTGCTGCCGTGATAAAACACCAAAAACAACCACACACAACCAAAAACAACTTGGAGAAAGGGTTTATTTCAGCTTACAGTTCCACACATCACAGTTTCTAACCTGAGGGAAGTCAGGACAGGAACTCAAATAGGGGAGTAACTTGGAAGCAGGAGCTGATGTAGAGGCCATGGAGTGAGTGAGTGGGTGCTGCTTACTGGCTTGCTCCTCGTGGCTTGCTCAGCCCGATTTCTTATAGAATCCAGGACCAGCCGTCCAGAGGTGGCACCACCCACAGTGAGCCGGGCCTTCTGATACCATCCACTCAGAAAATGAACGGCAGACTTGCCTACGGGCCAGTCCTATGGAGACATTTTCTCCATTAAGATTCCTTCTTCCCACATGACCCAGCTTGTGTCAAGTCGACACAAAAACTAGGCCGCACAATGAGCTCCCTTGATGAGACATTTGCCTGCAATGACTCTTGTCGCCTGAGGCCCTCTGCTCCTGTTCTGAGTTGTAGTGCAGACACAGCAACGGTCCTCTCACTTGTTCATCCTGTTGCAAAGGACATTTGCACTGTTTCTGGGCTTTAGCTCTTTTGAACAATGCTGCTTCTATATGAATTTCTGCTGGTGAATTCCTAAGAGGGTAATCGCTGAGTCACAGGGTGTAGTGATTTGCAGATTGGTGTATTCATCTTTGGTAGATGCTGCCAAACTGTTTCCCAGAGCTGTTCAGGCAATGTGGACTCTTACCAGCGACCCATGAGTATTCTGTTGCTCCATTAATCTCGGGAACACTTGTCCTGACATTCATGCTTTAAAATGACGTTAGCCATTCTGATAGCAATGTAGTGGCATCTCATCATGGTGTGAGTTGTATTTCAGTGATAATAACCAAGGTGGAATATTTTCATATGCTTATTGGCCATTTGGGTATTGTCTTAGTGTACCTGGGCTGTCGCAACAAAAATACCACACAGTGGGCAATTAAAACAGACATCGGTTTTTGAGTTCTGTGGACTGTGGAGTCCATAGCAAAGGCAGGTGAAGAATCTGGCCAGGAGCTGCCTCATGGTTCACAGACGGTCAGCTCTCTGTGTCCTCCTGTGGTTGGACAGAAGAGGGTTTCCTGGGGTTTCCCTGATAAAGAGATACAAATCACAATCTGAGAGGTTTTTTCCAAGTAGAACGTCATCCTGACCCACTCTCTCCCAAGACCCCACCTCCTAACATGACCACATTGGACATTAGTGATTCGGCATGTGCATTTTGAGGAGGCACACCTCTTTTCCCATCCCCTTTACTGTGGTCTCTCATTGCCAATCCTAAGCTCCAGTTTTTGTCTCCTGCTGGCTGTGGTGGAGTGACATCTCTGACTAGGTCATTAGCCTTATCAGTGTTCTTGTTCAGTTTTCTCTAAGCCTTGCCCCTGCGCCAGCAAGGACACGCTACAAGCACCCAGAGAAAAAGGAACAGCCTGTCAGGGTCACTTCTGTGTGCCTTTCCTTTTTTCCCAGAAATTTGGCCTCTTAAATCCTGGTTTCCTTGGTTACAGTGTGCTCTGTAACCTGACGGGGAGAGAGATGGCGGCTCACTCCAGGCTGGAGCTTTCTGCTCTCACCTTCTATCCTGTGTTACAAGACAAGAAGTCTCCTCCCCCCCCCCCCAAACAAAGAAGCACCTGCACCCCCCCCTCCACTTCTTTCCTTCCGTCCCTGGCCCCTCAGCCTCCACTGCGCTGGAACCTCCACAGCTAGCCTTAAGATCTGCAGTTTGAAGAGCTTCATAGACCCTCCTTCCTCATCCTTCCCCGCTGTTGAGGTGTTGAATCTTGCCATATTTTCTGAGCTGATGGAAGTATGCACAGCAGCGGAATGGCAGAAAGAAAAGACTGGGGAGCCGGAAGAGAGGGTGAATATCCTTGGGGAGCACTGCTCTCGGAGATTTATCTTGATGTTAGACGACAGACACCATCAAGTCCATCCAACATGTCCCTTGAACATCTGGAAGTGCCCATTTAAAAGCCCCTGAATGTGTTTTTGTAAAGAAGTCTTTTCACTTTTTGTTTTTCCTGTCTTTCAAAGTTTATGTGGCCTAGAGCTTTTTTCTCCAGCCCTCCTCTCCACAGAGCTATGGTTTCAGACACACATTGGAAAACACACTATGTAGGAACAATTTCAAATATCCCTATGTAGAAGTTTGGTGGTTTTTTTTTTTTTCTTACATTTTTCTGAGATTTTGGTTTTATTGTTATTTAGTTTGTTTTATAAAAAATGAAGAAGTGGGGGCTGGAGAGATGGTTCAGTAGTTAAAAGTGCGTATTGCTCTTGCAGAGGACCTGAGTTCAGTTCCCAGCTCCCTCATCAACACTCCAGCTTTAGGGGATCCAATGCCCTCTTCTGGACTTGCCTGCCTGTGTGACTGCCCACCTGTGTGACTGCCCGCCTCTGTGACTGCCCACCTGTGCGACCACCTGCCTGTGTGACCTGCCCACCTGTGTGACTATCCACCTGTGTGACCTACTGGCCTGTGTGACTGCCTGCCCCTGTGACCACCCGCCTGTGTGACTGCCCACCTGTGTGACTACCCACCTGTGTGACTGCTCACCTGTGTGACCTATCCACCTGTGTGACTTGCTGGCCTGTGTGACTGCCCGCCTGTGTGACTGCCCGCCTGTGTGACTGCCCACCTGTGTGACTGCCCACCTGTGTGACTGCCTGCCTGTGTGACTGCCCGCCTGTGTGACTGCCCACCTGCATGACCTGATGGCCTGTGTGACTGCCCACCTGTGTGACTGCCCACCTGTGTGACTACCCACCTGTGTGACTGCCCACCTGTGTGACTGCCCACCTGTGTGACTGCCCGCCTGTGTGACTGCCCGCCTGTGTGACTGCCCACCTGCGTGACCTGCTGGCCTGTGTGACTGCCCGCCTGTGTGACTGCCCGCCTGTGTGACTGCCCGCCTGTGTGACTGCCCGCCTGTGTGACTGCCCACCTGCGTGACCTGCTGGCCTGTGTGACTGCCCACCTGTGTGATTGCCCACCTGTGTGACTGCCCACCTGTGTGTCTGCCCACCTGTGTGACTGCCCACCTGTGTGACCTATCCACCTGTGTGACTGCCCACCTGTGTGACTGCCCACTTGTGTGACCTGGCCATCTGACCCTTCTCATTTGGGGTTAGTCTTTAGTATGGTCACTCTTTAACAGTGCTGCCTCCTTACTAGATATATTAATGTCATGGCTTTGTCTATACTCCCTTCTTCCAGAAACGCTACTTCCTCCCTGGTGAAGTAATCAGCCTTCTAGGCTCTCTTCTGGGATGTTCTGGGAACTTCTCTATATCATTTGCTCCATTCCATGTGGTTTCTAGTGGCAGGTTCTACATCTCTCTGCCATGGAAGTGTGCTTATTTCAGTGGTTACGTGGCTGGCTATGCCTCCATTATGGTGTTTCTAACATACTATATTGGCGTCTTTGGCAGACTACCTAATTGGGCAGTTAGATAAAGCATATTGTGTCAGTTTGAAACATTGGGTTGTAGTACTGTAGTTTTGTTGATTTAGGCTGAATGATGCTGTATTGGTACAAAGCATGGGTTGTAGTACTGTAGTTTTGTTGATTTAGGCTGAATGATGCTGTATTGGTACAAAGCATAAGCTAAAGGACTTTTTCCTGTTTTAAAAGTTATCTGGCAACCTTTAAACATGGCTTTTGATGCATTCCCAGGTTTTCGTCTATGTGTGTGTGTGTGTGTGTGTGTGTGTGTGTGTGTGTGTGTGTGTGTATGTATATCTATCTATCTATCTATCTATCTATCTATCTATCTATCTATGGCTCACTATGTAGTCCTGGCTGGTCTGAAACTCACAGAAAATACCCTGCCTCTGCCTCCTGAATGCCAGAATTAAAGGCATCCCCAGACTTAATGTTTAAAATTCAGTTTGGGTTTTGTGTATGAGTATGTGTGTGTGTGTGTGTGTGTGTGTGTGTGTGTGTGTGTGTGTACATGTGTAAAGGCCAAAGGTTCATAGCATGTGTCTCCCTTATTCACCCTCCATCACTGAGGATGTCTCACCGAGCCTGGAGCTTTCCGGTTGTGCTGACTGGCTGGCCAGCAAGCCCCAGAGGCTCCTTTTGCCTCCCCGGTGCTGGAGTCACAGGCTCTCACTGCTTTGCATGGCTTTCTGCAGGTGCACACCACTTCACTGGCTTTTGTATGGCTGCTGGGGATTCAGATTCAGGTCCTCGTGTCTTTACAACATGGTTTTTACTAATGGAGCCATTTCCCTAGTCCCCAGAATTCTAAACTTTTGTCCCTATGTATTCACTTTTACTGTTGATTCCTATTCTACTTGTACAACGCACACGCCCCAGCTCCTTGACACCCATCCTTCATGCTGTCCTGCGGCTGCCCTAGCCGAGGAGAAATCTGTGTCCACACACTGCTCATGTGGTTTGTTTGTGCCCTCACCGGCCCCAGCCCATGTAGTCTTGGAAATTATATTTTTGAGATCTTGATATTGATTAATATTCAGCTTTCTAAGTAACCTGAGTATATCTTCAAAACTAAAGATTTGCATCTTTGTGTAATAGGAAAAAAACCTATTCTTAAATAATTGATTTTTTCCTTTTTCTTTTCTTTTCTGGGGTGCCTTTTGTCTTGGAGCTTTTCACTTATTCTCTGCTCTATCTCAACTAGTTCATTTTTCATAATTCTCTTAAATACCATCCAGTTGACTAGTTCTTGCTCTGACTCTACCCAGTCTGGTGTTTACCCTTGTCCTGGTTAGTCTGGTGTTTACCCCTGTGCCTAGTTATTTTGTCAAATTGGTACAAGTTCCATCATCTGGGAAGAGGGAACCTCTATTGAGAAAACACCTCCATTAGGTTGGCCTGGAGGTAAGTCTGTGGGCATTTTCTTGATTAATGATTGACATGGGAGAGTCCAGCCCACTGAGGGTGGTGCCGCCCCTGGTCCTGAGTTCTGCTTCACGGCCTTCCTCCAGGTTTCCACCTTGAGCTCCTGCCCTGGCTTCCTGCATGAACTGACTGTAAGTGAGAGGCTGAAATCAGCCTTACTCTCCCCAAGTTGCTTTTGGTCATGCTGTGGCAGCGATGGAAGCCCCACTGGGACAATTTCATCCATGCTGTGGCAGCAATGGAAGCCCCACTGGGACAATCCCATTCACTGAGATTTTCATGACCAGACTCTTTTTTTGTTGTTTTTAAGACTTCTAAGTTTTAAAAATAGGTCTTTAAAGTTTTGTTATTTTGGATGATTATTTTTTGTTAATTGAAAATTTCCCTCACATAATGATTTTGACCATGGCCTAAACATTCATAAGAGGTCTTTATCACCTTGCTTCACAAAGCTCTTGTTAACAATGGATTCGTGCTATATTGTATAATCTTTCTGCCTCTCTTTCTTGGCGTTATATTTATTTAGGATGTAGATCTAGGATAAATAATGTTGGGAAAATGTCTTTTGCCCTTCACACCCCTCTGTGCTGCGGGGAGCTGGTGGCTGTACTTCCTTCCCTCTGGATTCCCAGGACCCTCGCACAGCTTCCGTGTCTCTCCTGTGGCGATGCTGTGGGGATCTGCTCTAACCCACAGGGGTGGGGTGCAGACAGCCAGACAGGACAGCAGCAGAGACTGGCTTGCATCTGAATCCCTTTTCCACCCTTCTTTGCTGTCCTATCCCCGGACCGTAGGCAGAGCTGGAGTCACACTCTCATTCTGTGGCACACTCTCAGGTCCCTTTTCATCCAACAGGAGCCAGAGTCCCAGCTGCCACATCTTCCCCTGTGTGGGGACAAGATGACCTCTTCCCCTGTGTGGGGACGAGATGACCTCTTCCCCTGTGTGGGGACGAGATGACCTCTTCCCCTGTGTGGGGACGAGATGACCTCTTCCCCTGTGTGGGGACGAGATGACCTCTTCCCCCTTGTGGGGACAAGATGACCTCTTTCCCCCTTGTGTGTAGCTAGAGTTTTCCTGCCTGGCCCACGGTCAGGGCAAATCTCTCTCAGGCTGGAGAATTTCTCTCCAGCTCCCGCCACCAAGTCCCGCCAGTCCCAGAGCCCACTTATAAAATAAACACACAGACTCTTACATTATTTAAACTGCTTGGCCATTAGCTCAGGCCTGTTATTGTCTAGCTCTTACTCTTATATTTAGCCCATTTCTATTAATCTTTACTTTGCCACATGGCTCATGGCTTACTGGTACCTTACATCTTCCTTGTCCTGATGGCGGCTGGCAGTGTCTCTCCCTCAGCCTTCCACTTCCCAGAATTCTTTTCCTTGTCCCGCCTATACTTCCTGCCTAGCCAATGGCCAATCAGTGATTTATTTACTGACCAATCAGTAACACACTTGACATACAGACCATCCCACAGCACTTCCCCTTTTCTTTTCTTAAAAAGGAAGGTTTTAACTTTAACATAGTAAAATTACATATAACAAAACAATTATCAAGCAAGAATTACAGTTACAATATTAAAGAAGAGATCCTATCTATCTTATATTTGTAAGTTTAAGGTTTTATATCTAACTTATCTTTTATTATAACTAAGGAAAATTGTAAGTATCTAGTCTTTAACCACATCAAAGACCTCAGAAGGATATACTACTACCTGAGAAATGGAGAAGGATATAAGCAACTTTTAGGAGTCTTGTAGGGTAGACAGAGACAGCTGGCAGCCTGGACAGTCATTCAAAGTTCTCTTGTAAAGTTGGGGCATCTGTCTTCAGCCCACAGGCCTAGAGTCTCTTATTCACTTTTCTCTGTGTCCTGTAGAATGTCTGGCAGTTTTCTCTGCAAAGCAGGAACCTGAAGGACGATTTTGTCAAGCAAAGTTCAGTGGTCACCTTTGTATGGGTCCTGCATGTCCAGTTGATCAGACAGTCCAGGCAAGAACAGTTTCTTGCCCAAATGGCTATTTTTGTCAAGGTGAAGATAAACTCCGTATGGAGTGTCTTCGATGCCCATCCTCCTCTCTGAAGTAAATCGGTGCTGTCAGGAGCAGACATGTCTCACTGTCCAGAAAGTCTAAATTTTTAAAACATTTTAAATGCCATATTCTGTAGGTCTTTGAAGTGTTTGAAGACTACCTATCTATCTGAAATATATCTATGTATACCTAGAAGACTTAACTAACATGGCTACAAATATTATCATAGATGACTAACTATTAATCTATTTTTTAATTATCCATTACAATTTTAAATGAGTTACATAAACATAATACCTCAAACAAGAATAGAAATATATATACAGTATAACAAAATTAAGTTTAAATTTGTATCAATAAACTAAAATCTATAGCAATGTAAAACATTTTAAACAAGTTGTTACTCTTTAAAAGTAGGTTCATTAATCTACCCTTTCATCCTATCATATCTAAACTATCCCCCTTTTTGTTTTAGAAAGAGATTGTATTTATAATCAACCTGATTTAAATAAAAATATTGTTTTTTCTCTGTCCCACACCAGAGGGCTCTTCTGATTTGGGACACAAGAATCTCTTAACCATTTTTTTTTTTTTTGAGCAATATGTCTGGGTTTAGAGGGGGAGTGAGCCAATTCCATCTCTAAAGCCAGCTTGGTATATTTGGGAATTTGGGCGTAGCTTCTCTTACTACTTCCTGCTGGAGGGGGGCGCTGTATCTTATGGGGACACGAAGAAAATTTTAGGATCATGGAGTAGTCCGTGAGGCTGTATATCTGAGCCAGTTGACTTGAAACCATTCTGGATGTTGAATCATCTGGACCATGGTGTCATTGGAGACCTTTCAGGGGGTCTTGGCTGGTCAAACCTGATGTATCTTAATCTGGAACAAATCCATAGTCTCTGGCTTTCTGTGGAAACAAAAGCAGAGACTCTTTTCCAAAGCAACATATCCTTATATCCAAATTTTGAAGTCAAGGTACCTTTAAAATATACATTTTGGCATAACTCAACAGCTTTTACAATCAAATGTTTTTCTGCAGTTACGAATATCAAAGAGAACATAATCCAGATTCTTTGTGTGGTAGCCATCTTTACGTGGCTTATTTTTTTATATTAGCGTGAGCCTATTGCTTTAAACTGCAGCCTTCTAAGCCTGAAATGGGGCAGTGGCTGCTGGCTCCGCCCACTTCAGCTTCCCAACATGGCGGTGGTCCGCTTTCCGCCAGCTCTGGGAGCCGTAACTCTCAGAAATAGTGGGTCTACACTTTTACCAAAGTAGCGTGTAGCCCAGAAACTTCTTTTTTTTTTGTTTTGTACTAGCAAAGGCTAAATCCACCACATAGCTTAATGTGTTACTTGCAGAGGCCTCATTCCCACCATACTGCAGGTCGAGAGCGCACGCTAGGAACCCGCCAGTAGCTCAAACCGGCAGCTGCCGCTTATTTGAGAGAGACAATTAGGAAGCTGTTTTTAGGTCCGTTTTAGAATCTTTTTTCTAAGTTTTTAGGTGGAAACTCTTGCCACCACGTTGGACGCCATTTGTAGCTAGAGTTTTCCTGCCTGGCCCACGGTCAGGGCAAATCTCTCTCAGGCTGGAGAATTTCTCTCCAGCTCCCGCCACCAAGTCCCGCCAGTCCCAGAGCCCACTTATAAAATAAACACACAGACTCTTACATTATTTAAACTGCTTGGCCATTAGCTCAGGCCTGTTATTGTCTAGCTCTTACTCTTATATTTAGCCCATTTCTATTAATCTTTACTTTGCCACATGGCTCATGGCTTACTGGTACCTTACATCTTCCTTGTCCTGATGGCGGCTGGCAGTGTCTCTCCCTCAGCCTTCCACTTCCCAGAATTCTTTTCCTTGTCCCGCCTATACTTCCTGCCTAGCCAATGGCCAATCAGTGATTTATTTACTGACCAATCAGCAACACACTTGACATACAGACCATCCCACAGCACTTGTGGGGACAAGATGACCTCTTTCCCCCTTGTGGGGACAAGATGACCTCTTCCCCCGTGTGGGGACAAGATGACCTCTTTCCCCCTTGTGGGGACAAGATGCCCAGCAGGTCTGAGCCTTTACCTGAGCTTGTCATGCTATGTTTGAGTTCTTTTTCAGGACTAGGAAAAGATTTATTCTGATTCTAATATTGCTTTTTCTTTCTGATCTTGTTTTTGATATTTAAGTTGTCATTTGTGTTTATTCAGAAAATAGGGAATGAATTAAACTGAATTTATATAGTCGCCTTGACGACAAGTAAAGCTTGCTTGAATATCAATATTTAGAGTTCAGTTGGGTTTCCCTACAGTGAGGCGAGGTGACCTCTAGGGGTCCTAAACATCTTCAGAATGTGTATATCACGGTGTACTAGTCACGGTGCTCAGCACACGGCAGGTGTTGGATACGCAGGGCTGTTCAGTGATGAAGCATTGTGTATGGCTGTATTAGTTACTTTTCTGTTCCTGGGGTAGAACACCATGAGCTCTATAATGTTACTTATAGGAGGAAGGGTTTATTTTGGCTTATGGTTCCAGAGAGTCCGTAACAGCAGGGGAGGAAGGGCAGCAGATAGCTGGAGCAAGAGAGATCCCATCTTCACGTGCAAATGTGGAGCAGAGAGAGCAAGCTAGGTTGAGGCTGTGAACTCTCAGAGCCCACCCCGGTGACATACCACTCTAGCAACGCTGTACCACCTCCTCACACAGCACCACCAACTGGGAGCCAAGTCTTCACTTCCCCAAGCCTGTGGGGGAATTTCTCATTCAATGGTCAAGTGACCTAAATATCTAACGTCATGTATGTATTCCTACTTACTATCTCAAAATAGCTAAATATCCTGGGAGAATTCAGGTAAAGCAAATGGATTGTCACAACTCTAACCTGTGAC
The DNA here is from genome assembly GCF_949786415.1 of Peromyscus eremicus. Classification (NCBI taxonomy): domain Eukaryota; kingdom Metazoa; phylum Chordata; class Mammalia; order Rodentia; family Cricetidae; genus Peromyscus; species Peromyscus eremicus. The sequence continues at coordinate 116,037,673 of NC_081416.1, read as the reverse complement.
TCGTACTGAAAACAAAGCCAGGCATTCTCTTTCCAAATAAGAAAGGAATGGAAATCACATTCATTTCTGGTCTCAAAAGCAGAAAAACTCCTTTTCTCTTGCCCCACCATGCTCTCTGAAAACAGAGCTGCTGTAACCCAACCAAGGGAGCTCATTGAGGAGGTTTCAGGTCTAACTCTCCATACTAAGTGGATATTATCAGATCAGGATCTGTGCATGGGACTCTCTAGTTCTCCAGTGAAGGGAACTGTAGACAGCCATACCAGTCATCTTTAACTGCGTTACACACTTACTCCAACCAAGGTGTGAATGTCTACAATGGCTCCGCTCCCTCATCTGGTCTTTCATTCTCCTACAGGCTGGCCTAGGCCTTGACCACTGTGGATTCAGAGAATGACCAGAAGTGTCTATAAAACAGGTTTATAGCTATAAATCAGTGGTTCTTGACCTTCCTAACACTGTGACCATTTAATACAGTTCCTCATGTTGTGGTGACCCCCAACCATAAAATTATAATTATTGCTACTTCATAATTGTAATTTTGCTAGTCATGAGTTGTAATGTAAATATCTGATATGCAGGACAGATATCTGATATTTGATCCATAGGTTGAGAACCGCTGCTAAAGTATATGACATGAAGCTCAGTAGTCACATAGCACAGCTTACACTCCGTTTTGGTGACCAAAGCAAATGGAGGTGGAATGGGCATCCCCGTTTCTCAATGGGCAGAGCTACAAAGCATGGCAGCCATTTTCACAGTCTCCCATGGCAACAAGATAGAAGGCCGGAGATTGTGTAGCTTCCATTAGAGACTCAGAATATTACCTCCAGTTAAGAACCAACACTTGAGGTGATTTTGCTCTTCACTGTTTGGTGTAGAGCATAGTCTCATGTATTCCTTTGAGAGTCACACCTCATATTAAGGGTTGGGACGGGGCTGTCTGACCCTGTCTTCAGCCTGAAAAGAGAGAACTTCTGTCAAGTGGATTCTCTTGAGGAACACCCCAGGCTTAGTTGTTTAAAATAGCAATGTTTTGGGGCTCAGGCTCTTGGGGCTGGGGGCGTGGTCAGCAGATGAGACTCTCCTGTGTGTTCCCTTAGCTGTGGGTCAGCTAGGTGGCTGTGGTTCTGGAGTGGCCAGCTGTGATGGGGAGGTACCTGTGTGTGCGTGTGTGTGTGTGTGTGTGTGTGTGTGTGTGTGTGTGCGCGCGCGCGCGTGTGTGCATGCGTGCGTGCGTGCGTGCGTGCGTTCGTTCGTTCGTTCGCTCGTGTGCGGAACAACTTAGTAGAGTTTGATTTTCTCCTTCCCCCTTCACATGAGGTCGGGCTAGAACTTGTCATCTGGTCTGCCTGGCAAGCGCCTTTACTGTCTTGTTGGCCCCGATAGTTTCCGTAAAGGACCTGGTTTAAAATTCAAACAACAGAACCAAGATAATTCCACGGTTTTTGTTTTACTAACTTCGGAGAAAGGAGTATAAAGAATCTCTGTATAAAGCGCTTGTGTTTGTTTTTGCAGCTGTTTAGTGAAAAAATAAGTGGTGCCGAAGGAACGAAGCTAGATGAAGTATTTATGGACATGGAAAAGGTAAGGCTGTTTGCACATGTGAATGGTTAGGAAGGAGCTGTCCTTAACGTATGAGAAAACAACCTCCTGTGAGGAAGATTTCCTAGAGTGGAAATACAGAATGCTCAAATGCAAGCATGAAATGCACAATCTGGAAGGCAGGACCTCCATGCTTCCCAGAAAGGAAATGGGATGTGACTAACTAGTTCCCTCTAGTGGCCAGAAGTCAGAATGCACAGAAGGCGGGCCTTGGCTGCAGCTCCAGGGCCAAAGTAACTAATTGTGCTCCTATGTCTTGGAGAGTCAACTATTTCTGGGACAAAGTTTTCTGATAGATAGCAACTGACTGATCACTTGGGAATCTAGGATGCTGTTCCCATCTGTTTCAGCAGCTGCACGGCAAATACTTTTCTGCCATTAGAACCAGCAGGGTGAACCCGGATAAGCTATTTTATCTTATTGTAACTGTGAGGCTTTCAGAATCATATATGCAGATGGAATAATTTAGAAGCGCATCACTGACTCGACGTGTCAATGATGGACTGTAACATGCCTACAGAGGACCGTAGAATCCGTCCCTTGTCATGTCCCCTGGTCGCCTACCTGGAGATAGCTTCAACGTGGGCAGAGCTGGGTCCACTGCTCAGCTTCCTCCCCTTTGTCTTGGGCCCTTTGAGCAGAGTCTTGTTCTGATAACTCCCCAGACCAGAGAGAGAGGCCTGAGCATGGCCAGCAGTGCAGGTGCGGGGAAGCCCGGCTCCGGGCTGTGGCCTGGGAGGGTGGCCTCTTTGATGTATATTGGACCTGGGCCAGCCTTCCAGGAAGGCCCAGTTTTCTACTCAAGAGGACTACAATTTCTAGAAATGTTAAGACCCTAAAAAGAAAAGCTGATTTTGTGTTTGATTTTGAAAAAAAGAATCTCTGCAAATTGAAAACCACACCAAAATTTTAACATCATTGACACATCTGACATTGATTTTTAAAATTTCTTAATATATAAAGATAGGACATATGTTTCTTTACCATCAAGATTCTTCAATTCAGATGCTCAATTTAAAAACAAATGTCAGGAGGTATGTATCAGGGCTTTTAGAGTCATGGGCTGCGCTCTAGCAGTCTCGACAAGCTAGGCTCAGACACCTGTGCTCAAGAAGCCAGTTAAAGAGATGAGTAAGAGGGAAAAGCAGGGGAAATCGGTTTATTGAGTGTAGCCACGTCAGCATCGAGAAGAGAAACACATGAAGAGTTCTGTGTGAAATGAGGTTCTGATTTCAGTAGTGATACTGGGCAGTGCTGCTCATTCTTTTCAGGTTCTTTGGGTGCAGTTAAAAAAGGAATCATGGACTGGGCTACAGGGGAAAGTTTCTCAAAGTGAAATCCTAGAATACGGTAATCACAGGGAGAATAGCTCCCAGATTTTGCATGCTTGGATCCTCAGAACCGGCTGGAGAGATGGCTCAGTATGTAAGAGCCCTTGCCCCTCTTGTGGAGAACCAGGATGTGGCTCCCAGCACCTACTCAAACAGGGTGGGAACCTGGAGGCAGGAGCCTATGCAGAGGCCATGGAGGAGTGTTGCTTACTGGCTTGCTCCTTTTCATAATAGATCTGCATAAGACTGGCCATTATTAACTACACAGCACAGTCAATATTAGGCTGTTTTGAGATTTCCTCTGCCATTTCCATTAATCCAGAATTCTTCAATTCAGCCTCAGGCAGACTTTTCTAAGTCTGAGAAAACAGCCGCGTTCTTTGCCAGTATATCACAAGAATGATCTCTAGGCCATTTGCTAATCCTCTTGCCCTCTGAAAGTTCTTGAGCCAGGCCCCCACAGTTCAAATCACCCTCAGCACCACTGTCCTCCATGATCCTACTGAAGCCCTGCTTAAAATGTCTAATAGGGCTGGGTGATGCTGGCACATGCCTTTAATTCCAGCACTTGGGAGGCAGAGGCAGGTGGATCTCAGAGTTCCAGGCCAGCCTGGTCTACAAAGTGAGTTTCAGGACAGCCAGGTTACACAGAGAAACCCTGTCTCAAACAACAAAACAAGCAAAAATTCTCAATTGCTTTTTAATCCAAAGTCCAAAAGTGTTTCGTATTCCTCCAAACTAAAACATGGTCAGGTTTGGAGGAATATGAAACACAGCAATACCCCAGTCCCTGGTACCAACTTCTGTCTTAGTCAGTGTTTTACTGCTGTGAAGAGACATCATGATCACAGCAACTCTTACAAAGGAAAACATTGAATTGGGATGGCTTACAGATCAGAGGTTGTGTCCACTATTGTCGTGGCGGGAAGCATGGTGGCACACAGGCAGACATGGTGCTGGAGAGGTAGCTGAGAGTTCTACATCCAAATCTGCAGGCAGCAGGAAGAGAGACAAACACCGGGCCTGGCTTGAGCCTTTGAAACCCTAAAGCCCACCCCCAGTGACGCACCTCCTCCAATAAGGCCACACCTCCTGATCCCTGTCAAGCAGTGCCACTCCCTAAGGACCAAGCATTCAAATCTATGAGCCTATGGGGGCCATTTTTATTTAAGCCCATCACATCAACTTACCATGATGAGAGTTGATGTGCTAATTTGTCGGACGGTTTATGTCTGTCTAACACTGGATTTTCCTATGTAGGAATGTGGAGTTTTAAATAGTCTGTGTTCTCATAAGGTTTATCCCTTTTTAGGACACAGTTTTTGTATTGCTTTTGTGAATGGCATCTCCTTTTCCTTTTTTTTTGTGGGTTATTGATGGTCTAGAATAAAATGAATGAACTCTATATTGTGGCTTTCAACTTTATGTTAATTAATAACCAGCAATGCAGGAATAGCAGGACAGTGTTAGTCTTAATGTGTAGAGAAAACACTGGTGTTAACATCTGACAGAGCATGGTGGTTGTCTTACTATCACCAGGATAGCTTCTAACATATTATATTATATTAGTATCAATATGTATTGTTATATTATGATACTTTATCTAAGCATGGTTATTCAAGTTCACACTGTAGGCTCATGTCTAGTCTTAGTATTGAGAGTTCTCCAAGTGTCTCTATTCATCAAGTATAGTCATAATGTATCGAATATTTCTAACTTATTCACATTCATTTTAACGTGATAAAGAAAAGCAAATCAGTGATCTCCAATGTCTCTGAGAAGAGTTGATTTCTCAGTCACAACAGAGAAGAGATCACCTCTCCCCAAGATGTTGAAAACATCCGTTTTAAAATCACCACAGTAGGCTGGAGAGATGGCTCAGCGGTTAAGAGCACTGGCTGTTCTTTGAGAGGACCCAGGTTCAATTCCCAGCATCCACATGGCAGCTCACAGCTGTCTGTAACTCCAGTTACAATGGATCTGACACCCTCACACAGACATACATGCAGGCAAAACACCAATGCACATGAAATAAAAAATTTAAAAAATCACCACAGTGGTGTTAGAAGCTAAATGAATTGAAAATGTTTGTTGTTGGTTCTGTGACTTCAGGAGTTTAAAATTCGCTAACATTTCTATTTTGTCTTGTTCTAAAGAAAGTAGATATTACCAGTAAGGCTGTTGCAGAAATCCTTTCCAAAGCCACAGAGTATCTCCAGCCCAATCCAGGTAATGTCAGAGCGCGTCTTCAAACACTCTCTTGCCCGTTTGTGTCCTTGGACTCTGTTGATCCCGAGCCCCTTTGCATGTGTGTCCAAATAATGGAATTCAGTTGTGGACTGTCCGGGGACACAGTGTGGCTGTCGTGAGTCCTAGCTGATGAGGACAACAGGCACTCGGTTAGGATGGAGTGTTGGTCTCAGTACAGGCATCCCTCAGTAGACATCTTCTTCTCTGCTATTCTGTATTCTTCAGAAACCCACTGCACATTTTAGAAATGTTTCCTTGCTGGGCGGTGGTGGCGCACACCTTTAACCCCAGCACTCAGGAGGCAGAGGCAGGTGGATCTCTGTGAGTTCAAGGCCAGCCTGGGCTGCAGAGTGAGTTCCAGGAATGGCTTCAAAGCTACGCAGAGAAACCCTGTCTCAAAAAACAAAACAAAACAAAAAAATGTTTTCTTAGTTATCTTTTCTTAATTAACAAGAGTCCTCTATCCTGTTCTAAAAGGTCTGTGTATTAATCTGAACGGGTCTCACTGTGACCTCAATGCTGAGGGTGAGTCACAACCAGTGGCAGGAGCAGTGTGGAAAATTCGAACGTCAGCTTCTACACAGGCCTTCATCCCTGGGTCCCAGAATCAGCAGAGGCTGTGCAAGCCTTGTGCTTTTCCTCTTAGGATTTGCTCTGGGAGTCACTGTGAGTCCCTTAGCCATAGGAATCAGAAGATGCACACACACACTGACCATCTAAGAGCACACATTCAGTCAGACCGTCCAGGGAGAATGGTGTGGGCTTTAAAGTCTCGAGATGGTAATAGCCCTAAAATTCCCAGTGATGTGTGCTTTGTCCAGCCTCATCAGTGACTGGAGTGACGAGTTCCTTTCCTGATGTATTAGCCTACAAAATTATGTAAGCGTTGTCTCTATGTGAGAGGCTTTCTAGGCTCTAGAACACACAGTCGGGCAGACTCCACCCTCCAAGAACTGACATTGGAATGGAATAGGGAGCAGCTGGCTATCAGGGAAAAGTATCCCCTGGCCAGAGACCACTGGTTATCGTGAAAATGAGGACTGATGTACCAGCACACCCACTCTGACAGGGGATCGGGGAGGGAAACCAGTGTGTGTGTGTGTGTGTGTGTGTGTGTGTGTGTGTGTGTGTGTGTGTGTGGTTTGTGTGAATTTGTGTGGCTGGGTGATGCTTGGGGGTTTGGAGACCTGGAGGATAGATAAGGGATTAGGGCCGAGATGGGCAAGGCTTGAAAGGCTGACACCATGATTGCTACTCTAGGGTGTAACCCGCAGCCCAGCAGGACCAGCTTTGAGATAGCTGGACACACAGAATCCTGAGCTCACCCCAGACCAACTGAATCCTGAGTTACCTTCTTATATGGTCAAGCTTGAGGAATACTTGCCTAGACTACATTAAATATAAATGTCATAGAGACCACAGCTGGTGCCTTGGATCCTTTTAGCTTGGTATCTAGTTCATAGCCTCCATTTCCCATAGATGCTTGCCATTTTGTCAAATCGGCCCGCCACAGTCCATTGATTACACAGTAGGATTCCTGCTGTACTTTACTTGACAGACATTCTTGGGCTTTTTAGAGGTACCCTGAAGTCTTCCTGCAGCACCTCTCTTTCCTGGCACCACCCCAGAGTTTATCAGAGTCCCACTGTATAGGTGTGACCGCACACAGTGAGGTGCAGGAAGGGCAGATGTTTTCTGGGGGTCTCTCAAGTGCCCATGTCAACACAGCATGCAGCCCAGATGTGTTAGTCACTTTCCCATTGCTGTGACAAACACCATAAGCAAGGCTACTTATAAAAGAAAGTCTTTTAATTTGAACTTACAGTTTCAGAGCGTTACAGTTTCATGCTGGTGGGGCAAGGTCATGGTGGCAGGAACAGCAGAGAGCTCACGTCTCAAAAACTACAAGCAGGAGGCAGAGACCACACTGGAAATGGCTTTGGAAGCCTCAAAGCCCACCCTAGGAACATACTTCTTCCAACAAGGCCACACCTCCTAATCCTTCCCAAATAGTTCCACCACCTGGGGAAATACTCAAACATCTGAGCCTGTGGGGAGTGTTCTCATTCAAAACCAAGTGCTAGAACTAATAACTGTTCAGTGCTTAAGTTAGAGACAGAAAAGAAGGTGGGAAGCCACAGCTGCCCACTACCTCCCCAAGGAAAGTTGCTGAGACGCACCTGGGGAGACAGGACAGCAATACAGGTGACTGTTCACTGTGGTGGCATCTGCCTCCTACCTGTGTGCCCCAGACCTGTTTTATGACCTTGCGAATTCTCCGTTTGAGTCATTTCTTGGGAGCAGAGTGAGGGGGTTGATGACCGGCTGGCAGCTTGACAGCCCCCACCTCAATGGTTCCAGTCTTCACTTACATTTGTCCCCAGCACAAGTGGCTGCACAGGTGTCAGTGTTCAGCTCCAAGTGTTGAAAATGTCACATGTTGGAGGCCGGCGCTTACGGCAGGCGCTTGTTAAACACAGCATACTGTGGTTCAGAGACCGCCTGGTCTGTAATGTCCGTGGATGTTGTGACTGTGCCAGAGTGCCTAGCACCCCACGCCTCCCTGCAAAGGCTTTGGAAAATCCTGTCAGAAAATGATGGCGGGTCTCTGGTGTTTTGTCTGTGAGGGCCTTGGTTCGGGTGGCTGTGTTTGTTGAAGGCCATGTGATGGTCACGGCGCCTTGTAACTTTAAGGAATTACAAATAACAATGTTTTTAAGCATACAGAGCTAAGCTGGGAATGCTGAACACTATGTCGAAGATCCGAGGGCAGGTGAAGGCCACTGGCTACCCGCAGACAGAAGGCTTGCTGGGGGACTGCATGCTGAAGTATGGCAAGGAGCTCGGAGAAGAATCTGCTTTTGGTGGGTACCCCCGGCCCAGCCGGCACTGTGGGAACACCAGGGTGGCCTTTGGTTGTCCACAAAACCTGTGTCTTTGCAATATAATAGTTTTACATATTACAGAGTAGTATATTCATTACAGGGGGGCTAGAAAACATAGGTAAGGATAATGCTAGTATCAGTAATCCCATCTCCATGGGTTGGCTCAGTTAAACTGTTAGATAGCCTTTGTATCTCTTGTTCATTCTCCTATATTTTAAAGATTAAAACACACTATACACACATATATGTATACATATATCCTAGATCTCCCCCTCTCTATTTACTATTTATTGACTTTCGTGACCCCCCCTCCAACTATGGCATGATATGTCTAAGTCTTTTTGACCCTCCCTCCCCCACACTTTCCCCACTCTGCCCCTATCCTCTGGTCCTTGCACTTTTCTGCATTCTAGCATGCATTCAAGCATGCATTCTAGCATGCATTCTGTTACTGTCTTCACCCTTCCCATTTGAGATCTCTTTTTCTCCTCTATGGTCCCTTTACAGTTTTATGACCTAAACCCATCTCCTTCTCTCTCTCTCTACACACACACACACACACACACACACACACACACACACACACACACACACTAAAATAAATAAAAAGCTAGGATCTGCATATTTGTCTTTTTGAATCTGACTTATTTCCCTGAATATAATATTTCCCAGCACCACTTTTTTTCACAAATTTCATGATTTCATTTCCCTTTCCAGCTTAATAAAATTCCATTGTGTGTGTGTGTACTACATTTTCTCCATCCATCTGGATAGACTGGTTTTGTTTTATTTCGTTTGGGGACAAGATCTCATCATGCATCCCTGGCTGGCTTGCATCACCCCCAGCAGGCTGACCTCGAACTCTGTACCTTCTTTTAGTACACACGTCTTTGCTTGCCTTCATATTCCCAAGCTCTGAAAGTTCTATAGATAGGAGAGGATGTGTGTATGTGTGTGTGTGTGTGTGTGTGTGTGTGTGTGTGTGCGCGCGCGCGCGCACGCGCTGTAGGCCAGAGATAAACCTCTGGTGTCATCCCTCAGCAGCCGCCACCGTGTTTTGAGATAAAGTCTCGCACTGGAACTGGGCTTGCCAACAGTTAGGCTAGGTCGGCTGGCCAGGGAGTCCTGGGGGCCATCCAGTCTCCACATCCCCAGTGCTGGGCTACAAGCACACACCATCACCCCTGGCATGGTGACATATACATAGAATCTCAGGACTTGGGAGAAAGAGGCAGGAGGATTGTGAGTTTGAAGCCAGCCTGAAGTACCTGGGAGGATTTGTCTCGGCACCAAACAAAGGCTGTGTTATTTCACTCCTAAGAGAGGGTCATAGTGCCCATATGGCAGTGTGAATGTGGATTTTATTTTATTCCAAGGTCCAGTGGGAACACAGTAGCCAATTTTTCTTACCCTGAAGGTACATCCATTGAGAAAACAGATGAGACCCTGGGATAGAAGGACACTGTTGCTGTGCACCTGGCCATGACGACAGGCATGTGGCAGCAAACAGTTGAGCTAGCTGTTGGAAGGAACTCCCATGGTGGGAGAGAACTGGTTTCATCAGGGCTGTGGGAGAGATGGACAGTTGCTGTTTCCAGGAAAGTCTGGTCTACACTTTACTTTGTGACTTTTGCTTGGTGCTCCATGCCTGACTCTTCTAAAGTGCAGAGAGTAGGCCGTGCTGTGCTATTCAGCAGCGCTACTCTTGGTGTGGAGGGGGAGTGCAGATTGTGGGGAGGTGACAGCCAATGCTCAGGACATAGTCACTGGCTTCTTGAAGAGGGGGTGTTTGTGTGTGCATGTGTGTAGGTGTTCACGAGTGGAGGCTAACGGTCTTCACCAGTCTCCTTCCACTATATATTTGGGCATGGTCTCTCCCTGAACTTAGAGCTTGTTGAGAGCTACAGCGGCTGGCCAGCCAGCGCTCAGGGCCTCCTGTCCACCTCCCAGCACTGGGACTGCACGTGTGCCTTGCCAGCCTGGCTTTTTATATTCTTACATATGTTCTCGGGGTCAGACTTGGGTGCTCACGTGTGCACAGCACATACTTTACTGATGGACATCTCTCCAGTCCCCCAAAGAGGCATATTTCAAATGTCTCTGTCACAGCTCAGCGGGCTGATATTGGGATACCCGGGCCCTGGTGACAACGAATGTCAGGGTCAAACAAGTGGGGAGGAAGGAGTGTCCAAGCTAGGGAGAGACCTCCTTCCTCCGGGTAGGAACGACTCGGAACCAAATTCTAGACAGCTCAGTTCAGGACCCCCTCCTCCTAGTTACAGCGACACTCAGTGGGTTGGACTGGCATCCTGGCCAACCTTAATTTCCAGAGATGGTTCCCACTTCTAACTGGCAAGGACTCAGCTGTGAATCTGCTTCCTTTAAGAGTGGGGTGAGGTAGCTGTTGCTGTCTGTTTTTTTGTGTGAGTGAATTGTCCATGTTCTCTACTGACTCAAAGGTCAGGCTTGAGCAGGGTCCTTCAGGTTTCCAACCTAAGGAACTGAGAGAACTCTTCTTGTCCACATCTTTTTACAAAATCGATGTGGAGGATCCAGATAAAGGAAACATAGTTTTTTGTTTGTTTTTAATCTCATGCAGTGTCCCAGGGGTGTCCTCCAGAGACCCTCTAACCCTCACTGTGCATGGCAACCAGATACTGGTGGCAAAGACCTTGAAAGGTACACCAAAATACCAGAGGATCATTCACTAAAGATGTGCTGCCCACATCCAGGCAGTATTCCCTGTCCTGCCTGTACGTCCTGGCCACAGGGCCTCCCTGATGCCTGAGAGCTCCGACCTCAGGGAGGTTCCAGAACCATCTACAGGGAGGGTGTCATACTGCTCCTGCAGCAGGGAGGCCTTATTCCTTTGTGGTCTGTGTTGGTTAAGCATGTATCCCCATGAATGAATCCCTTCATTGTTTACAAAGAGAGTTTATCCCTGAACTCTAAGGAACCCCTGGTGCCAGTTTACAGCCCCGACTTTCCACAGAAGACCATTGTCTCCATCTAGTGGCCGAAGTGGGAAGTGCTTTGGTCTACCAGCTCACTTTGAAGGGGAGGCGAGCACAGGAGGGTGGAAAACGTGCTTTAGGAGAACAGGTAGATGTCTCCCTTTCCTAGTCTTTCTGAGTCGGGAAGCGGAGGCCTCAGGGCGAAGCTTCCCTGTACCACAGTCCTCAGGTTTTGGAGAAAGAATTTGCGTCACCAAAACCTAGAGTATGATTCTGAAACGGAGCTCTGTGTCCTTTCGTTCAAGGCAACGCATTGATGGAAGTTGGTGAATCCATGAAACGCATGGCCGAGGTGAAAGATTCTCTGGATATTAATGTGAAGCAAACTTTTATTGACCCACTGCAGCTACTGCAAGACAAAGACTTAAAAGAGATTGGGGTGAGTCTTCCCGGCCGTCCTCGCCCGGTGCTTCTCATAAGGACACCGTGACTTAAAACCGTGACAGGGTTTCTGCAGGGGCTCAGCAGGCGTCCGGGTCTTACTGGAGGGGTGAGAACTGAACTCGGTTACTGTATTACATGGCTCCCTGAGAAAGAGCACTGGGGCCCGTTTTCTCTGTTGAGGGGAGGCGCAAAGCCCAGATGTCGCTTTCAGTTCATCACCTCTGCGGACTCATCTACAAACCAGACTGCACATCGCATTTCTGCAGCCACGTCTCACGTCACGCGGTGACTCCATACTCTGGGGTGTAGTTTTGATGGCTAGTATCACGCCGTATCAGCTGTATGCTTGGATCCACTGCAGCCGTGGTCATTGATTTTTATTCTTTCTCAAGGAAACCTAGGAAATCTAGGAACTAAAAGCTTTCATCTGGAAGCCTGCAAGAGATGGTTGTCCAGAGTGTCCCTGGGAGCTTCCAGGTCGTGTGGAGGCCGGCTGCTTTTGCAAATGTGCGCAACGGCTCCAAGCAATCCCAGCTGCCAGACGTCTGCTCTGAAGGGCTAGACGCCCTCTTGTGGCGTTGTAGAGAATAGCAGCCTGTCTTTAAACTTGATTGCCGTCGCTTCTCTTGGGTGGCAATATCATTTGAACCTTGGGCTTGTCTTTATCTCTTCAGGCCCAGAGAGTCTTAACAGTGTAGCCACCGAGATCGTGAGTCCAAGGAGAGCTTAGGTGATATCGTGAGTCCCTGTAACAGACAGATGAAGTGTGTGCCCTTCTGAGGCACATAAATAAGTGCCTGGGGGGACACAGCCAGCTGTTGCAGATGGTGGAGAGGCAAGAGCAGGTCAGCCTGAGGAGAGGCGCGGCCTCAGCACAGCTGGACGAGGGCAGGTCTCTGAGGAGCTGCTGTCCGAGCAGACTGGACAGCAGGACACAGGGCGAAAACCGGGGGACTGTGGAGGGAGGGAGGGCGGGGAGGCCTGGAGGGACCCAGATGCCTTTATCTGCATTTAGAGTTTATTCTAAAAGCAAGAAGTATGAGGGACGGATCCAGGAGGACTGAATGAGACACAGGAGCTGCCTTTTGTACCCCTCCTTATTTGGACACCCCTGAATCCACCCATCTGTTGTCAGCCCTTCCTTCCATCCCAAGAAAAACAGGTCCCCATTTCTGTGACAGCCTAGTCCCCACTGGGCCCCAGGCCTATCCATCTCACCCCGTCAAGACCTGTTACCCTGCCTTGCCACGTCTTCCTTCCTCCTGTTTCTGTTGGCTCCTTCCTGGTGGTGTTTAAACACATCATCACAGCATCCCTGGACTCTGGCCCCGCCTGTCTCCAGCTCTCAGCTAGAGGGATCTTCCTAAGATCCAAGCCCTCAGGAGCTGACCTTGGCCTTGTGTGAAGATGTAGCGCCTTCACCTTCATCTGCCTCCGGGTCTCTGTGGCCTTATTGCGCCCCCTTTCCCTTCTCTGATCTCTGCCCAACCTCCAGGAGTCACCCCCTGTCCCCAGGTGGCCATTTTTGCTCTTACTATTGTTTTTTTCCCAGCCTAGCTTCTCTGGTCTCAGCTCAGATGTTATTTCCTCTGTTAAGTCCTCTGTTCCCTCTCAAGGCTCTGAGGCACTCCTCCTGGGCCTCTGGGTCATGAGCATGGCTGTCCATCTCTTTCCTCATTGGGCAGTAAGTCCCTTGGGGTGAGGACCTATGTTTTGCTCAGCACTGACCCTGAGAAGTGGCATCTGAGTTGTGAGAATAGCAAATTTCTTTCCCGAACACAGCCTTGCACAGAGATCCTGCCTCCGCTGTTCATGCTGTGACCTTGAGTGTATGGCAAACCCACTAACTGCTGCCACCCTGCTGTGTGGCTGGTTCCGCAGGGTACATCGTGAGTTGTTGAGTTGTGAGAAATAGTGCAAAACACACTTACTCTTAACTGTTACCATTCCCAGTGCAATGGAAGAATTCCTAAGTCTCCTCCATTCCTGAGGTGGCCTAGGACAATCGCCCCTCAGCATTCACTGATAGTGTTTTATACATCGTATTCTATAACATTTCAGAACTTTAGGGAGATTCATGGGCATCCTAATGGACACTAGACATGCATGTTTTTATAGTCAGTCTCTTAGCGAGGAATTGACAATGGAAATGCCCTTATTTTTTGTAGAGTTAGTGTGGTTAGAAGCTGTCTGTGCCCCTGTGGACTGTGGAGGCTGTTAGAAATGGTTATCTGAGCAAGGGTACTGTATCCTTCCTCGGGCTCCACCCGAATTCTCCTTCTCTCACCCGCCCACCAGGTGTCCATTCTGTAAATGTTCCTGAGTGCTTGGCAGCCTAGGAAGCCTTCAGCAGCAGCCGAGGGATGCAGAGCAAGCAGAAGGGGGCGATGGTTTCTCACCTGGAGAATGGGTGGGGCAGAGGCTTACGAAGTCCCGCCTCCTAGCTGAGGACTGGCAGTCAATGGCTTCCAGGGAGGGGGAGTCAGTTTTCTTCAGGAATGCCAAGTGGTCTCCGTGGGTTTCAAAAAGGAGAGCCCGTGAAGTTGGCCAGGGAAAGTGGTGGTGGTGGGGAACAGGGGAAGAGAGTGGGCCGTGGCTTTGCTAAACATGTAGACGGGCATGAAATTCTCAAACAGCAAAAGGTGGAATTCAGACTGAGAACAAGTAATGAGTGTTTCCATAGGTGGAGGGAAGACGATGTGTGCACACGATCACACACCGTGGCGTGAGTGTCCATACTGTGTGGGGATTTCCTCTCTCTTTTTAGCACCACCTGAGAAAGCTGGAAGGCCGCCGCCTGGATTATGATTATAAAAAGAGGCGAGTAGGTAAGATACCCGAGGAAGAAATCCGACAAGCAATAGAAAAGTTTGAAGAGTCAAAGGAACTGGCTGAAAGAAGCATGTTTAATTTTTTAGAAAATGATGTAAGTATTTAAACCGAATGGAAGACTTTAATGTACATGAGTAAAACATTGTTGTATGTGAGCATGACTGGCATGTGGAGAAGCTCTGAAACCATAATTGTTATGGACGTTTCTAGAATGTTCTGTAATGGTCACTTCCTGCCTTAGAAGTAGTGATACATATTCAACAATCCCTGATTGAAACCTTAGGCCCTTGGGGAGGCTTGCTTATCTCTGGAGGTGGCCTTGTCACAGAAGATGGCCCAGGAGACCAGCCTTGGTGTTTAAAGCCATAGCTTTGTGGTTTGGAGCTGTAGTCTTTCATTCTCTGGGGCAGATGTGTGAGGGCGAAGATCTGTCTCACCCTCCAGCCCCCTGAGGCTTTTTCCTATCAGAATGAACACCAGGGACATAAAAGCCTAGCCTACGTGTTGGCTGGCTCACACGGGTGCTTGTGAACTTGGGGGCTGTGAAGGTCTAGGGCCACGCCTTCCAGAAGCAATAGCATTATGATGGACTGTTTCTTGTTACTCTTTTTAATTTGTCCCAGTAGTAGAGGGAAGCTGAACTAAAGGGGACAGGGATTCCTAGCCAGGCGTTGCTGGGTGGTTCCACCCCTGGCCTCTCTCCTGAATCCTCATCCTCAGACTGGTCCAGTGGTGACATTGAGTGACATCGAGGATGTGACCGCTCCAAGGTTTGGGTAAAGAGAAGGGTTTTTATTATAGATATGAGAAGTACAGCCAGAAACATCTGGAAGAGTCCAGATTGAATCAGACTGGGGGAGGGGGCAGTGAGCGAGAGAGAAAGAGAAGAGAGAGAGAGAGAAGAGAGAGAGAGAGAGAAGAGAGAGAGGAGAGAGAGGAGGAGAGAAGAACCAAGAGAGCTTGTGGCCAAAATGGCTGGGCTATGTAGAAAAGAGAAGCTGGGGGAAGAGATGCCCTGAGCTGGAGGGGTTTACAGAGTGAGGGTGAGAAGAACAGAGAGGAGCCAGGATCCCAGCAGCACAACTCTGTAACATGTACTTTCAATGCTGATGGAGCCTGAGGCCGGCTTGCACTTTGTCTGCTCATAGGCACCACAGTTAGCCATTGGGACCACAGTCACGAGCCCGGGCATTAGCTTTAGGCACATTTGCTAAAACTGCGCACCTGTATAGGAAGGCAGGATTTTATTTATTCTCGTGTTGTATTTACAATGGTTTATTAAAGGTACACCAAGACCTTGTGTCAGGTCAAACAGAGAATGTAGGAATGCCTTTCTCTCCGTGCTAAGACATGGGAGGGTGATGCACAAACCTGACCTCTCATTAAATCCAGGGAACGGAGTCTCTCGGGTCTAGAAACCCGCTTGAAATTTCTCTTGTCCATCAAACTGCTGAAGACTGAGAGGTGTGCTCTGTTGTGTTTTGCCTTTGAATCTGTTCATCCTTTATGCCTTTTGGGGGTGTGTATGTGGGGGACATGTAAGCATTCACTGTCTCTATTTGTTCTTTTTTTTTTTTCCCCCTCTTGAAATTACCCCAAGCTTTGGGCAGATTTGTTCTGTTTTGTTTCAGAGTGCCACACTTAATTCACATGTGAAGTATTTAGGAACCATTTTTGAGGTCCTCTAACTTGTTAAAGACCCAACAAGTACTGCCGTGCTGGCCCCGGGCCTATTAGAGGGCCTTCAGATGCTGAGGCCACAGCTTCTAGTCAGATCAATTGCCCACCAACCTGCCCTACTCATGACCTTCCCACACGAGCTTCCACAATGTCTGCCCCCCACCCCCCCCACATACACCGAGTTCTCTGTGCAGAAAGGCCGACTCAGCCGTGCTGGCTTTGACAATTGGCCCAAGAGATCTGTGCTTTCTCTACATTAACAGAATTCAGAGACCCCACACTTGGTCATACAAATGCAGCCATTGGTCCATTCTTTGACAGTGACAGGTCAGTCCCCTCTAGGAAAAGTAGGACCTAGTTTTATCCCAGGGCTCCAGAGGGGTCCTGGAATAGGCCTAGTTCAGACATGACTGCAGGGTGCCTCTAAGGAGTTGACCCCCAGGTGAGAAGGCACCACTCCTGTAAGTGGGGCTCCCCTTCCTCCCCTCCCCCTCCTAGGATCCACAACTTGGCTGGTAGTGGAGGTGCCCCTCTATTCTCTGCCCGATCCTTTGTCATAAGCCTCTGACCACTGAACCCTGAGATCAGAAGAGACCACACAGTGAGACAGCGAAGGGTCATCCAGGCCACCTCAGCACCAGGCTCCTGGTTCTTCCTTCACTGTCTCATCCAGGACCCTGTGGTCATGGCGGCCATGGTGATGAGGACTTTAGTGATGATGATGAGGGCAATAGCCAGGGCCATCATTTCCCCAGCGTGTTGTGACCGGGGCTCAGCTGTGCTGTTGATGACATCACAGGACACTTGCTTTCACCCCTTCCCACAGTCAGGTTCTAGCTAAGGAGAACCACTGGTCATGGTGTTATCCAGCAGACTGTCTTCCTTCTCTTCATGAGATGACAGCATTCAGACACGGAAGCAAGGGGTCCCCCTTGTCTTTTCCAGGTTTGTGTGGCCTGACAGTCTCTCTCCTGTTGACCAGATAAAGTGTAAAAAAACCTCCAGTTGAACCCTGCTATCCCACACGCTAATGCCAGTGCTGCCCCCTGCTGGGGGGTAAGGTGTAGGTGTGATCTGATTGGGGAGGGAGGGAAAGGTGCTAATAATACATGCTGAGGTGAGGTTGGGTGTCTGGTTTTTTTGTTTTTTTGTTTTGTTTTTTTTTTAACTCTCACCTTGGCTTTGGTTCATCTCCCTGACGAAGCCAAGGCCATGGTCATGTTGTCCACAGAGTTCTGATACTTCTTGGTCACCAACTTCATGTCCACCCTTTGTCACTCAGCCTTTCCAGCCATGATTGGGAAGCTGGGCTTCAGGGTAGTTGGTGATGGCTGGATTTCCCCCCAGGATATCATCATGGTGTCAAGTAAACACGACTGGACCTCTCTAATGCTTGTCAGACATAGTTGTCTGCAACCCTTGGCTCTGCCTGATGGGTTTGACGGTGCTTAGACCCTGAGTTGGCCAGACTTTCATTTACTGTACTTGTTACTTGAGAGAACAGCTTAAAAGGAGGGATGATGAGCTTAGCCTCAGGGGTTAGAGGTCTCAGCCATGGTCAGCTGGCTCCATTATTTCTGTGTTATAGTGACATGGAGCATCACGGTGTGGCAGAGATACTACTGTTGTAGTGATCAAATTCAGGGCGGGAGGCAGAGAGGGGGAGGGAGGAGAGACTGAGTCAGCCCCAGGACAAGATACAGAATACGATATAGAATTCCCCTCTCCCATGTCTTATTTCCTCCAAACTCTAGGCTTACTCTCTTAAAGTTCCATAAGTTATCGAAAATATTGCCATCTTTGGATCAAAACTTGAGTGCATGGTCCTGGAAGGACATTTCATATTCAAACTAGGACACAGTTAGCATTGCGCCTGTTGGAAATTGGGGGCCAGACTATTAGAATATGGTTTCAGGAAGAGCATGGTAGCAGACGGCAGAAGATCCCTGGCTCCCTCCAAGCACAAGTGGGAGATGTTTATGCTGTCGTTAGGAGCAGCTGGGGATCTCAGGCACAGCGGACACTGGTTTGGGTCCTGTCTAATGGAGAAGTTGACAAAGAGGTCAAGTATTTGATGCAATTATAGTCCTTCTGATCAGCCATGTTGGAGGGTATATAGCTCAGGGCCAAAGTCTCAAAATTTCACCTTCTCTCTCTACAACCTCAGTTGATGGATGCTGGCCTGGCTCCTCCACCCAAACACCATATACAGTGCTGACACTGGCTGAGGAACCCTCACCAGGCTTCTGACCATGAGAACGGTTACAGGGGCAGAGTAAGGTGCAGTGCTAAGGGCCCAGCTGTAGGAGAGAATGGAATCAGGGTTTGTAAGCACCTACTCTAAAGAATTGAATGAACAGCGAGGAACGTGAGTGAGAGGAAGTATTTGAGATGATGTGCTCCATCTTGGTTACCTCCTGCCTATGCTTCTGTGGCACCAGGAATTCCAGGGCTCAAACCTCACCCTCCAGAGGGCAATTGGACCCACCATCCCTAGCCCTCATCTCCCGCTGTCCTGGATAAGATACAGTAAGAGCTCTAAAAGACAATTATGCGTATGAATGTTCACCATGTGAGAGCAGTACCTATGGAGGCCAACAGAGGGCAACAAATCCCCATCCTAGAGTTACAAAGGGTTGTGAGCACCATGTGGGTGCTGGGAATCAAACCAGGGTCCTCTGGAAGAGCAGTTTATTGTTCTTAAGCGTTGAGCCATCTCTCCAGTCCCAAGACAGCAACCATTTACCAGCACATGCATAGAAAAAAGTGTTTGCCAAAGCTCTGCCTGGAGGAACTTTGAATGGAATGAACAGACTTTAGACTTTGTCTTTCCTGGGTCTCCCAAGTGTAGATTATATAACTATTTATTTGTAGAAGTTTTTACTACATTTTTATTTGTAGTAAAAACTATTTGTAGAAGTGGGTTCATTCTGTCTTCAAACTTACAGTGTATATACAATGCTTTCTCTTCAAACCATAGAAACCTCCTCCAGTCTACATTCTTGTAACGGAGAAACCAGCAGGTGAGCCCAGCTGGACTCCCAGACCAGCCTGACACTCACATACATGTCTAGCTAGATCTGAAATCTAAACCTCCGTTCAGAAACCCAGCTGCACCTGGGATCTCTTGGCCTCTTTCACAGCCTGCTTTCTTGAAGAGAACAGTTCAGAACCCGGAGTAGTTCAGGTATCCTGGTAGTTTGGGGTGCTCCCCCCATCTCACGAATTAGATTCCTCATCTACCTTTGGTGCGGAACAAGGGAAGGGATGGCATGGGAACTTGAGTAGTTCATTCCACCATTCCTAGACAAATGTCACATTGATTTACTCATCTATTTCAGGAAGATTTGGGAATGGTAAAATAGGGAAGAGTGGCCTTTCACCCCACATTACAGTCTTTGCTGATATTGTTGGAAAGAGCTGGATTCAAGGCCAGGAGGATCTCACTTCTTAGCTGAGGCCAAGTGACTCCATTACTCCTCAGGCAACCATTTAAGCCCAGGAGTGGTTTTGGCTCTCTTGGTTCCCAGGGATCTTGGAGGGCCAGGCCCATGACTGACTCCTTCTGTGCCAGATTGTGACTGGCACCCAGAGAGGACTGCCTTTTGGAGAAGGCCATGTGCCCACTACAGTTCACACTCGGATAGGGCTGCACAGGCAGGAGGGTGGTTCTGAGCAATCATCGCCATTTCTTGGGAATGCCACCTCACCCACAGGTTTAACCCTTCTCTGAGAAGTTTATTCCTTACAACTTGGCATGATTAAATGCCAGCCTTTGATCTGAGAAGAAACCAGACACATTACATTGTAAAAATATCTAGTCCAGCCCAGAGAGGCCAGGCTGTTGTGACATTCATGAGCTGACAGATCCCCCAGCCAGAGGCCTCCTTTCATCCATAGAACCAATGGAATTACTAGATTCCAGATTCCTTGTTTTTTTCCATGGGTCCAGAGAAGTATTTTTTTTTCTAGATCTCTGTGTGTATGTGTATGTGTGTGTGTGCGTGTGTCTGTCTCTGTGCATGTTTGTGTGTGTATGTCTCTGTGTCTGTCTCTGTGTGTGCGTGTTGGTGTGTGTGTGTCTGTCTATGTCTGTCTGTCTCTCTGTCTCTGTGCATGTTTGTGTGTGTGCGTGTGTGTGTGTGTGTGTGTGTGTGTGTGTGTGTGTGTGTGTACATGTACACAGGTGGAGGCCACAGGTTGACTTTGGGTGTTTTCCTGCATCACTCCTTACTTTGGAAACATGATCTCCCACTAACCTGGAGCTTATGGATTTGTCTAGACTGGCTGCCAGCAAGCCCCAGGGGTCCTCCTGTCTCTGCCTCCCCAGGGCTGGGATTACAGGTACACACCACTACAGCCAGTTTTTTTTTTTTTTTTTTTTTTTTAATGTGGACTCCATGGATCCGAACTCAGATTCACTGGAGGAAGCATCTCTGTTTATGACCAGACATTCCCTCTAGTTCCTCCGAGGACTCCAAAAGAGCAGCGATCTTAAGCACAACAGTGAGAAGTCACTTGAGTTATCCCATTTGAAATAGAAGATGACCCACCTAGCAAACATGGGCATCAGCTGGGAAAGAGGCCTGCTTGCCAGCTTCCAAAGATTTGCATTTCTTTATCCATTCATGCAAATCATACTGTGGCTCCCAGACATCTGGGGTTGGGGTATCACTGCCTGTTTCTTCTCAGCTGCCCATTTCTGTGATCTTCCTGCAGACAGTTGAGCTAGAAGGCCTTTGTAAGCTATAATCTTTGAGCCCCCTTCCTTTGGATAATCCCAGGTCCGTTGCAGTTGGCTCAAATGGCCTGACTCATGTTCGACTCCCACGTGAGTGTCCCTGAGGTTTCCACAGATCATGGTGACTCTAGTTCCCTGGCATCTCTGATCTGCCTCCACCCCCAGGGCCAGGAGCCTCATATTCTGGTACTTATGCATTGGTTTGCAGCCAGAGAGAGATTGGGGAATTAGATGTGTGCATAGATGCACGGGTTCTTATGCAGCATTCATTGTCCGTCATGGGAGGGGTCGAGTTTCTACTGCCTGTTGCCTCCCAGGCCCAGCTCAGAGAAGACCAAGGATGCATAGCGTAGAGCTAAGTTGGCAGTTTGCCTCCATGAGTCTCAAGGCCACAGCTTCCATCCCCAGGAAATGGAGACTCTAGCGGCTGGACAAGAGAAGAAAGCAGTGGTGTTCATTTTCTATTACTCCTGTAAGGAGTGTCCGTAAGCACTGTGACGTAAAGAACATCAGTCCGTTGTCTTCCAGTCTGGAGAGTGGAAATCAGCCATGGGGGAGGGGGAGGTTGGCAGCAGCCTGCATTATCACCCTTTCCAGCCTCCTTAGCTCCATGGCCCCTAGCTCGGCTCCCTCCATCTGCAAAATCAGCAGCAGAGTGTCTCCAAGCCTCCCACTCTGATGGTCTTGTCTTCCACTCTGATTCTGTGCCTCTTGTCTCCCTCTTAAAAATTTGCCACATGCACGTGTGTGTGTGTGTTTGTGTGTGTGTGTGTGTGAGAGAGAGAGAGAGAGAGAGAGAGAGGGAGAGAGAGAGGAGAGGGGAGAGAGAGAGAGAGACGGAGTCTGACGTAGTTCAGGCTGGCCTCAGAACTTGCTCTGCAGTGAAGGTGACCTTGAACTCCTTGTCCTCCTGGGTCCACCTCTTAGGTGCTGGAATTATTGTCACGACCTCCTGTTTAGGCCACCCTGGGATTTGAACCCAGGGCTCAGTGCATGCAAGGCCAGCATTCTACCAGCCGTGCTGCATCCTCAGCCCAAAAGCAATCTATAGATGTGTTGGGCCGCCCTGGAAACCCAGAATGCCACCTCATTTCAAGATCCCTGATTTAAACTGTCTGCCAAGTGTCCTCGCTGTATAACATAGCATAGCCCCAGCTTTTGCCCACACATGCGATCAACAGGCAGCTTTTCAAATTCCTTGATGTGGCCATTGGAGGATGTGTTTCACCTGGACGGCCTTTGGATTCTGCAGGGCCCACGTTTGTTGCTTTTGCATGGCTCTGTCTCTCTAGGCATTTAATTTGAGTTGTAGCCTTGGAATCAGAGGCTGTCTCTGCTGGTTCCCAGCACACAGCTCACATCCTGGCATGGGGATGAGGGGCTGGAAGCTTCTGGTCCCCAACAGTGATAGACAATCCAGTTTGGGTCTGACTTGCCTTTGTATTCAATCAGAGGAGTCGAGTCTGGCAGCTCTTCTCCGGGTTCTCCCTGGGTACCCACGGCGTGCGGGCACCGTCACAGTGCTGCTGCCGTCTCCCAAGCATTTAGGGGCTCTGGGATCCAAGTCTCCCCAGAGTCAGCTAGCAAGTGTAGGATTCCAGGTGCAGTTCCAGAGAAGCAGTTTGTGACTCCCACTCCCGTGTACATAAGGGTTATTCATTTAGTTGACTTTCAGTGTCCTTTTAAGTCTTGCAAATGGCAAGCTTAGTTCAGAGTGGGTCCAAGACAGACTACTATTACTAAAGACAGAGAGGTCTTAGCGCTTTTCACCCAGCATGCAGCTCCAGCGTTTCCAGGAAGCAGCGTTGTTTCCTTAGCAGATTCTTCCATGTTCTTAGAAGCCAAGGAGGTGAAATTTAAGAAATCCTTAGGATTTTGCAGGGGCCAGGCTGTCTTTGTTTTGTTTATTGGGTTTTGGGAAATGGAAGGCCAGTGCTGCTTTGCTGGCCACAGAGCATGGTAAAGTAAGTGCAGTGCCAGGGCTTTCCTTAGTCATGTGCCCAGTGCATTCCTGGCATGAGTGGGATCCATGTATGTTGTAAACGCACATTAGACCTGTGTTTAAAATAAGTGGGTGATAAAAGTAAAGGGCAGGCAGCTGAAAGAGTTCTCGACAATACGTGAAAGCAATGTGAGTCTGTGGAGCAGGCAAGTCCTCCGTTGGCTGTGCAGGGAGAGAACAGAACAGAATGAGGAAATGGCCAGATTTTACCCCAAAGCTGCTTAGAATGCTACCGAAGAAAATGCTATTTTGGCGAAGCCTGGATGCATGGTTTTGATTTGTATCTCTGTCCAGATCTGGAGTTCCAGAGATTTGGGCTGGGAGTGGGGTGGATGAGTTGGGGAGTCACCGCAGTCCTCTGGGCCTTGCTAGAGAAGGTTCTAGACATAAACAATCCTTATTTGCTGTAGTGGCTCTTCAACCCCACTGATAAACAGGGAAGCTCTCAGGCCCCCCTTCAAGCTCTGCAGATCTTCTGGGCATGTCAGTTTGTGGAAAAGAGGAATAATGGAGTCTCCCCAGCTCATCCCTTTGTGCTGTATGTTTCAGGGAAAATGCTTTGTTGGGTGGTAACAGAAATACATGGGACAGACAATTCTTTGCCCTGGAGCAGGATTGACTGGCTTGTTGCCCCTGTTTTCTCTGATCACGGCTTCATTGACTTGGTTTCTTGGTCTGGCTTGACTAGAAAGCACTCACAGAGACATTTCTCTAAGGAAGCTCTATCTATCAAGCGTTGGTTTCACTTACAGTTGGGAGAGCTCTCTCCCACTGTGGTGGTTGGAAAGAAAATAGCCCCCAGAGGGAGTGACACTATTAGGAGGTGGGGCTTTGTTGGAGTAGGTGTGGCCTTATTGAAGGAAGTGTGTCACTGTGGCGGTGGGCTTTGCGGTCTCATATAGGCTCAAGCCACACCCAGTGTCTCAGACTACTTCCTGTTGCCTGTGAGTCAAGGTGTTAGAACTCTCAGCTCCTCCTCTAGCACCGTGTCTGCCTGCATGCCGCCTTGCTTCCAGCCATGAGGATAATGGACTAAACCTCTGAAGTGTAAGTGAGCCACCTCGATGAACTGTTTTCTTTGTCAGAGTTGCTGTGGTCAGGGTGTCTCTTCACAGCAGTAGAAACCCTAACTAAGACCCCTGCCATCTTTAGATCCATGAGTTTTAGAGCATTAAAAACGATATCTAAGATCTAAAAGGGTGTTTGGTAGAGTTACAGCAGATTCATAACCACAAATCAATTTAACAGTGTTTTCCCAGCCTCTCCAGCCCTGTGTGTGACCTTCATCATGATTGTGGGGCTCCAAGATGGCATGAGATGGAATGGGCCAGGGCTGAGGCAGTTGCCAAGCTGCCCTGCAGAGCTAGGCTGCTGTCACCAGGCTTCCTGTTTGCTCTGGCCATCCCAAGGCCTCTTGGCCATCATGGACTAACTTTGCGCTTCTGCCACAGATAGAGCAAGTCAGCCAGCTGGCCGTGTTTGTAGAGGCGGCATTAGACTATCACAGGCAGTCCACAGAGATCCTCCAGGAGCTGCAGAAAAAGCTAGCAATACGGTAAGGACCTTCACCTTGCTTAGGCAGGGGCTGCAGAGTGCGGCCGGCCGGCGTCTGTCTCCCAGTTCCTCCTGCCCATTCTGTTTGGAATTCTCTCTAGCTGGCTTTCAGGTTGGGTATGAGATGAGGCTAAGATAATACATATGTAGCTTGGGACAAGAGAGCAGAACTGGGTAAAGGGCTGGAGTGGCTTTTCTCCCTTTTCTTTTTATTAATATCCACCCCCCCAACTTTTTTTGTGTACAGCATACAAGCATTATGGCTTACCTGCCTGAGAAATAGCCCCTGTGGTTTCCTTGACTTGCCAAAAGGTTCACTCTCTGTTTCCCTGTTGAGGGGTGGAGTGTGGGCTACATTCCCAATATCTTGGGGTGCAGAGAGAGCCAGGTGATGCTCAGAACTATGTGAAGCCCATGAAAAGTGTTATTAGGCTGTGTTCCTATGACTGATTCTAGACACTGAAATAGTCAATAGTACCTTCTGAATGACAAAGAAAGACTATTCTCTGCCTTGGGACTTTCATGATCAATGCAATCCCTACTTTCTGAAAATCAGTAATATCATTTACAGTGTGCACAGCAGCCCTATTAATACAATTATTGGGCTAAACCTACCCAGTGTTTTGACTCGGCTTTATAACAGAAGATTGTTTTACATAGGATTATAGTAATGAATAGATTTGGAGAGATTTTTGCTTCAATCCGTGCTGTAGTTATGGGTGGTGGGGGGAAGGCCATTCAGATGGCCTTCTAGGTGTCGTGTGAGCATATTTGGATGGTTCCTTGTCCAGCAGAGAAGAAAGAAAGCAGCTAGCCTAGGGCAGTGTCTACTTGCTAAAGCCTTGGGGACATTATAAGGACATTCTTCCACATGAATTTCAATTAGAACTTAATGGACGAACTGCTTCTGGGTCGTGTCCCTGACACTGTGGGTGGGCACTCAGAAGCCCGTGTGTACAATCCTTGCTCCCACAGTCCCATTGGGTCTTGTCCTCCTCAAGAAAAGCAAAGGCCTGTGGAGGCTCTGTGGTCTGGGACAGAGGTCTGACTTGGCCTCCCATGTCTCTTACAGAATAGCGTTATCCTCCGCAATCCCCAAGCGAGAATACCAGTCAAAGCCTGTGAACGTGGCGAGTTCTAGTGACCTCAATGGAGTCTCCAGCAGCACTTCCTCAAAGATATCAGGTAAGTTAGCCATCCGAAGTGTGCTAGTGGGGTCTCCAGTTAGGTGCTCTCATCCTCGGTGAGGCTGCTGGTGGGAATACACCAGAAACAGATGGACTTTCTTTGGTTGATTGATGAGTTTC
Source organism: Peromyscus eremicus (assembly GCF_949786415.1). NCBI lineage: Eukaryota > Metazoa > Chordata > Mammalia > Rodentia > Cricetidae > Peromyscus > Peromyscus eremicus. The sequence continues at coordinate 116,012,088 of NC_081416.1, read as the reverse complement.
CTCCTTTCTCAATTCCAATAGTCAGGTGTTGAAGTTTTGAAAACCAGTACTGGGAAGAAGTCCATCCTGTACTAATTAGTGTCTTCTAGTATGGTCGTCAGAGAGTCCCTTGGCTAAAGAACCGTCGCTGCTCTGCTGTCGTCTATATTTAAAGGGCTAACACCTTCACAATAGCTTCCCAACTGTTAGAAAGTCTTAATTAGCGTTCTCTGAGCACCTGAGATGCGGCTGACACCATCTCAAGAACTGTCCTGTTAGAGTTTAAATAGGATCTGGAGTAAAAAAAAACCAAGGGCAAATTCGAATGATAATGTATTTTCCTGGCATCTCTCTATGATCTCCAGCTGCATCTGGTCTCCTCCCTAGACAAAGCCTCTCCTAATGACTGAGAATGGATATTGTCCTATCTGTGGCTGGCACATGTCTTTCACATGTAGCATAGTCTTAATTTTTTTTTGTTTTGTAAATACAAAACAAAAGCAACTGTATAGTTCTACAACTTTCTTTCTAAAATGCACTGCTCTTTCCTGTAGTTGTTTCTGTTTTGTCCATAGGTCTCTCTCAATGTGCTTAGCAACTTCATGCTTTTGCATGGCCCCTATTAACTGCAACAGTGACCACCCTTCCTCCTTTTTCTGCCTCTATATACAGCTGAGCAAGACAGTCTAGAAATGAAATTGCTGAGTCAGCAAGAAAGCAAGGGTTGGAGGTGGCCATGTGCCGCTGGTGTTGAAGTGGTGGCGCCCACTCCAAAATAGCTATGCTATATCGGTGTGTGCCAGACCTCAATTTTCGTCAAGCATTTCTACGTAAAAAACGGTGTTTGGTCTCCATTTTAACCATTCTGAAACCCCTAGATTAGATACGTTTCTGTTTTAATTGATCACTAGCATTTATTTATCTGAGTTACATCATTTGCTTTATTTTAGAAAATTTGCCTTGCCTTTGTGATCTGTGGGAAATCGTACATATGGGTTGGTAATAGCTTTCTTCCCCCGTTTGCCACTCACCCCCAAACCTTGGGAGGGGCTTTTGGTTTTGTTTTATTTGCCTTGTTTAATTTTGTTTTGGGGACATAGACACTCTTGTTTTGGTATAGCCAACTTTATCAATATTTTTGTTTATGATTCGTACATTTTGTGGCCTGCTAAGAAGTCTTCCTGTCCTTCGGATTATTCTGCTCTGCTTTCCTACTACTTTAAAAACCAGTTCTTTAATATTTAGGTTAGGTCTTTGTCTGTAAATTCAGTGAAACTGTCAAGCCACCGAAGTGGCGGAGCCATCTCATGTTCCCACCAACAACGTGTGCGACTCTGTCTCTCCACATCTGTGCCAACATTTGCTGCTGCTTTGTATTTTAGCCACATTGATAACGATGTGGAGAACGATGCACATGTCTACAGTGTGTGTTTGTTGTGGAATATTACTTTAACTATGTAAAGGTGTGTTATATTTGTTTGTTTCAGAATATTACTTTAACTATGTAAAGGTGTGTTACATTTGTGTATGCTGCATTTGTTTAATGATGTAAAGATGTGTTGCTGTTTTACCTTGCCTGCCTAAGGCACCTGATTGGTCTAATAAAAAGCTTAACGGCCAATAGCTAGGCAGTAGAGGGATAGGTGGGGCTGGTGGGCAGAGAGAATAAGTAGGAGGAGAAGTCTAGGCTAGAGAGTGAGAAGAGAGAATGAGGGAGAAAGAGAGGGAGGCGCCTGGGGCCGGCCAGCCAGGCAGCTGCCAGCCAGCCAGACATGGAGTAGGACATACAGAATGAAAGAAAGATAAAAAGTCCTGAGGCAAAATGTAGATGAAGAGAAACAGGTTAAATTAAGTTATAAGAGCTAGTGGGACAAGTATAAGATAAGGCTGATCATTCATAATTAATAATAAGTCTCTTTGTCATGATTTGGAGCTGGTTGGTGGCCCAAAAGAAAGCCTGATACATGTGTTCTTCTGGATGAAACATCTCTTCACATCTTCACCCATTTTATAATTAAATTATTTCTATTTCTACTGTTGATCTTTGTCAGTTCTTTCCATAGGCTAAATAGAAGTCCTTTGAGATGTGCATATGGTTTTCAATGTATTCTCTCTGTGTCTTTTCTTTGTATTTTTTTATGAGCTCTTCACAGATCAGAACTTTTCATTGTAGAGTCCTATGTTTCAGGTTTTTTCTCATATAAACTATGCATTTGGTGTGGACTGTTGAGCATTCTCTGCCTTCAATGCTGAAGATATTCCTCCCATCCTTCTTCTTAAGTCCACAATCCACATAGAGCTTCTGTTTGCACAGGTGTGAGACTCGGGTTGGCATTCATTTGCTCTGCTCCCAGATGTCCAGGTGGCCTTTTTGGAACACACATGGCCAGAGAAGCTGAGGTCTGAGTTTTCCCCAACATTGTCATAGTTTTTTATCTTTCAGTGAAAAATCAAAACTATCAGGGTAATCTGAATATAGCTTTAAAAGAAAATGGCGTTTAAGGGTCACAGCCATGGCAAACAGCAGCCCCCTTTTAGTCCCCAGGCTCATTTCCTGCTCCCAGAAGAAACCGCTTCCAATTGTGTTTGCCACTTGTTTGCCGTTGAACTCTGTGGTTGAGAATAAATGTTTGGATCATTCTTACTTTGTTTTGAGTCCCTCGTGTTTTCCTGATGTGGAAGCTGAGGCCTTAACTCCTTCTGTCTCCCAAACACTCTCTGCCCATCCACTTGACTTATCACCATTTAAAATAAATATTCACATTATAAATATGGCTCCCTTCAACGGGAGTCTTAAAATGCCCCCTCTTGCTTTTCCTGCTGCTCGTGTGTATGCACCTGCCTCTGTTTTCCATTGACGCTACAGTCTCCACTGAACTGTTGTGGGTAGAAGCTGAGTATCAGGGAAGTGAGTGGCTGTGGCTCTCTCTCTCTCTCTCTCTCTCTCTCTCTCTCTCTCACACACACACACACACACACACACACACACAGAAGCTGAGTATCAGGGAAGTGAGTGGCTGTGGCTCTCTCTCTCTCTCTCTCTCTCTCTCTCTCTCTCTCTCTGTCTGTCTCTCTCTCACACACACACACACACACACACACACACATACACACGCGCGCGCGCGCGCTCAGGGATGCACACACTTCTTTTGTGCTGTTTCCACAGTCTTCTTTAAAACTCTCACACCTCCAGATCAGTCTATGCCACATACTAGGTTGGTCTGGACTAACATGACAACAGGATTCTCCATGGCACTTCTGTGCTGTTTGTCTGCAAGTTCTGTCGGGTGGTCTTCTACACATCAAATTTTGAAAGCTTGTTTTTATTTTATGCATGTGAGTGTTTTGCCTGAATGTGTGTATGTACTCCATGTGTAGGCAGTGCCTGTAAAGTCCAGAAGAGGGCATCAGATACCCAGAGACTGGAGTTAGAGTTGTATGCTGCTGTGTAGGTACTGGAAACTGAACCTGGGTCTTTTGCAAGAACAGCCACAGCTCTTAACCACTGAACCATCTCTCCAACCCCTATGTATCATGAAAAACCAAAGACACAGTTCTGCAGTCTCAGTGCAGACATCTACTCCATAATCTATAACAATGTTTTGTCATTAGTAGAAAAATAATGTTCCCAGAGCTGGGAGATGGCTCACTTGTTGGGCAAGCCTGAGGGCTGGAGTGTGAATTTCCAGTGTCCATGCCATCCATGTAAATGCCAGGTAGGCATCTCCACCTAATGTCCCAGGCCTTGGGAGACAGAGACAGGGTCTTCGGAGCTAGCTGGCTGGCTAGACTAACTAGCTGAATCGGTGAGATCTGGGTTCACATGAGAGACCCTGCCTCCAAATACAAGGTGGAGAGTGCTTGAGGAAGACACCCAACAGCTCTGGCCTCCACCAGCATACATACAGGTGTGTACATGCACCTCCAGGTGTATTCACACCCATGAGAACATGCATACACATGCGTACACACATGCATTTACATCACACACACACACACACACACACACACACACACACACACACACATACACACACGAGAAAAAGGAAAATGCAATGTTCCTAGCAGTGTCACCTTTCATGATCTAAGTGGTGTTTACCTCATTAAGAAACATTGAGAGTATCATTCTCAGACAAGTTTTGTGGAGATGATGTTATCAGGGTCACACTAGATTCCATTAAACAAACAAACAAACAAACAAACAAACAAAAGACTACCACATGCAACATCACAAGACTTGCATGTTGTAAAATGGCTGGGGAGAACAGTTCCAAAGGAGGGTGTTTCCCACCCACTGACTCACTCAGAGGCCTTAGCTGAGGGACGCTCTGCCATCCTGGCCATTTTCCCCCAGGTTGGTGCCTTGCTCGTTACGACTCCAGCCAGAAGGACAGGGAGAGAGAGCACACATGTCCTCTTAAGCCAGCAAGCAGTGACACGCACATTCTGGTCACAGCCACCAAGAAGGACAAAGCAGCTTAGGAAATGGAGTGTCTAAGCACCTCCTCACAGTGGTGTCTGAGCTTGTCCACGCTGCTGTCACCAAACGCCTGAGAGTGGGAGACGTAGGAAGGAGATGTTCTGGTGATTGGCAAGTCTGGGGTCCAAAGCTGTTGTATCTCTCTCTACTGCGGCAGTTTGGATCCTGGATCTTGCCCAGAGGCACCTGTATTAGAGGCGTGGCCTCCAGGCCACAGCACTGCTGAGTGGGTGGAGCCGTTAACAGTTGGGACCTAGTGGACTGAGCTCACGCTGGGGCACACCCTTGATGGGGACATCAAGAGCCCCAGTCTTTTTCGGTTTGTCACCTACTGTGAAGCGCTGTCACCCCTGGGACAAATGGGCCAGGAAGGGAAACCTCTGAGACTACCAGCCGAAGCAAACGGTCCACCTTAAAGATTGCTTTTCTCGGTTCTCTGTCACTAAATGACTAAAATGGCACACATCCACCACAGTGAACTTTTGCCCCGTGTGTTCCCAGCAATCCTGGATGCCCAGAACCGCGGTCCCTTCTTAGACACAGCCCCTCAGGCAGCTTGACATCTTTCCTGCTTGTCAGGCCCCTGCTGCCCTTGCTCAGCTTGTAGAGGTTGGATTGAGGCCACTTGAAGCAACAGTGACGAAGGACAAATCATAAGCCCTTGACACATGTCTGGGTTCCTCTGGGTTAGTTAGGTCTCTGAGAAGTATTCGAGACAGCAGCTTGCTTCCCTTCAGTTCTTTAGGGCTCTTGAAGCAGATAGCTTTCCTAGCATCCGGCTCTCAACCTCCGCTCTTTCCTGGTGTCTTTTCTCACAGACCCGGTCATTCTCAGCCTTCTTATGCTAGCTCTCCAGCTTCTACAGGGAGTAACTAATATGCATGAGCACTTAGTTTTACCCATCTTCATTTTTAGAGCTCCTGGTCTGTGGTCTGCTTTCAAGGTTGTCTCATGTAAAACTTGGACCAAATGCTCTTCTGTGACCTCACAGGCATCACAGGCACTCATACCTATCACACACACATTCTCACCACTGCTGCCTTCTGAGTCACTGTCTCTGGCTGCAGGTTTTATTGTGCCAATGCCCAGCTCTGGTAACAGTTTCTACACTGAGGTAATAGTAGCCACCTTTTCCAAGAGACTCAAGAAATGAAGGATGGAAGTCTAGGTATAGAGTTTCCCTTTAAAGAATTGAGCGTAAGTGACTCACTCACATCACCTCCCTCCCATCCCACTGGCCAGGGCTTAGTCATATGACACATGCAGCTGGAGATCCAGATCTTACCTTTAATTCTATCGCCATGGAAGAGGAAGAGGAGGAAGAGTTGGGTAGACAGAGTACAACTCCCACCTGCATATACTAGAAAGTTAGTGGAAGAAAGTGCCTGTTCTGTTACTCACGGCCTTCTGTTGGGGGCTGCAGACTCCATTTCGGTTCAAATGTGGCACTTGGGCGCAATCTTACAAGCGCTGTGGAGTCATACGTTAGAATCACTTAGGTGTGGGCAGACATTTTTGGTAGAGGGCCAGTCAGTAAATATGTTCGACTTACGGTCTCTACAGGGCTGTGTGGTCTCTGTAACAACTACTGAACTTCATTATTAGATCGTCGAACATGTCCATAGATGAGTGAATGAGCGATAACTGGGTTTCATTCCTACGTTATCCAGCCAACAGTTTGCCAATCCCTGACATGACTCACTGGGAAATCCGTGTAGTTGCCTTTCAAGTGTCTGTGCACTTGAGTGGTTTACTCCCAGAAACACATCCTAAAGGAATAATTTGAGCACAGAATATTCTTGTATACCTGGTAAATACTCTCTGAGAAATTGTATATGGGAACAACCTGGTGGCTGGTTATTTATCTGTAGACACTTTGTTGATAGTTGGACAATGATAAGTAGGTTTTGGCAGATTAAGTGAGATACTGTGTGTCTACTCAAATGTCGTGATGTATGGATTATACAGAACCACAGTTAGGTGTGAAGTGCAATAGAAAAGAAAAAGTTAAGCGGTTCCCATGACGGCATGGTCATAAACACAGATGCATGTAGGCCGGCCGAGCTATGCTATCGGCAGTATTCATTTGTTTTGAAGATATCTTTAACGTTGTATTTCAACAACACATATTTGCATAAATGCAAATCCTCCATTGGGAAAGTCAGTGGCTTTGAAGAATTGTCATGACCGCTTTAAGGAAGTCGTGCATCCTGTTAAACATCACCACTTTCTCTGGCTGCTAGGAAGCACACTGCCCCTTGGCTGTCTGCTGCGGATAACCTGCAGCCTGCTTTGCTGGGCCAGTCCCAGAGTATGTCTCTTACCCCAATCATCTGTTAGTAGTGCCTGCCTCCCTGTCTCAGAACTCTGGTTATTTGGATGAAATGTATAGTTTTGTACATTTTATGATTTGCCTAGTTTGGGCCTGAAATGAATCTTTACTCTGAATACAGATTTTTCTAGAAGCCATTTCAAGCTTTCTGTTTAGAAAAGTGGTGGATATAAAGAAATGAACTAAAACTTTGGAAATGAGTACAATCCCACCTTTCACCTCCAGGGTATTATCTTTGAATAAAGCCGACCCCAGCCATCCAGCTAGTTCTGGCCTTGCCTTCCTCCCTTCCAGCGTGCACCCGACTAGGGCTTTGTTCCTGGAGACAGAATTCCAGGACCTGGGATGAGGTTCACCCAGAACACCATCTCTTACTGGCTGTGAGATGGACCTGGCTTCCTTTGGTCCCAGTCTCAGACTGGCAGTGTGGAGACAGGAGTTCTGTGAGGGATAAAGCATCTGAATGAAATGTCAGGAAAAGGTACAGGGTCCCCAGCATTGGAGGTCCGCAGTATGCCGGTGTCGTCTCTGTTGCTTTGTGCATGGGCCTCCTTTCTTCCTCATGCTAATGTCACCGAGAGTGACGATGGGAACAAAACCACGGTAACTAGTAATGATGTTCGCCGCTACACTGCAGTGTGGCACCGGGTTAGATAGTCTACTAGATACATGCAGCTCTGATACTGATGGACCCCATCTTACACATAAGTAAGGGGACTCGGGGGATCAAGTGGGAGTTCTCTGTAGGTCACACAGTCAGTACGTAGCAGTAATAGGTACCTTCCCTTGCAGATGTCCTCATTTATACCATTAAGAAGGGATGCTCGGGGATGGAGCAATGGCTCAGTTTTGGTAAAATGCTTGCCATGCTGGTGCGAGGACCCGAATTCAGATCTTCTGTGTCTACATAAAAACACAGGTGTAGCAGTGTGCACCTCTTAGCCCAGGAATGGGAAGGTAGAGACAGGAGGAATGGCCAGCTTGTCGTGCAGAATCAGTGAACTCCATTGGTTCAGTGAGAGACCATGCCCCAAAATTAAGACAGAGAATGATAGAAGATACATGACAATGATCTCTGGTCTCCACATACAGGTACACACACACACACACACACACACACACACACACACTTATACACACACACGACACACACATACATACATGTACACATGCATAGACCACATGCACACAAGTACACACACACACAGACACACAGGTAACACATGTAGACATGCATAGACCACATACACACAAGCACACACATATACACATGTATACACATACACACCTCCCCCTAACCCCCCCCCACACACACACACAGAGGAAATCCTAGCAAGTGTAACAGAATGTTTAAGAGCATTGGGAATGATTTGTTTCAATGATTCATGATCATGGGGTGTGCAGTCAGTGTGTGTTGGTCAAGGACAAATGCCGCCTGCGTCTGGCTTGGTGGAGGGGAGCCAGGCCAGGACAAGGGAGCCCTTGGCTTCCTCACCCAGCCTGCACACTTCCAAGCTCCTGTCCCTTCTCCTTGGCCAGTAGCTCTGTCCCTCGGCAGAGGAAACTGTAAGGCAGGTGATGCCCAGCTGGCTTTTAGGACGGCTGTATCCAGAAGCTCAGTTCTCCGAGGCTGTGGAGTCACCTTGCTGCCACCGTGGCCATGTGCCTGTGCTAGCCACTTCCTTAAGTTTCCCTTGGGGTCCCCTTGTGGCACGTCTGTCACTGAGCTTTGCTGATTTGTAGGTGGAATTTTTGAGTGTAAAAGGGCCCCGCACTGTTTGTTTCCCAGGCAGAGTTTCAAAAGAAAAGAACATTTTACAGCCTGCATTAATGGGAAATTACTTTCCATTAGGATTCTGAATGATTTGCCCATAATGTTTATAAAGGAAAGGAAAAATGTCAAGCATTTCACTAACAATTTTAAGCAAAGCTCTGAAGACTCTGCCAGAAACGGATTCCAAGAACATTTTCTTCATCCTCTCTTCTTTCTAGAGGAGGAAAAAGGACAGAGAGCGTTGAAAGGATGTAGGTCAGTTAGGCAGACTACGTCGTGGGCCTGAGATAGAGCATTGCTAGGTAGTTAGAAGAGCGAAGGACGTGAGCCAGGGTGGAGGAGGGGACTCGTACTGTGGAATGAGGGAGTGCAGACCCTGGCCAAGAGAAAGGCATGTCTGTCCAAGCCCCCGTGCACATGGTCACGGTCTTTTATCAGCTCAAGTTGTCCCTTTGTCCCCAAGGAGAAAAGGAAGCTGAGGAAAGTCCCTGAGCTGAACTCTGAAGCATGAATCTTAAAGAGTCTTATTAATAAAAACAAACCTGGAGCCAGGTATTGGGGTGAACGCTGGAAGATCAGAGAAGCAGAACAAGCCACAGCTTCCTCACCTCGACAGTTCCTCAGCTGATCCTGTTTCCTTAGACTGGATGCCTCTGAGTCCTTATCCAGAATGAGTCTCAGCTGAACTATACTACTCAAAAGCTTAAAAGCTTAACCAGGCCAAAAGTTTAACCAGACTAGTTCCTGGTATTCACGCCTTATATACCTTTCTGCTTTCTGCCATCACTTCCTGGGATTAAAGCCTCACTTCCTGGGATTGAAGGCGTGAGTCACCATGCTTGGCTGTATCCTTGAACACACACAGAGATCCAGGTAGATCTCTGCCTCTGGAGTGCTAGGATTAAAGGTGTGTGTCACCATGCTTGGCTGTTTCCAGTGTGGCCTTGAACACACAGAGATCCAGGTAGATCTCTGCCTCTGGAATGCTAGGATTAAAGGCGTGTGCTACCACTGCCTAACCTCTATGTTTAATACTGTGGCTGTTCTGTTCTCTGACCCCAGATAAGTTTATTAGTGTGCACAATATTTCGGGGAACACATGCCACCACAGAACTCTGTACCTGGGCAGTTCTCAGAAGATCATGGGTTAGAAAACACTTGAGACCTGTGTTCCAGAACCTTCCCCACCCCTGGGACCTTGTATGGGGCTCTGGGTTGTCACTTACTCTACATTAAATCGAGCGGGCTGTATTTGACCTTTACTGTGTATATGTTTTAGCAGTGTAGTAGGCGTTAGAGGAAGGCTTGAATACACATTCAAGGGCAGACATTAGGAGAGAGGCATTTGGGAAAAGGACAGTACACACCCCAGACACAGGCTCAGGCTTCCCCGTCACAGCCTCATACACTTACGCTTTTGGGTTTCGGTGGCATCTGTTCACGAAGCTTTCTTTTTCCTTCTCCACTGAGATTCCTGAAGGTTCTGTTGTGACAGCTAAGGGTTAACAGGCCCGGCCTGAGATCCGCTTCACGTGTGTAGAGAAGGCTGAGGGTCGTTAACAGATGTGTGCCATGGGCAGTCAGGACAGGCAAAATAAATCTCTCAGATGACTTGCGTTAAGACATTTTACTTCTCGTTAGGTATAAAAGAGACTTTTATAAATTTCTTGACACTTTACAGGCTCCTCAGAAATAGCTTCGAGAGCCCCAGTTATTCCTCTCATGGGTGCCAATCTCCTGGGATTACATTGCAAAATAAACATGTATTCAACAGGGGAAGGCAGGGCCTCCAAGTTAGAAAAGACATGCACTTTGCAGTAGGAGCATGCACGTTTATTGACCTAAATTTCCGAAGAGGAAATTAAAATTTCACAGAGTCCTGAGGATGGAGTTCGTTCAGGGAGCAGGTTTGTCACTCATTTCCTCCACAGCCATTTCTGCAGCTCCTGGTAGTGGTCCTGACTCATGCCATTGCAAGGGTGAGATCAGCAAGGGCACAGGGGTCCCACAGTGTGGTTCAGATTCCGGCAATTAGGGCCAACTCTGGGTAGATTTCTTGGCCTCTCCAGACGGATCTGGGCTTGTGTGGAATGAAGGCGCTGGGCTTCCTGTGCTCGGTGCCCTGAGCTCTGAAGGCTGTGTCTATTACGTGGTCTCTGAGCTCTTGGCATCCTTAACATCTTAAACGTTGTCAGGTTGAGCATCTAATATTTCTGATAGTGAGAAGTCATTATTAGTAAGTAAATTGTAAACTATTATGTTTGTCAGTCAGGAGTCAGGAGCTGCTGGTATGAGGAAGGATCTGAAGCCCTTTCCTATTTTCCAAGCTAAAGGAGGCACTGGAAGAGAAAGACTTTCTCACTGTACAGAATAGTTTCCCAGAATTCGTCTACATGCGCTGCCACAGAAGTTCCTGAGAGCCATAATACATAGCCTCTCACCCAGCTTTGGGGATTTCAATAGAACTTGGTGGAAATGGTTGTGTTATGTTATCTCAAATGCAGAATATCTTATAGCTGTCTATGTAACATGGCTAAGCTATAAGCTAACATTTCAAACATCATAATCCAAATATTAATATAGATGTTAATTAAAAAAAACAGTGTGGAAGTCCATTGTCTCTGGGGATTATGAGCAGGGCGGCTGTATAGCACAGTTCCAGGGGACTCTGAATTCATACAGTGACAACCCCTGAAGGGGTGATCTATGGCACTTCCCTTTCATGGAGAATGAGAGCCCAGGATGGCCGGGCCAGTCTTGATGATTCTTAGAGGAACACCTGGAGTCCTATATTTGTGCAGAGTCTTTTGATTTTCTAGTATTAGTGACTAAGACATGCTGTACAGAGCAAGAAGTAGCTCTGCCCAGGGCCATCTGTCAGCTGGTCCTTATAGCAGTCCCCAGAAAGCCACCTCTGATGACAGCCATGTCTTTCCCATTCCCCATGTCTTGGCATGGTGCTAGTTGAGGGGGTCACCAGTCAGGGGGTAACTAAATGGGCCAGCACTGCTATAGAATCTGCACCAGTCATCCCAGTAGACAGCGCTGGCCTTTGTCACAATAGGGCACAAGCTTTTTTTTTTTTTTTTTTTTTAATTAACCACAAGTGACGACCTGTGTGGATGGCGCACGGTTGGTATAAGGTTAAAACAAATCGCATGATTTATTTCTATGATGATAGCGAATAAACTTGCATCCCCCTGATAAGCAATTTCAATAAATCACCTGTTGTAACAAATAATGGGCTGTTATTTCTAAAAAAAAAAAAAAAAATTATAGACTTTACTTAGCAGTTTGCAATGTAGCCATCATAGATTAAGATTTAAATTTTAAGTTGTATAATCCCAGTACTTGGGAGGTTCAGAGGATCAGCACAGGGAGTTTAAGGCTAGCTGTGTGTGGGGATAGGCTGGAGGTTGGGGCAGGGCTTCAAGGAAATTGAGACTCTGATGATCTAGCCCAGAGCTTGGGCCTAGGAACTGCTAGTTTCTATCTAGTCTGATGAATACAAATTGTAATTTCGACATGGTGAGAACAAAATTGTGTGTGTGTCTGAGTTATACACCAATGTTACATCTTAGTCTGCTATGGGAAAAGTATTAACCTCAAAAGAATTTAGAACTAAACTGTGAGATTATAAGTTTTGGAGCAAGAAAGCCTGAACCAAATATGCACCTTCTAACTCAAAAGAAATAGTTTGGTACAGGTTGAGCATCGTGCCTGGCCTAGAGCACACGCTTGACTGCTGTGAAGGAGCCTGAGTTAGAAATCAACTTTTGAGGCTGGGTTATGGAGCTGAGTTGGCAGAGCGCATGTCTGGCTTGCATGAAGCCCTGGGCTGGATCCCCAGTACTGTGTTAACTGGGCCTAGTGATGTGTTGTTATAATCCCAGAATCTGGGAGGTAGAGTCCAGAGCATCAGACGTTTAAGGTCATCCTCAGCTACATAGGAAGCTTGAGGCCAGCTTGGCCTGGAGACAAGTGGGGGAAGGGGAAGACCAGTGAGGGGAGACAGTGAGGTGGCGGGGAGAGAAGAAAAGGGGAGAGAAGAGGAAGAAAATGTCGAGTTGTGGTTTTGCCCCAACATGGGTAGGAGATAAACTACTGAGTCAAATTCTTCAGGCATAGTCAGATCCTAGGGTGACTGTCTTGTGGAAACAACTTCCAGGACACTTGGGTTTCATTCCCCATTGAAACGCTGATCCTCTCTACTAGCCAGGCTCCTCCTCTGAGCCTTGGTAGCCCTTAGGTGTCGCTTAAGAAGTAAGGCAGCACTGTTGAGCGTTTGGACGTGAGAAAAGGAAGAGAGTGGGGAAGAAGTTGTGCCCTTGCCCCTCCCCCAGCTGCAGCCAAGAAGGGTGGAGGGGGTTCTGGGTGCGGAGGGAACTACAGTCCCATCTCTGTCACTTTGTGCTTCTGGGTCCCGGTGTTGTCCTCTGTGCGGCAGGGGTAAAGTTGTTCTAAGGATAAAGTTAAAGCCTGTAAGTTAGAGGTGCTGGGCACGGTACTCGCTACATGTAAGAGCCCACAGCACAGCCACTGTTGATACTACATAATCGGTTGTCTGATTTCCCAGCCTACCACAGACTGAAGGCAGCAGAGTAGAAGGGCCTGAGGGACTGCTTCGGGAAGGTCCACTGGCAGCGGGAAAAAGTGACAGACAGGTCGCAACCCCGGCTACAAGGGAGGCAAGAAAAAAGCTATATTTTTTTAAACAAACAAACAAACAAACAAAACGTGGGAACAAAATCTCAAAAGACGCAACAGTGTGGGGCATTTACTAAAAGACAGGTCAGTAGCTTCCGGGAGACCCCATGCCTTGTGCTGACAGGGTGCCTCCATCCCCCCCTCCTCCCGGACTCCCAGAAAGTAGGTGTGTGTGAAGGAGATCAAGGGTGCCTTCGTTCATGGTGTTTGGACAGAGTGCTTCCCGAGTCTTGAGATTCCCGGAGTCAAGGCCAGCAAATGAGAGAGTTTTGGAAACCCCTTTGGTGGTCTGAAAGATAGTCAAGATCAGGCCTGATAGAAGAGCTTCAAGTTTTCCTGCTTGGGAAGAGAGCGTCCCCTGCTCACCACCCCTCCCTCAAAGTCAAGTGTGGAATCAGCTTGAGAACAGCTCCCCAGCCTAAGGAAGGGGGGGGGGGCGAGGGAGCGAGGGAGAACAAACCAGGCACTCTGCTCTGGTACAGTGCCCAGGATGCTGGTGTCTAGGGAGTGGGTGTGTTTCAGATGGCAGACTCCAGGCACAGGACGAAGGACATCCCAGAGGGTGGGCAGGGTTCAGGAGAGGAGGATGTTCTCAGCTTTCCTGGGCCTGCGAGCTCCCTGGGACATGTTGGACTGAGCATCCAAGCTCAGCTGAAGGGCAGGGATAGGCTGAGAGAGAGAGAGAGAGAGAGAGAGAGAGAGAGAGAGAGAGAGAGAGAGAGAGAGAGAGAGAGAGGAGTTGAGGTCGGCTGAGGTGTGGAGAGGGGATAAAGCTGCCCACTGCTACCTGGAGATGTACAAGGTTGAGTGGTCCTCAAAGTGGCCTCTGCCCCGGGCGGGGGTCACAACTCAACACTGCCTTCTCTGTCCCTAACATGGGAGGGAAACGGTAGTAACTAGTCATTGAATGAAACCCCTTGTCTCTGAGGCTGAGGTGTGACTGTTGCCGCACACAAGGTAAATACTAACACCGAGGAGGTTTGCAGCTGGGTAAGATGAGGCATTATGGGATTGGATGGCTACTACATGAAAAAAAAAGTCAAAATTTGTGTATGCCAGTGACACTTTTGAGTAGGAACTTGGGCAAACTAGGATGAGGTTGAGGGATGTGCACTGGGAAGAATTTTCGTGAGGTTAAGATGGGACCCTCTATTGTTAGAAAGCGGACCACATCATAGCCAAGAGGGAAACGAAGTTTGGTTTAGGAAGAATATGGTTTCTATCTCTGTTGTGTGTGGCTGAAAGAAAACTCTCTCTCTCTCTCTCTCTCTCTCTCTCTCTCTCTCTCTCTCTCTCTCTCTCTCTCTCTCTCTCCCTCTCCCCCCTTCTCTCCCATAAGGTGTAGAACAGAGCTTGAATAATAAATATTTAAGAGGAATGCTCTCTTCTCCCTGTCCACAAAGATAGACTGTGTTTCCTACCTCTCCTCTCATGTTACATTAAGGCCAGGTTTGAGAAGTAAGAGAAAAATAAACATGGCCTCCTGAGGGTGGGTGGGAGGTGCTGTGGCCTCCCCCAGTGGACCCCATGGGGTCCTGGGTGTCTGCTCCCTGGTCTAGAGCACACGGATTTGTGCTAGCCCGTAACAAACTGTGTGCACCTCTTATCCATGGTTCTAGATACCAAGAACTGCTGCAAAAGCAGGAGTGGGGGGGCTCAGGGCTCTGAGACCACAGGGACAGAGATGGGATGCTGGCTGGGAGAGCCGCTTTCCTGCCAGGAGTTTTGTGGGAAGGTGCTTACGTCTGGCAGTGGGAAACCAAGCACTTAGGCATCTTTCAGATGGGTATTTCAAACGCTGAGGAAGCAGAGATTGTCTTGGCTGGCTGCAAGTTCCATCTTCCGTGACGTGGAGTTTGTGTCCTGGAAGGCCCAGCCACTTTCTCTCAGGTGGGCAGAAATTTTATTTCTCTAGCTAGGCTTGCTATGAGTCTCCATTTAGACCAGCAGCGGAAACAGCTTGATCTTTTTTCCATTTCCACTGTTTGCCAAAAATGGAAAGAGAAAAAAAAAAAGATTAATCTTTTTTCCATTTCTTTTAATGGAAAAAAATGTAATCTTGCCATTTCAAGGTAATTCATTCTCTTCCAATGAAAAGCATAGACGGCCCATTTATTACTCACTGGCTTCAGGAAATAACTGTAGTTGATTGAGAGATGAACCCCGTCTTGGAGCTG